>NC_092414.1:152334271-153584271 GCF_040894005.1 Engystomops pustulosus
TTATTTTTGTTCTCTACAGCTGTCTTTATGGAGAAAATGAACGGCAAATGCCAAAAACAATACTGAAAGACAAATTTTCCCTTCTGTGCTATACTGCCTTCAGGGGAAGAAATATCTCAAATATCTCAGAAAGTGATAGAATCTCAATATGGCTGCAACCATGGGCTCGGAAACTGCACAATGGGGGGAATTTACCAAGACTGGCATATTAAATTTTCGCCTGCTGGCAAGCTCCACACTGTAAATACTTACAGGCCCTGGGCTCTTAGTATATCCAGAGGTGTTTTTTTAAATTAAATCTGCACCAGGTTAGACCAGGTGGATATTTCAGCTGGAGACTATAGTAAACAGGGTGAGCCGGGATATGCCGTGCAAGGTGGAAAACCGACAAAAGTGTTGGTAATGGGGCTTATTAAATACCTTGTCCATCAGAAAATCTGTTACATAAGACGTATCTCTGCATGTATGTGTACCTGTACTTTTGCCTTCTTTGATAGTCTTTCCCTGATCTCACCATGTTGCCAACCCCTTTACTCTTCCCCAAATATGTCTATCACTTATTTTTGTGTTGCTGATTTTCCTTGGCTTTCTAGTCACCTTTGATACCTATGATAACTGTGTGCACTAGTCCAGTATTTTGGTATCACTCTGTGCATTATCCCTGTACTGTGACATCACTGTGTGCATTATCCCTGTACTGTGACATCACTGTGTGCATTATCTCTGTACTGTGACATCACTGTGTGCATTATCCCTGTACTGTTACATCACTGTGTGCATTATCCCTGTACTGTGACATCACTGTGTGTATTATCCCTGTACTGTGACATCACTGTGTGCATTATCCCTGTACTGTGACATCACTGTGTGCATTATCCCTGTACAATGGCATCATTGTGTGTATTATCCCTGTACTGTGACATCACTGTGTGCATTATCCCTGTACTGTGACATCACTGTGTGCATTATCTCTGTACTGTGACATTACTGTGTGCATTATCCCTGTACTGTGACATCACTGTGTGTATTATCCCTGTACTGTTACATCACTGTGTGCATTATCCCTGTACTGTGACATCACTGTGTGTGTTATCCCTGTACTGTGACATCACTGTGTGCATTATCCCTGTACAATGGCATCATTGTGTGTATTATCCCTGTACTGTGTGTGACATCACTGAGTGTATTATCCCTGTACTGTGCCATCACTGTGTGTATTATCCCTGTACTATAATATTACTTTGTATTATCCCTCTACTGACATTACTGTGTGCATTATTCCTCTACAGTGACATTACTCTATTATACCTGAACTGTGACATCCCTGAGTCTATTATCCCTGAACCTTGATGTCTCTATGTTTTTTATACTTCTACTGTGACATTACTGTACACTATTTCTGTTTTTTTTGTCATCGATGTGTGAATTATCCCTGCACTGTGACATCACTGTTTGTATTTTCTCTGTGCTGTGATATCACTGTGTATATTCTCTGTACTATGACGCGACTCTGGGGCAGATTTACTTACCTGGTCCATTCGCGATCCAGCGGCGCGTTCTCTGCGGTGGATTCGGGTCCGGCCGGGATTCATTAAGGTAGTTCCTCCGATATCCACCAGGTGGCGCTGCTGCGCTGAAGTCCGCTGAAATGCACTCAAGTACACCGGCCTATTCCTAGTGAAGGTAAGTGCAAGCTCCGCGACACTTTTTTTATTTTAAATGTGGCGTTTTTTCCGAATCCGTGGGTTTTCGTTCGGCCACGCCCCCCTGATTTCCGTCGCGTGCATGCCAGCACCAAAGCGCCAAAATCCGATCGTGTGCGTCAAAATCCCGGGGCAATACAGGGAAAATCGGCGCAAATCGGAAATATTAGGGTAACACGTCGGGAAAACGCAAATCAGGCCCTTAGTAAATGACCCCCAATGTGTTAACCCTGTATTGTTTAATTATTGTGTCTTTTTCTATATTTAACATCCCTGTTTGCATTCCTGTAGTGTGACATCATTGTGCATTATCCCTGTGCTATCTCTTTGTCTATTATCTCTGTACTATGACATGACTCTCTTTGTTATCCCTATAATGTGCATTCCTGTGTAACATCATTGCCTTTGTTATCATTATACTGTGACATCATTGTCTTTGTTATCAACATATTGTGACATCATTGTCTTTGTTATCATTTTACTGTGACATCATTGTCTTTGTTATCAATATACTGTGATATAATCGTCTTTGTTATCATTATACTGTGACATCAATAGCAAAAAAGACAAAGAGGAAGCATACACTGACCATAACTAAATTGATGAATCTTTATTAATGATAGTTACTAAAAACAATTAAAGACGCAACTAATGTGCACATAAAAGAGTCTCCTCTCCCCCTAAGATATAGTATAATGTATCCTTGTACCGTACACAGAAGAATGAATAAGAGAAGCAGCAATGTATCAATACCAAAGTCTGTGATAATTATAGCCGATCTCAGATAATAATAACATCATAAGATCCAAGTGAGACAACAATTTGCCATAAACTAAGAAAGTTGCATGGTACCTACACCAGTTAAGATCTGTGTATGGTACAAGGATATATTATATATATATATTTTTTACTGTCCACACTCTTGACATGTATCTTAGGGGGAGAGGCAGGGGCATAACTTGAGGGGGTGCAGAGGTTGCGGTCGCACCCGGGCCCAAGAGGCTTAGGGGGCCCTTAAGGTGTCTCTTTCCCATATGAGAAGACTATAACTATAAACCATACATTATAGTCGGGGCCCTGGCACAAACTTTGCACTGGGGCCCATCAGCTTCTAGTTACGCCACTGGGGAGAGGAGACTCTTTTATGTGCTTGTTAGTTGCGCTTTTAATAGTTTTTAATCACTATCATTAATAAAGATTCATTCAAAGTCTTAGGTTGCATTTATATATTTGATTAACAAGTCCCCACTATTTTATTCTTTGTTGCATACTGTAACATCAGTGTCTTTGTTATCACTGTACTGTGACATCAGTGTCTTTGTTATCACTCTACTGTGACATCACTGTATTTCATTATCTAACCAGTTGGAAATGTTCTGGTCAAAATTCCATGTTGTAGTGGGGGCCATTCAAAGTTTTGCAGATATTGTTTGTTTTGTTACTAGATCTTATTTGCTAGATTATGTTTCTTTAGAGGTAATGTGTTTGTTTATGTAGCATTATGTATAGAGAAGAATATTCAGCACTTGTTTCCTCAAGCTCTGGTTAGATGAAGTGTGAGTATGTGTGTACATTCATTATTTACCTGGTGTAACTACTCAAACACAACATATTTATTTTTATATTGGGTTTCAGCCTACCTTGCATTAATTATTCTCTGCTGAAATCTACACCATGTGCATTTCCAATGAAGATCGACACATAATAATGACTCACTTCAATTATTCATTGTAATGCCAAGATCCATGTGACATGAAGAACATCTTAAAGGAATGGCAAATACAATAACAAAGCTGTGGCTAGTGGTTAAAGCACCACCTTAATGTTAACCAGAGCTGCCCATATATTTGTCATCAAAATTTCCTCATAAGCTTTGAGCGGTTTAGTAAAAAAACAAGAAGGATCTTTGCAGCAAGGTGACCAGTACCAGGCTGGTACCACAGATATGGTTGTTAATAATAGTGAATAAAGCCCTCTTCTTATCAGTCCCTTGGTACTATGCTGTTCTACATTTACTAGGTCTCCATATTGTACTACAGTACTGTGTGTACTAATGTGTGATGCTCATCTGCCCAATTCTACTATTATGCCAAGGAGGTTTTTTGTATAGCCCAAGCAATAATATCTTGTCTTATGTTTTGCACAAATGCAGTCAGATATGTCCTACGTATCTTATCAAATGTTGGATTTACTATACTTTTCACTATTCCTCACTCTGTACATAAAGCACAGGGTAACCTGTTACATTGGCAGAGAGTTTTCTATTAGACATTGCTGAACATCTCTGAAGACTATATATGGAAACATATACTGGATGTGACATGTTTAGGAATACTGGAAGCAGAACAATTACAGTATATATGCCTAAATACCACAAGGCAGGAGGGAGAAGGCCCCCGCAGTTGGCAGAAAACCAACCTTAAGTGCCTGGTGTGGAAACAGAAAACTATTTAGATACATGCAGTATTTCAGACTGTGGGATATTACATAGCTACAAGATTCTGGTCCCACATGAAAAGGGGCCACACACTTGGGGATAACACAGTGAATCCCTATAATCAGGGAAATTGTTTCAGTTGAGTTAACAGACTTATTTAAGGTTATCATAGACCAGGGGTGTCAAACTCATTTTAACCAGGGGTCACATCAGCCATCATTTACTGTATAAATGTTTCTACTTCTTTACAGTTAAGCAAGTTGTTTAGTACTGTATTTACATTTATAGAGTATTACTATTACAATAAGCCCTTATAACCTGAGACAATATGTGCCCATGTTTTTGGCACACAAATCCTGCTATAACTTACACTGGGATGTTAGATTAAAGAGCAGCTGTAAAGGTTTTTTTTTTCAACAAATCAATAGCTTTTGGGATGTAAAACAACTTTGCCTATTTAGTTTCTTTGTTATCCCCCTCAGATTATCTCACTGCTGCAATGGCTGCATCCTCTCCATGTGCTGATAAGCCCTGTGAGTCCGTACTTTGTTTATAGTTAGTTTCTCAGTTGGTTTCCTGGGAGGGGAGGAGCTACTGCTTCCTGCTCACAGAGGAGAATGTCATGTGACATGTGACAGCTGGATGTGTTCCAGACTGTGGATACAGATGCCTCCTGCACAAAATAGTGAGGTAATAGTGTTCCCTGTCAGTCCCTCCATCCCAGTCTGTGATTCTACAGAACTTTCTCTGTCCCTCTCTGCACCTCTTGCTGTTCCCCTCCCCCCCCCCCCCCCCCCCTTGTCATTGGCAGTATCAGCTCTGTATTTTAATGAATTGCCACAGGACCAAAAAGGTTTAGAATTGTCTCCACATTTATGGTGAAATTGAACTCCAAAGACCAGCTTTTTGCAGCTGTAAGTGTGTGCCAAATTGCACCAAAAAACGTGTCAGAAAATTAAAAGGGCTGGAAAAGTGTTGCATTCCCAAGCGGCGCCCAAATTGTGTGCCAAAAAAAGAAACATTCTTGAGTGTCATAAAAAAGCACCCATAATGTGGCACTGACACTTCAAAAAAAAGGTGCAACAGGTACAGCAAAACAGATGACAGTTTTTATGTTTGAAAGTTAACAATGAATGCACCCCCCCATTGTGTATCATTTTTGGAGGGGTGACGGGTTCCTTTAATTCTCATGTCTATGGCATCTACAGCTTGATGTACATATACAGTATGTCCTGCCAATTGTTTAAGGGTTTGGGGAATTAACCATTGTCGCCATGCTCACTGGAGTACTTTAATTGGGTTTATTGTTTGGAAACCGGTAGGTATGTGGGACCTCACCTATTGGGTGTATTCACGAAAGCAGCTTAAGCATTTAGCACACCACAACATTAATAGGGGGCTCCCTGGTTGTATAATAAACCTGACATTAACTTCAGCAATTGAGACTGTAATAGATTAGCAGTATATTCACCACTTTTCATGCCACCCTAGGAGGCCTGAAAAAAAATAGTAAAAAAAAAGGAAACAAAAATTGAAAAATAGTAAGAATTAAAATCATCCTCCTTTCCCCCAAAACATATACAGATAAACAAATAAAATCAAGAAATTAGGTATCCTAAAGTGTCAAGTCTATAAAAACTGTATATACCATTTATTAACTTGCAATTGCGTTTTTCATCAATTGTATTTTCCTGCTTCCCAGCACATTGCATGGAATGTTAAAAAAGGGTTCATTCCTTTGACAGCTAGGCAACATAATGGTAAGGACATCAAGAAGAGGTCTAGAGCTGAAAAAGACAGACCAAGTTAGAAGAAGGCATGGCAAGCAACCATTGCAGGGGAGGTGGCTGACGGTGGGCTGCAAGGATCCTAGAGTGGGTAAGGGTAAAAGGAAGGCAGAAAGGCCCAGCAGGTCCAAGGGCAGCTGGAGAGAAAGACCTGCATCCAGTGGTGTGTCACAAACCATCTCAGTCCGATATAACCCTTTTTTGTTTTTGAGCTTCCGTTTTTCACTTCATCATTTTCTCAGGGGTTTCTTATTTACAGCTTTCACTTTTTTACTATTTATTAGGCCCCTTAGGCTACTTTAATCCTAGAGGGGCAGACCGCTGATTCAATATACTGTAATACTACTGTATTACAGTATATTGGCAATTTGGCATGGTCTCGTGCCCCACAATGACATCACAGGGTGGTGATCAAATCCAAGATGATGGCGCCAATGTGCCGCCATCTTTTAAGTACCATGATGGCATTTGGCCACAGCCTGCTTTCCTCAGGCCTTTAAATAGTGCCAGAACGCTGTGTGATTTGAGTTTCAGAGGGTTTGGTTGGGTCTGTCCAGGAGGAGGAGGTAACATAAAGTAGATAGACACATAAATATTATAAAAAGCATATGGTAGGTAGGAGTCCTGTTTCACAGTTTGCTTCGGGGCCCCATTAGGCTTCAGAATAATGAGACATAATGTTACAGTATATTATACATCTAGGAATCTGAAGAGATTAGCTCTCATTTCTTAGCAGGATGTAATTGTGTTATCTGCACGCACAGTAGCTTATTCTCAACTTCACTTGATCTCTTAATCCGCTAATGTTGCGTTGTCTCTTCTTTTTGTGACACTGTACAGGCGATAGGTAGGTGTAAAATTCTTCTACCTGTGTATTTTGCTGCAAGGAGCGGCCACTATAAAGATAAAACAGAGCTCACATTTCCACCCAGAATACAGACACTGAAGTGTTGTGGATGTAAGGATTATGAAAGTTATTACAGAGACCTCTGTATCTACACAAGACATTCATTCACCCTACACCTGTTGTACCTGCACTATTACAATACATCGCTACCATATTTCCACATATACCTCCATATACATGCTTTTTTCAATACCAAATTTTATGAACAAAAATAGGGAATGGCCAAATATTTATATGAAAATAACTACGTCCTAGAATGTGTACATATTAAGGCGGGCTGACCAGCTCCTCAATTCCCCAAATAACACCATCCCCCAGGTTTGCTTGATGCAACATGATACTTATTGTATTACATAAATGGTAAAATTAGAACCAAGGAACAATGATTCGGAAAAAAAAAATTTAAAATTAAAAAAAATATATATGTAACAAACAAGCTTTATTTTTATTTTCACTTAATTCATAAAAACCATAAAACAGTAGATGATATGATACAGACGCAAAGTTACCTCCAATGATGCCCGGAGAATGCAATAATTATATTGAAGACCATGTTCTCACATTCCAGATGTATGGTGAAGTGAGCTACATCTACAGCTTTGATGGAGCTGCAGGAAAATGAATTCCACGTGTGAGGTTTTCCAACTGATTTCAGCTGATCGCTTTAGAACCTTTCATGGTTTCCTGCAATTTGAGATTTAAGAGATTTTCATCTAAAAATAGCTCTAGGGCGCACTGGAGGTGTGACCATACTGTCTATGAGAATACAGGAGGGATCAGAGCGCCATGCTGGAACCTTCTGGCACTACCATATTCAGTGAATGGAAGGAAGCCTGCTCGACCATTCATCAGCAAGAATGGGACCCAATGAGAGGAACCTGTGGGATTCTCCGAGGTTGGACCACCACCATTCACAATGTAATTGTAACAATAAAACATGGTAAACTCCCTTTAAGTGAAGTGTAGCTTAGTAGAGAATTAGGATATGTTGTTTTTCTGAACTTCTGTATGACACATACATTTGCTTAGTGGCCATGAACAAGCTGATAAAACTAGACTTATCTCAAGGACTTGGCTATGTGAATATTTTGCAGGGAAATTTCAGTGCTACTGAGGAACTGCATCTACTCCTTTAATTCCAGCAGATAATGGGTTATCCTTCTGAAAGTGTCCGGAAGCATACTGCCGAATAGCCAGGAAGAGCAACATACCAGAGACGTGTTGTGGGAATAGACAGGACATCAAGTTCAGCCTGTAGATTGTTCTTGTATACTGCACACAGCTATATCACACAAATGGTATAACAAGGGTTCCCACAAAGTTCTGCTTTCAGTGTTATTCCTATGGAAAAAAGACAGGGTACTTTCCAGAGCAAAACATTCTCTGATTATGACAAATAAACCCCTTCCTACAATGCAAAAAAACACAAATAAAACAGATTCCAGTTAAGGTGTCCACTAAACGGCCTGAGCTGTGCTTAAAAAGGCAAAACTATATTGTGGGCTTTTCTAATAGAGAACCGTGTTCACATGCTGTGGTTTTTGTTGTATTTCAAACACATTGGGGTATATTTATTAAGCTGTCTGAAAGTTAGAATATTTCTAGTTGCCCATGGCAACCAATCACAGCTCAGCTTTCATTTTACCAGTGCTCATGAATATTTTAAAGGGGACCAGTGATTGGTTGCCATGGGCAATTGGAAATATTATGACTTTCAGACAGCTTGATAAATATGCCCCAATATTGGCTCACATCTACTAAGGTGCTTTTCATTGCAAACATGTATTTAATCCCTTAACAACTTGCGCCGTAATAGGACGGCGCTTGTCGGGTGCGGGTGAATGGAGAGGGCTTACGGGCTGAGCCCGCTCCATAGCCAGTAAGTCTTTGCATGGGCACCCCATCTTAGTTTTATTTGCCATGACAGCCTTGGGTGATTCATTTTAACTCAATGTGCAATTTGCACATTGTAATGAATGAGGAGGAAAATCCCCATATACTGCCATACTGTAATATGGCACTATATGATAGGATCAATCAGACAACCAAGGGTTAAAGTACTCTAGGGGGTCTGAAAAATTGTAAAAATAAAAAAAAGTTAAAAAAATGTATAAAAAACCCCTAAAAATTAAAATCACCCCCCTTTTCCTAGAAGTCAGATAAATATAAATAAACAGTAAAAATCATAAACACATTAGGTATCGCCGGGTATGAAAATGCCCAATCTATCAAAATATAATTACAGTTTTTCACTGCGTTTAACTTCATAACAGAAAATAGCGCCCAAAGTCGAAAATGGCGCTTTTTTGCCCTTTTGAAAAATATTAAAAATTCAATAAAATGTGGTCAAAAGGTCGTACAGTCCTAAAAATGGTAGCATTGAAATCATTATCATAAGCCACAAAGATAACACGACCCACAGCTCCCCACACCAAAGTATGAAAAAGTTATTAGTGCCAGAAGATGGCAAAATAAAAAAAAATTGGCAAAAGATGGCAAAATATAAAAAAAAATTGTACAGGAGGTTTTAATTTTTGTAAATGTATGAAAACATTATAAAACCTATACAAATTTGGTATCCCCATAATTGTACCGACCCAAAGAATAAAGTAGACATGTCATTTGGGGCGCACAGTGAAAGCCATAAAAGAAAATGGCGCCAATACTTTTTTCACCATTTTCACAGGAATTTTTTTCTCACTTCCCAGTACATGGCATGGAATATTAAATACCGTCACAATGAAGTGCAATTTGTTACACAGAAAACAAGCTGTCACACAGCTCTTTACATGTAAAAATAAAAAAGTAATCGATTTTTGATGGTGGGGAGTGAAAAATGGAAGTGAAAAAACAAAAAAGATCCAGGTCGTTAAGGGTTTAAAGGAGTATTCCTATGAAGACAAGTTTCTTACATGTACTTACAAGATAACAAAATAACACATTTTCTTGTTCACTGTTATTAACAAAAATACAGCATTTCACAGATATAATTCCAACCTGTCTCTATCAGTCCTGGTGTCTTCAATTTCAGTTGCCCCTGGTTTCCGATCCTGTATTTTCTGACCTTCGGGTCAGCAACCATCTTGCTTTTCTGTCTGATGCTGTGGAGCACATTGTCAGCACACAGCATCTTACAGCACAGGGGAATCATGAAGTGTCTGCTAAGAGAGGTCCCACCCCCACCCTGTAATTTTACACTGACCATCACTGAACAGTAATAAAACTGAGTAAAATCACAAAGTAATGGGTTCAAAATTATCTTTATTGTGTAAACATCACTATTGAAATTTGAGAATTTTCTTTCATGGGAAAACCCCTTTAAGAAGTGTCTAAAACGCATTTCCGGAGCATGCGACACGTTGTGGCCCATGATGCACTATTCTTCATGCGTCACAAATTTCTGCACCGAAATGAGCGTTGTGCTGCTCAGTCGAACCGTGCGCCAGTTCAACTGTGCAAAGACACAGAATTGTATTGCAAGCCCTGTATTAAAGGTGCACCAAAAAAAATGGCGCAGTATTGGAGCAGTGCAGGGGGCGCCAGATTCATGAAGAACATGCGCCAAAAATCCTGCATCTGGCACCCCCTGACTAAACACAGGCAAACTGCACATACTACAGACTGCACTGTTTTTAGAAAATGTGGTAAATTCAAAATGCACACGAACGTCTAATTGTGATGTGTTGCGTTTTGACACATGTGCTATTCTCTAAAATGTAAGAAAATGTACTAAAACAGTAATAATAGATGTATGTATGTCTGGTCAAGCCCCACACTCACAGCTAAATTTTAATAATGTTAATATACCTTATATCTAAGCTATGAGACTTATGTGGAACTCTCTTATATACTCTGTACCTGTACAAAAACATGAATCACCCCATTGAAAAGAAGATTTTTGCACCCCCTAGTGGATATAATGGAGACTGTTGCAGAGAGGACAACTCTAGTATTTTATAAAACCTGGAATGGACCCTAAAAGAAAATGTATAAACATAAGATTTCTACATCTTTGTTTTGGACCCACTCTTGGTTTTGAATTTTAAATATTCATGCAAAATACTTTTAACAAAACCCTGCAGTCTGAATGAAGTTAAATATGAAGTTGCTATAAAGGAAAATATAGTTATACACTCACTGGCCACTTTATTAGGTACACCTGTCCAACTGCTCGTTAACACTTAATTTCTAATCAGCCAATCACATGGCAGCAACTCAGTGCATTTAGGCATGTAGACATGGTCAAGATAATCTCCTGCTGTTCAAACCGAGCATCAGTATGGGGAAGAAAGGTGATTTGAGTGCCTTTGAACGTGGTATGGTTGTTGGTGTATTTCAGAAACTGCTGATCTACTGGGATTTTCATGCACAACCATCTCTCGGGTTTACAGAGAATGGTCCGAAAAAGAAAAAACATCCAGTGAGCGGCAGTTCTGTGGGCGGAAATGCCTTGTTGATACCAGAGGTCAGAGGAGAATGGGCAGACTGGTTCGAGCTGATAGAAAGGCAACAGTAACTCAAATCGACACCCGTTACAACTAAGGTAGGCAGAAGAGCATCTTTGAAAGCACAGTACGTCGAACTTTGAGGCAGATGGGCTACAGCAGCAGAAGACCACACCTTTCAGCTAAGAATAGGAAACTGAGGCTGCAATTTGCACAAGCTCATCGAAATTGGACAGTAGAAGATTGGAAAAACGTTGCCTGGTTTGATGAGTCTCGATTTCTGCTGCGACATTCGGATGGTAGGGTCAGAATTTGGCGTCAAAACATGAAAGCATGGATCCATTGCCTTGTATCAATGGTTCAGGCTGGTGGTGGTGGTGTCATGGTGTGGGGAATATTTCTTGGCACTCTTTGGGCCCCTTGGTACCAATTGAGCATCGTTGCAATGCCACAGTGTACCTGAGTATTGTTGCTGACCATGTCCATCCCTTTATGACCACAATGTACCCAACATCTGATGGCTACTTTCAGCAGGATAATGCGCCATGTCATAAAGCTGGAATCATTTCAGACTGGTTTCTTGAACATGACAATGAGTTCACTGTACTCAAATGGCCTCCACAGTCACCAGATCTCAATCCAATAAAGCATCTTTGGGATCTGGTGGAACGGGAGATTCACATCATGGATGTGCAGCCGACAAATCTGTGGCAACTGTGTGATGCCATCATGTCAATATGGACCAAAATCTCTGAGGAATGCTTCCAGCACCTTGTTGAATCTATGCCACGAAGAATTGAGGCAGTTCTGAAGGCAAAAGGGGGTCCAACCCTTTACTAGCATGGTGTACCTAATAAAGTGGCCAGTGAGTGTATAATTACTGCCTGAGAAATACAGAGGGTACGGAAAATATTCAGACCCCTAAACTGTGTGCACTAGATAAATAAAGGAATTATTATTAGACTGTTTGCTCAGTATTGAGTAGAAGCACATTTTGAGCTAGTACAGCTATGAGTCTTCTTAGGAACGATGCAAGGTTTTTGCACCTGGATTTGGGGATTTTCTGTGTGCTTAGGGTCATTGTCTTGTTGGAAGGTGAACCTTGGCCCAGTCGATATCCAAGGTTTTGATCCAGGATCTCTGTACTTGGCCTAATTCATCTTTCCTTCAATTGCAACTAGTCGTACTGTCAATGCAGCTGAAAAACACCCCCATAGCATGATGCTGCCATCACCCTGTTTTACTGTTGGGATTATATTTGGCAGGTGATGAGCAGTGAATGGTTTTCTCCACACATACCGCTTAGAAATAACACCAAAAAGTTCAATTTTCATCACAACCACAGTGATCTTGGGATTCTTCTTTACCTCTCTCACCAAGGCTCTTCTCCCACAATTGCTTAGTTTGGTTGGACAGCCAGGTCGAGGAAGAGTTGTTATCGTCCCAAACTTCTTCCATTTAAGGATTATGAAGGCCACTGTGCTCTTAGGAACCTTGTGTGTTGCCGAATTCTTTTGTAATCTTTATGCCTTGCCACAATTCTGTCTCTGAACTCCTTGGGCAGTTCCTTAGACCCCATGATTCTCATGTGCTCTGACATGCACTGTGAGCTGGTCTTTTATAGACAGGTATGTGCCTTTCCTAATCAAGTCTAATCCGTTTAATTAAACACAGATGAATTCCAATGAAAGAATAGAACCATCTCAAGGAGGATCAGAAGGAAATGGACAGCATGTGAGTTAAATATGAGCGTCACAGCAAGGGGTCTGTGTTTAATAAATTAGCAAAAATATCTACAGAGCAGAGTTATGACACTGCTGTTTAACTACCCTAGATGTTCGCAGTTTTTGGTCCACACATATGATGTTGTGGCCAGTGGCGTAACTTGAAGCTGATGGGCCCCAGTGCAAAGTTTGTGCCAGGGCCCCAACTATAATGTATGTTTTATAGTACTAATCTTCTCAAATGGGAAAGTGAGACCTTGCGGGCCCCCAAAGCCTCTTGGGCCCGATTGCGACTGCTCCCTCTGCACCCCCTCAAGTTATGCTCCTGGTGGTGGTAGATTCCATAGATCAGATATCACAGATAAGATCAGAACTCCAATCTGCCTTGCCTTTTTACTCTATTCTATATGATCATGTATTTACTAGCTGGTGACAGGCTCATGCAGTTATATTTGACACTAAAAATAAGCACCTTGTACCTAATGTCTCATTGTAAGTACAATAATAACCAGTTATCACCTACAGTCAGATGCAACATCCATGACTAGATAAGGGAATCCAGCTTCCGCTATTGTGTCAATAATCTGCAAAATTGTTGGTTCCTATGCGTCCAGACATGTTTTGTCTCATTGTATGCTAATTTTCTTTCATTACTTGTCATGTTATGTGTTTGTTACCTCCCCAGTTACATAGCACTGAGGAACAACATAAGTAATAATATGTGAAAGAATCAGTCAGGTAAATGGCTATAGTCACAATCCAGGCTAATCGATGGGATCTGCTGCTGGATAACTAATGTATTATACAATACTGCTCTCCTGTCTGTAAAATAGTAGAACTTGGTTATCCTCACTACACTATCCAATGAATTCTGGGAAGGACTTATTCTTAAAGGGAACCAAAATTTTCACAAATACAGCCAGTGGCAGGGAGGGACTGAGGAGAGGAGACTGTATATACTATAACTGAGAATGGGAGTCTGTATAGTATGTACTCTATACTATAAATGGGGAGGGGTCAAACGGGGAGGTGCTGTATATAATATGACTAGATAAGGAAGGCTGTATATAATATAACTGCAGAGGGGCTGTGTATAATATAACTGGGGAGGTAGGCTGTATATACCTTAACTGGGAAGGGGAGGCTGTATATAATATAACTGGAAAGGGGAGGCTGTATATAATATAACTGGAAAGGGTAGGCTGTATATAATATAACTGGAAAGGGAAGGCTGTATATAATATAACTGGAAAGGGAAGGCTGTATATAATATAACTGGAAAGGGGAGGCTGTATATAATATAACTGGAAAGGGGAGGCTGTATATAATATAACTGGAAAGGGGAGGCTGTATATAATATAACTGGGAAGGGGAGGCTGTATATAATATAACTGGGAAGGGGAGGCTGTATATAATATAACTGGAAAGGGAAGGCTGTATATAATATAACTGGAAAGGGGAGGCTGTATATAATATAACTGGGAAGGGGAGGCTGTATATAATATAACTGGGAAGGGGAGGCTGTATATAATATAACTGGAAAGGGAAGGCTGTATATAATATAACTGGAAAGGGGAGGCTGTATATAATATAACTGGGAAGGGGAGGCTGTATATAATATAACTGGGAAGGGGAGGCTGTATATAATATAACTGGGAAGGGGAGGCTGTATATAATATAACTGGAAAGGGAAGGCTGTATATAATATAACTGGAAAGGGGAGGCTGTATATAATATAACTGGGAAGGGGAGGCTGTATATAATATAACTGGGAAGGGGAGGCTGTATATAATATAACTGGGAAGGGGAGGCTGTATATAATATAACTGGAAAGGGGAGGCTGTATATAATATAACTGGGAAGGGGAGGCTGTATATAATATAACTGGGAAGGGGAGGCTGTATATAATATAACTGGAAAGGGAAGGCTGTATATAATATAACTGGGAAGGGGAGGCTGTATATAATATAACTGGGAAGGGGAGGCTGTATATAATATAACTGGAAAGGGGAGGCTGTATATAATATAACTGGGAAGGGGAGGCTGTATATAATATAACTGGAAAGGGAAGGCTGTATATAATATAACTGGGAAGGGGAGGCTGTATATAATATAACTGGGAATGGGAGGCTGTATATAATATAACTGGGAAAGGAAGGCTGTATATAAGATAACTGGGGAGACAGGGCCAATTCTATCCTTGCCTTAGGCGAAAAAAGTGTTCTTTGGTGGTACCAGGGAACAGGGGCCGTGTCCACAGTCTGACAGGTCTCCGACAGGTGGATAGTACAATAAATGGAGGGAGAGGCTAAAGATGTAGGTTTTCTCCCTGGGGCAACCCTGAGGTATAGATAGAGATCCCTGGTGATGGAGGATGGAGCTCCCTTGGTGGTAAGCAGGCTCACTCAGACTTTTTATTGGAACTCAGCAACAGCCACAACGGCAGTAACTTCATTTGGATAAGGATGGCTGGTTGGATTTTGTTCCCTAGGAATGAAATCAGCCTGGTATAGGTAATTTCAGGCTTGAGAGGATTGTTGGCTGCTTCAGCAGCAGGATAAGACAGACTCCTGGAGGTAGATGTCTGCTTGGGCCCTGGTCTCTACACAAGCCAAGTGTGTCAGGGCAGTGTGCCACAGACACATGTGCTTCTTAGGGAACTCTCTTCTTCTCTTAGGGAGGACTCTCCAAATCTGGAACGTTCCAGCCCCAAGGGGTTTTATAAACTCCCCTTGTGTGGGGACAAGCACATTAGCCAACCAGTAATCTTTTTGCATTACAAAAGTAACATTACATCTGATTGGTCAACATTATTAATCTTCCTTCCCTGGCAGAGAATTACCAGCTGCATTACCGTTATCCAGCACTTGAGGCCCCCAGTGAGTTGATCAGACTCCCTAAGGAAACTCTATTCCCCTTCTCGCTTAAAAATGTACATATAACACTCATGTATACTCATATATTTATATAACTATATACATAAACACATTTATACACTCTTACACACATACATACACATATAGAGCATATACAAACAGATAAAGTGCCATATATAGACGTATAGCATATATACACACATACAGTATATACACACCATATACACATCAAAGATACACACACATATACAGCATATATACATCACATATATGTTATATACATACAATGCTGTACAATGTGCAGAATATTATGTATATAATGATGCATATCCTCCATTCTTTAGTGTCAGGTCAGATGACTATAGCTGCTACCACTGCAGTTACCCCCCTGATGATGAGCTATGGCCGGGGAAGTTATAATGAAGTCCTTTTCTTGATGGAGCAGATCATCACCTGTAAGTGCAAGTGTTCCATTGCCTGGTTGGGGATGTTATCAATTGTTAGTAAATGCTTTTTAAAGTCGGTGTGTAAATTCACGGGGCTGAATATAGCAGGCAATCAGGAATAAGGGAATGGGAGGTTGTCATTAACCCCTACAGGACCTATTTTGGCTTTACGACCGGCCCCAATTTTCTAATGTGGCCTGTGTCTATGAGATATCCAGGGGATTTTGAGATTGTTTTCTCGTGACACATTGTACTTCAAATTAGTTTAAAAATTTGGATGATATCTTTTGTGCTTAGTTATGAAAAAAAAAAAATTAAAAATTTGGAAAAATTCTTTATTTACAACGTTCTAAATTCTCTACTTTTGATGCAGGTAGTCATATCTCCCAAATAAATTCATAACTTACATTTCCCAAATTTTCATATTTTTTGTAAAATCACCAAAACCTGTATTTAGATGGACCTACACCTATGGAAACTACACCCGTCAACGTATAAAAAACCACTAAGTTTTAAGAAGTTTGTTAACTCTTTAGGTGTTTTATAGGGGTTAAAACAAAATGAAGGTGTGGTCTAAAATTGTAATATTTTTTCACAAAAATTAAACATTTGCAATGGATTAAATGGAAAAAGGCTCCACAAAGTTTGATACCCAATTTCTCCCGAGTACACTGATACCCCATATGTGGTGGTAACCTGCTGTATGGGCGCACGGCCGGGCATAGAAGGGAAGGAGGTGCCTTCAGGAGCAGATTTGCTATGTCACATTGTACAGGCTATAATTTTTTCTTTTTTTAATGTGGACCTATAGGGGCTTATTTCTTTTGCCACATGAGATACACTTTTCTGGTACGTAATTTAGGGGCATTTATAGCTAATTGGTGAGATTTTATTAACTCTTTGTTGGTGGAGGAAATGAAAATCATCAATTTTAAGAAAATTTTTATGTTTTTTTTTTTTGGTCGTTAACCATACCATAAAAATAGTATATTATTTTTATTCTATGGGTTGCCACGATTACAAAAAGACCTCATTTATATAGATTTTATTTTTTTCCATTTTTATTGAATAAAAAGTAAATTGGCAAAAATGTTGTTAATTTTAGCATCACCGTCTTTCATATGCATAACTTTTTTATTTTTCGCCTCACAAATCTGTTTAAGGGCTTATTTTTTGCGAGAAGGATTGTTCTTTTTAGTGGTCTTATTTTAGAGAGCGTAACAGTTTTTAAATCACTTTTAGAGCATTTTTTATAGGGTATTAATTAAAAGCTTTTTTTGGAGCTTTTTTTTTACGGGGTTCACTTTGCGGATCTAATAACAATTCTGATTTATTATGCAGATTGGTACGGACGCAGCGGTACCAAATACAGGCGGTCCCCTACTTAAGGACACCTGACTTACAGACAACCCATAGTTACAGACAGACCCCTCTGACCTCTGGTGAAGCTCTCTGAATGCTTTACTATAGTCCCAGATGACAGTAATCAGCTGTAAGGTGTCTGTAATGAAGCTTTATTGATAATCTTCGGTCCCATTACAGCAAAAAATGTTTAAACTCCAATTATTACTGGGGCCAAAATTTTTTTTTGTCTGGAGTTACAATTATAAAATATACAGTTTCGACTTACATACAAATTCAACTTAAGAACAAACCTCCGGACTCTATCTTGTACGTAACCCGGGGACTGCCTGTATGTGGGGGTTTTGTGTATTTTATTCAATTTTACTGAATAAAAACTCATTTGGAGAAAATTTTGTTCATTTTAGCATCACCCTCTTTTCATATGCAGAACTTTTTTATTTTTCGGCTGACAAATCTGATTAGGAGCTTATTTTTTGCGAGAAGGGTTGTTCTTTTTAGTGGTCTCATTTTAGAGTGCGGAGCATTTTTTTTTAAAAGGTATTAATTAAAAATTATCTTTTTTCGGAATGTTTTTTGCGTTTTTTTTTTTTACTTTATTAAGTGTTTTTATGGGAAAGTGATATTTTAGGGGCTTATATTTTTATTTTTTATTTATTCTAATGTGCAGTGTTTAGTGTTTTTACTTTTCCATACTTGAACTTGAACCAGTGATGCTCTGATCGCTGGTTCTAGTTCAATACACTGCTCTACAATACTAATTCATTGTAGAGCAGTGTAAACTGTCTGAGCATGCAGGCGCATGCGCAGACCGTTTACAGTCAGACCCGGAAGGGGTCTGACTGCTCAGAAGATCGGACAGTCCTTGGGGCTGCCCAGAGGTGGATCGGATCCCCCGGTAAGCGGCACAGGGGATCCGATCCATAGCAGGAACACTCTTACACGCCGCGATCATGCTTCGGCTCTGATCGAGGGTGTCAGTTGTGATAGACAGCTGACAGCCGCTGCTTCTGGTGCCGGCTTCTTTATTTATATAGTGCACACAGATTATTCAGCACTGCACAGAGCCTGTTTCCAATGGGGCTCACAATCTAATCAACCTACTAGTATGTTTTGCAGTGTGGGAGGAAACTAGAGGAGCCAGAGGAACCCCACGGAAACAGCAAGAGAACATACAAACTCTTTGCAGATGTTGACCCTGGGACTTGAACCCAGGTCCCCAGCACTGTAATGCTGTAATGCTAACCACTAAGCCACTGTGCTGCCCCAATAATGGAAAAAAAAGCTCTTTTACCAGAATCATTGTACCTGTTATGTTACTGAGCACACAGATACCGCAGCGCTGCACAAAGCTTGCCAAATCAGTCCCTGTCACAATTTATTCAACCTACCAGTAATTTTTTGGAGTGTGGGAGGAAACCGGAGGACCCAGAGGAAACACATGCAAACACCGTGAGAAGATGCAAACTCTTTGCAGATGTTGACCAGTGCTGCAAGGCTGTAGTGCTAACCACTGAGCCACCGTGCAGCCCATCAATCTTCCTATCATCCATCTCCTATAAAATTCTCCCATATTAGAGTTTGTTTTACCAGACTAAAGGAGCCTCTTATTGACTGTGACTGGTCATAAAATAGTTTTATTTTGGGGGCCCCACTTTTAGTTTCGCCCAGGGCCCTACTTTGTCTAGAACCGGCCCTGATTCTCAGGCATCAAACTCAGCTCCTTTGAATATTTCTACTGATATCCATGTTTTGGTTACATGTTTATCTTTGCCACTAGAGGGCAGCACTTACACACAGTAGAAATCTACTGATGGGCTATTAGTCCTGCATTCTCCACTATGTACCAGATCTACAGAAATAAGAATAGTGCTTTTTTGCTAACAGCTTAAATTCAACTTGAAATGTTCTGCCATATGACATTGAAATATATGCAGCATGTGCGGTGTCAGGATATCGATTTTATATTTGAAACAACCTTGTTACAGACATCAGATATGTTAGCATTATAAATCATGCTGGAGAGATCAATGATTTGTTCCTTTAACCTTGTCTGACTATTCTTCTTTCCGTTATAAGGATAAGGTGTTTGTGCATGGAACTGAATGGACTGAAGTTTGTAGACTTCAGGAATATTGTAGTGAATTTCATCACACTTCTGGAAGTACATTTATCAATTCATTGCCCACGTGCAGCTTCTAGGTTACTTGCTGGGGCAATTTGGGGATCCATTCTGAGTTCTCCCTGGCGGTCAGTCTTATCATATTGCCAGTAGCTGCAGGATGAGACTGAATAAAACATTTCCAACCATTTGTGGACTTTGATGAAATGATATAATAGGCAGCATACAAAATCAGGATTACCCAATCCAGATTCAAACTGTGGGAGACATTTATCCTGTGGTATGACAGTCCCTGCCCCTCCAGCACCACCAGATAAATCAGGCAGATAACTGCAGTGTACAAGTGTGTTATTACCAGTGACCATTACGCCCCCTGAAAGGTCACTGGATGTAGCAAGTGCGGCTTCCATTCCAGCGTCACCTCCTGGCCGCCCTCTGAACCCCTTCACACCCACTTGGCACAGAGGTAGTCTGAGGGGGATAATATTTGCAATAACTGCCGGTTTGGTAGGCATTGCAATTGTTTCAGGGCTTGTACGGTGCAAAACTGGCATTCAAGCCATGCTTTTTCTAGAAATTTAGTTGTAATCAAAGAAAATACCTAAAATTTTTCTATAAAGCAGAGCTGCACATTTCCTGCTGTGTAGCTATATTGGTCATCACTCCCGAATTCTGTGCTGTCATGTAATAACAATGTGACAGGAATACTATTAGAGGCTTTTCTCCTCGGCAGTACTTGCTGCCTTTTCTACAGCCTCTCACCGCACAGCAGCTCATCATCATCCTCTTCCACACCTTGCAATCCGTTTCCGAAGAAGTTCAAGACCGAAACGCTACATGAATTTGGATTGTCATACTTTGTACACCAGTAAAATTCTGTGTTTTTGCATCATCAAATAGAGTGCCAAGTGTTTTATTATTATACTTAACCGACCGGTATCCTACTTGAGCACACTATTGCACACCCAGAGGAGTGACATGCAGTCCTTTACAACAGGAATACTATTAGATTCTGACAAAATCATTCAGAATACTATAAAAATGAATAAGTAAAAATAAAATTCCATGCCATACTTTGTCTACAGTTATATTGTAAACCAAGATAAGTACAAAGCTTTTCAAATTTGCTTCCATTTTACCAATCCAGTTCCAGTGGTGACACGTAGCAGCTGACCGCGTGCAGACTACCGGAGCCTACACATGTAGAAACAGCGCACTCCTGGCCATGGCTGTGACTCCTCTTGCAACTGTTCTAAAATGGAGGTTTTTAGACTATTTCAGATCTAGGAAAGGATAATTTTGGCACATGTTGGATTAGCATTCCAATTTCCTGGTTTTTAAGACTACTGCCTACTCTCCTCTTAGCGTAGCTGTGTTTGTATGGAAGGGAGAATCTGGAAAAATAGCTGGTGATCAAACCAGCATTCAGCTGCCATCTACCTGGTAGTTATCACTACACTAGCTGTAGCTCCCAGTGTTCGCTGGGATAGTAAATAACTGCTCTTAGCTATAACAAAATAGAATCGTTTAACATAAAAATATTTTATATCATTGTATCCATCTCTCCCACTCACTCTCCCTGCCCGTCTGTATCCCTATTCATCTTACCTAACACATAAGTGTCTTATGCTCACTGGCTATTGTAACCAATCAAAGCTCAGAGCTTATATTAATGACCTGTGGCAAAATAGCAACCAATCACGGCTCAGCTTCTAACTGCCACAGCAGCAGCAGACAATGGCTCCTGTACATGGTGGATAATAAGTGGATTTTGTGAATCACAGGGTGACAATTACGATTTAAAATCTGTTCTAAGGCGTTCACAGAGAGAGCGGCTGTGCAAAATTTGGTAATTGTAAATGCGACAGTGCAGATTCCTTTAGTGGACATACATACACGCGCCCATATGTATATTCGGCTTCATATATTAGATTAAGAAGTAAAACTACCAGAATATTCAGTGATATTGTGTGGTCAGCGGCAGCATGATATGGGTTCTCTTCCTCATCTAGTGGCTTGTGTTAATTTAGGGCTGATGTCTCGCAGCCTTTATGCCAAGTGGAAGAGCAGATAACATACATGAATATTCTTAGTTGGCTTGTCCAATAGTGGTGTTACATGTGTTACATGAGAGCTCTTAGTTCAGATGTCATCTCATTAGAACAATATTTCAAAAGGATTTTACTGCCTGTACCGAGCCCGCCAAAAATGTCCCCATAAATGTCAGCAATAAAATTATAGATCCTGTAAGAAAGCGTGAAGTGGGAACATAAGGGATCATAAATCTCCCATTTGAGTGGAACTATTTTCTTTATTAGTCATAATTGTGTTTTACAGCCTTTTATTAGTGGTTAAACCAGGATATCAGTAGTGTGTCACACCCTATGGGAGCACATATCAACAAGGAATGGTTCCTATGTATTCATTACGTCGCTGATAACCTGGCCGCATGTTAGGAGTAATATCAGTTTTGCCTAGAGTGATCCTTTAAGGTGTTTTTCTTTGAATATTGAATGTGGTGTCTGCAGACAAGGACCTCTGAAGGTCAGGTATACACATGTTACACCAGAGTACGAAAGCCACAGCTGAAATAAAGGAGGCTCTCAAAAAAATGTGTGTTTTTTAATGGTCTCTTGAATCAGTAGATTAATCATAATAAACTAGGGGCACTTACCCACAGATCCAGGCACCGTTACTGTGGTAATCTTCTAAGATTTGTTATCCATGACCTTCTTCCTTCTAAAATAAACTTTTTAAATTATGCTAATGAGCCAGAAGGGTTCCTGGGGTGTTACCAGAGCCCCTCAGTCTGTGAAACTACAGCACTGTTACACTGTCTCCCCCTACGCACCCCCCTTCCCTCTGCCCGATGTCATCTCACTGCAGCAGTGGCAGTTTCAGCACAGCTCGCGTGCACGAAGGGGCTCTGGTAACACCCCACAGAACCCTTTGGCTCATTAGCATAACAATACAAGTTGATTTTAGAAGGAAGGAAGCCATCGATAATAAATATAAGAAGATTAGCACAGTCCTGTTGCCCAGGTGAATGAGTAAGTGTCCCTGGTTTATCATGCTTTATTTTGATAGTAGATTTTCTTTAAGCGCACGGCTCTCATAGCCACCAATTAGCTGACCACTATTGCAGCCAAATTAAATGGGATTTAGCTGCCTCCAGAAGAAAATCTATGGGTTTGTTACCCAACCGATCGCTGTGATTCTGTACTTTGTTTAAAGGACATCTACCACCAAGATCAAGAACAGTAAACCAAGCACACTGACATACTGATGTGCGCCCCCTTCTGGCAGGATCTGCTCTCCCTTTAGCTTCTTATGTGCTGGTTTTTTTTTTAAATGCTTTTAAAATTATGCAAATGATGCTGCCCACTGAAATGAAATGACCATTAACACCTATAGAGCCTGGAGCCCCTCAGGCTCATTTGCCTAATTTTTTAAGCCTTTTTTCTTAAAAACAAGGGCATAAGAAGCCAAAAGAAGAGCAGATCCTCCCAGAGGGGCACACACCAGTATGTCAGTGTGCTTGGTTTACAATCCTTCATCTTGGTGGTAGGTGTCCTTCAATGATCAAATTAAAAAAAAATTATATTTTTTTAAATTGAAAAATAGAAAAGTAATATAACTTGTAAAGATTTCAATCAATTCTGTTAAAAGTCCTTTAATAGGTATAATATTATTAAAAAAATATCATTTCATTTGAACAAGGCAAGAAAAGCACAAGAGGAAAGTGACAAGAAGATGAATAGATTATACAAGACTGTGATCTGGAAATCAACATGGAGGCAGCGTTATTTACAGCACAGCATTGTCTCCATTTCCTTCAGAACAGCAGATGTGCGGATGGTCTATAGATTTATAATTATTACACAGCTGTGGCCGCCAATTTACTTTCACATACTGATTCTTCTACTAATTTGGTTGAATACATTTTTATGAAATTCTGGAAAATTATATTTCAATGAAGATATTTACAAAGAACAATCGTTTTAAGACATCAACCTGTACAAATCCGTCTCCTTCAAGTTCACGTAAAAGGACATCTCTATCGCTGGAACTTGTGGCTATATCTTTTGTTATGTAGTACTAAAATACGCATTATAATACGGGTATGTTTTTTTTGTTTTTTTTTCAATTATTTTTTTTTCATAGTCCAAATAAAAGATGCAA
Source organism: Engystomops pustulosus (assembly GCF_040894005.1). Taxonomy (NCBI): domain Eukaryota; kingdom Metazoa; phylum Chordata; class Amphibia; order Anura; family Leptodactylidae; genus Engystomops; species Engystomops pustulosus. Next base: position 152,358,263 of record NC_092414.1, read on the forward strand.
TTCAGGCGGTTATGCCATCATCTCTAGAAAATCTATATACAGAATGAGATTCATAAAGACTCTCTCCGTCTGTGCTCAGGTCATCATCATCATCTAAGTCATTCAGCATTTTGCTTGGAGAACATCTGCGTCTGCTGCAAGAACAAACACAAATCAGTAATAATAAATATACTGCAATGTGGTATTTGTCTGACAACTCCCTGAGATTATGTTACCACAAAATGTATAACTTGTATACTGGAAAAACATGTATTACCTAAGGTAGACCTTTTCCTAATCCTACCCAATCCCAAGGTAGAAGCTCATTACAATTTTTTTAATACAGTAAATTTAAATTTTTACATAACAAGAAGCCCTTACTCCTTAAAAAAGGAAATCTACTATCAGAATCCATCATGATAAACCAGGGACACTTACTCATTGATCCAGACTTTGGCAATGTTATATTTGTTATCAATTGCTTCCTTTCTTCTAAAATCACTTTTAAAACTATGCTTATGAGCCTAAGGGGCTCTGGTAGGTGTCATTAGTGTGCCCACTGTTTGCTGAGATAACAAGAAATGCCAAGGAAGCAGGGGTGGGGGCGAGACTGAAATGTGCTGCTGCAGTGTGTCCACAGTCTCTGAATCCAGAGCACAGAGAGTTTTTGTAACACCCACAGAGCCCTTAGAGTCAATAGTATAATTTTCAAAGTTGATTTTAGAAGGAAAGAGGCCATGGTCCAATATAAGAAGATTACCAACAGTCACAGTGCCTGGATCTATGAGTAAGTACCGATGGTTTATCACGCTTCATTTTGATGGTAGAATGTCCTCTAAGCTCATAACATAACATTTCTTTAGTTGCCGTTACTGTATGAGGGGTTGTTTTTTGCATTTTTTTGCGCATTGCGTTATATCTGTGGTACATTAAAACTTCTTTAATAACTCATTTACCAATTATGATGGATAAATGACAAAGACCTCTGAAATTCCAGCCTTGTTTTTGGTGTTTTAATTTTGTGCCATTCACAGTGCACATTAAGTAACGTTTTACCTCTAAATAAGGGTTTTATTGTCCAAATGTCATGAAACGATGAAATAGGATAAAGAAATAATTTGATTTTGTGTTGCCATAACTTTTTCCATTACTGTTGCTTTTTCTTAGTTTGAGGAGAAGGTGTTTTTCTTTTATACTACTTTATTTATACTAAATTAATAAGGAAAAATGAAGATGTGAAAAAAACATTTTATAAAACCATATTTAACACTTTTTTTAGTAGTCTCATTAGGGTGACTTGACAATGTGATAATAGGCACTTCTAGTTGGCAAATAAGAAAGCCTCTTTCAGACCTTGAATTGCCAGAGAAAGTCCACAGAACTCTGCAATCTTACTGCAGGAGGGATGTGGGTTAGGACAGTAAAACCCCATTTGCTCCGCATAATTCCTAAGACTTGCCATCACCAGTGTGTGACCGGGTGATAAACTGACGTAAATTGAGTTGTGTGTTCAGAAGCAGATGCAACAGGAGTGAGGAGCATTCTTGTCCTGCGTTGTTATCCTCCTAACGATTTATTGCTGCACTGAGACATGTATATGTAAAAGATCAACCTACCTCAGCTCTTTCTTTGCCGCAGTTAGCTGAGCTTGGAGCTGCTCATTTATGTCAACTTGGTCTTCCAAATCTCTTTGAAGCTTCTTTTTAGCACTTTCTAATCTATCTATTTCTTCTTCTGCTTCTTCAACTTGCCTCTTCATGGATTTCAATCGTAAACTTAACTGGACAGACAAATGTCAGGTCTTAAATTATAAGGTGGATACTACATATGTTCATACACATTATTTCATGTATGCCTACTAATATTTACATGTGCGGATGTGCCAATTCAGAGTTCATGATTAACCCACTAATAAAAAGTTACTAGAAAAAAAAATGACATCCAAGTGTAATGATGAGGTGCCATCCAGCACTTCCCTCAATTGTATTATTTTGTTCAGATTTTGCTGCAACAGTTTTGGCCATAAAGGGAATCAAACCAACTACTATTCTAAGATTTCTTTGCCTCTAGATGCAAATGTGTGGTCTGTGTCATATGAAATATGCAAATGCGTTTTCAGGATAAGATAAGGAAAACATTTTCCCCATCATGCCTTACAAAGTAGCTAAGAAGCAATGTTTCACCTATCCTGGAGAACTTATTTGCATATTTTCCATATCCCCCCTCCAGGCCTAGTAGATTGTTTTGATTTGTTTTTTTTAAATCCCGGACAACCACTATAACTGGAAAACTCTCCATAAGGAGAGTTTTTATTGGACAGACCTGACACAGTCATGAAATAATAAAAGTCATTGAAAAGTCCATATAGGACCAATATCATCTAGAAGAGTTGATATATCAGCATCATGACATAAAACTGATGTTAACATTGCCAGTGAAAGAAATAAAAGGTGTGACATTCTGGAATTGCACGATATACTATAAACATAGTATCATAGTAAAAAAAGATTAGAAAAAGACATCAGTTCACCCTATACATTATATTGTGTCGCTCCAGAAGAAGGCAAAAAAAAACTCACAGTCCTGCTGCTACTAACTATATACACAAAGTTATAGATCCACACAGCTCTTAAGGACTGATACCTTACACCGAGTGCAAAACTGAAAAAACTGTGATAGTGATGGTCATTTATGACCTATAATTGTCACTTTCTTACTCATGGAACAGGTGGATGCTGGGGACACATTTGCAAAAAAGCTGAAAATAAAAAAAAATTGCAATGCTTTCTTTACTTAAGATAACTTATTTAAGACACCTAGTAGTGTATTTAGTTACATGAACCTGGATTTGCAGTTTACCTGATCTTTCTGATCTGTTAAAGTGAGATGTTCATCATCGACCTGCATCATTAACTCTTTCACCTTCCTCTCCAGCCTGCGGTTGTTGAGTTGGAGACTTGCCCGGTCCCTGAGGGAGAGGAAAGCACATTGTTTTGAAATTGAATCAGGAAACTGTGCCAGATCCTTTTCAACTTTCCCTCAGAATGCTGATGAAACGTACATTGCATTTAATATTCTGCGGATTTACTGCTTGCAGCACACAAAGTTTCATCGTCCTTTCTTTTGGCATTCAGCAAAGTGATAATGTTATTGCCTCCCACACTGGAATATCAATAATCTCATATTCTATAAAACTTCTTTTATGAAGGACAGAACAGCCGGTGATCCAGGTCACCAACACTAAAATAAACCAAGGCGTTCTGGTACAGTATTAAGGTTTCTGGTGATGTGATGCTGACATTACAGGAATACTAATGCTAAGCTTTCAGCTATAATACAATATACTTGTCTCCAAACAAAATCCTCCTCAGTGTGTAATTGTAATATTGTGATATATCTTCAGTCTGTTCTGCTTTCTGTAGGCAAACACAAACAAGATGCCTTTCTGTAGATAATATAGTATATTGAAATCGTTAAAGTGAGACATTTTAGGAATGACAAACAATTAAACTTTACTTGTGAATTCAAGGGTCACGCCAGGATACAGACTGGCAAAAAAATAATACACCAAGTCAGCGGTTTTCCAAGGTATAGATGTAGTGCAATGAAAGGAAGTTGAATGGACCAGCTGAACTGCAGTTTAATTTTAGCTGAGTACCATGAGTAACGGTATATCCGTTTGAAACGCATTGGCCATTTTATTAGATGCCACTTTGTGCCTTTATTGAAGAATCTGTAGTTCATCTGGTCCATTCAAATTTCTTTTACTGGATTGCTACACCTTCAGAGTAAGGGTGACTTGTGCCTTACGGGACATGGGTCTGGAGCAGAACTGGAGTTTATGTCTCATTGGTATACATGTGGTGCTACCCTGTGATACAGAAGTGGTCAAGTAATAGTCTAGTTCCAACTCGTTTATAATGGTATGCCGAATATAAAACAGAAATGAACATGTCAGACAGTGCTCAAGGTTTAGCAAGATTGTAAATGATAGCCTAATGTCAGAATTAAACTGATTAATACATTTTTCTAATACATCATGTATGAGCCATAATATTGGCTTAAGATTTGCCCTCTTTGAGTTCAATTGCCTATTCAATAGGAATTAAAATTATCTTAACCTGTTTACCAGAAGTGTTCTAGTCATGTTTTTTCTTTTTTTCTATACTTTACAGAAGTATATCTTCTGGCTTATTAAATGTTATAAAACGTAGACAGTCTTACTAATGTAGCAACAATGGTAAAGAAAAGGTTAATCACAATCACACCCCAAGTTCAACTCTACATACAAGCAGCTCCTCTACCTTTCTTCATTTTCCAGGCGTTCTTCCAGCTCTGCTATTCTTCCTTCCATCTGAGCAACAAGCCCTTCTTTATTGGATCGATGTGAAGTCTCAAGATGAGCTATTCTGCTCTTCAGATCTTTGTACTAGATTTTATGAAAAGGCGCAGTGGGTCAGACAATATGCAACTTTAAAATGCTACACAAGTTATGAAAACAAAGACGGATCCTCAAACAATAACCAGTAAATATTGGAGAAACAATTGTTTTATTCTCTAGCCTGCACAGTCCTGCACTCTTACACAACCTGTCTACGTCAATAACAAATAAAGCTGGATTGAAAATTTAATACAGAAATTTCCATAAGATAGTACAACCCACCTTCCGTCTACATGCCCTAAACTAAGGTCATTACCTGTCTCTCCAAGGACATTTTATCACACTCCAGGTCTTGCCTTGCACCCCGTTCTTGAAGAAGTTCTCCCCTCATTTGTTCAATCTATGATAAAAAACAAAAATGTTGGAATGTTTAAAACATTTAAACATAATTAAAGTGTTAAAAAAACTAAAACAAAAAGAGGACATCCTATGTAGTCTATGTAATGCTGTTTAACATAGGCAACATAGTATTTTGTAAAAAAAATTAAAAATACCATAAACATGAGGGGAAAAAGGTCCACATGTGCGAAACGCATCATAGAGCATGTGTGTGTCTCAGTGATATTTATATACATATATTCCCAAGACTATATTTTTAACAACAGTGAAAAATACACCATCCGTTTTCTGGAACAGTTGGCATACAGCTGCAATAAATACTTTTTAATGGATCAGAGCTGTACGACCAACCCATTAAAAAGTAAACTATATTTTATGAGTGATTCATTAAAAACAGTTCCGGCTAGACTCTATGAGGATCTGTGGAAAACGGATGCTAGACTGATGCAAATCAGTCATAAAAAAGGGAAGAAAATGTCAGTTTCGGCTCGTGCATGTACTGTACTCTAGGCCTACCCTCTCTTTATTTAAGCATATATAAGATGATCAAATGCATTTTAACTCCATGTCCTATGCAAGAAACAAAAAAAAAGAAAAAAAAAGAAAAGAAAATAGGACATATACTATATCAATAGTGGATGGTGACCAGTTCATTCAGTATTATCTATTCATTTAATTATTTTATCCATTAATAGAAGGGCTTGACCATTGTACAAGCACTGTCACCTTCTGTGCTGCCCCTTCATCCTCTTAGATTGTAAGCTCTTGTGAGCACAGCCCTAACTCCTACCATTTCATCTGATTATGTTATTATTTTGTAATGTCTTATTTTATATGTATATGGATCCAATGGTCTGTACAGCACTCCAGAATATGATGGCAGTATGTAAATAAAGGATTATTGTTATTGTTTATTCACAGATCATGCACTTTAAAAAAAAAAAAAACAACACTCATGGGACCAATTCGCGGATACTGAAAAACACGGCTGAGAATTAGCCACAACCAAGAGCATGTAGCTTTAGAGGGGTTTTCCAGGATTAGAGAAGCAAAGCCGCTTCCCTACTAACTATAGTCCATGGGCTGTGTATGGTAAAGCAGTTCAATCCCAGTGACTGTTTGATCTGAGCTGCAATAGCCAACACAACACATGGACAGCTGTGAGGCCCTGCATTTTTTTAAAGAAAAAGGCAATATCTTTACAATTCTGGCACTGGCGCTGTCCCTTAGTTGTTTGTGTCCTAAACACAAAGACAAAAAGGACATCGACCACCATTTTCTCGGTAGTAGACTGTCCCATATTGCACCCTATGGGAGTCTCTTGTCGCTTCCTCCTGGGCCTCCGCTACTATAGAAAATAAGCTTTTGAAACAATTCAGATGACCCGGAGGCACTCAGGGTCCTGTCCAACGAGCGCCCCCTGGCTCCTCTGAAACCTAGTTCATTCACGCCCCCCCCCCCCCCACACACACACACACATTGTCGTACACCGCTCCCAGCTACCATCGCGGCAAGACAGTTGTATCCTTTATGTCCTCCAACTTTCCCACTATTTCACTGTGAAGTGAACTGATGACCATTATTACCCCCAATTCACATTGGATGTTGTTTGATACAGGTGACAATCACTGCAGTTTGTGGAGAGTGGATGCCAATCTGAGCAAAAGTTTTAATTCAGCATAGTGGGTAACCACATGTTTTAAATAATACATCATGCATGTACACATATAGGAGGTATTTCATTTAACATTTCCTACTTTTCAACAACTTATAAAACAGTCTACAACTGTATAACATTATGATAAACTTGAGATGTAACAGCTACGTTCCTAATGTATTCATAAACAGGAACAGTAAAAAAGTGGCCCCACATTCCCGAGAAATGAGGTCACACTGGGCGGCAGGGGCTCACATGGGCTTACGTCTAATGAGAGTAAATGACTATTCAGATCCTACTAATTGTGTTGTACAAAGCAGCCGTAGGTGTAATACTCTCTACCGCACAGACAGCTTCACTAGTAATAATAAGGAACAATGTAAGGCCTTGTCCACAAATCACACTTTAAAGGGGATGTAGAAAAAAAACCCCTTTTGGATGGTATTACAAGTCTTGGCTTCTATATTAAAGCAGAAGATGTAATGAAGCAATACATGGATGAAGTCCTCTTTGCAGCGGCATCATATTCTGGTTGGCCAATAAGGTGCAGTATCCATGCATCACAGATGTACTTACCCCAGTAACAGAATAGAAGGAGAAATTCCCTTTCTCACAGACTTTGCACTATGACCATTCAACTGAAGCGTCATCTTCCTGAGGAATGAAAGTGCTGGGCCATGGATTTCCCTGGAAAATTATCATGGGGTGCCCGGTTCAGACCAGGCTTTCCACTGATGGCAAGTAGACTATGCAGATGGTGCCAAATGTATTGCATTTTAACTATATTTGCACGTGTGCAACAACAGTCCCATAAGGCTGTACACAGTCACACCAAAGCAAACATGACATTTTAGGAAGTCACATTAATTCGCTTCAGAGGGCAATGATCCAGATTTGCCAACACTCTTAACAAGAAAGCAGCTTTAAGAGAACTAGTAACTAGTCATTTAAATTAGTAAAATATAACCCCAAAATATTTGGCATTGCGCTGTCCCCTTTAATCTTATTTATAAATAAATTGACAGGTGGTTGTGTCCAGTTGGAGGTGCCCCCCTACACTTTCCAAATGTAACCAATCAGCGTGGTCAGTATTAAACTATGTAGAATAAAGAAGCTTTCAGTATCAGTATTAAACTATGTAACCCAACCCCCATTTGACACAATAGATTGTACAATAAAGAGATCTAGGAACAAAAAATGCAGAATTGTTACCTTATGGAAAATTGCTTAAACAAGTTTCATGGGCATAAGAAGCTAAAATCCTGTTAGAGGGGCCACACACCAGTCAGTGTGCTTGGTGTATAGCCCTTGATCCTGGTGGTAGATGTCCTTTAAAACTAATAGTCTACACTAACAGTGTGCAACCACTGACAGCTAGCAAATAATAATCACTCATCTGTGAGATCCAATGTAGTTGCTATACATTGTGCGCCAATGTTTCACAACATAGCAATAACACGTGCCACAACATAGCCAGGTAAAGGTTTTATGCATTCAAGAAAAATGAGCACACAGATATTCTTACATACAGCCCTATAACAAAACAAGGACTGCTCCCTGCCTCTGGGGCTGAAGTGCAATAACTGTGGGCCAGTTCACATCTAAGTTGTATTATCCTTTTTTTGGAGCAGTAATTTTGAGCCAAAGCAACACATGAAGCCAACCCAGAAGTAATGAATCATGCAAAGATTTGTAGCAGTTTCTGGTATTGGCTCACAATAACTGATGCATAAAATGATAAACTTAACTGGTCCACAGTGTTAAGAGGATTGATGTGTTTATGTAAAAACCAAAAAGATCATATTAAAAATGAGATATCGCTAGTAGTAACTTCCTTTATTGTAATACATGTCCTATATGATATGAACAGTATTCCCTATGATCACCTATGCACTATACTTGGTGCTGAATTCCTATGAAGTTGTAGGACCTGGCCTGTAGTTATCCAACTTCTGACTTAACAGACACTTTGTGAAAAACATTTTGGGGGAAAAAAAAGCCATAACAGCGAAGCTAAACACGCCAAGGTTCTCTTGCTTTTATTTAACTCTCCTACATTTGTATAAACCATGATATTTTCTGGAGATGAGGGAATTGTAACGCGGCGGATAATTGGGGCTAGCAGTGTAACGGGTTCCTCTGGCAGAAAATCTGTTCAATTTTAATGCATTATTTTCATCCTCAGTGGAACAACAAACACTGTACATTTCAGCAGAAGTTATCACAGCTGGGTCTGGTGAACACTGAAAACAAAGTATTTCCAATGAGCCATAATACCCCTCTGAGAGACGGCGCGGATTTAATAAACGGAGCCCATGTTTATGCTAGACGTGGTATTAAGAACAGCTGGTTATCATAGTCTTGTTAATGAAACTGCACAATTTCATTTCTTCTCAATTATTGATATCAGGGAGCCTGGAAGCATCCCTTCATGTCTTTTTAAGCCAGTCTGTAATGTGGGTTCTCATAAATCGCGTGTGTCATGTACACCGAGAGGGAGAGCCAGGAGTTACAGTAATGAGGTGCTCATTCTATTTCTCCAGACGTTAGACACTTCATTCCTTCCTCACTGTGAATGAGTCGCTTCATACACCTGGACTACAGAGTGGAACAGGTGTTGGGAAACCAACCGGGAATCCTGAAAACAAAAATGGACTTGCAAAGCCACTGTAACTTTACCCTGCCATATTTTCACAGTCACCATAGAAACACTGCGCTCTCCCACGGTTTCAGGGAAGAAATCCACAGCCAGAAGGTTCTCATTTGTAGATCTCACCCACCCCCCTCACTTTGTAGTGATTTTACAATTAACTCCTTTCCTGTTAGTGGGGTCCCTACAGCCCCATTTGGAGCATGTTGTAGTCCTCTTGGCCATTTCCCTGTAAGAAATTCTGCACTGTAGGACAAGGCTGGTAATTAAGACGCTAAACATTTGGTTTTGGAAACCTGAAATCTCCTGACTTAATATCATTTATACAGTTTATGTAAAAACAAGTGTTAGAAGACAAACAATGCAAAAGTACAATGATGTCAATGAACACAAAAGATGAAATGCATGATGCACACTTAAAGAAAACCTTTAATCAAACTATCAATGCCTGCTGATAAAGTTCTCCACATATAACCTAAAATTAGCTGCCAGTAAGGTACTGTACCTTAATTAGCAGTTTTCCCGAAATGCTAATTAGCATACTTGACTCTTAAGCTGGATAGGACTCTTTTCTCCTGGGCTGCCAGTGAACAACGCCCCCTTATTTTTACTGATAGCCATGTGCCTCTTTAAATCTCTGCACTGCCCTGGCTTCTTGTTCCTAATTGGCAGGTCTCACTGCTAGGATATTCTGGTGTATGGAACTAGTACTTAAGGACTATCTGCCAATATTGAACTACAGACACAAAGGGCTGATTACTTTTAGGAAAATATTGTGTAAATGTTTTTCACAGTGCCTTGTTTTACAGTCATGTCATGTGACCAAGGTGATGTCATCTAAGCTCCTTTACCCCTAAATTTTAAGGGGAAAAGAACCTTCATGTGATTTGACCAGAGATGTCATTGAAGTTCTGAATAGTGAGGAGGCATAAGGGATGGTGAGGAGATGGGAGGGGCTGACCAAGAAGGACATGCCCCCTCTGATGCCAGGTAATATAACACCAAAATAATAAATTTTATGGGGATGTGAAGGCAAAATTTTTTTTGTTTAAAGAAAGGTGGCATTTGGTTAATAGGGCTCTTACTAGCTGTATTTGTGAAAATGTGGTTACAGGTTCAACCTACAGGATGCAATATTATACGAAAGAGATAAAATAACATACATATGCATAGATTGTAAGCTCTGATGAGCATGGCCCTCACACCTATCACCTAATCTGACAATGATATTAATCTGTAATGCCTTATTTTGTTTGTATATGTCCCCCATGATCAGGAAAGAGCTGTGGAATAGCATGGAAATATAGAATATATTTTAAAAAATTGTTTCTTTATCGAGGAGTCTGTAATTACCATATTATCCAGAGATTTAGGCATCAGTCATGGATCAGTGAGATCTATGAGATTTCCTCTGTAATCATATATGAATTCTGGAGAAACTATTCCCTCAATTTCCCCTTTCCTGGTTCCTATCAGCAACAGGAACTTTCAATTGTCAGAGGTCAGTAGGAAGCCAGGGTTTAACTAGGACTTTCACATCGCTTATGAAATTGACTTATAGGACATCCCTATTGATCCATATCCTTTATTTGCTCAACTAGGAATCACACCATGTCTTACTCTAAAAAGATTGTTTGGAGCCATTTATTCTCATAATAAGAATGGGTAAAGCAAGTCGTGGCAGTAATAAGGGCGACGTGTCAGCTCAGAATTAAGTTTCTGAGAAAGCTTTACACATCAAGGATAGAAAATCAGGAATGGCTCAGACATAAAGCAAAATAAAGATATTCAATTCATGATTGAGCCATATTTCCAGATTCATGACCAGATACATTTTCATAAGTTTTCATTATTTGCATTTTGAAAGCAGTTTCTTTTTTAATATTCAAATAATTGGCACCTCCTATTTTGGTTTTATATAACGTACCAGTGCAGATTGTTTTTCTAGGTGATTCACAGGTTTTTTTTGGTGTTCTAGTTTTTTACTGGAAGTAATTTTTTTTCTGCTGCTCTGGAGTGAATTGCTATCACATAAGCCAATTAACCCCAGGCTTATACTTTTTATTATAAGTATGACATTTTATGGTGGTGAAACATAAAATAATGTCTAAAAAGGAAAAATTAATGGTGTTGCACTGCAGTTTATTAAATATACATCAAATCAATGAGACTCATGGGTAACCTGGATGAAGGCTGTCAGCAAGAACATCAATGGTTCTGAACTATAGGATCTGGGACTGTTCTGGATTCCAAAGCTATAGACATACCTTTCATCTATGCTGTCTGTATACCTTCTCTTTCCTCAATGATAAATCGGGACAATGGAATATTTACAGCTAAGTGTATCCATACCCTTTTTAGACCCATGGCTCAGGAAAAACAGTGAAGCATATCCTTTATTGAGCTTCTATTCATGTATTAAAATAAAAAGACAAACCTGTTCCCTGCAGCGAGTTATCCTTTCCAGCAACAAGTCTGAATTGTTCTTCTCCTCATCAAGTTCCAGCTCTAACTGGGCGATCTTGTCCTAAAAAGAACAAAGCATTTCTGTATACTGAGCTCTAGAACATTGATCCATAGATGAATGAACACAATCATTAACAGATATTTTTGTTAAGATGTTGAGAGACTTGATGATCTATGATGTCATCTTCTATGTGAATGTATACAAATTTACCATTTCATCTGATAGGGAGGGGGTGACCGATCTGCAGGTGAGGCCAAAAGAACAATTGCCAGTTTGTCTCTTTTTAAGCCATGTATAAAGGTATGAGTGAAAGATTGACCAAACTAGTTTCTGTAGATGGGTTGAGTTTCACTTTTCATACAACACAAGTAAATATCTGCAGTGCACTGGCCTGGAGACAGGATTCTTTCCATTATTCCTACCATGTACTTTTATATACTCTAAATGGAGTTTGGGTTAGGTCATGTACGATACCCTGTTAAGCCAATACCAAAAGAACGGGTCTGGTCCCGTAATCAATGAATGGGTTTTTATGGGGTACCGTTGCTCTCCTAATCTACAGTTTGGAAGCTGTGCAGAATATAGGACTTCCACCATTCAGATACAGATATTCTATCTTAGGTCCTGGAAATGCCTTGAAATTAATTGTGCATGCTCTGTTGCACTCGGAACCACTGTAAAATATAATTTTTACTTGATTAGACTAATATGATCCTCCTTTATTTCAGTATAATTAATATACATATTTTCTGGTTTTGGAAGGGTGGATAAATGGACATAGGTAGCCTGCTGAGCGGATGTATAGGAGATTAATAAAACGAAAACTTAAAAAAAAAAAATTCTTCTCATTTGCTCCAAAATACTGAGGCCATTAAGATGTAACCCATACACATGATAGCAATATGGCTGCCATCCTAAGTTTAAAAGAAATCTACCAGCACTTATGCAATGAGTATGAAGTAGTCACTACACAAGTGGTGAAGGAGCAGGGGAAGAGTAATAAGTCTAATAATTGCATTGAATAAAATCGCTTACTTCCATTGACTTCACTTGTTTCGATCGGTCTTCCTTCATATGGTTTTTGGCGTCCAATTCATACTGAAGATCTTTAATTGTCTGCTGTAGAAGATGGTGCTTGGTCATTGACTCATCATGAGCCCTCTGGTGGTCTTGTAAATTTTCTTCTAAATGTCTGACCTGAATTAAATTAATATAATGTGATTCACCATGACAATCCTGCCCAGAGATAAGTCCTCTAAAGAAGGGTAGTGACTAAGAAATCTATACATAAAGAATATTTATGTTCACCCAGGATGCTTATTCAATACATATGGTTTTATTTAATTAGTTCATTAAAACAAGATTAAATTCACACCTTACATTATTACATCAATTACTGTGAGATAACACCAGGTACGGTATGTAGTATGAGGATTTGTCCACACGTTCAGTTTTTCAGACGCAGTTTTTGGAGCCAAAAGCAGGAGCGGATGATAATTGGTTAAGACAACTAACTGGAAGGTCCTGCTCCTCCCACTACTTTTACTCCACTCCTGGTTTGGGAATCAGAAACTGCATCTGAAAAACCAAAGGCTGCTCACATAGCGATATATGGCGCACGGTGCCGTATTCTGGGGGAAGATAGGACATGTCCCATCTCTCTCCCGGGTACGGAACGGTACAGTGCCACACCATACCACTCCTGTACCCCACCGTGCGGCCATTGCGGTCTATGGGCGACGTATATACGTCCCCCATACGGCAGTGTGAATGTAGCCTTATATAGGATTATTCCCACAGTTTTTCCCTTCAGTACCCCATCTATGATGTCTAAGGTTTCCAATGAGATCCTGTGGAATCTGATTTTTTGCAGACTACAGACTCCAATAGAAGTCTATGGGTCTGAAAAACAACTGATGACATCTGAGTGCAGTTTTCCTCCGGGGAACCAGAGGGGGAAAAAATGTGGATACAAAACAGATCACTTTGTAGCAGATCTACAACACACAAATCGATGAGAACAAAGCCTTAGAGTAATATTGTGTGATATGCTCCTACTAAAGCAAAAAGCAATAGGCAGTGTCACATTCAAGTTCTTTAACCTACCTCCTCTTGTAGCTTTCGTATTGTTTGGTTGCACCTTTCCAGCTCCAGGATTTTATCTTTTAACTGTCTTTGCATTTCGCCATTATCTCGACGATTTTTCTCTTTATATTCATCAAACTGCTTCTGAAGCTCTACTGTGGACATCCGAGAAAACTCAACGTGTTCAGACACCTGATAACAAAACCATTTATATATGTAATCTTAAGTACCATATAAGCCATATCTTGAAATATACACGCAAGGCTCTAGACTCCATTGCTATTACATCAACTCATATTGACAGGTGTCTAGCCCTTTAATGAGCTCCCATTAATAATGACCTTGATAAAAAGGAAAGTAAACTCTGCAGCTAGTTATAGGGTCTGTGATCCAAATAACCTACTTGGTCATGAGCTCTTTGTTATGTCAGAACAAGCAGTGGAGCTACATTGAACGTAATGATTAACAATCCGCCTGGAAATAGTCATGTATATCGACAGACACATTTCAAAGCACATTCCAGTAAAGGTCTGTACTCCAGTGGCTACAGACCAGTTCACTCTGGAGGAAACAAAACCTGTGCATTAAATATTGGGTAATAGTGGAAAAATATGTCTCCAAGAAATGGAGAATTATAAGCCCTTAGTCTGGGACACAACAATCCATCCTCTTCCAAGGCGCTTCAGATGTAATTACAAATGATTGGGCCCTATAGCAAATGTCTGGCTATGACACCCTCATTGTAACAATATGTTGTCAGGTGTGCGGATACACCTTTATTAAAATGTATCTAACCAATCCACCTGCTGGTGTTCCCCAAAATTATAAAGCTCCTTTTAATAACCGCTTTCCTTTGGCCCTCACTTATTCTGCCCCATTTTCAGTTCTCACAGACATAATAACCCCTCTTCTTGCGCTCCCCCCCCCCCCCCCCGCAATTAGAATGTCCCCTTTCTTTAGGCCTTCTGCTCATTTTGTAATAAACCATTGTCCATAGACAACTAAAAACCCTACCTTGCTCTCCATTCCCTAAAAGGGTGTAACTGCATATATACAGTGCCATTCATTTATTAGTCACAAAAAAAAAAACAAAAGCTTTCCCTTCTGTAGACATTACCTACCTTATTCCCACTTTTAGTAGCTACCGCACCAAAGCTTACCCCCCTTTACAGACCCAATTTTACCCAACTAACCTTGGCAGCTATGTGCTATTCATACACGGTTCTCGTCTGGTCTTTATTAAATTTATGTCACATGTTTGAAGGAGTTGTACAACCACTGGGAAAATCCTAAAATATAGGGATTTCTCAAATTGGAAGAGACTCATAACAAAGTCATGTCCTGTGCAATAGTGGATAATGTAAAATGTGGAGTGCAAATTGTTCCACTTCTCTTCTGAGAAACAGTTGACGACGATTCCCCTGAAGGTTAAAACTACATGTCCACGTTACTGCTTTGTTAATGTTTTATTGGGGAAGTTTTCTGTTGCCGCATACAAAGTACCACTTAACTGACCACATTCTCTAAATGCTGTTATTCTGCATTGCTCCCCTATCTGAGACAATTCACCTTAACCCTTCTGAAGACACCTCTCCCACCTCTGGCATTAGTGGATAATATAAGAGAATAAAAGGTACCAGGAGCTTTTAGTTTTTTTTATTCCTATGAACACAAATTAACACAGACATTTGTTGCAGGGTTCTGCACTGAGCTCATAGTGTGGAAAGTGTTCGGCTCAGAGCCTTCACTGTAATTTGGGAACAACCCAAATCGTTAATGAATAACTAAAAGAAAACTCATCTTCATCAACAGCTCAAAAATAGATCGTGGAGGCAGCTGCTCCATTGCCATTCACAATGAGGTTACAGAACGGCTCTTTGAAGCTGCAGCTTAGAATTAAATTCATTGGACGGTAAAGTAAGTTACCAAACCTTTGCAATATACACAGACAGCTCTTTCCAAAACAATAGCCGGATCCGCTACCTAATAAATATTCGGTGGAAATACCTCCCAATCATTTTTATTGCCATTTAATTTACAGTAATTAGGTAGAAGTAAGGTCAAGTTCATAACCGTGTTTGGCAGGTTCTGTTATTAAAAGCAAAAAAAAAAAAATACTGTAGCTTATTTTACCACTATAAATAACAGAAGTTAAGGGAAGGTCCATTGAAGTCTATGGTGAGTGGAAGACCTTCCGTACTCTATGCCTATTATGTTTCCATTACGCTCTCATTAAATAGAGTGTGAACTGAGCTTTATTTTTACAAAGCAAGAAAAAAGTCAGAAAATGTCAGTCAAATCTATCCAAAAATATCAAAGTATAAATCAACAAGCCACTACAGATTATATTTTACTTAATACAGCCCATGTAATTATTATAAGCTTAATAAAAGATAAAGCTATGATGGAGAAGTCAAATTTTCCGTTATGATGCTAAATGCTGAAACAAACCTGTGGCATTACACCAGGTGTGTCGTCGGCTTATTACAGACTTGTCAAATAATTGTCAAATACATTTGATGTGTCAGTGTATACCCAAGGATCAAAACTGCCAACATATGATGACAGAAGTTTGCAAAAATCGTAGAATGATATGTAGCCTTTAACAAAAATGCTGGAATCATAAAACTTAAAAATATTGTGCATGATGTGTATTTCCTTTATTGAGCAAACATCTTTCAAAGCAGTGAGCACAAACCTCTTTTTGTAACCTGTCAATGGTCTTGTCCAGCTGCCAGCGCTCGCTCTCCATTTCATTTTTCAGGTTTCTTAGTTGTTCTTTCTGGTTAGATTCATCTTTTAGTCTTTCGGATAGTTGGTGATGTTCATGGCTTATCCTAGTAAGGCTTCTCTGAAATGCAAAACAGACAATATAACAAAGTGTAATGTAAATATCAATACTATAACAATGCAGTTCTATAGTTTGTATGTAGTCCAGGCCTTAGAAAAGGTTCTATTGACTGTGCTCCTTCCAGAATCTGAAAAGAGGTTGTGGTTCTGTAGACTTCCCATTTTCCTTAGGGCTTAGTATGCCTTCTGTGATTTTGCATATATCATATTCACTCATTGGGGAAGGGGGGGGGGGGGTTAGTGTTTTAGCACAGTTGTGGTACAGATGCCGTTTTGCAACTTTCCATTGCGCCAAATGAACATAGGACAGTGCAAAGTCACTTTAAAATAAACCCTGCTTTCGCTAAATTCATTATTTGCTTAGACTAGTTTTCATAATTCTGAACTAAATTCATGATTTGCGATTTGGTGCAAATTTTTGTCTGGGCACATGTTTTGGCGCAAAAGGACTCCTCCTCCTTTCTCACCTCTGGCAGGGAAATTGGACAAAAATTACTTCCAAATTTATCAATAACATTTGCTATTTAGAGGGACGTGTGCCAAAAGAAAGAACATTTTGCGACAAACACAAAAAGAAAACACAAATATTATGAGACAAAACAAAACATAGACTCACTTGATGCATTTAGATTAAACAAAAATATAATTGAACATGGACAACCAATTCAAAACACAAATTGTAATGATAAATTCCCCTATTGTTTCTTGCATACATATTCAAATGTCAGTTTGTATTTTTTTTTCCACAGATGTGCAGAAAGTGAGAAAAAAAATTGCAGAAAATAATTGCTCTATTTTATTCACCACCGAATACCACGGACTCCTATAGAAGTCAATGGCTCTGCAAAAAAATAATAAAAATTTGGACACATTTAAAACATGGACACCACACAGACTGCAAACAGATGTTGAATGGATACGCTAGTCTGAAGGACCTCCTATTAAGACTTATGGAAGTCATAGAAGAAGTCCCTTTCCCTGTACATGGGGGTCTGTCTATATTATAATGATGGTAAATTGCCATTTACCTAAAGTATACGGTCATATACTCTAAACGCTTTGCTTCTAAAAAGAATAAATGCTCATCTAGAGGAAAGAGAAGGAAAGAAAAGAAAAAGAAGAAGAAAGTCTTTAAAGAGTTCAAACACATTCATGCAAAATATAGATTTTGGATAAAATAATGTGGTAAAAATATTTATACGGTTTTTACGAGATATTGTAAGCTCAAAAAATTGAGGCATAGGGGCCCCATGTTGACTTGCATGTACCTGGACCTAGTTCTTATGCACCCGACTCAATCACACATTACACATAAACAACCCCCATCAATAGAAATATATCTAGCCATTGACGGACAGAGTCATGTCCTGATTGTTGAGAGGGAAGCAGGGACCAGCAGATGCAATAGGAATTCTGGGACAAGTATTGCTTCTTTTATTCATTAAATACATTGGCTTAAATTAATTAAAGCCCCTGCACTAGTTTTCTTTCTTCCACGTTCTTCTAAGTGCAAACTACCTGCACATGTATTTATAAAGTGTAACGTGTTTGCAACATATGTGTTGCAGCTGCACTATACCCAACGCGATACAAAATTCTGCACTGAAAAGGGTCCTTCAGGTGCACAGTCGGACTGTGCGCCAAATTTATCATGCCTTGTCTGACAGAATTGTCCAACAAATGCAAGGAGATTGGGCACTACAGTAATATGGATGCCCACGCACCAAACATGTGCTATACCAGAAAAGACAAAAAGGAGATGTGCATTGAGTTCAAAAAATTACAATACATCAATAGTTTATTAAATATTCAATGGGGGGCATGCATTTTTATTTCTGCTACTTTTTTTCTATCACTTTTGCTGTCTTTTTTCAGGTAAATGCCATGTTGAAAGCAGTGTAATTAGGTAAATCTCCTCTTCTCAGTTATGTGTTTGAAAATGCATGCGTTAACACTATGTGTGACCGCACCATCCTAAGTTATCTCCCTGGGGTGTGACCATAGTGCTTAAAAATGCAGGGAACAGCCTAAAATCCAAAATATATTTTAAAGACAGAGGCAATTAAGAAAAAAATAAATAAATAAATAAAATTGCGCTGCAGAATACAAAGAAACCCATTCAGAATCAATATATACAATGTTACAGTTAATTGACACGGCCGTCTGGGGGGGGGGGGGTATATGCAGCCGCAAATTTGTGGCCACATATACGTCCCCTCAGACGGCAAAGGTGGCCCGGCTGCAGTATGGTGCCACCGTTGCTGTACACTGGGAAAAGATGGAGCCTGCTCTATCTTTCCCAGTATCACGGCCGTGCGCCTGCTGCTCTTTACGGAGGGGGAAAGGTCACCTCCTACTCCTCTCCAGCCCTTAGCAGTATGCCCCAACGGCTGAGGGCGGGCGGGCATATGGCTTCTTAACAAGAAGTAAAAGTGAAATTAATCAACGACCAGAAGAGCTGCCATGGGAGGGGGGGGGGAGGGGGGTTGCATAGATTTTAAAAACCTATAGACTGATTGGCAACGCAAATCCATTTGATATCTGTCTAAAGTGTTGTACACTAGGTTAAAGGTGCACCAAATAAATATCAGCGTAGAGTGCGCCAGATTCATGGAGAACGTGCACCACAATTCATGAATCTGGCTCACCCTGCACACTCCACAGGAAAACTGCACATTTTTGCACAATTTTTCATAAATATGGGCCATTCAAAAAAATTACTTAAAAAATATCCAAAACAAAGCACCCAACAATAAAATAATTAAAATTAAAAAGACATTCTATAGAAATTTGGATGAGATGGTTCCACCCAATATGTGCTTAAGGTGTGTGCTCTTTCCTTGGATTAAACTGCTGGAAGGCCCTTGGCATAGCAGTCACAATATGTTACTATAGTATGTGACTAGGTTAAGTGTGTGACTCAATATCCTGGTATTTGTTTTATTAGAGGCGTAATACTTATTCAAAAGGCTGAAACGTTATTAGGTCTTATTTTTTTATATCCTCTTTTCACCTTGGTGTCTTCAAGTTGATTCTCCAGCCCCCTAGAAAACTCCAGAGCTTCCCTCTCTTGTTCCTTCGCTTCATCCAAAGCTTCGGCCAGTTGCTGCTTTTCTTTCTGTAATATTTATCAGGTGGTGTGTAAGAAAGTTATTTGGTGGGGAATATTTACACATGTATTACACAATAGAGTAAACATTTCTTACATGCCAGCAAAATATGACCGCTAAGGAAAAGACCTTGACTAATGTTTACAGACTTCTTTGTATTCTGTACAAATGTCTATTCCTAATTATAAATGTTTTAATATTTTTTGTCCAAGGGCAATTGCTAAATTGAGTCACAACGTTGAAAATATACTTACAGTATATACCGTATAAGCCGAGGCCCCTAATTTTACCAACAAAACTGTGGAAACCTATGGACTCGAGTATAACCCGAGGGTGGGAAATGCATTGGTCACAACCCCCCCCCCCCACCCAGTATACAGCCAGCCCCCTATGTAGTATACAGCCAGCCAGCCCCCTATGTAGTAATTTAACTTTTATTAATTCTTATTAAATAGTTTCATATTTATTTGTGAAATATATCCCAAAAAACTAGTATGGCTTCACTAGGATCACCATACTTTATGATAGCCAGAAAGGGTGTCAGGTGCCAGCCCAGGACACTTAAAGAGGAGTGGATCCCCTAATTCTTCCTGTTACTTCTCCTGTAAGAATATATAACGTCCCCCTACACTATCTTTATATAAGGGGGTATTTGGGAGACAGAGTATATTGTATATGCAGCAGTGAGATGCCACTGCACAAATCTGCTCTCACGTGGTAGTAAATACAATTTAGTGTTTTTGTGCTATTGTATATACACAAAACACCTTAACAAGCAGTAAAATAATTTACTTGTGCAGCAGCGTGGTTTCACTATATACCGTATATACTCGAGTATAAGCCGACCCGAGTATAAGCCGAGACCCCTAATTTTACCAGCAAAAACTGGGAAAACCTATTGACTCGAGTATAAGCCGAGGGAAGGAAATGCATTGGTCACAGACCCCCCCCCCAATATATAGCCAACCAGCCCCCTATAGTATACAGCCAGCCCAGCCTGGCCCCAGCAGTATACAGCCTGGCCCCAGCAGTATACAGCCTGGCCCCAGCAATAAAAAAAATAATAAAACTTATATACTCACCCTCCGGTGGCACCGGTGTGCAGCGCTGCTCCCTCGATGTCCGCGCGGCTGGTCTTCAGACATCCGCGCCCGTCTTCTTTCTTCTGCTGGGCGCCACCATTGCTCTCTCCCGTCCGGGGCCTAGTATGACACGGCGCTGCTGGCGGCTCCCAGCAGAAGAAAGAAGACGGGCACGGAAGCCTGAAGACGAGCCGCGCGGACATCGGGGGAGCAGCGCTGCACACCGGGGGCCACTGGAGGGTGAGTATACAAGTTTATTTTTATTTTTTTTTTTTTTAAGTATTTTTTTACTTATTTTTTGACTTTGACTCGTGTACAAGCTGAGGGGACATTTTTCAGCACATCTTTTGTGCTGAAAAACTTGGCTTATACACGAGTATATACGGTAGTTCAAAATCGCTGCCTCAGAGACACAATAGGGCATTGCTCTTCTTTGTATACAATAGCGCCGTTACTTCCCCTGCAAATAACTATTTTATAAGAATTAATAAAAGTTATATTTTAGCTTACACACTCACAACTTTTCCCTTCCCTCATCGCTTTCTTTTCCCTAACAAAGTAATTAGATCAGTGGTTCTCAACCTGTGTTTCGTGACCCCAGCAGGGGTCGAACAACCAAAACACAGGGGTCGCCTAAAGCCTTTGGAGCCGCAATTTTATTGTGTTTTTACTGCAAATCGCATGGTTTGGGGTCACCACAACATGAGTAACTGTATTGCGGGGTCACAGCATTACAAAGGTTGAGAACCACTGAATTAGATCTAACAGGTGATGCACATTGTGAGTGTATATTATATTGTGTGAACACGACCCTTTGTTAATTTATGCCCCCTGTAGTATACAGCCAGCCAGCTCCCAGTAGTATACAGCCAGCCCACCCAGCACCCAAAATAAACAAACATATACTCACCCTCCAGTGGCCCCGATGCTTAGCACGGCTCCCCAATGTTGGCTCAGCTCCTCTTCTGTCTTCCCCGCGGCTCCTCTTCTTTCTTCTGCAACAGCTGGTAGGGACGCGGCCATGCACTCTGCCGTCCACCTCATACTATGATGCGGCCGCTGATCGTATGCGCCAGCCAGGAAGATAACATGGCCGCCTCTATGCCAGGCTGTTATAGAAGATCAAAGAAAGAAGAGGAGCCGCGGGGAAGACAGAATAGGAGGCGCGCCAACATCGGGGACCCGCGCTGAGCAGAGGGGCCGCCGGAGGGGGAGTATATAAGTTTATTTTTTTAATTGACTGGTGTATAAGCCAAGGTGAGGTTTTTCAGCACATTTTTGTGCTGAAAAACTCTGCTTATACACGAGTATATACAGTAACTGTTCAATCCAAACTGTATTTCTCTCCAGAACAGACAGTAGGATAGAGAACATATCCACAAATCCCATGACAGTTAAGGGGAAATTTCTCAGATTCTTTAATATTTAATTTAATACCATAGTACATCTGATTTTTTTCCCCCTTCAGCTGATGACAAACCATGTAATTACAGTCTGTGTAAAGTTCTCACTTATACCATATATTTTTGGCTTACTTCAGTCTTCTTGAGCCTCTCTTTAATTCTGTCATTGTCTTCATTCAGTTCATTGATTGTCTGGTGAAGTTCGGTTATTGTGAATTCTAGTTTTTGTATCTTTTGTTTCAGTTCTTCATTTTCTTGCAACAAACTTTTCGCTCTGTTTTCATATGCTGCCTTCAAGTCATCTGCTTCATGTTTCTGGCTGGAAAGATCCCGTGTATTCTTTGAAAGTGAAGAAAAGAAATGTAAAAAAATGTTTTAAAAAAAATAAATACTGTAAATAAATGCAAGTTTCCAATTACAAAATAAAAAAAAAAAACATACAAATGAACTGGCAGAGATTCAGCTTAAAGGACACCTGTCATCAGGTCTCTGCCACTAGTCCTGTCACCTCTACCTGTTGGAGCAGCTCACAAGGATTCCATCCCAGCCTTTATCTAGTTATTTCATACATTAATCATTGTAAAATCATCTATTCTTTATCATATAAATGAGGCTGGTCACATGGTCAGAGGCAGTGATGTCACCCCTGTTACCCCTCCCCTCTCCTCCCCCTGCTCATGTCTGTGTGTAATATATAGTAAAGCATGGCTAGTGTGTGTACTGCATCTGCTGACATGCTGCATCCTCCTAATATACAGGTGAGAGACACAGACATAAGCTACACATGAATCTGACATGTTCTGCTGTAACATGGCTGCCTGGAGCTGCTGTATCTCTCCTGTACACACACACATGCACACACAGGCTGCAGGGGGCGTGGCCACCAGCACCAGGAAGCACATCATTATACAGCCTCACATCATTATACATGCTGTCAGTCAAGCACTGGGGGTGTGGCTGTGCCTCCCACTCATGAATAGAGTGGACAGCTTGAATATGCTAATGCTTCATTGGACATTTCACAGGTCATTTGCATACAGCTTTAGGACCTCATTGCTTAGGTTTACAGGCATGTAGAGGGACAATGAAGGGATAGAGGCAATGCTCTCTAATGTCAGTTTATGAAAATATATTTAGTTTAGGGGGGTTATTTTGCATGACAGGTTCTCTTTAAGCAGTGAAAATGTACTAACCTTTACTAACAAGTGTGTTTCAAACATCACTTCTATACCACATTCCCAAAAACCATGATTGTATAACCACATCATAGCACAGCCCTATGTAAGAGGCTTCTCCTATGCATCACTCATGACCACACAAATAAGATTCCTACTGAACTTGTGAGTAATACACATTGCTTCTAGTTGCTCACCGAGTAGGAAAACCACTCCTTACAAATCACATAGAAAATATTACTGTATATACTACAGTATAAGTCGACCCGAGTATAAGCTGAGGTACCTAATTTTACCACAAAAAACTGGGAAAACGTATTGACTTGAGTATAAGCCTGGGGTGGGAAATGCAGCTGCAACTCATCAATAAAAATGTTTACAGCAGCCCCTCCAATTAATAAAATGTCCAGCAGAGTGCCCCCAAAGATGTTACTTGCAGCAGAGTGCCTCCATAGATTTAACATCCAGCAGAGTGCTCCCTTGAAAAATAAATAAACATAGCACTCGCCCTCGGGCACTGTAACCCAGCAGGTCTTCCAGGCCGTGTCCACAGATGCACGTCTATGCGATCTGCCGACACAAACTATGATGACAGCAGGCGGCGACACTGCCGCGTCATAGTTCTGTGCCGGCAGATCGCATAGACCTGCTGTGGGGAGAAGAGGATGCCGGCGGACAGCGCCGGAAGGGTCGTACTACGTTTATTTTTTTATATACCCGAGTATAAGCCAAATGGGACTTTTTCAGCACATAAATTATGCTGAAAATCAGTACAATGTGCTGTGATAGAAGTACTAGCCATCAAATGAGAAATCAGAGCGGGAGAAGAAATTTGGTAGTCCAGCAATAATAAAGAAGATAATAAATCAGGAATTGGGAAATCATCAATACCAGACAATGTGCAACATATAAAAAAAATATTTAGCGAATACTGCATAGAGCACTGGTATGCTATGCAGTACAATGAGGAGTACCCAATTTTATCTTGGCAATATTTACTCTATACCAACAATCTTATACAGTTCTTGCACACTTCTGTGCAAGATGCTCGAGGATTTTAAAGTAGATAAGTTACCTTGAAAATGTAGCCCATACTGCAGACATCATCTTAGAGGGCAGAAGGAGCTGAGCAGATTGCTAGATCATTGCAGCCATCTAGTCATGGCGACAGTCCCATCAATGAGTAACCATGTATGTGCAAAGTAGTTGTTGTCAAAGATGGATAGGACTGCTCCCATGACTAGCTTTTAATGGGAAAACGGTCAGCTGCTTTTGGACCACTATCCATAATTTGATAACATCTTACACCCATTTAACTATTGGCGCACCAGGCAGAATCTACAGCTGCAATTACATGATGTCCAGGCACTAGAACCTTCATAGAGGGTTCACGATTCCCCCTAACAGCTCCTGACCTGGAGAGGGCATTATTCGCAACTACCAGCCTGCCTATGTATTGGCAGGGGTGTTGCATATCCACTATAGAGAATTTTTTTGCATATCCACTATAGAGAATTTTTTTTTTTAATTTTATGTTCTCCATGAAAAAGAATCGAGTTCTAGCACAGACTACAGAAAATTTCTTACATTTGCCCTCCCCTTTCTGCCAAGACAACAAAAGTTGGTGCTTGTGTGCTCCTTACAGGCATTGTGTCAGCAGAAAATAAGAATAATAGGCTAAACAAATAAGGAAACAATGAAAATGTTTCCTTTAATGCTTGACCTGCTCCAAATGTGTTCAGGACGAGCATTAGACAAAGAATAGGAAGTGGGCCAAGCAGGGTTATTAGGAGGTACAAGAGAGTGCTTATAGTGAGATGTGTCTGTCAGCATTGCTGGCTGGTATGGGAATTGCTGGATCACACTTATACGCAACCACATGGGCCCCAGAAAGCCCTTTATGGTGGGTTGTGAATACAATTATTTTGCAAGGTCAGCATTTTTAAAAGGAGTAGTAATAGACAATAGATGAAGACAACGGTTATTAGCTATACGGGTGGAGAGCCTACGGAGGCAGAGAAGGGATTATAAATGCTGCACATGAGAAGTATCCACCGGATAAGAATTAGTACATATATAACCTGAATCCTAATTACAGCGAGTATTCCACTAGAGGACAAATAATATGGTCTGAGATGTTTTCATCTATAGGAATTGTACAAAATATACAAATCCAAGTTTTGACAGGGAGGAGCACATCCCATTTACTTTTAGTTAATTTTTATGGAAACTCCCAAAGAAATGTTCTTTTCCTAATCCCACAAGTTGAGAACTCAAAGTAGAAGAATGTCATTTTATATCAGTTCTCGGGAAAGGGAAGCGATTTGAATTTTTAGGTTTTTTTAAATTCTAAAACTTTTTATTTTTACTATTTTTCAGACTTCCTAGGGTACTTTAACCCTAGAGAGTCTGATCGACCCCATCATATACTGCCATACTACAGTATGGCAGTATATGGGGATTTTCTTCCTCATTCCGCACATTATAAAGAAAGGATTAAAACGAGACAGCCTTGGGTCTTCAGAAGACCCGATGTTATCATGGCGACGGATCGCTGCTCCCCAATGATGTCACAGGGAGAAACTATCCTCACCAAGATGGTAACGCCCACGTGCCGCCATTTTTTGAAGCTGCCGCAGTGGGTTCTCACCCGGGGATGTTATCGGTAAGCCTTTGCTGCAATATGCAGCAAAAACTTAACGGCTACGGAGAGTTCTCAGGCCGTGAGCCCTCGCCATGCACCCGAACCTGGCATGTGACATACTATTACGTCACATGTCGGTAAGGGGTTAATCAATAGGGAGCCGTTTGAGAGCCAGAGGAGCTGGCGCTTCTTAGTGAACAGAGCCTAATGATCCAGCTCATAAGCATGTGACTGATTACATGCTTCAGGTCATCCAATTACATACCAGAAATGGTATGTAGCAGAGCTGTTTGTGTATGTATGAAAGTGTAAATGCACAAAGACAGAGCAGGCTCCCCATCAATTCTAATGAATGAGATCAGATCCTGCTCACATAGCACAATGAATATACAGCACAACTTTTCAAAGTTAAGTGTTGATAAGCATATAAAAAAAACAAAAAAGGTCTTTAAGGAGGGGGGTCATCAGGAGCCATTTTTCTGGCTTCCCCATGTCCCCATAGAGACTAGTGTACACATTGCCAAAGATTTCAAATTTAAAAAAAACTCCCATGTCTCCCAGATTACCTCCCCTCTGCTTCCCCCCTTAGGACATGATACATGGCCCCCGACTCCTCATTTCCTGCCAGGACAGGAGAAACTAAACCTGCATCACAAGAAAAAAGAAATGATCATACATAAGGCACAAAAAAGAGCTGCCAAAAGTCTCAATTGTACACCAAAAGAAAAAAAAAATTCATGTCCCCCAGGGGCTACATTTTCAGCGAATCATAGCCCTTCCTATTAAACATCTCAGTTTTTAATTAATGTATCTAAAAACACATGAATAAAGTGGCACAAGGCTTGTTAGAATTTAGGTGCAATTAGCTTATTAGTAAATCTCAGTAACCCCCCCCCCCCTTTATATATTTGGAAGACACAGATTCACCAGAATTCTTACACGTAATGTTCCCTAGGAAAAGTATTCTATTCTAAATTGCTCTTTCACAAAAAGAAAGCTGCTATAGGCAACTACCCTGTAAACCATGGTCTAACACGTTCATGAGCCTTGAACAGCAGTATGAACCTTTATATTTAGGACCGATATAAAATAACCATTACATTCTTGACTTTCGACATGGGACAATCCCACCCTAACAAAGCATTTGGATCATCCACAGGTTACTACACTGGGGTAATTGATCAGCAGGAACAAAGAAACATGCTGAAGGGTTTAGGACGCAGTGAAACAAATAAACATGGTCAAACATAAGCAGAATACCTGGAACCTAAAGAAATATGTGAGTAATGTAAACCAGTCTGTGCACTAATCCTCCAAAACAGGTCATGAAACTGGCTCAGAGCAGAGCAGCGGTATGTCTGACATCCAGAAAGCTACAGAGGATCTGGGCATTACAGGAAATGTTCACGAAATGGCCAGGCCACCCACATTTGTGCCAAGTACCTGCTTCTATTTATTTACCCTTCTTCTTCATACAGTTCTATCCGGTGCCCCACACTTGGATACTACAGATCACCACACATGTAATATGTAAAGAACTCCTTTGTTTGCCTTTGCTTTACTTGCACGTTCACATGGTATCCTTTATTATACAAGTTGCTATATATAAACATTACCAAGATCTAATTCCACAGGGAGATATTTTCCGACACTATGAAGGCAGACGTACACAGCATGTCCATCTGTACAGGCACACAGAGAGATAGTGACCAGACCCTTTTGGTGAACTATTCGCCTATGACATATATTACAAATACAGGACTCAATTCAGCTTACACGCATATAATTAATTTGCAATAACATATATTTAGCCTTTATAGCCCTGGTGGTAAGGTGTTAACAGGTTAGGAGATTCCTTATTCATCTAGACATGAAACAAAGTCCATATTTCAGCTTAATTTCCTGAACCGACTGTGGCTCGGCTGAACTGAATTCACTGCATCATAGATCCAGGCTAACCATGGGTCTACTATCCTGTACAGAAATGACAGTACAGCGAGGGCCATGCTGGTAGTCACAGCATCATAAATCACTGTGATGCAAGGCAAAGGTGAAGAGATACCTGAAAAAATGGTCAGACCAGGACGTGTCTTGGACCTAATCCCTAACAGCCCAAATAAAATGATACTTCTTTCTGCCTCCACTGTGCCACAACATAACGGCAGAAAACAAGCCAAAAGCTCTTTCTGAAGATAGCACAAATGCATTGATAACCAGAAATTGCTTTTCTGGAAAAAATTGTCTAGACTAAGAATAAACTAAGGAAAACCTATGACTACATGTAGGAAGCTAACAGCATAAACAATGTAACTTCCTGCAAGAAAATGGTGACAACCAGAGAGGAAAGTGAATTGTAGCCGAGTGTCTGGAGAGAGTAGAAATTGTATAGCCACCAGATCATTTTGTGACATCCTGTGCCATTGTTTAAAGAATCACTTTCACCTTAAAATAGAGTTTATTGGCCAATAAATCTCCCCCTCCAATAGTAAAACAGCATTGTGGTTTTAAAAATACCTTTCATGTTCATGTTTGTCATTTTAGAGAAACTTTTTTTTTTTAGGCAATTGAGCTTCTGGTCCAGAATGTATAAAAGCCCTTACAGAATTGCACCTTACAAAATCTGCATTAAAAAAGTGTCTGGTACATGAAAAAGTTGGTCACCCAGTCACCTAATATTTTCTACTCTCTGTACCCTAAAATACCTTACCTGTATACAATTAATCCTGAACCTTTTGAGCCTATATGGATTATTGTGCACAATATAATTTTCCTCTAAGACAGGAACACTGAGATGCCAAGTCATAAAAGCAGGAAGAAGAACAACAAGGAACAGAATACTAGTACTGTACAAGATTGTATGTTGTGGTGCAACATATGTGAGGCCCCATGCACACGACCTCACATGCACAACCGCACATACGACCCCCATAGACCGCTCTGGCGCATGGGCTCGGTATGGTGGGCGCAAAAAGCACTCACTGTTCCGAGCCGTAGCCCCAAAAACATAGAGCATGCACTATCTACGGTCATACGGCTACTATTTTCTATGGAGAGGGGAGCTCACCCACTCCTCTCCCGTACGCCGACGTGTGCTTGGGGCCTGAAGGAGGCTTTATGCAACTTTCAGAAGAAACATGGTTTCCTCAGTGTGATAAACGTTCAATAGAAATATTATGATTTAGCATATTTCAATCGAAGAATGACATAAAAGTCAAAGTAAATTATTGTGTCCAGAAAAGTTGCGAAAACAACAAATCACCTGTGTCCACAGCTCATCTATGGAATATACCAAAAGCTATTCATTTGTATGCACAGCCACAGAGATGATTGTTCATCCCCAATAACACAGAAAATGACTTGAGATACATATGCTAATGATTAAGACAAAGTAATTACTGAGCAATTAAGGCCCCAACGTACAATGAATGGAGACCTAGTTCCAATCTCCCTCCCCCTTCCAAAGAAATATAGAGGTCAGAGGCAAGATGAAGACTGTTCACATTGCAGAGCCGGAGACAATACATATAGGAAACCAGTAGAAAATATTCCGACGAATGACTGGCTCATTTGTTCTGGAGTCAGACAATGTAAAATACGTGATAGAAATGGAATCAGCTGATCCGGCTTTTGCTTGACATTACATCAAAAAGTCCCCAATTAGCAGGCCCTTCACTGGTGCCTGAACTTTACAGGGACAAGTAAGGTTGGGAAGAGCAGCCTTTTTCTGCTTCTCTTCTTAACAACTTTCACACACACAACTCAGTAACTACAGAACTGGCACAATTATTCTTGCCAATATAAACAGGCAATGCCATTTAATAGTTAAATAACTTATATCCTACTGGAATAGTGGGATGGCCAAACAGAATGCAAAGATATAAGGGGGACTGTAGAAAGTAGAAAAAAAAGGAAAACAAAAAGTGAAACAAAATGGAGATTTTTTCACCACCCTGTGGCCCCTTACAAGTTAGGGCTTTGATAAGAGCAGGGAATTGGTGGAGAAAACAGTTGTGAAATCTCACTTAAATTTACTCATTGGGCACCAAGCCTGCCATACGGTGCCAGGGCAATAGTGGTATCAATAAACTGGCAAAAACCATGTCTCCAACTAGCTATTGGTTAATTAGAAGATCCATATCTAATGCCCAAAGTCTACAAATAGCGCCTTTCACTCTCCCATAATGTTACAGTATTCTGATACTGCTGACACAGACAAAATAAAATAATTCCATTTAATTAACATCCACTAATCCTTTACCAGATCCAACAAGCCAATAGTGAAGAATGAAAGGCACTCAAAGCCCCTTTCTCCAGCAGATAATCAGCGCTGGGTTACTGACATGGTTCCATTTCTTAGAAAGTTTAGAATGCGCTCTCATTCCTGGGAATTATCAGGTCAAGACCACAAAGCCTTGAACAGAGGGCTGAAAAGATTAGACTTCACAGTAACACAATGTTCTTTTTACTAATTCTAGGGCCAACATTTAGATTAAAGTCACTCCAGTCAAAGGAGACTAACTGGGATAATTGGAGAATTGTAAAGTCAACATCCACAGCGTAAAACTTCATTCAACAAATGTAAGAATAATGAAGCCCATGAATGAGGCCACATTTTATAGTGGACAGGGTTTCTACGGACAAGATTACACGAGTGATATATTTAGTGAAATGCTTTGTGGGATAACAAGAAGGGATTTCCAACCATCAGAAGGGTTCAGTTGTGTGTGATCCTCTAATAGACTACATTGCCATTACATTACATTTCAGGTCCATAAAAGGTGGAAGACTGACTTATACAAAAGTGACTACTAGCAAAGAATGATGTAAGCTACATCACCCAAAGCTATCTTTTTATAGGGTTTCCAAGCATCAGATACATTTTATGGACTACAAAGTAAGGCCTTGTGTTCACAACCATTTTTTATTAGATGCAAAAATGGACACATTTGACGTTTTGCAGAGCGGTCTCAAAAAAAAAAAAAAGTCTATGGGAATGCCTATGGTGTCCACAGCATTCGGCCCATTTTTGCGGTGAGTTGTCCAGGAGACCAGGTAACTTGGGTGCCAGCCCACCATATTCTTTGGTGATACGGCTTGCTTCCGGGTTACACAAGGGCAACTCATGACCCGCTTTGTGGCCAAAGAAATATATTGCAAAAACAGGTACTCAATATGCATATGGCTGTATGCATGATCCCTTATATAGGGAAACTTTTTACAAGTGTATGTGAAGAAAAAAAAATTTTTTTTTTTGATCGTGATCTTCATTTTAGAGTAGAACTTCTTTACAGTGTCCAAAAGACCATATAAGAGATTTATCAAGCAGTCTGCTCCCCAATTCTAGAGTCATTTGCGGCAGAAAAAAAAATGCCTGAAAATGCATTTATTAAGGATTCTTAAGGCACTTTTCCCATCTTCTGCAAAAAGGGGTGAGGCCTCAGGAAAAGCGGGCGTGGTTTCACGGTAAAGTCGGCAAGCTGAAAAATTCATTGTAGTTTGCACCATCTGTTAGTTGATCTAGTTTAACGTGCCAAATTAATTTGACAGTATTCTACCATGCAAGATTTATCATCATTCTTCAGACACAGAGATAAATCTGGTGCAGCAGAAGACTGGTCTAGCAGTACCCTGCACACATTGTTAAATTTCCCCCTGTATCATTTTCAGAAAACAACCTATTCTAAGGGTATGCTCATTCAATGGGCTTTAATTGAACAAAGACAGGACACACACTAGAAAATTACTGTTGAAAGAACGGAGTGTGGGGACAAGATGTCCGGCGCTCAGAACTGCTAATTATGCATGCCCCTGCACCTCCCTCCCTGGGAGGGGCAGGTGACGTCATACTGGTAGAGGGAGCTGCAGGGGCATGCGTAGTTAACAGCCTGGAGCGCCGGACATCTGGTCTCCGCACCACCAATTATAACTTTCTTTTCTAGGTGATCCCGGTTTGTCAAGATTCACAATGGACAGGGCCGGGATAAAGGTGAAGAGAAGCTGGGGGGGGGGGGTATTTTAATAATTGAGTTTTTTTATTTTTACAGACAACCCATAGTTACAGACAGACCCCTCTGACCTCTGGGACTATAGTAAAGCTTTTAGAAAGCTTCACCAGACTGCAGTGATCAGCTGTAAGATGTCTGTAATGAAGCTTTATTGATAATCCTTGGTGTCATTACAGCAAAAAGTGTTTAAACTCCAATTGTCACTGGGGCCAAAATTTTGTCTGGATTGACAACTATAAAATATACAGTTTCGACTTACATACAAATTTAACTTAAGAACCAACCTCCGGACTCTATCTTGTACGTAACCCAGGGAAAGATGAGCAAGAATTGCCATTTTTATTGACACCTGTCCCAATAATTTTGGCAGAGTGAAGCCATTTGTAGTAGAAGCAGGAGGTGCACTTTATTTAGAATTCACTGCAGGTTTTGGAAGAAATAAAAACATGCAGAAACTCATGACTTTGCGTTCCAAATAATAAAATGTGCTGATGTCGTTTTAGGATTACCATTTACTGCTCAGTTGATTTGCACAATTCATAGAAACCGGCATTTACTCCTACAGAAATTGTATCATCATCAAGTCTATAAAAACTGCAAAGCGTTTAGTGTATATAACTGCAGCATGCGGAGATATGACTGACTAATGATTGACTAAAGATGCCAAAGTTTATGCCAATGTTTTAAGTAAACAAAACTTACTATTTTGACCACAAAGAGAACATATTTACAAAATTTAAATCTGTAATGTTCCTTGCTCTTAAATATGAGAAAAGTTAATTCCTTAATTCCTTGGAAATAATGGAAAACCCATTGGCTTTTTTGTTGCTGAAATTCATACAAAAAGAAAAGTCTACAAAAACTGTGCACATCGGACTCCCTAATATTCTTTATTTATGAGATGCGCTCAGGACCTCTTCTGGAGGTTACTGTAGCTTTTGGGTGGGTTCAGACACAAGCTCTGTTTTGGACATCGCAAAATTCAGCCAACCTATGTTTATGGCGCTCTACTTTGTCAAAGCCAGAGATGGTGTCAGGACCAACACAAAAAAAAATAATGGTGCAAAAACTATGAAAGTGCTGCCGATATTGGACAATCTTAATTTGTGATGTGCAATGTTCACTTCAGCAATGGGACTTCTATTGTTCTACTTTGTTATAGTAACATACAAGTAGCAGCCCGCGTGGAAAGGAATAATGGGCACCAACCAAGGTCCAAAGGACCCGAATGACTACAAAAGGGTCAGTCAGGCTCCGAATAGTATGTGCATTACTTTCCCCACTAAAAAAAAAACTTTGTATGCATGCTTTTAAGCACATTCCACAATGTTGAATAATATGCATAGCATTTGTTTTATTTTTACCATTTAACATTACCTTGTATTTTTGTCAATGGCTACACTACATTTTTCATTCCAAACTCCCAGAGCACTCAGAAGAGAGGATGAATATTTAAAAAATCATCCAGATATTGCACAATGTTTCACTTCACACTTGTACCTAGAAATGCCAACTATGTTCTCAAGATAAGACTTCATAGAGTGTATTTAACATCTCAGAATGTACTCCCTTGAAAATTATTTGAAGGAGCGGCGATAGTATCATGAAAATAACGAAATTCGGGTCTATTGAGAAAGATCCAGAAACAAAGTATTACCATAAAGGCTATTAATTAAATTAATATATTAGTTGCTATTGATGTATTTCTGAGTAACTTACGACTTGCTAGGCAAACTCCACTAAGCAGCGCTCCAGCGTTATCTTGGCGATTAAAGGGAACCTACCACCACGATTCTACCTATAAAGGTAGATCGGGTGGTAGGTGGATGTAAGGGACGTGAGGATAGCTCTTTTTAGAGCTAATCCTCACATCCCCGCTAACTTTTGGCAAACTTTATTGAACAAATATGTAAATTTAGTTATGCGGCTACTGGGGCGTGGAGTAGCCAGGCACGATGCTACATGGTGCGGCTACTCCACGCCCCAGTAGCCACATTACTCCTCCTACCCTGTTGTGTGCTGCGCGCCCTCGTCAGTCATGATGGCGTTCTGCGCATGCGCAGAACGCAGGCCCGTGGCTAAACAGCCCCAGCTCCGAGGCCGGAGCTACTGCGCATGCGCAGTAGCCGACTTGTCGGACAAGGGCGCGCAGCTATGAGGAGCTGCGCGCCGCACACAACAGGGTAGGAGTAGTAATGTGGCTACTGGGGCGTGGAGTAGCCGCGCTGTGTAGCCTCGTGCCCGGCTACTCCACACCACAGTAGCCCCATAACTAAATTTACGTATTAGTTCAATAAAGTTTGCCAAATGTTAGCGGGGACGTGAGGATTAGCTCTAAAAAGAGCTATCCTCATGTCCCTTACATCCACCTACCACCCGATCTACCTTTATAGGTAGAATCGTGGTGGTAGGTTCCCTTTAAGTGTTCTGTTATTCTCCTATAGAAAAAGATACAACATTACAGCTCCTCACTGAAGTGACTGTCAAGCAATGATGGAGCCAAAAAGTATCTTTTTTATGAGCAAATAAAAGAACACCTTGTCACCAAGATAACACTGGAGAGCCGCTATCATGGAGTGTGATTGTTTTACTTCACCCTGACTTTTGGGTCATGTCTCTACACCAGATTCAGGCCTGGATGTCTGTACTACCCTGTCCTTAAAAGGGGTTTCCCCACGAAGACAAGTGCTGAGACCCCCTCAGATCGCGAAAACAAGGGGTCTAACTGACCCCCTCGCCGCTCCTTAGACTAATGGACCAGACGGCCGCGCATGACCATTCTGCTCCATTAATCCCTATGGAGCTGATGGAAATTGCCGAGCGCAGTGCTCGGGGATCTTTGTCAGCTCCATTAAGATTAATGGAGAATGGTCATGCGCGTCCGTCTGGTCCATTACTCTCATGGAGCAAGGGGGGGGGGGGTGTTTCTCGGTCAGAGCCTTAGTTTTCGCGATCTGCAGGGGTTTTCGCAATCATGGGTGATCTGTGGGGATTTTCTCGATCTGTGGGGGTCTCAGCACTGAGACCCCCACTGGTCAGAAAGTTAGGCCCTATCCTGTGGATAGGGTACAACTTGTCTTAATGGGAAAACCCCTTTAAGGGTGTGGTGAGTCTAAAAACTTATCAGTATACATTCACATCCATTAAGTCTTCAGCTATTATAATAGAACCAAATTTAAAAGGGGCCATGCACCAGAAATCAGAATAATTTCCTATATTATACTTGAATGCAGTAAATCAACAGCAGGGACATATTCTTTGCCATATGTACAGGTACACGTGGTGAACTACAAACGACTGTGTATACCAATGTTTTGTAAAACGTGGAGGTTAAACGTCCAAAAAAGGTCTACAAAGTAAGAATGGTTTACCTTGACTGCGTCTTCCAGGCTTTCTCGCATCTTCTTTAACTCTTTTTCATATTGTTCTCTGAGTTTATCAATCTCCTGATCATGGCTGGATACTTCTTCTTTCAGAGCTCCCTTTAAGGCTGTGAGTTCCCGCTCTCTCTTCTTTAACAGGTCTTCTTGTTCCTCCCTGGCCATCAGCAGTTCTTGAACACCTTGTTTCATGTGCATAAGGTCCTTGAAAAATCATCATAAACAAAGATATTGAGAATAAAACTTTTTACACCAGTCATAAAACCGTATGCCTTATATAATTCACAGTATACACAGTAGATGGCTGCAGCAGTAAAACAGGTCTAATGCTTGTGAAACATCATGGGAGTACTGCGATTAAACAGATCATTATGCCCAAACCTTGTCTACCACTATACAGTCAGCAGGCTGTATCCATAATAAGTGCTAAAATAGGCCTTCTATTAAAATCATCTCATTTTATTTTCACAGACCCATTAACTTCAGTGGGTGAATTGTATTGGTTTTATAGCATGAACCAAAGCCAAAAATTGCAACACTAATAACTGTGGCCCGGTCAAAGAGCTCTACCAATCCAATATTTATGGTCTATTCCAAGAATAGATCATAATTATGTAAAGCTTGATAAAAATTTTAACTAAAGACAAAAAATGGCAATTAACACAATATGACCTTTATTATTAGTTCTATTATATGCACCTTACAATCACTCAAATACCCTAAGAAAAACTGCAAAAACTATAAGGCCTCATGCACAATACCGTAAATGAGGGTTTTTAGCTAGCTGCAAATATAGCACGGCCCCCATTGCCCGGTCATGGTGAGGTGACAAATCATGTCTGATGGCACTGTGACAGAGCCGGTGTCTGCAATGCAAATTATAGAGCCGGTCCTATTCCTGCGCTCAAACATCCCCCTATTTCCACCCACTCAAAACAGGTAGCAAACCTTTCCCCGTTTGTGGCCATTTGTTCACAGTATATCAACCATAAGAATTAGTAGTAATTTCTTTTAACTGACCTGTATCAAAGCTTCCCTCTCCCCATCATCAACAACAGATCGCTTTGCATTATCCAATTCATCGTGCATCTCTGATAGCTGCTCCTGCAGGTCTCTGATCTCCGTCTGATACTGCTCTTGCTCCATCTTTAGCTCAAACAATCTATGGGAACAAAAAGTAAGCAGGTGTCATTATCTGCTATAATAAGTGTCCAGTGACAAAAATATATAGCATTGTGGATTTATAACTGTAAATGGTAAAACTTCATGCAGCCTATGCCATGAAGCTGGTCATACATTTTATATAGCTGTCAATCAAATGACTGAATGGCGAAGAAAAGTCTAAGACCACTCCCTTATTAATCTGTACACTTTACCAGGTCAAGAGGTTCAGGTGTAGTGAATTAGATGGAGATAAAAACCACAGAAATCAAAAGCGATAAGTTCATCAAAAAGACAGCTAATGTGTATGGGAAACTACCGTACATAAAACTTGAGTTTTATTGAGCCTTAAAAAAAAATTCTCATTACTGTAGTTAAAGCATTTTCCTTAGAACAACTTTCCTTCAATCTTGAAATATTAATATCAAGTTATTTGAACATTCTAATGTTGCATGCACACTCCGTATTACATGTAGAAAATATGCAGTGTAATATAGTAGCAGCATAGTGGATTGGAATCATACAAATCCCATCCACATGATGGGTACAAAAAAAAAATATCAAGAGCACAGCTTTTGCAGCATAATCTCATACAGAATTCAACGTTTGAAATTTAATAAAACAGCACAAACCCTCATCAGAAACCAGACCTTTTCAGCTGGTTTCTGCTGCAACAGAATTCCCACTGTATAAATTCAGCCATCCCATTGTATGCAGAGAGCCTCTATGTTGTAGCCTTAGGAGGTTATGTGAAAAAGTCTGTCACTTCTCGTCACCTCACAGTAAAGGAACAATATAGGTAAAGGAACACTAAGGCATTTGGCCTATGCTCTTGTACAACAATCCATCAGCATAAGTAAAATAAGTAGTCATTTATCTTCTAGCTTGTTGTTTGGAGCACTTACTTGCTGGTAAAACTATAATATTAATCCACTCTGAAGATAAAATGTTATCATATTCATTCTATGTATTTTGCATTCGTAATTTTCGATTACATGAGCAGTGCATACAACGCAAGAACCCAGTGCACTATACAAAATAAAGCAAAGCAAAGTAGAGTAGAGAATATTATTATTTTTTGCACCCTCTTCTCTACAATGCCAGTGTATCTAAAGGCAGTTTTGAAGTTTGGCCACAGCAGACATAAGGAGGAGAGGAGGCTAAAGCTTAACCCCTTAAACACTAAATAAATCATCTCTTTAAAGGGGTTTTCCCATGAACAAAAGTTAGGCCCTATCCACTGGATAGGGCCCAACATGCTATTCAGTGGGGGTCTCAGTGCTGAACACAGTGCTCAGCAATTTCTGTCAGCTCCATAGAGATTAATGGAGCAGAACGTTCTTGCATGGCCGTCTGCTCCATTCATCGGATGGAGCGACAAGGAGTCCGACGGACCCCTCGTTTTCGTGATCTGTGGGGACTCAGCACTGAAAACGAGGGGTCCGTCAGACTCCTTGTCGCTCCATCAGATGAATGGAGCACACGGCCATGCATGACCGTTCTGCTCCATTAATCTCTATGGAGCTTTTGTTTGTG
The DNA here is from genome assembly GCF_040894005.1 of Engystomops pustulosus. Classification (NCBI taxonomy): domain Eukaryota; kingdom Metazoa; phylum Chordata; class Amphibia; order Anura; family Leptodactylidae; genus Engystomops; species Engystomops pustulosus. The sequence continues at coordinate 152,396,227 of NC_092414.1, forward strand.
GGAAAACTCCTTTAAAAGTCTTCTCTTATCAATCCCCCAACCATTCCCTTCCTGGCTTTTGAGTTGTGATATTGTTGCCAGATTCACTTATTGGTTGTAGTGGGGCAAAATCATTTAGAGACCAGTGGGAACTGGGAAGCATCGAAGCAGCAATGATGAGCAATTGCTGAGAATCCATGAGAGAGAGATGCTTTTTTATTTTTTTTAATAATTTACACCAATTGGGGCCATTGAGAAAAATAACGATACAGCGCAAGCTTTTGCCATATGGGATACAACATACATGGGGGGAAACACAAGAAAAAAAAAAAAAAAAAAAGATAGAACAAAAACAAAAGCATACTACATTCTACAGTTTTTACAATATAGACTATACTGAAGAAATATTATGAATACCCCATACAGTACAAATCAGGAATGTGCCTTAACAATGAAGGATTAACCTAAACATACTCTTCTAGATGTTTTCTTAATTCTTTCTCACTCTCCCCAAGTTTCCCACGAAGACCTAAATTCTCATCCATGCTGCGTTCAAGTTGTTGTTCAATGTCTTTAAGATTTGCCTTTGTCTTAAACTTCTCTTCTTTGTTGCTTTCCTGATTCTGAATTCCGTAAGAGAGAAAAATAAAAGTTATTAGTAGAAAACAACTACAGTTTAATACAGGCATCCCATGAAAGAGTACAACAGATATAGACTTACTAACTACAATCCTCTCCCATCAGTAGTTCCATAAACACTCCCCATTATGAAGGCCCTGGCGTTCAGACATTACCAGTAGGAATGATAGAGGAACAACACAGCAGAGGTGGAAGAGAATGGTGCTCCAGAATTGTTATTTCACAGACAATGCAGGAATTTATAGTAAATAGACAGGTCAGGAGAGAGTTTTATAAAGGTACTGCATCCCCTATTATAGAATAGAATGGCCTGATAGTTTAGTACCTTCATCTGCTCATCAAGTTGTCTCTGGAGGGTAACAACCTTCTTTTCAAGCTCATTTTTTTGGTCAGACAAAAGCTTTATTTCAGCGGTTGGATCAGGAGCCTGAAAAGACAAATTGATTTAGTTTCATGTACATAAATCTCAGCATAAATTGCTTTCCTTTACAGCAGATTTACAGTTTGGCATAGCTGTCATCTAGAAGGTATTACCATAATAAATTATGTATACAATACTTCAATTTTACCATGACACATCAGAAAGCAAGGCAATGAACTTTGTTTTTTTTATTGTTAATAAGTAATAACAATAAGACAAATGCTGCAACTGGTAAATTTAATCTTAAAAGGAAGCGTGTCATCAGAAATTGGCCTAATAAAGCAATACCAGTTTATGTTTCTTTTATGGTCCAGAGCGGTGGCATCATCCAGCAAATAATGTTTGAAGTGAGATGTAAAATGGTTGTATAAAGTCAGTGAGGCGGAGCGTTTAGCGCTAAAGTCAAGATCTCTCCACCTGAGAATACCTCCTACACTATGATGGATATCATTCACTGGACTTCAGGACATCTGGTTAGTGAGCTCTCAGAATGTTTTCTTCAATGTAATTGATGGTCCTGCATCCAGAGGTAGGGAGCTTGACTTCAGTCTAAAACTCTCCGTCTCCTTGACTTTATACAACCATCTCGCTTCAAAGTCGATTTTATGGATGTGCTACTGCACCAGGTCATGAAAGAAACATGGAGGTGTTCAGCTGCTCGACAACAAACTGATAGTGATTTATAAGGTCAATTTCTGCTGACAGGTTCCCTTTAAAAAAAACATCTAAAAAGGCTTTCAAAAAAGTGTAAAATCTTAAATCTTTATGAATCTGTGCTGCTTACTGGTCCACAGGCAATGTCTGAACATGTGACCACTGCAGCCAAGGTGTCGCTACAGTGCAGCTACAACCCTAACACCCACTTTACGGTCTTTCCTCTCCCATATGTAGCACTATCAAAAGAAAGATTCACTCTGTATAATCGGTAAAACAGCTCATGCACACTAATGTGAAAGTTGGATGTGCACTAGCCTTTTTTAGACCAGCTGCCAGAGACACAAACATTAGAATAGGTCCTTTTCCTGTCGAGTTTGTGGCTTGAGCAGTCTGTTTCTATTGTCATTGGCACACGAGCCGCGCTGGCCTACTGATGACAGTCAGGCCATAAACAATGGTCTATGGGACCACAGTTTATGGCCCGAGAAGCTGCAGATGTGTGCAGGAAGCCTAACACAGTGGAGAGGGGAAGGAGACTTGTGCATTATCTTTCATTATGGTGTGAATGAAGACTGAATGGGACAGCTGGAGCTAAACCTTCTAAAAATAAATGAAAAATCCTACAACCTTTACATATATAAACCGATATATATATAATATAAACTATATATCACCAACGAGGTATTATCCCCATTTTTTTGCAATTCTGTTCTATAGCACTGCACACAGGACTGATCATGTGATAAACAAGAAAGAATGATCCATTATATCACCCTATAATGGGAGCAGCTGTATGATATGGTACATAGTAGATGGATATTATTCCTATCCAATTTTACATCATATCAAACAAATGCTGCAAAATAAAAGATTAGTAAAAGCTCAAGCAGTTTATTAATTGTAAGGGTACACTGTAATATTAAACCAAATGATCATGTGGCTCGGAGAACATGCAGCTGAATGCATATTTTAAGAAGTCTTTAAAATTCAGTATTTAATCTGCTCCTCTAAGGAGTCATGAGTTTTGGATTAAGGAATAAAAAAAACAAGCTGCAATGCTCTGAAAACAAATGTGTGACTTCCCACTTAGAGTCACCTCTTAGTTGCAGGTTCAGCCAGTCACAGATGTGTTCATTTTAGTAATACGTTTTGTAGAGCCTACATGAACCTAAATAAACCAACTAACCCATAATTGAAAAATAAAAAAAAGGAAGTAGTAGGAAATGAAGGATAATCAATGTTCTATTCAGGTCATTGTTCTGTGGTACTAAAAGGTAAACTGTAAGTAAGTAGGCTAATATTGACCATCTACTGTAGAGGTAAAGCACCACAACAATTACAATATGAGAAGTAAAGCTCAAGGCAATAAAAAGGTCATTAGGAGAAGTAATATAAACCAGGTCATATCTCAGGGTGTGTAAAGTGTAAACACTAGAAGCGAAAGCAGCGGGAAGATTTACCTGCACCGAGCTGGATGATGCTCGGGATTTTAAAGTTTGAATCTTTTCAAAAACCAAATTGACTTTTCTTTTTGTTGCATCGTCATTATCGTGGCTCCTATGAAACAAGATAACAATAATAAATCATGGAGATAAGCTGAATTTTACAGCAATTACTGGAAGTATCATTATATGTAGTTAAAGCAAAAAACTGTCAGGGGTTGTTTCCACCCTAAACTATGCAGCAGGATTTTCCCATGACCAAACATCTCCCACAACGCTCTGTCGACGAAAAGTTCTAAGGGGTTTGTTTTTGGTATACAAGCCTTGAAACAGTTGCAATTCCAAGAGCACAACCCCTTATGCCAGCTGGGGGTGTGTAGGGTTGTGAAGGGGGTCCAATGCAGGGCATTCCTGCCCCTGTGCTAGTTCCTGGCACAGGTTATAGCGCGTTTCTATGCATTGTTCTGCCTGTCCACTAGATATATTAAGAGGCCAGGGCCTCTACATATATCATGTACAGAGCAGGGGTTGGGGCCTACATTGTTCTGCACAGTCCTCTTCATCTCACAAAATGTTATATTTTTCAATGTAGGTTTTTCGACACATCAAATATGAAGTCTTATTTACCTCCAGTTCATACAGACAAATTGAGTACTTCAAGTGCTAGACTAAAGAGATTCATGAACTGTTCCATCAAATATACAGCTCTTAAAAATTAATACATGTAGAAGATGATATTAGAATGCAGTACACATGTAGGATACAGATTTACTAACCCTTCTTTAAGGTAGTTGAATAGTATCTGCTTAGCAGTTTCCTCACTCGTCTGCTGGGAAAGTTGTTGCTGCCCCTTCAACAGATCAGGCGTCACCTGAAAACAAGGAAAATACACATTAAAACTAAAACTCTTCAATACATAAAATGTACATCAAGATAGTTGGAGCATACTGTAAATGCATGAAATATACCAATGTAAAATCTACTACTAAATAATAAGGTAAGGACATTGTTCTACCCGACTCGAGATCTACAACAATCGAAACACAATCGCCCACAGAAAAGTACCCATTACATCAGATATTATTATAGTGAACACAAAATAGCATTCACAATGCGCCTCTTTTGTCCATTTGGAAAGTCTCAGCTACTTCCACACCCATGTTCTTCTGTCTGGACATTGCCATTTTCTTCTGCAATCTAGCTGAACAACAGGAGTGCTGAGGTTTCCCTTAAACTCCAAGTAAAACAATGAAGGGACACTGCTCAACATCAGGATACGGGTCCTACCAGAAGTCAAACTATGCTGAACATATAAACTGGCATATCTCAGGGATAGGACACCTCCATAGAATGTGTGAACATCCCTTTAAGAAGCATCAAAGTTTCTCATATATATCGAATGATGACAATTCTGCATCTACTCCAGCAGAAGTCAGCAGAATTATATGTACACATTTAGAAGAAAATTAAAGCAATGTCTGTGCAGAAGATGAAGATTTATTCCGATATATTAGCGAGATAGTCTGCATCCCTGCAGATCGGCAGCCATTCCAACCCTGTTTCCATTAGTTTAGCACTCCAGGCTTCACCACAGGAACACAATCTTATACTTGTGCCTTTATAACTGCAGTAAGACGCTTGGAACAAAGCATTAGAAAGAATATATTTAACCCATTCAACATCTAAGGAAAAGTCCGAAAGGGGGTGAATCATATCTCAAGGGAGGAAATATCTGCACATGGCATGCAGCTTCTCCACCCTACTGTGTACATATGTTTTTGTAGATAGACAAATGGGTGGAGTACAGATTAGTAATGCTGCCGGAGAAGACCATGATTTGTCATGCATGCCCTGTCAATGTGCCAAAACCACAATAGGAAATGTACATGGGCTAAACCAATTTTTTGTTCTCCTTTGATTTACAATTATCCTATTATTCATGTTTTACAGCAGAGGCAACATCTATTTGGACAAAACATTGTACAATACAACAAAAAAAAATATTGCAAACCATTGGTTGTTTTAACAACAAAGACTTTTCCCATAAAAACATGAAACTACTACTAGAAGAAATAGGGGGGAAAAAAAAAAAATCACACAATGATAAATTAGGTCCTAAAAAAAAAAAACCCAAAGAGAATAGAAATTAGCTTTAAAAAAAAAAAAATGAAAAAATATCTTTTCTTGTGCCCATCTGACATATCACCCTGTTGTAGAAGTCATGACAGACTGGACTGGCGATAGCAAAGTGATTAAAAAGATTGACAAGAAATTTATTAAAATGATTGGGGTCACAGCAGTAGCTCAGGATTTCCAGAACAGCCAAGTTTATCAAAGTTCATTGTGAAAGGGCAGTAGGAGGCTCATGTTATTGCCTGTTAGGTGGCCGAGCTTCAGCTGCTGGAAAGACGCCATCGCGTCCTGGCGGTCTGTTCTCTCACTAATCCACCAAGCCAAGGAAAACCTTCAGCAGAGGGCGACGGCTGGGGTAAAGCAAAAGCTAAATGCACAACAGACACTTCAATTTCTATCCATTTGTTATCAGATTAGCCATGTGATTTGTTTCTATCCTCCAAATTAAAATAAGCAAATTAATAACATTTACTCGAAGAACTACCATAAATCATTTCGATTTAGAAAAAGAAAAAACACAACTTTGCTCGAAGCTCCGTTATCACCCGCTACTAAAGTAATAATAACAGGAGTATAACAGATCTGTAAATTGTCCATTTATACCCCTTCTTGCACTGCGACTTACTATGATGTCATGGTGCCGGGGGGGGTGGGGGCTGTGGCGGTATGAGAGAACTCCATACACAACTGACACCTGCCTCCAACTGCCATGGTCGGCACTGGTACCAATTACAGAAGTGCCGGTGACCAATCCGCTCCACCCTCCCCCAGATCATTGGAGTTTGCCGATGGATTGCCATGGCAGCCTACAGTCTGTGTGTGTGTTATTGACCTCAGAATTTGAAAAAAAATGACGATTTTTTTGTGAAACATATATAAAATGTTGGTAATTCCACGACAGTACCAACCCAAAGAATAAAATGGAGGCGTCATTTGGAGTGCACAAAGAAAAATGTAAAAACAGAACCCACTTGAAAACACAGCAAAATTTTACAGCACTTGGAATTTTTTTCCAGCTTTCCAGTACATTACATAGATGCACACACATCTCTCTAAAAAGTGCACTGTAAAGGTTAAATTCAATGGACTTTTATTGGCTTCCGCGAGTGTCTGTTTGCACTGCTTCTGTTGTGCTGCAGTCTCCGTCTCAATTTTCCACTTAAATAACAGAAGTGGAGCAAATGAACACCAATGGTGTCCATTAATGTCCAATGATTTCAGTAGACTTTAAATGGCTTCCATTAGACTTAGGCCCCTTCTCCACTGGCGTTTTTCACGCGCGAGTTCTGCGCGTGCATTTGACGCTCAGAACTCGCATTGCACTCTGTCCCATTGTATTCAATGGGTCTTTCTCCATTTGCGTGGTTTTCAACGCGCGTGCTTGCGTTCGTTTGCACGCGCGTCAAAATCGCAGCATGCTCTATTTTTGCGAGTCACGCGCAATTTTCACGCCCCATTCAAGTCTATGGAGATGCATCAAGAACGCATTGCACTCGCAATCATTGCAAGTGCAATGCGAGTGCAATGCGTTTTAAACGTAAGGGTTGCTAGGTGACCAGTATAACAGTATTTCCCCTGCTCGCGAACGATCATTTAATTAAAAAAACACAATGAAGAACAGTGAAGAATAGAATAAAACCAGTGAACACAGTGAAAACAGTGACCACAGGATCATTTAAGAGAAAAACACAGTGCAGAACACAGTGCAGAATAGATTACAGATGTTCGGCACATCTGCTTACTTGTCGGGAGATACGCGCGGAGCGGTGCGAACAAAATAGCATGTGAAGAACAATATATATGTGTGTAAAGAACACATTGCAGATGTTTCCATACATCTGCAATGTCTTCTTCACACATATATATTGTTCTTCACATGCTATTTTGTTCGCACCGTTCCACGCGTATCTCCCGACAAGTAAGCAGATGTGCCGAACATCTGTAATCTATTCTGCACTGTGTTCTGCACTGTGTTTTTCTCTTAAATGATCCTGTGGTCACTGTTTTCACTGTGTTCACTGGTTTTATTCTATTCTTCAATATTCTTCACATCTGCTAACTTGTCGGGAGATAATATACGCGCGCGGAACAGTGAAGAATAGATCGCAGATGTTTGCAACTTATCAGAAGACATTATTTTTCAATTAAATAAAACATTTTATTCCCGAACCTTGGTCCCTTTGAAAAAGTCCCATTGACTTAAAAAAACGCGCGTGAAAAACGCACCGAAAACGCAAAAAAACGCGAACAAAAATGAAACAAAAACGCAGCAAAAACGTCAGTTTTTCACGCATTGCACCCTGACGTGAAACGCAACGCTAGTGTGCAAGAGGCCTTAGGCCCCTTCTCCACTGGCGTTTTTCACGCGCGAGTTCTGCGCGTGCATTTGACGCGCAGAACTTGCATTGCACTCTGTCCCATTGTATTCAATGGGTCTTTCTTCATTTGCGTTGTTTTGCACGCGCGTGCTTGCGTTCGTTTGCACGCGCGTCAAAATCGCAGCATGCTCTATTTTTGCGATTCACGCGCATTTTTCACGCCCCATTCAAGTCTATGGGAACGTATCAAAAACGCATTGCACTCGCAAACATTGCAAGTGCAATGCGAGTGCAATGCGTTTTAAACGTAAGGGTTGCTAGGTGACCAGTATAACAGTATTTCCCCTGCTCGCGAACGATCATTTAATTAAAAAAACACAATGAAGAACAGTGAAGAATAGAATAAAAACAGTGAACACAGTGAACACAGGATCATTTAAGAGAAAAACACAGTGCAGAACACAGTGCAGAATAGATTACAGATGTTCGGCACATCTGCTTACTTGTCGGGAGATACGCGCGGAGCGGTGCGCCCAAAATAGCATGTGAAGAACAATATATGTGTGAAGAAGACATTGCAGATGTATGGAAACATCTGCAATGTGTTCTTTACACACATATATATTGTTCTTCACATGCTATTTTGTTCGCACCGCTCCGCGCGTATCTCCCGACAAGTAAGCAGATGTGCCGAACATCTGTAATCTATTCTGCACTGTGTTCTGCACTGTGTTTTTATCTTAAAATGATCCTGTGTTCACTGTGTTCACTGTGTTCACTGTTTTTATTCTATTCTTCACTGTTCTTCACATCTGCTAACTTGTCGGGAGATAATATACGCGCGCGGAACAGTGAAGAATAGATCGCAGATGTTTGCAACTTATCAGAAGACATTATTTTTCAATTAAATAAAACATTTTATTCCCGAACCTTGGTCCCTTTGAAAAAGTCCCATTGACTTAAAAAAACGCGCGTGAAAAACGCACCGAAAACGCAAAAAAAACGAACAAAAATGAAACAAAAACGCAGCAAAAACGTCAGTTTTTCACGCATTGCACCCTGACGTGAAACGCAACGCTAGTGTGCAAGAGGCCTTATTATTGTTCTAGTGATGAAAGGTTGGAGGTTCAAACGCAGGTGTGAATTGGGCCTACAATATAATTGATGAGGTTTTAGTCGGTTAGGAAGATAGTAGTATATAGCAATGATAAACTCCTTAGCTGTGATTGAGGCTAGAGATGAGCGGACCCAAACTTCCCGTTTTAGTTTGTGTGCGCCCAGCACGAACCGGACATATTGCCAACCCTGAACAGGAAGTTCAGGTCCGAACAGCCAATCCAGCATATTAATGCCCCTTCCTACTAGCCATGGCTTTGATTGGCCAGGGGTATCTTCCTGGCCAATCAAAACTATGGCTAGTTGCTAGAGGCGTTTATATAGTGGATTGGCTGTACGGACCTTATTGGCATCAGATCCCAAACAGGAAGTTCTGGTCCAATCATATCTAATTGAGGCCTTTTTTATGTTGTACTTGTCCAGTCATCTAAGCTAGCAGCCACCTCAGGTAGTGTACGAAATATCCTATCATTCGCTCTTTTATGTTACACATGCAAATGGGCTGAAAGGAGTCTTTCATATCTTGGGTTATATAGAAACTAGAACCACGGTTCAACCAATTACCAGTCCATATAAGGCTATAAATGAAATTTATCAAAACTTATCATGTTTACTTTGTGTAGTACAGAATTGGAGATATGATCATTAGAAGATCTAGTTGGAAATTGGATCTTTATCATCCGCAGGTCACATTTCTAAATACTTCTTTCACTGCCTGTATCTCTGCATTGATTGAAAGCACATCATTTTGTTTTCCAAGAGGAGATTCTCATATTTACAATGCAACAAGAACTGAACCGTGCAGCCACAGAGCCCAAGATAGGCGTCTGTAGTGATACTTCTCCTTCAGCCTTCTCTCAGTTTTAAAGTGACTCTTCTCTGCTCATTTTCACATGACTTTTTTTTTTAAATGGGTAGGACTGAATTAACATAAAAGAGGGAATTCTATAAAGGACATTACCTGAGGGGACTGATGGTTTGGTGGTGTAAAAGCTGGTGACAGTGTGCCTTTTAAAATAATATTTACAGTATTTGTTTAACCCTTTAAGGACCTGGCCCTTTTTTGTTTTGTTTTTTCATTTCTATTTTCCACTCCCCACAATCAAAAATCTATAACAGTGTAAGCTTTTAAAGAGAACCTATTATCAGGACAGTCATTTACGCATGTGGAGTTCAAAAATGCCATTGTCGTGCATCTGAATAACTCCAGTGCTTTTTAATGGTTTCTTTTACATAACCTGGCTCCCTGCCAGTAGCTGGTGGAGAGTCCCAGGGGAGGAGGGGAGTGAGCGGAAGGGAGGAGGCATTGAGGAGAAGAAGACTTGTGCTGTTTAACTGCCAATCTACCTTCCCCTTCCCTGGGACTTACCACACACGGCTGGCAGGGAGCCAGATAATGGTAAAGAAACAGTTTCTTTATTTGGAATTATACAGATGCACAACAAAGGCCTTTTTTAAATCAACATACCAAAGGCTACCAAAACCTGTCACGTAAAAATTAGCTTCCAGGTCCCTTTTAAGACAAACTATAATGTCCCTGCAGTATAGTGATCTACATGGCCAGTATTATCAGAAAGCTAATATTTATACCTTTAGTCAAACCTCTGCTCTGTATATATGCAGTATTCTCTGTGTGTGTTTGCCAATCGCTTTTTGTAAAAATTGTATAAATAGCCCCTGCAAGTCACATCCGTGGCTGCACCCATCTTTGCTACCTGTCACATGAACATTACACACTTTCCATCTGCCCTGTTGCATCGCCATTGATGTAAAGCATTCGGAAAAGCCTTGTTTCATGTATTTTAAAACATATGGCAGGAAGAGTGTTTTAACTAGAGATGAGCGAGCACTAAAATGCTCAGGTACTCGTAATTCGAGACAAACTTTTCCCGATGCTCCAGTGCTCGTCTCGAATAACGAGCCCCATTGAAGTCAATGGGAGACTCGAGCATTTTTCAAGGGGACCAAGGCTCTGCACAGGGAAGCTTGGCCAAACACCTGGGAACCTCAGAAAAGGATGGAAACACCACGGAAATGGACAGGAAACAGCAGGGGCAGCATGCATGGATGCCTCCGAGGCTGTTTATACGTACCATTATGCCAAAATTATGGGCAACAGCATGGCCATGACAGAGTGACCGAATGAGGCTAGATAGCATCTAAAACATGCAATAATTGACCCTGACACTATAGGGGACAGCATGCAGAGGCAGCGGCAGGCTAGAGAGTGTCATGGCGACATACCCTAAATGGACTCAGGCTTCACCAAAGGAGGTGAGCAAGAAGCGCTGAAATGATTTCCTATGTGAACAAAAGGTTGACGGTATATTTAGTCGATAACACAGCATGGTGGCGACATAGTGACCAAGTTCCATAACGTATCTGGTGAAACACCCAAAAATGAGCCTGACACAGCTCTTTTGATAAGGGGACAACATGTGGAGGCAGCCATGGAGACGACTTCCATGATTAAGAGCGACAGTATGGGGCATTCATATTGCAATGCTATGATTGTAACTTCAGGTCTCCAGCATGGCGGTGACAGATGGGCCGAGTTCCACTATGTATCTGGTGAAACACCTGAAAATTCTGCCTGGCTCGTTTGATAAGGGGATGATGTGCTGCATATCCTCTCATGCTCCAGCGTCTGGGGTATAGAGAGTTGAAATGAGACATTGGTGGACGCTGTGGAGGATCGTGGAGGCAAAATGGACAGGAAACAGCAGGGGCAGCATGCATGGATGCCTCTGAGGCTGCCTAATCTTGGGATGGAGCTGGCGGTCCACTGCCAGGCGAGATTTCCCCTGTCCAAGCCCCTGTCTCTCGGCTCCTCCCCACCCAAAATGGGCATGGGGGCCAGAAGCGTTTACTTTGAAAAAATTATAATTTTCAAAGCAGGCCGGGTCGTTTGAATATTTCACCTAGGAATAATGGAATAGCATAGTGGTTCAATTTTTAATTGTTTTTACGGAAATGGTTCCATGATTAAGAGCGACAGTATGGGGCATCCATATTGCGCTGCTATGATTGCAACTTCAGGTCTCCAGCATGGCGGCGACAGATGGGCCGAGTTCCACTATGTATCTGGTGAAACACCTGAAAATTCTGCCTGACACAGATCGTTTGATAAGGGGACGATGTATGGAGGCAGTGAACTAGTAGTAGATTAAAGGTGCTGCAGTTAAAACTATGTTAGTTGGATCTTGGGATGGAGCTGGCGCTCCACTGCCAGGCGAGCTTTCGCCTCTCCAAGCCCCTGTCTCTCGGCTACTCCACAAACAGCACTTCTAAGAACCTTTTGTATAAGATCAAGTGTAGTAGCGTTCTTATAAGTTTGGGATATGTCGGGTGAGGGGAATGTAAACAGATGCGCAAGAAGCACTGAAATAATATTGGTAAATGATAAAAGTTTGCCAGTATATTTTGTGGATTACACAGCAGGGTGGTGACAAAGTTAACGAGTTTGATGTAGAAGCCATGAAAACAACCCAAAATTCTGCCTGACACAGCTCATTTGATATGGAGACCATGTATGGAGGCAGCTATATGGACGACTTTTGGAGGCAGCTATGGCGATGACGTGTGGAGGTAGCAATGGAGACAACGTGTGGAGGCAGCTAAAAAGACGACATGTGGAGGCTGCTATGGAGACAATTTAATTTGGATAGTGCCTGTATGTGGCAGTCCCAAAAATTGCTTAAAACAGAGGACCGGGTAGGTGGCCCTCCAGAAAAATTAAATACATAGAGTACTATAGCTAGAGCCAGTTGGCCCTGGCAAAAAATAGCCAGTTTCCTCTGCTTTAGTGTACAAAGAGGAGGAGAAGGAGGACAATGACAAGGAGGAGTGCATACATTATTCAGGTTGAGCTTCTTTCATCTGGTGGAGAATGAAAATCCGGAGAAATCCAGGCTTTATTCATCTTGATAAGCGTCAGCCTGTCAGCGCTGTCAGTCGACAGGCGTGTACGCTTATCGGTGATGATGCCACCAGCTGCACTGAAAACCCGCTCGGACAACACGCTAGCGGCAGGGCAGGCAAGAACCTCCAAGGCGTACAGCGCCAGTTCGTGCCACATGTCCAGCTTTGAAACCCAGTTTGTTGTAGGGAGCCGTGTGATCATTTAAGACGATGGTATGGTCAGCTACGTACTCCCTCACCATCTTTCTGTAAAGATCAGCCCTACTCTGCCGAGACTGGGGACAGGTGACAGTGTCTTGCTGGGGTGACATAAAACTGGCAAAGGCCTTGTAAAGCGTACCCCTGCCAGTGCTGGACAAGCTGCCTGCTCTCCTACTCTCCCTCGCTACTTGTCCCGTAGAAGTACGCCCTCTGCCGCTAGTGCTGTCAGAAGGGAAATACTGTTTCAGCTTGTGCACCAGGGCCTGCTGGTATTCATGCATTCTCACACTCCTTTCCTCTCCAGGGATGAGAGTGGAAAGATTTTGCTTGTACCGTGGGTCCAGGAGAGTGAATACCCAGTAATCGGTGCTGGAATAAATTCTTTGAACGCGAGGGTCACGGGATAGGCAGCCTAGCATGAAATCTACCATATGCGCCAGAGTCCCAACGCGCAAGAATTCACTCCCCTCACTGGCCTGACTCTCCATTTCCTCCTCCTCCAACTCCTCTTCTTCTGCCCATACACGCTGAACAGTGAAGGACTGAACAATGGTCCCCTCTTCTGTCTCGCCAACATTCTCCTCCTCTTCCTCCTCATCCTCCTCCACCTCCTCCGATATGCGCTGAGAAACAGACCCAAGGGTGCTTTGGCTATCAACAAGGGAATCTTCTTCCCCTGTCTCTAGTGACGAGCGCAAAGCTTCCGACTTCATGCTGACCAGAAAGTTTTTCAACAGGCCAAGCAGCGGGATGGTGAGGCTGATGATGGCGGCATCGCCACTGACCATCTGTGTTGACTCCTCAAAGTTACTCAGCACCTGACAGATATCAGACATCCACGTCCACTCCTCATTGTAGACTTGAGGAAGCTGACTGACCTGACTACCAGTTCTGGTGGAAGTTGACATCTGGCAGTCTACAATCGCTCTGCGCTGCTGGTAAACTCTGGATAACATGGTTAATGTTGAATTCCACCTCGTGGGCACGTCACACAACAGTCGGTGAGCGGGCAGTTGGAGGCGGCGCTGCGCTGCCCTGAGAGTGGCAGCATCTGTGCTGGACTTCCTGAAATGCGCACAGATGCGGCGCACCTTCGTGAGCAAATCAGACAGATTGGGGTATTTCTTGAGGAAACGCTGAACTAGGAGATTTAACACATAGGCCAGGCAAGGCACATGTGTCAGTCTGCCGAGTTGCACAGCCGCCACCAGGTTACGGCCGTTGTCACAGACAACCATGCCTGGCTTCAGGTTCAGCGGTGCCAGCCACAGATCAGTCTGCACCGTGATGCCCTGTAATAGCTCTTGGGCAGTGTGCCTTTTATCTCCTAGGCTCAGCAGCTTGAGCACCGCCTGCTGTCGCTTAGCGATGGCACTGCTACTGTACCTAGAGCTACCGACTGATGGCGCCATGCCCACGGATGGTAATTCGAAGGAGGAGGTGGAGGAGGGGTGGGAGGAGGAAGCATAGTAGGCCTTTGAGACCTGGACCGAGGTAGGCCCCACAATCCTCGGCGTCGGCAGTATATGACCAGCCCCAAGGTCAGGCTCGGTCCCAGCCTCCACCAAGTTAACCCAATGTGCCGTCAGCAATATATAGTGGCCCTGCCCGGCAGCACTTGTCCACGTGTCCGTGGTCAGGTGGACATTGTCAGAAACGGCGTTGGTCAGGGCACGGATGATGTTGTCTGACACATGCTTGTGCAGGGCTGGGACGGCACATCGGGAAGAGTAGTGGCGGCAGGGGACCGAATACCGAGGGGCAGCCGCCGCTATGAGGTTTCGAAAGGCCTCGGTCTCTACCAGCCTATAGGGCAGCATCTCCAGGCTAAGCAGTTTGGAGATGTGGACGTTGAGGGCTTGGGCGTGTGGGTGGGTTGCACTATACTTCCTTTTGCGCTCCAGCGTCTGGGGTATGGAGAGCTGAACGCTGGTGGATGCTGTGGAGGATCGTGGAGGCGAAGATGGGGTTTTCGCACGGGAGGTGTTTGGGCCGGGGTCCTGGGCAGGGGGCTGACTAGCAGATGACACAGGGGAAGGAGCAGTGGTGTGCCCGGCCGGAGGTGAACGGGCTTGGTGCCATCGAGTGGGGTGTTTAGCATTCATATGCCTGCGCATACTGGTAGTAGTTAAGGTAGTAGTTGTGGAACCCCTGCTGATCCTGGTTTGGCAAAGGTTGCACACCACAGTCCGTCGGTCATCCGGTGTTTCTTTAAAGAACCTCCAGACTTCTGAAGATCTAGCCCTCGCCACGGGAGCTTGACTATGGGAAACATTTGGCGCTGATGCACCAGCTCTGGTCCTGCCTCTCCGTCTGGCCCCACCACTGCCTCTTCCAACCTGTTCTGCTATAGGACTCGCCTCCGTCTCAGAAGCACTGTGTTCACCCGGCCTATCAACCCAGCTTGGGTCTGTCACCTCATCATCCTCCTTCCCTCAGTCTGCTCCCCCCTCAGACTTCCTGCCCTGACAACAACTTCACTGTCTGACAACCGTGTCTCCTCATCGTCCGACACCTCTTTACACACTTCTTCCACTACGTCAATAATGTCATCATCACCCACAGACTGCGACCGGTGGAAAACCTGGGCATCGGAAAATAGCTCAGCAGCAACCGGACAAGTGGTTTGTGACTGTGGGAAGGGTCCAGAAAACAGTTCCTCAGAGTATGCCGTTTCAAATGCCAAATTTGCTTAGAGGGGGCAGACTGGGGGGAAGGAGGCTGAGGTGGAGGAGCGCTGATTTCGGTGACATGGGTGGACTGCGTGGAAGACTGACTGGTGGACAAATGGCTAGAAGCATTGTCCGCAATCCACGACATCACCTCTTCACACTGTTCTGACCTCAACAGTGCTCTACCACGAGTCCCAGTAACTTGAGACATGATGAACCTAGGCAGTGTAACTCTGCGGCGTTCCCCTGCTCCCTCATCAGCAGGTTGTGTCTCACCCCGCCCAGGACCACGGCCTCTGACCCCTGAAGTAGTAGTCCTCTACCCCTAGGGTTAAACATTTTCCAAATTAAAGTGTAAACTTAAAATTTTTGTTTTTTGTGCTTATTTTTTTTTTTTTTTTAAACAAAACGATGCTATCCTATTGCTATGGCTAGTTTCTAACCTACACTGACAGCACACAACTGGATTTTGTGCTGTGCCTGATGACTTTGAGTTATAAAAAGAAATAAACGTAAAAAAAAATAAAATCAGCAGACTGTGCCTAATTCAAATCAAACCCCTAATACATTGTCCCACTTCAGTGTTTAAGGTGGATATGTGTGTAACTAAGAGCTAAACACAACGGTCACAAGCCTCCCAGCAAATTCCTCACAATATGGTACTAGCTGCACTACTAATGGCAGCAAGCCCAGCCACAGGCAAACCAAAAAAAAAAAAAGTAAAATAAAACGTTATTGTAGCCCTAAGAAGGGCTGTTGGGTTCTTGTAGAATCACTCCTGCCTAACATTATTCTAATAGAACACCCTAACGCTTTCCCTGACTAGCAGCAGCTCTCTCCCTAGCGGCATCCAGACAGAGAATGATGCGAGCAGCGCGGGCAGGGACTAGTCTATTCCGGGGTCACCTGATCTGGCCAGCCAACCACTGCTATCGACGTGTAAGGGTACCACGTCATGCTGGGTGGAGTGCAGAGTCTCCTGGCTTGTGATTGGCTCCGTTTCTGGCCGCCAAAAATCACAACGACGGGAGATGCCATTTTCTCGAGCGGGCGAAGTATTCGTCTGAGCAACGAGCAGTTTCGAGTACGCTAATGCTCGAACTAGCATCAAGCTCGGACGAGTATGTTCGCTCCTCTCTAGTTTTAACCAATATTTAATGAAGATAGCAGATTGCTTTCACCAGTAGTGATGCCTCACCTCATAGAAGTAAAGGACAGGCAACAACCATTTCTTGGAATCCAGTTCCCCCACCATTTTTTTTCAATGGTTCATTATCCTTCAACCCCAAATTTATCCTTGCCTCTACAATGACAACTTGCGGTTAGGCACTCAAATCTCGGACTCCAAGTCCCTGCTACAGCTTGCCTGGGCCTGGACAATGTAATGTACCTTTTCAGGTTAACGGAGGATAGATGGGGGTCTAACATCCAGGCTGAGTGCCGGTGAGCTTTAGCACAGTGCTACCAGAGCAATTGGATCAGAACATTCAAGTCTACTAAGCCCTATGCGTCCGTTTGTTTTTGTGTTGCAGTATTGCAGCTCAGCTTCCATTCATTTTAATAGGATACAAGTTGCAACAGAGCAAGCAGGTCACTACACTCTCATTTTAAAGCTATTCCCCAAATGCATCATGCTGGGTTCTCGCTTTACAAGCCAAAACCCCAAATTCCACTAAATATGTTATCCATTAAATGTAAATATCAGCACTAACCTGTGCACTTTGACCTGAATTGCGTGCATTCACCTTCCTATTCCCCTCATCAGAAGGAAGAGCAATTCTGTTCTGTAACTTTAGTGTGGATGTCATGGTAGAGACATCTCCGTTACTCTTGCCTTGTCTTGGTAGTGTAACTGAATCCGTTTGATCTAAGGAGATAATCCGGTTACTCTTTGTGTCCTTCTGAAATGGAAGTGAACTGTAGCTTTGCCTATTGGCACTTTCACATGATGCCGTATGACTGACAAGGTTTTCAGTGGTGTTTTGTCTCTTGAAAGGTAGTTTATAGTTTTGAGTGTGCGATTTCTGTTGGCAAATCTGAGACGGCCTCAGCAAATGTTCATTTGATTTCCCCAAATTCCTACTGAACTCATTTAGGTAATCTGTATTGCCTTGAAGGCCAAAAGGTAATGCACTATCCACGCTTCTTGCCCTTTTTCGGTCTTCTGGATTAATCCTATTCCGCTTGGCTGATCGGCCTCTTCTTTGTATGGGAATTGTTGAGTCAAACTTTTCGATCAACTCATCAACTCCAGGAATACATCCGGTATCAATATCCCGGCCAGTCCCAGGTATAAAAGGAATATACCTCCGGTTTTCATGCCTGTTAACATTATCAGCATAGATGGCATCCTCTTGCTCTTCAAGCCAGAATTTTTGCAGAGACTGAGAAGATGTTGCAGTGGTTGAAGAGCAGGAAGACCTTCGTGATCGAGATCCTTCCAGAACTGGTCCAGCTGAATCCTGTCTTCTAAATTGTAGAACATCAGGTTTGGTCTTTCTAGGTTCAGTAGTAGTAAAATTTGGACTATACGGTGATCCATTACTGGAAGTAAAAGACTCTGAAGTACAATTGTCGCTAGTACTGCTTAAGATACTAGTATTTTCTATAGGAGATTTCTCTTGGTTTTCTTTCTTGATGGACAAATCTTTGACATCCATCAGGTTTGTTGATGCATTTTTGGTAACTGCATTTTTATGCAATGACATATTAGGAACATTAGGTTTTTCTTTCTCTGTGGGAGATAATGCAAGTGTACTAGTTAGTGTACTTGTTGTCTTATAATTGTCTATATCTACTGAATGTCCGTTTGGATCATATGGTTTTAGGAGCTCAGGATGACGCTGAAAATTGAACAAATTTGTTTTTAGGGATCCTTCCTTAAACTCAGAAGTGCCCTTTTCTGACCGTACATAATTTGCTTTGTTTGATGCGTTACTCACTGGTTTGTATGGGTTTTCTGGGAAATCCTCATCCATGTCTCTACAGGAATTCTGACTGTGCCTTGAGTTCAGCACTGATCTGCTTTGAGAGAGACGATCCGTTTCAGGCATAGAAGCGTTATTGCGCGACGCATGTCCTTCTTTATTATTTAGCACAATAAATGGATGGCCATCAATTCCTTGGACTCTGATGCTTACTCCATAGGAACCCTCTGTCTTATTTTGAGAATTTCGTATTCTCCTTTTCTTGTCCTCATTGTGTTGTATTAAGACACTGGGATCTTGTGGGCGATATTTTAAATCAAAACGGGGATCCATTGCCATTCCTGCTTACCACCTGTAATGGAGAGAATAGATGAAATTACTAACATTGATACTAAGATTAATAACCCACCTAAAATAAATACTTTATTAAAAACTATGATTAAGCATTGTCCTTATCCCTAAAATGGTTCCTTTCCATGACTGCAATGTTAGAAAAATCGCTGAGAGCTCTTCCTCTGAAGCTCCAGCAGTGATGCTAGTCTTTGGTATAGGCCAGGTGGCACATGCCCACTATAGCCGAATGAAGCTGGGTGGTGATATTTTGTAGTCAAAGACATGCTACAAACCATCAGGACCATAACTAAAAACTTAGGTGAACATAGGAATAGCAGTGCCTGATTTCCTGGAGAAATATGGTTAGATGAATTGTTGTATTTATGCTCTTTTAGGAAAAGTTAGAAAATAAAAATTTACTTGGACAACCACCACTTTGGCTGTGCCAGCCAACATGATCCCAGATTACAGTGTATCGCTGTGTTCAAATGATAAAAGTTAATTTTGTCATCACAATAATAGTGATAACATATGGCGAACCTATGGCACAGGTGTCATAGGTGGCACTCGGAGCCCTCTCTGTGGGCATCCAGGCCAATGCCCCAGCACAGAGTTCACCAGAAAAGACTCAAAGAATCTTCCTGCAGTCCCAGGCAAATCAAGATATGCTGCTCTCAGTCTCAGCACTCTTTTACAGTAACGCATTCTTGACTTTTTAGGACTACAGGAAGAGTGAGAACGTATGGAAAGGACCAGATTATCGTTGGAGCTGTACAGGAGAACCCTGGAGAGAAGCTACCATGATAGTCCAAATTTGCCCTACATCTTTCACCTGTATTGGAGTCCTCAAGAGGCCAATTCAATTGAAAGTAATGGAAGAACAGGTAGCAGTAACTTACAGCTTAAATTGCCGTGTAGGTACTTTGCAATAAATCAGTGGATTTTGATAATAGTTTGGGAACTTCGTCTCTAAAAGGTTCACCATCACTGATATATACTATGGGAAAACCAATGAAACTACGGTATATAACTTATCTTCTGCTGGTCCGGAGGTCCAGCCTATATTATAGCCTAGTACTGAACTTATTGTTCTGTAGACATCTATACATACAATGGATCATGGATGGAGGTGCTGTATAGTATTCACTTGTAGGAGAATCAATCTGTACTCCTGCACTTTACAAAACTGTCTCATCACAAGTTACTCTCTTTAAAGAAATGAAATATTAAAACCAGCGCTCCGCTTCCATTTTACAACAACCTCTAAAATAAAATTGAGAAAACTTGACGGCACTCCATTGGTGACTAAATTCCTCTCCACCAGTTTTACTATTTCTGCACTGGTTCTTGTGCTAAGAGTTAGTGTTTTCGCTCTTCTAATAGAATTAACATACGGGCCATGTCTGGCATATTTTAGGCTGGCATCATCCTACATTTGGCAGAATCCAAAAGCACCCTCCAGCCTCACAAACTGACCATACTGGGAAGAATGCAAATAAGTTTTCCAAGGTGTTAATTGGAAAATAATACCTCCTTTTGCTACCTTGAAAGGCAGCCCCTTTAACACCAAGTATGACCTACAAGAAGTCTAAAAACATGGTGTGGGATTAAGCCAAACCAGTATATCTATCCCATAAGGAACAAACTCCCAACTGTAGACAGATCTGTTTCAACCTAGTTGGTTTTAAGGGGGCTGCCTTTCAAGGTAGCAAACAAAGGTATTGTTTTCCATTTAACACCTTGGAAAACTTATTTGCATTCTTCCCAGAATACCTAGTGGAGCATCTATGGCTTTAAGTCTTCAGATGCCTTTAAGGTGGCCTTAATTGGCACTCTCTCCTTAAGGAGAACACCTACTGTCTGAGACTGACCATACTAGAAACCAGCTGCAGGCTGTTGTGTCAATGCCAGATTCCATGGAATGTGTAGGTGTGTCCGCACACTTATCAAGATCAGACATTCATACAGGCATCTATGAGACACACAAAATAATTTATTTGGGAGTCAAATCATGGTTTACTCCTGGCAAGCAATTTTCCATTACAGCAATGGAGTAATCCGCAGACAGTATTTCCAGCAAAAATAAGTTGATAACTCAGCAGATGTTTCCAGCTGCCAAGTACCAACCGTGTACACACATCAGTCTATTAGACGCTTTCCATTCTGTCAGGGGAGGTTGAATGCACAAATGGTATTCTATTATTCATCATATAACCAGGCCTATCCACACTATATTGTTACTGGATATAAAAGGATCAGCAACAAATAATTAAAACTAATTTTTTTATATATATTATATATCTTTCTCCCAAAACATCAAAAACATTAGGTACCTCTACAGGCAAAGCTGCCCATACTATTAAAATATAAAAAAACAACTAACTATGGAATGTGGTTAATGATTTGAATGAAAAGAAATGACACCTGGACATTTTCATTTCATTCAACATCAAATTGATACCCATAAAAACAAAGTCCTTAAGAAAATGGAACAAAACCATTATTTTGTCAATTCCACTGTAAATATATTTAAAAAAAAATCTGAAATGCAGGATGCGGAAAAGTAAACCATAAAGGGACTAGTCCTTGACAGGTTAATAATACTGCAATTATGACTAAAACCACTTTCTTTTTGGAGGGGGAACAATAGCTCAATGTAAATAACTTAATCAATCCCAGCATCTATCATATTTGGCGGTTAAACAAGTTAAGTTAAAAAAGTTTTTGTTTAATTAAAAACTCCTACAGGCAGTCCCCGGGTTACGTACAAGATAGGGTCCATAGGTTTGTTCACAAGTTGAATTTGTATGCAAGTCGAAACTTAAGTCGGGTGTCCTTAAGTAGGGGACCTCCTGCATTGGTTTCCACCAGGTTAATACACCCGGAATTGTCCCATTGGCAGAACAGTTTTCCCATGCTGGTCTTCTTAGGCTTTCCCCCTGCGGCTTTAACCCATTCAGACTTAAAACTTACAATAAGGTCACATACTTTACATAACTTTGCCTTATATTATTGCATAAAAGAGGTTTAGTGGCAAGGCAAGGCCACAACAGCCCTCTACAGATTTATAGTCCTCCTTGCCAGCGCTACCAGTACTATAGAAACTAATATAGATCACTTACATGTCCATAGAAATGCACTGTGCAGTTCTGAGGACTGGTGGCCTTCTGTGCCGCTCATCTATGAAGCACAGCCCCAGTATTTGTCCATACATAGTATTAGTGATATAATCACGAGTGGCTTATGTAAGCATGACCTGTATATCATCAGAACCAAAGCAAAGACATAAAAGTTGGAATGACTATAAAAAATGAAATAATAAGACGATAAACTCCAGGAATGAGATAGAAAACAATGACTGACACACATCCTGGAATGTGAAGATTCAACATGAGCCGACTTATAGGGAAAATATTCATCATCAGCAGGATCTACAAAGTGTTCAAGATAATAACTATGTAAGCAACACAAGGTAGACAGACATGTCATGGTGGTGACTCAGAAGACCTAAATAGCAATGTATATACAATAATAATGATTATGCTCTACATTATTATCTCCGGAATAAAAGTGAGAAATGACATTATTAACGCCATGAGACGTTAATGGATGCCATAAGACAGCTGTATAGACTCAAGACTTCTAGGTCAATACCTGCTAGTAGATCTACACATATCCCTGCCTTTGTGTCAACTCAAATATAGAAGCGGTGCTGGGCATTTCAGGGGAGTTCCCTGTCTACAAGAAAATCCGTAGAGTTTGTTGAGCTGTGTCTTATGTAACAAGTGGTACAACAGCAAGTTGTGGATATCACAACTTGCGGCACAGGGTTCCTTGTCAAGATTATACTGAACAAGCACAATTAAAAAAAAAACATAATAATTGAACCTCTTGTGATGGCTCCTATGGTTCAATTGTTTGTAGTTCTCCCCTTCACATGACTGCCTCACTAGAAAATGAACATGAGAGCATTAATTTCAGTCTGACACCCTCAGGAAACCCCCTTCAATAGTAGGAAGCACGGTGTCATCGCGGCGTGAATTTAACCTGCCTTACTCACTCATAACATGGGTGGATTTTGACAACGTAGTAGAGATGGAGTAAAAATCAAATTTGAAAAGAAGTTTTTTTACAAAGGTTTTCCAAATGCAATGAACAAAAGTAAATTCCGTTTTTAGATGCAATTTAATACTACACCTATAGTCTAAATACACCAGAAATTGCATCCATAGTCTACGGGAAATGTTTTCTCCAAATATCAGTCGACAGCCTGACATGTGCTTATCAAGGTCCATTTAGACTGGTTTGCCTAGTTTGTGGTAGAACTTGACCAGCCTACCTGTAACCCCTTAGGGTGCAGCAACACGTTCAGTTCTTCAGATGCAGTTTTTGGAGCTAAAAGCAGGTGCGGATGATAATTGGATGAGACAAATAATTGAAAGGTGCTGCTCCTCCTCCTACTTTTACTCCATTCCTGCTTTGGGCATCAAAAACTGCATCTGAAAAACTGAATGTGTGGGCACACCCTTAAAGCGAACCTGCCACCAAGTCATTTTTACCCAATGACAGGCTCTAATACTGGGCATACCCCAATCATACAGTAATGCCATATCTTTGAGGAAGAAAAAAAAAAAAAAAAAACAGTGCAAATTAACACCTAGACTATCCCACAGTCTCTCTAGAATATCAGCGGCATAGCACACACATTAACACACTCCTGCAGGGCACTGAATTGCCAGACATCAGTAAGTGACCACAAACCACAAAATCTTTTCCACAAACCACAATCTTTAAACAAAACAAGTCTAAGCAAGAAAAACTACTGGGTGATACGAGAGTCATGTTCTGCATGCTGATCAGACTGTAATACTGAAAGCACTTTCATTTCAGTGTACAGCATGTAGCAGACAACCGGCTCCCACCAATCTGATATATGGTAGATAACTTATCCTAAGGACAGCTTTTAAATGGTAAATACATTCATACATATAAAGTCTTGGTAAGACATGAGCATAGGCAAAGCTGAACAACCTTTAGGTTAGTATCCAATACTACAAAAGCTGAATAAATGGCCATAAATGTCTTATACTGTCATCATTCTAGAATACTATACTAGGTGTAGTATTTTATCAACTCATAGTTATAGTTGTTTATACGAGGCAAGAGGAATAGGTTTTATTTCACACTTTTTTTGGCCAGTACAATGTCTGCTTCATTGGAAGCACCACATCGTATCCTGCTCTGCAATCCAATGTTCATTCAGCAGTTTTTGAAACGTCCTTCAGTGTCTCAGATTTTAACCAAGATGCCATGATAAAGTCATTCAGTTCTGTGTTACAGGGAACCTATCATCAGGAAGGTAATTTCTACCCGATTACAAGTTACAATAGCCTCTCCTATGCCTATTTTAAATTAGCATTTTTTGGAAATCGTGACTAGAGTTAATTCTTTTAAAAAGTTTATTCACATTACCTGGCTCCATGCCAACAGCATCAAGAGACTCCAACAACCAAGTCCGATCCTCTATGCCCAAACCCCTCCCTCAAGGATTCACTGTTGTAAAAGAGCCAGAGGGATGGGTAAGAGGGTGGAGGAGGAGAGGATTCAGCAAGGGGATTGAGACACAGGACAGGTAACGTGAATACATTTTTAGGTTCAATAAAGATTTTATTGAAACAAAATATTAACATTGGGTATAAGTACTATAAGCACCATAATACACATTCATTGAATGAATATTGTGGAGAAAAGGAGCAACAATAATCTAAATCACACATTACTCTAGTGCAAATAAAGTGTATGAGGAAAACATGAAAAAGTAGTACCCACAATTTATAGCAAAATATAATCCTTCATCCCGCCTTCCTTTGAAATATGTACAGACCCATAAAGGACAACCAACACATACCTAAACTAAATAAGAAACCATCACACATCCAACAAACACAGCCATACAGACACACCAGACAACACTCAAACGACGGAAGTACATATGATCCCTGGGAATATTTTGCAGCTATTTGTCAGCCACAGATCGTAGACAGTGCGTGACGGACTTGAGTTACTGGGCTATCTGGGACCGTTAATAACAGAGATTCTGTTATACCCATCGGAAAGTTTGGATTATAGGATGAATACATTTTTAAAGAGAATCGACTATAAAGGCTTTCTTAAAATCAGCACAAAAGGTTATTGAAACCTGTCATCAGTTAAAAATGACATTCCTGATGGCAAGCTCCCTTTAAGGAGCATCAATCTTCCTAATAAAGAAGTTTGTGTAATGATTACTGATCAATTTGTCCTGTCTATAATTACTTTCTTTAGTACTATATCCAAGGACCTAAGGATTCCCGTCAGGTAGCAGAGTAGCTCCCTATGCAGGGAGAAGAACAAAATGTACCTGTTATACCACTTTCGGAATAGCTCGAGTTGCATGTTTCACCAGTGTGCTCTTTATGTCTTGAAACAAGCCCTTCAGGTTGCTGTTACTGACTTTCCTGCCCGGCTGAGGAGGATGTGGACGGCTGGGATACGAGCAATCTGCTTCCTGTTTCTGATTGGCAACAGTTGTGAAACTTGTTCTAGATTTAATTCTGCTAACCGAAACCACAAAAGACAATTAATCTCTTCAGCACAGGAGGCAATACACATTTCTGAGCCAAACGGGAAGGTAAACAGTGAGTTCCTCTGCAGTCATACACTTTTGGCAGGTTTCACAAAAAGCCACACAATATCCACAGGTGACAGATAATGTCAAAGTCATTGAAGACACAAAGCTCCATGGAAGAAAGTCCCTAGACTAAGGAAGGCTATAACTACAATGGCCGACTCAACTACAGAGTTTGTCTCAAATTTACACTGCAAAAATCACGAGGGACCTCCCCCCCCCCCCCCTCCCACTTGAACAAACCAAACACACAATACCTTTTAGATGATTTTATATATGTTACAATGATCCCTCCATCTATGGAAGTAGAGCCCCCCTTTTTTTTTCTTTAGAAAAACTCTGTTCCAGTCATGGAGGCAGGGAGCTGCAGTATACAGTCAAGCTACTCAGCCTCATCAATAATGCAGACATCGCTAATCCATCTGAAGAGAATTCCTGAAGGAGTGGTGAGAGAGAAACAGTGGTTTGGGTTACTCATTTCTTCTTCACACTATTAGGAAGGTTGGGGTTGAGAGTGACGCGGACTATGTGAAGAGAAATCCACGTTGCTCTTGACCCCACCCTCGGGAATTCTCTTCAGCTGGATTAGCAGTGTTGGCATAATTGAGGAGGTGGGACACCTTGACTGTGTACTGCAGCTCCCCGCCTCCTCAGAGTCAGTGAGGAGGGCAAAGTGGCTTTAAAGGCAAGGCATAACATGAAAATGATCCAGTGACATATTCCATTCTAAATGTCATGATTTTTGCAGCAACAACATCACAGAATGTTTTCAAAAACTTTCAACCATTGCATTGAATTGGTTAACCACTGTTGGATAAGTCTGCAGGATACTAGGGGGTTGAATTTATTGGAGTTTAGTCAAGGCATGTGTGTAACTAAGATGGTCCTATAATATGTAGTAACTGCATTTATGTCCTGTGTGGGCCTACTCTCTGGCTGCATTCACATGTGACATTTAAATGAAAACAAAGCAGAACATGTGGCGCTAGTTACCCAAACTCCTCCCTGTTGTGCTTGACTTCTGTTTTAATAAAAAAGCAACTCAAGCACCAGGTGTGAATGCAGCCTCATGGCATAGAGACTGCATTATTTACCACAGGCATCATAAAACAGAGCTGCACCACTTTAGTCCCTATACATACAGAGAAAACAGTATACATATAATATAATGCCAACATTAAACGTTTCAAAACAAAAGGAAAATCCAAACAAATGGGAAAGATAGAACAGTAACCTTAATAATGAAGGACTTGAAGACCCTCCGCTGACCCTGGAGACAAAACAGGGATACTCAAAGTAAAATGTATGAAACGGTGATGGGCTCCTGGTTATACAAACAGTATGCTTTTATTTGACGTCTTGAAGGCTCCATAGACACATCAGATCACAGTACATACAGCCTGCATGTTGCCTGGTGCATATAATATGGTGTTACATATCAAAAGAGAGAGAAAAAAAAGCCATAAATGTACAGCCGGGCAGCTTTATTAGTAGACGTCTACAATGCCCAATAATGTGACTAAATTCCAGAGTTTATATAAAATCATCTTTATAACACACACAAACAACACCACACAAAGACCTGCAAGTCTTACATAGAAGCTGTAAACTTACATTTCATAGTCAGGGAAAGAAAAAATTGATTTACTACGGTTGGGGGGTCCTGACCCCTCTTTTCTTCTCTATGAATAAATGTCAAGGTGTGTAAATTCACTGACTGGGAACAATGACACTGACTTTGAACTGGGAAGCCTGACCTAAGCCTAAAGTGGACCCAGGCAAGTGTTCAAGGAGGATCCCACTGAGAAAACTGTATAGACGGTTAGACTGGAAGCTACAATCCTATAGGAACACATGAAAGCACAGGATCAGCCGGCAATACTGTGCCATAAATCCCGGAAGCTCTCCCTGTGCCCATTATTATACAATGTACTGATACATTTATGAAAACACTCCATCAGGTGTTTCCTCTGTGCTGAAAAAGGATGACACCATGGACAGCAGACCCAGTGACAATCCGCAGCCCACCATTGTGAGCATACCCTTACCCCTGGCACTATGTTCACAAGGCTTTATCATTAATGTATTACATATATGAGGTTATTCATTTTCAGCTGCAGGGGTTTTACATAAAAAATTACACTTATCTCTGAAGGTCCAGAACAAAGAAGACACCTTTTAATGTTCCTGTTATTTCATTTTCTCTTAGGCCTCATTCACACATCAGTCTGTGTGCGGCACTACTTTTGTGCAAAATACTGTACATTTATTCCAGTCTATGGATGTCATGTGGATAAAAGTCATCCATACTTGGGCTGCTTTCACACAACCGTACGCTTTCCCCACTAAGCCTACAACCATGCACTGTAGAGGAGTAGAGGTGACATGGTGGGGTGCCACACATTTGTCTCACCACCATCACTAGGCGCCATATCCGTCTATGGGGACGTTTATCAGACCACAAACTTGTGTGAAAGGGGCTTTACCTGGGCTCCTGCACAAGGCCATGGATTCCACAGCCTACAGCGTTAGACTACTAAGCTTTTCCTATCATCTTCAGCGTGGGAGCGGACCTCACATACCATGGACAGCCAGGCCACAAACAAGGGACCACAGGGATAATTGTCTGCGGCACATAACTGCATGAAGATACTGAAATACCGTACATACTCGTCTATAACCCCCACCTCTGCTTATTCACAAGTCTATTAAAATAAATAAACTAACATACTCGCCTTCTGGCGCTTCTGATGCTCCTGCCCCCGTGGCTCCTCTTCTTTCTTTCTGCTGTAACAGCCGGCAGACGCGTCCATGCACACTGCGCTGGCGGATAGACGCGTCTCTGCTGGCTGTTACAGCCAAGAGAAGAAAGCCCACGGGGGCAGAAGCATCGGGAGCGCCAGAAGGCAAGTATGCAAGTTTATTTTATGACAAAGGGCTGCAGGGGGCATTTCATCAGAAGAGGATGAGGGGGGGTCCTGGCTACATGGGGCATTTCATAACTGGAGGAGGATGTGACTAATATGTTTCCCACCCTCGGCTTATACTCGAGCCAATAAGGTTTACCAAAAATTTGAGTCTTCTACTTGGGTCGACTTATATATTATATATATATATACGGTATGCTTGGTCTCAAAAATTTGTTATATCCACAGGTTCCTTGGGCGCTTCTGCACATTTCCAAAGTCCAATGTTGTAGATCAGATCAATTGTTGTAGGTCTCAATACAATAACACATTATCAGAAGATATCACATCCAATACAGACTGCAGAATGGCTGCTGAATATACCCCAGCAGTAATCCTACAGTGATGCCGCACACATCAGCTAATGCTCGTATCTCCCACTTTTGTTGCAGCAGGGGGCAGAGATAAACCATTGCAACGTTGGGATCCACAGCAATTAAATAACATGATCCAGATCATTTATTTTTTTATTTTTTTATAAATCCCAATTCAGCTTTAGGGTGATGCCACACATGGAGTTTTGAACCCGGTTTTGGTCTGTTTTAAGCAGTCCATCCAAAAACACACACGTTAAAAAAAAAAAACGCATCCGTTTTTTGACCAGTTTTCAATAAGATGATTGGTAAAACCTCTCAAAAACTGATGCGTTTTCAAATAACGCATGCGTTTTTCAAAAATGCATGTGTTTTTTAACACCCAGCTTTCCCAGACCTTCCACACGCAGACTACTAGACATATTAGTTACCAGCTAATATAATGCTTACAACAGATTATTGTGACCCTTAGGGGAACTTAAGATCTCTATGTAATGCAAATCCAACCTTCTCCGTTACATAACATGTTTCTCCATATAGTAATAATAATCACACCCTTTCTCCTCCCTAGGAATCAGCTAATTCATGACACAGGAGGGGGGAATTTAGAAGGTGCCCAGAGTTCAGGAATGCAAAGAATGTTATTGGGAAGCGCAGTACCATCCCCACCCCTGTAGAAAATGGGTATTGTCTAAAGATGCCACTTCAGCTATGTGGCTGCATACTTGGAGCGCAGACACATCTATTCAGATGCTGACAGGTTTCCCATTTAATTAGGAGTTTAGCTAATGACAGCTTTTCATGTGCTGCGCTGCCTGTTATCCCACAGGCCAGAAGAGGGATGCTAATGAGCCATTGTGACCACTGGGGATCCCACCCAAACATAGCAACACACAAGCCACACAATGGGGCACATGTATCAGAAGTCCGGCTTTGTCAGTCTTTTTTTGGGACTTTCTGTTGGTCAGATGTATCTTAGTGGTTTTTCCTTATTGATACATGTGGCATTTGGTCTTAAGTTGCAAATTAACTAAAGTTGCAAAATGTCTGCAAAAGTCGCAATCAGTTAGCTAATTTCTACGCCTGGTAAGGGGCAGCTATAGATTTGCAACAAAAAAAGTCCCTACTTTCACATCTGGATTTGGTTGATAACTCGGGGAACACTGCAGAAAACTAGACAATGGCAAACTTTGAGAGGAGATTGTTTTAGGCGCTAAAAAAGTCATAAATAACAACATGAAAAGCAGCATGAAAAGTCTCAAACATTAAAGAAAAAGGCAAGCCAAAAGTTTGAGATATATATAATATATTAGACACACACACACACACACACATATACTATACACGCACGCAAACACACTAGTATTTTCTAACAATAACAAAAAAAATGGAAGTTCACTAATTTATAAGAAGTAAAATGAATATGTTTTTATATGTATATGCTCAGAGTCTGCCATGCTCCTTGTCTCCTGTAAAAGCAACTGCGACTAGGAGAAGCTTCTCCCCACTGTGTTTAATTACATTTGTAAACGTAAACCTACCTGGTCTCCGCTTAGGGTGCGGTCACATGTCGCGTTTACCGAATGCGTTTAAAAACGCATTGCAATAGCGGAAGAGTGATTTGCCTAATTAAACAGCTGTTAACACGTGTGTTTACAAAACGCAACCGTAAACGCATTGTTGACACATGCGTCAACACATGCGTTTTTTTGTTTTTTCACTGGTTCATTTCCTTAAACAGGGTAAGTATCAGACCCTAAAAAGGGCAAATATAACATGGGTGACCCCATTATTTGCTCACCACCAGTTGCCGCAGGTCACGTCACAGGAAGCCCTTGGTCCTGTTGCTTGGGTTCCGAAACCTCTGCCCACCCTCCAAGACTTCCTGTAATGTAAACTGCAACTAATGCAAAACTTTAACAAGGTATGTATAATATTTGTGACCTTAATGAGGTCTTATATTTACCCTGTTAAAGATTCAAAAAAATGGGGTCACCCCTTTAACACCTAACCCATGTAGATAAATGAATCCGATTTTAAGTTACAGGTATTACTGTGACAGAGCAGCTGCGTGTGAATACAGTGCATGTAGGTAAATATATAAACATACAGCACAACCTTTACAAGGTCTGTCAGAAAAGAAAATAAACTGAAAAGGTCAATTGTGCCTCGCAGGCAATTTCGCTGTGAATGAGACAGTGGCTGTGCTCAGGAAACCATAGACAGGCTACACAGGCACCAAGGCCAGGGCTAAACATAAGGCCCCTTGTGATGTCACATTCCATGAATATAACACAATGCAGAGGATGGGAGTCCTTGCATCATAGCAATATATGATGCTAGGAGTCCCTGCCTGCCAAACAACAGTGCTGACACTGTAACATAAGGGACCATTCCTTATGGACAACCCATTATAAATCTAAAGCTGCCCTGACACAGCTCATGTAAATTCCTTAGAGATCAAGATGCTCTTACCAATTACTTTTTAAACTGACTTTTAGAGGTGTTGCTGAATAGAAGAACCTACACCCCTCATTATATAACGTTCACGTCCGGCTGGACAAAATATAACAAGGTTAAAACATGTTTTTGTCTGAAAAAAGCCCTTCAGGCTTGGAGGAGGGATGCCATAGATAACAGATATAAGAAGATCACCATAGTCAAGGTGCCTGGATCTATGTGTAAGTGTTTATTATGACTGATTTTGATGGTAGATTTCCTTTAAAGGGAACCTGTCATCAGGAATTTGCCTAATAAACCACTACCAGTATGCTGTCAAGCAGCTGAGCAGGTTGTATATCCTGTTTCTTTCATGGTCCAGCTTTGTGGCATCATCTAGAAAATCAACTTTGAAGAGAGATGCAAGTTAGATGTATAAAGTCAGGGAGGTGGAGAGTTTATCACTGAAGTCAAGCTCTCCCTTCCTCTGAACACCTCCTCCCATGTGATTGACTTCATGCGCTGGACCTCAGGAAATCTGATCTATATTGTCCTAATGTCAATTACAGTGAAGAAGGCGTTATAAGGCAGGGAGAGCTTAAAGGAAACCTACCACTTGAAGTGGCAGGTATAATAAGCCGGAGCTTAATTTTGTTAGTGTTTTAAACCGCAGTATCGCGGAGAGCCGTGCACATGGTCACGCGCATGGTGCGCCGAGCGCGTACCTCCCTGCGCCGAAGCAGCTCCGGCCATAAAGTTTAAAAAGTGTTTTAAACCGCGGTACTGCGGTTTAAAACACTAACAAAAGCAAGCTCCGGCACCAGCTCACCCTGAGCTGGTGCTCGGTAGTTCCCTCTTATACCTGCCACTTCAAGTGGTAGGTTTCCTTTAAGTGTTAAACTCTCCGCCTCCTAAAACTAATTTACATCATACTTCAAAGTTGATTTTCTGGATGACATCACCACTCCAGGCCATGAAAGAAACATCTAGAGCCTGCTTAGCAATACACTGCTAGTGAATTATTAGGCCAATTTCTGATGACAGGTTCCCTTTAAGTAAGGAAGAAAGGCAGAGGAAAAAGAAGGGCACATGAACAGATTTCTTTAATAAAATACATTACAATGTTTACTATTATCACCCGCATTATTGATTTATGCAGTCTTGTTGAAGGTTTAGTTACACTTTAACTATCCTTAGGACAGGTGATAAGTATGGCGGGGTCTGACACCAGCCACATGGCCTGTCTGCAGGAGACCATAGCAATCTCTATGGTTCAGATGGTTGGTTTATAATAAACCCCGCACACAGAATGTGATCAGCACCCAGTACCCCCATGCACTATGGGGTCCGCCTGACTATCAGCAGTAATACACACATGGCTGCTGTATACAGGCACCCACAGAGGATCTTCACATATGGTACATTTTATTGTTTCTGTGAGTGAGCACAGTCTCCTGATCCTCCAGGACCCTCATAGCAGAAACACCTGAGCCCACAACCAGAATGACCACCAGTCCTGGGCACCTACTGGTTAACACTCTTATCACCTGAGTCCAGCAACTCAACACACAGCGAAGATCCAGGCACCCAAGGTCATTGCAGACATGGAACTCAGCCGAACGCAGTAAAATCGCACAGTGTGGAGAAGCTCCGATCTCCATATCAGCAGAACACCAGGGACACGCAATGTAGAGTTGCGCTAGAAGCGGTCAGGTACCTGAAAGGTGTGAACTATGAGCACAGACATCGTCCTGTCAGAAAGTTTGTCAGACTTTCCTCGGTGTCTGCCTCCATCCTCAGCAAGTTACCTCACATGACAAGTTCTCTCACTCACCTCCTCTGCCAGTCCCCTCTGCTGTGCAGTTACTCCAGCACTAGTCTCCCAGCGCAGCTCTGCTCCGGGCAGCCTCCCTCTCCTCCAGGGTCACCACCCCTTCCTCCTTTTGTTAGGAGGAATCCGAAATCTGGCCAGACGCCACACCGCCACCTACTGTGCGAGCCAGGGCTCTGCAGCACAGCATCAGGCGTCCTGATCTATGGCAGGGCCAGGTATCCTCCATGTCCTGGGGATGGCCCTCTACCCCTGTGTTACACCCCTGTGATTTATAGCAGGGCCAGGTATCTTCCATATCCTGAGGATGACCCTCTACCCCTGTGTTACACCCTTGTGATTTATAGCAGGGCCAGGTATCCTCCAGGTCCTGAGGATGACCCTCTACCCCTGTGTTACACCCCTGTGATTTATGGCAGGGCCAGGTATCCTCCATGTCCTGGGGATGACCCTCTACCCCTGGGTTACACCCCTGTGATTTATAGCAGGGCCAGGTATCCTCCAGGTCCTGAGGATGACCCTCTACCCCTGTGTTACACCCCTGTGATTTATGGCAGGGCCAGGTATCCTCCAGGTCCTAAGCATGACCCTCTACCCCTGTGTTACACCCCTGTGATTTATAGCAGGGCCAGGTATCCTCCAGGTCCTGAGGATGACCCTCTACCCCTGTGTTACACCCCTGTGATTTATAGCAGGGCCAGGTATCCTCCATGTCCTGGGGATGACCCTCTACCCCTGTGGTACACCCCTGTGATTTATAGCAGGGCCAGGTATCCTCCAGCAGCTGACCGCTTGAGCTCCCTCTCAGCTCTCCCATTCTGAGTTCCGACTCAGCGCTCGCACTTTTGGTCTGACGAAGGGGTCTCCCCGAAACGCGTTACCATCGAATTTTACTGCTTCCAATAAATATCGTGTAATTTACTATATTTGGAGATTTCTGTTTGGTTACAAGCGCACCCACCTGGCCCTCTCCATTTTTTCTATTTCTGTATCATTTACCTCACGGTACCTTCGGTCACCGGTGTTCGGAGGGCCTACGAGTTGCTGCAGTAACCTAAGAATATAACCTCCGCACTAACAAGGATCCTTCCCCCAATTGGATCTCTAACACCACTTGTACCCAAGTGGTTACCAGGTGAGCCTCCACCTTTCTCACCGTAATCGGAACCCACTTGTCTCTACGTTATTACGCGAGGCGCCGTCCTCTTCCGTTGTTTTTGTTTTGTCTTTTCTCAGGTATCCTCCAGGTCCTGGGGATGACCCCCCTTCCCCTGTGTTACACCCCTGTGATTTA
The DNA here is from genome assembly GCF_040894005.1 of Engystomops pustulosus. NCBI lineage: Eukaryota > Metazoa > Chordata > Amphibia > Anura > Leptodactylidae > Engystomops > Engystomops pustulosus. The sequence continues at coordinate 152,430,497 of NC_092414.1, forward strand.
TAGTAGGGCAAGGTATCCTCCAGGTCCTGGGGATGACCCCCCTTCCCCTGTGTTACACCCCTGTGATTTATAGTAGGGCAAGGTATCCTCCAGGTCCTAAGGATGACCCTCTAGCCCTGTGTTACACCCCTGTGATTTATAGCAGGGCCAGGTATCCTCCAGGTCCTAAGGATGACCCTCTACCCCTGGGTTACACCCTTGTGATTTATGGCAGGGCCAGGTATCCTCCAGGTCCTAAGGATGACCCTCTACCCCTGTGTTACACCCCTGTGATTTATAGCAGGGCCAGGTATCCTCCAGGTCCTAAGAATGACCCTCTACCGCTGGGTTACACCCCTGTGATTTATGGCAGGGCCAGGTATCCTCCAGGTCCTAAGGATGACCCTCTACCCCTGTGTTACACCCCTGTGATTTATGGCAGGGCCAGGTATCCTCCAGGTCCTAAGCATGACCCTCTACCCCTGTGTTACACCCCTGTGATTTATAGCAGGGCCAGGTATCCTCCAGGTTCTAAGGATGACCCTCTACCCCTGGGTTACACCCCTGTGATTTATGGCAGGGCCAGGTATCCTCCAGGTCCTAAGGATGACCCTCTACCCCTGGGTTACACCCCTGTGATTTATGGCAGGGCCAGGTATCCTCCAGGTGCTAAGGATGACCCTCTACCCCTGGGTTACACCCCTGAGGTTTTGTCCTGTGCACTATGAGTACCAGCTCTGTATTATGATACTTATACTTATCATAACAAATAATGCTATACTATGTGGAAAATGCACATGGTCGGACCACTGTATGAAGGCCCACGACACATGAGGAATTTGTCATAGTTTACACCATAAAGAAAGAAATAAAAATTGATCACCTCTGGGTATGTGCGGCTTCCATGTCATAGGACTGGGCCATCACATCCATTTCCCATGACTTGTGTTCAATTCTGTGCGACAATATAGGTACTGTCACTGTGCTATGTATGGCAGTGTGCTAGGAAGTGTAAAGCTATTGTCCATTCTTTGCCGAACCATGTGACATCAATAAAGATATGCCGAGCCACAAACATGCTCAGGAATTGGACCCGCTCTGAATTTTGGGCCCAGGCAGTTGGCTCACACACAAGGAAAGCAAAGCCGTGTGTATGAGAACATAAAAATACATGGGAAAGTTTGTACCACACTGTGAACATAGAAAGAAAGAAATGAGGCCGTGAGTTATCCACCCCATCCATTGATGAGTGTAGATAGTAGAGATGCTGTGCTGGAGCATCACAACATTCCTACATCCTACACCCATAGAAGGCTGGAATTTAAAAAGGTTGTTTTGACTGAAACGTCAACAAAACGTAATTGCCCTAAAAACGAATGCATTATTATACATATTTCATTGCAATGCTGTCCGAAAATCATTCATACAGGTACATGTATCGTATAAATTCAAAAAGAGAACCTGCGTGTTGCAAAATGCATTCATTGCACACAAAATTTAAGACTGTCTGCTCTGCCAAAAACATATATACATTTTAGGAATTACAAATAACATGCATATTGCATAACTGTAGTGACCCAGATAATACCTGTGGTGTTGCTCTAGAGACACTGGTCACCCCCGTCCGGTATGTGGCTGCAGGCTAGCTCAGTAACCTTGTATCTGTCTGAGAACTAGGTGGGACAACACCTACAACACTTACCTGTATTTCTAGTTTTTATTTAATTTTTTTTCATTAACATATTTTAATATGTATGTTGTGTTATTTACTGTTTGTGGTCACCTGGTAGCACTAGGCTGTATTCATTGGCCGCAGCCTGTAATCATCTAGAAGGGAGATCCCTAAGTTTAAAAAAGGGGTTCTGCCCTGGTTCTGAGAAATCATCTTCTGGTCACATTCACCTAAGCAGCTGGTTTGTTACTAGAGTGATGAGGATTGGATTAGAGCAGGGGTCGGGAACCTATGGCTCGCGAGCCAGATGTGGCTCTTTTGATGGCCGCATCTGGCTCGCAGCCAGGGCTCCTATCCAGGGGCATTACTACAGCCGTGGCATCTGCTACGCTGCCTGTCAAGACCAGGGGCTCTTATCTGGCTCCTGTTGTGCCCCTGGCTGTAGTAATGCCCCTGGATGTATTCAGCAGAGCAGGGTCCGCGGGGTTAATTCAGGGGCGGCGCCTCTCTCTCCCTCCCTGCAGCCTCCTCCATGTGAGAGAGGGAGGGGAGGAGAATGTCTGCCTGCAGCCAATCCCAGCGCTGGATGTAGCAGCGTGGGAGATTCAGACAGAGGAGACCAGAGAGCTGCATACTGAGGAGACATCCAGAACCTGAGGAGAGGAGTCAGCAGCCGGGGATCAGCCACAGATAAGTGCTCCCTCCCCCCAGTGTCTCCTCACACTCTGCACTAACCCCTTAGTGTCCTGTGTGCAGGAGCAGCTATGAAGCTCCTAAGTGTCCCTTACAGACCCCTATGCATCATCCCCTCATATCTTCCCCCACTACTGCATTTCTACATTAATGTGAGGTTCTGCAGCAGCTGAGATACAAAATAGCTAGGACCTAAGACAAAATTGTGGTGCACGTCAGTAATAAATGTGGCGCATGGTCCGGCTTAGCAGTAACAGCAGTCTAGCAGTCTTGTGGGACACAGAGCAGCCGCCACATAAAACTGGCGCAGACACTTTAACAAATGTGTATTGGGATGTTCTGCGGCGGGTGGCGTGTGTATAATAATGTTCTGCGGCGGGTGGCGTGTGTATAATAATGTTCTGCGGGGGGTGGCGTGTGTATAATAATGTTCTGCGGGGGGTGGCGTGTGTGTTATAATGTTCTGCGGGGGGTGGCGTGTGTATTATAATGTTCTGCGGCGGGTGGCGTGTGTATAATAATGTTCTGCGGCGGGTGGCGTGTGTATTATAATGTTCTGCGGCGGGTGGCGTGTGTATTATAATGTTCTGCGGCGGGTGGCGTGTGTATTATAATGTTCTGCGGGGGGTGGCGTGTGTATTATAATGTTCTGCGGGGGGTGGCGTGTGTGTTATAATGTTCTGCGGCGGGTGGCGTGTGTGTTATAATGTTCTGCGGCGGGTGGCGGGTGTATTATAATGTTCTGCGGCGGGTGGCGGGTGTATTATAATGTTCTGCGGCGGGTGGCGGGTGTATTATAATGTTCTGCGGCGGGTGTATTATAATGTTCTGCGGCGGGTGTATTATAATGTTCTGCGGCGGGTGTATTATAATGTTCTGTGGCGGGTGTATTATAATGTTCTGCGGCGGGTGTATAATAATGTTCTGCGGCGGGTGTATAATAATGTTCTGCGGCGGGTGTATTATAATGTTCTGCGGCGGGTGGCGGGTGTATTATAATGTTCTGCGGGGGGTGGCGGGTGTATTATAATGTTCTGCGGGGGGTGGCGGGTGTATTATAATGTTCTGCGGGGGGTGGCGGGTGTATTATAATGTTCTGCGGGGGGTGGCGTGTGTATTATAATGTTCTGCGGGGGGTGGCGTGTGTATTATAATGTTCTGCGGCGGGTGGCGGGTGTATTATAATGTTCTGCGGCGGGTGGCGGGTGTATTATAATGTTCTGCGGCGGGTGGCGGGTGTATTATAATGTTCTGCGGCGGGTGGCGGGTGTATTATAATGTTCTGCGGGGGGTGGCGTGTGTATTATAATGTTCTGCGACGGATGGCGTGTGTATTATAATGTTCTGCGGGGGGTGGCGTGTGTATTATAATGTTCTGCGGCGGGTGGCGTGATCCCCGACAAAAATGCGGCCGCGGGACCCTCAGTAAATAAGCCCCATTGTACGGCTCTCGCAGAATTATACTTTAAAATATGTGGTGCTTATGGCTCTCTCAGCCAAAAAGGTTCCTGACCCCTGGATTAGAGTGAGGTAGTAGAGAGAGTAAAGAGTTTTATGTATCAGACACGAGTATAAAAGCAGGAGTGCTAGCCTGCAGACTGTCACTGCACGGCTGCAGTATTGTGGGGCTGCAGAATTAAGGGGATAGTCCGAACCTTACAGCCACCAGCTTGTGGAAGGTATCAGCCAGACCCGTAGCTTCATGTAAAGCCAACTCTACCTCAGCCTAGACTGCTACCAGTGGCAGATGCTATACTACTGTTCATGTACTGTGTTATGTACTGTTTGAATTCCGGCTTGAAACAATAACTGCAATTTTGATCCGACTGTCTCCTTGTGTGTCCCTGGGCTAAGGTAAAAACGATGCATGGTCCAGCCAAGCTCCAAACACTTGCGTTTTTAATCCTTTATTGTTGCATTAAATGACAATACAAAGCATCCAATTGTGGGGGGACAACAGCAGCTTACGCTTTTCAAACAGATATACTGTCCTTAATCCATAGCTCCCAACCGTCCCGATTTTGACGGGACTTTCCCGTTTTTCGTACCTCTGCCCCGCGTCACGGGCAGCTATGATCACGGATTTTCCCCCCAGGTCCCGCTGTGTCCCGGCGCTGTGTCCGCATAGTAAATACTTTGAAAGTCTTAACTTAACAGTACAGAATGGCTTGTACAGACATCGGGAGGGAATCCTTTTCAGAGAAGTGTCGGGCTTAGCGGAGAGCAGGGACCATGTCATCAGCTTCAGATCTCTATCCATATATGGTCACTGCATCTCCTAGGGTTCCCCAGAGCAGACATCGGGAGGGAATCCTTTTCAGAGAAGTGTCGGCTTAGCGCAGGGACCACGTCATCAGGTCAGATCAGCACCTGTCCATATATGGTCTCCAGGGCTTCCCCAGACACAAGCTCTTTATATAATTAAATTACATAAAGTTTTGCCCAGGCTGAGAATCGAACCTGGGACCCTCTGCACTGCAGACAGAAGCTTACCTAACTGAGCTATAAGCCCAGTGATACAGAGCTGAGGATTTCTGGTAACTAAGAAGTGTTATCTGCCATTTACACTGTGACACAGACAATGCACTGATATATAGAGAGGGATCTTCTCAGAGATTATTATTGTAATTATTGAGACTATTATTATTATAAATTTTATTATTTTTATTATTATGGAGATGATTATTAATAATAGAAAAAATAATAATAATCATCTCAATAATAATAATAATCTCCATAATAATAATAATAATAGTCGCAATAATTACAATAATCTCTGAGAAGATCCCTCTCTATATACCAAGGCATTAACCCCTTAAGGACGCAGGGTTTTTTCGCTCATTTCTCGCTCTCCACCTTCAATAATCCATAACTTTTTCATTTTTATGTGTACAGACCTGTGTGAGGGCTTATTTTGTGCGTAACAAATTTTACTTTCCCTTAATGTTATTTATTTTAACATGCCGTGTACTGCGAAGCTGAAAAAAATTCCAAATGTAGAAAAACGTTCTTGTGGGCTCAGTTTTTACGACTTTGACTGTGCACTCAAAATAACACCTCAGCTTTATTCTTTGGTTCGGTGCGATCGTGGTGATACCAAATTTATATAGGTTTTATTGTGTTTTAATACATTTAAAAAAATTTAACAAATGTGTACAAAAAAGAAAAAAAATTGCCATTTTCTGAAGCTAATAACTTTTTCATACTTTGGCGCACGGAGCTTTATGAGGTGTCATTTTTGGCGAAATGAGCCGACGTTTTCATTTCTACCATTTTGAGGTCTGTGCGACATATTGATCATTTTTTATTCCATTTTTTATGTGATGTAAAAAGGTGTAAAAGTCGCATTTCGGACATTTGGGCGCCATTTCCCGCCTCGGAGGTCACCGCCGGCCGTAACTGTTTTTATATTTTGATACCTAATTTTTTTATTAGTTATTTTTACTGTTTATTATGTTTTATATCAGTTCTAATATTTTATTAATTTTTTTTCTTTTTTAAACTTTTTTTTCTTTTTTTTTTCCACGATTTCTTAGACCATCTAGGGTACATTAACCCTAGATGGTCAGATCGTTCCTACCATATACTGCAATACTTCTGTATTGCAATATATGGCATTTTTGCAGCACATTCATTACAATGAGCCACTGGCTCATTGTAACGAATCTGCAGAAGCCATGTAGCCTCGTGTCAAACGAAGACCCGAGGCTACCATGGCAACCGATCGCCGCCCCCCGATGACGTTCGGGGGCGCGGCGGCAACGGACTGGTTAATAGCCGCGATCGGTGCAAGCAACGACCGCGGTTATTAGCGGTGGGGGTTTGCTGCAATATGCAACAACCCCCACCCTTGTATGAAGAGGACTCAGCCCGGGAGTTAGTTACCAAAATTCTAATACTTGATAATCACAGAGCTGATAGCTCAGTGGGTTGAGGTGCTATGTTATTATTGTTCATGGACACTGCAGGTTCTAGGTTCAAATCCCAATGAGGAAATTTTTTTTTATTTTTTAATTGAGATGATTTTTATTATTATAATATGGCTAAAATTGGGGGTGTGGCTTAGGGGGATCGCCGCGGCACACTGCGCGTGCCGCCATTTTGTCCCTCTTTCCCTTTCACAGATGTTGGGAGGTATGCTTAATCATAGCTGACAACTAACATCATAGACAAACATTTATAATAAAACCCGCCCGCATGCTCCACCCCCTAACAGAAGGTTACTTCCGTTGACGCCCCTGACAACGGAAACTCTGGGCCCACATGCAGTTTGAAACGTAAGACTTTTTGATTACAAAGCTTAAACTCTTCATGTGAATAAACTTTGTAGTAGTGCAATACACTCGTTACTAATATAGTTATTCTCTATAGTCCGTAGCATCAGGAACAATGTGCGTGACGAAAAGATGTTGCGTGATCGGGGGGATCACGTGTCCAAGCTGTATCCCTGGAGACAAGATCACATGACCTATCACCTAGGAAACGGAACGCCTTCGGGGGCAGGAAGCAGCATGCTGGGGGAGTCCAAAGTAGGGTAATTGTGGAGGGTAAAAACCTTCCTTTAGGGGGTGGAGTATGTGGTCGGGTTTTATTATAAATATTTGTCTATGATGTTAGTTGTCAGCTATGATTAAGGACAGTATATTTGTCCGAAACGCGTAAGCTGCTGTTATCCCCCCACAATTGGATGCTTTGTATTGTCATTTAATGCAACAATAAAGGATTAAAAATGCAAGTGTTTGGAGCTTGGCTGGACCATGAATCGTTTTTTGTCTCAGGCTGTCCATGCCCCAGCAGAAGTGGGGTCCGTGCCTCGCTCACCACGTTATGAAGGAAGGTGAGCTGGTATCCCTTTTTACTCAAAGTGTCCCTGGGCAAGCCACTTAACATCATAAACTTCCCCTTTAACATCAGCTTGGGACTGTTACCAACCAGAAGTGCCCAAAGGAAGATCGTTACCATTGTTTGGCCTTTATGCTTTGTTGCAGTCAGCCCCTATAGGTGTGGGAGAGTGCCATCTGCCAAGAGAGGGCCACTGTGACCACCCAGTTATGCCTTAGCCACTATGCCATTCACCTCCTGGACTCTTTGAATCCATTCCCTCGTAGGCCCTAGCGGGCATGTTGCAGTACAATGAACATACATAATGGTATAATCAGTGCAGCATTAATATAAGAACAGACTCAACCATAACCATAGTAACATTCAAAGAATTCAAATATACAAGAATTTTGCCTGCAACTTGCAAACAACCCTTTGTTTTACCCTGGATAAGGGTTGTTGTAATATCTTTTTAAAAATGTATGAAATGCAGAATGCTTAAAGGGGAATTCCATTCAGAATATATATCATGTGGTATTCTACAAAGCTATGTAAGAAATGCTTAGCTTGTAAAGGTACATTTCATAATGCTCCCTATTTCTGTTTTTACACATAGGTGAGCAAGGGTTACAGAGGTATGCCTGTCATTCCCACAAAGGGAAACCATACATACGGGATATGAGTAGTAGTACTGTGCTGTGCCCATATATAGAGAATAAGGGTAGTAGTAAAATATAGTGCCCATAGTTACAGGATAGGAGTAGTAGTACTGTGTTGTGCCCATATGTATAAGATATGAGTAGTAGTTTGCTGTGCCGCATATATTGAATGAGCATAGTAGTACAATGCAGCGCCCATAAATACAGGACAGGAGTAGTAGTACTGTGCTCTGCCGATACTTACAGAATTATAGTTTTCATATTGTGCTGCTGCTATATATGCAGGATAAGAAAAGTAATCGATCTGTACTGTAGGGAGGTATCAATGTGCTGTGCTCATAATGTATATGTAGACTAGGAATAAATAATATGCAGAATAGGAGTGGTAATATGCAGTGCCCATATACACCAGATAGGAGTGGCGCAGTGCTGTACCCATACATGTGCAAAACAGGAGTGGTAATGTGCAGTGTCCATATACACAGGATAGGAGTACTGTAGTGCTGTGCCCATACAGTGGGGCAGATTTATCAAGCTGTCTGAAAGTCAGAATATTTCTAGTTGCCCATGGCAACCAATCACAGCTTCCCTTTAAAATATTCATGAGCACTGGTAAAATGAAAGCTGAGCTGTGATTGGTTGCCATGGGCAACTAGAAATATTCTGACTTTCAAACAGCTTGATAAATCTGGCCCAGTTTATGCAGGATTGGAGGATTGGTACTGTGCTGTGCCCATATATACAGGGTAGCAGTAGTAGCAATTGATCAGGTCAGAAGGACTACTATTTTTAATTGGAGATTATATTCTTGTTACTTGTTCTCCTGCCAGGTGTACACCACTAAAGAATGCTTATATCTTAGTGTTGGGGAAGGGGAGAGAAGAGGGAAGAGTGGCAGTAAAATTTAACATTTATTTTTTACAATAAAATGATACTTTTTATTCAGTGTGGAAGTGATTTAAAAAAGAATTTAAATAAATTCCAAAACTATTAGGGAAAGTTCTGGGGATATTATTCCTCTACATGCAAATATAGACCCCTATCATTGATTTTGTATGTAATCCCAAATATTGAGGGATTGATAAGAGGGTAAGATTATGTTCTTTCTTTATTCTTTGTTACAGTCTTAACTCATGTGATATTCAGTTTAGGCTTTGTTTGTCTTTTTCAAATTGTTATACAGTTTCATTGTTCGTATCTCCTTATTTAGTTTGGAGATTTAATCAAGTATACAATGTATCATTGGAGAGACAATGTTACATCACAGTAAACAAAATGTATCCATTAGAGCAGAAGCAAGCCGGGTTGAGTGTACAGCTTTCCCTGTAATGCCACCTTGTTCCACGGGGATGCATGCACAGCGATATATTGGGACACATTTACTTAGCCGGTCCATTCGCGTTTCAGCGGTGGCTTCTCTGACGAGCGTTTGGGTCTTCCGGCGATTCATGAAGGTCCTGCGCCTGATGTTCACCAGGTGTCGCTGCTGCGCCGAAGTCCGCCGAGGTGCCCCGAGGTTCATCGTCTTCATCGTGGTGCATGTGAGTATGGCCCGTGCGACCATTTTTTTTTTTTAAATGCGCCGGTTTTTCCGAATCCGTCGGGTTTACCGTTCGGCCATGCCCCCGATTTCCGTTGCGTGCATGCCAGTGCCGATGCGCCACAAACCGATCGTGTGCGCCAAAATCCCTGGGCAATTCAGGGAAAATCGGCGCAAATCGGAAATATTCGGGTAACACGTCGGGAAAAAGTGAATCGGGCCCTTAGTAATTGACCCCCATTATTTTTTAAAAAGCTGTGCAGGAGGTACATATATGTTAATCCTGTGATGTGGTCTCTTTTATCATTTAGTGATCTCCACTTTTAACCGCTGTTATTAGTAATAAGGGGTTATCTTTATATTTGTCCCGTTTGTACGAGTCCACTTAGTCTTTTTGATTTGTATGCCGCGGGACTCTAATACAAGGTCCGCAGATCGGCAGAATGCCGGGCACGGACCCTGTGTTAGCAGGGAGACGCTCTCACACTCTGTCTGTAGTGTGGAGCGCTATCAGATACACTTTGCGACTTCCCTGAACTAATAGCGGACTGTGTATCTATTCTGTATGTCCTATCTTCGTAGTGGCTCATAGATTGGAGTTATCTGGCTGTCTTTTCACTCACTTGCGATGTTAAGAACTTTCCCGTTTCGCCGCCATAATGCGGCTTCATCTAGGGGTCAAAAGCTTTTTAAAAGATAATATATCGCTGTGCATGCATCCCAGTGGAACAACGTGGCATTACCGGGAAAGCTGTACACTCAACCCGGCTTGCTTCTATTCTAATGGATACATTTTGTTTACTGTGATGTAACATTGTCTCTCCAACAATACATTGTATACTTGTTTAAATCTCCAAACTAAATAAGGAGATACTAACAATGAAACTGTATAACAATTTGAAAAAGACAAACAAAGCCTAAGCTGAATATCACATTAGTTAAGACTGTAACAATGAATAAAGAAAGAACATAATCTAACCCTTTTATCAATCCCTTAATATTTGGGATTACATGCAAAATCAATGATAGGGGTCTACATTTTCATGTAGGGGAATAATATCCCAAGAACTTTCCCTAATAGTTTTTGAATTTATTTAAATTCTTTTTTAAATCACTTCCACACTGAATAAAAAGTATCATTTTATTGTAAAAAATAAAAGTTAAATTTTACTGCCACTCTTCCCTCTTCTCTCCCCTTCCCCAACACTAAGATATTAGCAGTAGTAGCACTCTGATGTGCCATGAATGCAGGCTAAGAATAGTAGCACTGTGATCCGGTCACTGTGTCCCCATAAAGTCTGGGAAAATCTCCATCTATGGTAACAGAACCTGATGTTCCTAAATCCAAATGTAGATATTTTTCTGGCCTCTAGGATAACAATAGCACGAGTATGGAAATCTCGAACTATACCTGTGACATACCTGGAAACAAAACTTTCTTGGATCATGAGTAGCCTCCTATTAGGGAGTGTGGATAAGTTTTATAATGTCTGGGGCATTTGCCTCTTATCCTGCACTGGAGACCTCTAGGGGGTTCATAGGCTCTTGAGATTTGATTGACCTGTGTTTTCTTTTTGAGGCATGGCAGGAGGACCCTCCCATGGAAAAAAAAAAAACTATTTGAATCCAACACCAAACCTGTTGAGGTTTCAATAAAAACTTGCCATCCTATTTTTTTCAGGATCTGTCTTGTCCTTGTCCCTTCCTGTCCTTCTTTCCCTTTTATTTTCCCTACCTATTTCTTTCCTTTATACCCCTGATACCTTCCTGCTTATGTCTCATCTTTTATGTTTTTATAGTCATTGGGTTGTGCCCTTTTATGTGTATTGTTCTATTATTTGTTTGCGGTACCTGCTTTCTTTTCTGACTGGAGCAATTCTTACAGCTGTCCCTCTGGATTACTTAAGTCTGCATCAGTCCTGAAAGGTAGGACTTCTGTATTTTCATTACTTTGGAAATCACTAAAATTTAGTTGAACACAGGTATGGTAATAGCAACTAGGTCAGTATTCATCAGGTTCAGCTCATTGCTGGAATCCACTGCATTCATACAACTGTTTAACAAAAACAGAAATACTGGGCAGTATAAGATACTGTATGGCCAATTTACTTGTTAATCATATTCAGCAATCAAACACAGTTACCTTGACTAGATTACAGTATATGGTTGTATGGCCATTACAAATAAAATAGCTTTAGGTTGCATTAAAAAAAAGGTTTATTTTGTTGTACCCTGTTACTGGGCCTGCTAGGACAATATCCTGACTAATTTTGCTACAGGTTTATTTAAAAAAATTGTAAAACCAATTTTTAAGGGACAGATAATTTTTATTTTGTTTTATGTCGAATAGGCTTTTTTTGTAGTTAGAGTTTTATTTTTTATTTGAAGCTTAAAGGACACCTACCACCCCGATTTTACCTATAAAGGTAGAAGGGGTGGTGGGTGGATGGATGGGACGTGAGGATAGCCCTTTTTTGGGCTAATCCTCACGTCCCAGGTGTCTTTTACAAAACTTTATTATATCTATATGCAAATTTTTTAATGCGGCTACTGGGGCTTGGAGTAGCCGAACATGAGGCTACTAGTTGCGGCTACTCCACGCCCCAGTTGCCGCGTTACTCCGCCTACCAGATAATCTTCGGCGCGCAGCTCCTGGTAGCTGCGCGCCCTCGTCTGGGACCCCTGCGTTTTGCGCATGCACAGAACGCAGGCCTTCGGCTGCGTGGCCGCGGCTCCGGGGCCGGAACTACTGCGCATGCGCAGTAGCCGGGGGACTCGGACGAGGGCGCGCAGCTACCAGGAGCTGCGCGCCGAAGATTTCTTGGTAGGCGAAGTTACGCGGCTACTGGGGCGTGGAGTAGCCGCGACTAGTAGCCTAATGTCCGGCTACTCCACGCCCCAGTAGCCGCATAAAAAAATTTGCATATAGATGTAATAAAGTTTTGTAAAAGACACCCGGGATGTGAGGATTAGCCCAAAAAAGGGCTATCCTCACGTCCCATCCATCCACCTACCACCCCTTCTACCTTTATAGGTAGAATCGGGCTGGTAGGTTCCCTTTAAGGTACAGTTGTTTTAGACATTATTTTTATACCATTCTACAGTATTTTTCGGACTATAAGGCGCACCATCAATAAATGCCTGCTAAAATGTCTAGGTTCATATATAAGGCACACCGGATTATAAGGCGCACCTGATTATTAGGATGAATGACCAGCAGGTGGCAGACCACTGCATAGTTCAAGGCAGCTGTTGTCTGTAAGTACGATTCATATATAAGGCGCACTGGACTATAAGGCGCACCTTTGATTTCTGAGAAAATCAAAGATTTTTTGTGTGCCTTATAGTCCGAAAAATACGGTACTTAAACATTACTTATCAGCCCCACATATCGATTTGGACAAAATATAGCGTAGTGCATTATGTCTGCCTATCACTATTCTATTTGTAGAAGGCCTATCTGACTCTGCCTGGAACTTTGCAAATCTAAGAGAAGTTCAACTCTGTTGATACTGGGAAACCCTTCAGGATGTTTAACCTAAACATTCACTAGGGCAAGTAGTTCTCGGAGTAAGAGTACAGGAAAAAGTGGATACTGGTCAATTACCAATAATTTGATTTACAGATGAGCATTTAAAGCTCAGCATAAAGTTACATTTATGAGAATGGTTTAATGGAACTCATTGCAATAATATGTTACAGTTTGCTATACTTTTATGTTTCAATTGGGAAAATAAGAAAAACTCAAAAACATATTTTTATTTAGTCATCTCATTATGAAACCCCTTTTGTTTACTGAAGCTAGGTTATTGATAGATCATCAATGTGAGATCTATGTAGTCTGAAACACATGATCTCAACTGATTAGTCACAGCTTTCTTTATTGTGTAGTTGCTGAGCTGAGTTACTGCAGCCAAACTCCCATTTACTTTAGGGTAGAAGCTGAGCTGTAACTACCTGGCTTAGCCACTACAAAGAGAACAGAACAATGGGGGTAATTTATGAAGACAGCCTTAATTGCCCCACCCCCAACCAGTACTCTGCATGCAGGATTTACTAGGAGGCTCCCGCCCCTGATATCTACCAGGTTTATTGGTTAAGTTAAACCTGGTCTAAAATTCAGGAGAATTTAAACCTGGTTTAAAATGCAGGAGAAGGTAAACCAAGTCTAACCTGGTCTAAAATTCAGGAGAAATTAAGCCTGGTCTTAAATGCAGAAGAATTTCACACTCCTGTCCACCCTACTCTCTGCATCCACTCTTTAGCTACAAACAGAAATTAGATAAAAAAAGACTTAGTTAACCCCTCATTCTCCATTCTCTATGTTCATTTTGTAGCCATGCGCAGATGTCAGATGTTAGATACCCAGCAATCCAATGAAGTGATCACCACCTTTAAATTAGTTGATGCTGCATATCATTGAAATAATTCCATCAGCATCAGACCGTGAAGTAACAACAAACTATCCAGTGACAAATAGGTTACAGATCTATTAGTAGTAGTTTCCAAACACTCACCCAGCCCCCACCACATGTGAGCTGCCTGGATACTTTGGCATCTATAGATATAACTATAGTACACATACAGTCATTATAACAGACTTGTAAACTTATCAGATTTCACCTGTCCTACTTCAGTTTTTTTTTGTCTGGGTTTGTGGACTTTATACCTGAGCACACAATTGTCAAACACTGCCTAATATAGCAATGATGATAAGTAACACCAAATGTTAACTAGGAAGCATTGCTGTTCACAAATAATCCACTCTGACTGGGCTAAAGCTATTCTTTAAAGAATTGGCAAAAATTCCAGCCTCCAGATGTGCAAAGCCGGCAGAGACCTTCCCCCAACAGACTTGCACCTGTTATTGTTGACAAAGGTGGTCCTACAAAGCCTTTATTCAGGGGGTTAAACACCTATACCCGCAACATTTACGTGTTGCAAACATTTACAAATTATTTGGGTAGTATATAGGATATGTGCAATTATTCGTGCACACATAGCTAAATATTGGAGGTCCAAAATCTTGCCAGATCTGGCCATAATAGAGGAAATGGAAAAATGCTACTCTTATGAAAAAAAATATGAGGGAATTTATAATTATTAAGAGACTTGACATAAGTAGAAAATGGGCCCAATGGCATAAAATGAAGTGCTCTGGACCACCTTGAAATTTGTTATTATAGTCTTTTTTCTTTTTGGATAAACTGGAGCATATATTGTTTACTAATAGAATACGTATAATGCTGGATTATTCACTTGCATACTTTTGGATCCCAAATGTAATGTTTATGTACATTGAGTGTTAACTTTTTAAAAAATATGTGTAAATAATAATAATTCTTTATTTATATAGCGCACACAGATTACGCAGCGCTGCACAGAGCTTGTCAGATCAGTCCTTGCTCCCGTTGAGGCTCACAATTTAATCAACCTACCAGTATGTTTTTGGAGTGTGGGAGGAAACTGGAGGACCCGAGGGAAATCCACGCAAACACAGAGAGAACGCACAAACTCTTTGCAGATGTTGACCCTGGGACTTGAACCCAGGACCCCATTGCTATGTGTAGAAGTGCAGAGAACAGGGGGAAAGGAAAGAAATGTTAACGACTAGGGAATAGGTGTATCTACACTGGTGACTAGAGATGAGCGAGCACTAAAATGCTCGGGTACTCGTTATTCGAGACAAACTTTTCCCGATGCTCGAGTGCTTGTCTTGAATAACGAGCCCCATTGAAGTCAATGGGAGACTCGAGCATTTTTCAAGGGGACCAAGGCTCTGCACAGGGAAGCTTGGCCAAACACCTGGGAACCTCAGAAAAGGATGGAAACACCACGGAGAGGCTGCTTAAATGCACCATTATGCCAAAATTATGGGCAACAGCATGGCCATGACAGAGTGACAGAATGAAGCAAGATAGCATCTAAAACATCCAATAATTGACCCTGACACTATAGGGGACGGCATGCAGAGGCAGCGGCAGCAGCGGCAGGCTAGAGAGTGGCATGGCGACATACCCTAAATGGACTCAGGCTTCAAACCAATGGGTGGCAGAGAGGAACCAAAGGAGGTGAGCAAGAAGCGCTCAAATAATATCGGTACATGATAAAAGTTTGCCAGTATATTTTGTGGATTACACAGCAGGGTGGCGACAAAGTTAACATGGAAGCCATGAAAACAACCCAAAATTCTGCCTGACACAGCTCGTTTGATAAGGGGACCATGTATGGAGGCAGTGAACTAGTAGTAGATTAAAGGTGCTGCAGTTAAAACTATGTTAGTTGGATCTTGGCATGGAGCTGGCGCTCCGCTGCCAGGCGAGCTTTCGCCAATCCAAGCCCCTGTCTCTAGGCTACTCCCCAAACAGCACTTCTAAGAACCTTTTGTATAAGATCAAGTGTAGTAGCGTTCTTATAAGTTTGGGATATGGCGGGTGAGGGGAATGTAAACAGATGCGCAAGAAGCGCTGAAATAATATCGGTAAATGATAAAAGTTTGCCAGTATATTTTGTGGATTACACAGCAGGGTGGCGACAAAGTTAACAAGTTTGATGTGGAATGCCCTGTAATAGCTCTTGGGCGGTGTGCCTTTTATCGCCTAGGCTCAGCAGTTTGAGCACCGCCTGCTGTCGCTTAGCGACGGCACTGCTGCTGTGCCTAGAGCTACCGACTGATGGCGCCATGGCCACGGATGGTAATTCGGAGGAGGAGGAGGTGGAGGAGGGGTGGGAGGAGGAGGAGGTATAGTAGGCCTTTGAGACCTGGACCGAGGTAGGCCCCGCAATCCTCTGCGTCGGCAGTATATGACCAGCCCCAGGGTCAGACTCGGTCCCAGCCTGCACCAAGTTAAGTGTAGTAGCGTTCTTATAAGTTTGGGATATGGCGGGTGAGGGGAATGTAAACAGATGCGCAAGAAGCGCATGATGCGCATGGAGCTGGCGCTCCGCTGCCAGGCGAGCTTTCGCCAATCCAAGCCCCTATCTCTAGGCTACTTCCCAAACAGCACTTCTAAGAGAACCTTTTGTATAAGATCAAGTGTAGTAGCGTTCTTATAAGTTTAGGATATGGCGGGTGAGGGGAATGTAAACAGATGCGCAAGAAGCGCTGAAATAATATTGGTAAATGATAAAAGTTTGCCAGTATATTTTGTGGATAACACAGCAGGGTGGCGACAAAGTTAACAACTTTGATGTGGAATCCATGAAAACAACCCAAATTTCTGCCTGACACACCTCGTTTGATAAGGGGACGATGTATGGAGGCAGCTATATGGACGACTTTTGGAGGTAGCAATGGAGACAACGTGTGGAGGCTGCTATGGAGACAATTTAATTTGGATAGTGCCTGTATGTGCCAGTCCAAAAAAGTTTTCAAACCAGAGGAGCAGGTAGGTGGCCCTCCAGAAAAATGAAATAGATTGAGTGCCTGTATGTGGCAGTCCAAAAAAGTCTTCAAACAAGAGGAGCAGGTAGGTGGCCCTCCAGAAAAATTGAATAGATTGAGTGCCTGTATGTGGCACTCCCAAAAATTGTTTAAAACAGAGGACCGGGTAGGTGGCCCTCCAGAAAAATTAAATGCATAAAGTACTATAGCTAGAGCCAGTGGGCCCTGTCAAAAAATAGCCAGTTTCCTCTGCTTTAGTGTACAAAGAGGAGGAGAAGGAGGAAAATGAGGAGGAGGAGGAGTGGATAAATTATTCAGGTTGAGCTTCCTTCACCTGGTGGAGATTGGAAATTATGAAAAATCCAGGCTTTATTCATCTTAATAAGCGTCAGCCTGTCAGCGCTGTCAGTCGACAGGCGTGTACGCTTATCGGTGATGATGCCACCAGCTGCACTGAAAACCCGCTCGGCAGGGGCGTTGCTAGGTCAAAAGATCCGGGGCCCGTGCCCCGGATCTTTTGGCCGGTGCCCCGGATCTCCTCTCTCTCTCTTCACGATCCAAGTCCTCCGGACATAGATCGTGATGAGACAGGCACAGTGTTCACTGCTTTCCCTGCAGGACCTGTGATGATGTCACGATCACATGACCTGCAGGGGGCGGCAGTGCACGGATCTGCAGGAGTGAGTGAGGTGAGAGGGAGAACATAGGAAGATGTATATGGGCACATAGCAGGGAGATCTATATGGGGCACATAGCAGGGGAACTGTGGGGCACATAGCAGGGGGATCTATATGGGGCACATAGCAGGGGAACTGTGTGTGGGGCACATAGCAGGGGGACTGTGTGTGGGGCACATAGCAGGGGGATCTATATGGGGCACATAGCAGGGGAACTGTGTGTGGGGCACATAGCAGGGGGACTGTGTGTGGGGCACATAGCAGGGGGACTGTGTGTGGGGCACATAGCAGGGGGACTGTGTGTGGGGCACATAGCAGGGGGACTGTGTGTGGGGCACATAGCAGGGGGACTGTGTGTGGGGCACATAGCAGGGGGACTGTGTGTGGAGCACATAGCAGGGGGACTGTGTGTGGGGCACATAGCAGGGGGACTGTGTGTGGGGCACATAGCAGGGGGACTGTGTGTGGGGCACATAGCAGGGGGACTGTGTGTGGGGCACATAGCAGGGGGACTGTGTGTGGGGCACATAGCAGGGGGATCTATATGGGGCACATAGCAGGGGAACTGTGTGTGGGGCACATAGCAGGGGGATCTATATGGGGCACATAGCAGGGGAACTGTGTGTGGGGCACATAGCAGGGGGACTGTGTGTGGGGCACATAGCAGGGGGACTGTGTGTGGGGCACATAGCAGGGGGACTGTGTGTGGGGCACATAGCAGGGGGACTGTGTGTGGGGCTCATAGCAGGGGGACTGTGTGCGGGGCACATAGCAGGAGGACTGTGTGTGGGGCACATTGCAGGGGGACTGTGTGTGGGGCACATTGCAGGGGGACTGTGTGTGGGGCACATAGCAGGGGGACTGTGTGTGGGGCACATAGCAGGGGGACTGTGTGTGGGGCACATAGCAGGGGGACTGTGTGTGGGGCACATAGCAGGGGGACTGTGTGTGGGGCACATTGCAGGGGGACTGTGTGTGGGGCACATTGCAGGGGGACTGTGTGTGGGGCACATTGCAGGGGGACATTACAAGGGGGCTGTGTGTAATATTACTGGATGGATGTGTGGGGACATTCCTTGGGGTGTGTTCACACATGGCAGTAGGAAGGGCCTAGGTTTGATCTCACATGAGTCTCCAGTGAAATGCATTTGATGGATAACGAGCGCCTGGTGTCTTGTATTTGTTTAAATGCAATCGTGTGAGGGCAACCATAGGGTGATGTTACACGTGGCGTTTTAAACCCGTTTTTGGCCCGTTTTTAAGTAATGGACTGAAAACGCATGACTAAAACCGGACTAACAGCGGGTTCAAAACGTCACTTGTGCCACCACCCTAATAGTGAAGTGGACATGTCACCTGCAGTCACTGGATGTAACACGTAGGGATTTCTCCTGTAGCTCTTCTCTTCTGTAGCTGTATACACCCTCAGTAAAGTTGTTATTGGCACAACCAAATGTGAGGGGGTTATGTACAGGTGGGGGCATTACTGAAAGTGCGATACACATGCATTGGGCCCCGTGCCCCGGATCTTTTTCCACCCTAGCAACGCCCCTGCCGCTCGGACAAGAAGCTAGCGGCAGGGCAGGCAAGAACCTCCAAGGCGTACAGCGCCAGTTCGTGCCACATGTCCAGCTTTGAAACCCAGTAGTTGTAGGGAGCTGTGTGATCATTTAGGACGATGGTATGGTCAGCTACTTACTCCCTCACCATCTTTCTGTAAAGATCAGCCCTACTCTGCCGAGACTGGGGACAGATGACAGTGTCTTGCTGGGGTGACATAAAGCTGGCAAAAGCCTTGTAAAGCGTACCCTTGCCAGTGCTGGACAAGCTGCCTGCTCGCCTACTCTCCCTCGCTACTTGTCCCGCAGAACTACGCACTCTGCCGCTAGCGCTGTCAGAAGGGAAATAGTGTTTCAGCTTGTGCACCAGGGCCTGCTGGTATTCATGCATTCTCACACTCCTTTCCTCTCCAGGGATGAGAGTGGAAAGATTTTGCTTGTACCGTGGGTCCAGGAGAGTGAATACCCAGTAATCGGTGCTGGAATAAATTCTTTGAACGCGAGGGTCACGGGATAGGCAGCCTAGCATGAAATCTGCCATATGCGCCAGAGTACCAACGTGTAAGAATTCACTCCCCTCACTGGCCTGACTGTCCATTTCCTCCTCCTCCAACTCCTCTTCTTCTGCCCATACACGCTGAACAGTGAAGGACTCAACAATGGTCCCCTCTTGTGTCTCGCCAACATTCTCCTCCTCTTCCTCCTCATCCTCCTCCACCTCCACCTCCTCCGATATGCGCTGAGAAACAGACCTAAGGGTGCTTTGGCTATCAACAAGGGAATCTTCTTCCCCCGTCTGTAGTGACGAGCGCAAAGCTTCCGACTTCATGCTGATCAGAGAGTTTTTCAACAGGCCAAGCAGCGGGATGGTGAGGCTGATGATGGCGGCATCGCCACTGACCATCTGTGTTGACTCCTCGAAGTTACTCAGCACCTGACAGATATCAGACATCCACGTCCACTCCTCATTGTAGACTTGAGGAAGCTGACTGACCTGACTACCAGTTCTGGTGGAAGTTGACATCTGGCAGTCTATAATCGCTCTGCGCTTCTGGTAAACTCTGGATAACATGGTTAATATTGAATTCCACCTCGTGGGCACATCGCACAACAGTCGGTGAGCGGGCAGTTGGAGGCGGCGCTGCGCTGCCCTGAGAGTGGCAGCATCTGTGCTGGACTTCCTGAAATGCGCACAGATGCGGCGCACCTTCGTGAGCAAATCAGACAGATTGGGGTATGTCTTGAGGAAACGCTGAACTATCAGATTTAACACATGGGCCAGGCATGGCACATGTGTCAGTCTGCCGAGTTGCAGAGCCGCCACCAGGTTACGGCCGTTGTCACACACAACCATGCCTGGCTTCAGGTTCAGCGGTGCCAGCAACAGATCAGTCTGCGCCGTGATGCCCTGTAATAGCTCTTGGGCGGTTTGCCTTTTATCGCCTAGGCTCAGCAGTTTGAGCACCGCCTGCTGTCGCTTAGCGACGGCACTGCTGCTGTGCCTAGAGCTACCGACTGATGGCGGCATGCCCACGGATGGTAGTTCGGAGGAGGAAGTGGAGGAGGGGTGGGAGGAGGATGAGGCATAGTAGGCCTGAAAGACCTGGACCGAGGTAGGCCCCGCAATCCTCGGCGTCGGCAGTATATGACCAGCCGCAGGGTCAGTCTCGGTCCCAGCCTCCACCAAGTTAACCCAATGTGCCGTCAGCGATATATAGTGGCCCTGCCTGGCAGCACTCGTCCACGTGTCCGTGGTCAGGTGGACCTTGTCAGAAACGGCGTTGGTCAGGGCACGGATGATGTTGTCTGACACGTGCTGGTGCAGGGCTGGGACGGCACATCGGGAAAAGTAGTGGCGGCTGGGGACCGAATACCGAGGGGCGGCCGCCGCCATGAGGTTGCGAAAGGCCTCGGTCTCTACTAGCCTATAGGGCAGCATCTCCAGGCTAAGCAATCTGGAGATGTGGTCATTAAGGGCTTGGGCGTGCGGGTGGGTTGCACTATATTTCCGTTTCCGCTCCAGCGTCTGGGGTATGGAGAGCTGAACGCTGGTGGATGCTGTGGAGGATCGTGGAGGCGACAATGGGGTTTTTGTGCCAGGGTCCTGGGCAGGGGGCTGACTATCAGCTGACACAGGGGAAGGAGCAGTGGTGTGCACGGCCGGAGGTGAACGGGCTTGGTGCCACTGAGTGGGGTGTTTAGCATTCATATGCCTGCGCATACTGGTGGTAGTTAAGCTAGTAGTGGTGGAACCCCTGCTGATCCTGGTTTGGCAAAGGTTGCACACCACAGATCGTCGGTCATCCAGTGTTTCCTTAAAGAACCTCCAGACTTCTGAAAATCTAGCCCTCGCCGCGGGAGCCCTCGCCACGGGAGCTTCACAATGTGACACATTTGGCGCTGATGCACCTGCTCTGGCCCTGCCTCTCCGTCTGGCCCCACCACTGCCTCTTCCAACCTGTTCTGGTCGAGGACTCTCCTCCGTCTCAGAAGCACTGTGTTCACCCGGCCTCTCAACCCAGCTTGGGTCTGTCACCTCATCATCCTCCGATCCCTCAGTCTGCTCCCCCCCCGGACTTCCTGCCCTGACAACAACTTCACCACTGTCTGACAACCGTGTCTCCTCATCGTCGGACACCTCTTTACACACTTCTTCCACTACGTCAAGAAGGTCATCATCACCCACAGACTGCGACTGGTGGAAAACCTGGGCATCGGAAAATTGCTCAGCAGCAACCGGACAAGTGGTTTGTGACTGTGGGAAGGGTCCAGAAAACAGTTCCTCAGAGTATGGCAGTTCAAATGCCAAATTTTCCTGGGAGGGGGCAGACTGGGGGGGAGGAGGCTGAGGTGCAGGAGCTGGAGGAGTGCCGATTTCGGTGACATGGGTGGACTGCGTGGAAGACTGACTGGTGGACAAATTGCTCGAAGCATTGTCGGCAATCCACGACGTCACCTGTTCGCACTGTTCTGGCCTCAACAGTGCTCTACCACAAGTCCCAGTAACTTCAGACATGAACCTAGGGAGTGTAGCTCTGCGGCGTTCCCCTGCTCCCTCATCAGCAGGTGGTGTCTCACCCCGCCCAGGACCACGGCCTCTGACCCCTGCAGTAGTTGGACGCCCACGTCCCCGCCCTCGTCCTCTACCCCTAGCCCTCGGGTTAAACATTTTGAAAATGAAAGTTATAACTTTAATTTTTTTTTTACTTTTTTTTTGTGTTTTTTTGTGTTTTTTAGTTTTTTTTTGTGTTTTTTAGTTTTTAAAACCAAACAATGCTATCCTATTGCTATGGCTATTTTCTAGCCAAGTATGAAAGCACACTGCTATGCCAGATGAGATGACGCTGAGTTATGAAAAAATAAACGTAAAATAAAAAGAAACTGCCAGACTGTGCCTAATTGAAATCCAACCCCTAATAAATTTTCCCACTTCGGTCTTTGCGATGGATATGTGCGTCACTAAGCGCTAAACACAGCGGTCGCAAGTCTCACTCCAAATTCCTGACAATTGGCTAGTATATGCACTGCAGCAAGGACAGCCACCAGCAGATCAACCAGAAATAAAATATATATAACGCTATTGTAGGCGTAAGTAAGCCGTTTGGATTCTCCTTTGGCTATTTTCTAGCCAAGTATGAAAGCACACTGATGAGATGACGCTGAATAATGAAAAAATAAACGTAAAATAAAAAGAAACTGCCAGACGGTGCCTAATTGAAATCAAACCCCTAATAAATTTTCCCACTTTGGTGGATATGTGTGTCACTAAGAGCTAAACACAACGGTAGCAAGTCCCCCTGCAAATTCCTCACAATATGGTACTAGCTGCACTACTAGTGCCAGCAAGCCCAGCCACAAGCAAACAAAAAAAAAAAAAAGTATAACGTTATTGTAGCCCTAAGAAGGGCTGTTGGGTTCTTGTAGAATCACTCCTGCCTAACACTAGTCTAATAGAACACCCTAACGCTTTCCCTGACCAGCAGCAGCTCTCTCCCTAGCGGCATCCAGACACAGAATGATCCGAGCAGCGCAGGCAGCGGCTAGTCTATCCCAGGGTCACCTTATCTGGCCAGCCAACCACTGCTATCGACGTGTAAGGGTACCACGTCATGCTGGGTGGAGTGCAGAGTCTCCTGGCTTGTGATTGGCTCTGTTTCTGGCCGCCAAAAAGCAAAACGGCGGGAGCTGCCATTTTCTCGAGCGGGCGAGCAGTTTCGAGTACGCTAATGCTCGAACGAGCATCAAGCTCGGACGAGTATGTTCGCTCATCTCTACTGGTGACCAACCTGCATGTGTTTTCTAGCCTCTTGAGCCCTATACTTCTAGCTATACCATTGCATATAACTGAATATGCTACTTTTTTTTTTTTTTGTTAATAATTGACAAATGTATATGCAGCTGCTGGCCTCTATCTATAAGTCATCTATATATAGCTGACATCTATAAGTCAGAGCTCAAATATCCACTTGAAGTAAGAGTATATATTATATTTTGGAATTTGCGTTATCAGTACAATTAAAATTAAACAAATGTAAGCTTGAAAAACCCTTAGGGTTAGGGCAGGGGGAAGCAAAAACAGAAAGTATACTTACCTTTGGTTGCATTGAGCCAGTCATTGGGACACTTTCTGGGCACACTGTGGCCAGCGGGTGATCTCAGTAATAATAATAATTCTTTATTTTGTATAGGGCCTACAGATTAGGCTGTGCTGCACAAAGCATGACAAATTGGTCCTTGTCCCCATGGGGTTCACCATCTAAACAACCTACCAGTATGTTTTTAAAGTGGGGGAGGACCTGGAGGAAACCCACACAAACATGGAGAGAACATACAAACTCTTTGCAGATGTTGACCTAGGTGGGATTTGACCCAGCGCTACAAGGCAGAAGTGCAACCCACTCAGCCACCGTGCCTCCCATAGGCCCAAGTAACATACTGTAGCACTCCTTGCCCACTGTTCTTTCCACATGATGCCATTTTTATGAGGTGCAGCAGTCCCTTCTACAGCAAAAAAAAAACACAACATGATGCTAACACCCCTGTGTCTCACAGTTGGGATGGTGTTCTCAGGCTTGCAAGCTTCTCCTTTTTTCTCCAAACATGACGATGGTCATTATGGACAAACAGTTACATTTTAATTGTATTTAGTATTGTATTCTGTATAATATTATATTGTGTATAATTGTTTGTACAGATGACTGAGGCACCTTTAGGGTTCTAGAAACTGCACACAAGGATAAACCTGACTTGTGCAAGTCCACAATTCACTTCCTGATTTCTTTAGACTTTGCATTGAAGCAGTGTGTTTCAGGTGTGCCGTCAAATACATCCATAGGTGTGTCTCTAATTAGGCAACTTGTTAAAAGATAGATTGGCACTCACTTTATCGAGTTAAAAATCTGGTAGACTATGACTAAAGACCTGTTGAGGTCTGAAACGCATAAGATGGCATCCATTTCTTTATAACTGTAATGTACTGTCCTTCTTCATTGGATGAATAAAGTTCTACCACATTTTTAACCAGATAAAGGTAGTGCCGATCTATCTTTTTACAAGTTGCCTGTTTAAAAAGGGATACAAAGACATCCCCTCATTATTGTCTACCTGGATGCAAGCTGGTTCATTGCTGTCTCTGATTACCATATATACTCGTGTATAAGCCAGGTTTTTCAGCACAAAAAATGTGCTGAAAAACCTTGCCTCGGCTTGTACACGAGTCAATGATAACAAAAAAAAAATTTTAATACTCACCCTCCGGTGTTCCCGATGTTCCTCGCGGCTCCCGGTGGCTCCCGATCCCTGTCGTGGCTCCCCGTGTCTCCTCTTCTGTCTGGGGGTTCTGCAAAAGCACAATGGTCAATCAGTCCATTCTGTCCCCACTCTTTGCTCAGTCAATATTTGGACATTACCATTTTTTTGTGTGTGACGCAAGACTTCTGGGACCCGCGGCTTGACACATTTCCCTTTTTAGCAGTGTGCTTTCCTCCATGACATTCATGAGCTTTTAATGAATGGTCCGTTTTATAGTTTCTTTTAATCACATTGTTTGCTGTTTTCCAGAGGTTCTATATAAAAGTATTTCCATCTATTGACCTGACATATTATACTGTATATTGTAGCCATGATATTGCTGTTGGGTAATATCGCCACCTGGTGGAAATGAACAATTTTACACGTTTTATTTTATTTTTCGTTTTGGACTGTGTTAGGCAATTGAAAGATTCTTTATGCTCCCAATAGGTGAAATAAAGCACCCTTTTAATGGCTGAATGAGTGAAAAAGAAGATGTTGCAGGCCAGCTATACTGTAGTATAATATAACAAAGCAAGAAAGAGTTTAGAGAAATTCCAAAAGACATCCCGTGTTGGTCATGCTGCGTACCTGAGATGTACATATTCATTTGCATTGTGTTTCAAAATTAATGCATCTGGAAAAATAAAGCCTAAAAGGTTTTTCCAGTTTATCCAGGTTTTTTTTCCGTATTTACCTTAATTGAACAGCAATTGGGACCAAAGAAATAAAAATAGACAATCAAATAAGCACATGCTGAAAAGGCAGGGCAGGTAAAGATGAATGCAATTTATCTTTTGCCCTCCTCTCTGTTAGATCACCTTATATACCTACACAATTACATATATAAAACCAATCTCACTCAAACTATCTACCCATACTTATAATGCCCAAGCCTTCTCTAATACTACCCCCACTTTCTCCCCCCCCCCTTCCAATTGTGGCCCACTGCCCTCCATTCCCTTCAAATTGTAGATTCCTGACCTTGACCCCCTCATATTGTGGCCCCTCTTCTCCATCTCCGCTTCTTGTTGCTGAGTATTAAGCAAAAACAAATATTGTTACTTGCCTTTTACTTGTTCCCTCGCAGCAGTCCTGCTTCCTCTTCTGATGTGACTCAGAGGAGGGGAAGAGGACAACCAAGTGGAGAAGCCACCCATGTCTGCTAAAGTGCAGTAGCAGCTGTGTGGAGGCAGCAGGAAGCTGATCCCAGTGCCTTGCCTGCTTTGCAGGTGTAATGTGTCGGGACTGGGACCAGGAGGTGGGACAAACCGGGATATTTGCTCAACTGCCTGGAACAGCTGGACAACGGTTTGGAGCTATGTAAAACATGTCCATGCATACAGTGTATACTTAAACTAAGCAGGAGGGCTGCTTATTGTGGAAAATCAGCAGCTATTTGTTACAGTGGCTGCCTACAGGCACCCTTCCCCACCCACCTGTACCAACTGCTGTATCACTGTCCTATGAAGTGGACTATTTCTGTATACAGCAGCTGGAATGGGGGGGGGATATTAAGGAAGCAGTGAATCTTGTTTTTTCGTTTTCATTTTTCACTCCATGCCTTCTAAAATCTATGACTTTTTAAATTTTCCATGTAAAGAGCTGTGTGAGGGCTTGTTTTCTGTGTTATGAATTGCAATCACAGTGAGAGTATTTAATATTCAATTCTATGTACTGGCAAGCTTGAAAAAATTCCAAAAGCACTGAAATTTGCATGATTTTTCTCTTTGTCTTGGTTTCTACAGTTTTCACAGTGTGCCCCAAAGGACATGTCTTTATTCTTTGGATCAGTACGGTCACAAGGCTACTAAATTTATTTGGGCTTTATTGCTTTTTAATACATTCAAAAAAATTAAAACCTTCTGTACAAAAAAATTCTTCATTTTGCCATATTCTGGCACTAATAACTTTTTCATACTTTGTTTTACAGAGCTGTGTGACATGTTATATGTTTATGTGTCTGTAATTCACTCTTATTTACAAAAACCCAGAATTTCACCAATATAATTCCAACCATAATTCAGAAGTCTAGGGTCATGCAGGACAGTTTTCTTCTCTCTGCCTCCAGCCCCCACCCTTGCATTCCAAGACAAGCTCACACACACACACGCAGACTTCATGCCAGCAAGCAGCCTGAGGAGAGTAAATCTACTAGCTACAGACAGATAAGGACTTTATCTAGGGGAGAGAGAGGGAGGCACATCAGAGCTGACAGTGTATGTTATGGCTGTGATGCATAGCTAAGACTGTCATGTGTTATATGCATATCACGGATCTCATCTTTCATTTCTGATCTGTCTCATCTCTCTTTCTATGTGTCAGATACTAGTGAATGTTTAGAAGCAAAATGAAAGTGTATATAAACCTGTACCATGATAATCTAACCACGTTGTCAGCACACAGAATCTCACCGCACTAGAGAGACCCAACCCACACTAAAAAATGATCTTTATCACTGGGGATTTGGGAAATTTGAGATTTTTCTTTCAGGGGCAAACCCCCTTTAAGTGGTTAAAAACATCATAAACTGGTAGGTATACTCCCCATTCTTTATCATGGCATGATAAACCCAAATATGTATAAAACATTTAAGACAAAACTCTACCAAAAATTAACAAAGATATAATACCATGTGACATCCCAGAGACAATTAACAATGTATTGTCTAAAAGATAGTCATACTGATTACCATCAGGGCTGGATTATGGGGAGGAACCCTGGGGCATGTGCCAGGGGGGACTCCACCACTTTCTTGTTAAGGGGCCCATCAATTAATGGTAGATTATAATGTGGGCGAATCCGGGCGTCGCATGGGTGCACAATTCGCCCACTACTGTATATGTGCGGGGATGGGCTGTATATGTGCAGGGAATCTGAACAGTAGCCAGAGGCTTACCTTGATCCCCAAACATCAATAAACTATGGATAGACTATTGATACTGGTTTCTATGGCAGAGCTAGGGAACAGTATGATATGACCCACTGTGATGCCTGTGCCAGAGTTCTGACTGCTAAAAGGGGGAGCAGGTTACTCCACACTCCAGGGCAGCGGGAGAGAATGTAAAATTTTCTTATTTTACTTTTCTGGGGGTCTGTACATATGTATTACTGGGGGTCTGTAGATATGTATTACTGGGGGGGGGGGCTTTATACATAGCTCCCAACAATCCCAGATTCGGCAGGATAGTCCCAATTTTTCCCAGCTGCCCCGCCGTCCCTGGTGGTTAGGAGATTGTCCCAGACTGCCCCGCTTTGTCCCACCTACAAAACACAAAACAGCAGAGGCATCAGGACCAGGAGGAGGTAGGATCGGCCTGCTGCTTATTCCATACATGTCTGCTTCTCTTTAGCAGAAATGTGTGGCAGTAGATCCTCCCCCAGACAGGCTCCACCGCCGCCTCTGAGTCAGCTTAGAGCCCTGGAGGAAGAGGAAGCAGGACTGCTTTGAGGGAACAACAGAAAGGCAAGTCTTTTAATACAGTTAAAGAAGGAGGAAAGGAGGCCACAATATCAAATGGAGGGAAGACAGGAGGTCACAAAAGGGGGATAGGGGACAAAAGTTGAGAGTTATGCTTTATATATCCATTCCTGAAGGGCTGGATATACACTCACCGGCCACTTTATTAGGTACACCATGCTAGTAACGGGTTGGACCCCCTTTTGCCTTCAGAACTGCCTCAATTCTTCGTGGCATAGATTCAACAAGGTGCTGGAAGCATTCCTCAGAGATTTTGGTCCATATTGACATGATGGCATCATACAGTTGCCGCAGATTTGTCGGCTGCACATCCATGATGCGAATCTCCCGTTCCACCACATCCCAAAGATGCTCTATTGGATTGAGATCTGGTGACTGTGGAGGCCATTTGAGTACAGTGAACTCATTGTCATGTTCAAGAAACCAGTCTGAGATAATTCCAGCTTTATGACATGGCGCATTATCCTGCTGAAAATAGCCATCAGATGTTGGGTACATTGTGGTCATAAAGGGATGGACATGGTCAGCAACAATACTCAGGTACGCTGTGGCGTTGCAACGATGCTCAATTGGTACCAAGGGGCCCAAAGAGTGGCAAGAAAATATTCCCCACACCATGACACCACCACCAGCCTGAACCGTTGATACAAGGCAGGATGGATCTATGCTTTCATGTTGTTGACGCCAAATTCTGACCCTACCATCCGAATGTCGCAGCAGAAATCGAGACTCATCAGACCAGGCAACGTTTTTCCCATTTTCTACTGTCCAATTTCGATGAGCTTGTGCAAATTGTAGCCTCAGATTCCTGTTCTTAGCTGAAAGGAGTGGCACCCGGTGTGGTCTTCTGCTGCTGTAGCCCATCTGCCTCAAAGTTCGACGTACTGTGCGTTCAGAGATGCTCTTCTGCCTACCTTGGTTGTAACGGGTGGCGATTTGAGTCACTGTTGCCTTTCTATCAGCTCGAACCAGTCTGCCCATTCTCCTCTGACCTCTGGCATCAACAAGGCATTTCCGCCCACATAACTGCCGCTCACTGGATGTTTTTTCTTTTTCGGACCATTCTCTGTGAACCCTAGAGATGGTTGTGCGTGAAAATCCCAGTAGATCAGCAGTTTCTGAAATACTCAGACCAGCCCTTCTGGCACCAACAACCATGCCACGTTCAAAGGCACTCAAATCACCTTTCTTCCCCATACTGATGCTCGGTTTGAACTGCAGGTGAGCTGTCTTGACCATGTCTACATGCCTAAATGCCCTGAGTTGCCGCCATGTGATTGGCTGATTAGAAATCAAGTGTTAACGAGCAGTTGGACAGGTGTACCTAATAAAGTGGCCGGTGAGTGTATATGTATTACTGTGGGGATGGATATATATCCATTACTGCAGGGCTGTATATTTATTCATTACTGCAGGGCTATATACGGGGAGAGCTGTATATATATTACTGGGCGGCTGTGAAAATGTATTACTGGCAACATTTATTTTATTGAAAAAAGGCCAGGGACCTCCACTACCCTTTATCTGGCCCTGATTACCATATAACTTTATATTTGTGTCCCAAAATTTATATATGGTTTGTCAAATGCTATGGGCTTTACCCGTAGCATATGTATAGTTCAAAAACTGAACTGTCAATAAATAACCTGCCTGCAATGTCAACAGGTACCAAACAATAGCGATAGTTAATGATATAGATAGATATCCATAGTCTATTGATTTTAATGAGCACCATGTAATGCCTCATATCTGCTTGTGGGAGCGCTATAGGGCAACTGAACACAAGTTGCTAGGTTTCCTTCCATCCAGCCATCTGAGCAGCACAATGGGCGTTGTAAATAGTACACAGACTCAGTGTACATAGTGCTTTTGGTTTATTCATAGTGTAATGCACATTGGACAAAGCAAATGCTTTCATATTACAATTTATGATGGGACACGAGCAACCAATCAGTGGAATTCTCAATAAACCTAATAATTTAACAGACAACGGCCCCTGTGACTTATCTCACTACAGCTTTTACAACTATTCTACTTTGTTCAGCCTTCGGCTACATTCACAGTGCTGTATGGGGACGTATATACAGCCGATGTATATACACCGTATATATGTCCCCCATATATGGGCACCCGGCGCCATACGGCAGCGGTATGCTGCCACACACGTGTCCTACCTGTCCCTGTGTTATGGCGCTGTGCGCCATGTATCTCTATGGAGAGGGGTCGCCTTACAATGTAGCCCCTATTAAAGGACATCTATGATCTACTGATGGTAGACTCCTATAACTTACTTATTTGTTGTGTTCTCTTTTTTCTGAGAAGAGCAAAAGCTCAGATCTGCTTGACGCAATACATGATGAGGGTTATACTATTATTATTATTATTTGCCATTTTATATAGCGCACGCAGATTTTATGTTGAAGACACAGAGTTTGCCAAATCGGTACCAGAAGGTCAGTCAGTGACTACACTACTGATCAATCAGAGGCACAACTAAAATTACCACTGTCACTTACAATTTAATATCACCTGGATTACATTCACCTCACATCACAAGTGACCGCACTGTCACCATATTATTACCACATTATTAATGGGAAATTATTATACAATACCTCATGAATAAGTGTTACACTTTAAATAACATATACAGTGTGCCCGGTAATATAATATATAAAGCGGAGTGTATGTATGTACGTCCGCTAAAGGAATCTGCACCGTCCCATTTACATTCACCAAATTTTGCACAGGTGCTCTCTCTGTGACACAGAGAACATCATAGATTCGGATTTGAGCCGAAATTGTTACCCTGCTCCTTCCAAAATACACTTATTAACCACCATATACAGGAACCATTATCTGCGACTACTGTGACAGTCAGAAGCTGAGCTGTGATTGGTTGCTGTTTTTCCATAGGTCATTAACCCCTTAAGGACGCAGGGTTTTTTTGCTCATTTCTGGCTCTCCAGCTTCAAAAATCCATAACTTTTTCATTTTTACGTGTACAGACCTGTGTGAGGGCTTATTTTGTGCGTAACAAATATTACTTTCCCGTAATGTTATTTATTTTAACATGCCATGTACTGCGAAGCTGAAAAAAAATTCCAAATGTGGAAAAATTTAAAAAATAACGCATGTGCGTCACGTTCTTGTGGGCTCAGTTTTTACGACTGTGCACTCAAAATAACACCTCAGCTTTATTCTTTGGTTCGGTGCGATCGCGATGATACCAAATTTATATAGGTTTTATTGTGTTTTAATACATTTTCAAAAATTAAACGAATGTGTACAAAAAAGAAAAAAAAAAATTTTGCCATCTTCTGAAGCTAATAACTTTTTCGTACTTTGGCGCACGGAGCTGTGTGAGGTGTTTTATTCCATTTTTTATGTGATGTAAAAAGGTGTAAAAGTCGCATTTCGGACATTTGGGCGCCATTTCCCATCTCGGAGGTCACCGCCGCCTGTAACCGTTTTTATATTTTGATAAATCGGTCATTTTGGGATGCCGGTATACCTAATGTGTCTGTGATTTTTACAGTTTATTATGTTTTATATCAGTTCCCGGGAAAGGGGGGTGATTTGAATTTTTTATATTTTATTAATTTTTTTTATTTTTTAAACTTTTTTTTTTATTTTTTTTTTCTTCACTAATTCTTAGACCACCTAGGGTACATTAACCCAGATGGTCAGATTGTTCCTACCATATACTGCAATACTTCTGTATTGCAATATATGGCATTTTTGCAGCTCATTCATTACAATGAGCCACTGGCTCATTGTAACGAATCTGCAGATGCCAGTCTTTTAAATGCCGCTGGCGACTTTGCCGGCGGCATTGAAAGGGTTAGTATGAAGAGGACTCAGTCCGTGAGCCCTCTTCATACAATCCCTATACCTCTGCGCCGTAGAGCTACGGCGCAGAGCGTTAAGGGGTTAATATGCGCTTTGAGCTTTGATTGGTTACAATACAATACGAGACAGCTTATGTGTGAGGTAAGATAATAATTAATAATAATTATAATAATAATAATAATTTTATTTATATAGCGCACACAGATTACGCAGTGCTGCACAAAGCTTGTCAAATCAGTCCCTGTCCCCATAGGGCTCACAATCTAATCAACCTTCCAGTATGTTTTGGAGTGGATACAAACAGAGAGATAGAGACAGACAGAGACTGTCAGAAAGAGACACACAGAGGCTATCAGAGAGAGACACACAGAGACTGTCAGAGAGACACAGAGGCTGTCAGAGAGAGACACACATAAACTGTCAGAGAGAGACACAAATAAACTGTCAGAGAGAGAAACACAGAGACTGTCAGAGAGAAACACAGAGACTGTCAGAGAGAAAGAGATACACAGAGACTGTCAGAGAGACACAGAGACTTTCAGAGAGAGATACACACAAAGACTGTCAGAGAGAGACACAGAGACTGTCAGAGAGACACACAGAGACATTTACAGAGAGAGATACAGAGGGGGACATGTATCTTTATTTCTGCTAGTTAAATTGTCTCATTTTTGCTACTTTTCACTGCAACTTTTGCTGTTGTTTTTCAGGTACCCCTTGGTCTGTACCTTGTGCAGTGCGCTTTGTGTATCTTTATTTTGCAGATGTTCCCTGCGACTTTTCACTTATGTATCACTTTATTTGCTTATATTTGCACATTTTTAGGCGCAAATCTGCACCTGGTCCAGGACATGTGAACCTGTTTTTTTTTAATTCATACATTTTTACTTTTACATTTTTTTATTTACCTCTAAGGGTGAGGTTACACGTGGCATTTTGGTTGCATTTTGAACAGCTGAGGAGAGGTGATTTGCCTCATTACCATGTCCTAAAATGGACATTGTACAGTGTAAATAGAGTGTGTGGACAGGTCTATTTTATACAGGTGTATGTAATACAGGTAACAGTGCAGAGTAGGAGGAGATTCTTCAAGAAAAACTATAAGAAAAACAGCCCTCACTCCTATTGTTTCATATAACTGTTATTACTCTGTAATGTCTTATTTTATTTGTTTATGATCCCCAGAATTTGGTGGTATATAAATAAAGATTATTATTATTCTTAGTGGTTGGTAGGTGATGAAATACATCCGTATTAATTAATTCAAAATCATACAATGTGATTTCCTGTTTTTTATTTTATTAGTTTCTGTCTCTCAGTTGAAGTGCACCTACATTAAAATGATTAACCTCTCCATTCTGTGTAGGCGGGAAAACTTACAAAATCATAGTGTACCAAATATTTATGTTGTGTTATTTCTGTGTATTATAGATACTTTATCATTTTTCTTGATTTTTGTAGAACTGTCATTACTGTTATTTTTATATTTTTTTAGGCACAAAGAGCAGATGATATATACCATAAGCAAGAAATATTTAAGATTATAGAAGCTTTGCAGTTGATTCTGATATCAGAATTGTTCCAAGAAAAAAAAAACATGTTTGTCAAAGTTTTTAATCCTTTTCTTTTGCAAAGTGACTTGTTTTGAAAGCCTGATCTCATAGGAAAAGGAACTGATGACTTTCTTGAGATGCATTGTTATTAGTCTTGGAGGAAATGAGCAAGGAAGCCTAATATACGAAAGAAATAAGTAACAGTGCTTACTATTGTCTCACACTAGACTGGAACAAGGGGCATTATGATCTGTCTAGAGACTTGTGGGCAGTAAATTGTGATAACTAAGTCAGATCTATATTCAACCTGTTTCACCACATGCCTATAGCTAACAAGCAAGTATGAAAATATCCATTGTATTGTTTTTATAGAATACTTCAGTGTAATTGATAAATGATGCTTTTAGCTAAATATTGTTTCGTAATTCATAGTGTGGTAAATGCTCAGTGTAACATAGGGTTATAGACATTGGGTCCGTACCGACAGTTTTCTGTCGGACTTTTATATGCAAACTGCTTGTACATGTATTTAAGAAGTGTCTGCGCCACATATGTGGCACATGCATCCCTTTTGTGTTGTTATAGCACTATTCGTCACGCAACCAATTTGTCACTGCAATGGGAGTTCTGCTGCACAATCGTACCGTGCGCCACATTTAACATGCAAAGCCTGACAGGAGTGTGTCACATAGTGCAGTTTGCACTGTTTTTTTTAGCAAATGTGCCCCATTGTCCTCTTTGGCTGTAAAAAAAAGCCATCAGTATTGGGGTCAGGCAGATTTGTTGAACCCAGAAATGAAACAAAAAAAACGCTCACCCACCGGTAATACCCGCGATTGCAGGTGTTATCCTTTCCATGCCACGGACAAAGCTGTGAAATCACAAGGAGCGACGAGATTGCCGCCCAAATGGCACTGGTGGGGGGTGAACCGGAACTTCTCACTAAAGGCCGAGTTTGTGTTCTGTGGACCTGAACCATCAGTGAAGCCATCAGTGAAACATGTATGAACATCTAAAGGGAGTAGCTGGTGACAAGTGTTTCAATGTTTCAGTTATGCTTCTATCCATGGGATTAGACCACCATTCTTCTATAAAAGTATTGATGCCCTCTGTTACTAAAGACCTTAACACTTCTAATGAGCTATTCATAGGCTAGCTAGGTCATAAGTAGTTGATCTGCACGGGTGCAACACCTGGCACCCTTGATGATCACCTATGAATAGAGGTGCCAATGGTCGCTAGACTAAGTACAGAACAGGAAGCAGTCGGCTCTGTCTGTAGTGTATATCCTGCTCGGCTCCTACTGTAGTGTCCAGATGGGACTGCTGAATAAAGATGATCAATAGAGGTGCCAGGTGTCCTATGGAAAAATGATTATTAATTTTAACGACCCCAAAAAATTACCCTTAATAATCACAACTATCACTAATTTAATGTTATAAACAATTCCTAGACCTTTGTGAGTTATAAAACAAATGTTTATGTTTATTTCCCAGACAGCATTTGTGAACCCCCTAATCTCCAAAGATACGACAAGGAGACTTACTGCATATACCAGTCGCGCATGCGTCTTGTGATGTCTGTGCTCTGCATGAGAGGGTGCGTGTACGCTCCACTGTTTATAGATCAGCAGAAGCTGAAACAGCCAATCAGGGAACAGTGTGTGCAGTGCACACGCGGGCATAGGATCCAGGGAGTTGCAGTCTTTCTGCTGAGTGCGGCGACCATGTTTAGTCTTTATTCCATGGCAGAAGGATTAAAAGGTAAAAAGCAGTTTAAAAAACTTTTTCAGGCCCACATAAATTGAAGGATCTTGGAAAATGAAAAAGGAGCATCTGAGATGCTCTGATTTTCATATTTTACCTAGAACGGCCATATAACCCATTTAAGTGTTGAAGATACAGATAAATGCAGCAGAATGCCATATTATAACTTACTGCAGCTGGGTGGTTGTACAGTCCTGATTAGAGATGAGCGAACATACTCGTCCGAGCTTGATGCTCGTTCGAGCATTAGCGTACTCGAAACTGCTCGTTGCTCGGACGAATACTTCGCCCGCTCGAGAAAATGGCATCTCCCGCCGTTTTGCTTTTTGGCGGCCAAAAACAGTGCCAAGCACAAGCCAGGAGACTCTGCACTCCACCCAGCATGACGTGGTACCCTTACACGTCGATAGCAGTGGTTGGCTGGCCAGATAAGGTGACCCTGGAATAGACTAGCCCCTGCCTGCGCTGCTCGGATCATTCTGTGTCTGGATGCCGCTAGGGAGAGAGCTGCTGCTGGTCAGGGAAAGCGTTAGGCTGTTCAATTAGAATAGTGTTAGGCAGGAGTGATTCTACAAGAACCCAACAGCCCTTCTTAGGGCTACAATAACGTTATACTTTTTTTTTTTATTATTTGCAGCTAGTACCATATTGTGAGGAATTTGCAGGGGGTCTTGCTACCGTTGTGTTTAGCTCTTAGTGACACACATATCCACCTCAAACACCAAAGTGGGAAAATTTATTAGGGGTTTGATTTCAATTAGGCACAGTCTGCCATTTACTTTTTATTTTACGTTTATTTTTTCATAACTCAGCGTCATCTCATCTGGCATAGCAGTGTGCTTTCATACTTGGCTAGAAAATAGCCAAAGGAGAATCCAAACGGCTTACTTACGCCTACAATAGCGTTATATATATTTTATTTCTGGTTGATCTGCTGGTGGCTGTCCTTGCTGCAGTGCATCTACTACCAAATTGTGAGGAATTTGTAGTGAGACTTGCGACCTTTGTGTTTAGCGCTTAGTGACGCACATATCCATCGCAAAGACCGAAGTGGGAAAATTTATTAGGGGTTTGATTTCAATTAGGCACAGTCTGCCAGTTTCTTTTTATTTTACGTTTATTTTTTTAATAACTCAGCGTCATCTCATCTGGCATAGCAGTGTGCTTTCATACTTGGCTAGAAAATAGCCATAGGAGAATCCAAACGGCTTACTTATGCCTACAATAGCGTTATATATATTTTATTTCTGGTTGATCTGCTGGTGGCTGTCCTTGCTGCAGTGTATCTACTACCAAATTGTGAGGAATTTGTAGTGAGACTTGCGACCTTTGTGTTTAGCGCTTAGTGACGCACATATCCATCTCAAAGACCGAAGTGGGAAAATTTATTAGGGGTTTGATTTCAATTAGGCACAGTCTGCCAGTTTCTTTTTATTTTACGTTTATTTTTTTAATAACTCAGCGTCATCTCATCTGGCATAGCAGTGTGCTTTCATACTTGGCTAGAAAATAGCCATAGGAGAATCCAAACGGCTTACTTACGCCTACAATAGCGTTATATATTTTATTTCTGGTTGATCTGCTGGTGGCTGTCCTTGCTGTAGTGCATCTACTACCATATTGTGAGGAATTTGTAGTGAGACTTGCGACCGCTGTGTTTAGCGCTTAGTGACGCACATATCCATCGCAAAGACCGAAGTGGGAAAATTTATTAGGGGTTGGATTTCAATTAGGCACAGTCTGCCATTTCCTTTTTATTTTACGTTTATTTTTTCATAACTCAGCGTCATCTCATCTGGCATAGCAGTGTGCTTTCATACTTGGCTAGAAAATAGCCAAAGGAGAATCCAAACGGCTTACTTACGCCTACAATAGCGTTATATATATTTTATTTCTGGTTGATCTGCTGGTGGCTGTCCTTGCTGCAGTGCATCTACTACCAAATTGTGAGGAATTTGTAGTGAGACTTGCGACCTTTGTGTTTAGCGCTTAGTGACGCACATATCCATCGCAAAGACCGAAGTGGGAAAATTTATTAGGGGTTTGATTTCAATTAGGCACAGTCTGCCAGTTTCTTTTTATTTTACGTTTATTTTTTTAATAACTCAGCGTCATCTCATCTGGCATAGCAGTGTGCTTTCATACTTGGCTAGAAAATAGCCATAGGAGAATCCAAACGGCTTACTTACGCCTACAATAGCGTTATATATTTTATTTCTGGTTGATCTGCTGGTGGCTGTCCTTGCTGTAGTGCATCTACTACCATATTGTGAGGAATTTGTAGTGAGACTTGCGACCGTTGTGTTTAGCGCTTAGTGACGCACATATCCATCGCAAAGACCGAAGTGGGAAAATTTATTAGGGGTTGGATTTCAATTAGGCACAGTCTGCCATTTCCTTTTTATTTTACGTTTATTTTTTCATAACTCAGCGTCATCTCATCTGGCATAGCAGTGTGCTTTCATACTTGGCCTAGAAAATAGCCATAGCAATAGAATAGCATCGTTTGGTTTTAAAAACTAAAAAACACAAAAAAAAAAAAAATTAAAGTTATAACTTTCATTTTCAAAATGTTTAACCCGAGGACTAGGGGTAGAGGACGAGGGCGGGGACGTGGGCGTCCAACTACTGCAGGGGTCAGAGGCCGTGGTCCTGGGCGGGGAGAGACACCACCTGCTGATGAGGGAGCAGGGGAACGCCGCAGAGCTACACTCCCTAGGTTCATGTCTGAAGTTACTGGGACTCGTGGTAGAGCACTGTTGAGGCCAGAACAGTGCGAACAGGTGATGTCGTGGATTGCCGACAATGCTTCGAGCAATTTGTCCACCAGTCAGTCTTCCACGTAGTCCACCCATGTCACCGAAATTGGCACTCCTCCAGCTCCTGCACCTCAGCCTCCTCCCCCCCAGTCTGCCCCCTCCCAGGAAAATTTGGCATTTGAACCGGCATACTCTGAGGAACTGTTTTCTGGACCCTTCCCACAGTCACAAACCACTTGTCCGGTTGCTGCTGAGCAATTTTCCGATGCCCAGGTTTTCCACCAGTCGCAGTCTGTGGGTGATGATGACCTTCTTGACGTAGTGGAAGAAGTGTGTAAAGAGGTGTCCGACGATGAGGAGACACGGTTGTCAGACAGTGGTGAAGTTGTTGTCAGGGCAGGAAGTCCGAGGGGGGAGCAGACTGAGGGATCAGAGGATGATGAGGTGACAGACCCAAGC
Source organism: Engystomops pustulosus (assembly GCF_040894005.1). Taxonomy (NCBI): domain Eukaryota; kingdom Metazoa; phylum Chordata; class Amphibia; order Anura; family Leptodactylidae; genus Engystomops; species Engystomops pustulosus. The sequence continues at coordinate 152,469,141 of NC_092414.1, forward strand.
TGGGTTGAGAGGCCGGGTGAACACAGTGCTTCTGAGACGGAGGAGAGTCCTCGACCAGAACAGGTTGGAAGAGGCAGTGGAGAGGCAGGGCCAGAGCAGGTGCATCAGCGCCAAATGTTGCCGTAGTCAAGCTCCCGTGGCGAGGGCTAGATTTTCAGAAGTCTGGAGGTTCTTTAAAGAAACACCGGATGACCGACGGACTGTGGTGTGCAACCTTTGCCAAACCAGGATCAGCAGGGGTTCCACCACTACTAGCTTAACTACCACCAGTATGCGCAGGCATATGAATGCTAAACACCCCACTCAGTGGCACCAAGCCCGTTCACCTCCGGCCGTGCACACCACTGCTCCTTCCCCTGTGTCAGCTGATAGTCAGCCCCCTGCCCAGGACCCTGGCACAAAAACCCCATTGTCGCCTCCACGATCCTCCACAGCATCCACCAGCGTTCAGCTCTCCATACCCCAGACGCTGGAGCGGAAACAGAAATATAGTGCAACCCACCCGCACGCCCAAGCCCTTAATGTCCACATCTCCAGATTGCTTAGCCTGGAGATGCTGCCCTATAGGCTAGTAGAGACCGAGGCCTTTCGCAACCTCATGGCGGCGGCCGCCCCTCGGTATTCGGTCCCCAGCCGCCACTACTTTTCCCGATGTGCCATCCCAGCCCTGCACCAGCACGTGTCAGACAACATCATCCGTGCCCTGACCAACGCCGTTTCTGACAAGGTCCACCTGACCACGGACACGTGGACGAGTGCTGCCGGGCAGGGCCACTATATATCGCTGACGGCACATTGGGTTAACTTGGTGGAGGCTGGGACCGAGTCTGACCCTGCGGCTGGTCATATAATGCCGACGCCGAGGATTGCGGGGCCTACCTCGGTCCAGGTCTTTCAGGCATACTATGCCTCCTCCTCCTCCCACCCCTCCTCCACCTCCTCCTCCGAACTACCATCCGTGGGCATGGCGCCATCAGTCGCTAGCTCTAGGCACAGCAGCAGTGCCGTCGCTAAGCGACAGCAGGCGGTGCTCAAACTGCTGAGCCTAGGCGATAAAAGGCACACCGCCCAAGAGCTATTACAGGGCATTCCACATCAAACTTGTTAACTTTGTCGCCACCCTGCTGTGTAATCCACAAAATATACTGGCAAACTTTTATCATTTACCGATATTATTTCAGCGCTTCTTGCGCATCTGTTTACATTCCCCTCACCCGCCATATCCCAAACTTATAAGAACGCTACTACACTTGATCTTATACAAAAGGTTCTTAGAAGTGCTGTTTGGGGAGTAGCCTAGAGACAGGGGCTTGGATTGGCGAAAGCTCGCCTGGAAGCGGAGCGCCAGCTCCATCCCAAGATCCAACTAACATAGTTTTAACTGCAGCACCTTTAATCTACTACTAGTTCACTGCCTCCATAATAATAATAATAATAATCTTTATTTATATAGCGCCATCATATTCCGTAGCGCTTTACAAATCATAGGAAACAAATACAAATGTAATGTAACAGAGCACAACATTTGTATGGAACAACAGGAGTGAGGTCCCTGCTCGCCAGAGCTTACGGTTTATGAAGATGATGGGGTAACACGAGGTAAAAGAATATTTAATGGTCAAGCCATTCTTCTTAGGGAATAGAACAAAATATAATAAATAGAATTGCTGTCGCTTGAACCACTCAGCCGTCATCTTATATACCAGGTCCAGGGTGAATGGGACTGCAGAGAAGTCTGGTGCCTGTTGGTTGCTGGATAACAGATGGGAGGACGACACAGGATGGGTTAGTAGAAGAGTTAAAACTTCATGCAGTTAATGAGTGTTATAGGCTTGCCTAAAGAAATGGGTTTTAAGAGCACGTTTGAAACTTTGGAGGTTAGGTATTAGTCTGATAGTCCGGGGCAGAGCATTCCATAGAATTGGTGCAGCTCTAGAGAAGTCTTGGAGACGCAAGTGGGAGGTCCGCACTAGGGTAGAGGTTAATCTAAGATCACTGGCGGATCTAAGAGCACGGGTTGGGCGATAGACTGAGATAAGAGAGGAGAGGTAGGGGGGTGCAGCATTATACAGAGCTTTATGGATGAGGGTTATTATTTTAAACTGTATTCGAAAGGAGACTGGCAGCCAGTGCAGCGACTGGCATGAACTGTAGGCATACATGGTCCCCTTATCAAACGAGCTGTGTCAGGCAGAATTTTGGGTTGTTTTCATGGCTTCCACAACAAACTTGTTAACTTTGTCGCCATCCTGCTGTGTAATCCACAAAATATACTGGCAAACTTTTATCATTTACCAATATTATTTCAGCGCTTCTTGCGCATCTGTTTACATTCCCCTCACCCGCCATATCCTAAACTTATAAGAACGCTACTACACTTGATCTTATACAAAAGGTTCTTAGAAGTGCTGTTTGGGGAGTAGCCTAGAGACAGGGGCTTGGATTGGCGAAAGCTCGCCTGGCAGCGGAGCGCCAGCTCCATGCCAAGATCCAACTAACATAGTTTTAACTGCAGCACCTTTAATCTACTACTAGTTCACTGCCTCCATACATGGTCCCCTTATCAAACGAGCTGTGTCAGGCAGAATTTTGGGTTGTTTTCATGGCTTCCATGTTAACTTTGTCGCCACCCTGCTGTGTAATCCACAAAATATACTGGCAAACTTTTATCATGTACCGATATTATTTGAGCGCTTCTTGCTCACCTCCTTTGGTTCCTCTCTGCCACCCATTGGTTTGAAGCCTGAGTCCATTTAGGGTATGTCGCCATGCCACTCTCTAGCCTGCCGCTGCTGCCGCTGCCTCTGCATGCCGTCCCCTATAGTGTCAGGGTCAATTATTGGATGTTTTAGATGCTATCTAGCTTCATTCTGTCACTCTGTCATGGCCATGCTGTTGCCCATAATTTTGGCATAATGGTGCGATTAAGCAGCCTCAGAGGCATCCATGCATGCTGCCCCTGCTGTTTCCTGTCCATTTCCGTGGTGTTTCCATCCTTTTCTTAGATTCCCAGGTGTTTGGCCAAGCTTCCCTGTGCAGAGCCTTGGTCCCCTTGAAAAATGCTCGAGTCTCCCATTGACTTCAAGGGGGCTCGTTATTCGAGACAAGCACTCGAGCATCGGGAAAAGTTCGTCTCGAATAACGAGTACCCGAGCATTTTAGTGCTCGCTCATCTCTAGTCCTGATATATAGCCATGAACATGATACTGCAGATTAATAATAAAAACAGTTCTTTATAAATTGTATGCTTATAAGTGTTTTGTCCGCTGCTCTAAAATGTTTTTAAAGCTTCTGATTTAATCTTAAGGCAGGATATTTAACACGGATCATTCTATTCTATAGAGATCCTGCTATCCGGGAGAAAAGTGAAAAGTGATATTTCCAAAAGGACCGCAAGGCACATGGGAAGAATAGAGGATATGAGGGGGAAAGACACATGATAGCTCCAGATCTTTAACATACCTAATAATATAGCAAGATTGACCTCCCAGGCTAATATAAATTGGTTTCCAGTTGCTTTTAAAACACAATTTGAGACACGCTGTGAGTTTTCCCATTAGATCTTTTGTATTTCCTGTGAGGAGAATAGAAATTGCAATTGAATGCTGCCACTTTGTATCAGGTTGAAATGATCCCTTTTTGTAATTTGTGACGGCACAGTAATCTCAATTAGAGAAAGATATATCTTCATGCTAATTATTTTCATTAAAGATTTTTGCAACCAGGATGTGACAGTTTGCATTACATCACATTACCCATTCACACAAACCCCAGGCTAAAAAGTGTAAATGTAGAAATTGTATAGGATAATGTTTTTAGCCATTTAGTATTTATAGTAGAAAATATTTAAAGGGGAAGCTTTCAGATCTTCAGCAAGTGTGTAATAGAGCAGATCATATATTGCATAAAGTATAAGTGTAGGTGGGCACTAATAAGGAAGGTTCCGGATTTCTTAAATAAATTAATATTTATTTGTACATCCAAAAACATACAGATATAAAAATCAGACCTACAGACGTCTGTGTTAAAAGTTGGTCTTTGTAACAAAAAGACAACTAGCTTGAAAAAATAAAAAAATAAAAAATATAGCGCTTTAGAGATATGTCAAAAATGTATTTTAAGTTAAAAAATGAAGAGGAAAAGGTGATATCTCTTTGAAGGGTTCAAAGTTTGGATGCCGTATGCCGTATGAGAGGTAGGTATCCGGGAGGTATTTTAAGTGGCTGGCAAGATATAGGGCCCTATATCTGCATTGTAAGGCTAAAAATCGGATCGGACCAGTATAAATGACAGGTAATCTTAAATGACTGTAGTCATACACTCACGGTTAGACGGTTCTAGTTTGTTTTCATATTAGACAAAGTTTATTCGCAATGGAGAATAATGAAAGGCAGTGTGGGCTGAGTACACTTTGGCGTCTCCACTGCCGCGTGTGTTGCGCAATGGCGCTCCAAGGTAGGTATTCTGGCGCGAGTCCTGCGTCAAGCAGCAAAGCTTTTGCTTCGTCTTCTCCTTTTGCAGTCCCGGTCAATCGTTTTACATCAGGTGAATGATAGCTGCACACAACGGGGTGCGTCCACCCCAAGCAATAGAGTTTACAACACAGGGTATTCTGCTATAAATCTCTTGTTGCGTTTTGAGTTCTTGGTGCTTTTTTTGTGAGTGGTTGTTAGATGGGTCTCGATCCTATGATTTATAGCTGTAACTGTGGCTAGACGCGTTTCAGAGCAAACAGCTCTTTCCTCAGTAGCCTTTATGGACCTCCTTGTCTTTTCCTCTTTATATAAAAGTGTTCAGGGTGTTTTAGAAAACCTGACCCGGATACCTTGAACTTGAACAAAATTTTGTTTGGCTGGAAACTGTGGACTGGATTTTGGTGACATATCTCTGTCAGAAAAAATTGTTATTTGAATTATATTATGCAGCGAATATGTGCATTCATGTTCTCTTGAACGCTGAGATGTTTGTTTTGGAGACAATATAAGATAACAGGACACTTGGTAAGCTACGTAAACAAGTGTAAACAATATATTTGAAGCTAAATTTAAACAGTAACTCTTAGTGGGCTAAAGAGACCGATATATATAGTCACTATATATATATCACTATATATATCGGTCTCTTTAGCCCACTAAGAGTTACTGTTTATGTTAATTACATTTATTAAATAATGTTATTAATTCATTTCTTTATTTAATGAGCACTTTCAACACTTAAGGGGCTTGCTCAACATCAGCTGTGGTATGAGACATATCCTGGTGGATCTATCTGTCCTAGTTGTAAAAGGTATGTATTAGAGCCTGTAAAGCTGCGTCTTAATCTACTGACAGCATATTTCTTTACATAGAGATAATCACTCAGATTTTAATGAATGAATCATAGATGATGCATGAATTTTTGAGTTCTTATTGGGGGTAGATTTACTATGACTTCTCTGCCAGTTTTTTGGTGGAGAAAGCATGTAAAAACATCTATCCCCGCCAGTTTTAAGGCTAAACCGACCCTGCACGTCACTTTGGAGGCAAAGAGCTGAAGGGTGAATGCCCTAAACTGCTGTATTTACTGTAGTCTCCGTCAGAAAAAGCTGGATTGTCCACCAGGTCAGACCTGGTCTGAGAAGGTCCATCCTGGCTGAGATATCTTCCAGATCTACTATAAGCCTGGAGCCTCCTAGTAGTTACATAGGCTCCAGACTTATAGTAGAGGGACATGTCCATCAACTTCAACAAAGGAAGGGAAGTGATTGTGAAGTGAAGGGATTTAGGGGAAACAATTCTATATAACATACCTGTCAATGTTATTTAGATGTAAAAAGACTCATTGTAAAAAAGCCCTGTCGCCTCTGGTGATCTAGTTGTTTTAATTTTTCCTCATAAGTAAGACCTTGCATATCCCTTATCATTTTTGTGGCTCTGCGTTGTACTCTCTCCAGCTGCAGGGCATTCTTCTTATGGACCGGTGCCCAGAACTGTATGGCATATTCCAGGTGAGGCTGGACCAATGCCTTGTACAGTGGTAATATTACAGCCCTATCCCGAGAGTCCATACCACTTCTGATAAATGACAAGATCTTGCGGGCTGTCGGACAACCTGACGGATTCGGACAACGCGCAAGATTTAACAATTAGAATTGTGTCGCACGACACACACTTACAAGCACCGGGAACAAGAAGGTGAACTCCGGCGGACCTTGGCGGGGAAGCGACGGATGCAGGAACTCGGGTGCACGATCTTCATGAATCGGGCCGGACTTCATCCTCATTGGACCGTCCGAATTGGGGATCGCGACTGGACCAGGTAAGTAAATTTGCCCCGCTATTGTAAAAATCCTACACCAAAAGTTTTACGCATTCTTTTTATCCATGTACCGATGCACGATTAAAGCCTAATAAAAAGAACACGTTTGCACCTACTCCGATGTGGTTTTCCTGATTGCCGTCTACCACCATTTTGTTGCAAAAGTTTAAGTAAGGTTTGAACATAAAAAGTGGATGACTTTATTCACACTTCTGTGATTACTGTCCTAAAGATAGCACATAGACATATTAAATGCTATATATGTATTCATCGGTCCAATTTATTTTCCTGTTCTTTAGAAACAACTCAAGTCAATTTTTAAACTGACCTTACAAGGAGTTGCTCTAAAATGTATGCAGTTGTGAGATCTTTTTCAATGGGTTAGGACAAAATGGACCTCCTTAACGGTGTCCTTAGCAATCTTATATCCATCTCATGACTCTTCGATCGTCTCATATATCTTTTTCAATGTGTCAGATATTATTAGTAGCTAAATGAAATTGTAGCTAAAGCCTGTACAATAATGACTAAGCACACTGTCAGCACACAGTAGCTAGAAACAGGAAGCTCACTTGTATGAGAAAAGGAGAAAGGAAACATCTGCTCTGCACCATGTGACTGCTCACCTAGTGCCTGCCTACCCTGGGCAGCAACGGTAGGAGTAAAGGTAGAAAAAAGAACAAAGTAAAATTGCCTAACAAGTGTTATAAATGAAAAAAAACTGGTGATATAAAGGATATTAGACTCTCCAGAGACTGTTTGTAAAGAGAACAGTTATTAAACCAGACTTCAGAGAAACTGCCAGTGGAGAACAGGACATAAAGCTGGTGTACACAAATTGGCTGTAACCAGGCACGTCATTTTTAGCAGGCGACAGGTTCTAATAGCCTATGCTATGCTGATTTTAAAATTGCCTTTGTCAGCAGTCTGAATCACTTTTGTACTTTATAAAACTTTATTTTACATTACTTGGCTATTTACCAGCAGCATGTGGTGAGTCCTGGGGGAAGAAGTAACAAAGTCCTCATGCTTTCTTCCTCTACTCGGAGGAGGGAGCCGGATGAGTCTAGAGGAAAGGAGACTGCGACACACTCACATAGGTTGATGCAGCTGCAACCCCCTCCCCTCTGGGAAAATCAGTTGCCTCCCCTCTGTGGGTTCCCCTTTATCTCTGGGGACCCAAGCAATTGCATGAGTTCCTTAGTAGGTAAATCCTCCCCTGTTAGGGTGGCAGTTGCATCCATGATCTACATGGGGTGTGTAATAACTACAAGCCATTTAGAGGTGTGCCTGAATTTTCATTCTTTGTTTTAGGATTGTCCTTCTGTTTTGCTTCATGGGAGGCAGCTGAAGTGCCAGATGCTGCTAAATATCTCCCATTTCTTTTAGTTGGAGTTGTGGGGGTCCTGTGAGAAAGTCTTAGTGGAATCCTGTTTTCATTATTTCCTTCAGAAATTATAGAGAGAATCAACATGAGCGCAAATTACGATCTAAACATGTGTGTTGTTTTAACTTGCCATGGAATATAAACCGTTTCATGTTTATTTGGCCTTTCAGAAAGCATCTGTTTACTTGAAAAACTTTTATAATTAAGAAACCGAGTGATGTTGAAAGAGATATTAAATAGTATTAATATAAAATACATAAACTGCATGTGACATTCAGAGAAATAATATAAATACATGTTGATTTTTCATGATGTCAGATGCAATTTATAGGAAGACATTCTTTAATGTATTTTATTTTCATTGGTCTTCATACCATGAAATGCTTCATTCTGAATATCTTGTAAAAGGTAGAGACATAAAAGAACCGATGCATTAAAGAATCCACCAAATATTAAATCACCCTTCGTGCACATAATGTACCCCCTTAACCTGGCACATAGGATAACAATAGCTACATAGAAATATATCAAGGAACAGTCCTTCTTCATAGCAGAATTGCATTGAATGTGACCATCTCTGTGGCAATTGTTGACTGGCCCAGTCACAGCACTGACCTAAACCCAATTTCACATCTCTAGAGAGAATTGAAAATGGCTTCCACTAATGTTCACCATCCAACCTGAGGGACCTGGATAAGATCAAGGGGAAGAGGCAGAGGATCCCCAAATCCAGGTGTAAATAACTTGTTGCATTTTTCCCAAGAAGACTCATTGCTGTACTGGCTCTAAAGCCGCTTCTACTCAGTACTGAGCAAAGGGGCTTAAAAATACTTATGTCAAATTTCAGTTTTTCTTGTTATATAAATTAGTAAAACTATCTACATTTCGTTTTTTTCACTGTTAAGGTGGGTGCAGAGTGTACATTAATGAACAAAAAATTTTTTTTTTTCATCTTACCAATTCACTGCAATGAAAGAGTGAAAAATGTAAAGGGGTCTGAATAATTTCCATACCCACTGTATATATACAGGCAGTCCCCGGGTTACATACAAGATAGGGTCCAGAGGTTTGTTGGTTTGGTATATTTTATAATTGTAGATCCAGACAAAAAAAAATTTGGCCCCAGTGACAATTGGAGTTTAAACATTTTTGCTGTAATGGGACCAAGGATTATCAATAAAGCTTCATTACAGACACCTTACTGCTGAGTATGGCAATCTGGGACTATAGTAAACCATTCAGAAAGCTTCACCAGAAGTCAGAGGGGTCAGTCTGTAATTATGGGTTGTCTGTAAGTCGGGTGTCCTTAAGTAGGGGATCGCCTGTACTCCAATAAAATTCTTTGTGGGTAGCTTACAAGTGGTGCCCTGGTGAAGCCGCTAGACCCTATTTGTCTGGTCGTAGCTCCAGAAGACCCCCAAGAACTGTAACCGGCTTACAAATGTTCCTCACCGCAGTGACATTATGCAAAGTTTAGCACTGCTCTGGCTTCATAATTTAACATTTCTACGTGGCAGTCAGTGAACTGATGGTTAAGACGCCAAAGAGAAAGGCAGGGGCACAAATGTGTCAGTCAAATGAACTTTTTTACCAGCTCAGAAGTTGAGGTTCCAATAATGATATTTTACCATGGATAACACCTTGAAGGTGAAACAAAGAAGTCACTTTTCCCTGAACACCTTGATGGGCTTTCAGGTTTTTCTTGTTTTGTCATGCTCATCTTCCACAAGTCATAACTTTTTATACTAGATCTGACATTGTCACATAAATGATAGTTGTATTTTGAAATGGCTTGTTTTTTAGTGCAAAAAATAACATGATTTTTAAAAAATCAACTCTTTCCAGTGGTGAAACAAATAAAATAGCTATTTCACTTGTTTTTAATAAAAATGTTCATGCCTTTTAAACTAATGAGTAACTTCAGTGTAAAAGCAACATGAAGAAAATATTCAGTAGGTTAGACACCAAAGATGTTCTGGATATCTCATGTTTTCCTAATTTACTGAAAATGTATTTCTTGGTGTCACAATATTCTGAGAGCTACAACTTTTTTATTCTTCATTCAAAACAGCACTATTAGGGTTTGTATTTGTGGGATAAGATAACATATTCACACTATTTCGGGGCATACCTGAATTCACAAATAACTAAATTGGCCATTTAACATGACATCCACTATACGAGTGATGGTGAACCTTTTGGGGACCGAGTGCCCAAAGTACAACCAAAATCCACATATTTACTGTGAAGTGCCAACATAGCATTTTAAGTAGTAACTTATTGCTACCTGTTCTTCCACATCTTTCAATCGTATTGGCCCCCTGAGGCCACCAATGCAGCTGAAAGAGACCCTGTAGTTTCTCTCCAGGGTCTCTCTGTAGAGAAAGAATGCAGGGTCTGGCAGGAGGACCTCCAAAGACATTGCAGTTCTGTCAACACCTTCTCACTTTTCCCGCAGTTCCAAAGAAGTGTCACTTAAGTTGCCTGGGACTGCAGGAAGATTTGGTCCTAATTGGTGAACTCTGTCCTGGGGCGATGGTCTGAGTGCCCACAGAAATGGCTCCGAGTGCCACTTCTGGCACCCGTGCCATAGGTTCGCCACCACTGCACTATACCATAACGCAGTGGTGGCGAACCTATGGCACGTGTGCCAAAGGTGGCACTCAGAGCCCTTGCTTTGGGCACCCAGGCCATCGCCAGAGAGGAATCAAGGTATCTACATGCACTCCCAGGCAACCCAGAGCTTGTCATGCTCAATGCTATTTTAAAGCAACAGCGCTGCCTGGAACTACAGTAGGAGTGGGAAAGTGTGAACAGATCTGAATTATCATTGTACCTCCTTCTCCAGGCACAAAAGTTCTTCCTGTTCATCTTGAATTTGACGTTCTATCAACTGTATTGTATATTGGCGTAACCAGGATGCTGATACAATGGAAAGCTACAACAGAGCAAGGAACAATAAGTTGTGACAAATAAGTGGGTTTGGGTTGTAGTTTGGGTTGTAGTTTGGGCAGCAGGTCTCTAAAAGGTTCACCATCACTGCCGTAACGTGTTAATACCCATTTTGAGTTTTTTTTTTGGGGGGGGGGGGTTGTATTATTAAGGTGGCTTTTAGTGAAAAAGTGTGATTTTTTTTTGTTATTTATTTTTATTACTTTGTAAAATGTATTTAACTTTTTTACTGTCCCAAAAGGGCACCTACACATGTGGTCAGCCTCTGGCTGAGACTAAGGCTTCTTCCACATATTTCTGGCATACGGTATCATGCCAAGTGGGTGTGACAGGGTGGGCATGTGGTAGGATGGGGTGAGGATGCCCCAGCTTGGTACGTGAGCCTATGTCAGGTTCCTGATGCCATTTATAGCACAATTAGCACACCGGGCAGGAGCTGGAGCAGAGTCAATATGGACCAGCGGATTCTCTTAGTATATCCAGTGCAATGTGTGCCAGTGGTGGAGAACATCAAGACTGGCACAGTTCTTGGTGAATTCTCCCCTTTATTTTAAGTTCTAATGATTTTCAGATATTAAGATTCTATATTATATCATTAAGTCATATATAAAGTTTGAGATTGCTGGAAAGACATCCAAACTCTGCTTTCTTCAATTTATATATATATATATATATATATATATATATATATATATATATATATATATATATATATATATTTTATATATATATATATATATACATATAAAAATATATATACTGGCATAACAGTAAAGTACAAAAAGGACGCTCAGTCAGAAAACAGAGTTTCTGCTTCTATCAGCAGTGAGGACACTTATGTCTCCATGCGGAATGAAAAGATAAATGAAGGGATTACAGGAATCCACTTGAAAGTACTTACATGGATTCAATTCTTTAAAAAAAAAATGATGTGGACCACGTCAAAGGCTTCACTACATTGTCTATATTAACATTACTTTGTTCAGCATTCAAGAACGGTTGTCTTTTGCTTCTAAGGTCTTTTCTTTATATTTAAGCAGTTTCTAGTTTTGATTTGTTTCTTTCTAATTTATCTGTTCAAATGAAACTCAAAAGTCCTCAACCCATCTCATCATTTGTGAACAAAAAGCGGCCACTTGTAAGTTGTAGGATGTCTCCCAAAATAAAGACAAAGCTGATCCATAAACAAGTGCAATATATCTAAACTATCCAATGTTTTCCCTAAGGGATGAAATCTTCAAAGCACTTGGCTTTAAAGGAAATATTCACCCACACAAAATTCCCACAAGAAACACAGTTGATTTGTATGATTTTGTGTCTAGTAAGCTTGAAGTAGAGGAGGGGCTCACGTATCACTTTTAGCTGTGATGAATGGAATACACAATAGGGAAACATATGGATAAATTTGATTTTAGGCAACGGAGCCTGACAATGCTCCAAACTGAAATTATACTGTACTACAATAAGATTGTGGGCATCATCATCACATTGGTAACAGATTTATAAAAGTAAGCATACCGCCATGCAGTCTCCATACGCAAATATAAAGGGTTTGTCCACCTGAAGCATATCATAGATATTGTTTGTGAAATAAAAAGTTTCCAATATATTTTCTACTATATATTTACTTCAAGTGGATAAAAACTGGTCTGTGGTCATGTGATGTCAGCTCATTATATCACACAGCTCTGATTACTCTCTAATACTAATGAGCTGTGCACCTGTCTGACATCACATGACCGTGAACCATTTTTGAAGTAAACAATAAAGCTTTCTATAGAATGACAGCAAGCAGAAATGTCGAACCACAAAGAATTGATACAGAAAGTACATTGGAAAATTGTTAAAGGAAATCCATCATCAAAATCCATCATGGATAAACCAGGAAAACTTAGGCCTATTTCACACGAGTAGGACATGCAACATCCCTGCTGATGCAAAGGATTAATAGGTGTTGCAAACTTATTCCTCTCCATGTCAGTAGCTGCCTGGTGAGACTGATCACCTCACTAGGAGGTCTCTAGCATGAGAAATTTGGTAAATGGAGCTCTAGGTATCTGCCTGGTGGGGAAAGTGTTAATGTTATTGTCCAATTATATGCTTTGTTATTGCTGTAAGGAAGGAGTAAACTGGTTGGACAAATTGCTTGCTTCCTCACAAATGGAGGTTATAAAACTCCTTGTGGGTGGGAGTACATGGTCTGTCAGTCTAGAGAGTCAGTAAAGAGTCTGTTTATCCAGGAAGAAGCAGTTTCTGAGGCAACAACACTCCTAGCCTAGCCTGAAGCTACTTACCAGGCTGTGGACGAGGCCTCTGATCCTGATACCAAGCCATGCACAAGGCCGCATTAGCCTGCCACTCCAGTAATTAGGACCCCGGCTTCCTCCAACCACGGAAAAGGTCAGGCCCCGATAGGGAATGTTGCACATGTGGCTGCATTCATTTTAATGGCCAACATGGTCATCTATTTAAATGGCCGTATTGTCGACTGAACCGTACTGTACTGTGAGTGATATGAAAAAAATATAGAGCATGTATTATTTTCTCCTGTATTTTTGTAATATATGCCCCAGAGAAGTCTATGGGAACTTTTAAAATATGTGTTGCATACATCCTGTATACAGCTGTGTACAACTGTATACAACTGTGTACTGCATATACATGCAGTATCTAGGGAGTCCAGAACGAGTACGAGGTGCATTCAGCCAGGATGAAAACTTCACTTACATATGGATTTATGCGGCACAGAAATAGAGGACTGGAGTTATAATATGTTTGTATGAAAAAGGTCTTCATGATCCAGGCCCTATGACAGTGTAATCTTCTAATATTTGTTATCCATGGCCTCTCTTTTTCTAAAATGAACTTTAAACATTATGCTAACAAGCCTGAAAGGCTACTGGGGCGGTTACCAGAACCCCTCCATGCTGCAGATTCACAGGCTGTTTAACTCCCCCATGCTCCCTCAGCACTTCTCCCCTCTCTCTGTCTGATGTAATCTCACTCCAGCAAAGGAAGTTTCAGCACACAGTTGGTAGGAGAATATGTCCTTGTACACTGTAATAGCCTGTGGATCTGCAGCACACGGAAGGGCTCTGAGAACTGTTGCAGTAGCCTTTCAGGCTAAATAGCATAATGTTAAAAGTTTCAATTTAGGAGGAAGGAGACAACAAATATAAGAAGATAACCACATTCTATGAGTGATTGTCCAGTTTATCCAGGCTTGATTTTGATGGTAGATTTACTTCAACTTTTCAGTAAACCATCAATATCAATTATTAGCTAAAAGTGACCAATCCCTTCAACCTCAGAATGGGTAGTGGTGGGCACAGGCACTAGAAGGTCTCTGTACTGGAGCACTATCTCTCCCTCTTTGTATCTCACATCTCACCTTCCTTTTATCATTGTAACAATCTGTTAGTACTTGTTAGCTGTATGTCGCTGTAACAATGGCAGAAGGAGGAGGTGCAACAGAAATGGAAGCAAAGGGTGGGGGGTTCTGCAGAAATGGAGGCAGAGGAGAGGGGGCATAAAATGGAAAGGTAGCAGAAGGTGGAAGTTACAGAAAGGGAGACAGAAGGTGGGGGGGCTAAAAAAGAGGGCATCAAGTAGAGAGGCTACGGAAAGAATAGCATAAGGTGGATGACTATAGAAAAGGGGGCATTACAATTAGTAGGAACACTAGTGTTGGGGTTAGGGTACTAAATTGATTTTGATGGGATACTGTACATTGTGGTGCTGGTATATTCACATACTACAACAGCTTACAGTTATTCTTCTAATCTTGCACCGCTTTGGTTTTAATTGACCTACATTGAGTTTAGGTCAATTAAAACCAAATCATTTAAACAAAAAACTGTAATATACCTATTTTTTATGATTCTACCCTAGTGCAATAAGCTGGCATATTGTTGTAAGAAACAGTAAACAATGCTGGTATCCCACTAACCCCGGTACTCCACCATGAATAGAGCTGACAGCCTTTTCCTGGCTTTGATCATAGTGCCTTATTTATTGGATTATATAAATGTTCCAAATATAGTTGTGGAACTGAATTTCAAAATGAGCACATGTTACCCATTTAACTGATATTTAATAAAAATGAATATTACTTTTATGCAAAATCAAGAAATTTTTGGTTATGTTATTAATAAATGTCAGAATGTGCATGAAAGCATGTTACATATGTGCCCGATGGACAGATCGCTTGTTTCTGGATGTGAAAAACATTTGTATGTTCATAATTTTTCTGTTTTTAAACTGTAACATTTACATTTTTTTATGTCTAAAAAACAAGTTTACTGCAGTGCAGTCCCAAGATTCAGAGACTATGAAGTATTCTAGTTTTGGGTTCACATCTGAGCTCTGGGAGGAGGGTGGGTTAATGGGACCCGCTTCATATTATGTCTCCTTCCTTTTTCCAAGGGACTTCACTTCCTGTGTTGTCCAAGGAGGCCTCTCATTGGATGAAGTGGATCCCGTGACCCTCCAGAACTTCCAGTTGGGCAGTCCAAAACTGGAAGTAACAGAGCACCAAAGGAGGCAGAGCAGGCTATGTATGTGTTCTTTTTATTTTCACCTTAGCCGTGGGGCAGGTTATATTAATGGTGCATTTTCATTAAATTCTTAAATTAAACTCTTTAGTTTATCATTCCAAAAATTTTTATTTCAAAGGAAGCATCACAACTGTCCATAGAGCTTTATGGTCTAAAAAATATTAACTTGTTTCAATTAATAATTTGATATTAGAATGTGTTGTGAATGAGTACTAAACATGTAATATTTAAATATTTTTATGTACATATTTTGTTAAAAAAAAAACATAATTTGTTTGAAGATTATATCAGTAAGGCCATGCATACTACTTTATGTTGTAAATCTGTTCACACATCAGGTGAGCACGAACCACTTCCCTGTGTTAAGATATGAGCAATATGCTGCTGCTACACTTGCTGTATAATATATGCAATAAAACAACATACAAGCATTTGCTTGTAAATTTTTCCAGATAAAAATATTAAAATAAAATAGGTCCCATGGTGATGCATAGGGCAGCAGGGTGCACGCACATTCATTTGGGGAACAACAGAGTTGCAAGTAACTTCCATTCTCGTGATCTGTGTCACTTAGATCCCAACTGAGCAGCACATTGGCCCGTATCCACAGGATGTTAATGGACAAGCCCTTAAAGGAATAATATTCTTTCTACAATAAATGATACGTAGTATCCAGCTTTATTGGCAGGACCAAATACAAGTTAGCACTGCCAAAGCATTTACAAAATATGGGGTTGTGAGGAATGGGGTGGGGTGCAGGGTGATGGGGAACAAGATGATGGGGGACATGAGGTGTGTTTTTTTATAGTCCATGGTTTTATATATGTCTCAGTCCTTGGTATATCACAAGTCTCTCAGCCTATGGCAGGCAGTTACATATTGTGACACAATGGCGTTAATTTACTAAGGGTCGCACGGCCGCATTTCAGTCGGGTTTTACGACGTTTTCGGGGATCGCGCTGCTGGGACAGGGATATAGAAGTGGATTGTGTTGCACGCAATCAGATTTTGGGGAATCGGCACCGGCTTTCATGCCACCGAAATCGGGGGGACACTCTGTTGGACACTCCAACTGATTCGGACAGAGCACGGGATTTAACTTTAAAATTGTGTCGCAAGCCATGCACTTACATGCATCGAGAAGATGGCGAACTCCGGCGGACCTGAGCGGGGAGCGACACATTGTAGTGAATTGCGGCAGAGTGTATTCGGAGTGCATTCATAAACCCCAATGTCCCTTGTGGTCTCCTCTTCCCCCAGCAGGATGCATATCTTCTCTCCTTCCTCCATGGAAAGAGATTTGAAAGTCTCCTGAAGTGAGTGTCCCTCACTGCTGAGTATTTATAGCAGTGTAGCAGGAAGTGGATATCATCCTTGGTGGCTTCCTGGTCCAGGTGGCTTTCTGGTTGGCACACTCTGCTCTCTCTGGGCATGTATGTCTGTCTGAGCCACCCTGACTCCACGGCCAGGTTGTGAGCACTCAGTGTGTAGCAGCTCAGGATATGACTGTCTTTGGGGTCCGGTAGTTTCTCCAAGTAAGGGTACATTCAGACGACCGTCTATGGGGATGCATGGTGTCGTACACGGGGAAAAGATAGAGCATGCTCTATCTTTCCCCATATGTGCGTCCGTGCACCGCTGTTCTCTCCTCCTCTCATGGCTGTGTAAATGTACCCTAAGGGGATAGTCTGTAGTCTCTCTGTAGACTCTGGTTGCATGGTATGTTCAGCAGGCCTTGTCTCTAAACCTCTGGATGGCTTGCTTGAAGCTTCCCGGTTGGCGGATTTCTAGGCCCAGGTAGGTGTACCTGTCAGTCACTTTCAATGGACAGCTGTTCAGCGTGAAGGAGGGAAGCCTGGAAACTCTTTGGAACACCATGATCTTTGTTTTATTTAGGTTGATGGGTACTGTCCATGTGGTGCTAAATTTCTCCAGGATTTCCAGGTTGTCTTGGAGACCTCCCTCAGTAGGTGACAATATTTAAAGGTCATATGCATAAAGCATAAATTTCACCTCTGTGTCATGTAAGGTGAGTCTGGAGGAGGCCTTCAGGGGCTGCAGCCAGCTCATTGATGTAGATTTTGAAGAGCATTTACAGTAGGTGGTATATTGCCCCATCTGCATGATAATAAATACTTACATTACTGGAGTGAGTTCCGATGTTTGTTGAGGCTGTCATGGAATCTGGATAAGATCATTTTACGAGGGGCTTGTTGAGAGACTGGTATTTCTTCAGAACCAGACAGATAAGGCAAAAGTAAACTGTTTACTACTACAAAGAGAGAGAAACAAGCATATTCACCAGTTTCCCTGCATCCTCTATCAATTATCTAAATTTTGCCTTTGAAGACGTGTTTCAATTCAGAGATCATACAGAGAACAATTTGATTGAACAGCAACTCTGTCTCATGTTATTATCATTGTTTTTGAATGAATCCATCCTTATGATCAATCAATGTACATTTTTTCATACTTTTTAATTCAGTTGGATACTACAGTAACAAATATTAAAGGAGTGTCATTAAAAAATGTAAAAAAGAACTGACTGGTCAACACATAAAGGCATGATAAATACCCTATCATTTTTCTCCTGTATAATCTTTTAGGGACAGTTAGAATAATAATTAGAACGTGGCTATTTGTTTGTATTGATTTTGATTGACACAATCTCTAATTTACTTATACTCACCTTATCTTGCCTGGCTTGTAGCTTGTAGATAAGACTCTGTACACTGTTGCTTGCTGGAAGGAAGTACCTGTGTCTGAGCTGGTCTTATAATGCAGGGGGGAGGGGCAGAGAGCACTGCAGTGTGCAGACAGAAGAAGCTATTCATGAAAAGAATCTGACCATAGTCAAAAGATTTACAGTCAGTCAGATCCAGGGGTAACCAAATTGAAAACACCAGGATTGAGAGAGACTGGTTGGAAATATATCTGTGAAATGCAGTTTTTTGTTAATAACAGTAAATTACAGAATTTGTTATTTATGAATATTTTTTTTATTGTCGTAATCGAGAGGAATAGTTTCTCATCATAAGGACATAGTTTTGAACACTGGTGAGATAAGTGGCTAGCCCAAGAAAACTAGCCATATAGCTGATGACAAGCCTTGGCTTTAGAGAAAAGCCAAAAGGAGACAACTTTTGCTAAAGCCACTGGCCACGTCTCCCCACGTGTTACTTTTCCATCAGCGTGCCCTAACTTATAGATGGATTATGGGAGTAATGGAACATTACAAGATAGTCTATAGAATTTGTTGGAACCAACACAACAAGTGTACAAGCTGCATTAAACCTCTCACACTTGGGGGGTCTATTCTATCCTAATTTTAGTTTATTCAGTGCACATACATAGTGGATATTCTTGGCTATATGTCAATGTCCTAATCAGCCCAGGTGTTATTTGTTATTTTGTAATAACTTTAACTTGGAAAATCATTTTTACTTTACTTCCAGTGTTGATTTCCAGTTGCAGTTTATATTCTAGCCATTAGTGAGATACTACTTTTCATTCTTCATACTCTTAAATTAAGTGATTTATATAATCATATAACTTACAGATCTGAATAATAGTCCATTATGTAAGAACATGTTTTATAAATAAATATTATATTTTTATAGATCTTTCTACCACTGATATTTGCCTGATTGCTGCTTCCCAGTGTTGTAGACCCCGTGGTAATCTTCTGGCATGTCACCAGCTACTGGAAATAGAAAGTACTAAACTACACAACATTATCATGTTATATTTAGAAGTAACATGCACTCTGCTTTTCCAGGCCAGTTCCTTTACAACTATAATTTGGAATGATTATCAAGGTACAGAACATTCTCCACCAGGACCCTAATACAAAATTTTAATGTGATATCTGTACATCAGGGTTTAACAGTTCCTATTATATGGGTATCACAGCAATTGCAGTACTGGCATTATACCCCTGAAGAAAAGGGTAGAATAATAATAATTATTGCTTCAAGGGCTTGTAGGCCCCAAGTCTGCAATTTCCACTGGTCTGCAGATAAAGGGAGATCAATGGTTTTAACTGTATTACCCTGTGTATCTTTTCTAAGTGCAGCTATTTAAGTGCACAACAGAATTATTCCAGAATTGAACCAGAATGGAACAAAGGGATTTTATCTGTAATAATATGTATAACTCTTGTCAAAATATTATACGAAAAGCACAATAACCTCTTTCCTCCATCGCCTTTCCAATCCAAATCATGTGGACTTGTAGTGGCACTAAGAAAAGCTGTACTGTCAAGATGGCGCCGCTGTAGGTGGCTGCCTGTGCATTGGCACCCGCTTTTAACCCCCATTACCCTCCCACCCTACACTCCCACCCTACACTCCCTAACCAACTTGGCCTTACACCTTATCACTCCCCACTTTATTTTGGATCAGCACCAGAGGCTCCATATCGCTGGAAACGGATCCTGGCAGCCTAGAGCACCAGTTACGGCTTCTTGGAGCACCAGAAATGTATGTTATCACAACCAGAGCCTTACCGCAAGTCAGGAGGGACAAGTGGCAACCAGGACTCCGGTACTCCGGTACTCGGCAAAAGTGGGAGAAAACCAACAGCAGAAGCACACTGCTATATTACCACAACACTGTTAGCGCTGCAAAGGCACCCCTATACATGTCTGTCTAGTCTGTGTCTATGTGTTATTGTGACTGGTATATTTTTGTACCATAATTGCTTCCCCATAAATAATGTAATGTATCATGTAACCTGTATTGTGCTGTATCGCAATGTCCTGTAACTGTTTTTATGCAACCAATGAACTGGCAACATGTAAGAACGCGCCTCCCGAAGTATTTAAGTATCTGTAACATTAAACCTGTCTCTAACTGTGTAACAATCACCAAAACACTTTGTACACAATCATTTCCCCAGGGGATCAATAAAGTTGTATTGTATCGCATTGTATTGCCATCCTGCAAAACCTGATACACTTGAGCTTTGAATCTCTGGGAAATTGTCATATTCAAGCTCCAATATAAAAATGTGTAGGGGGTGTAACAATATTCTTTTAGGTTTTTATTTGAAAATGTTGGTTCATTTGGCCTTTCTGGCTGCTATGTTATACACTATGCAGCAAGCTACAGATTGCCATTCAGGTGCAAAGATACTGTCCTGCGGCTAATTCTCCAAAGAACTAGAGTAAAAGTCTCTTTTAGATGAATAAAACTAATTTTCAATTGCAGAAATTTCGGTGACAAAATCAGCAGTGTACCAGCAACGCCTAGAAATATAAATTCACCCATACCCATTCGGTTTTCACTGATCCTGCCTCCACCAAATGGATTACCTGTGTTTGATTGTATTCTAAAAGACATTTTGAGGGGATAGTACTAGAACCTGGGAACATAACATTCACATATCAGATATATAAATGTAACATAGTCACTTTGTCACCAATTTCCATATTTCTAAGGTGCCCTTATTGTAAGATGAAAATGAGGACAGCTGGCGCTCGTCAGACATTAATTAGGGAGGGATATGAAAAAAAAGACGTTCTTGGAATAAAATCCGACAATGAACTTGTTCCTGTGTAATGCAAAACTGAGGATGCTTCTTTCAGGAAAGATTACAGTGGAATGGAAATTGTCTTATTAATTATGTGTATTCAGAAAACAAGTCGAGCAAACACTCACCATGTGCTTTTTTCTTTCTGCTTAAACCTCAAACAGTAAACTTAACTGCAGATGTGAACATTCCTCCGACTACACACAGATCTGACATTAAAAAGACGTCTATGCCGCGACTGTTTACAGAAGATGAATGTGCTGATGTCTTTTATTTCAGCTTATTTAAGGCAAAGGAAAAAATACTGTGATTCATTTGGTGCCCTGAGAAAATCCTGCAGACTATGATATATCTAGAACATGGCAGATGCTAATCAACCATTTTTAACCTCTCCTCTGCTGCTACCCAGCAAACAATGCACCGCAGCCCCATTCATTTCAATTTGCCTAAACTACAAACTAGGTCAGTGATGGTGAACCTTTTATAGACCAAGTGCCCAAACTACAACCAAAATTCACTTATTTACTGAAGAGTGCCAACATGGAATTTTAAGTAGTAACTTTTTGTTACCTGTTTTTCCACACATCTTTCAATCGTACTGGCCCCTTGAGTACACCAAGACAGTCGAAAGAAGGAGGGCAAATTACAGGAAAAATGGTTGGTCCAGCAGGATGATCTCCGAAAATAATGCAGTTCTGTCAAAACCGTCTAACTTTTCCCGCAGTTCCAAACAACCGAATAAGTGTTGCTTTAAAATAGCACTAAGAGCAGCATTTCTTCAGTTGCCTGGGACTGCAGGAAGATTCAGCGTTTGGTGAACTCTGTCCTAGGGAGATGACCTGAGTGCCAGTGGAAAGGGCTCCGAGTGCCACCTTTGGCACCCGTGCCATAGGTTCGCCACCACTGAACTAGGTCATTGATGGCCAACCTTTGGAGCTTGATGTGTCTTGGGGGGGGGGGGGGGTGACTTCTAGAAAAATCCATAATTTAGCGATATTTGTAGTTTTAATAACAATAAGATCTCTTCCCCCAGTATTGCTTAGCCGTAACTGTGGTGCATACACTGGGAGCAGGGTGAGATTTCCGGAAGGTTGTACACTCTGCTATCCTGCCTGTAGTAACCGGAATGGACCTTGGTCTGCCACTGACAGGACTACTGTGGGACACAGTTCTAGTGTTCTCAGCTGTCTGCATACACAAGTGTGCAATAAATTCTGTGCAGGTGGGAGCTTTGGCTTCACTGCCTAAGTAACTGCCTTCACCAATGGAGGTAAAATTGCCACTGTTCATGCTGCAATCTCAGCAGGAGAGGTGTCTCAACCTTTAGATGCTGGTGCTGTCAGGTACTGAAGCCAGAGTAGCAAGAAGACAACATCATCATCCGTTGCTGAGGGTACTTTCCTGCTCAGAATGCAACATAAACAGCAACTATTTTATGTCCATTAGGGAAGGGCACCGTGCCACATTGTTAGCAGGAGAGATCCCCGCCTCCAGAGGCTGTCAGCTTGCTGCATGGTAGCAGAAATGGGGGACCATATTTACCACTGCCCGGGATATGCAACCACCAGGGACACCAGCCATGTGGAGCAGGTGTGGGATGCCAGTCTCGAGTCCCAGGTCACAGGTACACCTGTGCACCTCCATCCCCCCAATATGGCCTTGGAAGGCTGACTTACCCATCCACGCTACAGCATTGGCTCCTGTGGCTAATTAGAGCTGGCCGTCCGCTGACCTAATAAATAGCCTGCCTCTTCCTGTAATCCCAGACGGATCTTTGTGCCTCATTGCCATTGAAAAAGCATTTTTGACGTTCTGTGTATTATCCGTTGTGACCTCCTGCTATGTTCCTGATCTCGATTCTCTGCCGCCTGTCTTGACCTTTTGCTATGTCCCCAACTCTGATCCCTTGCCGCCTGTCCTGACCTTCTGCCTAACCATGACTCTGATTCTGCCTGCCAATTCTGTACCTCATCTTGGCCACCACTGCGGCAAAGTTGCGCCTGTGGAGCAACCTGGTGGTATCCGGCCACAGCAAGTCCAACCCAGATTTCCGTGCAGGGCCAACAACTTAACCAGCTCACCGCCAGGTGTAAACTAGCAATTTGTATATAAATGAGGCCTTTGTTAACCATTAGTGCCTTTACTTAGGTCTACTGTTAGCCACTATGAGCACTTTACAGTAGACCACTTGTGGCTCGCACAATCGGGACAGTGCAATACAATACCCATAACAGGGCTGTCCTGTAGTTAGGACCACCATACTAGTCCAACACTGCTGGCCAATGCCTGAAAAGTATTAATTGTTCAAATAGGACTAGTCCTACATGTTTTAATGATTTCTATTAATAAAATTAGTATCGTCTTTTAAACGTTTCCAGTCAGGCAGGATCTTCTTATTGTTTTCTGAATTGATGCCATGGGGTCTTGCCGTTGGTGACTATGCAGATCAATTCCGTACTTTTGTCTCCGAGCTTTCAAGGTATGAAGCGGCCTTGAAGAAAGGACTTGCTAGTTGAGTCAAAGAGGCTCTGTCTGCATGGGACATGCCGTCTTCACCGAGTGACCTCATCACCCTGGCTACTCAGATTGACATCCAGTTATCTGAGCGTCTGAAAGAGCAGCGTCTTGAACAAGCGTAGAGCAGGATCTGTCAACTGCCTCGCTTGGCCCCTGTCTTCCAAAGACCTCAACAACTTCCCTCTTTGTCTGCTATGTAGGAGGCCATGGTGGATAGAGATTCGGTCCGGTACCGCACTGAGCCTCTATGTCTGCAAGTTGGGGCATTGCACAAAGAGATACTATCGTTTTATGTGCTACCCCAGTCTACGTCTTCCGTGGTTGCAGCACCACGCACTTGTGCTCAACTGGAATACTGGGGAAGTTTTTGGCTGGGACCGGCATGCCAATCACGCTGTCTAGCGGCACTTCATCCTGTGTCCACCGTGTCTTTTCTGGTGTCCTCCAAGCCTCTGGTGGGTCTTCCTGCTTCTTACTTGGACTTCCTGGCGTCTTCTCTGAGAAGCAAGCGGTGACTCTTCCACCACACCGTCTCTACGACTGCCCTATAGAGCTGCTGCCGGGCACATCTCCTCCACTGGAATGGGTGTACCCACTGTCTGTAAACCACAGCTATGTCAGCCTATGTGAAGGAGAATCTGCAAAAAGGGTTCATACGCAAGTCCTCTTCTCCTGCCGGTCCTGGTTTCATTTACATGGCCAAGAAGGATTTGAAAAATTCTCATTGATTTGTTACTTTATGGTGAAGGCTATATCATGTGAAAATTTGTTATATAATAAAAAAGGAGCAATAAGAATTAAGAACGTGTGTGCCATGTTTTCCGAATGGACTACAGATGGATCCCATGAAATTGTTTGCGGTATTTCAGTGGCCTAGCCCAGTGGGACATTGGCTTCCATAATTACTACCGGCAGTTCATATCACATTTTTGCTCCCTCGTGTCTCCCATTGTGACGCTGACCAAGAAAAATGCCAATCCTAAGCACCACCCACCGGAGGCTGAAGAACCTTTCTCCAAGCTGAAGTCTGCCTTTGCCTCTGCTTCTCTACTCTCTTGGCCTGATACAGAGAAACCGTTCCTGCTTGGTAGGTGCTGATGCCTTTCTCACCCAGAAAGGGCCCAAAGGCCGAATTCTCACTTGCGCCTTCTTCTCAAAAAAAGAGTGGCGTTATCGTTATCTGAAAGGAGCTTGTCATCCAGTCTGCATCTGTATCTATCTCTCATCGTCTTAATCCATGGCAGGCTCCTTGGTCTCTCATCTTCCCTCGCTTTAATTTCCTAATCCATTTCCGTCCAGCAGAGAAGAATGTCAAAGAATATCAAAGTAGCATCTCATACCTTCAATGTTATTGGGGATGAACTCCTGAACGCCTTGCTGTTGCCGCTCCTGTGGATCTAGGGCAAATTCCTCCTGTCAAAACCTTTGTTCAACCTGCTCTTCTGAAGAGGATACAGACTTGGGGACATTGCTCTAGTATGGCTGGGCACCCTCGGGTACAGAAATCTGTTGATCTCATCTCTCGTTTATACTGGTGGCCAGGATGTACGAGACTTTGTGAGTTCCTGCATCTCATGTGCCCAAAATTAGTCATCAGGTCTCAAGCCAACAGGTCTGCACCTGCCACTGCCTATACCCATCTGCCCGTAGACTCATATAGCCATGGACTTTGTTACAGATCTTCTGCCTTCTTCCGGTAATAACGTCATACGGTGGGTCACAGACTGGTTCTCTAAAATGTCCCATTTCATTCCTCTGCCTGGTTTACCATCATCTCCTCGTCTTGCCAGCTTGTTCTTTCTCCACATTTTCCCACTTCATCATCTTCCTCAACACATTGGGGCTCATTTACTAAGGGTCTGAACGCCAGACTTTTGTTGGGTTTCCCGAATATTTCCGTTTTGTGCCAAATTGCCCCAGGTTTTTTGCGCACGCGATCGGATTGTTGTGCATCAGCGTCGGCTTGCACGCAACAGAAATGGGGGTGCCTGGCCGTGGGACAACCATACAGATTCGGACAAACCGTGGAATATAAAAAATGAAGTGTGTTCAAGATCAAGCACTCACATGCACCAGGAAGAAGGTGAACTCGGGCGGACCTCGGCATAGCAGCGACACCTGCTGGATATAGGGTGCACAACCTTGGTAAATCCCGGGAGACCCGAATCCTCGTCGGACAATGCACCGCGGGATCTCGACTGGGCCGGGTAAGTAAATGTGCCCCATTGTATTGGACTGAGGGGTCCAGTTTGTTTCCAACTTCAAGTAAAGCTCACTTAACCTCATCCGCAGTCTAACGGGCAAGTGGAGAGAGTCAATTGTTTCTGCTTAAAAGGATGACTGGTCCACCCTATTGCTTTGGTCAGAATTCTCCTACAATTCTTTGGACTCTGAATCTGCCAGTGCCACTCCCTTCTTCATTGTTTATGGACGACATCCACACCCACCTCTTCCTCTTACTGAGCCTTCTGATGTCCCTGCCGTGGAAGAACTAGTACGAGACCTTAAGTCCATCTGGCAGCAAACTCGTGAGCAGGTAAAGCAGGTATCCTCCAGTCTTCTCTCCCGGTAAAAAAGTGTGGTTGTCCCTAAGATATGTCCGGCTTAAAATTCCCAGCTACAAACTTGGTCCTCGTTTCTTGGGTCCATTCGAGGTCCATTTCTTATCAACTGGAAGGGGTTCAGGTCAAGGAGAGAACTTGGGAGCCGAAGACAACATCCTGGACCACAGTATTCTCCAAAGATTTCTTCAGACCAAGAAGAAGGGAGGCCAATGAGGGTGGCAGGCTACTGTCACAGGGTCGCAAGCAAACCTGTGTACCTCCATGGCCCCCAGTACGGCCAAGGCAGGCTGACTTAACCGTCTGCACTGGTCGCTGGTCAGCTGCTGATCTAATAAATAGACGGCCTCTTACTGTAACCCCTGCCGGATTTTTGTTCCACATTGCCACTTAAAAGGCAATGCGGACATTCTGTGTATTATACATTGTGACGTCCTGCTACATTCCTGATCTCGATTCTCTGCCACCTGACCTTTTGGTACATCCATGATTCCGATCCCGTGCCACCTGTCTTGACTTTCTGCCTGACCATGACTCCGATTCTGCCGGCCGATTCTGTACCTCGCCTTGGCCACCACTACGGGGAAAGTTGAGCCTGTACATCGACCTGGTGGTATCCCGCCGCAGCAAGTCCAACCTGCTTTGCAGCTGGCTCGGGTGCCACTTAGACTCCACTCTTTGGTATCCGTAAAGGGACACAGTACATATAGATCTATAGTAATCACCAGCATCACAATATATGTCTTCATTCCTTATCAGAACACTATGGTGCACATTTACTTACCTGCTCCACGTCGCGATCCCCGATCCAGAATGTCAGACGAACATGAATGTGCCGCGATTCACTACCAGCGTGCGCCCGATATCCTGCAAGTCCGCCGGAGTTCACCTTCTTCTTCCTGGTGCAAGTAAGTGCTTGGCTTGTGACACAATTTTAAAGTTAAATCCCGCGTTTTGTCCGAATCCGTCGAATCGTCCGGCAGCTCGTCCCCCCATTTGTGTCGCATGAAAGCCGAAGCGATTGCACCAAAATTCAATCTCGTCTGACACAAGTCAGAAATCCTGACGGAAATGCAGCTGCAGAACCCTTAGTAAATAAGCCCCTATATGTGAATTAGAGGGCACTGTAAATATGTAAGATCATTTGGAATACTGTGTATTAGGACCCTGGTCCTGGTGTTGTAGTTATGTATTGAGCTCGGTTCTGGTGATTTAATTATGTACTGCACTATACACTCACCGGCCACTTTATTAGGTACACCTGTCCAACTGCTCGTTAACACTTAATTTCTAATCAGCCAATCACATGGCAGCAACTCAGCGCATTTAGGCATGTAGACATGGTCAAGACAATCTCATGCAGTTCAAACCGAGCATCAGTATGGGGAAGAAAGGTGATTTGATGGTTGTTGGTGCCAGAAGGGCTGGTCTGAGTATTTCAGAAACTGCTGATCTACTGGGATTTTCACACACAACCATCTCTAGGGTTTACAGAGAATGGTCCGAAAAAGAAAAAACATCCAGTGAGCAGCAGCTCTGTGGGCGGAAATGCCTTGTTGATGCCAGAGGTCAGAGGAGAATGGGCAGACTGGTTCAAGCTGATAGAAAGGCAACAGTGACTCAAATCGCCACCCGTTACAACCAAGGTAGGCAGAAGAGCATCTCTGAATGCACAGTACGTCGAACTTTGAGGCAGATGGGCTACAGCAGCAGAAGACCACACCGGGTGCCACTCCTTTCAGCTAAGAACAGGAAACTGAGGCTATAATTTGCACAAGCTCATCGAAATTGGACAGTAGAAGATTGGGAAAACGTTGCCTGGTCTGATGAGTCTCGATTTCTGCTGCGACATTCGGATGGTAGGGTCAGAATTTGGCGTCAACAACATGAAAGCATGGATGTATCAATGGTTCAGGCTGGTGGTGGTGGTGTCATGGTGTGGGGAATATTTTCTTGGCACTCTTTGGGCCCCTTGGTACCAATTGAGCATCGTTGCAACGCCACAGCCTACCTGAGTATTGTGGCTGACCATGTCCATCCCTTTATGACCACAATGTACCCAACATCTGATGGCTACTTTCAGCAGGATAATGCGCCATGCCATAAAGCTGGAATCATCTCAGACTGGTTTCTTGAACATGACAATGAGTTCACTGTACTCAAATGGCCTCCACAGTCACCAGATCTCAATCCAATAGAGCATCTTTGGGATGTGGTGGAACGGGAGATTCGCATCATGGATGTGCAGCCGACAAATCTGCGGCAACTGTGTGATGTCATCATGCCAATATGGACCAAAATCTCTGAGGAATGCTTCCAGCACCTTGTTGAATCTATGCCACGAAGAATTGAGGCAGTTCCGAAGGCAAAAGGGGGTCCAACCCGTTACTAGCATGGTGTACCCAATAAAGTGGCCGGTGAGTGTATATATATATTCATTTAATAGGCACTACAGGAGGTCTCCCGGTTACATATATGATTGGTGAAGTTCTGTAGTGTTGTTCCTAATTTGAATTTGTATGTAAGTCGGAACTGTATATTTTATAATTGTAGCCCCAGCCAAATGTTTTTTGGTCCCTGTGACAATTGGATTTTGAAAATGTTGGGTTGTCAGAAGAACCAGGGTTAACAATAAAGCTTAATTGCAGACACCTTTGACAACTGTTATAGCTGTTTATTGTAGCCTAAGGTTAAAGTACAGTAAATTACCAACATCCAGAGGTCCGTTTGTAAGTAGGGGTCGTCTGTAAGTCGGTTGTTCTTAAGTATGGGACCGCTAGTATATTGTAATTTAAAAGACACTGTAGATGTTTTATTTAAAGGGGGGTAGTCACTATGTACTGAAATGAATTCTGTGGAGGCCTTGTTTAGCCCAGCTTGGTGTGAAGGTGCATCAGGTAGCATCAGGCGACATTAGGGGGATGGCGCTCAAAGGCCTATGATAATAAACAAATCATTTGGATTTTGAATTTTGAAATTTGCGGCCGCATGTACGTCCCCGCAGACGGCCATGTGAATGAGCCCTCAGTATTGACCATTGGGGTTTTGGTCCACGCAAAACAAAAGGATAAACCAAACCATCTTGTTCCAAACACATACTGTTGGGGGATGATTGTGACAACCCCATACACATAAGATGGTCAGCCAGTCCTGCAGAAATTGTGTGGTTTGGCATACATTAAACATGCCAATAGCTTTGTACCACTTTGTATTTGTCCACAGTACAAATGTTGCTGCGTGTTCCTATATGACAGGTTATCACTTCCCCTTCAACCTTTTACAGGACCCCTGGAATGGTTTGTTTATTATAACGTCTTTGATTTATCTCTGGAGTAAACAGGCTATAGTGGAGGTGGACATTCGCTCCCTTACTTGCTTGTAAAGCAGTCAGCATGAGACTCCCTGCAATGGGCTTGGTCAGGATCAAAGTACATCTGACATACCAGTGTCAAGCTGAGCACTACTTCCCACATGAAAAGCAGGAACAACAATGCTTTGATCATTATTTGGAGGACCTTCTGATCTGTAGCTAAAATCTTCCATGAGTGCGGTTACTTTCTTGGCACATCGATATATTCTGCGTGTTATTTCCATTAGTTTATTTAACGCAGCCATGTCTTAGTGATTGCTGGCCAGACATTACTATTAACATATCCATTATTCGTACCAGCTTTTCCTTTTTAAACTGGAACAGCATCTTACACTTTTCATACAAGATTCTGAATAGCACAAGTCATGATAAACGCACAATGCAATGTATCTTACAATACATTGCATGGATAACAAGTGGTTAATTTTGTAATTCCAATCATGTGAAGAAATGTCATATTAATATTAAAGAGAAGTCATTGAATACCCAGTTTCCGCCTACTATAGGAAATCATTGCGAGAGCATTCCCCTCCATCCATAGCCAACATGTTACCATGGCTGTTGGTACAGATGCCACTGCCTCAGCTCCCCAGTGTCCTGGGCATAATTGAGCTTCCGCTTTTAGCTGGCAGTTCCTGGGTCATGCACCAAATGTTTCCCCTTCCAATAAGTGTACATACCTGGTGCTAAAAGGTTTCTCCCCTCCAAAAAGCATTGAGGTTCTATGTGTTGCGTACTAAGATGTGTTGTATCTACAGTTCTCCATCTGACTCTGAGTTCTGCTCTATGGATTTTGGTTTAAAGGAAACCTACTACCAGGATGAAGGAATGTAAACCGAGCACACCTCTGGCAGTAACTGCTCTTCTTATGACCTTGTTTTTACAAAAAAGAGGCAAATGAGCCTGAGGAGCTGTGTGCTCAATTAACAGCTATGGCTCCCAGTGCCCCTCAGGCTCAATTGTATAATTAGCATATTCACATTGATTCATTTTCACAGCTGCTTTAACTTCTAGCAATAAGGAAAAACACATTCAAACCAGCCAAACGCACGGTAACATGCAAAAACGCATGCGTTTTTAAACACACGTTTTGCAATGTGTCTTTTTTAAAAATGCACCGTGTTACTGTAGCCTAAGGATCCTTTGTTCTCTGACTATAGTCTCTGACTGTAGCTTTACTATGTGAACAACCTCACAAAATATCCGATACTCTTAAAGACTAGCAAGGCTCTGCAAGTACTGCACAACACTCCATATACAGTGGGTACAGAAAGTATTCAGGCAAATTTTTCACGCTTTGTTTTACTGCCACCAATTGGAAAGATCAAAAAAGTTGTCTTTTAGCTCATTTATGTACACTCTACAGCCCATCTTGACAGGAAAAAATAGAAATGTAGATATTTTTGATAATTTACTAAGCATGGTCATAAATATTTAGACCCTTTGCTGTGATACTCATATTTAACTCACATGCTGTCCATTTCCTTCTAATCCTCTTTGAGATGGTTCTACTCCTTCATTACCTTTTACAATTATGCTAATGAGTCAGAAGGGCTACTGGGGCAGTTCCCAGAGCACCTCTGTAATGATAAGCTGACCCATCAGTATTCAGGTCTGTCAGGTTCAACCAAACCCAGACCAAAAGACCTGCAATCGCCACTCACCTACACATGCCGCAGGCCATTAAGGCATGGTGAAAGACGATCCTTGGGAAAATGGCAATAGCTACAAACAATTGAGGGCTCATTTATGAAATAACTCTTCACCATTAGAGGGCACTGTTACTCAGACAGAGAAAGCATAACACCTGCAATCGGTGCCAGTATGAACCCAAACATTGTGGTTTAGGTCCACTCATCACTGGCCCTCAGTGCTGCAGATACCCCTCTGCTCCTGCTCAGTACATTCCCCCTTCCTCCGCCTGATGTATTCTCACTGCAGCAGAGGAAGTTTAGGCACACACAGGGCCGGCGCTATGGGTAGGCAAAGTTGGAGAATCTCTGAAAGAGGAGAATCTCTTATTTCAAATGAATCTTAATCCAAATGAATTTTGTTTCTAGGTGCCAGGGATCCAGAGATATTCAGGTTTAAAGTGAGAACATCAGGAGCCATTTTTATATATAAAAATCACTTCCAATGGCAGTTTAACAGTTAATATCTCAGTTTTCATATAAAAGAGGAGACTCTCTTCTTTCATAGGAAAAAAGAAGTAAGGTTCTATGTGTCACAGAGCCAGAGATACAGCCCCCTGAAGTGTACCCCCCCTCCAGATTCTTAGCCATCAGACTGCAGGGAGAATTTGCTGCACACAGGAGCTGCTGCACCTCACAGATAATGGAAATATTCACTTTATATGTTACTACATTCTGATAAGGGATAATATCAACTAATATTCATGTTTTAACCCTTCTCTTGGCTGAACTATCTAAGAACACACTTTCTCTCTTATTGCCTTTTCGTGATAGTTTTTTGCGAAAATTTTGCGAAAATTGACTGATACGATGAACATTTGATCCTCTTTGCCTGATGTCACTACATATTAACACCACGACCCAGAACATGTCCATAAAGCTATATGTAACACCAAAAACACACACATGTTCTGGAATAAAGTTTTTATTGCACACTATCCTCCATTATTTACACCTATGTTATGAGGTTCTCGCTCAGATTCTTATGAACCGCTGAGGGTTCTGTTATTGTGCGGATAATACAATGGCGCACATCTAAAAGTGACTTTTATTATCTCATTAGCTTGGTTTATGGATATATAGTTATTATTTGGGTGACCATTGTGTAAGGAGCGCACAATAATATATCTCTGTGACCCAAAGTGCAATTTTCGGCAGAAATAGTTTGGAGTCCCCTGTGGATGTAACGTTCCCTTTGCTGCATATTTTGGTGAATATTCACATGTGGGGTCTGTATGATCTCCTCACATCTTACTGTTTTAGGAAAGTATATTTTCTTTATATAAGTATTTTGGATTTGTACATATTTTAGAGGAATGTTCATTGCCAAATGCATCGCCTGGTTCTCTGCTTTCAAAATTCTATAGGTTTTATGACGCCTTTACTTTTTATTGAGTTTTATTGCTATATTTTACAGGTTGTGACTGTCTTTAAATTTCTAGCTGAAAATCAGATATCTAGTTATTACAGTGTTAGTGATATTATGATGATTTATTTACGTGATCATATCAAAATGGGACATTTGTGAACTCTGCACATGTGAAGGTCAATATTTTCTGTTTGGAGAACATTTTTTTCTATCAAAGTCAAATTTTAGGTATTTTTTATAAAATGTTTCATTTTGAATCAAAATTGCATGTAGAAAATTGGTCAAGTGTCTGCTCTCAGAAAAAAAATGAGATTTTTTGGGTTTACTTTAATTCTTTTTGCTGTAATTTTGATTTTATTTTTAAACGTCAAAATTGTAAAAATTTCTCTGGCCAAAACATCCAGAAATTCCCAGCGGTGAAAGGGTTAATACCCCTTGGTTAAATTCCCGGGTGAAGATGCTTACCATCCATCTCCTGTCTATATATCTTTCTGTCTAGTTACCGTATATACTCGTGTTTAAGCCGCGTTTTTCAGCACAAAAAATGTGCTGAAAAACGTCCCCTCGGCTTATACACGAGTCTATTACAAAAAAAAATTACCCACTTAAAAAAAATAAACTTAAATACTCACCCTCCGATGTCAGCGTGGCTTACCGATGTCCCCGTGATCTTCTTTCTTCTCCGCGGCTCTTCTTCTTTCTTCTTGCTTCTGTCATGGACGCGCCATGTTTTCTTCGTGGCCGCGCATACTATGACGTCAGCAGCGGCCGCGTCATTGTATGCGCATGCTAGAAGAAAACATGGACGCGTCCATGCCGGAGGCAAGAAGAGAGAAGAGGAGCCGCGGAGGAGTAAGAAGACGGGGCGCACTGACAACGGTAAGCCGCGCCGACATCAGGGAGCCGCGCTGACATTGGAGGGTGAGTATTTAAGTTTATTTTTTTAAGGGCCGTGGGGGCAGGCTGCTGTATACTATTAGGGGCTTGCTGTATACTACTAGGGGCTTACTGTATTCCCACCCTCGGCTTATACTCGAGTCAGTAGTTTTTCCCAGTTTTTGGTGGTAAAATTAGGGGTCTCGGCTTATGCTCGGGTCGGCTTATACTCGAGTATATACGGTATCTATCTCCTATAATCTGACCATTTATATATCTTGCTTTTTCTCTATTTATCAATCTTTTATTTCTCTTCTACTGTATTTATCTCTCATATACATCTCCTATATATCATCTATATTATAGTTCTGCATCTAGAAATCTCTATCATCTTTCATATTTATCTTCTATCATAATAATTATAATTAATCATTCTTTATTTATATAGCGCACACAGGTGATGCAGCGCTGCACTGTGCTTGCCAGATCAGTCCCTGTGCCCATGGGGCTCACAATCTATTCAACCTACCAGTAATTTTTTGGAGTGTAGGAGGAAACCATAGGACCCCGAGGAAACCCACGCAAACACAGAGCTGCAAGGCTGTAGTGCTAACCACTGAGGCACCATGCTGCCCATCAATCTCCCTATCATCTATCTATCTCCTGTAAAATTCTCCCATACTACAGATTGTTTTACCAAACTAAAGGAAGCCTCTTACTGACTGTGACTGGTCATAAAATAGTTTTATTTTGGGGCCCCACTTTGTCTAGAACCGGCCCTGGGCACACAGTGGAAGGGGGAAAGTGCTCATTGTAACAGCATGTTAATCTGCAGCACATCAGGGCTCTGGGAGCTGCCTTTGGGCTCTTTAGCATAATTTAAAAAGTTGATTTGAGAAGGAAGGAGGCCATGGGTAACAAACATAAGAAGATTACCACAGTCACAGTGCCTGGATCTATGAGTAAGTGTCCTTGGTTTATCCATGCTTGATTTTGATCATAGATTTCCTTGAAATCCGCAAATTGTATGCTCAAAATGGTGCACAAATTCTATATACTGTGCGGTCCTAAACCCTGAAAGTTATGATTGTTATGTATTTGCATTGGACATGTTATGCTGGCGTTTCCCTATTATAACATTTCATTGTCAGATCTTTTGTTTGCATGCTTTTCAATATGCCATTTGTTATGTCTGTTGTTTCCCCGTTTCTGCAGAACATTGTGAAATATATTGGATTTGTGTAAATAAAGATTATTCTTCATATCCTCAGATGGCTCTATAGCCTCAATATTGTGCCTCCAGAGCTATCACAATCCCTGAATGCTGGTTCAGAATAATACACTGGAGCTCTGCCACCACTAAAATTGGCATCACATTCTGGATAACATCCAACTCTGTCCAACTGGTTTATGACTGGCATGTTTTCAAAATGAAAACAATTAACATACATGTGATCTTTAGTTCTGCTCAAATATTCCACATGGCATTAGGTCATTATTGGGTAAAAGGTCAGGAACCAGATCCAGGTTGAGCAGAGAGTCTGTATTTTTTAAAATCCTTTTCCTTCCTTTTTTCCCAACCTCTGTTCACTGTTGAATGATCTAAATAAATTGTCCCACTTTCCAATTTTGTAGCAGAAGTTTTTTTTTTACTTATAATATAATTACTTATAGAGTAAATCCTCCGTCATAATATAGTAACATAAAACATAACACAAGACAACGCCTATTCCTTAATCCATAAGATCCCCATTAATTATTGAGTCTTGGTCTTTCGCTGCACTTTGTTTCCTATAGTATATTATGTTGATCCGTATTGTGTTCCCGCAGCTTTGCATCACGGAAACATGACTCACATTGTTTATGGGCCACTGGAGTGACATTGACATAAGCATGGCTGAGCTGTGGATCAGGGTTACCTAGAGGACAAACTGAGGACTTTTTTTTTTGTTCTCTGAACGTTTAATGAAGCATTGTAACTGGGATGAGTACATAGTAAACTAGAAGACACAGTTCAGCTTCTAGTTATGGATTACAACATGAGCAGAACTGTCGCCATTCTCTGGCAGATTCTTCCGGTGGATCATATTCCAGGTTTCAGTTGGCAGCAGCGGAATACTAAGAAATGAAACATAAATTACTCACATACTGCTTGGAGTAACTTTCACAAGCCTATATCTAGCTATACATGTATGGAATGTGTATGTTTATAAATCTTTCTTAAGGTGAAGGGACCATGGGGCTGTAACTAAAGTGGTGTTTCTCATGATAAACTTATGAATGTCCACAATAGCACCAAGCTTGGCACCCACATCAGGATCCAGATTGGCCAAAACGGGCATTTACTCGATCTTTGTTCATCTTGCATGTCAGTAGAGTGAGGACATTATATAGGGTAAGTACAGACGGTCTCCTACTTAAGAACACCTGACTTACACACAACCCCTAGTTACAAATGGACCTCTGGATTTTGGTAATTTACTGTAATTTAGCCCTAGGCTACAATAAACAGCTATAACAGTTATCACAGATGTCTGAGGTGAAGCTTTATTGTTAATCCTGGCTCTTATGACAATCCAACATTTTTAAAATCCAATTGTAATTCAGACCCAAAAAATTTTGTCTGGGGTTACAATTATAAAATATATAGTTCCAAGTTAGATACAAATTCAACTTAAGAACAAACTTCCAGAACCTATCTTGTAAGTAACCTGGGGACTGCCTGTATAATAAGGTCTACAAACCACAGTAACTGATGCTGGGTGATAAATGCTGCTGGTCAGATCCAGGACCCTCAAGGATCTGATGTGGCAAATTGCCTGTAGGCTCCATGGACAATTGGGCCCAGTCACAAGTACAACCACTAAGACCCCTTTAGCTACTGGACTGAGGAAGTTAATAACTAGTGTAAAATGTAAACTTAAGTCCTTCAGTTCCTAGGTAACAAGTAAAAACAGAGCACATAGAGAACATGGTGGTTTTCTAGTTTGAGGGAATGTGCCACCAGTTTTTGTTTCAGATAACACAACATATAACATCTTGTACTCTATTTTTTATGTCTGCTTGTTTACTTGTTTGCCATCTTGTTTGTGCTCCAGTAACCGCATTTAGTGACATGCTTTACAGCCGCCTTATGGCCCCAGGCAGCAATGATCTGGGGCCAACTCCTTGGGGTCTAATGAGATTTTTCTAGACATATAGGAGGTGTAAATAAACAGAGACATCATATATGGTAGAAAAAGTGGATGTAATAATGTTAATAGATGTGCTAGTTTTCTACAAAGATGTTCAATTGAAATCCAGTCTGTGATATAAATGAGGGGACTGAGGCTTAGTGGTCAGAGTGAGAATTACCGGATATAGAACTTTGTATTAAAGGAAACCTACCACTTCCAATAGGGCTTCTAAGCAGCAAAGGGTGAGCTGGTGCCGGCGCTCATCTTCGTTATGTTCTTAAACAGTTTTAAAGCGTTTAAGTGCTTTAGTAATCTTTATACACAAGTAGCTTCACCGCACGGTGGTACGTGCTCAGCGCACCAATTATTAGCCAATTTCTGGTGACCCCCTTCCCTTTAAACCATCTGGAGCTGATGATAATATCTGCATGGATTGGTATATTCCTGCCTTGGTTTTCTCCTGAACTCTAATAACAAACAGAGCTTTTCCTTAACTTTCTATGGAACATCTCTACTATGAGTGTCTGAGACAGGGTGCTGACCATCTCCACACAGTACTGTAGAATCCATATATGGGACATGTGAACTGTACATAGACATTTTGATGGATTCCAAAGTGTATGGTGCTATTATGATTATGTATGTTTATAGCATTAGCCACATGTTAATACTGAAGGCTGAGGATTGTACTTTCTCAGTCTGGTCTGGGTGGGTAGAACTTTTACAATTACTGAAAGGAGAAGCTACAAACAATTGAGGGCTCATTTATGAACTAACTCTTCACCATTAGAGGGCACTGTTACTCAGACCAATGCAATGATGAGAAGGTGGATCCAATTTAACATTTTGGAGATAAAACACCATTATTTAAATATGAATTGCCATAATTTTCTCAGTTTGTGCTGTGACGCACATACGCATGAATGCCTACTAAACAAGGCAGTGGTTTTTATCACATGCAGAAAATAGCATCTTTCCCACAAAAGATGCGGTTTAGAGAAAAGACAACTCTGAACCTGACTTTCTAGTTCTAGCCTTTCTTTGACGTTCCATTTCAATGTTTGCGTTAAAGGAGAGAGAAGTCTATGTACCCTGAATGTTTCTCTAATTACTCCAGTTACTCCAAAAATAAACATACAAGAAAATCAGAAAAAATGCGGCAAGGCCACCCTCACACCAAAAACTCCTGCACAAGCAAGAAGTGCTATTACTCACAGAGTCCATTTTCCCCTGGTGGTCTGCCTTGTAATTAAAACAAATGAGGCCCTCTGTGTGCTTCCAAATAAATATTTAAGGAAAAGATTCATAGACATATGTAATGCAGTTCCAAAAATATATTAGAGCCAGGAAACTGTGAGAAAACCCTAAAACTGGAATAAAAATAAGCCCTGAATGAGTAAATTGTTTTATTTGATCATAATACAAAATGAATAAAACATTTCAACAGGTTTCCTTAGCATGAAATATGTGTTTTACTTATTCACAAACACAACCAAATTAAAGTGCTCCTGAATAGGCAAACTTCTCTGAAACCAACATTAGACATAGAAATCTGCCTCTCTTGGTGAGAACACAGGGGTTAATTTCCTGCCCTACTGCAGACTCCAGACTTATTTACTAAGGGTCGCAGATTGCACTTTCGTCTGTTTGCTGTTTTCAGGGATTGTACGGCCTGGCCAGGTATTTAACAGGTGTCTGCTTGATTTAAATTTCAAGTTGTTTCGAAAGCTAATGCACTTACATGCATCAGGAAGAAGAAGGTGAACTCTGTCGGACCTGAGCGGGGAGGCGTCACATGCAGGATATAAGGTTCACAATCTCAGTGAATCGCAGCACAGTGCATTATCATCTGTGAACTCCGTCGGACAGTTAGTAAATGTGCCCCTATATGATTAAGTAAAAAGTAGAAAAAGTGCTTTATCATTAGAAATCTACCATCAAAATAAATCATGATAATCCACGCACCCGGACTGTGGTAATCTTCTTATATTTGTTATCCATGGCTTCTACCTACTAAAATCAACTTTTATAAGCCTGAAGGGCTCTCGGGGGCTTTACCAGAGCACCTCCATGCAGTAGCTTTACAGGCTATAAGACTGTCTCCCCCTCCCCTCTGCTCCCTCAGCAGTTCTTCCTCCCTCTGATGTAATCTCACTGCAGTAGAGAAATAGAGTGGGGGGTGAAGTGCTCCTGCACAGTGTAACAGCCTGTGAATCTGCAGCACAGATGGGCTCTGGTAATGCCCCCTGAGCACTTGAGGTTAGTTAGAATAATTTTAAAAGTTGATTTAAGAAGGAAGGAGTCCATGTATTATTAATGAAGCATCATTAATTCCATGGTGGTGTACGGACAACAAATATAAAAATAACAACTATGAGAACAGTCACTGTGCCTGGATCTATCAGTAAGTGTCCCTGGTTTAGACGGTAGCTTTCCTTTAACATGATAAACTACTGGCACCTACATTTACACCCAGGGGCCCTGGCGATGTCTTTATACAGACTGTTGATGCATTGTATCTCTCAAAAAAGATGTTTTCAAAATGTACAGAGAGAGTGGATAGGAGGGGGGAGAGAGTGGTTAGTCTCCATGCAGCGCCCCCACAGGTGAAGAGCAGCATTACACGGCTCCTGAGATGATCTTTGTGGTTGCTTCTGGATGGTGATAAGTCACAGTCTACGTCTTTGGAAATCTTGTAACAGATTCACTGTAACAAATGACAGCCCTCTTCTTCCAAGTACAGTAAGGAGGGGCTGCTGCTTTCATGTGAAAGGCTGGCCTAGTGATTGATGCTAAATCTTTATTTTAAAAATCTGACCCAGACTATTTTCTTTTATCAAAGTGAAGAAAAATGATGTGAATTCTCTGTGTCATTACAAGGGTTTGCAATATTAGGAAATAATGCCAGATGCTCATTAACTGACTGGTATCTTCAAACCAGGAAATGTGGGTTTTAATGTTCTAATGGCAGCAAATATGATTACGGCTAAAAACCTTGGAAACCGAATTTAATATACATTACATAACTTATTAACCCCTCTGGCTAGGTTACTGGAAATGACACTGATGCCTCAGACATATTTCCTAATTGAAAGAAAATTCAGATTTTTTTTATCTACATTTTTAATCCATATCATTGACCAGACCTTTACTTTACGATCCTAAATGACTTTCTAAAAATGGTAGAAAGGAACTGATTGGTTGTCATGGCAGCAACTTAGGTTTTTTTTCCATAAAAGCCCAAGATTGTAGCTGAAGAGCATTAGTCATAAAGGATCAACTCCTTCACTAGAAAGAAT
The DNA here is from genome assembly GCF_040894005.1 of Engystomops pustulosus. NCBI lineage: Eukaryota > Metazoa > Chordata > Amphibia > Anura > Leptodactylidae > Engystomops > Engystomops pustulosus. Next base: position 152,508,724 of record NC_092414.1, read on the forward strand.
TAAGTGACCATTCACAAATGCACTGTACACTATGATAGAGCATGTACAGGCAGTCCCCAGGTTACATACAAGATAGCGTTTGTAGGTTTGTTCTTATGTTAAACTTGTATGTAAGTCGGAACTGTATATTTTATAATTGTAACCCAAGACAGAATTTTTTTGGTCTCTGTGACGATTGGATTTTTAAAAAAGTTGGATTGTCAAAGATTAACAATAAATCTTAGTTGCAGACACATTTGAGAACTGTTACAGCTGATCATTGTAGGCTGGGACTAAAGTACAGTAAATTACCAACATCTAGAGGTCCATTTGTAACTGGGGGTCGTATGTAAGTCGGGTGCTCTTAAGTAGGGGACCACCTGTATTCCTAACTTTGTGCGGGAAATGGGGTGATCAGGCACACCCTTTGTATAGTGGTACCAGGAGCCAAGCAACATAATATGCTATAGTTTGTAATTATATTGTGGTACACACTAAATCTTGTGCAGGACAATAGATGCTGAAATTGTCTTCAAAATGTCTTCATCCTACATGCTTCATGTCAGATGTACTGAGAGACTACAGCTTGTGGCACACGACCATGTGGCCAGACTAATTCCATAAAAATAAACTCTAGATACTCACCTTCACTCGTTCCGCTGCAGCAGTCCTGCCTCCTCCTCTACCGTGTCTTTGTACAGCAGCACCCCTCAGGTGCGTTGTGATGATGTCAATGCAACTGCAAGGCTCTGCTCTACACAGACATGGCAGTGACTCAGAGGTGATACAGAGATCTCATGGCTCTCTATATCACCATGACAATGTACTCAACTGTATCTGTGTCCAGAAGACCCAAATAGAGTTGATGTCCCGGGACATACCTCCCATTGGGTGGGACAGCAGGACAGAGCCCAAAATTCAGGACTGTCATGGAACATGAATGGAGTGATGGTCACATGTGTACGATCGCACCAATCAAGCTGGAGAAGGCCTCTAAGGATCAAACACACTGGCAACCCATTAAAAGGAGTAGGACATAGCATGCTTTTTCTTTGTTACATAAAGGGTCACAGATAAAGCTTATTCAGCAGGTGGCCTTACAGCAAAAGGCAATGCTACATAAGCTCTCCTGAAGACACGTACATACTTGTTTTTGGCTATTGGTGGTGGTACAAAACAAGATCAAATGCTTATCCATGTAATTTGTTTCATTGTTTTAACAATCATATATCCTCTGTCACCATTTTCTCATATATATACATTCATATCTGATTTAATACCCTATGTTTTCCGTGAGCTCCTGATGTCATAGCATATTGTAACAAATGGTTAATAGTACTGGGAAGCCAGTGTCCCTTCGGCCCAGCAGTCACTTTACTACATGCAAATATCACAGGGGAATATTATTCAGGAAATCCAGTCACCAGGCCAGGAAGCAAGTGCAGGGTGGATTACGAACAATAAGACTAAAAGGAAAAAATATGTTTACTCCAAAGAGAGGAGTAGAAATCTTGAACGTACAAGAGCTGCAGATGTGGGGTGATATGAAGGGGCATATACATCCCCAGAGGATTGTCTTGGTCACCATAATATCTATTTCTGATGTCAAAGAAATTACAGCATCTTTAGAGGCAAAGCTTAATATGTGAAAGAGGTTTTGAAGAATCTTAAATTGAAGGTCTGATTTCTGGAGGTTCCCAAACAGATCACTAACTGCAGCTCCATCTCCCATTCTCTTCTCTCTGTTGCCAGGATAACTCTGAGTAAATGAGGTTGTTTGCCCCAACATGTGCTGATCTTTCTTTCCTCTCCCCACCCCCATCTATGTGCTTTTCCTTCATCTGGGAATCATTGTGCACGCATTTCACTAAATTAGCCTGTCTGGAATAGATTATGAGAAACATTGTTAATTTCCTGATTGCCCTATTACAGCACAATGATGAGCCAATGATGTCATTTTCTCAATTTTATATCATGAGGGTCATTCTGAGAACGTTCTGAAAGAAAACGGAGCCTTAATGGTCTATGACAGAATTACATGTGCGACATTGTGGATGAGACACATTACACCTGACTTTTTAAGGCAGTTTATTTACCATTACCAGATTGGAATTACTGGAATTGAATCAATGCAATTGACGCAGAGTAACTCAAAGGGTTTATTTACACAGATAGCCTTTGTCTGAGCTGGCAGTGTGTGGCCTCATTGTTACTTAGTCATTTCCAAGTCTTTTAGAGACGCATATAATCCTCACTGCTAGACACACAAGTATTTGCTATACATAATCTAGATCTATTCCATAGAGTCAGTGGCTCATGCAAATTTATGTCTAACCCCAATTTGTTCAAAAATATTGCTCGGCTGTAGTAAAAAATCAAGCTTGTGCATACACTATGGTCATTACACCCTATATAACATCTCCCTTACAATGCCAGTAGTGGAATCAATTTTACAGCCCAATAGCAAAACTGGGAATGTGGCTTCTTCTGAACACTTGCCAGCCATACATATTTATGTAGCCTGACAGTAGGAGTATTCATGTTTTTTAGACTTGTCCTACAATGTGTATACAAATTTTACCCCAAAAGAAACATCACTCCTATTTGAGATTACAGTAAGAATTCCCATTAATCTCTTTTTTTGGGCGATGAATAAATATGAAAACATTAAAAAAAAAAACTTTTAGCACTTTTTTATCTTGCAAGACTTTGTGACACTGTGAGAGACATATATCTGGATACATGTGTACCCGTTTTTTTTTTTTTTTAATTTAAGATCTGCAGCCTTTCTTTTAACATGCTGTCCCCTACATATACATAGAGCTGCAGGCTCTGTCTCTGCTCCAAGTCATTTATGTGATGTCACCCTTTCTCTCTCCATCCACACTGACAGATTTTGAGAGGGAGGGAGCAGGATGGCTCATAATCTCCTGCTGCAACATCTCCTATTCAGCAGAGCACAGAGATGTGAAGAAAGTAGCATGGAGGATCTGCACACAGTACAAAAATAAGTAGCACTGCTTAATCACTTGATATGAAGATGTCACGGTGTTCTGCATCTTTTCTGCTACGCATTATTCCGTCCATTAATGCATCCAGTCTCCTGCATCCAAGATGGACGTGTACGTGCCAAGTCCTGTGATTTACAGAGTTAGTGTGCCCATAAGTAAACTTTCCTCTACCAATCTGGATAAATGTCATCTTTCCCCAATAAGTACTAAAGAGAAAAGAAAAAAAACAAAAAGCGCTTCCTGGTGCAATAAATCCTAGGATATTCCAATGGTGTCCTTATTAGTAAGGTAATGCGCTCACCTTCAATGGTTGTGCCATCCGCTGTAGAATTGTGCATCAGGTGCTGCCTAGTACTCGCCGGTTGCAGGAGTACCGGCTGCCAAAGAATATAAGATCTCCAAAGGGCAGGGGCTCACTTCCGTCCTCGTAGATTCAGAAGAAAAAGTAGGACTATTTCCAAGGCGCTCACTTTTCCCCTCTTTCCCCAATGGCAGGCTATACAGCATTAAAGTAAAACTACAACTCCAAATAACAAAAGAAACAAACTACAGATACTCACTTACTCTTCATCCCGATCCCAGCGGTGTTCTTGAATGTTGACATGCTGGGATCACCTGAAAAGACTTAAAGGCCATCTACCACCAGGATGAAGGACTGTATGTAAATGAGCCCGAGGGGCTCTATGCTCCATAGATGTTAATGGAGCCTGGAGTCCCTCAGACTCATTTGCATACAATCCTTCATCCTGGTGGTAGATGTCCTTTAACCCCTTAACGCTCTGCGACGTAGCTCTACGGCGCAAATGTATAGGGAATGTATGAAGAGGGCTCACGGGCTGAGTCCTCTTCATACAAGGGTGGGGGTTGTTGCATATTGCAGCAAACCCCCACTGCTAATAACCGCGGTCGGTGCTTGCACCGATCGCGGCTATTAACCTTTCTGTTGCCGCCAGCAAAGTCTTTATTACGATCGCCGCGCCCCCAAACGTCATCGGGGGGCGGCGATCGGTTGCCATGGTAGCCTTGTGTGTTCGTTTCAATCTTCTGCAGATTCGTTACAATGAGCCAGTGGCTCATTGTAATGAATGAGCTGCAAAAATGCCATATATTGCAATACAGAAGTATTGCAGTATATGGTAGGAACGATCTGACCATCTAGGGTTAGGAGGGCAAACTTCAGGAGGGCAAATTTTCATCAACTAAGGGAAGACCTTAAAGGCATAGACTGGGATAATGCTCTCAAAGACAAAAGCCCCCCCCAAAAATGGGACTTTTTCTCATATATTCTGAAAAAGTCCTGTGAGAAACACATACCTTATGGGAAAAAGCATAAAAGGAACAAGAAAAAGCCTATGTGGCTAACTAGTCTTGTAAGGAAAGCAATAAGCGAGAAAGATAAAGTGTTTAAGGAGCTAAAACGTGAAGGTAGCGATGAGGCATTACAGGATTATAGAGAGAAAAATAAATCCTGTAAAAAGCAGATAAAGGCCGCAAAAATAGAGACTGAGAGAAATATTGCCAGGGAGAGCAAAAATAATCCCAAATTATTTTTCAAGTATATAAATGATAAGAAACTAAAAACAGAGAGTGTGGGTCCCCTTAGAAATAACATGGGGGTCATGGTGGAAGGAGATGAGGAAAGGGCCAATCTACTGAATGTCGCCTTCTCAACTGTCTTTACCCAGGAAAATCCCCTGGTGGAAGACACAATGAGGAATAATGTAAATTCTTTTTATAATGTCAACAGTTTAACCCAGGAAGAGGTACGGCGCCGCCTCGCAACCACTAAGATAGATAAATCACCTGGGCCAGATGGCATACACCCCCGGGTTCTGCATGAATTATGTACGGTGATAGACAGACCGTTATTTTTAATATTTGAAGATTCACTGAGGACTGGTTATGTTCCACAGGAATGGCGCATAGCAAATGTGGTACCAATATACAAAAAAGGATCAAATAGCGATCCTGGAAACTACAGACCCGTAAGTCTAACTGCTGTGGTGGGGAAAATATTTGAGGGGTTTATTAGAGATGCTATCCTGGAGTATCTCACTGTGCACAACCTTATAACCCAGCGTCAGCATGGGTTTATGAGAGATTGGTCCTGTCAGACTAATCTGATTGGTTTCTACGAGGAGGTAAGTTCAAGACTGGATCTGGGGGACGCTGTGGATGTTTTATATCTGGACTTTTCAAAGGCATTTGACACCGTGCCACATAAAAGGTTGGTATATAAAATGAGACTGCTGGGAATAGGAGAAAATCTGTGTATCTGGGTAAGTAATTGGCTTAGTGATAGAAAACAGAGGGTGGTCATTAATGGCACATTCTCAGATTGGGTTGATGTTACCAGTGGAGTGCCACAGGGGTCAGTATTGGGGCCACTTCTTTTTAATATTTTTATTAATGACCTTGTAGTGGGTTTACACAGTCAAGTTTCAATATTTGCAGAAGATACTAAGCTGTGTAAAGTAATAAATACTGAGGTCGATAGTTTAGCATTACAGAGGGATTTGTGGAAGCTTGAGGGATGGGCAAAGAAATGGTTGATGAGGTTTAATGTAGATAAATGTAAAGTTATGCACTTGGGCCATGGAAACAAAAAGTATAATTATGTTCTAAACGGTCAATTACTTGGTAAAACTGAAGCTGAAAAGGACTTGGGCGTATTGGTGGATAGTAAACTTAATTTTAGTGACCAGAGCCAGGCGGCTGCTGCTAAAGCAAATAAAATAATGGGATGTATCAAGAGAGGAATAGATTCTCATGATAAAGACAAAGTTCTGCCCTTATACAAATCGCTGGTCAGACCACACATGGAATATTGTGTACAGTTTTGTGCACCAGTGTATAAAAAGGATATAGTAGAGCTGGAACGAGTGCAGAGGAGAGCAACCAGGATTATTAGGGGAATGGGAGGACTAGAATACAATGACAGATTACAAAATTTGGGATTATTCAGTTTAGAAAAAAGACGACTGAGGGGAGACCTCATTACAATGTACAAATACCTGAACGGACAGTACAAGGATCTCTCCAAAGATCTTTTTATACCTAGGCCTGTGACCAGGACAAGGGGCCATCTTCTACGCCTAGAGGAGAGGCGATTCTACCATCACCATAGACAAAGGTTCTTTACTGTAAGAGCAGTGAGACTATGGAACTCTCTGCCGCAGGAGGTTGTTATGGCCGACTCTATGTACATGTTCAAGAGAGGCCTGGATGACTTTCTGAAGAGAAAAAATATCACGGGTTATGGGGATAAAACATTTATTTAATTCTTGAAGGTTGGACTTGATGGACTTGCGTCTCCTTCCAGCCTTATATACTACTATGATACCCTAGATCAGTGATGGCAAACCTTTTAGAGGCCGAGTGCCCAAACTACAACATAGACCCGCTTATTTATCGCAACGTGCCAACACAGAAATGTAATTTGTGTTTTATACTCCCTTCTCTGTCACAGTTTCATTGATACCAGCACCTGAGGACACCAATAAAGCAGAAAATAGTCCCAGGTTGAGCTGTCACTTTAAAATACCTCTGTGCACAGCAAGTCCTGGGCTGTCTGGGACTGCAGGAAGATACCTGGAGTCATCTCTGGTGATGGCCTGAGTGCCCACATAAAGGGCTCTGAGTGCCACCTCTGGCACCAGTGCCATAGGTTAGCCATCACTGCCCTAGATGGTCTAAGAAATAGTGGGGAAAAAAAAGAAATAAAAAAAGTTTAAAAAATAAAAAAAATTAATAAAATATGAAAAATTCAAATCGCCCCCTTTCCCTAGAACTGATATAAAACATAATAAACAGTAAAAATCACAGACACATTAGGTATCGCCGCGTCCCAAAATGCTTGATGAAAATATAAAAACGGTTACGGCTGGTGGTGACCTCCGAGGCGGGAAATGGCGCCCAAATGTCCGAAATGCGACTTTTACACCTTTTTACATCACATAAAAAATGATCAAAATGTCGCACAGACCTCAAAATGGTAGCAATGAAAACATCGGCTCATTTTGTAAAAAATGACACCTCACACATCTCCGTGCACCAAAGTATGAAAAAGTTATTAGCGTCAGAAGATGGCAAATTTTTTTTTTCTTTTTTGTACACATTCGTTTAATTTTTGCAAATGTATTAAAACACAATAAAACCTATATAAATTTGGTATCACCGCGATTGCACCGAACCAAAGAATAAAGCTGAGGTGTTATTTTGAGTGCACAGTCAAAGTCGAAAAAAACTTAGCCCACAAGAACGTGACGCACATGCGTTTTTTTTTTAAAATTTTTCCACATTTGAAATTTTTTTTCAGCTTCGCAGTACACAGCATGGTAAAATAAATAACATTACAGGTAAGTAAAATTTGTTACGCACAAAATAAGCCCTCACACAGGTCTGTACACGTAAAAATGAAAAAGTTATGGATTTTTGAAGGTGGAGAGCGAGAAATGAGCGGAAAAACCCTGCGTCCTTAAGGGGTTAAAATTAGAAGACTGGAGGTGGGGACAAGACGTCCGGCGATCCGGGCTGCTAATTATTCATGCCTCCTGTGTGACAGCACCTCCCTCTCCAACATGGAAGGGGGAGGTATATATCATGCAGTAGGCTGGTAACTAGTCTTCTATTTCACAATGATTCCATTGACATGAATGAAGTGCACACATTCAGTCCAACCACTGCTCTACTCAAGTTTCTGCACCACTTGTCAATCATTTGTAGCCATAACTGGTAGGCATTCGGCACCCAGGCCCAGTGGCCCATAGCCCAACCATTTAAAAAAAATCTCTGCTGCTATAATAAAAACATTCTTTACATTTATAACATGATACAGGCAATAAAGAAAGATTTCTGTATATATGAAGGGAACAAGTCATTTCAATGAAAACCAATTGTCTTTTCCCCATTTCCACAGGGAAATGATCACCACAAACACATGTAATCATTCAGATCAGAATGAAAATCATCTTGTGCTTTAAGACTTTCACACTGTATAATATAACTCAGAAGAAATGTGTTCCTGATCTAAGAAGCAATCTGGATGTGACAGATTTTCACTCTTCACTGCCAGTCTTAAACTGGAACAGGAGCTAGCATATACATACAGGAGTGCTGCAGCAGGACAAGTAAGAGCAGGACAAGTGAGGGCAGAAAATACGCAGCAACATCCTTGGGTGGAACAGTGGATATAAATCCATCTGGTTCCATCTACTATGTGGCAGTATTGATCTAGAGGAAAGACAACATCAGTGAAGTAACCTTGATTTGAAAAATGATGTACTTACCATTGTTGTAAGCAAGTTTGATGAAAAGTAGGTAGTGGAGGATATCAGGTTATCCTTTGGTACTGGAGATCTTCCGCTCCCCCATCTAGAGCTATCTGGGTGGCTGCTCTCAACCACATTTTAAGAATGGTGGAGCTAAAGGCGATAGACAATGACAAAGTGACGGTGTTCTATAACACATGGACAACCTGGATGACCATCAGGGATGCACCTGCCTTTGCTGCTTGGGTCTCATCTGGAACCCTGCCCTAACTAAAACAGCTCTATTTTCTCTCTCTTCTTTCCCCCCACCTCCCTGGTTTTTTTTTTCTTTTGTTCAAGCAACTTAGTGTTTTTCTTTATCCCTACCCCGTCGGTTGTACATTTGTGTGTGGAATTGTTTGTTTTGTCCAAATTCAAGCTCGCTACTTCACTCACAAGATCTGCATTTCTGAGCCTATGTGGCTTTCCATCTAGATCGACATTTAATATAGAGGAACAGGCCATCTGATGAAAAAAAAAACTATACTCACCTTTCCGCACTCCCTGCAACTTCCTCATCACCTAAGCAATGACGGCGACCTCTGGGTTGCTGTCTGCGGGCAGTGATCAGCGCTGTGTGAACCATAAAAGACGCATGCAGCACTGAACACTAACAACGGCTGGCACAGGGTAGGGGAGGGGGTTGTGTGGTCTCCGTGACTCCTGCTGGCCCCCCTTTGATTACAAAATGGGGTGCGTTTCTGGTGCGCTATGCACCCTTAGTCATGGCTGACTAAGCCATGACTAAGGGTGCATAGCGCACCAGAAACGTGTAGGCTTTGCATTTCCCCGTTTGCACTTATTGGGACTAAACCTGCTGTGTATTTTGAATAAAGATGCTTCACAGAGGAAGACAAATACATTTTAATCCACATCGGTGCAGAGTTTAATTTTTTCCTTTTTTGTTGATCTTTATATGTAGATTCTTGTTGGTAGGTTTTCCTTAATACAGATTTAGGGAAAAGAGTATTGGGCATCATGATTAACCCCTGCCACCTCTGACATTCTCACAGTATTTGTATGACTAGCTAAGCCTAACCGTTCACAAGACGCACAGCTTGTCCTGGTAGAATGCCATAGTTTATCCCAATAAGTACAATATGGGTGACATTATTAGCCTGGTAAACTTTGTGGTCAATCCCCTTAAGGTCATTCAGGTAACAGTCGTGATTCACCATCTTAACATTAAGTTGCTTCAATTCCAGGCAGTCCCCGGGGTTACATACAAGATAGGGTCCATAGGTTTGTTCTTAAGTTGAATTTGTATGCAAGTCGAAACTGTATATTTTATAATTGTAGATCCAGAAAAAATAAATTTTTGCCCCAGTGACAATCGGAGTTTCGAAAATTTTTGCTGTAATGGGACCAAGGATTATCAATAAAGCTTAATTGCAGACACTTTACAGCTGATAATTGCAGTCTGGGACTATAGTAAAGCATCCAGGGAGCTTCACCAGAGGTCACAGTGGGCAGAGGGGTCAATCTTTAACTAGGGGTCGCCTGTAAGTCGGGTGTCCTTAAGTAGGGGACCACCTGTATTCTAATGTTAATGGAAAATTTATCACCAAAGTTGATGCTGTCAAAACAAACATTCATGCCATTCTAAAATAAAAAAAAATAACATAGTAAACATTTTTTAAAAAAGGATGGCACATTTATTGCTACATAAATGTTATATACATATTGTGTTTCTGTTACACTGACAGAAAAATTTTGAACTTTTGCTGCTGGTTGAAAGTTTTATCAACAATACGTTGAGTTTGACACAAGGTACAAATCTGCAACAGACCAACAATGAAAACTGTAGAACAAGATGATCGGCATTCATCTTGGACAAGTAGCTCTTACAATACTCCATAGGTACTACACGGTATGCTAGGACCCTACTATGCTCTTAAAATGCTATTGTAAATTTCTGATATTAATGAACAGGTTACGGTAAATAACCCTACATTTTTACTACCTAATATAGTAAAATAAAGTAAGAAACTTTTTACTGAAAACTTTTTCGATTTCAAAAATCTAGAAAGAGTAATATTTAGAATTCAAGAAATTTTCTTACAAGATTATTGTATAAAAGACTAACTACAGTGAAAAATAAGCCAAATGTTTTTTTCTTTCTATTTCATGAAGGAAAGCTTCTGGGCGTACTGCAAAGTCTAATATAGCCACAAAAAAGGAAAAAAAAAAAAAAGCAGAGAAGAAAAAAAAAAAAAAGGCCAGGCAGTGGCACGTGATTACTCTCACATGTCAGATGCAACATTGTCTGTTGACAAATACTGAAATAAAGAACAAGGCCACAGATCTAGTCCCATGATTGGATGCAAATATCAGCTACAGGTCAGATCCACCAACTTTACCAACTCCTTCCCTTAGTAAAGGGACCATTACAATGTAATTCTTCCATCAAAAAAAAAATATAGATATATATTTTGTTCTTTGCAGATTCCATTGCAAAACCTTTGTTCATGACAGGACCCTAAAGTGAATTTCTTTCTCCATGCTCATAGTGGAAGACTGATTGGGTGGAAGTCCACAGGAATCTGTGCTGTTGGTGAGTAGGTTCTGCTAGAACAGAATAACATGACTGGTCAATGTGTCATACTTAATAGTAATAAGGTGACCACTTACTTCATGTTCCATAATACCATAAGATTTGTTCACGTCTGAGCAATGGTAAATTTACCATAATAACTGCCTGACAAGTCTCCTTTGTATCGTAGCGTTGTGCTAACTTCTAGCTAATGCCTGCAGTCCTAACCGAGGCTGCATGGGAAAGGAGCTGTTCTAGTACTGTACCTTCCCCCCCAATACAGTTTGCTTTACTATGAACCCTAGAGAACTTTGCATTTCCATAAATGACATGACAATTTTTATTTCAGCAGCCATGTGAAAACACTGCTCTAGTCTTCAATTCACAATTTAAAGCATGGAGGTTAACATGGGAAGATACCTATGACCATAACTGTTCAGATTACCAGAGACCAAAATGAACATAAAAAAGAAAAATAAACAAAGCTATGCCACGGAATATCTTCCATTAGTTGGAAAACACTATGTAAATGGCAAAAGAATTGGAAATTACATAAACAGTTATTTCCCTTCCTTCTTTAAGACACTAATAGGTATGCTGGGAATGCTAAAGGGTCACAGGTCGCCACTGCTTGTATTCTCCGAAAGAGAACAGTTCTAACAAATGTTGGCATCAACTGAAATCTTTATCACTTTCAGCCCAACTTTTCCTTTCTTTCCCTATCCTTTTTTTTTTTTTTTTTTTTATACGTAGACCTTTACAACAGTTCCTTAATAATAAATAAAATTTGTAGATACAATGCATTTGTCAATTCAGTTTAGGCACAAGGCAGCTTCCACGAGTCGTGGAGATAGTAGGACAGTCTGATTGTGCAGGAACGACACTGAAACAATAAGATATGTCCAGAAATGGGCTGAAATTCTAGCAGATTTCTGATGCAGGTGTTCCACATTTGCTTTCATCATCATATTGCATTTTGGGCATCTTGATTCAAGTCCCCCCTCTTCTTTTGATCCTTCTCCTGTCAAAACTGTGTCATCAAGTTAAGTTGTATGTGTCGTTGTGATGAAAAGGTCACCTTCTATATCCTATTCATAGTGCGAGTCCTAAAACAGACAAAAATTAAGACGTTGAATATTTACCTTGTATTAAAAATATAGGAAACAAAACTCCACAGTGACATATGGGTAGTATATGGAGTCACAGTTTTCAGTATAGAGAACTTACTAGGACACTTAATTGTGGGAGACCCATAATAAAAACTAAATCCTCTGGTTCAAACCACAGCTAAATACTCATCTGTAGTATGGAGGGAGTATGAGGTTTGTTTATCCCTTAAAGCAAGTTAGTCCCTATCCAAGAGCGCCGCACTCGGCGATCTCCGGCAACTCCGTAGAGATTAATGGAGCAGAGTGGTCATGCGCGGCCGTCTTCTCCATTAGTCTGAGGAGCGGCGAGGGGTTGTTTAGGGATAGGGCCTAACTTGCCTTCGTGGGAGAACCCCTTTAAGGAGATAAAATGGGTCACATAGTGGTCTATCTAGAATGCTAAAACTGAAAGGAACTCTGAATGGTACTTTTTTTTTTTTTTTAACAGATTTGTGATACATCTGCAATGTCCGAGTGCAGTATTCTGGCATCATTGACTTGTTTGGTTTCACATGCATGCATAGGCTTACCTGGCTGATGTTTACATATGACCCATAGGGTTGGTATTATCAGTAAGCCCAGGATGAGCTCCCGGATGTGCAGTTGGTGGTTCTGCCGATACGGCAGAAACTTTCTCTTCTTCCCTCCTCTTAAGGCAGGCTGCTTTGGGGTTTAAGTTTCTTTCTGTTACACACACAAAAATTATAGATCAATTTACATGATGTCACAGTAATCTTCTAACTTGTCAATGAATGTACACTATAGAAAACGGTATCCATGATTTTAGAAATAGATAGGGCACCAACTCACCTCTGACTTGCTGTTCTAAATTCAGAATGACTGCTACAGCCTGGTGAAGAATAAGCAGTTTTGTCTGTGGTTTTTCACTCTTTAGGTGTAATTGACACATGCGTCCAAGTTCTTTGAAAGCTTCGTTGATGTCCCTAACACGCAATCGTTCCCGTGCATTATTTGCCATCCTCCTTTCCTTTTCTCTTTCAATCTTTTGTTCAGGATTTAAGTCTTCGTCTTCATTAATACTGCTGCAGTAGGGAAAAGTCAAAGAAAAGTTGTTAGGGTCTTTTGGATAGCAGCAGCACAGTGTAACATACAATTATCTAAGCTCTATCTATCTGTAATAAAATCCATCTTTACGTGGGCAGAAAAAAACATAACTTTAATCAGAGATCAATGACAATGGCTTCATTCTCTGAACCATTCAGCTGAGCACATAATAATAATGCTCACAAAGCTACGTTACTCCAGTCCAGATGGTGACTTCAGAGAATGGCAATTTAAAATTTTAATAGAATTTACAATGTATTAATTATGTTTCCTTGTAGTCAGGCAGTCTTCTTAATAACCCTACTGGGAGTTCCAGCAGCTTGTGAAGGCTTTCCTCCTCACAAACTAAGCACATCTATAGTTGTTTGCATGTCCACATGGGGATTTCGTGGATCTTCTATTACACAAAATATCTTTTGCCTAGAAAGCACTAACACATTTTTAAAGAAGTAGCCCAGACTTCAGTCAGACCATGTGTACCACGGCTACTTCACTACAGCAATAGGACAGGTCAATCCTTAGTGCTCAACAGGATTACCCAGAACCCACAATTTTTGTCTTGTTTAGTTGACCAATAAAAATGTCTTTACATTACCTTGTTCTACCTCTTGAAGTTTTTAAGTCAGATGTTTCGTCATCCGATTTCATGTCGTCTGAGGAGCCGTTGTCATGTAGATTTTCATCCTTTTCTTTACGTTCAGACTTCACTTCTATAAGGGGTGGCATAACAGGCTGCTTTGTCAATACACCAGACAGTGCTGCCACAAACCAAGCAATGCAATATAAATTATATTAAATTATGAATGTGACATTTTTCTTCATTATATAAATGTTATGATAAATAGCGAAGCTAGAATAGTTACTAGTTACATGTAGAAGTTCCATAACTTATTGTGATGCATTACACAAGCAAGGGAACTGCTGCTTCTCTATCTACAGCTGCTGCATTAATGGAAATCTACCATCAAAATCATCCAGGCACTGTGACTGTGATAATCTTCTTATATTTGTTATCCATGACCTCCTTATTTCTAAAAGAAACTTTTACAATTATTCTAACGAACCAAAAGGGTTCTGGGATGTGTTACCAGAGGCCCTTTGGGCTGTCACACGGCCTTACCCTCCCCCTGCTCCCTCAGCCTAATGTAATCTCATTGCAGCAGAGGAATTTTCAGCACACGGGGGGGAGGGGGAAGTGCAACAGATTGAAGAGACTGTAAATCTGTAGCATGGAGGGGCTCTGGTAACATCCTCCCCCAAAGAGACCTTATTAGCATAATTTTAAATGTTGATTTTAGAAGAAAGGAGGCCATGGATAACAAATATAAGATAACCACAATCACAGTGCCTGGATTTATGAGTAAGGGCCCCTGGTTTATTGACCACTTACCCTTAGGGTAATAAATTTAAGATCTGCATGAGTTCAGCAACTATAAAGCAACCTGTTAAGATTCCTGAAGTGGTCATGGTGAGTGCAACCTTGCTTCTCAGGCCCTTTGACATGCCCATTCGTCACATGGGGCAGAGAAGCAATACTAAGCAGAGGAGGTTTCCTAGAAAACCCATTTATCGTAAAACTCCAAATCCTAATGATAAACAGTTGCCCTCTGCGCAATTACACGCGATTCAGGATACCCTTCTTGTAAATATCTATTGTGCTATATATTTACTAAAATGAATGTCATACCCAACATAGTGTTTCTGCACCAATGGTACGATTGTGAATGTATGCTTTGTGTTACCTCTGTAATTGTCTTGGGCCTTGTGGTTCATTTCTGTGCTTAAAGCAGAGACTGTGCTGGACAGAGCTGTATGGTCACTGTTGAGACTGACAGATTCTTCTCTCGGATTCCCCAACTAGAGAAAAGAAAGAAGAGAGCACAATTGTAATTATTCAGCGGTAATCACATGACAGGAGAATGCATCAGATCACGTCTGCAAAATCAAATATGTATTATGTGAGAAGAAAAAATATTTCGGCACAGAAATGTACACAAATCTTGCAGCTGTGCTTTTCAGCACTCACAATACAGAAGTCAGCGCTTAACATTCAGATGCTTCATATTCAAGTTCATCTCCACCAAATCCATTACAAAATCAACGTGTATTCACTTCAGTGCTGTAAACAGTGCTGCCACTTAATAACAGAAGAAGCATCAAGCAAGAGGACGACACATTTTCGCATTTCTTTATGTATTCTGTATTTATCCTTACTTAATGTCTATACAGGCAGTCCCCTACTTAAGAACACCTGACTTGCATACGACCCCTAGTTACAAACGGACCTCTGGATTTTGGCAATTTTCTGTACTTTAGTCCTAGGCTACAATAAACAGCTATAACAGTTATCAAATGTGTCTGCAATTAAGATTTATTGTTAATCCTGGTTCTTATGACAACCCAACATTTTTAAAATCCAATTGTCACAGAGACCAAAAAAAGTTTGACTGTGGTTGCAATAATAAAGTAAACAGTTCCGACTTACATACATACTCAACTTAAGAACAAACCTACAGAACCTATCTTGTATGTAACCCGGGGACTGCCTGTACAAGATAAAAAGTTATTAGGGTGCCCCTGCCAATATGTGCTCCTGACATCCAATGCACTTGCCAGACGTATCAGGTTATTGGCTACAGGGTAAGAAGCTAGAAAATTATAAATAAGGTTATAATCCCTGACTTCATAAACATGGAGCTTGTTATATTAGAGATTATGACACATCAAACAGGCTCTTCTATACAGATATGAACATAGACCATGAGACAATTTGCCTTTCTTCATGGTCTCACTGCATTTTGTAAGGACTTGTCACTTCTGACATGTTTGTTTTAGTAATAATAATTATATTCCTTATAGTAGACTAATTGCAGGGCTTTTATTTTCGCTGTGTCATGCTGTTCCTCAGTTATTCTTTGTAGAAATGTACAATTCTGTGTTACTTTTTGGGGTCGTCTCTTTCAATTTCCAATCAATACCACAACCCTATTAATCACTTGGACAAGGGAATGGTAAGGCATTATTTTCATATTATTCACATATTTCTAGAAGGAATAACAAAAGAAAAAATGTGCAGAAAGATCTTATTACTGACACAAATATAACGTGAGGCAACTTTTGATGGCTATTTACATATACCTAAGGACACAATGTCTGAATGTAGGAAACTCTGGTAATTCACATGGGTATTGTTAGAAGAGATTTGCTTCTATATAAATGTTCCTATATTGATGAAACTAACAATCAAAAAATGACATATATACATAGATCTTTTGAAGGGACCACTCTATGCTTTCAATTGTCTTGGTCCAATTTTTTAAATTATTTTTTTACGGAGATGTTTAACAACCTTCCCATTATGTCATCTTACTGGAGGAGCATATAACTCCAGCTTAATCAAATTAGCACAACTTCCCTTCTGTCCATCTGTAACTAGATTCCACTTGCAAATGTTTCTTGCATGTTTCCTGAAGAATGTAACTTTCACAGCCAGCGTTGTCCTTTTTAACTTGCGCTAAGCCCCTGCTTTGTTCTGTTCTTTCAACGCCTCTAGTGTCAATCTCACTTGCAGGGCTCCACAATACCCAAAGGGTTAAAGCCATTAAGATGGCAATGTCCACACACAACAGGTGTACAAACAGTCCTTTGTCAGGGCAGAGTGGCCTTCTCAGCACGCTCCGATAGGATGGCCATTTAATTGTACAGCCCATTAGCATACAGCTGACAGTCTGCTGCTCAGGCGGCCCTTGTATACATTACTCCCCAATAACTAGAGTACAACAAACAAGACTACAGAAACCTTTGAACTGCTTATAGGTTCTTCTGTAATTTTGGTCAGCCAGCAAGTGCTTCCATAGGCAAAGCAAACAGCGCGAAAACATGACCTCTTACATCAGACAAATTACAGAAGCTTAGGGTGATGGCACTGTGGAGTTACAACAGGGTTTGTTAATATAAACACCTATGGGGACAGCTGCCTGACACTGCAAAAATGTCCATGGAAAAGAATGCATTACGTGTATTAGTAAACTGGCATTAGTTATTGATGTCTAACATCAATACGCGAGAGGAATAAAAATCGATAAAGGATAAGGAAAGTTTTATATATATATATTTTTTTTTAAATCTGTTTAAATTATTTCTTTAGTCCCCAACTACTTGGCAATGGACAATGGCGCTTGTAACCATGTCACCTCCCTGCATTACTAATAGCGGATTATAATGAAGCCTTCTAGGGGGAGCGCAGTCACCTAAACCACTCACCAAATTTTATACTGAAATCCTTGTACATCTGTGTAACATTGAGTTTACATATCATGTAACTTCAACCACGCAACATAAAAAGGTAAGAAAAGCTATACTCCACTTCTCTATTAAGATGTATTTGCTGGAGAAGTCTGTTAAAAAGACTAAAAACTTCATACAGGTTACAGGTTTATATGACTATTCTCTACTATATTGATTTGTAAAGCGCTACGGAATTTGATGGCGCTATATATAAAGATTATTATATTATTATTATCTGCATTGTCACATAAGATTGTGCCTTAGGCCCATGATTTCTCAAGATTCTTTCTTTGAAACAAATGGCTTTTCAAGTTATGAAGTCAGGATATAGACAGTCCAAGGCCTGTAGTTGTGTCAGCACAAACCAAGGTTGTGGTCTCACGCGTATTATTTTCATACAGAAGAATTAAACTGCGCAAGCTGTAATATTTATGCAATCGACTTTCATTTATTTTTTTACTTTTTCCCCCTAGAAAACTGTTCTCAAGCCTTTAACAAAGATGGAATAAATTATTTTACACTGGTTTGGGATTAATCTGAAATTGTTTCCTTTCCAGTGTTGCTTCCACTACAGCTGTGTTCTTGTCCCTTTCCATTTTTGTGAGGGTTCGAGGGGGATGGGGGGAGGGGAGGTTGAGTTAAAAATTTTAGGCCTGCACAAACCAACATTCACATTCAAGCTGCATACTGCCAGCATCTGCTATTGAAGTCTAGTTCCAATTTACAATAAACAGCTTTTCCAGACCAGAACGCTTGAAATTCAGTCCCTCTTGACTGCTTTTCCCATTCAATCTCTCTGCACAGTATTTCAAGGAGAAAAATGTTCTGCCAATTATTACACATCTGGAAAAAATGCATGTATAAGCTAAAATATACTCTGCAGAAAGCGTCTGCTTTCGGCGCATGGCAAAGCAGGATTTTATGGGCCACTGACAAGGTCAGAGTGTGCAAGCTATTCATTTTTATTCTTCACTTCTGCCCAAATGTGCACCTCAAATCTGAAATTAGCAGCAGGTGTCCCCCCACTTAATCTTGTTAGTGTGTCAAAAAAGATTACAGCGCAAGCTATTAATAAACAGAATGAAAACCCAAACTATTTCATGTTTTCAGTTTCCACACGAGTTACAAATTAAATGACAAGATCCCCCACATTTACTCCAAAATACCAAAAGGCTCAACCTACCATTGATGCCTGTCGACTGTTTGGTACAAGTCCAGCTGTCCCATAATTTGAAGTCAGGCTTACAATGGGTCCATTGTGTGTTGCCCCCAGTAAACTGTGTATGTCAGCGGGCATGCTTGTGGAAGGTCCTACTGCATGGTTCCGCAGTACGTGGATTGCATCATCAAGCCGATCTAGACGATCCTCCATTCGAGACTGCTGAAAAGAGAATGCAAATCAAGTACATTTTCATTCTGGGTAAAAGATAACTTTTTCTACTTTACTACCCTCACTGTCCAGCAAGGTCATGCAATGCTTGAGAAGAAGAAAAAGTATTAAATGGAAGAATCGGATGAACTCTATCAAGGTCATTTGCACTTGCTTGCGTATAAAAGAGGTAGATAAGTCTTAAGGAAAAAACACTCATGTTATAACATGCAAATTCTAGCTGAAAACATCATTTTACATTTATCATTAAATAAAATACAGACTTAAAATAAGCTTCAGTTCACACATAATTTTGGTTTCAGTCCAACACACATGCAGGAACACTTTTGAACATTGGAGGTATACAACTATATAACAATATACTGTATAACTATATACTGTATAACTATATACAGCTGCATACTTCACTTAGTCTTTTCTCAAAACATATACTAAAAGGACGCGTTCTTGATTTACATGGTAGTTGCCATAAAACAAACATGGAAAACAGAATGATGTGTACCATTAATGGTAAATCCAAACTCTGTGCCACATTAATGCAACACAGCTGATTTTAACTAGGATCCCATCAAATATTTGGATTTGGTCCTGGTCATTCCCCTGTTCTGTTAAAGGGCTCATTGACACATGACTTTAAGCTCCATTGTTATCTATAGAGCTGTAAAGCACTGCCTCCATATGTGACTACTGTCCCAAATTGTAATCCGGTTTTTGGCACACAACAGTAGTTGACATGTGGAGACTAACTCGCAGCCCTCCAAGGGTCCAAATTTTGGTTAGCAATTATTAAGGTTACAGAGTTACCTCTGCAGAGGTGCAGCGTGATAAGGCCCTATATTAGTGAAAAGTAGAAAGGTAGTACTAGGAAGGTCGCTAATGTCCCACAGGTTTTGGCCACCCATCTCAATACTTGAGTCCTGGGTAAACATAATCTACATTCATGGTCAACTAAAAATGCTGATTGTATTAGTGGTTTTGTTAACATAGTGGCATAGATACTTTGTTTTTTTTGTTTGTAGTTAAACCTCATGTTACAGTATACACCTTAAAAATAACAATACATGGAACTAATTTCCATTGGCTATGGACAGTTTCCGATTATCCACCGGACACATAGATCATAAAACAATTCCAACATGCCTCTGCTCCCTTTATTAGAATATAACTGAATATTTTTTAACTGAATATTACCATTTACTGAAGCTGTACAGACAATACCCCTGCATGATGCTTTAGTTTTGTGGGTATTTAACAAAAACATAAAGCAAATCTATCACCATGAAAATGCTGTGTAATCTGCACTTGACATGTTATAGAGCAGGATGAGCTGACTAGATTGATAGTTCAATGGTAAAAGTTGTAGTAGAGCCGATATAAGAAGGGATGTCAATCACCAATAGGACTGCCACAATGACACAAAGAAAGAGCAGAGATTCAAGTGTAGAAAATACAAGTTGTATACAAAATATATAGCAATCAATTCAGCTTTTACTGATCCATAACCGCAAATAACAGTGCATTTTCCATAATACATGATTGCTTGAAATGAATACATATTACATTGTGCTACTTATATGGTTACCACACACTCTGCTCACACTTACAACATATGTTTAGGTATATATAAATATGCATGCACTTACTAAATACTACACAAAATGGTTACATAAATTTGAGTTTAGTTAAAAAAAAGAAAAAAAAAAAAAAAAAAGAAAAGAAAGCTACAACATGCAAAGCTTAGGAGAAGAAAACTGTGAAAGGAATGCACAAAGATGTCACAAAGAAAAGGCACCAGCTAAAGAGAAATACTACTACCTCACAGACATCCTTTAAGAAGGACATAGCATCTTGCAAATGCTCGTGGAGTTGCTGCTCAACCCGATTTTTCTGGCAAAGTCAAGACAGAACAAGAAGCAGAGCAAAAGTTATGATTGATTAAAGGGTAGAAAAGGATGTGAAGTGCAAATCTGCTTGAAATGTTAGTCAAGTTAATGCAGAAGTCTGTAGAAATAAAGCAAAAATAACTTCATAGTTATCTTGTTTCAAATGTCTTTACAGACCCTGACTGCCTAGTAAAGGAGGCCTCCTATTCTGACCAAATTCTCAAACCAAAAATGATAAAATGTTGGAAGTGGATTGCTCAGAAAATAAAGAGCTGTTCTAGGCAAAAAAAAAAAAATCTGACATTGCTTTACCCCAAATATAGGCAAAATGTCCAATACAAAAACATATAACATGCATGAATCATTTGTTAATAATTTTATCATTGGTAAATAATCCTATAGGTAAATCTGGTAGATAATTTGCCAGGTTGGAAACTATAAGAAAAGAAAACTCTATAAAGAGGGGTTTAGCTTCATTGGGCGCTCGAGGGTTACTGATGAAGAATAAGCATTTCTCATTTTAAAATAAAGTACTTTTTATCAGTATCCTAAATTTTATGTAAACATCTTCTTTACAATTAAGTGATGTTCTCAAAACCACACCTTATTGCTAGAAATTAGCTGTGGGTTTCGGGAAGGATATTGGTCTCCTGTAACAGTAATTTAGCAGCAGCTGTCTCTCCAATAGAGGCTTTGACGACCAGGGAACAGATGGAGACAGACACACCCTATGTGTTTTATACTGTTCACCCAAACCAGGCCATTTGCTTACTAAGAATTTATCTGTAACGTTATACGGATGATTTCCTCCCTGAATGACCAGCTATGAAAAATGTAAGAAAACTCTTCCAGTGCACTGATCCTTACCAGGGAGTGAAGTGAATTTTCATAGCTGGGAGAAGAAGGCGTTTGCCCTCCTTGTCTAGACCACTGGTTGGCACCTGAAAAAAAAAAAAAAAAGATTGGATAAGAGGTTGGCGATTGATTGCCGGACTGACAGCAAACCACCTAATACCACGAAAATAAAATGTAGTTACAAATTGTAATTTAATATATGCAAAGGAAAAAAAAAAACACCAACTTTCATTCTGTGACCTGGTCCAATCCATCTCAAAAGACTGGTTTGACAAATGACCTTTTGTAACAATTAAAGGAGTAAACTAAATTTTCAATATCTTTATGCCAAGTTTACCTATGCGGCCTACTTTTTAACTTTAAAAAGACAATATGCTGTGATTATAGAGGAGACTACACACTGTAAGCAATAAGTTCACTCCCAATTAATTCTCTCGGATTGGTCCCCATAAATCTTTAAACCTTAACAGAGGGCTAAAATGAATGTACCAATAATATAAGTGTAAAATAAAGTGTTTCTAATAAACACTTACAAAATAAGTGTCTCTTTTCATTTGATATACACACATACACATTTAGGCTAATATACTTGTGAGTAGGCAATTGAAATTTACCAAACAAGTGCCATGTCCTTCCAGTGAGGACGACAACATAAATGATTTATGTGCTCAGAATTCTCTTTCCACATAACTTCGCTGAATGAATAATGCAGCAACAACATTAATAAATTATGGATATACCACTGAAAATCAGAAAAGCACATCAAAGTAAAGGCCTATGGGTACGTTTCTTCAATCACAACTATCTCGTCTGGGAAAGGAGGAATATGTGTTTGGGCTTTCCACAAATGAATATCATTTTCAATAAACGTTGAGCATGTTTATTGTGGACAAAGACAAGACATCTGCAATATCTTCTGTAAACACAATTGAGAGAAGGAACCAGAACAAATTTTTACAAACACTTGACGGCTAGAAGTCTCCCTGCATTTTGTTTCGTATGGAAATCCGAAGACACACATTTGTACATAATGCTATTACTGATCTGTGAGCTGACACTTGGGTAAAATGCACTTGCTTCAGAAAACAGGCCTTTATGTTCTTCATTACATGGATGTGTTGATTCAGAAGCTCAGCTTGGAGAGGCTTGTAGTAGCAGCTGCTGCTGCCCATCATTCAACCCCTCTGTATGTGGTGTAAGTTATTAAACATCACATTAGGTGAATCTTCTAAATCAATCATTACTAGGGATCAACTGCCAAACAAGTGGCAAGGAATCAGCTCTACAACTCTTCATGTTTAAAGGGACCACAAGAGGCACAGTTGTTCCTAAGAACTAACTAGGTTAATGTTTTCATTTTACAAATTAATGATAAAGAATGATAGATGGAATTTCGTCCTGGGCTGAGCAGCTGCTCCACTTTTGCCAGTTTCTAGTTTTGATAAAAAAAGGACAATGGGGGTGGGGGGGCTAACAAATAAAAATTATCTATATCCTCAGTGGCATTTTGAGTATATCTTGGATTAAATGGAAAGGATGTCAGAGAAGTGTTTTTTGCTTAAAGGCTCAGAAAGGGATTTAAAAAAACAAAAAACAAAAAAACAACAGAACAAATTTCCACTACTCTCTTAGGCCCAATTCACACTTGCTGCTGAGCTATTTCTTCCGCTATTGATGACAGAATGTGTAAGGGCAGGTGGTTTCTACTTCCTGGGAACATGTATAGGAAATGCCTGTTCAGTCAATCTCTAACAGAGGCAAGTCACTGCTGTAACCAGTCATTGCATTTATTTTGTGTCAAGAGAGATGAAGAGTCTTGAGATTGGGAGATTGGCGAACAATGATGTGTTCCTTTAAAACAAGAACGAAAAAATCCTGCTATCTTTTCTTTTATATAACTGTATATTTTTTATTTTCACAAGTTTTTACAGAATGTACATGCCTTTGTCAATCATGAGAAATACATAAAAGTCGAATAAACAGCAGCTAGCCATCAGGTTCAAGCTCTTGTAGAAAGCCAAAATAAGTAACTATATGCAGTCAGTCATAGTAACAATGTAGAAAAAACTATGTTATCTACCCTTTTCATGTTATAGGAACTAGTAAAAGATGATGCATTGTCAGATAATTATAATTTTAGGATGTGATTGCATACCAAATTTTATACCATGCTTATAGAAAAAAAAATGCTAAGATTAATTAAAAATTAAAGTTCCATATTTATGGATTTATTTGGCCATGAAGCCCAATACCATTGGTGACACTGCCAGTTCATAAAGAATTCACTGCAGCAGTCACCTCATTGTGACACAGCCAGGAGGACACTGACAGAGACCATCATGTAGAGGGGGACACACTGGATCCACAATAATTCACATCGACACAGGACATCTTCAAATCCACACAATATATTAGAAAAAACTAATAAGAAATTAATTGGTTTACCGTACTATCCAGTTTAGGTAAATATAAATAATAATAAAAAAACTTGAATATTTCAATATGTAGCGAAGGAACTTCTTTTGGGCCAATTCTGCCAAAAACCAAACTAAACAAAGCATAGATAGCCGTAATTTAATGTAAATTACTAATATAGTTCCTAAAACATTTACTACACTACCATATCTTTCCAATGTCTGAATTATAAGACCACAAAATCTGTACATGTAAGCCGACAGGCTTCACAAAGAGTCACGGATGACACCCTTAACTTAATTACTACTATTTGCTTCTGATAATTTGATTATAACGCAAATCTTCAGGTTTGAATACAAGTAATGCTATTAATGTATTAGTAGTAAGATGAGGAATTCCAGGATGGTATTAGCGCCAATCACTCGGTTTTGGAGACAGCTCGTTCAGATTGTCTAATTTTTTATTTCATAAAGCTTAAAAAGACGCGTTTCGAGCCCGAACCGGGCTCTTCATCAGTTAAAATTAAGCATAACATGCAGTGAATCTGCGGGTTTAAATAGTGGTTTTTTGGCGCGAGTCGATGCGGTTGCATCGCGTTAGTGTGACGTCAGAGTAAACATAAAAACCTATAGTAATAGTTTGTTCATTCATAAAATTGTTCCTTCTTAAAATGGTGTGTTTGGCGACAATAAATAAATAAATACATGAATAGTGACTGCTAGCAATTAGATAATGGCATAATTCATTGCGTAAAATAAATAAATAGAGAATTCTTTAGTGTAAAAAATGTATAAGAACTATTATGTTAAAACTTAATGATAGTGTTTAAAACGATACATGGTATTTAGACTAATACCTGGTGTTACCCCGTTGATGTCATGTTCAATTCTGTTGGTTGTGTTGCGGACTGGTTTGGCGGAATTATATTTGTTAAGACGAATAGAGCTACGGAAGCCGGGAAGGACCAAATATCTGAGGGGCGGAGGTGGAGATGTCACTACACTGATAGGAGTAGGAGCGGGGTTGAGCCTGATTCCGATGTACGGGTGATGGTGTTATTTTAGGTAAGTATAGTTTCTGTTATTTCGTTGAGACCAGCAGGTTTGAGCGTATTTAAACGATATATCCAGTAGATCTCTTTCTTTTTAAGTTGTTCGAATCTATTGTTGACCTCGCTGTTTATGTGGTCGATCGGGGTGATAGTAATAATTCCTTCACCTTTATGCTTGATGGCACAGTGTCTGGATAGACCATGTTTAAGGACTTTATGTTTGATATTGTAGCGATGTTGGTTGGTCCTGCAGTGTAAGGGTTGTGTCGTACGTCCTACATACTGCATACCGCATAGGCATTCAATGAGGTATATGACATACCTACTGCAGCAGTTTAGTTGGTGTTTGATTTTAAATGTTTCTTTTGTGCTGCTAGATTGAAATGTGTCACCTGTTGTTATTATTTTGCAACATAAGCAGAGGGGTTTGTTACATTTAGAGGTCCCCTTTAGGTTTGTTGGTGTGATGCCGGATAATTTGTATTGTTTAGGGATGCTTGGAGCCAGGAGGTTTTTTATTGTGGGTGCTCTTCTGTAGATACATGAGATGTTGCTTGGCACGATTTTGGTGAGTGTGGGGTCTGATTTAATAATCTTCCAATGCTTCTGGAGGATTTTTAAAATATTTGGACCGTCTATGCTGAAAGTGGTGATAAATGCCAGATCGTAATTAGGTTCCGTTTTATTTTTATTTTTATCTTTCTCCTTATTTCTAGGTTGTAGACTTTCTGTTTGGTTATATTGACTGGCTTTTTTCAGGGCATCCTTGACAATATTTCTCGGATACTTTTTTTCTTTAAATCTTTTTTCTAGTATTCGACATTGTTGATTATATGTGTCTGTATTAGTGCAATTCCTTCTGAGACGTCTAAACTGGCTATATGGTATATTTTTGAGCCATTTTTTGAGATGGTTACTCCTATAATCTAGATAACTGTTGACGTCCACATTTTTAAAGAATGTTTTTGTGGTGAATTGGTTCTTGAGATGGCCTACCTCTAGGTCGAGAAATTCAACTTTAGTGCTGCTAAAGTTAAGGGAAAAAGTTAATCCCCAGTCATTTTTATTAATCTTTGCACAGAATTCGAGGAGAGAGTTCTGGTCACCCTGCCATAACACGAACAGGTCATCGATATATCTTTTGTACAGTTTCAGGTGACCTGAATGTACTGACAGTGGGGTAATGTAAATATCTTCAAATATTTGCATGAATAAATTGGCATACGAAGGGGCTACTTTAGTGCCCATGGCTGTTCCTTTGACTTGATGGAAAATACGCTTGCCATGTGTGAAAAAATTATTTTTGAGTACAAAGGATAGACCGTCCAATAGGAATTGTCGTTGAATGTCCAAAATTCCTTTATCTTCTTGGAGAATGAGTTCGATGCATGTGAGGCCAATGTGATGTTCGATATTGGAATACAATGCCGTGACATCGAGAGTGGCTAAGATGTAGTCATCCTCCCAGGGTGTTTCGTCCAGGATCCGAATTAATTGAGATGAGTCTCTAAGGAAGCTATTCATTTTTATTACGTATTTCTGAAGGAAGATGTCCAGGTAATGTGATAGGTTGCTTGTAAGGCAGTTGGTGTTGGAAATAATGGGGCGACCTGGGGGGGCCGTGAGGCTTTTGTGAATTTTTGGTAAGTAGTAGAAGTAGGGTCTACTGGGATTTTCTATGAGGAGAAAATTTTTTTCCTTTTTAGTTAGAAGGCCTATTCTGGCATGTTCTTTGATGAGGGCTTGATACTTTTTTTCGATTATTGGGAAAGGGTCCTCTGTAAGTTCATGGTAGTATGTTGTATCAGATAGGATACGTTTAGCTTCTAATTCGTAGTCAGAAAAGTCCTGTATGACCGTGCCTCCTCCTTTATCGGCTGGTCTGAATACTATATGCATGTTCTCTGAAAGTTGTTTAAGAGCGATGGTTTCGTTCTTATCTAGGTTTGTGGTGTGGGATGTATTATGTTTGTGAGTTTTGTTTTTACTCAATTTTTGGAGGTCATGGAGAACCAAATCATTAAAGGTTTTTATGAAATGGCTCTGACTTTGGACGGGGTAGAAAGTACTGGGGGGTTTGACTTCTAGATGGATATATGGGTCTTGTGTTGTATTCTGTACAGCTGTGGTGAATGGTTTGTTTGGCTCAATAGCAAAATGTCTTTTGATGGTGAGTTTTCGGATGATTTTTTGTAGATCCAGGAATGTGTCAAAACAGTTCATATGATTGGTAGGACAGAAGGAGAGTCCCTTCTCTAGGAGGGAGGTTTCATGGGGATTTAGGAGGTGTGAGGAAAGGTTGAAGATTTTTATTGGCTGTTTGGTGGGTAGTATGGAGTTTCCCTTGAGGGGTTTGTCGTTTTTCCTCTTTTTGCCTCCCCTTTTTCCCCTTCTTCTAATTTTCTTTTGGTGCTGGTGAAATATGAGTTGATGGGTTTCATCGGTGTGAGTGTTTTTAGTTTGACAGGTATCGTTGGGGTATGGACTAAAAAATCTTTTTGGGGAATGAGAACTGAGTTTGGTATGGTTGTGGTATTAATCACTAGGGGTTCTAGGAAGGGTACTGATACTAGCGGGCCACTTGAGGAGTGGTCTAAAATGACAGATTGGTCTACGGGGTGGATGGTTAGATTTGAGAGGGATTCTAGGTCATTTTGGGTGCTTCCTATCCTGGGGGAAAGGGAGAGTGTGTAACTATTATTAAGAGCGGCATCGCATTTTTTTGTATCATTAAGTTTTAACATAATAGTTCTTATACATTTTTTACACTAAAGAATTCTCTATTTATTTATTTTACGCAATGAATTATGCCATTATCTAATTGCTAGCAGTCACTATTCATGTATTTATTTATTTATTGTCGCCAAACACACCATTTTAAGAAGGAACAATTTTATGAATGAACAAACTATTACTATAGGTTTTTATGTTTACTCTGACGTCACACTAACGCGATGCAACCGCATCGACTCGCGCCAAAAAACCACTATTTAAACCCGCAGATTCACTGCATGTTATGCTTAATTTTAACTGATGAAGAGCCCGGTTCGGGCTCGAAACGCGTCTTTTTAAGCTTTATGAAATAAAAAATTAGACAATCTGAACGAGCTGTCTCCAAAACCGAGTGATTGGCGCTAATACCATCCTGGAATTCCTCATCTTACTACTGCATCGTTTTCATGAGACAACCTGTCTACATGATAACCAGGAAAGCTGCCTAATACCACTTCAGACGAGACCCTAAGCTATTTCCTGTGTTGTACCGGCTGTACAACCTCAACAGGTGAGCATATTTCCACCCTCTATCCATCACTATTGTCTATTCGGATTCACACAGGTGGCGCTTCTATTGTGTCTCCCATTCTCTCTCTTAATCTACTGCACTGCCGATGAGGATTAATCCTCAGCTGTAGGAGCCACGAATTGGAGCAGCCAAAGGACAGACAAGAACCTACCACATCACCACTCGCCGTAATGGACCTCCTCACCAACCGCAGGGAGATCAGACGTCTTGAAGTCGAAAGGAGAACGAGAAATTCTAATGGACCTAACGAGAAAACTGCAAGTAACTCCCCCGACTTTAACCTATTGGCTCTAAAAGACGAGACTAGAAAAATGAATGACTTGTTTAATGAACTAGAGAACTCAATGAAAGATGAACTGATACATGAACTTGATATTATGTTCCTGGAGATCTATGTCAATGAAAATATTGCACCAAGGGGCCTTAGGCTCAATCTCCCATGCACGTTTTCCAATGACTCAGCCTTTGCTCAGAATTGGGAAAAAGCATTGGATCATTGTTCCAATGCCTTGATACATATTATATGCGATAAAAGGAACTCACTATACACAGTAGCCAAACATAAGAATTTTTCTCTACAACAACAACTGTCTATATATAACACTCATCCAGATTACACCAATATATGCCAGAACATAGCCAACAGAATCCAAAAAACTGAAAATGAGATTATTATCAAAAAGAGTAATAAACTCTACAGGGATAGAACAGATCGTATAGGAGACAATTACAGAGGAAAACATAAATCCATACCAACAGAACAACACAACAAGGGAGATGCATCTACCATCCCCCGTAAAGACCCACACAGACAGAGACCCGTACGCCACTACAGTAGATCATTTGTGTCAAAAAACAATGGCCTTAATAACAAACCAAAGATGGATAAAACCAATACCGAAAACACTAAAGATGACCATAGCATAAAACACATTGTTCCCCCAAAAAAACCTACCACAGTCCCTCCAAAAACGGTCAGCAATTTCAACAAAGAGAGGACTCCTCACACCAATGCCCCGACGATAACCCACCCCTCACCAACCAAGGATTACAACACTCCATCTAAAACAGAAACAAAAACAACCCCACCCCAAGTCTCTACGGAGAAACCCCCCAAATCCACACCAGACTATGCCCAGAAACATCAAGAACTACTCGAGAGAATTAAAAACATCAGGGAGAGGAACGCAGAATTTACAAAAAAATGCGATGCCGCTCTTAATAATAGTTACACACTCTCCCTTTCCCCCAGGATAGGAAGCACCCAAAATGACCTAGAATCCCTCTCAAATCTAACCATCCACCCCGTAGACCAATCTGTCATTTTAGACCACTCCTCAAGTGGCCCGCTAGTATCAGTACCCTTCCTAGAACCCCTAGTGATTAATACCACAACCATACCAAACTCAGTTCTCATTCCCCAAAAAGATTTTTTAGTCCATACCCCAACGATACCTGTCAAACTAAAAACACTCACACCGATGAAACCCATCAACTCATATTTCACCAGCACCAAAAGAAAATTAGAAGAAGGGGAAAAAGGGGAGGCAAAAAGAGGAAAAACGACAAACCCCTCAAGGGAAACTCCATACTACCCACCAAACAGCCAATAAAAATCTTCAACCTTTCCTCACACCTCCTAAATCCCCATGAAACCTCCCTCCTAGAGAAGGGACTCTCCTTCTGTCCTACCAATCATATGAACTGTTTTGACACATTCCTGGATCTACAAAAATTCATCCGAAAACTCACCATCAAAAGACATTTTGCTATTGAGCCAAACAAACCATTCACCACAGCTGTACAGAATACAACACAAGACCCATATATCCATCTAGAAGTCAAACCCCCCAGTACTTTCTACCCCGTCCAAAGTCAGAGCCATTTCATAAAAACCTTTAATGATTTGGTTCTCCATGACCTCCAAAAATTGAGTAAAAACAAAACTCACAAACATAATACATCCCACACCACAAACCTAAATAAGAACGAAACCATCGCTCTTAAACAACTTTCAGAGAACATGCATATAGTATTCAGACCAGCCGATAAAGGAGGAGGCACGGTCATACAGGACTTTTCTGACTACGAATTAGAAGCTAAACGTATCCTATCTGATACAACATACTACCATGAACTTACAGAGGACCCTTTCCCAATAATCGAAAAAAAGTATCAAGCCCTCATCAAAGAACATGCCAGAATAGGCCTTCTAACTAAAAAGGAAAAAAATTTTCTCCTCATAGAAAATCCCAGTAGACCCTACTTCTACTACTTACCAAAAATTCACAAAAGCCTCACGGCCCCCCCAGGTCGCCCCATTATTTCCAACACCAACTGCCTTACAAGCAACCTATCACATTACCTGGACATCTTCCTTCAGAAATACGTAATAAAAATGAATAGCTTCCTTAGAGACTCATCTCAATTAATTCGGATCCTGGACGAAACACCCTGGGAGGATGACTACATCTTAGCCACTCTCGATGTCACGGCATTGTATTCCAATATCGAACATCACATTGGCCTCACATGCATCGAACTCATTCTCCAAGAAGATAAAGGAATTTTGGACATTCAACGACAATTCCTATTGGACGGTCTATCCTTTGTACTCAAAAATAATTTTTTCACACATGGCAAGCGTATTTTCCATCAAGTCAAAGGAACAGCCATGGGCACTAAAGTAGCCCCTTCGTATGCCAATTTATTCATGCAAATATTTGAAGATATTTACATTACCCCACTGTCAGTACATTCAGGTCACCTGAAACTGTACAAAAGATATATCGATGACCTGTTCGTGTTATGGCAGGGTGACCAGAACTCTCTCCTCGAATTCTGTGCAAAGATTAATAAAAATGACTGGGGATTAACTTTTTCCCTTAACTTTAGCAGCACTAAAGTTGAATTTCTCGACCTAGAGGTAGGCCATCTCAAGAACCAATTCACCACAAAAACATTCTTTAAAAATGTGGACGTCAACAGTTATCTAGATTATAGGAGTAACCATCTCAAAAAATGGCTCAAAAATATACCATATAGCCAGTTTAGACGTCTCAGAAGGAATTGCACTAATACAGACACATATAATCAACAATGTCGAATACTAGAAAAAAGATTTAAAGAAAAAAAGTATCCGAGAAATATTGTCAAGGATGCCCTGAAAAAAGCCAGTCAATATAACCAAACAGAAAGTCTACAACCT
This sequence comes from Engystomops pustulosus, assembly GCF_040894005.1. NCBI lineage: Eukaryota > Metazoa > Chordata > Amphibia > Anura > Leptodactylidae > Engystomops > Engystomops pustulosus. The sequence goes on from NC_092414.1 coordinate 152,540,162, forward strand.
AGAAATAAGGAGAAAGATAAAAATAAAAATAAAACGGAACCTAATTACGATCTGGCATTTATCACCACTTTCAGCATAGACGGTCCAAATATTTTAAAAATCCTCCAGAAGCATTGGAAGATTATTAAATCAGACCCCACACTCACCAAAATCGTGCCAAGCAACATCTCATGTATCTACAGAAGAGCACCCACAATAAAAAACCTCCTGGCTCCAAGCATCCCTAAACAATACAAATTATCCGGCATCACACCAACAAACCTAAAGGGGACCTCTAAATGTAACAAACCCCTCTGCTTATGTTGCAAAATAATAACAACAGGTGACACATTTCAATCTAGCAGCACAAAAGAAACATTTAAAATCAAACACCAACTAAACTGCTGCAGTAGGTATGTCATATACCTCATTGAATGCCTATGCGGTATGCAGTATGTAGGACGTACGACACAACCCTTACACTGCAGGACCAACCAACATCGCTACAATATCAAACATAAAGTCCTTAAACATGGTCTATCCAGACACTGTGCCATCAAGCATAAAGGTGAAGGAATTATTACTATCACCCCGATCGACCACATAAACAGCGAGGTCAACAATAGATTCGAACAACTTAAAAAGAAAGAGATCTACTGGATATATCGTTTAAATACGCTCAAACCTGCTGGTCTCAACGAAATAACAGAAACTATACTTACCTAAAATAACACCATCACCCGTACATCGGAATCAGGCTCAACCCCGCTCCTACTCCTATCAGTGTAGTGACATCTCCACCTCCGCCCCTCAGATATTTGGTCCTTCCCGGCTTCCGTAGCTCTATTCGTCTTAACAAATATAATTCCGCCAAACCAGTCCGCAACACAACCAACAGAATTGAACATGACATCAACGGGGTAACACCAGGTATTAGTCTAAATACCATGTATCGTTTTAAACACTATCATTAAGTTTTAACATAATAGTTCTTATACATTTTTTACACTAAAGAATTCTCTATTTATTTATTTTACGCAATGAATTATGCCATTATCTAATTGCTAGCAGTCACTATTCATGTATTTATTTATTTATTGTCGCCAAACACACCATTTTAAGAAGGAACAATTTTATGAATGAACAAACTATTACTATAGGTTTTTATGTTTACTCTGACGTCACACTAACGCGATGCAACCGCATCGACTCGCGCCAAAAAACCACTATTTAAACCCGCAGATTCACTGCATGTTATGCTTAATTTTAACTGATGAAGAGCCCGGTTCGGGCTCGAAACGCGTCTTTTTAAGCTTTATGAAATAAAAAATTAGACAATCTGAACGAGCTGTCTCCAAAACCGAGTGATTGGCGCTAATACCATCCTGGAATTCCTCATCTTACTACTGCATCGTTTTCATGAGACAACCTGTCTACATGATAACCAGGAAAGCTGCCTAATACCACTTCAGACGAGACCCTAAGCTATTTCCTGTGTTGTACCGGCTGTACAACCTCAACAGGTGAGCATATTTCCACCCTCTATCCATCACTATTGTCTATTCGGATTCACACAGGTGGCGCTTCTATTGTGTCTCCCATTCTCTCTCTTAATCTACTATTAATGTATTAGGAAAGAGTCATGTTACATCACCCGGGAGTTAATGATGGCTTTTTCCTTTACAATGGAAAAAAATGTCAATGGGGCTTTCTGTGTCCTGTCTGAGCAGAACAGCTGTTCACATTTTACTAGACAGCTGAAGTGGGAGTGCGGGAGCAGCCAGTCACCCACAGTTCATTATTCATACATGGAATAACTATCATACTCACAACTATCCTGTACTGCTTCCCAAGTTATAAATAACAATATACACAATAACCAGCAAAAAGCAGAAAATCAACAAGTACATCTCCTTCTACAAAATCCACCTGAATCCAAAATAATACAATTTCATTCAGATTTTGATGTGCCTAATAAGACAATCATCTCCTCAACTATTCAGAAAATCATTGCCATCATAATAAAATAAACCCCCATTTTATTTCCATTCAATATATGGTATGTCATTACTGTCATTACTATTTGCATACTACAACTAAAGAGATTACAGCAACAGCTTCTCTTACAGAAAACCCCTGACATGGATGACTTTGGAGGGGAATTGAAGAAGATGCTATACATTCATTGTACAGGAATTGGCTCAGACGTGAGAAATACATGTGATGTTCTCTCAATGGCCTGTAAGGAGTGGAGGCACCGGAGGGTAAGTACAGCATTTTCTTCAATCCCCCTCAAAGACTTCAGAGGTTTTCTTCCTGATATAAAATTCTGAACAAATAAGAGTACTGTCCCTTAGAAAGCACTGTATATAATGTAATGTGCTGTAGTTTTGAGACAATGTGAATTATCGGGGGGAGGGGGGAATTGGTTGAGTACGAGAATCTTATAATAACTTTTCATAAACAAGAATTGGCCAACTAACTATGACTTAACCCAATGATATCTACAGCACACCAATCCACAATTAATAAAAAGGGGGTTAATATGTTGTGTGTCTACAGGAACACCAATAATCCACAAGTGAGAATCCTAACATCTATATATAGATACTCGAGTATAAGCTGAGGGTGGGAAATGCATTGGTCACAGTTCACCCCTCCCCCCCCACACCTGTATATAGCCTGCCAGCTCATGCGCACAGTATATATCCAGAAGCCCCTTGCCCCCAGTATACAGCCAGCAGACCCTGCCCCCCCCAGGATATATCGCCTGCTTCTCCTGTCCCCCCAGTATATAGCCAGCAGCTCCTGCCCCACCAGTATATAGCCAGCAGCTACTGCCCTCCCCCCCACAGTACATAGCCTGCAGTCCCTCCCCCCCACAGTATATAGCCATCAGCCCACCCCCCAGTATATAGCCTGTAGCCCCCTCCTTGACATATACCCAGCCTATAAGAAAAAAAAAAAAAGTGTACTTGCCTTCCGCTGCCCCTCCGGCAGGTCCTCCTCTATACATAGATGCTCAGGCATCAGCTCCATGTCCCCGCGCTGTGCATTGCACACACCACAACGTCAGCCGCTTGCTGACATCAGTGTGTGTGGATGTTGGCGCACATAATAAAATGTCAGTGAGCGGCTTGCAGCATGATGCGCACGACTGACAGCAAGGTGACACTGAGCCAATGCCGGAGCATGGATGTATAGAAGAGGACTTGCCGGAGGGGCGGCAGAAAGCAAGTACACTTTTTTTAATAGACTCAAGTACATTTTTGTGCTGAAAAACTCAGCTTATACTTGAGTATATATGGTATCACTTGTAAGCACATCTACAAGCAATAATGTTCATCATATGTTATATTCTTGAACTCTGAAGAATTTTTGAATTAAAATTATAATTCATAGTGAATGAAGTCAGACTTTACCTGGTAGAGGAGACGGGGACCCAACAGGGGTTGAAGGGTTGGAAGGAAAACTACTGCTGGTGTGGTCAGGAGAATAAATCTAGGAGGAACCAGAAAGTAAAATATTACATTTTAAATCAACGGTTGACTTCTAATATTCCCAGATATTAAAAGTAAAAATATAATTTTGGAAAAAAAAACATTTTATTTTTTTCAATTTACTTAGGGATAGGGAGAATTTCTATTATTTTTAAATCTACACCAAGCTTTTGGCTAGTAACACTGCATAGGAAGCTACACCTTTTGTCAAAAAAAGAGCCATTTATAAAACTTACTTTATACATTACATAACACAGGGCCTGTAATGTCATAAACAAGTATGAGGTTCAATGGACCAAAGAATACATTTCTCTAAAGTTAGGCCACAGAAAACGTCTGGCAACAGTGCAAAAGACAAGTTTAGGACATGGTTGCGACTCCTGGAACAGACAATTGTATATCAATCCACTTTATTCCAGAAAGGCATAATGCCTCATCAACACGATTCCAGGTCTAACATATATGAAAAAAGTACTTTGGGTGAACATGTCAAGAACATGGTGTCTGAACTTCAGAACATTAGATGCTTTTCAAAGCCATAAAAAAGAAAAATGGCATCATGTTCAGTGACTGGATGCCATGTGTGTAAAGTAAAGCTACCTATCATTGTTTGATGAAAACTGTACTATGGACTCCCAAGCATAGACAGTGACTGAATTAAACACAGGTCAATATTTGAGTGTTTGTCCTTAAAACTAAACATCAATCTTCTGCTCTTTAACATGCTACTTGTAGATGGGACTGGTTCAACAGACAGGAGTTTACAACTACTAATATGATGGATAAATCCCTCTTACAAAACTTGAGCCATGCAGACAAACTTCTGTTTAATGTGTCTTGCTCCACCGAAATCTTACACTATAATTTTATACAAACTCTTCTGTATTCAGCTCAAGTCATATTCAGCAAAATGGGCAAAATGCACAATCCTTACACCTTCTGCTAAGTCTAAATGGTAACATCACTTATTTTCTAGCAACAAACAAGTGCCCTCCTCCTATCAGTCATGGTCCATTCCTATCAGTGGGGTGCCAATATGCCCAAACCTAATGAAAGAGGACAGAGACAATAGCAACACAAAGGAAAGCCCACAGAGCCAGACCATGAGCTGTTAGTCCAATTTTTTACACACTGCAGTGTACATTTCAGTTGCCCTTTGTGATGGTAATGATATAGAGTCTCAAAGCTACAAAGAAACTTAATTCATGAATTGCATTTTAAAGTTCACTTCCCCGAATTTCAATTTTCTTTGTGTTAAGAACCACTGGCCACTTAATTACTCGGCCAGTAGAACGCGCTACGACACGCTCAAAACATAAGGCATCGCCAAGACGCCTGATATCATCCACCAAGTTAAATAGCGCTCCTGTTTGATCTCCTCAAAATTAAAGCCTAAATGTTTTGATTTGGCATTAGGCAGCGAAATAAACCAGATGTTCCTTCCCTCCATAGAACCCTCCACGGGCACAATCTTAAAGGGTTATTATTTGGCAAGCGTTCAGGGAAACACATTAGAAATGGCACAAATACCCAGATTTTCTTTCCTTTCTATCTACACTAGTTCATTATCCAAACTAATGCATAATCCACAGGGCTTTGGGAACTTTGTGTAAATACTTTCATGTACAATTCTCTTTCTTGGCTACCCTGAGATTAAGACCACAATTATCCAGGCTTAAACCTAAAATAAAAGAACCTTTGCAAATGTATTATCTGGCCTTACATGTTTAATCACATAGTACTCGGTATGCTCTTTAATACTAAACTGAAGAACAAATGCTCCATCTTCTGATCTTTAACACATGAAAGGCCCCTCGGAAAATGTGCGCTTAAGAGCAAAACAAGCGGTGCGTAATATGTTTTCGATCAAATGAATGAATTTTGGGGGGACAATGAGAATTTTGACCTTAATTTAAGGTCTAAAAACATACTGTTAGGTTGATTAGACTGTGAGCCCTATTGGGGACAAAGACTGATTTGGAAAGCTCGGTGCAGTGCTACGGAATCTGTGTGCGCTATAGAAATAAAAGAATTATTATTAAGGTTACATCATAGTAATAATACGCCGTGTAGTTAACTGAAGTAAAAACTAAACCCTACTATCAGGCTGGGGTATAGACATGTAATGAAGCAGAGGATGTGAGTAGACTATGGCATGTATTCATAGAGCAGATGGAATGCATCTCCATTGGAAATGACAGCAGTGATTTATGGAATGACCTGGCTGCTCCCCTCCTCGCTGCTGCAACGCGGGATGACAGAATCAAGTCTCCATGACAACCGGAGCCCACCCAGCACATAGATTACGCATCTAGCCCTCTTTATTACAATGAATTTTGGATTGTTTCTAAAACTCCACCAACGGGGGGGAAGGGTAGCAGTGTATCTAAGGAATTATTCATTGTTGAAACACAATTAAAAAAAAATTAAATTTGTTTTTATGCAACCCCCAATATAGGAATTTCTAAAAAAAAAAATTAAAATAAAATTAGGGTCTAGTAGCCTAGAAAGTACACACCAAACATTCCTGACAATACATTACTGTGTTACCAAGTGACACAAAGACTTTGTAAATGATGGTATGTGGTCCGGACACCAGACAATTTGGTGCATAGATAGTACTAAACTGCCTCTACAGTTTTTATTCTATGCCCGCACTGAAAACATTGAAACTTGAACCGGTCTAAGCTTCTGGGCAGTACAGAAAATAAATCTTAAAATGTTTATAGCAGACACTTGAGTTATGAACACATCCAGCATTAATGTGCAAGAAACCCAAAGACTGGAGCTTTCATTTAACAACTCCCAGGCTGCATTCCATGTGAAAAGTGATCCTCACAGGACAGGCAGCTGTTTCCTTTAGAAGGTCATGCATCATTTCATAAAACTGAGAAAACACAGCATTGCACAAATACTGGTAGAAGCTTCACATTCTCTGGCAAAAAAGGAGTGTGCATTTTATAATAGCAACACCCAGTCCAACAATTGGGTCTAATAATAAAAATAATTTTCATTTATAATCCCCCAAACATGCACATACTTACAGATGCCAGAGCTTTTCCAAGTGCATCTCCAGTCTGAGAGCTTCCTGCTGCATTACTTCTGCTTGCTGTGCCTGAAGGAAACCCCCATTAAAAAAAAAGAAAAAAAAGTTACTGTAAAGCCTAATGAATACTTAAAAAAAAATACATTTACGAATAGAATAATTTTTAATGAAAACCTGACACCTACTTAACAAAAACTATGTTTAAACTTACCCAAAAGATTGTCTGATCCATTGATGGGTGGGGTGTGGGAAGAAGCAACAAAGGAGGAAGTAGTGGTGCCACCTCGATGGAAGCTGGACATTGGTGGAAGACTGGCATTTATGTCTGTTGGTGAAACTGGATGTGGTGGATAATTCTGAAGGGAAGACAGGGCAGGTACATTCAGTCAATGATGCTTTAATATCCATAACACAATCAGCAAGTCAATAAGCTCCTTAAGTTTCCAAAGAAGAACCTCAATAATCATTCATAAAACAAGTCTACTTTTATTTCATCTTACCAGACGGTCATGTAGGCTGCCATAATTGTTTGACTGTGACATGTGAGTAGATGAATTGCCCATCATTCCACCATATCCAGGCTGGCTAATTCCATTCGAGGAATTCCAAAGCTCCGATGAGTTGTGGTTGCCATCTGTACAATAATTTACACTGATGAGTAACTAACAAAAATGTGATTTACAAGAAAAAAAAAAAAAACTTCAACACCACAAAACATAGCAGGAGTTTAGAAGGTAAAATTACATTTACTAAGCTATTGGAAGAATAAAGTAGTAAAGTTATCATGACACATTGTAAGGTATAGTGCACAGTTTCTGGGGCATTATAATAGGCCATGAGGTCGCATTTCCCCGATTTAACTAAACCTTGTCTAATTTATAAAAAACATGGCAAACAACAAGAATGAAAACTCATTTTAAATGTAAATTAATGCAAAATCAACTCAAGTACCACAACACTAAGGCTACATTCACACTAACGTATGGGGGACGTATATACGGCCGACGTATATACGGCCGATATACGTCACCCATAGGCAACAATGGGCGCACGGCACCCTATGGGAGCGGTAGGGTGCCGCACACGTACGGCACCGTACCGTTCCAGTACCCGGGAAAAAGATAGGACCTGTCCTATCTTTTCCCGTAATACGGCGCTGTGCGCCAAAGGTTGCTATGGAGAGGGGCGGGGGTGAGCTGCGCTCACCTCCTCCTCCTCTCCCCGTACACTGCCATTGCCCGCTACGGTACGGTACGGGCGGGCAACGGCAGTGTGAATATAGCCTTACACTGCGATGGACAATGCGATGGACAATGCTGTAATTTATCTCTCAAGCAGCAAAAGAGAAACTAAAAAGTAGTAACATCATTAGTAACAACTTACCTTGCAAAAAGAAAGTGCTAGAGAACATACTGCTGGGTGGTTTAGGGGATGGATAGCTCGGAGACTCCCTGTTGAAATCATCTGAACCTGGAGAGGGTGCATAGACCTGTGGGAGAAAAACATTGTAAAATTAGAAAAAGGTCATACACATTTTGATTTCTGCAATCAATATGTTTATGTGTGTTACTCAAAGAAGAGGTTTGCAACAACACAGCAAATTCTGTGCACAGTGACCGTACACAGTGAAATAATTTACATCACAGAATTCGTAAATAAATCATCATAAATAAAAGCTGACTGAATGAGTCAAAAAATAAAATGCTTTGAAAACCATCTTTTGGTCAGTCTTCTTGGAAGAGGGGCTCAGCTTAGTCAGCCAACTCCTCCTTGTTAAGCAATCTAAGCAATGCTGTGACTATGATGTCCCTAAAACAATAATTAAACATGTCTTATGTAGATGGATGCCTTTCTTCCTTGTTCTGTTACCTTATAATATTATAACACATACCATTAAGGTTCAATCATTACCCACTGCATGTGCATAGTCTTAACTAGAAGTGAAATAACGAATAGAAAATATGTTAAGAACCTTTCAAATGTTGAGATGACACACAAATAAGCTTAGAGACCTGCCAGACTCCCCTGAAAATGCATTTATGACTAGGATTAGAGACTTTAAACCACTTGGCAATCTTGAAAAACTACACCACGAACATGTCTATATGGCACCCACGTTCAGATGGGTTGAAAGCCGAAACTTTGTACTGTATAACTGTAGTATAATAGTGAATGAGACATGACACTTTAGTCCATTCATAAACCTAGGCCAAGCTGTGTGTTTCTCAATGGTCACCTATTATATGTGCTGCTGAGTTAATGTATTATTTCTGACTTATGGTCATCCTCTGGTTTATCCTATTTAGCTGTATTACTAGTGCAACAGGTATGTGAACATAATACATCACATCATACTGTACACATCCATCCTTGTTTCAGGAGCTTACAAATCACTATTATGCGGTGTCAACATCTTGTTCATAATAATTCTCATGGTCATAAAGCAACAACCACATCTTGGATTACCATTTCCAGGTCACAGAGAAAAGTCAAACATGAACTGCAAATGGCTGCAATTTAAACTAAGAATATAAATTAGACAATATAGAACCAGAGTTTCGGACACTGCTAAAAGGTCCACCCCACCCCCCCACACCTTCAATAATTGTCAGTAAACAGCTTGTTTATTGCTTGACAGCTTTTCCTCTAAACTCTCACATACACATACCCCCACCATTTGATCAGTCAGTGTACATACAGGACAGTTTCTGCCATAATCATAAGTATGCAAATATATATATTTTAAATGTATCATGTGTCTGGTTTGCTCCGTTTTCTTTTTTTTTTTTTACTAATCAATCAGACTAAAACATTTGAAAATAAAATTTCACAAATCTCATCCTCTTCATGAGCCAGTATTGCAGTGTGAATAAGGCATAAGCAGGTGTTAAAATGTCAGATCTCCTAGGATTCATCCATGGGCACAACAGAAAACGTTGGCTACTCATCACTGCTCTTACAGCTTATTGGCAGTATAACTTTATTTCATATTTCACTTTCCTCTCAGTTGGCCAAATCACGACTCTCCTGACATGTTACAGGATTAGAGTCTTAGAAATAATAGAACAAAAATAATTAGATGTATTCTGGAAAAAAGTAACTGTCAAAAAGAAAACGGATTTACCGACCAGTGAATAGTCATGAGCCATACGTACAAGTATGCCAGCCACTGGACAGCAGGTATTAAAGTTATGGATTTAGGATTAAGAGTAGTCATTGTATTGTGTAGCTCTAATTCATGAACATAACAACCCAAAATCATCCATATGAAGTCCAGACACCTGTAGAATGAAGACGGGGTAAATGGACTATTGAGAATCAAAAATGGTTTAATCCAGGAGCAGATCATTACTACAGCAATAACAGACAATCACCAAACATAGAGCTCTACTTCCTAAACTGAAGAGAATATACCTATTTATCATAGAAACAAAAAAGTATCTAGAATGAGTGCCTGCTCATTCATGGGTCGTATAGCTCAGGAACGCTGTGCTACCTTTTTTATTATGCACCCAATAGATTTGGCTAAAGCCAGGAGAGAGCTTTAAAGAGAAATATATAAATATATCTTGTAAAAACTCCAATTATATTTTTGTGTGCTTAGCTTTAACGCCTAGGTTCAGCATACAAAATGTAGATGAAAAACAAGAGGACCGAACATCTACCCGAGACTGAATATAAAAATGTTATCTTGACTGCAGACGGTAATATATTATGGAGCTGCACTAGTGCCAGCTACTATATTTTACATCAAAGGCCTAGAGCGGTAAAGAAAAAAAACTGATGTGGTTGTGGAGAGTCATTAAAGCCAGATGTGCAGAAATACAACTTAGAAGGGGAAAATGTACACAGAAAATAGCTGCAAAGAAAAAAAAAGAAAGAAATGTGAAACAGATGTCTATTGCTCCTAGACACCTGCAAATAAGTTTCCCCTATAATGGAGGAAGTTTTAAAAGGCGACTGTTGCCCATGCATAGATAGTTTTACCAATAATACCAGGAATAAGCCCGGGAATAGATCAATGACGCTGGTTTGAGCAGTCATGTGAATAGATACAGAGCCAAAGCCCACTTCCACACGGCAGTGCTGTACATCATTACTTGTAAACCAAAGAGGAACTATTCTGTACAATCTTTCATTTTAAGTTCTGTTCCATAAATACTGACCAAAACACTGATGTATACATCTATCTGCTGTACAGTAATAGATGGCCTAAATATGTCTCCATATACGCAACCCTGTGACATTTACAGATAGTATACAATGTGTGAAGACAAATCCATCACTTTCTCATATAACAGACTCTCACAGAAGAAACACAACCGGGCACATGCAACAGGTGAAACAATACAGTAAAGGGCAGGTAATACTTTTACAAGTCATACAACATAGAAGCCCAATACAATATACTAAATAATACAAAACTTAACCAAGTACAAAAATCTAAATCCATGAGAAAGACATAGTGATGCTCCTAAAGTATCTAAAAACATACTTCTGGATTAATCCTGCATAAAAAGTGGGAAATTACTAAAAAAAAAAAAAAAAATACACTCATTGAAACTTTTTTTTAAACTGAGCCGGAAAGAACCACTGGCTAATTATTATAATTAAAAAAAATTGCATATTGAAAAATTTTACTTGGCAAACTTATGTAAAGGCATCAGAAAAACTTTGTGCAGGTGAAGCATCTGTTTCCTGTGACTTTGGTCTTATGTTCATATGATTCAAGACTTTAAAATAAGAACATGTGTGACACACATCAAATAACAAACACTAAATATGACAGAGCGGCGATCTAACCTCACTTTGTAATGTGATGACTTGTGATGAAAATGGTCTGTATATTTACACACTGGGTGGAACATCAAGGCAAAACAACTAACATTTTATTAAACTGAAGAGTTAAAGCAGCAAATAAATTAGATTTTTTTACTAAAATTCCTAAAAACAAATAATGCCTTGCAAAAACCTTCAATCAAAGCAAAGAGTACAACATTGGTGATTTAAAGTTAAAAAAAAAAAAAAAAAAAAAAAAAAAGAAAACCCTAAAACACTACCATACTTTCTGGAAATAAATACTGAATCAGTTTAGTAACAGGAGATCAACGCTTTAACATAAAAACTAATTTTCTCCCCCCAAAGCAATGTGTACGTAGAATGTAAATAGGGCAGCACACAGGAGGGGGTGCTATCCTTAGGAAATGACCATTAAGTAATGCCTGCAGTCTGAAAGGAGATAAAATGCACAGATTAACACAAGTATTTATAGTACAAACACAGACCTACATCCAGCAGAGCTGCTGTGCTGTCTGTTTTCTACCCTGCCCCTAAAGACCAAATAGCTGCTGTATAACCTCATGATGGAGGAGACTACCGGGTCAGGGTAACTTCTAGTTGGATGCTCTTCTAGAACACTCTGTGAAGCAGAAGATTTATTCTTGCACCACCTACTACTACAAGCTTGTATTACAGCAACAACATCTCATACAAGTGAAGAAACTACAGCCTTGATACGCAATACATTGTTTCCACCTGCAATCTTTATGTAATAAATTAGAATTCTGGGACACAGACCTGAACATTCACTTTTTCATGTTTCTTCTTATTTTGAGCATGAACTAATAGAATTGTCCATCAGTAATGCATTACCCTGCACAGATTAGGCTTTTGTTCAGACCATTTTGGAAATCCTTTAATAGCCAGTTTATTTAACCAAGAACACAAGTGACAGAAATCCCTCCAAGATACTCAGGCCTGAACTATTTAGTTATGTGTTAAAATCCTAACTAGAACATGTATAGGAGATCCATTAGGTGCTGATCAATAGCTCCAGCTTTAACTAAAAAGTCATCTATACACCAACTGGGAAACACATGGCACAAATTATTAAAGCAGGCATTTATATCTCTATGGGACCAGACCCTCAGAAGTCTGGAAATACTTAATGAGATCAAAGCTTTCCCCCCTTTTCACTATGTTGTGTTGACGGAGAACAAAGAAAAGATTGTTTTTACTAAAACATCTTCACACTAGCGACAGAACTGACAATACAATGAGCCCACAAAGATTTCTGTTTTTATCTAACTCAACATGTGCGACGCATATCAAACTATTAGGCTCACTTTAGAAAAAGAGCAAATGTCTTGATGAATATAAGCAGGGTGATACATTTAAAACCAAATAAAATTGAAAGAAAAAAGTTTAGTTTTACACTCTGGCATCTGTAACCAAAGTAAAACATGCTATATCATCCGTAACTGCACAAAATCTGAGAAGTAGAACAACTGCATCTCAACCTTAGCCAAAATCACAGGAAACAAGAAGGGAAAAAACAACAACTATTCCGATATTTATGTGAATTATGTGAATTTAGGAAATAAACGGCTTATTTTCATCATGGTCAAAATGCTGAGCCGATTAGAAGCAGATGGAATAATATTACAACTCAGGCAGTGAACCTCAAAGTCTAAACAGGAAGCAGGAACGTTTGGAGCTGGGGAGAGCAGTTTCCTTAATTATTCCCAGAATGTTTTAGGCTTTTAGATTACAGCATGAGCCCCACTTCCACTTCTATTTTGTTGCAAAAAGTTAAAAAAAAAAAAAAAAAAAAAAAGTGTATGCCATTCACAAATACACACACATTAGTACAATACATAAAACAAGGCATTTTTTCCCCTTCACATACTAATTTTACTAAGGAAAACATTTTTTTAGCAACGCCATAATAAATGCCACAAAGCAATGATCACTAGTAATGGAATCATCCTCCTGAGGGTTAATATATTAAGAGGAAAAGAAATGTGAAAATGAAAACAGTCGTACCGTCTTGCCATTGTAGTAGTACATCAAAGAATTGCTGCCCACTCCAGCGACAGGGTATGCACAATACATGGTGATGTGGAAGAGTTAAAGTGCTCCAGTCCCCGGCATACATCCACCCGAGCAAACAGTAATTCCGCCAGTACCAGGCTTACTCACTCCACACATGGATCTACTCAAAAGAAACTTATGCAAAACAGGGCTGAACCATCCCACACAGAAAAAGGGGGAGGGCAGTGACATACAGTAATCTCTTTCAACCCTGATCACACCCTGATTTCTGTAGTGGAAATTCCTTCTAGAAAGCATTCAGGAGAATGAAAACACGGCTTCACTACATCAAAGCGGGGCAAATTTTTTTTTCTTTTGGAAAAGCAGGCAAGAGTAAACTTTGAGCAGCGATATTAGGATTTATTTTCCTTTGTTAGTGGAATCATAGCACTTGTAGCAGCTGAGAAGCGGCATATTGCAGTACAGCAACACCACCATCTGGCTGGGACAGACTTAGCCAGCAAACATTTGATAACAGTATTGCAGGTGGGAATCGGTACAATGTACAACAATGTGGATGTAATGAAGGCACACAACAAAATGTATAAGCATCACTTAACTGTAACATGTTCTGTTACATGCCCTACAGAGGGCAGCCAGGGTAACAAACACACATTATACTTTTTGGATTATTAAATAACCACCAAAACTCCTAAAGCACATTCAAGAAATTTATTTATTTTTGTCATTAAAAACTGCTTAAAGGGGTTGTCCAAATTCAACAAAATAATTTATATGATGTAAGTAAAAGTTGTACAATTTTCTTTATCAATTCCTCCGTTTTCTAGAAAGCTTTTATGTTTACTTCCAGTGAATATAAACCTGTACGTGGTCATGTGATATAACAGGTCATGCACCTGTGTGACATCACAGGGACATATTTCTATCCCCTGGAAGTAAACTTTCTATAAAAGGGCAGCAAGCTTCAAGTGTGTCAGAAAATGCTATAGCTTTTCATTACAGAAACAATATCAATTATTTGCTGAAAGTGGACAACCCCTTCAAGGGGAAGACTGTTGTGCAGACAGAAAAACCTTGCATTATTCTGTGACCTGGTAAAGACATGAGCATGTGATCTAATAGCCATCTAATCTAATAAATGGGTTCATGTAGATTTCTAGTTTTGGAAATACAGGCAATACAGGTTACATACAAGATAGGGTCTGTAGGTTTGTTCTTAAGTTGAATTTGTATGTAAGTCGGAACTGTATATTTTATCATTGTAACCTCAGCCAGAACTTTTTTGGTATCTGTGACAATTGGATTTTAAAAATTTTGGGTTGTCATAAGAATCAGGATTAACACTAAAGCTTCATTACAGACGCCTGTGATAACTGTTACAGCTGATCATTGTAGCCTAGTACTAAAGTACAATAAATTATCAATATCCAGAGGTCCGTTTGTAACTAGGGGTTGTATGTAAGTCGAGTGTTCTTAAGTAGGGGACCACCTGTATAGGGCGGAATTTATTATACACGTCCTCTGTGTCCCACCAGATACATCAAGAGGCTTGGTGTAGTTTTGCGTAAAAACCTGCAAAAGAAAGTTTGCAGGTTTTTAAAAAGTATGCAGGCATGTGGGCAGGATCGCCCTTGGCCTGCCCACTCTTCCGCTGCCCGTGCCCTTCTAAACCTCCTCCATGCCCATGTGGTGTGGAGTAGTTGCTATAATAGCAAATTATGGTCGTGCGCAAGAATTTGCATTTATTTCAGTGCTTATATGCCATAAAAGTGACATAGAACCACTAATAAAGCTCCCTCGTAATGACCACACATAACTGTGTTCAAAATATTTAACATTACATGTTTACAGAATGTATATGATAGAAAAGCACAGTATACTGTCTCCATACTTCCTTACATGTAGTCATGTTGTCCGTTATGATAAAGCAGTCCTTGGATAAGACCACCAACACACTCTTTCAGCAGTGACCACATATGCACTATCAAGGGCGTCTGACCTCCTGGATTCAATGTTCCACAGGACGGCTGTGGTATTTGCAGAAACTCCTAGACATTTCATATACAAAAAATATTTGTTTCTTTGTTCAATCACTCCAGCAGTGGGGGTGGTCTCCAAGGACAACAATCTCGTTTCTAAGAGACAATATGGCTATATTTTGGGAAATTATCTTCAAAAGGTACATTTTGTAATAACACTGAATGAAGAAATGTATATGTATGAGAAATTAATTAAATATGAATGCCGAGATGGGAATTCTCTTTAAAAGAAAATCTCACTGGTTTCTGTTCTGACTTGGCAAAACCTCTCTTATCGTGGAGTCGTCTTTCAGTTTAAAGAAAACAATCACAGCGATTGGCTGACTAAACAGATGTCTCTCAGATTAACTGGTATGTGTAAATGGACAATTGATTTTGATATTGATCTAATTGGACAGATATTGTTCAGGTATCTGTAAGTCTAAGGGCGCCCACACAAGTGATGCATGTTCCATGCAGATTTTATTTTTTAAAGTGAAAATTCACAGCTCAATACAGTAGCAATCACATACACACACAGCGTAAAAATGTGCAGCAGAAACAGGGTTGGACTTCTCTTTCCACAGCAGCAAAATCACAGCATAAAACTGCTTCAGAAACCAAACTATTTTTATGTGAGATAGCCCAAGGCTGTCCGCGCATGATATAGATTGTCATTATGAAAATCCCCACAATATCTGCATCAAATATGCATGGTTTTTAATGCAGATTTTTGTTATTTTGATGTGGATTTACATGCTTTTTTTTCACCAGATTTTACTCAATCTGACGTTGAGTAAAAATCAGCATCGCATCCACATCATAGTGAGAATTTGATGCTAATTTGTTTCTAATGTAAAAAAAACAAAAAAAACATACAAAAATATGCAGGGTTGCAAAAGAACAGCGATTATTATTTTATTTTTCCCACTAAGCAATGATTTCTGCATGGAATAAAAAAAAAAATTGGTGCACTCAGTTCAAGTGCAATTGAAAACTTGTTAACAGTCTGCACAGTGCGCATGATTGAGATGTGCCCCAGTGTCTCACGGCGCCATGACTTGGCTGCACGGCTTTGTATGGAGACAGGACGGGTGAGGAGTGCTCATCCCTCCTTCCTCCACAGGGCTGTATGCTCCCCCGGGTTACAGCCAGGACAAGCACAGGGCCGTCTGCATGAGACCTTAATGAATGAAACAAAGACAGGGTTTTCCTGAGATAAATAAAAACATGGGAAACACAGTTTTTGTATAATATATTATCAATATTAATGTGTATACAGTATATATTATTTGAAAAAAAGGCAAGACATTCAATTGTTGCGAAGGCAAACAACCAAAAATGTAAGAAGTGCTGTCTGCTGTAAAAACACACAACACACTTCAATAGGCGACCCTAACCTGCAGAACTCCAAGTAGTGCATGCTATGAATTGACGGCAGTGTGAATTTGCCTTCCATCTTCTTTTTGCCTATGTACAGTCTGAACATGGGCCAAAAATACAGTGCCAAATTAAATTTTTCATTTGTTATGAGGCAGTGATAATGGGACATCAAAACCAAATATTCAGGTAGCTTAATTAAAGCACAAAAGTTATTGTCTATACTGATGATTTTAGGAAGAAAGATAGGGTACATACAGTACCATTTCGGATTCCTGTAAAGTTATATTTCCATTTATTCACTGAAAATATAACAGATCAGATCCAGAGTGACTTCAAATGACTTTTTCTGACTACATGTTACTACATTTAGGCGGAGGAGAAATATAGGATTAGCCAGAGTGCATATTTTAGGAATGTGAATAGCACTCTACTTGTGTGTGTTGTGTTGGCAGTGTGCAATGACCTAAATTGGTTAAATATGACTGCATGTATGTGACACAAACTCTAGTCAGTTGTATGGTATATAGAAAACAACAAACGGGGTGATATATTTGAATGCGAACAGCAACATATTCCCGGTCCCCACACATACACTGAGTTGCCTGATATACTGAATCCCTAGTGGCTGAAGAGCGGCCCTTTTTTAATTGATTGAAATAAAAATTCAATATTTTAAGTGTTCTTTCTCTCAGGCAGTGATATGTTACTACATAGAACCAGGTTTCTTTGCCTGTTGAAACACATGTAACTTCTGCAGATAAACAGTAGATCGTTGGGCTGCACATTCAGTTTAAGTGACATCAAAAAGAATATAAAATCAATAATAATATCAATAGTTTGACAGTGTTGTGTATAAACAAAAGATACAATAAAGGGTTGATCCACGCACAGTCCCTGTAATATATGAAGTAAGCTACAGACCAAGTTGACTTTTTAAACTGTATTTTAGACACTATGTCATCAGCAAAGTAGCAGAGAATGACCTGCACTCCTTAACCCAAATTGTTTCCATTCACAACCAAGCACTGAGCTGCTAAACAAACTGGTTGTTTCCCTGAACACAAACAGATTACATGGTCTGACGCACAGGGAGCCACAACTAATTACAGATGGAAAGCGATGTGTTAACTTACTTGCATTCCCATGTGGATGATGCATGATGGTGGTTCAGAATCACAGGCCATCATAAGACATGAATTTATATCAATTTTCAGTACACAGATATAACAGGTTCGTGGTTGCTCTATATTATGACATCAGTACCTGTGAAGGGTGTTTTAGGGAAAGTATGGTGCCAAAGTATTTGAATGAGCACTAGGATAACTATTGAACGTGAATTATTTATAAATAGGACAAAAGCAGGAATACTATGAAGAAAACTTTTCCACTCGTCAACTTTCAGGTTTGAAATAAACCCGACCAAACAATCTTTGCAGTGGCAAAGGGTTAACATTTGCAGAAGCCAAGTGCTATTTGAATCACTCTTTAGAAATGCAATGAAAATCAATTGTCATGTAAGCTTACTGTCAGTAAAGAGTATTAAATTTCATCCCCACTTTACTCAACCACAAAACCTCGAGCACTCTGAAAGACTAAATTATTCATATAATCCTAAACTAGTATTGCCTAGGCCTGCGCCCTTGTAATGTATTTTAATAAGAATATTCAGAGCACCAATGTCAAGTGTTATAGAGGGGACATCCCCATTCTCTACCGGACTCCTGCAGATCTTTAATAAAGCATTACTGTTCCATATAGAACTAGGGGTCTCTCCTGCAAGAACGTCACACAAGGCAGTTTCACTGTGTAAACAGAAGTTCTTACGCTAAACATTTTAGTATGTAAACACGGGTTCATATCTAAAAGCTCAGGCCGAGGACATTATTCTCAAGGCCAAATATTTAGATTTTATAAAGACTAGCGGGCTGTTAACCAATACGGTTTGAGTAATAAACTATACATAAACAATGAATGTACAGGCCCCACAGGAAGCTGAATGAAGATATGTTGTTGTGTTGTGACAATAAAGTCTAAACATAAAACAACATACATAGATACAAGTACAAGAGATATGTCCATTCACATAAATATATTTCCCTTCACTGCCACTTAAAAACAGATGGAAACTGTTCTAAGGGACTTTCCTATATCTAGCTCTATAGAACCAGTTACAAAAATCTCTTTACCAGCATATTAAGCTACACAGGTTTATTTAAGAGAAAAGAGTAAAAGGAAGGCGTTTGTAAGTGAGCTCAATTATCGCAGTTCTCCAATCTCTTTTGTGAACCCTCTGTGCTACTGCTAAATTACAAGAAGAACGCAGTGTCCCTGGCTGTGCAGCTCATGCCTACTACAGCGTCTCTTCACCCACATGCAGGGCATTTAGCTAACTCTCATTAAATTCATACAATGCAACGTAACACAACTACAGAGACCAAGTCCCCAAGCTGCTCCTCATGTGCAGTAGCTATAATTGGCCTGCAGGTGGAGCCCTTATCCAGGCACTCGAAAAGATGCTGCAGAAGCAGCAACCAAAAAATAAACCCAAGACACTACAAAGCACAGAAATGAACTTTTCTTTTGGACAAATATCAATGTAAATGAGTTTGTTCAAACCGCTGAAAAAGGGAGAAAAAAATAGTTCTCAAGGGGATAAAAACCTATATACAATATGTCAAACACACATGACACCAATTCACTTAAAAATGATGGCTTTCTATGAACAGGAGTTGGATAGAAAAAAAAAAGTGAAGTGAGATTGGCTGTATAAAGTCAAGTAGGAGGAGAGTTTAAACACTTAAAGGAAACCTACCACTACAGATCTACCTATTAAGGTAGATCTGGTGGTAGGTGCATCTAACGAATGTGAGGATAGCCTTTTTTAGGGCTAATCCTTTACTCCCCTCTATCTTTTCTAATCTTTAATAAGGGCAATATGCAAATTTTCTAAAGAGGCTACTGGGGTGTGGAGTAGCCGCGCAGTGTAGCCTCAGTTCTGGCTACTCCACGCCCCAGTAGCCTCTTTAGAAAATTAGCATATTACCCTGATTAAAGATTAGCAAAGATGGAGGGGAGTAAAGGATTAGCCCTCAAAAGGGCTATACTTACATATGTTAGATGCACCTACCACAGGAACTACCATAATAGGCAAATCTGTAGTTGTGCATTTCCTTTAAGTCTGCGTCTGGAGCACTGAACGTCTCCTCCGTCATGTAGCAAACTTCAGGAGATCTGGTTAGTGATGTCTCTGGATGCCGGACCATTAGTACCCGTGAAGGCGGCTTTCTGAGGAAGAGTGAGGCTTACTCCTCCATCTTGACTTTATACAACCAGTTTACATCTCACTTCAAAGTTTTCTGGACAATGCCACCACACTGGGTCATAAAAGAAACACAATCTTATAGGTGTTCAGCTGCTTGGCAACATATTGTTGGTGGCTTATTAGGTCAATTTCTGATGACAGGTTGCCTTTAAGGTATGCAGATATGTATTATATGTAGTACATAGATTTACATATGCTTTTCCCCTCTTTTTACCCAAATGTGAGGTCATTTCCCGCAAAATTCTGCATCAAATCCACAAACTGCAACGTAAAGATACAGAGGGACGCACAAGAAAAGTGACATGATCATTGTTTTCTGTATTGAGCAACTGCATAGTCTACATTACGTTTTCCAAATCCCATTCAATATAATGCCTTTTTTTATTATGCTGCAGATTTTCCGCCTCAAAATTCGCACACAATCCGCAACCTCTGCAGATACCCTGACAGCTCGAGGCTGGATAAAGTAGTTACTACTACTCCTTCCTGTTGCTATAACTATATTCAGCCTATCATGGGGCATTTAGTCCTATGAATTACATCGTAACCAAAAGCTTTCATATAAGAAGTTGTTCAGTTTCAGCAAATAAAGGTTATTGTCTGTCCATTGTTTTCTAATATTCTTTCTCTTTCAATTATCTACATTTTCTTGATCTTGGCTTAAGGTCATTCATTTCAGTATATAAAAAGCAGTCCTTGGTCATGTGATTAATATGCAAAAAAAAGTTTTCCCAAGATGCAAGATTAATTTACATATTTCTTACACAGAAATATAGCCACAAATCCCTTCCAGACCCATGTGATGGACACATATTACACAAATATTTAGTTGGTAAAATGAACTCCCATTTTAAAGATAACAAACATCTGTAATTACTGAAACATATAGGAGATATTAAGAAACACTGATTTTATACATGTTTCAGAGGCATCCTGAATTTTATATACACTATAAAGCAAAAGAGATATAGGATTGAAGTCTGATAAGTGTTACTAATGGATTATTTACATTGTAAACAGAAACGTCATCAGAAATAAAGACTCTGCTGCTCTGTGTTTTGGTATCTCTGTCATTTCCAATACTTTTTTTTTTGTTAATCCAGCAGAAATCATCTGGCTCGGAGTACAGTCTACCCTGAATTAGACACAACTGTTAAAATGTAAATTGCTAAAACTATTTTTAGCTGCTGGGAGGGAAGAAAAAAATATTCCTGGCCTCGGGAAAATGATTTGAAGCATTGTGTTCATTTTGTTTATCAAGCAGCTATTCAGCCTCTAGTGGGCCCAAGTGCTTAGGCAAGCAAAAGCTTTTAAGAGAGTGCCTGCAGCTGCAGTCCTGGCTTCCAGGTAGACTGCAGGTTCACAGCACAGCTGCCCTGGGCTATGGAAGCCATATCAGCTCCATCTGCAAACAAGGTAACTAACCCCTGTCAAACTACAGCATCATTTTTACAGCCCCCCCCCCCCCCCCCACAAATATTAAAAACTAAAGATCCCCATATCCCCAATCCCTGACTAACATCCTGGAAAGACTATGGAGGTTGCTCCATTCAAACAAAACTGCTCAGAGTTATGACTCATCCAATTGCACCTGCGCCCAAGTGTTAAGTACTGCCAAATAAAAGCCCTCCATCCATTTACACAACAAAGAGATGTGCCCCGCAAGGCAGCAAAGCTCTCTCCCCCTCCCCTCGCATTTGTTCTTAAATGGAGGGAGGAAGGAAAGGCACAAGAGAGACAGTGAAGACAGATAGACAGAGTAAACTTTCAATGAGCAGAGATTTTCATTACACGTGGATTGTTAAATGCGGATTCATTTACAAACAATTTTCCTCCTTTAAAGAATAAAGCATATTTAATTCCACAAAACACCCCTATAGCAATAGATTATCACAGCCATTAATGCTTATTTTTCCACAACCAAAACCCTCGCAACCTTTTTCATCAAAGCCCTTTATTCTCTAAGGATATATTTTCGAGCAAAGAGGGATCAACAAACTAGTTGCTTGAAAGCCTTCCTGATGCTAGGCTGAAGTTAGGAAAGGCTTAATGAAAGCTTTAAAATCCACCAGGGTTTCACACTGAACATCTGACTTGGTGATTTATGCATATTAATAACCTCAGTCCTACTGAGGCAAGCTGAGCTGTACGTGTCCTCCGAATCTTAATGTCTTCAGCTCCATTGGGATTATTACAAATGTAAATTTTGAAGATTCTTGGCTATTAATCTCTGTCTGTCCTCCTGCTCAGCAACATAATGACTAATTAAACATCAAAAGACCTGTACAGGAGATCTTCTTTGACAGCTTCTGGCCCTGTTCTTCTCCCATGAGAGGAATTCAAATGACAGGGACAAGGGGACAGGAGCATATGACGCTGCTACAAATCACTGCGGTGAATCTAAAGACTAAACATCAAATGTGGGTTTAGACCTAATGAAGCTCTACATTGATCAAGACAGCCCGTTTATGGTTACTGCAGAAAACCTGGTTAAATAGTCACTGGTATGACCCATGTTTATGGGCCTGTCAAACATTTCCCAACAATGCAATCAGTACTTACAGAAGAAGGCAAACCAGGGGGAACTTTTCTTATCTTCTTAGTCTGTACAGGGTCTGCATAAAGAAACAAAATATAACGTCAGACACAAATGTTAAGAAAGTTGTTTAAAACTTATAATTAACTTTAACTTTTCAATGTTGAGATATATCACATTTTATACGTTTGGAAAAAGACACTTGTCCATCAAGTTCAACCAGAACCTTGAGAGATATTCTAGATTTTACAATGATCTATTAATACTAGGCTAAATGAATACATCTAAACACAAGGTTCTAGGTAGACATTTAATCAAATGTCTAAGACAAATAACCGCTGCAATACTATATGGCATCCCATGCAACACAATAGCCAAAACAACCCCAAATGCCAGAATTGGCCCCACAGCAGACTGTATGCAGTACTGGACAATGTAAATGGGTCAAAAGGGATCATTTCATGTAATCTCAGACATAAGACCTGGAAACAGGTGGCCAAGCAACTTTATGCAGTGTCCTATTAAATGCCAAATAATTGCTGGTAAAAAGGCAAAATAACAAAAATAAGAACAAAATATTCCAAAAACCAATAATACTTCAACAGTAACTTATAGAAGACGTTATTTTCTGTGCAGAAAATTACATTACAGAACTGCCACTTAGGAAAATTTTATATTTTTCATCATTACTTTTCTGAACCCCCAGTAATGTATTTCCAATACTATCACAGCACAAACCAAAACATTCCTGACACTTGAATTGGGTTGTGTTGCACTTCCCCGTACAGCAGAAAGACCAAGAGCAAGGAGAGAGTAGGTTATAGAATGAAGAGACCTATGTGACTACCTTCTCTGGATCAGAACAGCCCATCCTCCCTGAGAATGCTCAGAAATATCCTACATATACTACAACATGGGCGATCCGCATCAACTGGGGAAAGTAAAGTAAACCAACCGCATAAAAGAAAATATTAACATATTTCTTAAAACACTGTGTTACAATTTCAAACTAAAACTTTATTTTAATTTTTTAGTTCATTGATACAATTCTATAAAGAGCAAACGACTGACTGATTTGGCAAGTTTAAAGTCTTACTGCAGCTCTAATCCCTAACCTAAAAGGTACTGTAGACTTTAGTATAGGCTTAAAAGTTTAAAAAAGAAAAAAAAAAACACTAAATATTAAACACCAAGTATTAGACCTCAGGCTCACCTGATGCTTATGAGAACACTACCAACAGCAAATGAATAAAGAGTAAGTAATGTATTATAACCGCTGGGTCTGCTGAGTACAATGGGGAGAGGTGTACTGCATACCCATTCCTACATTAGAGTATGTCCTAGAGATGTGTCTAGTTGTGTCCTAACCTAGCACTGGCAGCAAAGGAAGCCTGTTTTTCTTGCTTCCTGGAAACTTACTTGTAGAATTATAACTACACGCAAGACCACTGTAAGCTAAATGTTCAGAGGGACACGAAACCTCCATACACAGCAGGTAATCATCTTCTGCTACTGTACTAGGAAACACTGACAATATTCAGATGTCAGTGAACTTGTATTTTTACCTCCGCAATCACATCACAATGGGTGGGGAAAGTATTCCAAACCTTTAAAATTTTTCACTCTTTGATTTATTGCAGCCAATCGGTAAGATCGAAAAAGGTTTTTTTTTGTCCATGAATGTACACTTTGCACCCTATCTTGACAGAGAAAAACAGATATTTTTGCTAATTTATTAAACATTAAAACTGAAACACCATATGGTCATAGGTATTAAGACCCTTTGCAACGACACTCATATTTAACTTACATGCTGTCTATTTCCTTCTGATCCTCCTTGAGATGGTTCTACTCCTGCATTGGTGCCCAGCTGTGTTCTCACAGCTCACAGTGCATGTTAGAGCGAATGAGAATCATGAGGTCTAAGGGACTGCCCAAGGAGCTCAGAGGTAGAATTGTGGCAAGGCACATATCTGACCAAGTTTACAAAAGTTTCTGTAGCTAAAGGTTCCTAAGAGCACAGTGGCCTCCATAATCCTGGAAGAAGTTTGGGATGACCACAACTCATCCTCGACCTGGCCCTCCAGCCAAACTAAGCAATTGTGGAATTCTTGACTGGCCCAACCGGAGCCTTTCCTAAACCCAATTAGGTATCTCTGGAGAGACTTTAAAATGGCTGTCCTTGAAGGTCGGAACCCTTTCCTTAATGGGATGGTTAATGGGACTTTTAGGATACTCTGGGGGTACACTGGAGCTCATCTCGGTGCTCAATGCAGCACTGGCATTGATAACTCATCAGGCCTCCCCAATAACTTGTGCATTGGGGTACCTGGGGGATGAATGCACTGAGGGTTCCCAACACTTACATTGGGGCGGGGGGGGGGGGGGGAGGTTTGCAGGTTTGTATTTTGTTCTCTTTGATGTATGTTTATGTTTAGACCTTCCATTTGTGAATTATGTTTCATTTATACTTGTATAATGTGATGTATACAATTGATATGAGCCAAAAACAGTAAATGGTCGAGTAGTTAATAAAAATTACCACCCAACCTAAGAACCAAGGCAGAGGATCCCCAAATCCAGGTGTGGGAAAGCTTGTTGATCATTCCCAAGAAGACCAGCTCAAAAGCTTGTTTAAAAAGCTCAAACGCTATTGCTTCTACTCAATACTGAGCAAAGGGTCTGAATACTTATGACCATGTGATATTTCAGTTTTTCTTGTTTAATAATTTAGCAAACATATCTACATTTCTGTTTTTTCTGTCAAGATGGGGACAGGGTGTACATTAATGAGCCAAAAAAAGAACTTATTTGATGTTGCCAATTGGCTGCAATGAAACAAAGTGAACACGTTTAGAACACGTACAGTAGGTATGGTAAGTATTCAGACCCCTTTTAGAGTCTGGAGAGGGGAATTTGCCAAGGGAAGACATATGTGCTGGTGGTGACCATATATATATTTACTGTCTCCTAGGAGTAGGAAATGTGTATGTGCTTTCAGGCTAAGCTTTGCAGCATGTGATGTGCTGTATATGGGAACCTTTGAAGTAGTCACCCAGCACGTAGTTCTCTCTGTGGAATGGAGTTCTGTAAACGCTTCACTATATTAATATAGTGATATAACTAGGAGGTAGAGTAAATGCTTAATCTCCATTAGTTTTTATGCTTTAATTGAACATTTACAAAGTGATATTACATTGGGATTCGCATGTGTTTTTTGCTTTGAAAACTAAGCAAATCCTTAAACTGTGTTGCTAGCCCATACACAGCAAGTGATTCACCCCTGAGCTTAAGGCGGTTATATAATATGCTTTGTGTAGACCCTATTAATATGAATGACATCACGAGTATTATCCGTAAAGCTTTTTTCAAATCAAGGTCAGTAACTTAATCTCTGGTTTTATTGTAACGTATTGGCCGGCTCTTTTGTGTATGGGGTAATTTATAACTGCTTCCAACCCTTAACCTGCATGATGGGAAAAAATTATTATTTAAGTAACAGGGTTTAGAAAGACAGTACGGTATATGTTTCTACAATAAATGTAATCCAACAACGCCTTCTAATTTATACTAAAAAATGAGAAGAGAATTTACATGTACGCAGCACTGTACAGCATAGAGGATTACCATTTGTGGTGCACTCATCTCAAGTAGCTATTTAACATCATATATTAAAGAAAACCTGTCACCAGGAGACCCGTTTTTAGCACCCCCAGTCTCCATAGAGCATTGTACATACAAACAGTTTTTGTATGAAAAATAAGTTTTACAGAAAAAAAAAGATAAGTTATAAGATAAGAGGAGTTTTCTGGCACTGTTGGGAAACCGCTCCTCCGTGTGTGATTTTCGAATGACTAATACCACCCCTCACCTGCCCTTCTCCCATCATTTCCTTGCCCCCTGACTCTCCCCTCCCCCAGCAGACGCCACCAATCCATGTTCTGCCCGCTGTCCGCAACTCTCACTGACCACATAAGACATTCTTGGGTATGGGTCTCCTGGTGAAAGGTTCCCTTTAAATAAAATCAGTTTTATTATTGTTTATCATAGCTAAGCAGATTCTTGTTCTTCATGACAACAGATATTGTAGAGCACAACACGAGGGGTGGCTGCTGGGGATGAGCACAACACGATGGGGGGGCAGCTGGGGGTGAGCACGATGGGGGGGGCTGCTGGGGATGAGCACGATGGGGGGGGGGCTGCTGGGGGTGAGCACGATGGGGGGGGGCTGCTGGGGGTGAGCACGATGGGGGGGGGCTGCTGGGGGTGAGCACGATGGGGGGGGCTGCTGGGGGTGAGCACGATGGGGGGGGCTGCTGCTGAGGGTGAGCACGATGGGGGGGGCTGCTGGGGGTGAGCACAACACGAGGGGGGGGCTGCTGGGGGTGAGCACAACACGAGGTGGGGGCTGCTGGGGGTGAGCACAACACGAGGTGGGGGCTGCTGGGGGTGAGCACAACACGAGGTGGGGGCTGCTGGGGGTGAGCACAACACGAGGTGGGGGCTGCTGGGGGTGAGCACAACACGAGGGTGGAGCTGCTGGGGGTGAGCACATCACGAGGTGGGGGCTGCTGGGGTTGAGCACAACACGAGGTGGGGGCTGCTGGGGGTGAGCACAACACGAGGTGGGGGCTGCTGGGGGTGAGCACAACACGAGGTGGGGGCTGCTGGGGGTGAGCACAACACGAGGTGGGGGCTGCTGGGGGTGAGCACAACACGAGGTGGGGGCTGCTGGGGGTGAGCACAACACGAGGTGGGGGCTGCTGGGGGTGAGCACATCCCGAGGTGGGGGCTGCTGGGGGTGAGCACATCCCGAGGTGGGGGCTGCTGGGGGTGAGCACATCCCGAGGTGGGGGCTGCTGGGGGTGAGAGCACATCCCGAGGTGGGGGCTGCTGGGGGTGAGAGCACATCCCGAGGTGGGGGCTGCTGGGGGTGAGAGCACATCCCGAGGTGGGGGCTGCTGGGGGTGAGCACATCCCGAGGTGGGGGCTGCTGGGGGTGAGAGCACATCCCGAGGTGGGGGCTGCTGGGGGTGAGAGCACATCCCGAGGTGGGGGCTGCTGGGGGTGAGAGCACATCCCGAGGTGGGGGCTGCTGGGGGTGAGAGCACATCCCGAGGTGGGGGCTGCTGGGGGTGAGCACAACACGAGGTGGGGGCTGCTGGGGGTGAGCACAACACGAGGGGGGACAATTTCAGTGGGCTTTAAAATAAGGGGGACTAGGGACTACAATGTGAAAGGGTGCATTATGCTTTTTGAGGGGGGAAGAAGGGGAAGAGCAAAAGTTGTGGCTAAGGAAGAAAAAAAATTGACACCTAGTTATGAATGAAATCATAAGAATTCAAGAGTAGTAACTGGTGAATGACATAATATACAAGCAGCTACTATAATTAACAAAGCTTATAGAAGAAGCAACTCCACATTTAACCAAATATTCTAAAACTGAGTGGATTTCTGTGGATGTAGTAAAAAAAAGTAATAGAAATGTGTCCTAAATCATAAGCAGCACTGGCAATGGCTCCATTTAGATGCCCTTGATAATTTTCATGAGAGCTGCAGATTATAAGCACCATTACGTGTGCACCTACTTAGCTTTCCATTGTGCCAACTATGTAAATAGATGCCATTAAAAATGACTTGGCAATAAGTGTAAACCAGTAAGGAAGCACAGAACAAGTTTACGTAAAGTCTTAAAACAGAATCTAACATTTCATACATTTACATTCACATTGGAATTAAGCCCAAACATTAGTCTCATCATAGGAGTAAACTCTGTACTACGTAACATGACCACATACAGAAACAAAAGCAGCATTCACAGACACATTCATAACTTCTGGGGCACTTGTGAGAGCGATTACCTAAAGTCGGGGTGTCCTGTAAGGGCCTTCGACGAGAACCTGATGCAGAGAATGGAAAGTAAGGGCTTCCAGGTTTTCCTGAGGTTGGAAGTTGCCCCGAACTACCAAGTCCAATATCGGTTCGTATCAGGCTGGTCTGTAAAATACAACCAACGCGACTTGTGAGAAATCATTTGAAATTCTAGGAATAAAATTACTACTTCAGATTTATGACAACGAACATAAAAATCTGATTGTTTACTGGTAAAAACACATTGGCTCGACCCAGATTTTTTTTATCAAGGACTGAAACCGTAAGCACAGAGCACTCGCCATTTCACTGCTGACTTTGATAATTGCATGCTTTATATGTTATACTGCATGACTAAGACAACCGCCTTGATGCCTATACTTAATGAGATATTGTGTTCTGAGCTCGTATTTCTGGAGCAGCTGCTGTACACGAGACAGAACTAAGTATTCAGACTGCACAACATATAACATAACTGTACCTTCACTAATAAGAGTATACATTTTATGCAATAGCCACCAACACATTACGGTCATTCATCACATGCAGATACAGCACCTAATAGAAAGGTATACAGAACCATTCAGTCTAATCCCTGCACTTTTGGGATTTTGAAAGAAAAGCTCATTCCTTAGGAAGCATGTTATCTCCTGAATAAATAACCTGTGAATTTGACATTTTTAAGTTATTATTATTAAGTCATTACTAACTTAATTTGGGGGGAATTATCATGGGCACTGTGAATATATGAATTAAATTTCATCCCTAGTAAAAAAAAAAAAAAACAGAATAGTTGCCAAAAGGAAAAAAAATAAATAGTCTGTATTAAAAAAACAAACAAATAATGGTAGTCAGGAGGGGGCCGCTTAACAACCCCTTTAACCCTTCCCTGTACTTTGAGGAAGATTGCAATGTATAATCAAAACATCGGTTTTCTGTTACTTTAGGCAAATCTTTAATAATATTTTAATAATTTAATAATTTTTTTTTTTTTTTTTAAAAGAGCTGTATATGTGCAATTAATATCAGCGCCAATTATCAGTCCAATTTTTGCTTAAAAATGTTTAAAAACAAGCATGCACAATAAGTTACCACATTCTCTCCCCATTCTGTGTGCATCAGTTTTGATACCCTGCAAAAGTAATCCTTTACGATGGATTGATCACTGCTGACAGAATACAGAACACTCAATTCCTACGGGACGTTGTGTCCCGAGTTAGTAAATTGCCTAAATCACCATGACACCTGTCAATGTGCACACTCTTAAGTCAATGCCTTCTGGAGTACTAGGACCATTGGACTATTGTTGTTTTTAAAACCACAAAAACTAGTTGATAAATGTTACCGTATATATTAATTTATTAATAAACGTGTATTTATCAGCTGCCTGTGCCTATTGTTGTCATTAACAATATATTAGGTATCATCTAGTCTGCAAAAAATCAGGGGAAGGAGGAAATACATTACTATTCTTGTACACACATTTACAGTATAAAGTAGTAATAACATGATGAATAATCATTCACATTCAGGTATGTTAACCCTAAATGGTAAAACCAGTCATTCAAACTTGAACTAACAAATGGGGATCTAATGGGTATACAGACGAATACTTCAGGTTGTGATGACCACATTGTGTTATGAAAGTTGATGAAATGAAAATGAAATCCATGGCACTGAAATATATAAAAACATTTTTCCACTCCATTTTTGTTTTTCACCAGTTTCTCAGGTTTAGGGGGCAGCAGTAACTATGAATGAAAGTCAAAACTAGAATTTTACATAGCAGCAACCAATATAAATTTTTTTTTAAAGAAACACTTTATTAAATGATCTTGCCCTAATACTATATTTGTTTGCAAAAAGCAATTTCAATACTCTGCTCTGCGGTCTTTTCAGAGACCAAAATCAATGCCATTAGTCAATTCTGCTGATTTATCTGCTCATTTAAGTCAACTAGGAGATAGTATTGATCATAACTGATCCCATCTTCAGGGCTTAAACTACAAGAGCACAGAGAGCCCCAAGAGATAGTAAAGGCAGCGGGCTAAGTATTTATCTCATACTTGTTTACTCATATGACTATAGTTGTAGTCTCAAACCTCACTAATAATATGCATCTATGCTTATGTAAACTCATCCCCTGTAGCACATACATAATCCATTTTATATAAATTGCTGGCTATTTCTGGTCTTCATATAGAAAATTCTCACATACATTATACACTGAAATAGCTAAAGTAATATGACCAATTTAAGTTTCACTGAAAAAGTCATAATTAATTACAGACAGTGATAAATGCGCCATATAAAATGCATGTTTTGGCCATTACCATGGTCAGGTTCACAAGACCCAAGTTCACAGGATGGAACTCGGTCCATGTATCTGCTGGATTCACCAGCTCGGACCCAAATCCGATTAAATAAACTCTGCAAGTGATAAATTAGAGAGTGGTAAATCCAGGCAAGACATGGGCCAAGTTTTACACGGTGAAACAGGATGAAAAACAGTATAGTATACTGCATTGCAACAAAAGTCTGCAGTTCTTTAGTACAGATCTGACCCAGTGTCACCCACCCTCCAATGTGATTCTGCTTATTCTCTCTCTAGTAAAAACCTCATACATGTGCAACAGTAATCCTAGCATGTTCGGTAAAGTCTGAACCTGTGCTAGATATGAGATGCCCACAATGACATTAGAGCCCAATTTTCACGGTAGTATAAAATACAAGTTTCTTGTTCTTAAGGACACCGGACGTACAGACGACCCCTAACTAAAGACTTTCTTGTGACCTCTGGTGAAGCTCTTTGGATGCTTTACTTTGGTCCCAGACTGCAATGATTAGCTGTAAGGAATCTGTAATGAAGCTTTATTGATATTCATTGGCCCAATTACACCAAATAATTTTGAACTCCAATTGTAACTGGAACAAAAAAAAATTTTGTCTGGATCTACAATTATAAAATATTCAGATGTGACTTGCATACAAATTCAACTTAAAGGGGTATTCCGGGAATATGAATGTCTGACACAAAAACCTATAATGCTATAAATGAATGAATACAACAATACTCAATGTCATTAGTCACAAAACGGAGCTTAAATAGTTTGATTTTATGATTTACAAAATTTATGGCCTCTCAAAAGTAGGTGGAGTTATCAATAAGATGGCCGCCACTGGAGACTACAACTTCCATGATCCTTTAGTTCTCAGTAACTCCTCCTCCCTCTTATGCTCTGCTACCAGTGATGATATAACAGACTTTCTTGCTCTGTTACCATAGTAATGATGTGTAACTGCCATCACCACAACACTGACCATACTGGATGCACTGCAACCAACCAACTACAGCCAAACAGTGGTGATCACATGACCTGTCCAGGCAGGTGCAGGACATGTGATGTGGACATGTGACCAGCGGCCATCTTCTGTCCTGTGTGTGCTCTGCAATGGACCGCACGAAGGAAATTAATGGACTGATTAAAGGGCCAGGAGCATATTAATTCTTCATTACATTGCATGTCACCAGCATTTTTTGCTAACGGGAGCAAAATTTTAAATAACAACTAATTACACATTAGCTTATATTTTGAGTGCCCACTTGTATATGAATTATGCTTATTCCTGGAATACCCCTTTAAGAACAAACCTATGAAACCTATCTTGTATGTTACCTGGGGACTGCCTGTATATATAAATATATTAAAAAGTTGCATGAATTTTACATGGTAATGAATAGCTTACAGCTTCCCTATAATCATAGGATTAAACTGTAGTAAATAATACCTATAGCAGATGCCTATTCGGCGATTGGTACCCACAGTTAACTCCACCTCTTAGCTTGAGGTGAGCAGTTTTGTAAAATACTAATACAAAGCACTGTTAATGTGTTGTTATACACCTTTTATAGTGGCCATACAGCTTTTATAGCTGTGAGCTAAATGCTTGTTGTGTGTGACTCTTCCTTACACGTGACTATGCTCTCCATAAGAAAGGAGGAGGAAAAAAACTCATGCCAGATACCATTTTCACAGGTTGATGTTCGACAACTAAATCAGAAATCATTAGATTTGGCTTAAATCTTTACAAAACATTAGCAGCATAGTGGTTGGGACCTACATAAAGTTAAAATCGGCTGAAAAATTATTGCTGCAAAAGGTTGACCTTTGTGCCGGCATATTAGCCATGTCAGCTGAAGAGAGATTTGTCTAATTAAATTGATGTTAACATTTGTGTTTATAGTATGCAACTGTTAACATAACATTAACACTTATGTTAACAATGCGTTTGAGTTAACTGTTAACATCAATTTAATTAGGCAAATCCCTCTTCAGCTGCTACATTGCGTTTTGAAACGCATGCATTAAACCCCCACGTGTGAATGCACCCTAATGGCTCACCAAAACCCATGACCTGTAGTTCTAGCCAATGTATGTTGTTACTAACTAATTTGGCCTTCCAGCTGTCCACAGTGTTCAATCACCACATAGCAATCACAACTAGCAGCAGGAAGTTTCCAACCATTCCTGAACAGCAATGAACTTTAAAAAGATTGCCCAGATTTCTGAAATGTTGGACATTTTTTACATTTTAATGTAAATCAACTTAACAATGAAATTGCATGGCTAAGTTGGCAATTATAAGCATGGTGTTTAAATGATCCAACACTAAGAATCTCATTAGATACTCAAGTGAAATACAGTTGTTACAATTTCTAGAACAAAAGAATGGTGAATGAGTAATCAATAGCAACTGGCAGAAAATGAGACGTTAATTATGATCCTCTCTGGTGTTTTGTCTCAGACAAGGTTTCATTAACAGCTTTGTGCTAACCTGTAAGCATTCAAGTCACCCTGTGTAAATCTGATCACACATTCATTCCACTCTTGTATAGCTACAGAATACAAAAACATACTTGTATGTTGTGCATCCGCTAGCGGTCAGCTAAGCTATGCAGACCATTAATAAGTCAGATGCAGAGCGCCCCCCCCCCCCCCCCCATTTTAATGACTACTTGTACATGAGGCATCCAGAATGTTTAAGGAGATAATGACATTCATCCATCAATGCATCTTGTCAGTGTAATCACACTAATCTGACAGTATAGAGGCTACTTGTGGTGTACCAGGTTCTGCATGTGCTCAATTATACTAAACAGATGAATGGCAGAGCAGATTTAAAGGGAGTTTGCCAGCAGTTTAGAGAGAGACAATGTAAATATCATGGAGAACAATGTAAATATAGTTGGATTGATGGTCCTGCAGGTAACAGGACAGGCCAGAGAGTACCACAATTATGGTTGGCCAGGAGGAAGCCCAATCACATGCAGTGCCCCAAACAATGCCTGAACACTCCCTCTGATCATATGGCTCTTATTGAAACCTCTAGTAACCAATCAGGAGACAGCTAGAGCCATCACGCGGGGCAACCTGCACGACAGGCACTCAAGGAATTTTCACTTTGCTTTTCTTGTTGTCTTCACAGTGTTAGGTTAAAAAAACATGGAAAAACAGTCAGGTAGCAAATTTATTATTTGTTAATTAATATAGAGTATGCCTTAAGTAATCAAACATGAGGATTTTTTTGTTTTCAAATTAATTATTTTAAAATTTTCTTCCATTTGAAACGGACACACAAAAATTATTTCATCACATAAACTTTGAAATTGTTTTTACACTTTTAGCAACTAATTGTACAACTTTTCACAAACTATATGAATCTTCCAATATACTTTCTGTATAAATTCTAAATGGTTTTCTAGATTTCTGCTTGCTGTATAGAAAGCTTTTATGTTTACTTCCAGCGGATAGAAATCTGTCCCTGATCATGTGATGTCACACAGGTGCACGGCTCATTAAAAACACAAAAAGCTGTGCACCTGTGTGACATCACATGATCAGGGTCCATTTTTCATCCGCATGAAGTAAACAATGGAGCTTCCTGCTGAAAGACAGCAAGCAAAGATCCAGAAATCTGTGAGGAATTGATACAGAAAAAACGTATAACTTTTCTTTACACAAACAATATCCACTACTTGCTCAAAGTTTACAACCTTGTTAACATGGACTGTTTTCTTTTCATGGCAGAAACACAGAAAAAGAAATTCTAGCCAAGGATCTAATGTCATTACAATCATAAAAATCCTCATGGGAGCCGAGCAATGAAACACCCGTACAGGGTTGTGAGCCCATAGAAGTGTATGGGGGATGTATATCGGTCGTATATACGTCCCCCATACATGTGTGTGAATGCAGCCTAAACTTCAAGATAACTGCCCGGTGTAAATGGCCATCGAGCTATAAGCTATTTAGTACAAGATTTGACAAAGTAACAAAATATAAAACAGCAGCAGGATTCTCATCTTATGCACTTTCTATCCAATCCTCTAACTAGGCGTCATGAAAATTTAAAACAAAATATGGTTTAGAGAAATGTGCTGCAGAGCATTTGTGGAGAGCATAGCTGAATTTTCTCTACAAAAATGTACAAGGGATATTCTCGTTTCCATAGGGAAGAATGGTGAAAGCCTACGGACATTGCAAACATGCCACTAAGGCAGCCAGATGGAAGCAATGAGCCAAATGCCTGGCAACTTATTTACTGATGTGACAGGTGACCAAAAGAAGAATAAACCACAAGTCCTAGTCTTTAAAAGAATTTTCATTACAGACTGCTGCCATATAAGTGCAACTATGGATGTAACAATGCATTCTGTCTATCCAATCTCTCAAAATTATGAGGGGGATGTTCATAAAGCATTCTACAGGCTGAAAGTTATTAATTACAAAAAATAAAAAATAAATAAGCAAGCTGCCAATAAGATTTTTTTTTTTACCCCAAAGGAGTTTTGACACTTAAAATAATTTTCTAGCAAAATGATCACTGGCTGCTTTGAAGCAATATATTATACACACATATATACACATACACACACAAATAGATACAGGCAGCATATGGATACAAAATATCTTGATACACCTTAGTGATCATGTACATTATTGTGTATAAAACCTGGCTTGAATAATATGTGCCAGGAGAAGCACTTCATCATAAGATACCTTCAGCAGCCACTGCCCTGCACTTGACTTGTGATGATAGACTATGGGACACCAATACATTCAGGGGGACATCCTAGTGGGACTCTTCTCCACCCCTGTGACTCCTTACAGTAAATTAGAATATAGCACAATGTGAATTGTCCAGATTATGAAATCTGTCCTGGAGCCTCATGATCTGTAGGTCATGGTCAGCAGGTTCTCATTAAAGAGGACCTGTCACCACCCCAGACTTCCCAAACTGAACATACCGGCACTAGTACCCTGATTCTCGCGAGATCACGCTGTATTCCGTGTGCTGCCAGGGACAAGCGGCTGCACGCACTCGGCACTGCAGACACATGATGCCGGGAGCGCGCAGCCGCTGCTCAGTACGCCCTCACCAAACGCCAAAGGAGTCTCTTAGCTGACACCATCCGACGCTGATTGGATGATGTCAGAATATTTTAGCATACTCAAACCCCCCCACCCGTGCTGCAGCTCCTCCTTTCTGACGATACAGACCTCGGAATCGTCAGATCACGGGGGGCATATCTCGGGAACGGAGGGGGCTAGAACGAAAATTCCAAGTGCCCCAGAATCAGGGTACTAGTGCCTACATGCTGGTATGTTCAGTTTGGGAAGTCTGGGATGGTGACAGGTCCTCTTTAACCTTTTCAGGACCTGGCACTTTTTTTGTTTTTTCATTTTCATTTTTCACTCCCCATGATCAAAAATCCATAACTTTTTTATTTTTCCATGTCCAGAGCTGTGTGACAACAAATTACACTTCATAGTGATGGTAATTATTATTCCATGCCGTGTACTGGGAAGCGTTTGTGCCGTTTTCTTGTGGGCTTGGATCTTACGGATTTCACTGTGCACCCCAAATGACAGGTCTACTTTATTCTTTGGGTCGGTACGATTACGGGGATAACAAATTTATATAGGTTTTATAATGTTATCATACATTTAAAAAATTAAAACCTCCTGTACAAAATTTTTTGGGGGGATTTTGCCATCTTCTGGCGCTAATAACTTTTTTATACTTTGGTGTACAGAGCTGTGGGTGGTGTCGTTTTTTGCGGATTTTGATCACGTTTACGTTATCAATTTTAGGACCGTACGGCCTTGTGATAACTTTTTATAGAATTTAAAAAATTTTTTTAAATGACAAAAAAGTGCCATTTTCGACTTTGTGCACGATTTTCCGTTACGGAATTAAACGCAATGAAAAAACGTTATCATATTTTGATAGATCGGGCATTTTCAGACGTGGCAATACCTAATGTGTTTATGATTTTTACTGTTTATTTATATTTATATCAGTTCTAGGGAAAGGGGGGCGATTTGAGTTTTTAGGGTTTTTAATTATAATTTTTTTTAAAAACTTTTTTCAAATTTTTATTTTCACTATTTTTCAGACTCCCTAGGGTACTTTAACCCTAGCTTGTCTGTACGATCCTATCATATACTGCCATACTACAGTATGGCAATATGCAGCAAAGACTGAGCCCTCTCCATGCACCCGCGGCCGACCCGTGACGTGCTATTACGTGAATGGGTTAAAAAAGGGAAAATAAGGCCAAACAAAAAAAGAGAAAATGAAATTTGCATGAAACCACACACATCTCTTTTTTTATTTTTCAGTGGATTTAGGAGTTCAACGTTGAAGTGTATTTATACATGTGTCTACATATGTGTTGATATATGTTCTTCAGAAACTTCAAAAGTATCCATCATATAAAAGTGACTAACTAAAGCTTGGTATGAGACAGGTTTGAACAAGCAAGACAAATCAAGTTTATTTTCACCAACGGCTCCAAGAATGTTGAAGGTCTTCAGGAAGAAAAATGCAAAACTCTACAATGCATATCGTGTAAAAAATTTGTGCACAGCAGCTTGTGTTTAACTTTCCAATCCTTTTGTTACTGTGGAAATGTGCAGGTGCCAGAGAAGCTTTTTATCCTCACCCATTTAGCACCACTAGCATGCCTTTCTAGTCCCATCAGCATATAAAATAAATAAAATAGTGACCAAGTCTATACGGAGGACTCAAACTAAGGTTTTCTTATTTTTAGGATTTCCTTTACAGCTGAATTACGGTAGGTTGCAAATGTCCTCTAACTGATCTCCTGTCAATTCTGCATATAGCAGCTAGTGAGTCAATGTCATTTTGTGTGGTTTTTGAGGCATGTATTCTAATGGTTATTAATCAACCATCCTCATACAATCAAGCACAGATTACTAGTGCATTCATCCCTCCCCTCACAAATTTACAACAAAATACTAAACAGATCAACATATGATTATTTCACAACCCAAGCACACAGTATACAATGGATTCTGAAATAGAATAAGTAACACGCTTACCTGACATCCAGGCACCGCTGAATCTCTGCCAAACACTGGGAAAGAGCCTCTATCTGCGGTTTTACCTGTAAAAATAAAGAGAATGGGTTTCTTAGAACTAAATGTTTACAGTTCACACTAAAAAAATGACACAATCCCATCCTTCCCAAATAATTCATTGAATAAAAATGACTAGTAGCCTTCCATTAAAAGATGTTTAGGCTAAGGACATGCTGCAGGAGAGGTTGCAAAATTATGTTGCTAAACCTCTATAACAAACTATATTAATCAGAATTGTTTAGTTGCTCAATACAGTTTACACGTTGCTCCTAGTTGCAGCTTACTCTAGATGTGAGGCCTATGAGGTCCATTCATCAGGCATGAAGCAAATATGCAATTATGCAGAAGGAGCGGATGGTGTCTGAATCATGCACCTAGCATTAAACAGTATCAGCATTACCTAGCACACAAAATAGTTTTGGCTTCTGCTGTTTATCATGGCAGAAACCAAAGAGATTTTACAAGAAATACTTCAAGCGGTAAAGTGGATAGTAATAAACAAGGATTTATACAGGATCAAGGAGAAGATCTGGATAAAAGGTTGTAGGGGTTTCCCAGTAATAGCTTGTTTAATGAGCTAATACAATTAATGCATACTTACAAGGAATTATAAGCTATACCTCCATGTCACAGGTTTACACTTCAGATGTATATCAGAGGGGCCAAAATTCTATGCGATCACAGCTACTGCATGGCGCTAGAGCCAACGAATGACTGTGCCAGATGACAAGATCTATTATGTGTGGTAGGGAGTTTAAAAAGTGTATCATTATGTAATTAAACGGTACCAGGCTCATCCAGGAGATCCTATTGACTTTTCGCAGGAACTAGATGGTTCTGCAAAAGGTCTGTCATCTGAGTGAAACATAGCACTGTCAAATATGTTATCTTATGCATTGGAGGCAAATATCATTCTGCAAAGATATTCAGCAATATCTTTAAAAAGCAACTTAACATTTGGTTTATCAATTGTTGCAGAAAAGGTGCATTCAACAATAATCATGGCCTACTTGTAAAGCTGATCTTCCAGAAATATACGAGGCTTTGTTAGTTATGGGAGATCATCATAACTCTGCTACAACATCTAAGAGAGCAAACAACCATCTATTGAATATGGTGGTTGTAAGCCCATGCTTATTCCATGTCTCGTTGGCTCAGTTTGCTTCTCTTAATTACCAAATACATTTGGGCAGAACATGCAAAAAAAAAAAAAAAAATCAACAGTAGAACCGTTCTTACAACTTCACAATAGTGTTTCCTCTTTGCCTGTAACACATGTTTTGCAAAGAAGAAAAAACA
This sequence comes from Engystomops pustulosus, assembly GCF_040894005.1. Lineage (NCBI taxonomy): Eukaryota > Metazoa > Chordata > Amphibia > Anura > Leptodactylidae > Engystomops > Engystomops pustulosus. The sequence continues at coordinate 152,579,399 of NC_092414.1, forward strand.
TATATAAAACAACAACTATGGTTATAAACCTCGGGTCACATGTCCATGTTCAAATGAGTAAATAAGGTTAGAAAAAGAAATCATTCCATCAAGTCCAACCTATTAAATTATACCATGTCAACGAACATGTACACAAATCTAGTATTGGAAACAGCCTGGTATTTCCAATGCATTGTATTTAAAGTTTGAGCACCATGAGCACACATTGTTATTATTCAGAAGTGCCACATCTTGACAATTAGATGGACAGTTTTTGTGTATAAATGTTCCCCTAAACATAAATGCTGTGCCATGGAAAACCATTTAATCTTCACATGTGAAGACCCAGTGTATATGTGTGTTACAATCAGGAACAAACAAAGTTCACAGCCTCCATTACTAATAATTAGAGATGAGCGAGCACTAAAATGCTCGGGTGCTCGTTATTCGAGACAAACTTTTCCAGATGCTCGAGTGCTTGTCTCGAATAACGAGCCCCATTGAAGTCAATGGGAGACCCGAGCATTTTTCAAAGGGACCATGGTTCAGGAATATAATGTGTTATCAGAATGTCTTCTGATAAGTTAGCAGATGTATGCAAACATCTGCAATCTATTCTTCACTGTTCCGCGCGTATATTATCTCCCGACAAGTTAACAGATGTGAAGAACAGTGAAGAATAGAATAAAAACAGTGAACACAGGATCATTTAAGTGAAAAACGCAGTGAAAAACACAGTGAAGAATAGATTACAGATGTTCGGCACATCTGCTTACTTGTCGGGGTGATACGCTGTCCCGGGATCGCTCCTCTTCTTCCACTGAAGTCTCCCCCGTGCTGCCCGATGTCTCCCCCGTGCTGCCCGATGTCTCCCCCGTGCTGCCCGATGTCTCCCCCGTGCTGCCCGATGTCTCCCCCGTGCTGCCCGATGTCTCCCCCGTGCTGCCCGATGTCTCCCCCGTGCTGCCCGATGTCTCCCCCGTGCTGCCCGATGTCTCCCCCGTGCTGCCCGATGTCTCCCCCGTGCTGCCCGATGTCTCCCCCGTGCTGCCCGATGTCTCCCCCGTGCTGCCCGATGTCTCCCCCGTGCTGCCCGATGTCTCCCCCGTGCTGCCCGATGTCTCCCCCGTGCTGCCCGATGTCTCCCCCGTGCTGCCCGATGTCTCCCCCGTGCTGCCCGATGTCTCCCCCGTGCTGCCCGATGTCTCCCCCGTGCTGCCCGATGTCTCCCCCGTGCTGCCCGATGTCTCCCCCGTGCTGCCCGATGTCTCCCCCGTGCTGCCCGATGTCTCCCCCGTGCTGCCCGATGTCTCCCCCGTGCTGCCCGATGTCTCCCCCGTGCTGCCCGATGTCTCCCCCGTGCTGCCCGATGTCTCCCCCGTGCTGCCCGATGTCTCCCCCGTGCTGCCCGATGTCTCCCCCGTGCTGCCCGATGTCTCCCCCGTGCTGCCCGATGTCTCCCCCGTGCTGCCCGATGTCTCCCCCGTGCTGCCCGATGTCTCCCCCGTGCTGCCCGATGTCTCCCCCGTGCTGCCCGATGTCTCCCCCGTGCTGCCCGATGTCTCCCCCGTGCTGCCCGATGTCTCCCCCGTGCTGCCCGATGTCTCCCCCGTGCTGCCCGATGTCTCCCCCGTGCTGCCCGATGTCTCCCCCGTGCTGCCCGATGTCTCCCCCGTGCTGCCCGATGTCTCCCCCGTGCTGCCCGATGTCTCCCCCGTGCTGCCCGATGTCTCCCCCGTGCTGCCCGATGTCTCCCCCGTGCTGCCCGATGTCTCCCCCGTGCTGCCCGATGTCTCCCCCGTGCTGCCCGATGTCTCCCCGCTGCTTGATGTCTCCCTGCTGCCGTTCCGCGTGTATCTTCCGACAAGTAAGCAGATGTGCCGAACATCTGTAATCTATTCTTCACTGTGTTCTTCACTGTCTTTTTCACTTAAATGATCCTGTGTTCACTGTGTTCACTGTTTTTATTCTATTCTTCATTGGTCTTCACTGTGTTTTTTTAATTAAATGCTCGATCTCGAGCAGGGGAAATACTCGTCCGAGCAACGAGACGTTTCGAGTACCTTAATACTCGAACGAGCATCAAGCTCGGACGAGTATACTCGCTCATCTCTACTAATAATTACTTACTACTAATGGTGAAATAACAAACAATGAAGCCGGATTCCAAACTATAAAAAAGCATTCACTTCACATTACAGGTTTATAACTCACAGCCTATTTACATATAAAAGTCACTAGGAAAACAGAGACCAAAGTAAAGAATTATAATGGACCACAGGATCACAGAAAAGCACCATGGGCAAAAGATAAAGGAGGGCATCTGGAGATCTGACTGATAGTGAAAGAATGCATACATTTAGAAAAAAGAGAGATATGGGTATCTGTGGTCAAGAAAAATCAGATTGTCCATGTAAACAGTAGGTTAACTGATTTTTGATGATGGATGAAAAGGTTCTGCAATGCAGGGGGCTATCTACAATCTTTTTGCCTGTTAGTAAGGGTTTAAGGACAATATATAAAAAGGTGGGTGTAACTATCTGACATACAAAAAGGATTGCCAGGACTTTACAAAAAATGCATAGCGGCCCTGGGGGAGAGGGAGCTATAAAAACAAGTACAGGCAGTCCCCGGGTTACATACAAGATAGGGTCTGTAGGTTTGTTCTTAAGTTGAGTTTGTATGTAAGTCGGAACTGTATATTTTATCATTGTAATCCCAGAATCAATACTAACACTAAAGCTTCATTACAGACACATTACAGCTGATCATTGTAGCCTAGGACTAAAGTACAATAAATTGCCAATATCAAGAGGTCCGTCGAGTGTTCTTAAGTAGGGGACCACCTGTATCTTCTCCTCACCTCCTCCACGCTCCCATAGTCCCTCAGTGCTGTATGTCACTGCTGAGCCCATTTCCACACACTTGATACATAGTAAAGGTGCTGCTGTATCAGGTGGGCGGCAGCCCCCTTCCCCCCCAGGCCTAATTTATAGTTTTTGTAGAGTCAAAACAATCCCTTTAAAAAGTCACTACAACAATATTGACCAACTACAGCAAAACATTTGAACATTAAAATTACATTTCACTTTTCTTATGACGAGTTTTAAAAATCTTTTTTTATTTTGTATCTATTTATGTGGGGGCTGCCATCATGGCTGAATTCTCGCAGCAGCATTTAGTCGCAGCTATGTGGAGCAATAAAATGAAAGCTTTCCAGCGATCCAAAATTGATTTTAAAAAAGTGGAACAAAATCACAAAAATTTGCGTACACCCAAGTAGACAAAAATTAGGCGGACCTACGTTTTTCACGCATTTACATCCTGCTTTTAGTCATGGTCATGAGACTAATGCGTGAAACCCGTAGATCCGCCTACTTTTTGTCTACTTGGATGTACACAAATTTTAATGATTGAATAAAGTTTTTCCACTTTGAAATCAAATTTGGAGTGCTGGAAAGGTTTGATTTTTTGCTCTACATTGCCGCGAACTAGATCAGTTACCGATGCGGTAATCTCCTTCACATTGACCCCTTCCTCTCCTTTCATGCACAGAATATATTGACATTAAGCTACAAGATTACTGAAATATGGTGAGCTATTTGTTCTTTTTTTCTATTTTAGCAGCATTTAGTGATATATTTTAATGCAGCCTCAGAGCCATAGACAGAAATAACCTGAAGCTGATGGAGAGTAGATAAGTTATGACAGCATCTATTTCACTAGTGGAAGTAATATACTTCAACTCTGCATAAACACATGGTCTGCCTTCATGGACAGGGTTCTCATTCCACTTGATGCTTTTCACTTAAGTGTTGCATCGCTTGTATTTTTGTTGGTTTTGGTCAATGTCATTTCTAGAAAACCTAAATCAACTGTATAGCACCATGGAATAACTGGTACTATAAATAATAATAATAATGATGATAATGATGAGGATTATGACCGCTGCATAAAAAACCCTTTAAAATGAACATGTGTCTATTAGTAAAGGGATTCTATCACCTTCCAACTACCCCACAAGTAACACAAACCACGTGGAGGGCCTTTATAAGCTTTCTGGACCTAATGTCCTTTTTGTTGTGAGATAATTTGGTGAACTGGTCTTTAAAGCTTAGAGGTCGGAGTGAAATTTGCAGGATAAAGTAATTTTTTTTTTTTTTTTTAAATATCGACTTATGGAAACTTTTATTTTCCTTTTCAGAATGAAATATTCTTCTGGTGACACATTTCCTATAAGTATTAGCTAATGGTCGTGCCAAGCATGCTGCTGGCTACAGTGAAAATGTTTAACCATCAACAATAAGCACAGCTGCTGGACTTGCTGTCCCCTCCTTCTAGTTCTCTCAATGCCAAATTATTCACTCGACTATGAACGATGAGGCAGCAACAGAGGGAAATGGCAAGTGCAAGCAAGATTAGTGATAAACTAGAGGATCCCTACAGAGGTCAGTGATTATAGAAGGTCCCTAGTTGTAATCACTCCTTATCTCATCTCATTCTCCATCCTAACTGGGCCCAGTCATTCTGTCACAGCCGGCAGCAACCAATCAATACTCTTCCAGGATTAACAGCAGTATGCTAGTGATAATGGTAGAGGTAACCTGGATACATAGGAAGCACATTCCGATTTACTGGAAGAAGGGAAGAGATTATATAAAATAAAATATAAAATAAAATAATACAATAATGTTGCTTAGTCCATTCTAAACATTAGAAACAGATGTTATACAGCAGTAGTAGTAAATTAATGTAAAGTTTTGTGGAAAGGCTTTGGCATTTATTTTTGTTAACAGGAAGATTGTACAGGTTCCTTCAAAGCAGCTATTAACCTACAACCTACAGCAAATAGCTGGTGGCAGATAGCTCTGTACAGTTCATAGAAGGGTTTGAGAATTACTACATGCAATTCTTATTGACTGAATGAGAGTCACGCCTGCAGTAGGCAACATAAATGTAATTTTGCGTCACAAAGTAAGAGCCAGAAGCAGGGGGGATGTTCCACGAGAAACATCTATCCACAGATCAATGGGGGTGATGTTTCTGGTTACCCCACAATTTACAAGTTATTGACCCATGACAAGGATTGGTCATTAATATACATGACCCTGAAAACCACTAGATGACACAAATTCATGGGATAAACCTATTACCGTATCTTTCGATCTATAAAAGGCACATAAAAAATCCTTTGATTTTCTCAGAATTCAAAAGGTGCACTTTATAGCCCAGTGCACCTTATATATGAACTGTACTTACAGACAACAGCTGCCTTGAACTGTGCGCAGGTCTGCCATCTGCTGGCCATTCATCCTTATAATCCGGTGCGCCTTATATATGAACTGTACTTACAGACAACAGCTGCCTTGAACTGTGCGCAGGTCTGCCACCTGCTGGTGATTCATCCTTATAATCCAAAGGTGCGCTTTATAGCCCAGTGCACCTTATATATGAACTGTACTTACAGACAACAGCTGCCTTGAACTGTGCGCAGGTCTGCCACCTGCTGACGATCCGGTGCGCCTTATATATGAACCTAGACATTTTAGTAGGCATTTGATGGTGTGCCTTATATTACCTAATTTTTTGGACTATATCTATAAATATTCCCTTGGAACACATAACATGCAAAAGCGAACTACCTCTAGTGGTCGCTTTTGTACTCAGAATATTACCCTATAACTATATGGCATTTTGAGAACTGAAGACAATTAAAAACAAGGGAAAAACAGACACAAAAAACCATCTTAAAATATTGCAGTTTGAACACTAACAAAATTAAAAAAAAAAAATAATAATAATTTGCACACTCCCACTGTCCAAATATTTTATTAACAATATCTTTACAATACAAGCTTGGAAGTTAAAGTCAAAGAGATGAAAACCGTATAGAATATACTTAATTCTATGCACATTATTCCCAAGTACAATAAGGGATAAGTGGACTATGGCATGAGGCTGACTACACGTAGCACAAAGTGCTGTGCAATTCGCTACACACTATACATCCCAAAAACACTTCTTGAGACAGATTTACTAGTTCACAAGCTTAAAGGGGGCAGCTGAAGTCCACGTCAGCCATTCCAGTTTATTAATGGAAAACCGCCTGAAGCCTTTCAAATGAATGGAGAGTTAATGTACTTCTTGATGGTGATTATTATTTAATTAAACATAATTTGTGCTTAGTCACTCAGGTAAATTGGACCATTAAAACATGAACTAAATGTTGGAAATGATCATTTCATTGTTTAAAACCTTAGAGATACAGTCACAGGATCTATTTTAAGGACGGCTTCGGAAGTCACTGAAGCTTTATACAGGGAACTGTTCATTTCCCACATGAATAGAATATCCATTCTTTGACTCACAGTTTCCATGACACTAAAAACAAACATTCACAGGAAAAATGCATGCCTTGATGGCAAATGCAGCTGTAGCTTATGTATTCCAGTGGGTCTTGGCCTCTGACCGATTTTCAGCAGTGTGGTAGACACACAACACAGGACCCTTTTGTAACTAAAACCATTAAAAATTAACTGCTGCATTGATTATTTGTAATTTTAGGTTTGAGAGCGCACAACAAACAAGCAAGAAATGGTTAGCATGTTATTCATTCCTATAAGATGAATGGAGGTCAGTCTGCTTGTAGTGTGCAGTCCTAAAATGTATATTCAATAAATAGCTGATGATAATCCACTGAAAAAGCTCCCTCCATATAAGTTAGTGAATAAGCCAATACTAGATGACAAAACTAGATGCATGAGATTTCTAGGGACTGGAAACAACTGCTGGTTACACACAACAAAAAGTAACTGTAGGTTAAATGCAGTGGAAAAGTCTATGGCTAATCCATTCTACTTATGGAAAGGAGAAAAAAACAAAAAAAGTTATGAAAACGTATCAATCTGCAGCATATGGCAAGCTCTGTGCAGCGCTGTATAAATAAATGAATTATTATGTAAATATTAGGTACTCATTTTAACTTCATTTAATCCTAGCAATGCAAAAGTTGACCTTTGTCCTTCTGCTGCAACTAAATTGGGGCTTAGATCAGTGCAGAAAACACATATTTTGGTTGGTTTCTGCCATTATCAGATTACAGGTCTGTCATATAACACAGTGACTCTGATCCAAGAGTCCCTGGCCTTCCTTATGCAAATCACCAATTAATGGGGGCTGTCCTGCTTTCTTTATAGCCCTAGGCCACACCTGACAAATGTAGTTGAGCCCAATTTAGTTCAATGGAAGATAATTGCACTAACATACGAGATTCAACAATGCAACAAGTGTGGTCCTGTTTGTGTGAGAAATCAGGTATACTTATTCTAGAAAATGCAGTGAAGGTGACAGAGCAAGACACGGCCATTGAATGTAGTGCACAGAGTTCTTGAAAAATCCAGGAAAAAAATTGCATAAGCAAATTACTTAATATAATTTTTAATATTCATTATATTATGCAATTTCAAAACAATTGCAATACTGTTCCAACGACTACAAGAGATAGAGCTTACAAACTCCAATTTCCTTTTAAGCTTTCCATCCCCATAGGAAGGTTGTAGTGTGATAAAAATGATGATATGGATATGAAACAAACAAGTCTGCCAGCTGCAACGGTTTCCCTAAACTTAAGTGTCTCAAAGACATCTTTTTCTACTAATTAGAAACACAAAATAAAAAGAAAAGTAGCCGATTTATGTAAAGAAAATCCATCTGGGTATTTTCTGCTTTCTATACTATAAACCTATGATCCCCAACCACAGTGAGTTATAGTAAAGCTGCAGGCAAAATCATCTCCATATAGCACAATCCATTATCCCTGTCAAGTTAATGTTCCATGTTCAGCCATATGGCACGGGTGCATATTCAACAAAAGAAATTCCTTAAACTTGTTATAATCAGCACTCGCAGTCATCCAAAAAACTGACATAAACAGCTTTATTGTGTTTTGTGCATTTCAGTTAATATCCATGGCAAAAACAGGAAGCCGGGCAGGAAAAGGGGGAGGAACATGGGGGAGTCTAGCAATACCGGCTGATCTAGCGCACTTAATTTTCAATTACAACAAACAAAAAAGCCTCACAATACAATAAAGTGTGGGCTCCGTAAAACCTAAAATGCCCTTTGCACATATCTTCAGAGGAATATTAATGGTATTAACATAACTTGTGTGGACTATGTTATATTTGATCTAGCTACAAGCATATGCTGGAAAAAAAAAATAAAAATCAAACTGTGCATCTCTCATCAACATATACAGTAATGCCCCGCAGCTCATGAAATCCAAGATCCCTGGTGACTCCATTAACAGGCACTGATGTGCTGGTTAGTCATGATGTCATAACAGCAGAGGGGTTCATCAAAGAGATGAGCTCAATCAGAACAACCCCTCTCACACATAAAAAAAAAAGTTAAAAAAAACCTCAGCTGTCTGAGATGGATGCTGACCGGCACACGCAAGGTTAACAATTCCAGGGACTTTTGATACCTGGCAGAGAGCATGGCTGAAGGCTTCAGTCAAGGTACAAGTAGAGCAGAACTTCATTTTGACCCCCGCAGTGACAACAATAAAACGCTGAGAAAACACACTATCAAATCCTGAACTCAGCATCAATTTCTGTTAATTACAGCCTTGTCAGCAACGTGATTATTCAAACAGCTCATGCAAATGTTAATGAGTCCTTATTTGCATATTTATTTTTTCCTTTGTTGAAATGCCATTGATTATTACATTCTACAATGATGAATGCAGCCACTGATGTGCTCTGATGTGTAATTAGTCATTAGGTGCAATGAATAGATCAATTATGAAAAAGGACAGAGATTAAGAAATATCAAACAAGACCGCCCAGTATCACTGTACTGTGCCCCTCACTACACTGTGTATGATATGTATCAGTAATAAATAAAGCCTTCCGTGGGAGTCACATCTCTCTCCTTTCTATACTACAGGCTATTGCCGGCATTTCAGATTATCTTTGATTTAACTTTGCCCTGCAGGATTTTCCTGTAGATCTTTCATTCCACGGTTCCAGTGCTGGAAGAAAACGCTTCCAATCCCTGCTCAGAGGAGGAAAGACTTGAACAGCTCCTTAACTGCTTATTTTAACTATCCAGCAAGCACTTGCTATTCGCTGAGGAAAAGAGGGGAAAAAAAACACATTACTGCAGACCAGATGGGAACATTCCACATGACCAAACCAATCAATCACCTCGGTGGGGCGCAGGTGCAGCACAGCCGTGTAGCAACACACCATTTCACAGTCTATCGGGCACAAACACATGGTCACCAATCAATGGCACCCTAAGGACCTGAGAGGGGGGAGGCTCTCTCGAGTCTTACTGGTCCATGCCTGATGACTTCATAATCACACATCATTTCATTCACTGGAGGATACAAACTAGCATTCTAATAACCTTCTACTTAAAACGCTCATGTTGTGCATATTAATAGAGCACTGTTTATAGTCAAGACACTGACTTTATGCTGTGGCTGAAGCCTAGCGTGCAAGTCAGAGACAACCTGAAGCTAAAGAACTTCCTTCTGTCAGAGGAAGGATATTCCATTCAGGCAGAGATCAAGGATAGTATTATTCACTGTGAGCCACATCAAAGCATGCACATTATACATGTATCTTTCACTAAACAAATTCTGGACAATAGAATTCTGAGCATTACCCGTGTACATAGCTTTTGCTTTTAAAATATGAAGAATAAAAAATGATTTTATGCAGTTTTAGGCGTGTGCTTTCTTTATCTATTTCTACAATAGAAAAAATAAAAGCTTACAGGCAACTTTCATATAGATGCAATAGTTATAAGGAACGTACAGGAACATTATAGGCAAACTAAAAATATATTGGGTATTATCTGTCAATAACATTCTGTAATCTGACAACAACAACAAGTGTAAAATGAATAATAGATTAAACAACCAACAAAAAGCCCTGACCAAAACATATGCAACATGTAACATTAACTAATGGAGGTTAGGTAAAGGATACTGCTCTAATGTAATGGAGAGCCCCCAATAGTCAAAAAGAATACTGCCACCAAGTGTCTAACAAATGCTATGAGCAGCCATGTCCTCACAGATGAGGGACAGGACGTTGAGGAACACCCAGTAAGAAGCACCCGGAGCTACTGGTCAGTGAGGACACAAGAACAAGTTCACATGGTGCAGTTTATTAAACCAAAAAAAAGAAAGCAAAACATTATACGCCTCCTTATTTTTGGATTGACTCCCAGTGTAAACAATAAAACAAACGCTTGTGTAAATGACAAGAAATTATCTATAAAATGTGAGATCTCTAAACTTGTGTGTATGCATTAAAGATATTTTATGATGCAGAAAGGGCCTGGGTTAAACACAATCCAGTGGAAATTTGGCACCTGCTAAAGGTTTTAAGAATTAAGAAATATCAAATCAAATTTGAGCAGAAATGTATAAATAAATGAAGTTAAATAAACATTTACAACACAATTGTGTAGTATATTGTACTTCAATGCAGAATCTAAGCACAGAACTTTCACATGGGTTTCATTCTCATGTAAAGGTCTGATTCATTTTAGTGTAATGCATTGGTTCTTTCATGTATATTAACAAATGAATCTTAAGAATACACCCACTTGGAACATGTCTGCTCTTTTTTTTTTCAGCTTCCATTTGCAGGAAATAAGCAAAATGTTTCTGCATAATACTTATCTGAGACAATAGGGAGCAGGGAATCTGAATGGCACTGCTATGTTACCAAGCATAGTACTAGTAGTAGTAGGTAGGTAGTCGGGAAGGAAAGCACGCACCCCTGGCCTGATCATTTCTACGTGGAAAGGCAGGACATTAAAAGATGTTATATATATACATACATGTCTACACACAAAAATCGCGGTACTCCAAAATATGTGAAACAAAATCGGCGGACTTTATTCCATAGTGCTACATTTCCATTTCATCTGAAACAGGCAAGCCTGCCCACCCCTCAGCCGAGTATAACATTTCTAATTCCTGGACGGCCCTTTTAAATTTTATCCAGTCTTATCTTTTGATGCCCTTGCCAGGGCCAATTTAATTTGCCCATTCAGCGGAGCAGGATTTGCCACAAAATAGTTATTGTGATAACTGTGTTGGAGCTGCTGTTCTGCCCTGAAGCAGGGACTCCATACATCATACTAATATTTAATGCAAGGAGTTCCTTCCCCGGAGCAGGGTTTGTTTCATGAAATCCCACCATCACACCGCCTGGAATTCATGCACGGTCATGTGTTCTGGACTTTAGAGAGGGGGGAAATTTATATAGATGTGACATAAGAAATAAGTAGGTGGCAAAAAAGTGAGATGGAAGAAAAGGAGATTATAAAATGAGCAGAGTATGGAGTATAAAACAGAGCTAATTATTTTTTGGTCGGTTACAGTGAATTTACATGTATCAGAATATTAAATGACTGTCCCACTCCAGTACATGAGGACTGCAGAAATTCATGGTTGCCACCCAAAAAAATCTAGATAAAACGGAATAGATTTTTAGGCTGCAACACACTTGTCATATGCGAGTAGCCCTGCCTTAGTGGATGCAATTTTGCTATAAAGCTGAAGTTTCAGTGTGACATTTCCATTACATCCTGGAAATACAAAAATAGTTAAATATTGGGCATGCACGCTGCTCTGTCAGTATTCACATTCACACAGGAAGCAATTTTCTCTGACTGAAAGTTATAAATAACTCAAGAGTGCGATATGTATAATTAATATATTCAAGGGAAAGACACATAATGAAAATGATTTCTTCAGAAAAAATTGTAACACATGTATTTTAGATACAGACAGGTTCCTTAGCTCACCTTTGCTTGAGTGCACAATCCAATCTTGAAGTGAAATACTTTATGGCATTGCTGAGATTTAATAAAACTATACAAATGACAAAGCAGGTGGCCCAATTTACTGTAAAGCTTGTACCAGTATTTACATATTTAGCATCATTCATAGTTAATTTACACTATTAAATCCAATTTACTAATATACTAGTGTTGTAGAGTTCCCAGCATACACTTAGGAGGAATTGCCCCAGTAGCATTTCCACATCTATTCCACAAATCAAAATCATCTGGTTTCAGGTATGTTTTATGTTGAGATTTTGGCACTGTAGGGCTACATAGCTCAAGCACTGCATCTCAAAGACCGATTTATCAAGAATTAAACAAAGGACCCCAAATAATTTTTTTTTTGGCAATGTATGTAAGATTTTCAAAAATCCAATACACTACATTGCTACTTTATTAAGTTGCAGATTCACTGCACAAAAATTTGGGGCACCATTAAAAGGGATTATACAACAAGTTATTCTATATCCACAGGACAGAGGATAACAATCTGATCAGTAGGGGCTCAACTGCTGAGCCCCAACCAATATGGAGAATAGGAAGGGGGGTCTTCGTCCTACCACTCCATTCAATAGTATGAGAGGGTTTGGCCATTTCCAGCACTGTACTCTGAAATTTACGACACTCTGAAGCTACTGATGCTGAGTGGTCAAATATCCCCAAACAATGGAGACTCAAAAACTGGGGTTTTATGGTATCAACCGTATGAAAGGTAATATTTTCTATTGGTACAATAATATAGAAGGGTAATTATTGGTTATACAAATACTAACTAAGCTCTGTACAATACATAAAAATAAATATTACATCAGCTTGATGATTGCTATGGAAATAAGCATTTGTAATCACACTAGATATAATATAAGACGGTTCATACTACATAGAAGAACATCCACTAACAATTCTTCAATTCTGTTTACTCCAAGAAGCTAGAGAAAAGAAATGCGGGTATAGGAACTAGAATATACAGGGTGACCTTCACACAGAGTCAGGAATCTAAAACATCCTTAAAGTAGAGCTCCAAAGATGGAATAAAATGCTTCTGGCTCATCAAAACTATTGCCAAGGAAAATGACATACAAGAAGTGACAAGAAGAGAGGCCACCCTTTGGGAACTAAAAAGTTCTTCTGTGAGGGCATTGCTTACCAAACACATCTTTCCATTGACCTTTACTACTCAATGGCAAAAGAATCAAAGCTTAAAAGAAAATTTTTAACTATCATAAAATAATTTTTTAATTGCCTTTTTAAAACTCCCAGGCTAATCCACCTGTCAGATCTCACTGTAAAGGCTTTTTAACAGGTTGATGCTCAAATTTATAACACAACTTAAACATTTTTTTTTCACAAATCAATAGCTCTTGGGATGTAGAACAACTTTGCCTATATGTTACCTATATCCAGCAGTTTCTGCTATCCTCCTCAGTTTAGCCTGGCTCTACACTAGCTGGGTCTCCTGTTTTTGTGTTTTTTTTTTTTTACTTTTATGAACCGTACATTTGTAAACAAGATACGGCGTGAAAGAGGTGAGGGGCTGCTACTCCCTGCTAACAGGGGAGGAAGGAAGGATAGGTCATGTGACAATACTCTATGATAGATTCATCAGTGCTTCAAGGACAGTTTTCTGGCATAGAAGCACTGACATAATCACAATTTGTTGTGCACTGCAAGAAATTGCGATTATTCTCACACCCACGCGGGGTGCAGAGGGTGTGAGGGGGTGCAGCTGCTGGCAGAGTGGGCATGCATTCAGTGTATAGCTGAATGTCATCAGTGCTGTGGATATAGAGGTTTCATACAAGACCTCCCTGTTCCCTATCAGTCCCTCCATCCCATTTAGTGATTCTACAGAACTTTAACCATGACTTTCTTTACCTCATGCAGCTCCCCCTCCTGGCACTTTGGGGACAGTGCAAAGAAGCTATGAACACTTAGTTCTTACACAGCACACACTATACACTTCATGTTACTTATCTACTTCTGATTTCTACTACTTATTACATGTTCCATGCTTTATAGGGGAAATCACATATGCCAATCTGGGGGGAAAAAATAATTAATTTTGGAGCTGCACTTTAAATATAGAGATTTACATATAGATATGTTCTAGCATTATGGAAAACACCCCATGTATGCATAAAAGTTACCACAAGCAAAAGAATGCATCACATGTATAACCAAAACTGCTTCAACCAAAATTTGCTTAGCAACTTCTAAAAGATTCTATTAAATCTAAAACATTAAAAAGTGGCTATCAATGCCAAACTAAACAGCTGCAGGAGTATAAGACATTTTGTAAGAAGAAAAAATTATGTCACGATCAGTCAACTGTCTAATGTAGACAGTGGCCCAACTCTATCTTGACCAAAGATTAAGCATTTCCTTCTTTATGTTAAAATTCACCCATTTACCTACAAATAAAAATTGGCTCCAATGTCACATTTTGCCAAAAACAAGTCATAATGAGAGGCGCTTTGGAAAGCTTAATTTTACAGGTCACAATCTTTGACTCTATAATACCTAAAATTATGCTTCTAGTATCATTTTAAAGATCAGAATCTTGGCTTTAAAATCAAAATTCTCTGTGCAGCAGAACTAGAGATATCACCAGTTAGAACATAGTAGGGAACTGGCTCTTTGTCTACAGTTCGTATTCAAAACTATGACTTTAAAGAGAACCCGTCATGCAAAATAACCCCCCTAAACTAAATATATTTTCATAAACTGCCATTGGAAAGCATTGCCTCTATCCCTTCATTGTCCCTCTACATGCCTGTAAACCCAAGCAATGAGGTCCTAAAGCTGTATGCAAATGACCTGTGAAATGTCCAATGAAGCATTAGCATATTCAAGCTGTCCACTCTATTCATGAGTGGGAGGCACAGCCACACCCCCAGTGCATGACTGACAGCCTGTATAATGGTGTGAGGCTGTATAATGATGTGCTTCCTGGTGCTGGTGGCCACACCCCCTGCAGCCTGTGTGTGCATGTGTGTGTGTATAGGAGAGATACAGCAGCTCCAGGCAGCCATGTTACAGCAGAACATGTCAGATTCATGTGTAGCTGATGTCTGTGTCTCTCACCTGTATATTAGGATGCAGCATGTCAGCAGATGCAGCACTCACACTAGCAATACTTTACTATACATTACACACAGACATGAGCAGGGGGAGGAGAGGGGAGGGGTAACAGGGGTGACATCACTGCCTCTGACCATGTGACCAGCCTCATTTACATAATAAAGAATAGATGATTTTACAATGAATAATATATGAAATAACTAGATAAAGGCTTTGTGAGCTGCTCCAACAGGTAGTAGTGACAGGACAAGTGACACAGACCTGATGACAGGTGTCCTTTAAAGCAACTGTTACAGTGTCAATGCTGCGGTTTGTCTGGCAGGCATGGACTCATTGCATCATATTTCATCATGATACAAGGACTCCCCTCCATTGCACCTCTTGCATTTTTCTTTCAAGGATGACCTTTCTTCTTGGGGGACTTGAATGAGTTTGTGATGTTGCAAAGATACAATATTCTAGAACAGTGGTGGCGAACCTATGGCACTGGTGCCAGAGGTGGCCCTCCGAGCCCTTTCTGTGGGCACCCGGGCCATCGCCCCAGCACACCAGACAAGACTCAAAGAATCTTCCTGCAGTTCCAAGCAACTTAAAAGATGCTGCTTTCAGTCATATTTTGATACTTACTTCGCTACTTGGGACTGTAGGAAGAGGGGGAATGAATAGACAGGGCCAAATTATCTTTGGAGGACCTCCTGCTGGCCCCTACAGGTCTACAGAGGGACACTGGAAAGAAGCTAAAATTATGCAAATTTTCCATCTTTCTACTGTGTTACTGTCCTCAGGAGGCAAATATGATTGTTGAAGAACAGAGAGCAGTAAGTTACTGCTTCAATATTTGGTTGGCACTTCGCGATAAATAAGGGGGGGTTTGGGTGTCTTTTTGGGCACTCGGCTGCTAAAAGGTTCACCATCACTGTTCTAGAAAATCACAGACATAGACCAACCAACTTCTCTTTCTAAAAAGTCATCCCTTTGGTCTTCAACTGTTTTAGATTTAAAAAAAAAACCTAATAAAATTAAATAAGAAGGCCCACAAAAGCTCAGTTACATATTATACTCATATATACACAATTAAAAAAATCCCCATACAAACCCCACATATGTTGTATCGCTACAAACATAACAACCTACACATTAAAAAAAAAATTATTATTATTCCCACAGGATGAACACCATTAAAAAAAATATTTAAAGACCCACCAAAAATTATGATATTTACCTATATTGTCCCACATAAAATGCAATAAGAAGTTATCAAAAAACTGTTTCAATACAAAAAATGGTATTGTTGTAGAACACAACATGTCCCGCAAAAAACAAGCTCTCATTCAGCATTCAGACTAAAATTAAAACAGGTATGCTACTTGGAAAATGGCGATGCAAAAATTATAGATTTTTTTCTCACATGAGGTTTTATTGTACAAAATTTGTAAAATTTAAACAAAAATATAGAAATTTGGTATTGCGGTAATCATACTGACCAATAGAATAAAGACATCCCCCCCCAACCCCCGACAAAAAAGTAATATATTCAATACATTTTTAGCAATAGGGAATAGTACCACTTAAAAATGCATCTCATCCCGTACATGAAGTACAAAAAGTACCAAAAAAAACCCCACTATCTTAAAATCACTTTGATAAATAAAAGTATTCAATAGTTACAACCATATAAAGCGACGCAAGTCAGAATACAAAAAAAAATGGGGCTGAGCCTTAAGCTATAAACTGGCTACGTCCTTACAGGGTTAAAGATCAGCTTAAAAAACGGTTATTTTACCTATGTCAAGATATAAGACTACACAATGACCTTGATATTTAGGATATGTGTGTTCTCCAATTTATATAGTGCAGGTTTCAAGAAGTTCATACCAGGCCCAATATAAGCAGGTGTAGATCTAAAAGACAACTTGTGTCATGTCACCACATCCAGTTTTCCTTTACAAATCTAGCATGCAACAAAAAAGGGACACATCTGCAGTTAAAATACTACAAGTTAGGATTTACATCACGTATATCACTTGCTCCACACTTTACAGAATATGAGATTTATGAACTCAATTGTACAAATCGAAATATTTAACTGTCTAGGAATTGACTGGAAATAAAGCACATACATAATAGGATAAACATTGGATTTGTACTGCTCGCATTTGTGTTTGCATTTCACAGCAAACTTGTCCTACTCTTTTCTATATTAATTAGCCTGAACAGTATAATACAATCGCTACAGAGACTGGGAACATGTGAATGCAGACAACGCTAGAATTTCACTCCTTGCCAAATGGTTTTCCAAAACACATCATCTTTAACAGGATGAAGCCGATAAAAGCGGAAATGTCTACGAGTATAAACTGAGGAGGATTCTAATAATATTGTGCGTGTAAACAAACAGAATGGACTGTGACATGGAAAAAGATCAACTTGGTAATTTCAGCGGATGGCATCTCCAGCACGCAGGGAGTTAATGGAAAGCTCCAATCATAACACAAAGCAGTGCATAAAAGGCAGCACTAAAGAGAACATCACACCTGCAATATGTTACTAATCCTTCAGCACCACAAACACACTCATGTTTTCTTAATGTAGCCGGCTGCTCCTGCATTTGGTTTTCACTTTCAAACATGAATCTCCCAAGATATGGCTGATGATATCTAACAGCTGGACACCTACAGCGAGGGTTAGACAATATTTCTCTGCATATTTAGAAGCTAACCATCTCCGACTAGAATGGAGATCATCACTGGCATCACCCTCTGGTGCCAGCTAGAAACGTACAAGAAGCTTGTGTTGGCTACTGCTATTCTCCTTGTGTTTGGGAACCAGTTCCAATTCAATTCTAATTTGACAAAAGAAAAAAATAAAAGTACATGTCGGGCAAGTTAGCCAAAAAGAAAAGACAAATCTCGTTAAGACTCTTTTACATTGAAGGAAAGCACAATGAAGCAAGCCTCCTAACACGAGAGCCATGAAAACCTAGATACAACCAAGAAGCTGCAGACTTCCTATAGATCATAGCGGACTTGTTCATATATTCAAGCAATAACAAAGCCCATGTACTAAGAAAGACACGGCTAAGTGTTTGCTTATTATATATGTGTACATTGCTGCATACAAACAGAAGGAACAGCAAATTCCCATTGTTTGGTTTCTATGGCAACTCAAATGCCTCTTAGCAACCAAATTTTAGTCGCATGGATTACTAGCAATTCTGTCTCTCTTGATGGATCCATTTTGTTACATTGATGGGTTTGATTGCCTTGAACATGACCCCAGGTGCATACATGTGAGGCAGATATATGCACAGGTATTCCTCAACAGATGCCCCCAAAAACAAGCCTGACATACTTAGACTCAATGATCACATTCAATTAAGACTGTATCATTTTCTAAATTAAATTATAAAAGTGATAGGAATCAAATAGCTCCATCAGCTCTTAGTTTCATATAGTTCCCAAGTCTCAGAACCACGATATGGTGTTAGATATTACAAGTGTCAAATTCACATTAGTCCATGAGCCATTTGTGAACACAGTATGTACAAATACATACATACATACATACATACATCACAAGGAACGCACGCATGCCAGGCGCTCTAAAAATGGAAAAAGCAAAAAGGCATTTATAGTGCGAGACACAAAAAAATGCTAAAATCCAAAAAAAAAAAAAAATGCATTGCTGGTCTCAACTATATATCTGTGCGGGATTATTGTCCTTAATTTGGAATTTTTTTGTTCTATGGCACTTTTTTCTTCACCTTACATGTTAGGAATGTTTCCAACTAAAACATATACACTAACATTATGCAAGTTTTGTAAATTATCATTCAATGAAAGCTAACATTAAAATTAAGCATGATAGACCAGGGATGCTCACTTATGGGTCCAGGCACAGTGACAGAGCCCAGATTCACTGGCTGTTACACTATCTCATCCTTACCCTAGCCCCTTCCACTGTGTCAGATTACAGGAGGCCAGGGGGGAAGGGGGTGCTGAGGGAGTAGGGTAGGGTTGAGACAGTGTAACAGCCTGTGAACTTGCAGCAGTGAGGGGCTCTGATAAAATTCACCAGAGCCCTTCTGGCTCATCAGTATAATGTTCAAAGATGACTTTAGATGGAAAAAGGCCACAGATTACCCAGTGTCCCCGGTTTATCACGATGAATTGTGATGGTAGATTTCCTTTAACAAAAACCATTGATAAAATATTGACAAGAAAATGTTCTACATTCTCGCTACTGGATCATATTTCTAACTACTTATAGTAGAACTTTCTATGTCCTGCGCTCATCAGATCTCTCAATATATAGATCAGGAGGAAATGTAAACGATTACTAGACAGCGGGTATAAAAATAAACCAATACACCCATTGTTTTTTTTCTTCCTCCAGCATAATCTGTTGGCAATAACAAATGTTTTAATTACTATGCAGGTCGCTAAGCAACCGCCTTAGGGACAGCTAAATCACTAGCAACTACATAAAAAGGGAAGAAAAACTAAACTGCATGTCCATCTATCCTACTAATATCATGTGGTACAGGCTTCTTATAGACACCCACATGGTGCACACACCCCAAGCAGATGACCACAGAGGGCCCGCTTTCAGTCAGGAGGTTTTGGTAGTGCATATGCATATGATAACTAAACCTGTGCTATATATTATTATATACATAAAAAACATATGTAGAAATCAGCGCTGTGTAATATTACTCAAAATGATAAGTTATATATGTCCAGGGTTATATTATTTCCTTTATAGCCAAGGGAGTCTTGTAGAGCAGAGGTCCCCAACCGCCGGTCCGCGGACCAGGACCGGGCCGTTGGGGTCTATCAGCCGGTCCGCGCAGGGGCGAGCGCCTCCTGCTGTACGAGGGGGCGGCACCGTGCTCCCGCCAGCCGGCCCGCATCCTACTCCCACGCGCGCTCCGGCTCGCACTCCAGACAGCAAGAGGCTCCCTGCCCCAGCCGACACTGAGCTGCCGCCTGCCCCTTCTGCCGGCCGGAAAGCGCCGAGTTCCCGCCGGCCGCCCGGAACCGACCTCCCGTTTGCACGCCCTCCACCCCCTGCCCGGCATGCACCGATCTTCCGACCACCTGGCACCGAGCTCCTGCCCGTATGCCAGTTGGCCGGCACCATGCTGCGGCAGCCCACTGGACAGCACCGGGTGCCCGGCTCCTCCACTCCCCGCATACCTGTCAGGACCATAGAAAAAGGTAATGTAACTTTATCTGTGCATGTATATATTTATGTGTTCGTGTATGTATATGTGTGTGTGTGTGTGTGTATATATAAGTGCATATGCTGTATGAGTGTTTATGTATATTCTGTATATGGTGTGTGTGTGTGTGTGTGTGTGTGTGTATGTGCAGTGTGTGCATATGGTGTATATACTGTTTGTATATGTGTGTATATATGCTGTATGTATATGTTGTATTTGTGATATTTATCAGAGCTTCTATTTTGTACTACATGGCAATACGCTGTATGCATTTTATATTACATGGCGATACGCTGTATGCATTTTATACTACATGGCGATACGCTGTATGCATTTTATACTACATGGCGGTATTCTGTATACATTTTATACTACATGGCGATACGCTGTATGCATTTTATACTACATGGCGATACGCTGTATGCATTTTATGCTACATGGCGATACACTGTATGCATTTTATACTACATGGTGATATGCTGTATGCATTTTATACTACATGGCGATACACTGTATGCATTTTATACTACATGGTGATATGCTGTATGCATTTTATACTACATGGTGATATGCTGTATGCATTTTATACTACATGGTGATACGCTGTATGCATTTTATACTACATGGCGATATGCTGTATGCATTTTATACTACATGGCGATACGCTGTGTGCATTTTATACTACATGGCGATATGCTGTATGCATTTTATACTACATGGCGATATGCTGTATGCATTTTATACTACATGGCGATACGCTGTATGCATTTTGCATTGCTTTATTTTTACACCAAACCAATATGATGGATCTGGTCCGGACACTCCCTGATATCTTATATTATAAGCTCCACCCCTCCATAACCCCACCCCATATGAACAAAGCCCCACCCCCACCGGGCCATGGAAAACTGGTCTAGCTTAAAGCCGGTCCCTGGTGCAAAAAAGGTTGGGGACCTCTGTTGTAGAGTATAGTGATGTAAGTATTGGACTGCAGAATTATAACCAGTTCTGGTAAAGCCATGTAATGTAAGGGGAAAGGCTGCTATAACCGGGCTAATAGTCAGAATAGATGGCACAAAGTTTCCTCATTTTGCTCCTCCATTAAGAGGTCATGGTTTAAAATGGGAAATCACCATTCACCAATATTTTGGCATTAGACTGAATATCTAAAGATGTAACACATTCAATGAAGTCGCACATGCGGGATGACAGACGTGTAAAAAAAATTCTCAGTGGGCAACTCAACAATTCGATGACGAAAGTACCGTATATACTCGTGTATAAGCCGAGTTTTTTAGCACAAAAAATGTGCTGAAAAACCTCGCCTCGGCTTATACACGAGTCAATGATAAAAAAAAAAAATTAATACTCACCCTACGGTGTCCCCGATGTTCCTCGCGGCTCCCGATCCCTGTCGCGGCTCCCCGTGTCTTCTCTTCTGTCTTCTGTAGCCGGCAGAGTCGCGTTCATGCGATCTCCCGGCCAGAAAAGAGTGAAGAGTGAAGAAGCCGCCAGAAGCCGCGATGGGGATCGGAAGCCGCGACGAACATCGGGACAACGGAGGATGAGTATTAAGTTTATTTTTTTATCTGTATACTAATAGGGGCTGCTGTATACTACTGGGGGCAAGCTGTATACTACTGGGGGGCAGGCTGTATACTACTGGGGGGCAGGCTGTATACTACATGGGGGCTGGCTGTATACTACACCCTCGGCTTATACTCGAGTCAATAGGTTTTCCCAGTTTTCGGTGGTAAAATTAGGGGTCTCGGCTTATACTTGGGTCGGCTTATACTCGAGTATATACGGTAAATGCCTCGTTGTGTTTCAAAGAAGGTCAGTGATGTCAAAATCTGACACAACTAGGAAGACACTAGGCCTACAAAAACAGAAAGCATTAGGATGGAACTAGGACAGGCCAGATGCTGATCAAAATTGCATAATTTGGCATCCAGTTCATGGACAAGTAGCCTTTGTATTTGCTTCTCACTACAGTATTAAAATAATACTTATGCACAGTCAGTAGTATCTCACATACATGTGAAATTAAAACAAATTAGGATTTTCCCAAATACTACATCTATCACCTAACCACAGAAAATGTGATAATATAAGATTGTACATAGAACCCCAAAAGATCCAAGACTCCAAATAGATCAGTGTTGTGTATTAGCAGCTACAGTCTCATCTACTTCAATAGACTATAGGTGCATTGACACATTGCACAAAAAACGGAATTCACTTTCCCTGTGGTTTTAGGTGAGATTTCTTAATTTAACACCACATAATCACCACATTTATTGAACTGGTTTCACTGTTATAATGATAACTGAACCTAAACCAGCATCAACGCTATATGCGGTTCTTTATGCTATAGTTGAGATGCAGTTACTGCAGTGTGCGGATGCCCCTCACACCTCTAGCAGTGCTACAGATGTATATAGATGGGTGGAGAAATATGTGCTCAACTTGAAATGCATTCAGTGACCATGGGGGTACCATCCTCAGACTAAGACTAATCTCTTACCACACTTAATATGTAAACTATATCAAAGAAATGAGCGCCATATAATCAGTCACTATTATCCACAGCATTTCTATATAACGTAATGTGTTACAAGGAGATAATTTCCCCCACAATTCCCCAAGGGACAGAAGGTGTAAAATAAACACAATTACTTGTACACCTGAGCGAGGACATCACACAATTAAACACGCTCGCTCTTTTTCTTCTCCTGATGTGGAACAAACGCGGCCCACGTGGAGAACCACAAGTTGGTGATACAGTCAGTGATACATTTTACAGAAATACATTTGTGTATTTAAATCTTGGAGCGCTTGTTAAATTGTTTGGTGCGCACTACACCAGGGCTTGCAAATTGAGGTTTCTGAAAGCGTGTAATTACAAGATAGTAGAAATGAAACAAACATTTCCTTCCATTCAATTTTCTACATTTAAGAATGACAAAGTAATGCACACCTGCTCCCTCCGTCATTTTGCTTTTCACCTGCCTTAACAACATGTAGCAGCGTCGCTGCGCTGAGGGCAGGAAGATGGCCTACTGAGATGGCTCTTCTGAGCAGCTGCACGAGACGCTGGCAGTGGCAGAGTGTGATAAAAAGATTATCAAGAGCGGCACCTGTGACCTGCAAACCACCGCGCACTAAACTCACCCAATTCATGGCTATTCTCACAGTTTGGTGACCAAAAAGAAACCCACGTATAGAGAGAAGGTAATCCAGAACATTGTCACTCATTTTACCAGGATAAATACCAGTTTAAGTTTTAGCAACCAGCTGTATTCTACTCATAGGACCCCATTCACACAAACGTAAATGTGGCCATTATCTGCTGGCCGCATAAACTGCAGCCAAATCAAAACCACAATAGAAGTCCATGGCACCCGGTCACGGTGTGAGGAACACACACTGTCTCACCACACTATGAGCTATCTGGGTGGCAGCACCACAAGCTATAGGACATGTGCTACATTATGACCAATTTGTAGTCCTTGGAGAGGGGAAGGGTAAGGACATATACAGAACACAGATCAGAAGGATTTAAAGGGGTATTCCTATTAAGACAAGTTTCTTAAATATACTCAGTATAAAAAAAACAAAAAACACATGCTCTAATTCATGGTTATTAACAAAAATAAAGCAATCGACAGATATAATTCCAATCTGTCTTAGCCAATCCTGGTGTATACAATTTTGGTTGCCCCAGGATCTCACAGTAAGCTTAATATGGTCGGGCAAGGCATATTCTTCTCATGAATAGCTTCCCTTGTCTGCACGATGCAATGTGCTCTCTGCCCCTCCCCACTCCACTACAAGATGAACTCATGACACTTCCTGTGCAGAGACCTACTCTACAAACAACAGATAAGATCTTTATAGCAGGGGAAGGAGGTATGGCAGAGCTGACTCCTTGTATGTTATAGCTGAGATATAGCAGAGCTGGAGTGTGTTTTATATCCATCTCATGGATCTCATCTCTCTCTTTCCAAGTGTCAGATACTAGTAAATGTATAGAAGCTAAATAAAAGTGTAGATAAACCTGTACACTGATAATCTAAGCACATTGTCAGCACACAGCATCTTGTAGGACGAGGAATCATGAAGTTTCTGCTTAGAGAGTCCCTGACCACACTATGGAATTTTACACTGACAATCACTGAGTAATAGGAGCTAATACTGCAAAAAAAAAAAAAAGTAAATTGTAAACAAGGGGGTTAAACATGATCTTTCTTTCATGGGCAAAACCATTTAACTGCTTGATGGAAGTTAAAATAACCCCTCAACACAAAAAAAAATATTGTTGCATCCTTAATAATCTTGGCTAAACATTTATTACATTATTATACCCGTATTGTCAGGGATATAACAAATAAAAAAACTAATTAAAAATTGCAACTTTAGTGCTTCCTACTTCCCAGAAATATGTAATAGAAAGCGATCAAAAAGTCAGACGTACCCTATAATAGTACCAATATAACCATTAACTTTTTCCCCACAATAAAAAAGCCATAATTATCTTGTTTTGAATGAGGCATTAAAAAAGTTATAGCTCTCGGACTATGGCAAATGTGGTTTCCTTAAAAAGGAGTTTTCATTTGCTAAACTAGTAAAACATAAGAAAACCTGTACATGTCTGGTATCTCCTTAATCGTACTAACATATAGAAAAATGTTACATCATGGTTTATTATACTATATGGTGACCTGAGTACATTTTTTAATTTAAAAACAAGTGGGAAACCAGCTGTTTTATTCTGTACTGTTGCAGGAAAGAGTTCAACATGCTATTTTCACCATAAAAATTAACCCATTAGAAAATACAAACCAAAATACTTGCGGCACTAAACAAGCCCTCATATGCCCATGTGACAAAAAAAAAAAAAAAAAGTTATCTCTTTTGGAATTCTAGCAGAGAAAAAAACGTAGAAAAGGTCTTTGACCTGAATGTCCTGTAGGCCGTGTCCTTAAGGTGTTAAAGGGTAAGTTTAATGCTGTTGTGGTGAGGTTTAACATAACATTGCTCCAAAATACATGTTTTGAAGGCAAGTTAGCAAGTCTGATGCAAGTTTATAGCCGAATTTAATGCAAGTCATAGCAAAAATTTGGAATTTAATTTCTTGGAAACCCATTAGCGTTTATGAAAGTAAAATGAAATCCAGATGAGAGCTGTATTTTGGAGTAAGCAGTATTAAGAGAATTCAATGGGGCAAAAAATAAGAAAAATAAATAATAGATAAAGCAAAATGTACAACTCTTATAAATTAATAACAAAAAACTAGAAGTATCATTGTATGAACAAACAATTAGCTGCCATGTGAAAAACTACTTCTAATATTTAAAAAAAAAACAAAAACAAAAAAAAAAACATAATTTGTAACGAAAATATTTTAGAAGGACCATCGTTTCATCAAGGTCCTCCCACTGAATTCTTAACAGGAAAACAGTGAAAAAGGTACCAGAAACCAACTCACATTTATACAAGCCCTGATCTGCCATCACTACACGTAGATGCTACAGAAAGTAGACATAGGCTTTGCTTAAATTACCATTGAGCCCCATGTTTGGTGCATGTGTCAGCTCCCAAAACATGTCATACGTATACACAATAAACAAGTCCTTTCTTTACAGAGAAAGGATGTGTATTTGGGTTTAATCCCCCTACATCAACTGTACAAAAAAGTTATTCTTAACTTGTGCCACTAAACTTTTAACTAAATATTTACCATATTAGATTATACTTGCAGAGAACTTGTGCAGAACTATGAAGGAAAGGTAGAGAACTGGCCACAAAACATGACTATATATTATGTTTGCATTCCATCAGCATTATTGCTGTTCATTTATTTTAGCATCTTTAGGAGAACAATACTTTCCAACAGAAAGTTTTGCGATGACAAACAGTGTAAACCAATGTATGTTCAACAGTATCTGAGGTGTCACAAATACAATAGAAATGCAGACTAAAATGCTCATAAAATTGATTACAATGCAAAGCAGTGACAATGGTTGATACCAATTCTACGCAACAAAGACTTTAGCTTCATCTAACAGGGAAGATTCAAAAAGGTTTATTTTCACCACAAAAATGGCAAATCTATTTATAGTTCGGCCACAATAATTACATCTTCTGGCATTCCAGATAGCTGACTCTATGATGCATTTGTTCTCATTGGCATGAACAGAAACATCAATAGCAGAGCGCGAAGTGACAGCATTTTGGGATTGGGGAGGTGGTGCATGTTAATTTAAAATAAAAAAAAAATATACATATATTTATTAAAAACCTTGAATTGGAATTAACCTCTAAAATAAAAAATGACAGTACACACTATTAATCTCACTGTCAATTCAAATTGCCATTTTTAAATACGGGTTTCCATAATTTGCTGAAGATTCATGGAAAAATCTAAAAGATCACTTCTCTGCTGCATGAATAACATACAAGCCGACCCAAATATGTAAAAACACGGGTCCTTACACTCTTCCAGCACACACACTATGATGCCACGACATGGTGTGTACACAGGTACCCCGAGAGAGAAGAGGAGCTGTGGGCAGTGCCAGGAGTTATTTTTTTGATATACTGAAAAGCTAAATTTCCCAATTTCTTTGTTTTGCTACAGCTTATAAACTGGAGTCAATGCAGGTGTTCAGCAACTTTCAATCTTTAAATGTAGATGCAATTTGTTTCTTATTCACTATGCGGCTACCAGAGATGGTAATGGGTTAGGCATTGGCAAGTTCACTATGATTACTATAATATGGTTGTGTTATAATATGTATATTCTAATGAAGCTATAGATTAAATGTATTTAACCTATGAAAAAAGACTGACGCGATGAGGCCAATGTCTGTAAATCATGCACCGTGCCCTGGTCAGATTTCATGGAATAACAATACTCCCGGGGACTCTGTGGATCATAGTGATATATGATGCAAGGAGTCGCTTACTTCTGAGGGACTGAATGAAAGAAGAAACTTGTATAAGAAACCCTGGTATACAGACCACCAACAGTGCCTGAAATGGGTCTTTGCAAATCATAGCAATATTTGATAAAATGAGTTACCAGTGGGGAAGAAGGGACTCATATCAATATGTTCTCTGCACTGTGGTCAGTCCGTGAAACAGGACACTCCCCGCTCCGATTCATTGACCCACAATGGTCGTGTAGCACTTGCCTAAATGATTATCAATTAATGGTTTAGTAACCAATTATGTACCTTAGTCTAAGCAAACAATGTCCTTCGATCTTTGAATTTATGCAATGACAAATGATTTCCCATTTTAAGAATTTGTAAGGGGGGGGAGCTACAGTTAGGGCCAGAAATATTTGGACAGTGACACAATTTTCGCGAGTTGGGCTCTGCATGCCACTACATTGGATTTGAAATGAAACCTCTACAATAGAATTCAAGTGCAGATTGTAACGTTTAATTTGAAGGGTTGAACAAAAATATCTGATAGAAAATGTAGGAATTGTACACATTTCTTTACAAACACTCCACATTTTAGGAGCTCAAAAGTAATTGGACAAATAAACATAACCCAAACAAAATATTTTTATTTTCAATATTTTGTTGCGAATCCTTTGGAGGCAATCACTGCCTTAAGTCTGGAACCCATGGACATCACCAAATGCTGGGTTTCCTCCTTCTTAATGCTTTGCCAGGCCTTTACAGCCACAGCCTTCAGGTCTTGCTTGTTTGTAAGTCTTTCCGTCTTAAGTCTGGATTTGAGCAAGTGAAATGCATGCTCAATTGGGTTAAGATCTGGTGATTGACTTGGACATTGCAGAATGTTCCACTTTTTTGCACTGGGTAGCTTTGGCTGTATGCTTGGGGTCATTGTCTATCTGTACTATAAAGTGCCGTCCGATCAACTTTGCAGCATTTGGCTGAATCTGGGCTGAAAGTATATCCCGGTACACTTCAGAATTCATCCGGCTACTCTTGTCTGCGGTTATGTCATCAATAAACACAAGTGACCCAGTGCCATTGAAAGCCATGCATGCCCATGCCATCACCTTGCCTCCACCATGTTTTACAGAGGATGTGGTGTGCCCTGGATGTTGTGCCGTTCCCTTTCTTCTCCAAACTTTTTTCTTCCCATCATTCTGGTACAGGTTGATCTTTGTTTCATCTGTCCATAGAATACTTTTCCACAACTGAGCTGGCTTCTGGACTTCAGTTGATGTTGTGAACGGGTTCTTCTTCACCAAAGAAAGTATGCGGCGATCATCCACCACTGTTGTCATCCGTGGACGCCAAGGCCTTTTTGAGTTCCCAAGCTCACCAGTCAATTCCTTTTTTCTCAGAATGTACCCGACTGTTGATTTTGCTACTCCAAGCATGTCTGCTATCTCTCTGATGGATTTTTTTTCAGCCTCAGGATGTTCTGCTTCACCTCAATTGAGAGTTCCTTTGACCGCATGTTGTCTGGTCACAGCAACAGAATCCAAATGCAAAACCACACACCTGGAATCAACCCCAGACCTTTTAACTACTTCATGGATTACAGGTTAACGAGGGAGACGCCTTCAGAGTTAATTGCAGCCCTTAGAGTCCATTGTCCAATTACTTTTGGTCCCTTGAAAAAGAGGAGGCTATGCATTACAGAGCTATGATTCCTAAACCCTTTCTCCGATTTGGATGTGGAAACTCTCATATTGCATCTGGGAGTGTGCACTTTCAGCCCATATTATATATATATATAATTGTATTTCTGAACATGTTTTTGTAAACAGCTAAAATAACAAAACTTGTGTCACTGTCCAAATATTTCTGGCCCTATCTGTATTTCTTAATAGTAATACCTCTAAATGGGTTGGCTACAATGGGCAAGTCTGATGAGAATCTGGCACTAATAACACCCACAGCTCAAACACTCGGAGGGATGAAATCAGCTTGTACTGTATGTGAATATCTATTATGTAGAAGAGCACCATAATTAATCCACAAAAGACGGCAGAAAGAACGTGAACTCTAAATAGTGCCATTTAAAGAAAATCACAGCTATGGTCAAAACTCAAAAGGACTTTTATAGTAGGATGTTCTTATAATAATCTGTTTGATGCTAATTGCTTACCCGTGTGCCAACGGATTGCACGTTTTTCATCTTGGCTAAAAGCAAAGTCCCTATCTCTATGCCTCCGAATCAACAGGATCATTCTGGAATTCATTAGTTGGAAACACGAGAGACAAGCTACATAATAGCTTTGCTGCATGCACAGCACACTTCAAAAATAACTAAATGAATATGGAAATGCATCTTTCTGTGGCAAATTGTTCATTATTGAATCATTATCAACCCTTGTTAGAATTTTCGCTCTCTTCTGGTATGTACAAGATCATTAAAGTGTTTAAGAGCTCCATCATGAAAGACAGTGACACTTTATAATCCACTATCTCTTCAGGCAAATACGCTTATGGCTGAGCATAATACTCAAAATAACAACATCCTCTTGACGTATAATTCCTCCTGTTTTAGTAATGATTCTTTTAAGTGCTAACAGCAGCAATGAAATATGATGCGAAGTCTACACTTGTTAACGTAGCCAAGGCCTGAAACTGCACATATTTATTTACCACCACAAAAACACTAATAAATACAAGAAAAAAAAAATTAACACAATCAGCATTAATTGTAAATGACTAAGACTCTGCTCATGTTCTGTTTCCATTGGAGGTGCATATACTTCTCTGATGGAAGACTCCAACATATGTATTTCCAAAAACAAAAATACCTGAACTATATATGTATAATAAATAGTAGAACTCTACATGAAGAGGTGTGACATGAATTTGTATATGCAGATGTGACACTAAGGGCTGCAATAAGAGACAAATTAATCACCTGTTTCTAAAAAAAGCCAAATAACATTTACACTTCTACTACCCCTGAAATACAACAAATTGCATTTGGAGTTTTTACAATGCTAGATATGATCTGGCCTTTCCTAGAATTTGTCATAAAGGGGGAAAAGCAACAGGAACAGATGACATGATTTGTATAGTGCTACAGTATATGATGGTGCCATATAAATAAAGGGTAATTATTACTATAGATAATAACAAAGTGGTCAGCGACCAAATGAACTGGTCACAGCAGAGCCAAAGCTGTAACTATTACAGAGGACAGAGCCAGAAGCACACCTCCGTTCTCCGAGCAGTGGTCAAACAGCATCACTGCAGCTCAACACCTACTCAACTGCAGAAATCAAGCACCAAACAATCTGATATCGATGACCTTATGATATATTGACTATATCCGATATGGATTACCTGCATTAAAGGAAACCTACCACTTGTAGTGGCAGGTTTCTGATGGAAATACCGAGCACCAGCTCAGGGTGAGCTGGTGCCGGAGCTTATTTTCGTTAGTGTTTTAAACCGCGGTATCACGGTTTAAAACACTTTTTAAACTTTATAGCCGGCGCAGGCAGGTACGCGCTCGGCGCTTACCATGCGCGCGGCTACATAGGAAGTGAATGAGAGCCGCGCGCATGGTAAGCGCCGAGCGCGTACCTGCCTGCGCCGGCTATAAAGTTTAAAAAGTGTTTTAAACCGCGATACCGCGGTTTAAAACACTAACGAAAATAAGCTCCGGCACCAGCTCACCCTGAGCTGGTGCCCGGTATTTCCATCAGAAACCTGCCACTACAAGTGGTAGGTTTCCTTTAATGCTCATCTAACCATTCAACAATTTTGCGACTCCTGCTAGACAATGGGGGACATTTATTATGACTGCCACATTGTGCAGCAGTCTTAATAATCCATGAACTGGATTTTTGGTCTGGAGGGCTTTTCAACGTGGGAAGATAGGAGGGTCATCACTATAGAGGACCTATGGTATATGTAAAACATTTGAAGACCTCAGCACCACTTATCAACTGCCTCGGGCTTGGTTTTTTCAATAACTACAGTTGCGGCATGCTTCTGATACTCAGACTCCATTGACTTCGATTATGTTAGAGCCCTGTGGGGCACAAAACAGAGCACTGCTGTCCACTACAACTAAAGGGGTCATTAACTTTTACGATGTTGTTTTATTAAATAAATCAATGGGCAATTTACCACTTAAAGGACACCTGTCATCAGGTCCTGTCACCTCTACCTGTTGGAGCAGCTCACAAGGATCCCATCCCAGTTCTTATCTAGTTATTTCATACATTATTCATTGTAAAATCATCTATTCTTTATCATGTAAATGAGGCTGGTCACATGGTCAGAGGCAGTGATGTCACCCCTGTTACCCCTCCCCCTGCTCATGTCTGTGTGTAATGTATAGTAAAGCATGGCTAGTGTCTGTGCTGTATCTGCTGACATGCTGCATCCTCCTAATATACAGGTGAGAGACACAGACATCAGCTACACATGAATCTGACATGTTCTGCTGTAACATGTCTGCCTGGAGCTGCTGTATCTCTCCTATGCACACACACATGCACACACAGGCTGCAGGGGGCGTGGCCACCAGCAAGCACATCATTATACAGCCTCACTGCATTATACAGGCTGTCAGTCATGCACTGGGGGTGTGGCTGTGCCTCCCACTCATGTATAAGGTGGACAGCTTGAATATGCTAATGCTTCATTGGACATTTCACAGGTCATTTGCATACAGCTTTAGGACCTCATTGCTTAGGTTTACAGGCATGTAGAGGGACAATGAGGGGATGGAAGCAATGCTCTCTAATGGCAGTTTATGAAAATATATTTAGTTTAGGGGGGTTATTTTGCATGACGGGTTCTCTTTAAACACCAAGTTGAATGGGAAAGGGACATGGGGCCTATTTCAGATGAGCATTAGTCTGACTGCTTAGAAATCTTACCTACTCTATCTCCCAGTGAATCCTACAGGATGTCTCATATTCTCCTGTTACATAGGGCAAAGAAGTCACCACAATTATTATTTCAAGCAGACTCAAACTGTCCTAGGTGTGCGGTTGAAACAGCAGGTATTTTGCACCCGATGTGGGAATGTGGGGGAACTCAAAGGTCTTTGGAAGGAAGTATCAAGTTAGAAAGCTGATTGCTGCCACTGGATAAAGCCAAGGCCTCCATCAGGGAATACATAGATGGGGTGAACAATGTATTCAGACTGGAATATGGCCGATGTTTAAGAAGAAATTCTATATCCAAATTTGAGAAAATCCAGGGACACTGGATGGACAGGATTGCAGTTTATGGTGAATTTGGCAGCCCTGCACGTCGCCTCTCCAGGCCCAGGGGTGTGGAAAAGAGAGGGATAACTATTTTTTGGTCATGTACAAGAAATGGCAACCCTTCTATGCCATACATGCAACAAATCTGTTGTGTATAGCCCTCACATTCTACATGTGGAAATATGTTCACTCTATTACGCTTTAGGGATCTTTTTTGGCCACAACTTTTGTATGTGGAAACAAAAACACCAAGGTGACTTAGTGGTTAGCGCAACAGCCTTGCAGTGCTGTGGTGCCGGGTTCAAGTCCCACCCAGGTCAACATCTGCAAGGAGTTTGTATATTCTCTCCATGCTTGCGTGTGTCTCCTCTGGGTCCTCCAGGTCCTCCCACACTCCAACAGACTGGTAGATTGATTAGATTGTGAGCCCCATGGGGACAGGGACCAATTTGGCAAGCTCTGTGCAGCATTGTGTAATCTGTGTGCACTATTTAAAGAATTATTATTAGCTTTTTAGAATAGTGTACAGTATTGTTATACTAGGATGGGGCATTAGATAAAAAGCCGAGCTGTAGATTTATCTAAAAAAAAAAAAAAAAAAAAACAGGCTCAAAAAACATGGACACTGGCTTAGAGATGCAATCACATTTCTATTAGGTTTTTGTGTCTGATGTAAACATTTGCTGTAAATATATCCGGCCATGCACCTCACAGTCATAAGCCAGCAGACGCTGCAACGCTCCAGTAATCCAGAGTTACCTTTCTAAACGCCATTACAAAGAAGAAGAAAAAAAGATTAAGAAAATAAAGACAAAGCAGAAAGATTTCCAGAAGAAATTGCAGACCACCAGGATTTGGATTTAGCTAATCCACTTAGATTACTTGGGCTGTGTCTTAAAAGGACAATACTGAGATAGCAAAAATAGGTCACACAGGCGACAATATAATACCGCACATTATGAACAAAGCAACAAAAAGATGGTCACTGCAGACTATTATTTTTAGCACTATGCTAAATTGCTTTATAAGATACCAATAGCTAAATGTAGACAGACACCGGATATCTGAGTTAAGTAAATAAATAACTATCATTTAGTATAAAACTATTTTCAAACATGAAATATATTACTAGAAAATTGACTGGAGGAAATTCTGTAAAGAAGATAGCTGATTTATATAGTGATTTACTCACACAATGACAAAGTGAAGAGAAAGAATAACATTTCCAACTCATCAAATGTTGACATCGGTATGTGAATCTCTTGAATTGACACAAGAATCCATTACCTTACATGTGTGTAACAATCAAAAATACAATTTTTATAATACCTTGTTGATAGTGTAACAGTGAAAGGAAGATGTTCTGCACAGGGTAGAAGTCGGAATTGTCATGTCAGGCAGAACAAAGACCAAAAAAGTGGAAGTCTGAAAATCTTACTCCTAGCCTGGTTTCACACATGTTTTTATTGTAAAAATCACTTCTCATGTGACTAGGAATCTCATCTAGTTCAATAATGTATAAACACCACAGAGAAAGTATTGTGGCATCTGAACAACCCAGAACATATTTTTAAAGCAAAATGAAAAAACCTCAGTTTTAAAGGCATCTAAAAGAAATATGGATAGGTGTGAAGGTGGAAAGCTATGGCAGAATCCAAATCAACCCTATTTCCAAACCAAGACCTTTTGTACACAACATTTGCCCTAGATTAATAGTAATATCCGACAATAAACACACATAAAATGGATACGATTGACGTGTTATATACAAAGTACACAAAAAGACAGAAAACAAACTACAGGACCTAATGATGCTAATGATGAATTTCAGACAAACCGTAAACGTCTCAAAAAGAAAAGAGGCTTTTAGGGGCTGCCCATAAGCATTACCTACTTACCCATCAGATTTGAGTTCATGAAAGGTGTCGGGGACAATCCTTCATGGGGCCCTAATCGACTGTCATTCAAGTGTTCACTGTAATGAGGGCTGTCTGCAAAACCCTAGGGAAAAGCAAAATAACGTTAAGCAGATTATGTGACAGCCTTGCTAATAGAGTGTAATGACACCCTTAATTCATGTACAGAGCATTAATTGGCCATTGTAATACATATATAGTAAAATGTTTTCTGACCTGGAAGAAAAGAAAATTCCTTTACAGAAAATAAGGAATACATTTTAGATTCCATTAAAATGAGAACAAGAAATAATTTACACATATGAAGTACGTCACCAAATTTGTTGTTTCATACTGCATGTCCAGGGGCAACCCTGCTATTGATGAGGAGGGTGCTAAAGGTTAAATAATGTCACCTTGAGGTTTTACACACACTACTTATTACGTGTGGATTGTCTGTGTGAAAAATTTGCAGTGTAATGTTTGGGATGTACCCACATCCCATACACACACTGCAGGAAACATAAAAGCCATTGCTGCTGCAGATTTACGATCCCCAGCTTGTTATTTGTGTGCACCGCATCCTGGTACAGAATTCAAACTTTCCAGCGCTAGGGTTAAGCATCTGCGTCCAGCCAACTACAGCATAATGCGCAATGGTTGTGATATTACAGTAGGGTAAATTCCGCTGCCATCGCATTAAATGTGCAGATGACGTGAGGGTATGTTCACATGGTACAGATAAAACTGCAGTTCAACAGCATCTTTCTCTACAGCTAAAAAGCAGCATAAAATGATGTCTACTTTCCACACATACATCAGCACTGCTGACTTCGGGCCTTGTCAAAATTGTAAAAAAAAAAAGAAAAGAAAAAAAGTCCCCTTTATGTAACTGTAGAGGACCCCACACAGTGCCAGATGGTAAATCCCTTTCACTCAGATGTAGTTTCCAATCAATGTACTATCAGCAGTGCAACAACTTCTCTGACTTAATGTATAGTCGTTGTGTGAGTGTAGCTAAAAAAGAAAAAAAGTAACATCAAATGTAATAAAAGAAACAAATGCTCCAGTTTCTCTCCCACTGCACTGGCTCTCGAGTGTCAAAGGGCTAATCCCCTTAAAGAGAACACATCAGGCAAATTAACCCCCTAAACAAAATATATTTTTATAAACTCATTAGAAAGCATTGTCCCTCTACCTGCCTGTACACTTAAACAATGAGGTACTAAAGATATATGCAAATGACCTGAGAGATGTCCAATGAGTCATTATCATGGCACAGTCACCCCCCCCCCCCCCCAGTGCTCTTGGATTGACAGCCTGTATAATGTGATGTATAATGGTGTAACGGCTCCTCCATGTGCTTCCTGGAGCTGGCGCCCCCTGCAGCCTGTGTGTGTATGAGATACATGAGATTCCTATACACATGACTGACCGTCTGTATAATGAAGTGAGGTATAATAGTGTAATTGATCCTCCATGTGCTTCCTGGTGCTGACAGCAATGCCCCCTGCAACAGGTGTGCGAGTATAGGAGAGATACAACAGCTCCAGGATGCAGCTATATGTATAGCAGAACATGTCAGGTACATGTGTAGCTGATGTCTGTGTCTCACATGTGTATTAGGAGGGAGAGCATGTCAGCAGATGCAGCACACACACTAGCCATGCTTTACTATACATTACACACAGACATGAGCAGGGGGAGGAGAGGGGAGGGGTAACAGGGTTGACATCACTGCCTCTGACCATGTCACCTGCCTCATTTACATAATAAAGAAAAGGGCATTTTAGAATGATTAATGGGCTTACACATTTAATTTAATTCATTTGCCATATGTTATTTAAAAAAAAAATGTTCCTGTGTGAAGATAATATCTAATTAATGTAGCCATGTCCCTTAGAAACGACATCGCTTCCTTGGATACGGCCACCTCACAATTTGGCAGCAATGGCCAGACATGCCCTATTGAGTCCTGCCTGACCACCTGGTTTCAGCGATCATTACCATAGGACGGCTGCGGGACATGTAGTAACTCCCAGACATTTCATATACAAAAAAACTTTTGTTTCATTGTACAATCACTCCAGCAGAGGTGGCCGGTAAAAATTTTTTAATTAACAACTAATTGAAGAAATGTACATATCTATGGTTGATTAATGAAACTGAATGTGAATGCCCAGAAGAGAATACAGGCAGTCCCCGGGTTACATACAAGATAGGGACTGTAGGTTTGTTCTTAAGTTGAATTTGTATGTAAGTCGAAACTTTATATTTTATCATTGTAGTTCCCGACAATTTTTTTTTTTGCCCCAGTGACAATTGGAGTTTCAAATTTTTTTGCTGTAATAGGACCAAGAATTATCAATAAAGCTTCATTGCAGACAATTTTAAGCTGATTATTGCAGTCTGGGACTATTTTAAAGCATCCAGAAAGCTTCACCAGAGGTCACAGTGGGCAGAGGGGTCTGTCTGTAACTATGGGTTGTCTGTAAGTCGGGTGTCCTTAAGTAGGGGACCGCCTGTACCCCTTTAATGTATGAATGGACTAGATAAAGGCTGTGATGGAATCCCTGTGAGCGGCTCCAACAGGTAGTGGTGACAGGACTAGTAACAGAC
Organism: Engystomops pustulosus; assembly: GCF_040894005.1. Lineage (NCBI taxonomy): Eukaryota > Metazoa > Chordata > Amphibia > Anura > Leptodactylidae > Engystomops > Engystomops pustulosus. The sequence goes on from NC_092414.1 coordinate 152,616,255, forward strand.
ATGATAGCAGGTGTCCTTTAGGATGCAGCCTTTTTTTCCCCAAGAATTTTCCGCTCCCCACCTAAAAAGATCTATCACCTGGTACTCTGCAAGTCCTATGCACATGCGCTGAGAGTTTTCTTGCACACCTGCACTCTTATCACACCAGCGGCGCAAGTGACGTCTCAGTGTGTGTGCCTGACACTTAGAGTGCTGGGTCATGTCACCGTCAGTCTGAAGGATACCAGGATGGGACTCCCCTAAAATTAAAATATAGGGGGAGTGAATAAATTATCAGCCCTCCAACCTAGGAGGCGCTCAGGTGAAGAGACCTGTGCCCTTCCGGCTCATTAGCATATTGAATACAAGTGTTAATTTTAATAGTACTTTAGAAAGTAATAAAAACTTTTTATAAAGCAGAGAAGACTGTTTTAATCTTGCTTTAATCTTTCCTCATAACGGAGACCCACCATAACCCTATCATTTTTGTGGCTCTTCGTTGTACCCTGTCCATCTCCAGGGCCTCCTTTCTATGGACTGGTGAACAGAACTGGACGGCATATTCCAGGTGAGGCCAGACCAATGCCTTGTACAGTGGTAGTATTACATCCCATCACAAGAGTCCATACCACTTTTGATACATGACAAGATCTTGTTGTCAGCCGATTGACATTGCATGCTGTTATTTAATCTATGCTCTACTAGTACGCCTAGGTCCTTCTCGTCATGAATCTCTTCGAGATTTACTCCCTCAAGGACATGTGCTGCATGTGGATTATTAGCCCCCAGCTGCATAATTTTACATTTATCCACATTAAACCTAATTTGCCAAGTGGATGACCAAACACTCTGTTTGTCCAAGTCACCCTGATGCATAAACATTGTTAACTCCCCTGACAGTCAGAACTTAAACGGTGGTCCACAAAACCATTTTTTTGCAGCCCAGGGAACTGCTCATGTCATTTGCAGGAAGCCCAAAATGACAGCGAGTTAACTGCTACAAATTAGTTGGGGGCTAACAATGTGCCAATTACAGTTGTAGCAATGTGAAAGTAATGTAAATACATTGCATCCATAAACTGCATACAAAAATAGCACCACATGGTAACTTGGGCTACAGGATTAGACCTCACAGGGCAGCAGGATTTTACCTGCAGATTGTTGCTGTGTCTTGAAACCTGCAGTTTCTGGCCATTTACAGAATGAAACCAAAAGTACTTGACCTCCATGAATGAAATCCTGCAGCATTTTCATTGGCTGTAATTTTTTTGGCTCAAATCAACATTGATACCTGTAAACAATAATGGGTTTTTCACACAGCAAGTGTATGATATTGTAAACGTGCCCCGTGTGTCCGCAGAGGTGACCAGGAGCGAACTTCAATCACAGATTACACTCAAATCTTTGATTATACCTATTCTAAGTAGTAGTAATAAAATTACTTACCGAAAAAACTAATGTGTTTTACTCGCTGAAAATCTGATACAGGCGGTCCCCTACTTAACCCCTTAACGACTTGGCCTTTTTTAGTTTTTTCACTTCCATTTTTCACTCACCAACTTCAAAAATCTATAACTTTTTTATTTTTCCACATAAAGAGCTGTGTTATGGCTTATTTTCTGCGTAACAAATTGCACTTCATAGTGACGGTATTTAATATTCCATGGCGTGTACTGGGAAGCGGGAAAAAAAAAATTCCAAATGCAGTGAAAATGGTGAAAAACCACCTTTGTGACGTTTTCTTGTGGGCTTGGATTTTACAGCTTTCACTGTGCGCCCCAAATGACATGTCTACTTTATTCTTTGGGTCGGTACGATCACGTGGATACCAAATTTGTACAGGTTTTATAATGTTTTCATACATTTAAAATAATTAAAACCTCCTGTACAAAATATTTTTTTTTTATTTTGCCATCTTCTGGGCCAATAACTTTTTCATACTTTGGTGTACGGAGCTGTGGATAGTGTCATTTTTTGCGAATTTTGATGGCGCTTTCATTACTATAATTTTTGGGACTGTGCGACCTTTTGATCACTTTTTATGAATTTTTTTAAATTTTTCAAAATGGCGCTATTTTCCGTTACTGGGTTAAACGTAGTGAAAAAACATTATCATATTTTGATAGATCGGGCATTTTCGGACGCGGCGATACCTAATGTGTTTATGATTTTTACTGTTTATTTATTTTTATATCAGTTCTAGGGAAAGGGGGGTGATTTGAATTTTTAGGTTTTTTTATTATAATTTTTTTTTTTTAACTTTTTTTTATTTTTACTTTTACTATTTTTCAGACTCCCTAGGGTACTCTAACCCTAGGTAGTCTGATCGATCCTATCATATACTGCCATACTACAGTATGGCAGTATATGTGGATTTTACTCCCCATGCATTACAATGTGCAATTAGCACGGATCGCCGGTCCCTGTGACGTCATCGGGGAGCAGCGATCCACAACAAGATGGCGGCGCCATCTCTTTGAAGCCGCCGGCAGCATTGCCGGCGGCGATCGAGGTGAGAACACCCGCGATCGGTGCTAGCACCGATTGCGGGTGTTACTGGTAAGCCTTTGCTGCAATATGCAGCAAAGAATTACCGGCTATGGAGAGGGCTCGGCCCGCGAGCCCTCTCCATGCAACGGGACCCGTACGGCGCGCGTCGTGAAGGGGTTAAGGACACCAGATTTACAGACTACCCCTAGATATAGACGGCCCCCTCTGCCCACTGTGACCTCTGGATGCTTTGCTATAGTCCCAGGCTGCAGTGTTTAGCTGTAAGGTGTCTGTAATGAAGTTTTATTGATAATCCTTGGTCTAATTACAGCAAAAAATTTTGAAACTCCAATTGCCACTGGATCTACAATTATAAAATGTACAGTTTCGACTTGCATACAAATTCAGCTGAAGGACAAACCTATGGAACCTATCTTGTACGTTAACCCTGCCTGTATTTAGTTAATACAACTATTTGGGTATGTATTATGTAAATATTTATGTAAAATGTTAATTTACTTAAATTTCAGATGCTTCCCCCAATACAGAAAATGTGAAAAAAGGTCTTTAAATTGTAAATCAAGCATCTATCCCAATAATAGAGTTACACTTCTGCTTCCTACCCAAGATATCAGAATGTCTGACAAAGCTGACAAACAGCCAAAGCCAAGTGCTAATCCACGACTGGCTGGACATGCTTTAAAAAAAAAAAAAAAAAAAAAAAAAAAAACAGGTGAACTTGACCAGTCATGGATTACCATGCAGCCAGACTGTGAAGTCACAGTATCGGAAAACCTCTACAAAAGCAGGGACAAACCATTACCTGTATATTAAACTCTCACCAATCAGAGTTTTGGGTTTTATCTTTTACTATACAAATATAAAAATTATATATATATATATATATATATATATATATATATATATATATATATATATATATATATATATATATATATATATATATATATATATATATTAAAATGAAAAGGCAAAAAAAATTTCTTGTACACAAAAAAAAAAGCTGTGGTTACCTGGCTACTGTGGATCAAGTCTTTAGCGTTATTTGTCCAAATTTTGGGCAGTCTTCAGTGGGAACTGTTCTTTACTGTGGATAGCATAGGAAGGACCATAAAATCACAGAGCTTTTTGGTGTTTTATCTGAGACACACTGCACTTGAAGTGCATTTAGATACACAAGCCAAGTAGATTGGAGAGGAGTCTCTCCAAATCGCATACATATTTACAACTAAACACAATAGTTTAGGTGTAAACATATATGCAATTGGGAAAGGCTTTGCTGTGATTGAATTGGTGTTTCTAAACATAATTCAAGTGCAGCATGTGAACAGTCCTCAATGTTATGCTCCATTAAGAAAAAAGAAAACAAAGCCCAAAAGTTCTGAAGTAGTCTAAAAATTATGTACACCCGAGAAGCCAGTCCCTGGATTACTTGATCATAAGAAAGTGTGACAAGCTCTATAGTTTCCCAGTCTGAGTAAGAAAAAATTGCAAGAAAAGACAATTCTCAGACAAATGGAAAGCTCCTCCCTTTCCTACTGACGTCAGCTCACCAGGCTGTGACCTCTGTGAAGAAGCAGGAGGGAGGAGCTGTACAGGAGCACAAAAGAGGGGGCCAAGAGCTGAGCAGTCTGCAGCAGAGACAAGACACATGTTGTTATTTGAAAGGCATCCAAACCAAAGCCCAACCCCTAGAACTACACAGAGGATTCTATGAGGATGCAAGGTAAGTTATAACAGCCAATTATATTGTAATGCAAATGCTTAAAAAAAAGAATAAGGGCAAATTTGCAATGCAGCTGTAATGGGCGTTTGCAACCTGTCTTTAGTCAAAATGAGGTTCCTGGTGACAGGTTCCCTTTAAGTGTCCCAAATCGCCCTGACAGGTCCCTTTTAAATGTACATAGACATTTCCATTATCAGGAGGGGGGGCTTTGTGCACAACAAATGAAATCAAGTTTTTAAGACGCATCAATGGGCTTAAGATATTCTCAGAGAGGAAGTCTAAAACATTCCCATTATGCCTTTAGTCTATAGATGCCTGCTGCAGGACAAGCCTGTAAAGTTCGGTTTCACATCTCCTTGTTCAGCATAGGTTTATTTATTCAATCCCTATACAGAAGATTCTTATGACAAGATGCCAAACTTACAACTCAAATCATGGATGACTATGCACAAAATATCAATATTTCTTTAGCTTTTATCTTAAGATAAATCTATAGTTTGCTGTATAAATATTTGTTAGGGCAAAAATGATCAAACAACTGATGTAATACAGCACCCTTTAATGCTGGCCTTGGGTGGTCTATGACAAAACAGTAACAAAAGAAGAAGTGTGTATTAAGATTAAGCAATGATAAGCACATCTGCAAAATGTTTTTGGCACTATAGAATGTAAGCTACAAACAGTGTCTACATAGAGGGGGGGGCAGCAAACAGGAAATAATGGCACAAAAACATGAAGATGGGGTCAACATAAACAACCAAACCGCTGAAAACACGAAATCTTGCAAGTTATTGTTTTATTTAACATTTTTTAAAGTTATTGCAAAACCCAAACAAAATCCTTTCGGTCAGGGATTTGGTATAGAGATCTCTTAAACAGCTAGTAAAAAAAATACAGCTGTCTAGAGAATATTTTTACTCCCACTTAACCCATTCACTATTTTTTGATCGCCTGTTTAAAGTATAAAACAGAAGCAAAAAAAAAAAAACAAAGCAAAAACAAACATAACTAAAGTCTTCAACTAGCTTTACCTGCACTTAAGTAATGTAGGGTACTCCAGTTACATCATTGTGAGGCAAATGTGACTATGTAACCCCACGCTAGAGAAGAGGATTCCTTAAAAAGACTTAAGGAAACACGTGGAGACTAAAAGCCATTCATGTTCCACTGAGAATCTGGGAACTTAAAAACACAAATACATTTTCCTGGAGGGGATAAGGAAAACATAGCAATATTGTAAAACCAAGAGCAGTAATGCATGAAATGAGTAAGCTTTTCTGTAAGCCACCTACATTTAAATTGATTCTCAATAAAAATTTTATTTAAGGAGTTTTAAAAGGCAACCACAAGTAATGTCTGTCAGTATGCTGGATTACCCTCTTTCGCTGTCTGGATATTTCATGGCTCCAACCCAAACTCATTGGCAGCTCAGGCTGAAGGCAAAAAGGGGAGAGGAAACACTGATGGCCGCAAGGCCATTTATTTGCTCTTAACGTTGTAAGTATTACTTTTTCAGAAAGTCTAATAACATAATGCAAGATAACAGCCAAACCAGGACAACTAAGCACACGCAGCGATTGAAAGCTCTCATTGTATCTGTGTGTCAAACTTAAGCTTTCAATCACTGTGTATAGGTGGGTTCATCTGTTTACTACCAGCCGTCAATCTTGTTTTTAGGCTGCATTCACACACATGTATGGGCGACGTATATATGGCCGATATACGTCCCCCATACACTTCTATGGGCTGACGGCATTGTACAGGAGCGGCACCGTACCGCTCCGTAGCATGGGAAAAGATAGGACATGTCCTATCTTTTCCCGTATTACGGCGCCGTGGCCCTTATCTTCCTATGGAGGGGGGTGGGGGTGAGCGGTGCTCTCCTCCTCCTCCTCCTCCTCTCCCCGCGCTGCCGTGTGCCCGCCGTGCTATCGTGCAGCGGGCGCATGGCAGTGTGCATGTAGCCTTGGATAAACAGTCACATTTGTTGTTAATATTATTATTATTAATTCTTTTATTCACCAAGCTCTCTCACACACACTTACCCTTGATGATTCATAAGATGGGCTAATCTGTCCACTTGTCCCCCAAGAGGAAGCACCAGACCGTTCATCAATTCCTAGAAACCAAGAGCATTATTTTAATAAGAATAAATATTTGCCAATTGCTTACAGTGGTAAAATGACCTGCAGGTACAATAAAATTATCTTCAACAAAAATAAATGTCAAAAGACCTTTACCTATACAGGCATTCCCCAGGTTACATACAAGATAGGTTCCTTGGATTTTAATTTTAGTTGAATTTGTATGCAAGTTGGAACTGTATATTTTATAATTATAGCTAGAAACAAATATTTTTGTTCCAGTGACAATTGGATTTTCAAAATTTTTTTGCTGTAATGGGACCAAGGATCATTGATAAAACTTCATTACAGACACATTACAGCTGATCATTGCAGCTTGGGACAAAAGTAAAACATCCAGAAAGCTTCTCCAGAGGGCAGAGAGGTCTGTCTGTAACTAGGGGTCATCTATCTGTAAGTCGCTAGACAACCATGGTTGTCAACATGTTGCAGGGTAATATACTAACATTGAGCCGGCAGGAGGTCTGGTGCTGAAACCCAGGAGTAACAAGAGACAAGTTTATGTACGGTACTTAGAAATGCTTATTTAAAGGATTTTTCGATATAGAATAATTTTTTCCCATTAAGTTAACCAGCTAATGGCTCAATTAACAACCCCATAGCAATAGTCACCTAGCTGTCCCATTACCAAAAAATGTTTTGCAGCAACTTAAAGGGAACCTGTCACCAGGAGAGCCATTTTTAGCACTCCCCCAGTCCCCATAGAGCAGTGATGGCGAACCTTTTAGAAACCGAGTGCCCAAAATGCAAACCAGACCCACTTATTTATTGCAAAGTGCCTACACGGCAATTCTAGCATTAAATTATTAAAATCTTCTTGCTCTGTGCTATACCACAGCTTTCAAGGGTCCTGAGGACACCAATATCGTTGACAGAAGGTGGCAAAATTCAGATTGCCATTGGAGATTCCCTGAACATGAAAAATTGCAGTAGCTTCAATGGCTCCAATGATAATCTGACCCTGTCCTCACCTTCTCTTCCTACAGTCTCAGGTAGACCAAGATGCTTCACCTTTTGGACTACCTGGGCCTGCAGGAGGATCCCTCAAGTCCTGTCTGGAGAATTCTGTGCTGGGGCAACAGCCCGAGTGCCCACTGAAAGGGCTCAGAGTGCCACCTCTGGCACCCGTGCCATAGGTTCGCCACCACTGCCATAGAGCATAGTACATACACTGCCAAAGTGTTTTTGTAATAAAAATTGGTTTTACAGAAAAAAAGATATGTTATATTGTACCTTTCATTAGCATCTGCTGTGTGACTAGGCAGTTGCCAAAAGGGAGGGTCTAGAAAGGAGCAGTCCCCCCCCCCCTTGGGAAACATGTGACCTTTTCAAATATATGAATAACTCCCCACACTCGGGATTGGTTGTAGAGGAGCAGGGGGCGTCGCTAAGCCCAGTGATGGGTGTTGTCATATATTTGAAAAGGTCACATGGAGTAGCTGTTCCCCAAGGGTGGGGGGGGAACTGCTCCTTTCCAGACCCTCCCTTTTGGCAACTGCCTAGTCACACAGCAGATGCTAATGAAAGGTACAATATAACATCTTTTTTTCTGTAAAACCAATTTTTAATACAAAAACACTTTGGCTCGTATGTACTATGCTCTGTGGGGACTGGAGGAGTGCTAAAAATGGGTCTCCTGGTGACAGGTTCCCTTTAAAGGATTTAGGAAAAATGGTAGTTAGGCCTGCATTTGGGTCATTTACTTAAGTTATACAGGATTCAGATTTTAATAAGTGCCCCATTAGTTTCAGCTTTGTCAATTTTTTTTTTCATCTTGTGTGAAAACATAGTTTTAAATAAAATAAATATTTCAAAATCAATATGTAAACCTCATCCATAAGGAACAGGTCACACCTGCATTCAAACGTTCAAAAAGATAATGGAAAAAAAAAATCTTAAAATTTCCCCCTTATGACCTTCAACATAATGATGCGGTAGCTGAAAAAGGGTTACTCCAGATCAAAATGTACATACATATTATATATCTATATATCTATATATATATATATATATATGCATGCAGCATGAATACTGAATTAATGCAGTAGGAAGTGTGTGTGTTTTGAGTTAGTGACAATGACACTTTCAAAACCATTGACTTGACTAACAGTGTATATGTATCCTATTGTAAGAAAATATGCTATAAAAATGAATGATATTATGAATGTTTTTTTCTTTTAGACATCATAATTCATAATCAGCAGTAAAAGTAACAGAATGGAAGGCTTCTCAATAAGTGTAAAAATATTTGAATACAAAGAAATTCCAAATGAGAACGCATCTTGTGCTGTAAACCATAAAACATATATATCTAAATTGAGTTTTAAACAATGACACACACTGAAAGCAACATAAACAAGAAAAGACAATATACAGTGTGTGCTTGCCAGCTGTTTTAGGTTGATGAAATAAATGTATCTGTCCAAACAAATCTAATTTCACAGCTATATTAGTGCTGAAGGTAGGAATTTCCATCCTATCCTCGACTTTTCTTTATCCAATATGTTTTGGAAATAATTCTATTTCTTACTGATTAAGACCAGAACAGAATCGCTTTGTTTGAACCTGGTCCTGTGTATATCTGTGACAAATTTAACATAGCCATATGATTTATAAAGGGCTTCATTTATCAAACATGCCCTTAGAAGAAATAGCTATACTCAAAGCCACAGCACATCCACCTGTGGCTGGGGGTCTGGTAAGTGAACGGTGCCAAGCAACACTACCACAAATTGTCACAAGGTCAATCTTTTGGAAAACAAAAAAATAACAATTTTTTTATAAACTCTGTAAAAATACACTTGAAACGATAAAGTTGATACAAAATAGTCAAATGTATTAAACAAAAGTAAGGAACATACACACAGCAATGGTTACATTCACCACGTAATCAACTACAGGGAACCTGTTATTTGGGGCCATAAACCACCAACCTGCCCAACAGGTCACCAGAATGCACTGTAAAACCCATCTCCAACAGCATGGTGTACTAGGACATCAGAGTGGAATAGGGTAAATGGAGAGAACTCAGGAGCTGAGCCTACTCCGTACATAGTGGGTGTCTGGTGTATTATACTGACATAAAATAAAGTTCTAGAAATTATGTGCAATTTCCAAGTTGGTATCAATGAAATGATTAGCTGCGTTGTATAATGGATGAAAAAGTTACTGTGTAATTTATCAAAATTTAGATCTACAAATATCTAAAAAATATAGCCAGCATTATACAGTGACGGCCAACCAATTGTTTAGCTATTTCTTCCAGACACCTTAATATATAGATTTAACAGTAGTATAGAAACACTGTAATAACTAGGAGAGGCCACTGCATGGGGCCCCCCTTCCCACTTAAAAAATACACATATTAGTATACTCACACATATATATATACACATACATACAGTGCCATATGCAACATACTCACATACAGTGTATACAGACACCATATACACATCACAGATACTGCATATATACATCACAGTATATGTTATCTACATATTATGCTGGACATGTGCAGTACAATATAGATATAATGGTGCACAAACTCCATTCTTTATTGTGTCAGGTCGGATGATGGGGCCCCCTGACACTGCGCGCCCCATAGCGGCTGCTATGGCTGCTACCGCTGTAGTTTCATCGAGGCAATAGCATACTGAGTTTCGGGGGCTCCGTCTTCTTCATGTCTCTAAAGCATTGCCGCTTGTGTCTGCACATCGTGGAGTTGAGTTAAGGACTATTAGTGGTTAGTACCTACGCTTTTTTTTTTTAGCTTTGCTAATATTAAAGAAGACGTATACGTTTGTGGTAGACCGTGTCAGTGGTATATATCGTTAGAAGTCATTTGTATTGGAAGGTGCAGGTCAATACATGTTGAAATTTTGGGATCCCATAAAAAAAGTCTTTGCTTTGATAAGCACAGTAACCTTATGTCGTCTACAAGACAAAGGGACTAGCTGCTAACAATCACTACTTGCATCACAGATCACGGATGCTAGCAAGTTGCAAGTTGTCTATTTGCTATGCACTGCACACATCAGGGTAAACGAGAGGTTACCATAATGGTTCTCACATGAGTTATTTTACTGGCTAATATACACAACCCCTGGATGTGTATTTAAAACAACTTTGTCTTGTTCCCTAACAGTAGCTGCATGATTACAAAGAGCAGAGAGAGGAATTCATATGGGACCAATGTGTGTAAATGAATGCAGGGGTGACTGCTTCCTAGCCTAAAAGTGTGAGCCATTGCATGGCTTCATCAGAAAAGGAAAAAGCATGACACAGGTTCTCTCACGCTACCTAAAATGAAAGTTAAGTATCCCAAATAGAAAGAAAAAAACACTGTATGTATTAATCCTTTCAATAACAAAATAAAATCATTGATCAAATATGTGATTTTCAACAAGATACCATCTTTCTTCCATGCAGTACTGTGCTACTTATTGAGGCCACAATTACGAGACTTTGGATCACTGCTTTGAATTAAGTCTTCTTAAACCAAAACCAAGAATGAGATAAATGAAAAGTCTAATGGAAAAAAAACTCTTGTGTTTTTTTTTTACTTACAGATATTGATGTAGGAAACTGACCTAAATACTGATGCATAACTATACTTGGGTTACTTTATGACTATGACTATGCCATTTTAGACCTTTAGGACCAAGCCTGATTTTTAAAATGTGCCCTGTGTAATTGTAGGAGGTTATACATTGTCACACATTGTTCTTCAAATCTCTTTATATTGGCATTGCTTTTTATGCACCCTCTCTCTTTTCTAGGTTGTTAGGAGGTTCAGAATTTTTCTAATTTTTATGAAAATTTTTGTGAATTTTGACTATGAAATAACAGTAAATAACAACAAAACCCCGTAAATTATGCCATTTTAGAAACTACACCCCTCAATGTATGAAAAAAAATCAACTTTAAAGAAGTGTATTAATCCTTTAGAAGTTTCAAAGGGGTTAAAACAAAGTGGAGGTGCAATTTACAAACTAATTTATTTTAGACAATACATTAATTTTGGGCAAAAATTAAACCGTCAAAAAGTATAAAATGACAAAAAACGAGGATGCCCCCCAAATGTGTTGGTAAACCGCTGTATGGGCACACGTTGGTTACTTTTTATGCTGTTTTAAGGAGGTCAGAAGTGAAAATTTCATTATTTTTGTTGTTTTGTCTTTATATAACGGCGTTCACCGTATGGGTTCAGTAAAAATTTTATTTTATTAAACAAGTTGTAGCGGATTACTTTTTTATGTTGTACTTGATTTTTATATGGGATGGGGCATCAGGTGACTTATTTTTTTAATATTTGTTTTTATTTGCCCCCTTTTTTAATGTTTTTGACCATTTTATTTTGTCCCAGGGTGGGACATGACCAAGTGATCATTTGTTCTTTGTAATATACTGCAAATGTATACTAATGTATTGCAGCATAATACATAGTCAGCCTATGCATAGGCTGACATCAGCACTGTTAGATTGTGTATTCAGGACGATCTAGCAGACTTCTACTGAAGGAAACTCTGGGGCCCTTCATCGGACCTAAAAGCTGCCATAGCAACGATCGGCGCCTCCATGCCCTGCCCTATAGGCACCGCAGTCACTATGGCCTACAGCCGGGCATAGAATGGAAGGTGCGCCATTCAGAGCAGATTTGCATTGTCTCATTTAACAAGCGATCACCATGACGTAACTCTACGTCAAGGTGCAGGAACTACCCACATCCTATGACATACAGTTACATCAAGGTGCGGTAAGGGGTTAAAGGAGTTGTATAATGGGAAGTTATCCAATTTTCCAATATACTTTCTGTATCAATTACTTAAAAAATGAATCTTACTGTAGAAAGAGAGAAAACTTTATTTTCTGTGGTATAAACACCAGTCCATGATCATGTGATGTCACACAGGTGCATGGCTTGTTATATGACAGACAGTATCAGAGCTGAGTGTTATAATGAGCCCTGCACCTGTGTGACATCACATGACCTGGGACTTTAGTTATGACATCGATTAGAAATACAGAAAAATCCTTAGATGCTATATACTCACAAGAAGAAGCATTTCAACCATTATTTAGACTTGCTGTGAGTAACTTCCCAGCAATAGGGTAAAGTTGGCAATAGATCTGGTTTACTATGATCTCATGCCCATGTCTATAGGCTTCATACTCCCCAATTTCTCTCTGGTACCCTAGAGAAGGTTGGATTGCTGTCCAATACCAAGCTAAAATAAGCAGCAATGACAATGTCTGATGTAAATGCAAAAGAGAGGTGATAGAAACTAAATGGGGGGGGGGGGGGGGGTAAGCCATACTGCCACAATGGTCATTACAATCAATGAACAATGGCCCAAATCAACAAAATGGTGTCACTTTAAAAAATAAAATTAATTAATGACCACATCTGAAGTCACACTGGTTTAAATTATGTGACTTATCACACCAAGTCCTTATTGCATTGTTCTCTTAAAGTGTATAATTTATGCCATATTTTAATTTTTTAGGAAGTTCAGTTGTAACCTGAATTTTAAGCTATGTGTCCATGGTGGCATACAGGTGAAATAATTGCATTTCCAATTAATTCACATTGTGTTCAGAATTACCGAAAAGGAGGAAAAAGTTGTACGAAAACTTTCCCTAGAAATCTATGCATCTATGAACTTACTGAGAATCTCTTGCTGTACTTATATGATACCTGGAAAATAAACTGCATTTTCAATGTGACAGGTACAGTTTCTAGTGAGTACACATGACAGAGAGGAGAATTAAAAGAGGACTTGTCCACTCCAAAAAAATCACTAGGAGCGGCTTCCTAAAGTAAGCAGCTCCTAGTGCTAAAACAGACGCAGCAGTGTTACGGAAACCTCCAATAACACTAGCAGATACTAGTTTTGAGAGCGGTCTGGTGTATTCATGAGGGGGCGGTTTTAGGGGGATTGACAGCTGCATGGTGCGCGGATATCACCACTTTAGTAAGCAGCTCATAGTGCCGTTCTTATAGGTGACAGGACCTCTTCAAGTTTACATTTATCAAAATAATTTGCTCTATTACAGGCGGTCCCCTACTTAAGAACACCTGACTTACATACGATACCTAGTTACAAACGGCCTCTGGAGTTTGGTAATTTACTGTACTTTAATCTTATGCTACAATAAACATCTTTAACAGTTATCAATGGTGCTTGTAATTAAACTTTATAGTTAATCCTGGTTCTTATAATAATCCAACATTTTTAAAACCCAATTGCCACAGAGACCAAAAAATTTTTGACTGGGGTTACAATAATAAAGAATACGGTTCCCACTGGCATATAAACTCAACTTAAGAACAAACCTACATAATCTTGTATGTAACCCGGGGACTGCCTGTATATAAATGTCTGCCTGCAGATCTTCTAGCACCACTGGTTTTGCGAAAAAAAAAAATGTCCATTATTATTGTGAAGCCTCAGTCCTATGTTTCTACACTCGGATCTTATTTCATTGAAAAACGAATACATTTTACTAAAATAAGAGTGCAGCAAAGCTAGAAAACCAGCAATGGATTATAAACTAAGTATACAGCCAAGGGCTATTGTCTACTTATTTTTCTACTTTTCTGAATAGGATCATGACTGGCACACCACAACTATCCTCTCTGAGCAAACAGCAGATAGATGAGAAGGCCATGACGTAAGAACTGTACGCAACAAATGTGCTCTGTTATTTCAGCCACTGGATTGTGTGTACAGAAAAGGTTAAATATAGAGATATGATAAAACGACCTCTGCCTTCGAGTTTTGGTCAAATAGCAGTGTGTGGTCTTCATGAACAAATGTGAAATACCATTGTTCCAAACATAAAGCTCAATTATTTTTGCTTTGTCGAAGGGAGTGACACTTTGTATTTTTATTACGGAGCCTGCCAAAATTAGCTCATTTACATGCAACTCTTGTCAATAAGGGACTTAACATCAGCATTCTTCAAGCTTCTGCACTACATTTGTTGTTTTAGCATTTGCTAGAGCAGAAATGGCTCAAACCAAACCCTTTACTGCACCGCAAGTTATATTGCATCAACATATAAAATTTCTTACACGGCATACCCTAAGCATTAACGGTAGTGTGCTTTTTTTCAATGTAATCGAACAATACACTTTATTTGCCATAATATTAAAAACCATCGTTTTTGAAACATACAGCTCTGTCCTCTGGTTGTGGTTGTCACTAACGATGAAATAACACTACAATGGGTAGCAATTAGCTGTCATGGTGATATTTCGCTCTTGGTGAAGTTGTATATTTGTTTAAAGATAAAAAAAAAAAAATATAGTATTACCACATTCAGTAAACAATAAAAAAAAAATTACAAAAACCTGCATTCTGTTGCCGATTCCACATAACGTGGTGCAACTGATGAAATCAGTAGAGAAATCAGCAGGTTACTTAAATGGATATAAAAGGCGAAGTCACTGCAGACATTTTCTGCAGTGTGGATCTAGAAGTGACAGCTGTGTTTCACAGATATGGAGACAAAATGTTAAGTTATCCATTGTGAATTATTTTATTCTAAACAATTTGTCTACATGTAGAACATAATATAACTAAAACCAGGAAAAAAACAAATCATTGATTTCCAAAGTTCAATGGTTTCTGAAACATGTAAGGACCATACCATTAGGCCGTAGTGAAGAATGAATAGAGGATCAAACATGAGAAGTTCTGTGTAGAAGATGGTAGACCAACACGGATATAAATTATGTGGTTTTGGAATAGAACAGTCTTGCCATCACACAATGTGATAAAGGATTATTAGTACTGTGGTTCAAAGGCTGCTGTATCACAATAGTACTGCAAGAGAGGCATGTACAGGCAGTCCCCGGGTTACGTACAACACAGATTCTGTAGGTTTATCCTTAAGTTGAATTGGTATGCAAGTCAGAACTTTATAGTTTATCATTATAACCCCAGAAAAAATATTTTTTTTGGTCTCTGTTACAATTGGATTTTAAAAATTTTGGGTTGTCATAATAACCAGGATTAATAATAAAGTGTAATTACAGACACCTTTGATAAATATTACAGCTGTTTACTGTAGCCTAAGGATAAAGTACAGTAATTTAACAATATCCAGAGGTCCGTTTGTAGGGGTCTGTAAGTCGGGCGTTCTTAAGTAGGGGTCCATCTGTACCGTACATCATTTTCCGTGATATGGATAAACAAAAACATTTATAGCAAATATTCATCAAATTTACTTTTACACATCTGAGATACAAAAGAAACCGGAGATAATTTACATTTTGGATAATTCACCCTTATGGTCAACTTTGAAGTTTTTGTAAAGAGCAGAGAGCAATGCGACCATTTCTAACATAGGTGCTTTTGTTTTTGATGAGCTTTCTAAGAAAAAAAATGACCATGGCTCTGAATGGCCACATGAACAATCATGGCCATGGCTAGTTGCTAGGGGTGTCTGCTCAGCTATACTCTGCAACTCAAGCATTGCCAACTAGAATTTAATACAGGTCATAATCAGGGTCTAATGTCAGTCATAGCATCATGATTCCCCCATCACCTGCACAGGATGGACAAATTACTTGTGAATTGGGTGGCAGACATGTAAATAATATAAAAAAGCTCAATTTATAAGGATAAAAAAAAATCTGAATTGCCTATTTCTCCTGACATACAGATACATTTCTTACAATTACAATTTTAGTGCACGACAACGGTAATGTGTCTATGTGTGCTCAAAGAACTGACCACTGAAGGAAGAAGTTTGCCTGAACAACACGTAAAAGTTGGTGACAAATCACCATGGTACAAGATTAATAGGTGATTTTTAAATATCAGTTGTAAATCTTAAAGGGAATCGACCACCAGGATGCAAATGAGCCCAAGGGCCTTCAGGCTCCATTAAAGGGGGCAGAAGAAACGCATGCCGCACCAGATGAAGATAAAACGTGATTCTTTAATTTCGATTCTTCCAGTAAAAACAATAGTAGCAGTAAACAAATAGAATAAAGCTGTAGTTTTGCATCCTAAATTCATACTTACCCATCCTTGTGCTGTCCACATTCCTTTCTTCTCTATTTTTCCCATGATGTAACCTTCGGAGCTTTCTCTGACACGATGTTCTCCGCCGCGATGATGCCATCGGTTGACATGGCAACGCTGCGGGAAACTTCCGGTTGGAGTTGTATACTTCCGGGAGATCGTGGATTCGGTAGGGTACGTACCATATACTAACTCTGAGAAACAGGGATGTTCCGTTCATGTCGGTATCTCCATTTTTTGAATATGTTAATACATAAGAGGTTATTGGCAGTTTTGTTTTAGGTTTTACTATATAGTTTTAGGATTATGACTCCTCCCTTCCTCCCACACACACGGAAATGGGCGTAGGGGTGGGTGGATGGTGAGAGCATATATATCCATGTCTCAGTGTCACAAAAACCAGCCATGAGTAAGGACGTGTAACGCGTCCGAAACGCGTAGGCTATACTGCCTTATATTTTTTATTTGGTACTTGTCTCATGTCAACTAGGATGCAAAACTACAGCTTTATTCTATTTGTTTACTGCTACTATTGTTTTTACTGGAAGAATCGAAATTAAAGAATCACGTTTTATCTTCATCTGGTGCGGCATGCGTTTCTTCTGCCTTCAATTGTCCTATGCTCGTGGTCCCTGAGCAGCAGCCAGCACAGAGACTGACAAGCCGAGGTGAGCGGTCAACTCCTTTCTTTTGTGAACTTTTCCATTAAAGGGGTTTTCCCCACAAACTAAAGTTAGGCCCTATCCACTGGATAGGGCCCAACTTGCTGAACAGTGGGACCATCGGATGCCTCGTCGCTCCCTCAGACAAATGGAGCAGAGGACCGTGCATGACAGTTCTGCTCCAGCAATCTCTACGGAGCTGACGGAAATTGCCGAGCACCGTTAAAACTTCTGCGGTAAGAGCGTACGCTTATGATGCGCCACATACAGAGCGCCGTAGCGTTCACTTTTCAGTGTGCCAATGGAAATACAGGCACCCATTAACTGGTCCTGTGTGGCTACCTCCCGAAGAACAAAGACCGGAGGCAATACTCAGTCATCGGTGGGGTCACTCAGGCTGCGTCATTTGACACAGATGATAGTTACCATCTAACATCTTAACCAGGATGACATTTAATGCTTTCCAATTAGGTCATTAAGCTGTTTAGACAAACACCCAGAACTGCAGTTGCGAGAAACTTGGATCATAGAGGGTGGATTTTACCTTTCAGATGCTTTTGCTTTCCTAAGAGATAAGCTGCACTATATGGTATATGGTGGCCACTCCATTCCCTCTACTGTATTAAAATTACTTTTATGTTTGGCAACGCTGAATATGCAGGTTAGGGGAATTAGGCAAACAGCAATATATCTACTGATCATAAAGGAACTTATTCTGTCAGCATTTAACAACACATTAATAAGACTCTCTGAGGTATTTAGAACAACTTCTTAAATAATTTGACAGTTTCTACTGGTGAAAGAAAATTTAAATTTTGGCTCATTTCAACCAGACAACAAAATTTATGACTTCCGATATATGACTATAATCTTATTTCCACTATCTTATTTTATCATTTTTGTTCGATTTTTTGTCTGGGATTATGGGGTTTCCATCTTGCCTTTGCTCAAGTGACAGCATTTAGTGCTAAACTCAGCAGTCTCATGGCCATAGGCAGTAATATTCTAGAGACAACTCCTTGAGGTCTATGGTATCCTCTAAGCATGCTCTGGGCTGGGAGGATTTATAGTCAGTAGTGGATACAATGATGGTTTTTCTATAGAGGTTTTATCCTCTATTATAATTCTGTCTGTGATTTAAGTGAGACCTCTGCAGCATAGACATCCCCTACAGAATTATGAAGTATCAGTCTATTTATAAGCCTGGTGGACAGAGAAAATTGCAGGATATAGTGTTAATTAAATATAGATAGTGACAAGGCAAAAAAATCATGAATGTTTACCCCAAAAACTTGGTGTGGCGACACCCTTTTCTTACAGAACATCACCTTCACCAACATTACCCATATGCATCCATTAATAGACACGGTTCCACCGATTCTGGCTTGTTTGGAATTTTTCATCTCTTATGCTCACAGTCCCAGTGTAAATAATATTAATATTTTTGGCTCAGATCAACGTGTCTGCTACAGCATTGCAACGCCCATCTAAACATATACATAGCAAATTTCCATAGTAGTTTCAGTACCAAATATGCTAAATAGACTCTCCAATACAAACACGTACTTAATATGCTCAGATTCTGACACTGGCCACTAAACCAAAGAGTTGGTCGATGCATCTCGATTCTGTAAAAAATTTGTTTGCATCAGATACCTAATCATATCATAAAAATTCTGCATCCTTAAGTATACATTATTCTGTTGATGTTCCGTGTTATAGGAACCCTTAACTGCCCATAATACGGAGAAACAAACCTCAAAAAGGGGATAAAACTGTAAGAGAACTATAAAAATCAAACATTACATATAGTAGTACAAAACCCATGAAATAGGGACTTCACTTCCACCAGGTTTTCACATGAAACACAGATAATAAAGGTGCTTTGAGTCCTAGTGCCTGCACAGGGTTTTTTAGAATTCAGTCCATTTGACACAAAATGGATCTATGGGGGCCATCCAAATGACAATAAAGTGATTTTTTCAACCAAAATGATTCTTTGTTCAGTGGACCATGGAGAAGAGAATCATCACTAGCTGATAAAAGTAAACCAAACTTGAAATTTGCTGGTCCACAGACAACTTTGGTGTAAAACATGTGGCCAGTGTATTAGAATCATTTTGGCTGCATCAGAATCCTGAACAACCATTGGACAATAATTGGATCAGTAGCCAATTTCCAACTAATATGTCCGGACAAATCAGACCCGTGACTCTCAACCCATTATTTTAAAAAAACTACCCTATAGTGTTTACCGGAAAATGGAGGTTGATGTTGAACAAAAGTTCCTTTATAACAGCTCCTGTAAGGCTAAGAAATAACTCTTCCTCCATTCGCAGCTCCACCCACTCCATATAGATAAGAACTTTTAATTTTGCTACTGAAAGAGCGGTACTCCCCAAACACAGAGAAAGAGTACTAGTTCAATTCTGAATCTGTGGTTTAATCTGAATTATACCATAAGCATAGCTTTTATTATTGGTTTCCTCCCACACTCATACTGGTAGGTTGATTAGATTGTGAGCCCCATTGGGGACAGGGTCTGATTTGGCATGTTCTGTCCAGCGCTGTGTAATCTGTGTGCGCTATATAAATAAAGGAATTATTATTATCGTCATCTATACAATCATTTTTGGCAGTGAGTGGGTTAAGAAGTCTGGGAAGCTACCAAAGCATGTTACCTTGGAATATATGCAAGACAACCTGACGAAATTATGTCAATTCATGCACAGTATGAAAATCTTATCTGCCAGGGTTTAACTTCCAGCTGAACCAGACGAGCATGGACTGTGCAGTGTCCCGTTTCATAGACTAACCATAGTGGCATGTACAGGATTCCGTGAGTCAAACAGTACAAGATGTAAGGAGTCCCTTCTTCCCTGCTGTAATCATGATTCGCAGACTGGCCACACTTTCAACGCTTACACACAACATGTACCGGTAATCTCTTGCAAGCAAAACCCTGTGGTTTCATATGACTTGCTACTCTATGTCGTTTGTTTCTATATTTTACCCTTAATTTGTAAAGCAATGCAAAATATGATAGCACTATTTAAAGAAAGATGATTTAGAATTGCTGATGTTATATCAGTATTAACATGCAGGCACAAAATGCAAGTCCTGACAAAAGTTCATTTGGGCAAACCAGCAAAAAGCCTGGGGCAGTCATCAATTAAGTATGGAAACATACTTAAATGCTCATTAAATAATTAATCATTTTCTTATAAAAGTAAGGGCACATTCACATGGCCGTCTGCGGGGACGTACATGCGGCCGCATATACGGTGCCACACATGTGTGGCACCGATCCGGCCCGCACACCGCAAAAAGTGGCGTGTGTGCGGCCATGCGCCGTTATTCTCTATGGAGGGAGGAGGGGTCACCTCCTCCTCCTCTCCAGCATACGGCGGGCATAACGCGTGTGAATGGACCCTTAACTGTAATAGAGGCTAGGTACTCTATTACATGTGTGATATAATAGCACAATGCGGTTTCTGCACTATGGCATTATAGAAGAGGGAAAAAAACCTACAAAAGTCTATATTAGCAAACACAGTTTGGTTTTTTTTTTAAACTACTCTCAGTAGGGAGTAAAGAGCATAAAGCTCAAGAAGCTTAGCAGATAATTGCCGTACTCCAACAGCAAGCAAGGTAAAATGTACTCTGTGCCAATAAAATAAAAAAGACAATGCAAAGCACGATACAGAAGAGGCTGCACACTTTTCAGGAAAACTTAGAAATAGCTCATCAAATGATCAAAAGATAATGTCTTCCTGTTTAGTGGACATGCCATAAAAATATATTAAACACTATCCCCAGAGGCACTCTTAACCAGTGATATGGAGTTTCAGCGTAGAATTTTTCCACGGATTTAAATGGGATAACAACTTTCTTTTAGCGTTTGATGGAATGTAAAGGGTTTTTTGAAGTTTAAAATATTAATTCCCTATCCATAGGAAAGCTCACTCACATCGGATAAGCCAGGGATGCATCCCAGGACCCTCATTAATTAGGCCACAACACCTATCTAGAAGCTGTAGTACCAAGTACAGTATGGGAAGACATGGCAAAGTTTTTGTTATCGAGGTTAGAGAGTCATGATTGATGTCAGACCCTCCACTGACCTGAAAGTGACGACTTAATTTCTGGAAAACCACTGACAGCTCAACAATAGAAAAAAAGTAGCACCGGCAATACATACTTGTCTTCATTTCTTCCCTTTCCTGTTAATGTTAATAACTCCTCCCACTGCTTAATGGTCAGGTGCTATTTGCCCTATGAATCAGATTCCTCTCCAGATATGTTACCTCCAGTTTCATATAAGTCTTACAGAAATCCTGACCTTTCATCCCTATATATAACCCTATACGGAGTATGTTCTACCCTGGTACCTCTGGCAGGTGTTTCTCCTAGATTACAAAATATTGAGGAAGATGGATGACAAACATGATTGGATTGTCAAGCTACCCCAATACACATGGACTCATGGTTTTATAAACTTTAAACATCAAGTGTCACTGATGCCTAAATGTCAATGTCAATTTTATGCAGTTATGTTCTCCTTGAACGCCTTCAGAACTGTACTTTGGCCTCAAGGATGCAGCCCCAATTTTTAAATTGGCCAGGTGTCACTATAAGTGGCTATAACTTTGGTATGCTTTAACATATCTAGGAGATTTAGATAAGGTTTTCTTATGACACATTGGAGGACATTTATATAAAGTTTCTTTACCTTCAGCAGTTGGTTTCCATCTAGCTTTCAGAAAAAAAAAAAAAAAAGGTACAGTATTTTTCAGACTATAAGGTGCACAGGAGTATAAGGCGCACCATCAATAAATGCCTCCTAAAACGTCTAGGTTCATATATAAGGCGCACTGGATTAAAAGGATGAATGGCCAGCAGGTGGCAGACCTGTGCACTGTTCAAGGCATCGTGCACTGGACTATGAGGCACACCTTTGATTTCTTCAAAGTATTTTTTGTGCGCCTTATAGTCCGAAATATACGGTGCATATTTAATTTTGTGGCACTTGGCAATGAATATTATTGGCCTGGGGAACATTTCTGTCCTGAGCGCCACAAATGTGTGGAGCAGCTATGGGAATTTGCTGAGGAGCCTAGACCAGGCTTCTTTTGGTCTACTTTACAGCCCCAAAAAATGAAAAAGACACATAATATGTCTGAGTTTCTGCACCATGAAAACCACGCCGTTTTTTTTGGAGTAGAGTCGGAGGAGTCAGAAAATCAAATTTTTTTCTGGAGTCAACCACAAATAAATGGGTTGGGAAATTATTACAGATGGTGGGAGCACCACAAAAAAGGAGAAAACGCATGGGTCACCACGACTATGGAAATACCTCATTTATTTATTTTAGCATCCCCATCTTTTGAGAGGCATAACTTCTTTATTTTTCAATTGACAAATCTGGTTAGGTGCTTATTATTTGCGATAAGAGTTGTTCTTTTCAGCAGTCTTATTTTGGGGCACATAACATACTTTGATTACTTTAAAACATTTTTTGTGAAGGGTATGGCCGTAAAATCTATTTTTTTTTAAGTTTTTAATTACATATACAGGCAGTCCCCGGGTTACATACAAGATAGGGTCTGTAGGTTTGTTCTAAAGTGGAATTTGTATGTAAGTCGGAACTGTATATTTTATAATTTTTTTTTTGGTCTCTGACAATTGGATTTTAAAAATGTTGGGTTGTCATAAAAACCAGGATTAACAATAAATCTTAACTACAGACATGTTTAATAAAAGTGATAGCTGTTTATTGTAGCCTGGGACAAAAGTACAGTAAATTACCAACTTCCATAGGTCCGTTTGTAACTATGGGTTGTCTGTAAGTTGGGTGTTCTTAAGTAGGGGACCGCCTGTATATATATTTTTTTTAACGTCTTTCACCTTGTGGTTCTAATAATGATTTTGTTTTATTATACAGATTCTTACATATGCAACAATACCAAATACAGTGAGGGGTGGGTGGTTTGGGAAAGTACCATAGGGACTTTAACTTTATCACAGTCCAGCCCCAGATAAGGCACTAATATCTGGAAAAGCTTTAATCCAGGGTGTTTAACCTTAAAGACAGTGTGGTCTAACGTACAGGGAGCTGCAGAGGAAGCTCTGTCACCCATCACCAATGATGTTGAATGGCAGCCAGGGGTCCAGTGAAGGACTTCTTGTGTTAACAATTTAGATACCTGTCAGGATCGTACAATGCATTGCACTTCATAAGAGTAGTCGCTCTGTGCTGGGAGAGGGGAGAAACCCAGATTAGTGGGGGTGTTACAATGGCTTCAGGGGCAATGCCCCTGGAGCCCTTGCACTTAATTTGAACAAATATAAACGTACACTTTTTACCTTGCTTACAGGAGCAGTGCTAACAAACCCATTACTATATTCACACTTCAGGGAGCTACCCAGCGGCGGTATATACCAGTAACAATGCCTGGTAGATTTCTCTTAAATGGTTTTTGACTAGTATTTTCTGCACATACACTAACCTTCGTCGATCAATGGCTGGTGCTGCACAGCTGTTTCCAGAATATAAGTAAAAAAACCAACCAGCAAGGCAGCAGTTTACAAAGATTCCTCCATAACTGGACGCAGACCAATAAAAAAAAAATGCATGTGCCTTCTAACTGAATGTTTATTAATCATTCCTGCAGAGATTCTTCTTTTAATTTCTCATACATTTACAAAGACATACAGCTGTGTATAGAGAAGATTATGCACCTACCAGTAGATTTCTATTTCTGGGATCTAATAAATACCAGGGTTTAAGCTGAGCTGCTTTTTTGACTTAAGATTTTTTACAGAGTCAGCATCTTACAACAGGGCAGGCTGTAATACCAAAATGGAAACTACTTATTCAACACTTCACTCATGGAAATAGCAGATCATACATAGTAGACGGACAACCATGTTAATTCAGCCTGGAGGTAACACTTCCACAATAAACAAGCATTGCATTGACTATTTCATTTTTTTTAATAAACACAGCAGCTTCGCAAAATTAGATTGTATGGTACATTTATTGAGCTGCTGATTTCATTTCACAGCCTACACTAAGGGAGCAAATAGTTGCAGTGCACAGACTACAAAGTTGCCACAGGCATAAACTAAAGTATGAAGAGCTCTTAGAATCCGAACAAAGGATATATTCATGCAACGTATAACTAGGCTTAATGCAATGTATTACAATTACACTATTAATTTATTGCCCACCAGAAAATAAATAGAAATTATACATGTGAATATGTTTTATTCTATTCAACACTTCTTTTTTGTGATTCTTTTGAGTGCCAGAACAAACTATCTGACTTTAACACCAAAATAGATGTATTCAGATAAAGAAGTATTTCACCCAATTTAATGTATCTGCTGCCTACTGTGCTTTTTCAGCTGGTTTAAAAGCAAATTGTTCTAATTCCATTTAACTTCATTGAAGACATTAAAGACAAGCGAGAAGATCTCCGAAAGAAATCTAATTGCCGAAAAGGTTCTACTGCAATGTACAGAATTTACCATAATATTATTGAAGATAGGGGATTGCAACCTAAACATAAAAATGGCAACCTTAAGTAAATGAAAGTTTGACAGTATCCTATGCTTTTTTTACCTGTACACAAAATACTGCTTTTAGGATGCAAACAGCAGATGCATGGTTTGTTTTTTGCAGTCAATGTATCATCCAGTTTCTGAGCCAAATATCCACAAAAAATGTCCATACATCATCCACGTGACATCTGTTTTTGCAGATCCGCAAAAGAAAACGGATGGCTTGCTTGTTTCTCTGTTACCTGGGTGTCCTCAGAATATTTCACGTTCCCATAGACTTCTATCAGAAGGCATAGGCAAGAATAGGAGTTGCCTTAAGTTTTCTACATCGTCTACATGCTTCTACGGAAAGCCGCATATGTTATTTTCCAGGCAAGCAAAACATGTATAAAGTTGTAAATCCATCATTTTGGATTCATCTTTTTCCTGAAAGTGGGCATGATGGGACGGGCAGGTAGGTGTGTGGCCAATCAAGAGAATCATACTTAACAGATGGCAGCTAGAGCTTTCAGAGATTGCTTTCCAGCATTCGTACTCACCGCCTTATTTACCAAGAGGCTAGAGTCCCTTAGTGTCGGCATGGAGAATATAAAGATTTGCAGTACATGAGTGAAAACAACCACTTTTCCCCTCTTTGCTTTTCTGAAGATACTTTTGAAAGGGTCCTGGATAATTTTGATCACTGATGTCCTAAAGATAGTTTGTAAACTAATTATAATATTAATAATTCCTTTATATACAGCGCACAGAGATCACACAGCACTGCACAGAGCTTGCCAAATCGGTCACCGTCCCCCTTTGAAAGGGTCCTGGATAATTTTGATCCCTGATGTCCCAAGGGATAGTTTGTAAACTAATTATAATATTAATAATTCTTTTATATACAGCGCAGAGATCACACAGCGCTGCACAGAGCTTGCTAAATCGGTCTCTGTCCCCACTGGGGCTCACAATCTAATCAACCTACCAGTAGGTTTTGGAGTGTGGGAGGAAACCGGAGGAAACCCACTAAAACACAACACCATTCAGCTTTTGAAGGGAGACGCTCCCAAATGGCAACAAAGCTTTATGGAAAGCAGAAAATATCTTAAAATAGTATGGTTGCCATAAGTGATGTCAGGCAGTATAGTATATAAGAGTTAGATGCCCTCAATGCTTTAATACTTCAGGTGACAAGGTGATGAAGCAGAAGCAGAATTTTAATGTGCATGCTACAAAAGAAGTGGAGCTTTTGATGTAACTAATGATACATGATGTAATTTCAGAAACTTCTTCAGAAACTAGACCACGCTGTTAATTTCTTAAATACCTGCATCAGATTTAAATAAAACATAATGTGAAGTAATTTATTGTTAAAATAAGCCTGTCAGCTTTATAACCATGTTTCAGTAAAAATGTTTGTCCCCCATGACTACAATACTGGAGGATCTTTTCTTAGACCTCAGAGTTGTACCAATCATGTTATTCCTGCTGGAAATGTTTAAATAAACTAACAAAATACATGTTTCAGCTACCAAAGAAAAGTGTGGGGGGTGTCAACACAATTTCAGCAACAAAGAATTGCATGATGGATACAATATTGCAACATTCGAAGACAAATTGCTCCAAAATGGTTACAGCATGGGGAATAATAGTAAAGACATGTCAGGAGTGCTGCCAGCTTATATTAACATATACAGCAGCTACAGGATAATCCCCCATCACAAAGTAAAGCGCTGTATATACCACAACAACATATACGTTGCTGAAACCATTTTTTTTCCAGCCCTCTCACTCACTATGTACTATTTTATGGTTCCTAAATTGCCTATTGGCAGATGTGTAATGCTTTAAATGGTCTTATCTTTGAACTTTCCATTAAGCGTTCTACAGATAAGAACTGAAGAAAATGTACTTTTTACACCCAAGCAAGCAAATCCTGTGGCTTCAATTTAAAACACCCGTCTACATTTTTTTTTTATTGTTTAGTCAGGCAAAAAACATGATATATAAAAGGTAAAGTATATTTTGCAGGTAAATGTATACTCGGTTCACACCTGCTTTATTCATTTGATCCTAGCTGATCAATGTTAATTACTCATAACAATAACTAATGACTGATCCTTGTGGATACTGGTGATATTAAAAAAGTAAGCAATCCCCTTTAAGGCACAACCAAGCACACTGACATAATGGTGTGTGCCCCCTCTGGCAGGCTCTGTTCTTCTTTAAGCTTCCTATGCCCTTGTTTTTAAGAAAAAAAAAAATCTTTAAAAATTATGCCATGAGTCTGAGGAGCTCCAGGCTCCTTAGATGTTAATCTATGGGCTCAGACTCATTTTGGACAAGCTTATTAGAAGCTAAAAGAACCGATCCTGCAAGAGGGAGCTCACACTAGTATGTCAGTGTGCTTGGTTTGCAATTCTTCATCCTGGTGGTAGAATCCCTTTAATATACTAAAATATTTGGTTTTCCATGCTAATAAGTCCGGAAAGGTTCCATCAGTGTGGCTACAGAGGTAAATGTAAACAATAGGGCCGTCACATGACTTCTCTGCATAGAAAGAACAGGATCACCATATTCCGCAGACCTTTACAAACCATGAGGTATCCCCTTTTAAATAGTTAAGGACAATAAAAATATATATTTTTTATGATCCCTTCAGAATAAGTGTATTTTTGGAAATTATGACGAAGCCATTATTTTTTTTTTTTATTGTTCAGATGACGTCACTGTATCAGGGGTTGTTTTTTGCAGAATTACAGGTGGTCCCTGACTTAAGGACGCCTGACTTGCAGAAGATTCAAAGGCTGACCCCTCTGCCCACTGTGACCTCTGGTGAAGACCTCTGGATATTTTACTCCCAGACTGCAATGATCAGCTGTAAGGTGTCTAATGAAGCTTTCTTGATAATCCTTGTTTCCATCACAGCAAAATTGAAAATCCAATGGTCACTGAGACAAAAGAAATTTTGTCTGGAGCTACAATTATACAGTTCAAATTCAACTTAAGTGCATACCTAAGGAACCTATCTAGTCTGTAACCCGGGGACTGCCTATAGTTGCACTATTGTTGTGGTATGTAACATTTGCTGAAAACTTTCTTGACCCTTTCTGTTGGAAGGATGTAAAAAGAAAAACACTCTAGTGGCACCATTTTATTTTATATCTTTCTGTGTGGTCCCAACAACACCTCACATTTATTAATTGACAGAATTAACTGAAATACCAAATTAAATCCTTTTTTATACAAAAATATATACAGGCAGTCCCCGGGTTACATACAAGATAGGGCTGTAGGTTTGTTCTTAAGATGAGTTTGTATGTAAGTCGGAACTGTATATTTTATCATTGTAATCTCAGCCAGAACTTTTTTGGTCTTTGTGACAATTGGATTTTAAAAATGTTGGGTTGTCATAATAATCAATATTAACACTAAAGCTTCATTACAGACACCTGTGATAACTGTTACAGTTGTTTATTGTAGCCTAGGACTAAAGTACAGTAAATTACCAATATCCAGGGGTCCGTTTGTAACTAGGGGTCGTATGTAAGTCGAGTGTTCTTAAGTAGGGGACCGCCTGTATACACATACTAGAGGGTTTTTTCCCACACCCACACACACATACATACATATATACATACATACATACATACATATATATATACACACACACACACACAGTACAAACCAAAAGTTTGGACACACTTTCTCATTTAAAGAGTTTTTACATGACTATAGATATTGCAGATTTACACTGAAGGCATCAAAACTATTAATTAACACATGTGGAATTATATACTTAACAAGAAAAGTGTGAAACAACTGAAAATATGTTGCTAATCGCTGCTACCTCCGAACGCAGCAGGTAACAACAGGTGTCAGCTGTACAATACTGATGAAACCTGCCACGTATTCAGAGGGCTTAGTCCATGAGCCCTCTCCATAAAGCTGTATGACGTATATAGTCGTACAGCAGTAAGAGACCGGTTAAGAAATAATTTTTTTGTGTTGTCACTTTCAAAAGGGCCGAAAGTTTTTATTTAGAGCCCCAGGTGGACAAAGGCTGACCACATGGGAAGTTTTCACTGTATCTATGAACATGCTTAATCCCTGTGCAGGTCCTTCCAGTCTGTCTTTTAACATAGTGACACTGATCCAAATCACCATCCGATTCAGCAGCTCTTTTACAAGACAACAATTGCAAGACTTTAAAGGGGTATTCTCATCTGGGCATTCACATTTAATCAAATTCATTTGCCATATGCAAACATTTCTTCAATTGGATGTTATTAAAAAAAATGTTCCTGTGTGAAGATAATTTCTCATAAATGTAGTCATATAGTCCCTTAGAAACGAGATGGCTTCCCCGGATACGACCACGTCACACTCTGGCAGCAGTGGCCAGACATGCGCTAATGAGCTCTGCCTGACCACCTGGATTCAGCGATCATTACCACAGGGCGGCTGTGGGACCTACAATAACTCCCAGACATTTAATATTCAGAAACTTTTTGTTTCCTTGTGCAATCTCTCCAGCAGACGTGGCCGTAACCAAGGACACATTCTTGTTTCTAAGGGATCATATGACTACATTTATGAAAATTATCTTCACACAGGAACATTTTTTTTAATAACATCTAATTGAAGAAATGTTTATACATGGCAGATTAATGAAACTGAAAGTGAATGCCCAGATGAGAATACCCCTTTAACTAGGCCCAAATAAATCTTAAGGCATCACCGCACCCCAAAATTCCCAATCTAAAAAAAAAAAGTAACAGTTATTATCGGCGGTGAACCACGTAATGGAAAAATTTGCCCAAATCGTCACTTTTTTCCTGTTTTCAAAAAAAAGTTGCAGTCCCCAAAATGGTAGTAATGAAAATGTCAGACCGTCCTGGAAAATATGACACCTTAGCCAACTCTGTACTCCTCAGTATGAAAAAGTTATTGGAGTCAGAATATGGCAAAATGAAGACTTTTTTTTTCGTACAAAGAGTTTTACATTTTTAAAAATCTATTTATACCTAATAAAACCTATTTACACACCCCAGATTTAGGTTTCCAAAAAAGGATAAATCTAATTTACACCAATTAAAATATCCCGGTTGATCGCACTAAAGCATCCATACAGTTACACACACAGCTCTGCATCATCCATACAGTTACACACACAGCTCTGCATCATCCATACAGTTACACACACAGATTTGCATCATCCATACAGTTATACACACAGCTCAGCTATACACACAGAACCCCACCACACATGCCCCACCTTCCCCTATTTCCCTCTTCCCATTCTTCTTACCCTGTCCCAGCGCAGCAAGTCCCCATTCTCGGCAGTATGTGGTGATGCAAGAAGAATGTGATCAGTCACATGATTCTGACATCAACACAGGTCCTGTAGAACAACTGTCAGAGGGGAGAGCAGTGTGGAGGCTCTTCTCTCTGGGAGATCAGGTGCAGCTCTATATCAGGGCATCACCTGATCTCCATTACAGCGGTCAGGAGGGTCTGGCAGTGCTGGATCCTCCTGACCTTCTGTCTATAAGATGCAGGCACTTTTTTGCAACATTTTTTCTTACTAAAAAGGGAGTCTTATAATCCAAAAATACAATAAATTTGGTATCTCTTTGACTTTACCGAACCAAAGAATATTTTAGAGATGCCTTTTGGAGCGCCCAGTGAAAGACATAAAAACAGAGCCCACAAGAAAATGGTGCAAAATGTGGTTTCTTGTCAATTTTACTGCATTTTGAATTTTATTTCCACTCCCCAGTACACAGGGCAAAGAGTTTGTATGTTCTCTCCATTTTTGTGTGGGTTTCCTCCGGGTCCGCCCACAATCCAAAACATACTGGAAAGTTGATTAGATTGTGAGGCCCACCGGGGACAGGGACTGATTTGACAAGCTGTGTGTAGCGCCGTGTAATCTGTGTGCGCTATATAAATAAAGGAATTATTATTATTTACACAGCAAAGAGTATAAAATACCATCACTAGGAAGGACACTTTGTTACTCAGAAAACAAGCCATCATACAGCTCTGTATATGGAAAAATAAAAAAGTTATTGATTTTTGAAAGTGGGGAGTGATAAAGTAGAATGGAAAAAGGCCATCGGTGGCAAGGGGTTTAAACCCCCATTAAAAAAAAAAAAAAAAGTTTACAAATTCTCTGGTATAAGGGGTTTGTGGTTCCTGAGGCCACGTTCACATTTGGCATTTTGGTGGGGTTTTGAAATGCAATCCAAAGGCTCCACTGGTGATCACATGCTTTGGTAACTAAACGAGAAGTAAATGCAATGTTACTTCAACATGTGATCACAGGTGGAGCCTTTGGATTGCGTTTCAAATCTCTACCAAAATGCCACATGTGAATGCAGCCTCAGGGGAAAAGCTACATGCCATGGCACCTGCAAACTATTCTAGCAAAATCTGCCCTACAAAAGCTAAATGGTTCCTTCACTTCCACACCCACCATGTGCCCAGAGAACAGGTTACATCCACATAGGTGGTGTCCTCTTACTCGGAAGAAACTGCACAATATATTTGTAGATACATTTTTAACTTTTGATCAGATAATGTGGGTAAATTTTAGGGCTAAATGAACACATTAATGATAAATAATAGTGAATTCCAAAGCAAACCATAATCTTGTTTGAAGTACTGTTAAATACTTAAAAGGTTAATAAGCTTCCTATGTGCGGTTCTGAATAGTTTGAAAGGTGAAGTTCCAAAACCCCTATAGAAATAAAATAATGGACTCTAAAATTTTCTTGAAAATTTTAGAGAATGCTGTCCGATTTGTGATTTTTCTAACATCATAATAAAACGACACCTATAAAATACAGCCAACACAAAGCAGCGATATGGTCAACTAATTTGGGTAGTAAGGCTATTAGTTAGAAAAACAGAAGATATGGAATTTTGAAAATAGCTTATTTTTTCAAAATGTTTACCAAATTCACTTTTTTTTTTAAATGCCACAAGTCAACCAAAGTTTCACACTAACTTGAAGTACAAAATGTCACAAAAAAAAAAAACTAAAAAAAAACAATTGGGTAAGTTAAAACATTCTAAAGTGATTACCGGATAAAGTGACAATCTTTTTTTTGACATATAGTCCTTGGCCATTAAGGCACAAATGAACTTGGTCACTAAGGGGTTAAATTTCAAAAGATATGTATAAGGGATGTACAATGTATCAAAACCCCAGTACTTGTTCAATACATTCATACTCCGAACGGCTAATCGGGTTTCGATAATTTTTCAGTACTGAATGACCTGTGCTGTTTCACAGACTCCTAGTAGTTGTCTTCAGGGAATCCTCAGAGGCGGCAGGGGGCAGGGAATCCTTTGAATACATGTGTTGGCCCAGAGAATGCACAACATCATCAGGGAAATATCATGAACTGACCATATACATTGTTACTACACCTTTTTTGTCACTGGGAGGATTTTATCTAACCAAGAGCTTCACTAGAGCTTCCATAGACTTACACCGTTACTCAAGCTAAATGCACTGGAATGTAGAGATAATCTTGTATAATTAATACAGTTATATTGAATAAAAATGCATAAGACACAAGGGCTCATACAGTTGAGCATGTGATGTCCGTATTTTTCCCCTGTCCGTATGTCATCCATGTTTTTTTTAAAGATCCATTCACCTCTATGGAGATCCTTAGTCTGCATGCAAGACAAAAAAAAAATTGTGCATGATGCAATTTTTTTCCTCACCATCTGCACATTCGTGAAAAACAAACAGACATGTGAACAGACCCATAGGAATGAATGGCTCCATATGCCATCCACAAAAAAAAAAAAAAAAAAAAGGTATCAAAAACTCCCATCTAAAATGAGACGAAATTATACATTTTGTATTTACTAAAGCTCTCCTCTCAAAACACTAGCTGATCGTTCCCACACCCAGACGTTTGCACAACGTTTCCAAACGCAATGTAAACACCCCATGTGACCACACCCTAAACAGATAATATTTTTAAGAAAAGAAAAAGTATTGTAACAGTATTGAGAAACTTCTCCAGATATTATATTGCACTAAAAATTTTGGTATCGGTGTAACCCTATTGGGTACAAAAATCACCAAAATATTCAAGACAACACACCTAGTAGTAAGCGAAGGGCCAGTTATTTTATTAGGTTTTGTATTTGTTATATTTGAGCCGACACAAGGTATGGAGACAACACGATGATTAAAGGGGTATTCCCATCTGGGCATTTACATTTAATTAAATTCATTTGCCTTATGTAAACATTTCTTTAATTGGATGTTAATAAAAAAAAATGTTCCTGTGTGAAGATAATTTCCTATAAATGTAGTCATGTTGGCCCTTAGAAATCAGATGGCTTCCTCGGATACGACCACCTCACACTCTGGCAGCGGTGGCCAGACTTGTGCTATAGAGTCCTGCCGAACCACCAGGATTCAGCAATCATTACCACAGGACGGCTGTGCGACATGTAGTAGCTCCCGGACATTTTATATACAATAACATTTTGTTTCTTTGTGCAATCTCTCCAGCAGAGGTGGCCGTATCCGAGGAAGCCATCTCGTTTTTAAGGGACCATATCACTACATTTATGAGAAATTATCTTCACACAGGAACAGTTTTTTAATAACATCCAATTGAATAAATGTTTATATATGGCAGATTATTGAAAGTGAATGTGAGTGCCGAGACGAGAATACCCCTGTAAGTATAATGGAAAGACTGATGGATACTGATGTGTGAAATGTCCAAGGCCTGTAAATTTACATGCACAATAATTGTCTACAGAAACCAGTGGTTTATGGCTATAGCATAGAAATGTTCTTATCATACCATCAGCAATTTATTGCTGTTTCAGTGGTACCTAGTGGTACCATATATCATAGTCCTACAATGTAAAATGTTATACAGTTGTACAGGTATGAAGAGGGATTGCATTTTCTCTTTATGGGGCATAACATAGCCTCGTTCAAATGATATCCCAGCCCTAACCAAACACTGACGAAGAAAGCATCCACAGGGCTCAGCCATCTCTGGTACTCAATGACAGTGAATGAGAACGAGGGGTAAAGCCAAGCAATTGTCAGTACTCTTGTAGTATTTAACAGAGCGGCAAAACACAGGCTTAACCTGCTGCTTCATTCAATTATAGAGCACGGTAGCCCCATTCTCATGAACTGCAGAGGTCCCAACAGTTTGAGTCCTAGCATTCACACTGAAATGTCCTATACTGCGGATAAAAAATAACTTATTATGCCTGGAATAATCCAGTAAGTTATAATGTTTCACTCATTTTTTGATCATATGATAAAAGCTGACATGTCAACACATAATGGAAGTTTCACTGAAATTGATTATTAAGTGAAGAGTTGATGCCATGGATCATCAGTAAACTATCGGAAAGGCATGTGCCAAATGACTCAATGCTGCTAGAGAACAGCTGGCTGATACATGAATTATGATTCAGCAGAAGGTGGTTTAAAGTTTGTGTTTTTTTTTTTTTTTTTTAGTTATAACTAAAGTTCTGCAACAAAACTGTATATTCACAAATACAATTCTGCATAATATTCTAGAAAGTTTTACTCTCCCCCACACACATACACAATAAAAGAAATAAAATTCTAAAGCCACTAAGGCACTACCAAATACTACCCGGCACTAAGTTTACACTGTGCAGAAGTTAATAATAATAATAATAAGTTACTTCCCAAATTTACTTTCTTCTATCTATAAAGGTACATAGACACGTTTCTCGTTCTTTAGTGCGCACTAAGCAAACAGACTATAAATACAAGGTTCTGCTAAGAAAAAACTTCACTAGTAAATACAAGAAACAAAGCATGGTAAACAGTAGTGATTGCTTGATTCATAAAAGGCAGATTTACTAAGGTCTCTATAAATTAGAAACAATAATTCAGTGAAATTCAGGCTACATTATTACATTTAACAAACAAAAGTTTTCTGCCTATTCTCCATTGGTATTCAGTGAACATCTTCACCAGAAAGTGTGCCCTTTATTATTTCACAAGTTATGTTTACAAACACAGCTTTGTTTTATAGATACAGCGATACAAAGCATCCATTCAGGGAGAATACCAATTATCTCATCCCAGTACCACATAATAGAAAGCAAACCTGTCCCCAGAACTGCTAGTAAATTATGTATAGTGGCCTAGCCTTGGTATATACTAGAAAACAACATGTAGCTCCATTTCATACATGTGACATGACATGTATTCATAGGAAGCATTATATCAGACTTGTATCTGCTGAGAACATCTCAATAAAACTTTGTGGAGAGAACTTTGGTAAATGGGATTGAAGTAAAACAGCCAAAAGCTAAAGAAACTAAACATTTGCATCCAAGTCAAAGAGTGGCCATGTTGTTCACCCAGAATACATATTAAATGTTTCAAGCTCTTTGCAGGGAAACAAAGCAGCAATTGTAACAGATTCCTAATGCCTTGAGGCAGGTGTTTAGCTGATGAAAGATACCATTTTAATCTTTAAGGAAGATCACAAGCGATGACTACCGTTTTCACACATTTTGAAGTCTTAAGCAATCACACTTATCAGATAAAGGAATCCCTTAGACACTTCAAAACAGAAGGTCTGCTTGTTTCTGAATTCTCCTCCCTCTTAGTTGACCAGAACATGTTGTATACAATAACAGTATAGAAACAAAACAAACAGTATATGCAACCAAACATTTGCACACAAAAAGGAGGACAGAGGTAAGAACCATTCTTTTCAACAAATCAAATGAACAGAAAATAAATGAGGAGTTTTTTTCTTTATCCTCTAGAACCTAGGAGGAAAAACTTATGTACAATTGCCATGGCATAGGCAAAATAAACAAACAAAAACTATTTGTTACATTAAATTTTTATAAAAAATAAGTACAACTTTTGAATAAAAGCACTGCACATCATTATAAATATGTGGCTCTATATTACTAAAAATGTATATCCCATCAATTGTCATTTTAAAGCCAAGAAGTTTATGATCCAGCTATTATTTATGACTTTTTTAAAGAACAAAAAGAAAGTGAAATTGCCCCATTGCTATTAAGCAAATTTGTTTGGTCTCAAAATGTGCATGAATAACTGGTTACTTTAAATCTGTAAAAAAATATCTGTAGTGCTCCAAACTCCAGCAGATCACTTTTGATTCAACCTTTAGTAAGCTGCTCTCAGAAATGAGAACCAACCATACTGTCCACTGACACAACAAGCAACCATGCACAGTAAAATTCAAAAGAAAAGTTAATATGGTCCATAATTCTGATTTGGTCACATACCTTCCTGGAGCTAGTAATATTAGATTGATCTTTACCTTAATGAGAGCCAATTCCCTGGAATGCCCTTCCACGGGCTATCAAACGAACATCCAAAGTTTCAAACATGCTCTTAAAACCCATCTCTTTAGGCTTGCCTTTCACACTCGCCAAGTGCATGAAATGTCAACTCTCTTTTTACTAATCCATTCTATGGCCTCCTCCCGTCGGTTATCCAGCAAACACCAGATACATACCAAGCTCCAGACTTTGCTACAGTCACTTTCACCTTGGATTTTGTATAAGATGATGGCTGGTTTAAGCAGCAGAATTTTTAGTTATTAAGTTCTTTTATACTGTTCCCTTATAATCAGTGGCTGGACCATTATACAAGCTCTTATACCTCGTGCCACCCCCCTTGATCCTCACAGTGTGTAGGCTCTTACGAGCTATCATTTCATAAGCCTGTTTATACTCAGTAATGTAACTATATTTGTACATGTCCCCTATGATTTGTAAAGCGCTGTGGAATTTAATGGCACTGTGGATTATTCTTATTATTAGAGCACATCCAAGTATTGCACCTTCTTCCCCCCTATGCCACCCTTCCACCCAGTAGGTGGGAAGAGCATTAAATATAGCCCTCATCAGGTTACAGAAAAATGTATTTTTTTAATTTGTTTACAGAACAATTCTAAACCAGGCAGGATATGATGAAAGACCAGAAATTAAACATGGAATTTCCACTGAAAGAAAAAAAAAAAATAAAAATTGATCTTTATGGCAATCTCCAAATTAACCCTTAAGGAGCAGGCCCTTTCTTGTTTTTGCGCTTTATTTTTCACTCCCCACCTTCAAGAATCTATAACTTTTTTTATTTTTCCATGTAGAGAGCTGTGTGATTGCTTGTTTTCTGCGCTTTATAGTGACGGTATTTAATATTCTATGCCGTATACTTGGAAGCAGGAACAATTTTTTTTGTGGGCTTGGATTTTACGTCTTTCACTGTGCGTCCTAAATGACATGTCTACTTCATTCATTGGGTCAATACGATCATTTTGTATAGGTTTTATAATGTTTTCATACATTTACAAAAATTAAAACCTCATCTACAAACAAAAAAAAAAAATTTTCATTTTGCAGTCTTCTTGCGCTAATAACTTTTTCATACTTTGGTGTACAGAGCTGTGGGTGGTGTCATTTTTGCTACTTTTGATGACATTTTCAATGCTTTTATTTTTAGGATTGTATGACCTTTTGATCACTTTTTATTGAATTTTTAATATTTTTCAAAAAGGCAAAAAAATGCCATTTGCGACTTTGGGCGTTATTTTCCACTATGGGGTTAAACTCTGAAAAATGGTTATTATATTTTGATAGCTTTATCGGACGTGGCTAAACCTAGTGTGTTTATGATTTTTCCTGTTTATATTTATATGACTTCTAGGGAAAGGGGGGGCGATTTGAATTTTTAGGGTTTTTTTATATTATTTTAGGTTGTCTGATTGATCCTACCATATACTGTCATACTACAGTATGGCAGTATTTTGGGATTTTGCACACCATCTATTACAATGTGCAAATCAGGATGACCCTAGAGTTGCCCTACAATGATTCTTACAAGACAACAGTGTAAAACACCTTCTGTAAAGGTTGCTACAAGAGAAAGATCATGATAAAACACAGTTTTATCATTGCTAATTGCTCTTTCACTTCAAGCAAAAATTGTTATGCCCACTCTGCGACAATCAACTTTTGGCGATACAAGGATTATGTTTACATATTCTACAGTATTGTACAGGTATTGTCTTCACTCATTTCACTCTCTTCTTCCACTGGAGAGGCATGGGGCAGCTACTTCTTCCACCCCTGCCGGGCATAGACTTGCGCTATACCCTTCGCAGGCTATAGAAAGTGTGCACGCACAGGGTTAAAAAAAAAACATCCGTTGCCAATCTCCCTTCTCCCCACTTGGCATGGAGCGGACTTAAAGAGGAAAAAAATCCAAATTCATAGACCTACACAAGGAATTATTTCTAGACAATAAGGCAGAAAACTGGCGTACAAGCCTTGATAGATGTCCCCCATTGACTGAAGAACAATCCACAAAGGATAAATGTAACAAAAAGAAATGGTGATACAAAGCCATTATTATAACATAATCAAAAATGGCACCTTGCACCACTAGTGAACCACATAAAGTCATAAACATTTACTTGATTTTATATAACTTTATAATCAAAATCCCTATATACTGCAATAAAGTTGTATCACAGTATATTGTATAAGAAATACCCTAGGGCAGTGGTGGCGAACCTATGGCACGGGTGCCAGAAGCGGCACTCAGAGCCCTTTCTGTGGGCACCCGGGCCATTGCCCCAGTGCACCACACATTCAAAGAATCTTCCTGCAGTTCCAAAAGATGCTGCAGAATGAGTACATAGGGCCGAATTATCTTTTGAAGGACCTTCTGCTGGTCCCACTATTCTCTGTGCACAGAGGGACACTGGAAAGAAGCTAAAATGATGCACATTTTCCATCTTGTCCTCAGGAGGCCAATATAAACGAAAGTTGTTGAACAACAGGGAGCAATAAGTTAATGCTTTAATTTTTTGTTGGCACCTGGCGATAAATAAGGGTGGTTTTGGGTTGCAGTTTGGGCACTCGGCCACCAAAAGGTTCGCCATCACTGCCCTAGGGGGCCAATAAAATAAAAATAAGTTAAAAAAAATAATTTGAATTACACCCTTTCCCTGAAACCGTTATAAAAATAAAAAACAAACATTTTACATATTCTCACAACCCATAATGCTCAATCCAAAAAAAAAAAAAAAATCACTATATCTCTAACAAAAAAATAAAATTAAAATTGCCACTTTAACACGATGTTAGCAATGAAAACATCAGCTCGTCCTGCAAAAAATGACAACTTACACAGATCCGTACACCCAAGTAAGAAAAATGTATTGGCCTCAGAATATGATAAGAAGAGAACAATTTTTTTGTACAAAAGATTTTAATTATTTTAAACGTATTAAAACATATAATTTGTTATCAATAGGATTGTACCAACCCAAAGAACAGGAGGCGTCATTTGGTGCATTCAGTGAAAGATGTAAAAATTGATCCCACGAGAAGATGGCGCAAATGCATTTTTCTTTTCATTTTCATTGCATTTGGAATTTATTTCCAGCTTTCCACTACATTGCATATTATGATAAATACTGATATTTGGAGGTACAAGGGCTATGCAGAAAACAAGCGCTTCTAGGTCTCTGTAAATACAAAAGATCTATGAAAAGTTTAGAGTCATAAACCACACAGGCCTGTGCCCTCATTCCTTGCAGTGATGTTCCATAGGCCAGGTACATCATTACAATTAGGGGGCTGCTGCTGGAGGTAGCATGAAATTTTGTACTTGCCCTGCTAGACATGCATAGTACCAAATCACTCTACATATAACAGGACATTATTGTAAACCTGACTTGGTCCCGGGGGGGGGGGGGGGGGGGGGGGGGGTTGTCAAGGATCTTAAAACAATTAACTGACTGCTTCCCCTTAGGCTTGGGCATACTTTTCAACCTATAAACTACATTTTTAAGATTAAAAAAAAAAAAAAGTTAAAACTAAACATGCTTTTCCAAAAGATTCAACATAACTTTTTCAAAGAAAAATTAAGTACAATAGTTACAAAATTTAAAATCTACATTATATTGTGTAAAAATGTTACTCTGACCCAAATAATATAAATTATTGCCACACATTCCCCTGCACTTGTGTAAGTCACATATTAAGATACCGATTATTAAAAAGAGGGATGGGGAAGATACAGTTCTTAGCCTCTGTACCAATTGTGAGGTCTTTAACATTAACCAAAACCAATAAAACAAATCATCACCACTTCAGCCTTGCTCTGCTGCTGCATCTACTACAATTTTAAAAGAAAATAAATAGCCATTGTTAATCGCTCTGTTTTTTAGAGGGAGACACATTATTTACATAAAAGAAGTGCATTGTAGACACACCACAAATATATATAAACTTAATAGACTGAATAGCTGGGCACATAGACCAACTACTGGACAAATCATGACAACAATCTGGTGTGGACTGCGTCATTGTTTCTTACTACAGAACAGCCATAAGCAAATATATATATTTATATTATATTTTATGAGGTGCATAACAAGTCATTCCTAGAAGCATGTAGGAATAAAAAAAATGGCTGCAATATTATGCTTTTGTTCTACAGATTGGCAGTCACTTGCAATGGAGGGTTACAAACACAGTGCTTGTACATTTTTCCAGTAGGATAAATGTGAGAAAATGATCATCACTTCAGGTACAGAAGTAAAAATCTGATCCTGCTACTACATCTGTCCAATCTGTTTACATAATCTGGCAAGTTTTATTTAAGTTACAATGCATACAAACAGTAAGATATGTTTCAACATAACTATGCCCTCAATAACGTGTTTACATTTAGGCTAAAAAGGAAACCTCTAATATTGTTAAGAGGAAAAATATCAGGAATACACAACATGATACCAAAAGGTGAAAAATTGATCATTCCTGTATCAGCAAAGCATTGCTATTCCTAAGATATAAAGTCGCTAAAGAGGCAATCGCTTAAAATGATGCCATTCCTCCACAGAAACATTTAAGCACCATGTGAATTAATTAAGATTCAGGGGTAGGCTTTTACTAGTTTACTAAATATTAAAGAACATGAAAATGATTCCTTTTTTTTTTTTTTACAAAGAAAATGACCCAAAGTCCTAACTGATAAAATGGATAACATGCAACACGTGTATACATATTTTCACTGGCACTTGTGCCAAGAAGTATGACAAGCTATGAAAAATGTTTTGTATAGTCACAAATCCCTTTCTGCTCTTCAGATGAAGCCACTGAAAATGATTTACCGTGTGTATATATTAAATACTTTAGCCTACATTTATAACAAATGAGCAAAACTGTGAGCACAGACATGTAAAAACAAGCCACAAACTATGAACGCAATTGGGGTTAAGCTTTTGTATAAGCAATGGTGCAAATCCGTAACTGGGCCCAAAAAATTGGATTGAAAGCTGTTAAGAATGTGAGACGATGGTTACATACAGTTAACTATAGCTCCACATAAGTATATGCAGCTGTGGTTCAGGTTACACTAAGTAACATTGGTATCACACAGATTAGGAAAAGCAATAAAATAATAAAAGACATCCAGATGAACTGAAGACAGCAGTGACAGCTTGCAAACAGCAGTGAGACACATAGTAAAACACTATCTGCCATTTCAGTATACAAAGGTAATCGAGTCTCACGTTTTTAGATCTTCTCAATATAATAATGTAATAACCTTTACATAAAGTGAAAGAATTGGCTAAAGTTTTAACAATACAAACATAATGACACACCTGACCATAAAAACAAAGCTACTGATAACATTAATAAACCTCATATAATGCATAAAACACATACATCTCTCACAGAAACCTGCTGACCCCAATGTGCTGGAGTCTGATCATTCGGGTGACATTCATTCAGACATCATCTCACAATGTCATAACACAATTTGTCTTGCAAGCTACATCTGGTTGTGCTAGAAACATGCTGCAAAACATGTGCAACCAATTTCCAGGGTATCCATGTTCATTCCAACAGATTTAGTAATCAACCCTTTGTTTCTTCAGCAAGTGCAGCCCAACAGTAAGATAAATCCAACTCTTGCAAAAAGGTGAAGACGCCCAAATATCCATAATGGTGCATGAAGAATTAATACAAGGAGATTTGTGGGATGGTGAGAGTCAACTAAACATAATAAATGGTTAAAAGACTCTATAGGTCAGATATAATGCTTAGATGTATGCAGAGGTAGGTCAAAGGGCAAGTCAAAAGTAGAGATGGATTAATACAGGAAGATGGCAGAAACAATTATACATAGTCCATGTACAATTTGTGTACTGGAAAATAAAAGGGCATGATGTGAAATGTAAAAAAATGACAAACTATTAAACAAACTATTCAACAAAACAATTTGTTACTAATAATTCATATGCTATATATTAATAGATCTGATTTTTACCTGATCCACTGAATTGACTACTTCCTAGTGTAGTTGGTCTGGTTTTCCCACTATTAACAGGTGGAGAAAACATCTGCAAAACAGAAGAGGATTTCGCTATAAGGTTATTGTTCTAAAACATGCAGAGCAGCATACTACACATTACACAAGTGACTGCCTGTTGATCTACAGGAGACATGCATGTTTATAAAAGTATAACACAATACTACTACACCTACTACTATCCACAAAATAATATTACAAAAAGTACTCGGAACGCAAACAGTGCTAACTTTTTCTAAGTGACATGAATATGATGGGTCTGGAAGAAAAAAAAAAAAAGAAAAAAAAAATTGCTTAAGGTGCTGAGTGTAAGAAGGGAAACAAGTATGGGTTAAGCTTAGAGTCCATCTACCTTCTTATAAATAATCTTACAGTTTAGGATTTTTAGTGAAAAAGGACTCTTAATAAGGTTTTAAGTAGCTGTAATTGGATTGGTTTTGGGGTCAATGACTAGACTCCAAGTAATAAGCCAATTGACCCCCGTAGTGTCAGCGATTACGTCTTAAGAGTCTAGACATGACATCAAAGTGACGGCGTCCGGTAGCATTAGCACCCCCTGATTTTAGCATGATAAGATCCAGAATGATACTGTACCGCACTGAAATCCAGGAGGTCACTCAGCTCCTTGTCTGTGCCTATCGCGGCCATCCGCTGCTGAGGATTCATCTCCAACCACTCAGATCAGCTCCTGGAAAGACAGAGGAGAGACACTTACCATCTGCATCACTCACAACACCCCCTACTACACCTCAGCCCATCTGACACTAGGGTACAGGGAGGGAGGCGAGAGACACCACATACACCACCAGCTTCCTCACAAAAAGTAACAAGTTCTAATAACCAAAGCAGTGGCCCAAAACAATGTCATGTGAGGGCAGAAAGCAGAGCCCCAGACAATAAGGGCTGTGACTCACAGCAGCCTGCAACAATGGAGACGCAACTTGGGCTGCAACTTACTCCAGGAGTGAGGACTTGGAGGAGCCATGGGCAGGGGGCACACAGAGCTGCCAGCAGTGCTGGGTCCTGGTGCCCACTGCACAGCCTCCTTCCCCGG
The DNA here is from genome assembly GCF_040894005.1 of Engystomops pustulosus. Taxonomy (NCBI): domain Eukaryota; kingdom Metazoa; phylum Chordata; class Amphibia; order Anura; family Leptodactylidae; genus Engystomops; species Engystomops pustulosus. The sequence goes on from NC_092414.1 coordinate 152,659,338, forward strand.
CTCTAAGCACAATAACTTGCCCCATAATGGGAAAGTAAGTGCCCCCCGACTTAGGAGCGCAGTGTGGGGGCACCCGGCTGCCACCACCTCCAGGTCACAGTAATGGGCATTGCCCGCTGTGCCCGCAGACCCCGGCTGTGCCCCCACTCTCCACATTTACCTTTTTTTCCGTTTAAACATCCAACAATTGGATTGAAGTTTATGGGAGTCCCCGTCCACCGTCCTCCCGGTGTCTTGGCAGCAGCCTTATCCCGTCACCTGCTCCAAGCGACTTCTACACTCCCGGTTTCTGCGGGTTTGAGGGGCTTTCACCGCACGGAAAGGTTTTGTTTTCACCCGATAGGAACTTGTGGGTCTCCCTCAGGCAGACATTTTTTTCGCTCGTCGAGCCTCAGTACCACGTTAGCTCCTAGATGGATATCCCTCCGCCGTGGAAGAGTAACACATCCGGCGCTACTTTCCCTCTTGTTTAACTCTTCCGCTGACCAAATGTAGCCTCTGTCATGAAAACTTAGATCCGGCACGAGAGCGAAGCGGAGGGATACCGCGGCTCGGGTGCTCAAGGGACGATTAGCTGTGAGCGCTGAGCTCGGGGCTGCTCGCCTGTGTGACACGCCGCCGCGTCTGGGCCCTGGCGGGATTGTCTTCCTCTCACAATCCGTGTGAGGACGCGGCTAATTGGAGAGGTGTATGTGTCCTTCTTCCAAGGGGTCGCGCACAGGAGCAGCAGCTGCACGAGCCGCGGCCCTCGGGGGGCGCTGGAGATGTGCTGGTGGCAGAGCAGATCGATGCTGTCAGAAATTGTTGATAAATGCGCTTGTCAGAACATCATTCAGCTTCATTAGCGCCGAGATATCCCTTCCCAGCCCCCAACCTTATACAGCCAGTCTCGTCAGTGTATTCCTAGTGTGTTGGTTGCGACTTTTGTAGAAATTGTAGTGATAGTTTTACAGAGTATGCGTTTTCTATGCGTTTCAGGTGAGTATAGTCCGCGGCTGCGGAGCGCACAGAGAGCGGGAGGTGGGCGCGTCCCCGACAACAGGTCATGTGACAGTGCTCCCTGTGGCCCCGTGCCGGCAGGGCCGGTTCTAGACAAAGTGGGGCCCTGGGCAAAACTAAAAGTGGAGCCCCAAAATAAAACTATTTTATGACCAGTCACAGTCAGCAAGAGGCTCCCTTTAGTATGGTAAAACTGTAATTTTGGAGAATTTTATAGGAGATAGATAGCTGATAGGGAGATTGATGGGCAGCACGGTGGCTCAGTGGTTAGCACTACAGCCTTGCAGCACTGGTCAACATCTGCAAAGAGTTTGTATGTTCTCTCTGTGTCTGGGTGGGTTTCCTCTGGGTCCTCCGGTTTCCTCCCACACTCCAAAAAATTACTGGTAGGCTGATTAGACTTTTGAGGCCCATTGGGAAGAGGGACCGATATTTTCTGAAAGCAGACACTTGCCCCATTTTCAAAATAGCATCAAAGAGTTTATAGACATAGGCGCCTTCATGCAACTTTGATTCGAAATGAAACATTTTACAAAAAAATACTTAAAATTTGACTATATGGCAAAAAATGTGCTCCAAACAGAAACTATTTACCTTCACATCTCCTAAATGTAATAGATAGACATGTGTAGAGTTCACAAATGTCCCATATTGATATGTTCACATAAATAAATCCACATAATATCACTAAAACTGTAATAACTAGATATCTTCTTTTCAGCTAGAAAATTCACACAAATCTATCATTGTATGATCCTTACACAATGGTCACCCAAATAAATAACTATATATCCATAAACCAAGCTAATGAGATAATAAAGTCACTTTTAGATGTGCACCATTGTATTATCCGCACATTAACAGAACCCTCCGCGGATCATAAGAATGAGAGTGAAAACATCATAACACAGGTGCAAATAATGGAGGATGGTATGAAATAAAAACTTTATTCCAGAACATGTGTGTGTTTTTGGTGTTACATATAACTTTATGGACATGTTCTGGGTTTGAATGTTCATTGTATCAGTCAATTTTCCCAACAACAAAAAACTATCACAAAATAAAAGGGCATAAGAGAGAAAGTGTGTTCTCAGATAGTTCTGCATAGAGAAGGGTTAAAAACATGAATATTAGTTGATATTATCCCTTCTCAAAATGTAGTAACATATAAAGTGAATATTTCCATTATCTGTGAGAGCAGCAGCTCCTGTGTCCAGCAAATGCTCCCTGCAGCCTGATGGCTAATGCCCCTTCCACGCTTGCGTTGCAGATCCCGTCAGAGTCTGATCAGGGTGCGATCAGGGTCAGTGGAAAACGCACATTTTGCATCAGAGTGCAATCAGTTTTCAGTCAGAGTTTGTTCAGAGTCTCAGTTTTTCACGCACGTTTTTGAAGCAGTTTCAATGCGTTTTTCATGCACAGATAATGCACGTGAAATGGACTCAGGACTGAGCTCTATCTTTTCTATGGGATTTGATGCGTGAAAAATGCATTGCACTTGCAATGCGTTTTTGATGCATCTCCATAGACTTGTATGGTGCGTTTTTCACGCGCGTGACTTGCAAAAGTAGAGCATGTCGAGATTTAAACGCACGTTAAAAGAAATGCGCGTGTGTGCGTGTGTGCGTGAAAAAAAAAGGCAAGTCTGAAAAGACCCATTGGGGCACAATTACTTACCCGGTCCAGTCGCGATCCAGCGACGGGTTCTCCGACGCTGATTCGGGTCTGCCGGGATTCACTAAGGTCCGTGCGCCGATATCCACTAGGTGTCGCTGCTGCGCCGAGGTCCGCTGGAGTTCACCTGCTTTTTTTCTGGTGTATGTGAGTGCTTGATCTTGCGACACAAATGGCTTTTTAAATTCTGCGGTTTTTCCGAATCCTTCGGGTTGTCCGGTGGCCACGCACCCCGATTTCTGTCGCGCGAAAGTCGGCGCGATTGCGCCAAAAATCGATCGCGTGCGCCACAATCCCGTGAACTACAGCGCAAAGAGGAAATATTCGGGAAAAACCCGACGGATTCGCGGCTGCGGACCCTTAGTAAATGTGCCCCATTGAGTCAGAGTGCAATGCAAGCTCTGCGCGTCAAAAGCACGCGCAGAAAACGCGCGTGTAAAACGCAAGTGTGGAAGGGGCCTAAGAATCTGGACGGGGGGGGGGACACTTCAGAGGGCTGTATCTCTGGCTCTGTGACACATAGAACCTTACTTCTTTTTTCCTATGAAAGAAGAGGGTCTCCTCTTTTATATGAATTTGTGTTTCTAAGTTTTGGGAAAATGGTGATAATAACTGTTGAACTGCCGTTGGGAGTGATTTTTATATATAAAATGGCACCTGATATTCTCACTTTAAACCTGAATATCTCTGGATCCAGGACACCTAGAGACAAAATTCAAGATTCATTTGAAAGAAGAGATTCTCCCCTTTCAGGGGGCCCTGGGCAATTGCCACCTTTGCCTACCCATAGCGCCGGCCCTGCGTGCCGGCTATACAGTCTCCGCAGGTGCCTGCCCAACAGTGTGTTGTGCCGCATCTGCTGCAGCGCCTCTTTATTGTATGTTAGTAGGCAGCATTGCTGCTAGTCCTCGCAAATACTTGATCCATGAAGATAAGGAACCTGTATCCAGTGATGTTAAAAGAGATTGTCCAATTTCAACAAATAATTGACATTGTTTGTGTAATGAAAAGTTATAATTTTTTTCATTCATATTCTGCATCAATTCCTCATGGTTAACATCTCTGCTTGTTGCCATTCTATAGAAAGCTTATATGGTTCCTGCCAGTGGATAGAAATCTGTCCATGGTCATGTGATGATGTGCAGGTGCTTATCGCACTGCTCTCTGGCTGGTGCACCTGTGTGACATCACATGACTGGAAGTAAACAATGATGCTTGCTGTCCTATAGAAAGCTGAGATCTTAAAAACCATGAGCAAAGGATATTGAAAGTATATGGGAAAAATGGTGTTCTCGCGCATGTGCAAGGCTGCAGACTGGTGTCACCGGGGTGAATAATTAGCTGCCGGTGGAGCTATGAGGCGCTCAGGTGACGACAGCCTCAGCATCTCGGCCTTCTCTACATATTTTTATAAAGTTATTATGGCGCGCATCGTGTGCTGAGCCCGCTCTATAGCTGGAAAGTCTTTGCTTCATGTTGTGGGTGTTTTTCTGCTGATCGCCACTGGAAAGGCCTGAAGATAGTCGCTCCCCGTGACGTCATCGGGGAGTGCCGATCTGTTGTTATGACAGCTTCGGATCTTCCGAAGACCTGAGGCTGTCTCGTTTTAACCCATTCATTACAATGTGCTATTTGCACATTGGAAACATCCCCATATACTGCCATACTGTAGTATGGCAGTATATGATAGAATCGATCAGACAACCGAGGGTTATAGAACCCTAGGGTGTCTGAAAAATAGTAAAAATGAGAAAGTTAAAAAAAAATTGTAATAAAAAAACATAAAAATTCAAATCACCCCCCCCCCCTTCCCCAGAAGGCATATAAATAAACAGTACCTAATGTGTTTAGGATTGTTATTGCTGCATCTGAAAATGCCTGATCTATCAAAATATAATGTTTTTTTTCACTGTTTAACCCCGCAACGGAAAATAGCGCCCTACCTTAAAACTGGCACTTTTTTTGCCAATTTGAAAAATATAAAAAATTCTATAAAAAGTGATCAAAAGGCCGTACACTCCTAAAAAATTATAGCACTGAAAACGTCATCAAAAGTCGCAAAAAATGAGACTAGCTCTGTACAGCAAAGTATGAAAAAGGTAATAGCGCCAGAAGATGGCAAAAAATAAAATTTTGTAAATGTATGAAAACATTATAAAACCAATACAATTTGTTATCCCCTTGATCACACAGACCCAAAGAATAAAGTAGACCTGTCATTTGGGGCGCACAGTGAGAGTCGTAAAATCCAAACCCACAAGAAGAAAATGCGCAAATGCGGTTTTTCACCATTTTCACTGCATTTGGAATTATTTTCCCGCTTCCCAGTACACGGCATGGAATATAAAATCCATCACTATGAAGTGCAATTTTGTCATGCAGAAAACAAGTCATCACACAGTTCTTTACATGGAACAATAAAAAGGTTATGGATTTTTGAAGGTGGGGAGTATGGAAATACAAAAATTAAAAAGGGCATTGGCATTAAAGGATTCATAATGCTATTTTTTTTTTCTTACCGTATATACCGGCGTATAAGACGACTTTTGAAGACAGAAAAATCTTCGGTCTTCTCTGGGGTCGTCTTATACGCCGGTAATGACGGCGTATAAGACAATCGCGGTCGGATCGCGCTGCATGGAGAGGGCTCACGGGCTGAGCCCTCTCCATAGCCGGTAAGTCTTTGCTGCATATTGCAGCAAAGGCTTACCGGTAACACCCGCGATCGGTGCTAGCACCGATCGCGGGTGTTTTCACAGCGATGGCTGCCGGCAAAGCTGCTGGCAGCCTCAAAAAGATGAGCATGGGACATACTCACCGCGCCGTCTTCTTTCTTCTGCTAGGCGCCGCCATGTTTTTCCCCGGGGCGGCGCCTAGTATGACGTCAGCAGCAGCGCGTCATACTAGGCGCCTGCTGGGGAAGATCAATGGCGGCGCGGAACACTGAAGACGAGCCGCGCGAACATCGGGGCCACCGGAGGGTGAGTATAAAAGTTTATTTATTTTTTAATGCTGTGTATACTACTGGGGGCAGTGCTGTATACTACTGGGGGCTGTGCTGTATACTACTGGGGGCTGTGCTGTATACTACTGGGGGCATTCCTGTATACTACTGGGAGCTGTGCTGTATACTACTGGGGGCTGTGCTGTATACTACTGGGGGTTGTGCTGTATACTACTGGGGGCTGTGCTGTGCTGTAATGTATGGTAATGTTGTTGTTGTATGCCTTATGTTTATGAGCGACAGTTTTCCTGCTATATACCTGCATGTCATAAGAATTTAAATTAAAAAAAGGACCATGTTAAATTCAAATCTGTTTTTTTTTAAATTTTTACCGGTGTTTTGTATGCGTTGGAAAAGGGGTAGTCTTATACGGCGAATATATCTTAAACTCTATATTTTAAACAGGAAAGTAGGGGGGTCGTCTTATACACCAGGTCGTCTTATACGCCGGAATATACGGTACTTATATTTTTTATCAAGACTTATCTTACCCCAATATCAAATATAGAACATTGTTCTCTCTTGATGCTATTGTTACTTTTATGTGTAGTATCTTGGGAATCCTGTCATCAGTTGACTATATACAGTACATCCTTAAAATTAACTTTATATTTCTTGAGGAAATATCCCACCTAACTTAGTTTTGTATTCCAGGAATTTTATTTTATTTTTGGCAATGGTCCCAATTACGATTTCTTCAGATAAAGGGGCCAATATCGGCTTTAAAGAGAGACAATAAAACCACTGCAGATGACTACATTTTCAAGGAACACAGAAATCTTTTGTGCCATTATTCCAAAATAAGATTAATGAAGTGTTCATGCTCTCTGCCTGTTATCATAAGGACCACTTGGAGCCATATCCAGGGATTACAAACCTAAAGGCTTGGGTAATCTTCAGTGATATTTTAGGACACATTCATTTGTGTTAAGTAGTTCCATTTACTTAAAAATAAATAAAACTTGTTGGAATGTCCTTCAATAGAGCATACAGTATTTTTTGGATTTTAAGGCGCACCATCAATATATGCCTGCTAAAACGTCTAGATTCATATATAAGGCGCACCGGATTATAAGGTTGAATGACCAGCAGGTGGCAGACCTGTGCACAGTTCAAGGCAGCTGTTGTCTTTCAGTGCGGTTCTTATATAAGGCGCACCTTTGATTTCTGAGAAAATCAAAGGATTTTTTGTGCACCTTTATAGTCCGAAAAATACGGTAAATGGCAAAGTTAAACAGGCCGTAGAATCTAAAATAAGATGGTATGAATTGCACGATGCATTGACATGATGTCACGATTTTAGGACTTTCACAGAAATATATTATTTTCATATTTTCTTTTATTTCAAAACCTGCAATATATTAGTTTCTATGTTTGAAAGGTTTACTGTATGATCAGTGAACAAATTATATTAATTTGCAATCTCCTTGGGCTTTTGCTTGCCTTGAATGTGCTGTTCATAACAAACAGTAGATTTAAAGTATGGCAGCAGCTGTTTTGCCAGTGGCATTTCAGCAATGCCATTCAGATACTTTGTGATTCATTTACCCAAGATTGTATATCGCTAGGTGCTGGTAAGAATTGTTGACTAGTAAATCAGCACTTGGCACAATCTGCTAAAAAGAGCCCTATGGTTTTTACATTGTTCCTCTGTGATAGATGAACATGAAAACATGACTGTAAAGAGTACAGCACTTATGCCTATTATTGCCTTTTACCTTCTGTATCCTAGGTAAGTGCTATATATACATGGTTGGAAGTTACTGCACCCTAGCATGTAATATTAACATCAAGATCATATCCTTATTGCCATATACAAGGGTCACGCACATGAAGGAAGGCCTTCCAACTTGATCATTCACAGGGTGACACCAATCAGCCATAAAGTTAAAACCACTGACAGGTGAGGTGAATAACATAGCACCTGTCAAGAGGTGAAAAATATTAGGCAGCAAGTGAACAGTTGGTTCATGAAGATGAAGTGTTCAAAGTAGGAAAAAGTAGCAATGCAGGTCTGAGCATCTTTCCCAAGGGTTATGCTGATTGCTGGAGGAATGGGTCAAAGAATCTCTAGTACTCATTGGCCAGTTACTACCAAAAGTGGTCTACGGAAAGATAACCAGTTAACCCCCAACAGGATTATGGGTTCCCAATGTGCATTGTACTATTATGCTCCTTAGCTGCAAACAAGTCTAAGTACTTACTGCCCAGAGCTGAAGGTACCTTCAATGGGTATATAGGCAATACAAATAGACTTGATAATAGAAAAAAAAATGAGCTGGTCTGACATATCCCACTTATTGATACATTATGTGGACGGCTATGTGTTGATTACCAGTAAATACTTATGGACAGAATGAATCTGAGCCTTCATTCATGTTCTACTTGCTGGAAAACAGTAGCTCTCAGTATCCATATGGATGCTACTCTGATGTGTTCCTATTACCTAGAAGTAAAGGGTCTATTGCTAGAGGCTGCAATACACCTTTATTATTATTTGTAGGCCTCCATTCATTTCATGGTTCTGTACATTCAATAATGGGCTCACATATATTATATTAACAATTGGAAGTACAAAAGACATAAAGCTACATTTACATGGAATTAGGGGATGGAGGACCCTGCCCATCTGGGCTCACAATCTTTATTGTTTGCTGCCTAGTATATTCCCCTCTAGGGTAGTGTAATAAAATACACCTGTATTTATATTAAATGTATGACAAATTCTAGTAATTGTTTCACTGAGCCAAATAAACCCCACTAGTTAGTTTTTATTGCAATATGATTGTTTTCTAATAAGCTGGAGCCAAGGTGAAATATAACTGTACACTGACTTCCTCTTTAATGTAATACCATCGGCATTAGTTATTGATAATTTGCCTTTGAGTTTATTATACATTCTCCCTGTTACTGCTGTAATGAACATATTAGTAAAATGATGCTCTAATAAGATTTATTGTGTGCGGTACAGTTCATTGGTATATTGACTGACTTCACTACCATTGTTCTCTAGGGGGATTGTGCCATTAGTGCATGGTGTTAAAAGACACATGTCTTGTCCTGTGACACAGTGGAGGGGCCATTAATTGGACAAATGGCTTGGTTAGGGACAAAGTATGAAAACTGCATAGTCCCTAATGTGTATTCGTGCTGTAAAGAGCCTTAACGTGGCATATTTGTAGAGCCTTTGTGATTAATTGTGAAGCATTTCTGCGATTCCCCATATGGAAGGACTGTAAACAGACGTTTAATTTGTATGCTTAAGGGAGCTGTGGAATTCATAGCTTAAATATAAGACTACAAGACAACTCCATTCTTCATTCTATGATATAAATTTGCAGTCACACCCAGTTTATAGCCCATTAAATTTGCACACACAGTTTTCTAACCCTGGAATGAATATTTCCAGCCAAAGTAAATATTTTTGGCATTTATTAAGTGCACATATTCGGGCAACTAGTATTTCTTGACATAATTTTTTTGCTGTATAGTGTTGTGGATTGCAAACATACACTGCTTATTACAGTATATATATTCATTCTTGATTATATAGGATTCATGAGATAAAAGATAATTTTATCAAAAGAAACTCAAGTAAAGATCAAACTCGTGCAATATGTTTGGACTAAATATTCTCTGCAGGAGTTTGAGGCCAACCAATGTCCAACTCTAGGGACAGTTCAGTATATAGTTGCAGTTGTATGTAAAGCATAACTAAATGTTAGAAAAAATGCATACATCAATAGTTCTAATGAGAATAGTAAACATTGTAAAGAACTTCATTACAAAATGTCACTGTCCCCTTCCTTTTTCTCTGCTTTTTTTTTTACTTAAAGGGAACCTACCACCACAAATCTACCTATAAAGGTAGATTGGGTGGTAGGTGGATCAATGGGACGTGAGGATAGCCCTTTTAAGGGCTAATCCTCACGTCCCTGCACTTTTTTAATAACTTTTATTAGGTATTTATTCAAATTTACTTATGCGGCTACTGGGGCGTGGAGTAGCCGCATATGAGATTACACGAGGCGGCTACTCCACGCCCCGGTAGCCACTTTACCCCTCCTACTCACCCATCTTCGGCGCGCAGCTCCGCGTAGCTGCGCGCCCTCGTCCGGCGATCCTGCCGTCTGCGCATGCGCAGAAGAGCAGGCCCGCGCCTGCGTGGTCACTACTCCGAAACAGGCGCGGGCCTGCTCTTCTGCGCATGCGCAGACGGCAGGATCGCCGGACGAGGGTAGGTGGTGGTAGGTGCCCTTTAAGTTAGTTTGTGTAAAAAAGCTTTGTCTCATAATTCACTAACAGCTGAGACAACGGAGCCTGATGTCTTTTGTAATCCCTGGATAATGTAATCATTTAGGGAAATATGTTCTAGGTATGGAAAGTGTTAATCATTATCTTCCTTATCTGTCTGAAGTGAACAGACATCAGAAGGCTTTCAGATACACTGCTCACTAAAAGAGAGAGAGCAGCAATAAGGCACAGTTTATTATTTTGCTATTATCACCTGCTCTATGAAATTTCAAAAAAGCAAATGTATGGATGAGCTTTATTCAATTATAGAACAAAAAGTGAATAAAAAGTTATTAAAATGCCCTATTTGACAATGTCATTACTTTTCTGGTGGTTGTGAGTTAAAGGAGTTCTACAGTGACAAACAAGTTAGCCCCTATTTACAGGATCCCTTGTATCCAGAGATGTGCCGGCTGCTCCATTGATCTCTATGGTGCTGACAAATATTGCCAAACATTGCTTATGTCAGCACCGGTGTCAGATGTCACACCCCACAATTACAATTAATATCCCAAATTGATCCATATTTTTCCCAGAATGGCTTGCTTTTAAGAAAGTGAACCCCTTTGCCAATCATAGGGGGAGATTCAAAGTCTATTGATACAACAGTTAGGTAAAGGCAACTCATTGGATAAGGACTTGGCATGTTATTAGAAAGCAGTATTAGAGAACAACCACATAACCAGAAGTAAAACCTTAACTTGGAACATTTAAATGGAGCACCAAAAAAATCATGATCTTGCCTATCCCCAGCAATCTGGTAGAGTTAGAACAGTCATATATCATCATTTCTTGGTGTCACTGGAGGCCACCATCCACTTATCACCCAACTTGAGGCTAGATTATCACTTTAAATCATGATGAAACACATGCTAGCATGGAACTGCTTAGAACAATAACCTGTCCTTATATGAAATCCATACATAAAGAAAACTTAAATTCACCTGGACCTGCTAATACCAGAAGCCGTACTCTTGCATCAGGGCACATTGATTGAGCTTGGGATGCATTTGCACTAAAGCCAAACTTTACTTGGCTCCAATAAATCACCATGCCATTGTCAGTTGTACCAGAGATGGGTACAATGAGGCTCAGATTTCATTTCGGGCTATTTGGGATACTAGTGCCCCATATAGCCCTGAAATGTTCTCTTTAGGTCTCAAAGATTCTAAGTAAAGAATGATAAAAAATTGCATAATGTCATCATCTAATAACACCTGGATAAAAAATAATAATGGAAAAAGAATATTTTTTGTTGAGAATCTTACAGTACTAATTGATGTATATATTTCCTGGAGACAAATACAATTGCATCAACAGAAAAAAAAATATCTGCCTTTCTTTCTCATTAAGAATACTTAAAGTTGTTAACCACCTATTAAAATTTTTTTCCTGGGTAAGCTCAATATCCTAATAAGTCACTTATATCATACTTATGGCTCTTTTACATTAGCAGCTTTTTTTTCACACTCCGGGATTTCCACAGATGCCCCACAAAGCCACTGTGAAAAAACTAATGAAACTTGCCTCATTTTTTCACTGGTGCGCATCACATTAGGCAATAGAAGTCTATGGGTCTGTAAAAAAAAAATAAAACAATTCCAAATGGTTTTTTCCCACTGATGAGGCTCTGTGATGTTTTCAGAACAATGTTAAACCTTCCATTTTTTTGTGGATACGGAGAACAAACAGTTGCATTATGGAGATGAAACGGAACGGTTGTGCAACTGAAGCTGAACATAAACGGCGGTGTGAAAAAGTCCCTAGGCTACATTCACATGTCCGCAGCGGATGCTATGTGCTGTGTGCCGCAAGCTGGAAGGAGAAGGGAAGTTTAAGCGCTACTCATCCGAAACCCTATATATAGAGAGATGAGCAGCTGTGCTGCAAATATGTTCTGCAAAGCGGCTGCGCAGCTCAGACAGTGGGTGCAAACCACTTTCACATGTATTTCTAAACTCTGTCGCGGCTGCACTATAACCGTCACAACATAAAATTCTGCGCTGAAAGGGGCGTTCCGATGCACAGTTGGACGACCATGCTCCAGATTTATCATGCAGTGTTCAACAGAATTCTGTTGCACGTTTTATGTAAAAAGTGCACAAAAAAGTTGGTCAGAACAGTGAAGGGGACACCAGATTCATGAAGAACTTGTGCCACAATTCATGATTCTGGCACACACTGCACACAATGGCGGCTGTGAGCTAGATGGCGCCTTTGCGGCTAGCTTAATGCCTCTACTTCCGGATGTCTGAATGTGGCTTTACTCTGGTAAAGTTTCTTGGAAAGGTCCATGAGGGAGGGGGTAGCATTACTGAATGCATGTCTCACACGCACTTCCAACCATTGATATGGGATGGTGTTCACGTAGGAGGCGTTCATATGGTAATGAGTGCAGAGTTCTCTTCATCCGGAAGTCAGCAGGACACAGAACATCACAGGAAGTCCTGAGTTCTGCTGCCAATGGTTCATATGACCTGCAACTGCTATGGACTAAAGAGAAAGTTTACCAGGGTAAGTACAATATTATTATTTGTATACTACCCCTTTAAGGTACCAACATGTTTCACCATTTATCTAACAACATTCTGATTATTCATAAATATGCCCCGTAATATAAGGTACATTAGATGGATGACAGAATTCATTTCAACATTTCTAGTTACCAGGTAGAGAAAGAAGATAAGTGGGATACAGGCTGCTCTACTGTAGGTGGGGTTGTAAAGTGACAAGTGTTTGTAATACACAAGGATGGCAGATATATTATCAGTAAAAAAAATAGTGGAGCAGCTCAACGAACCCTGAGAGAACAATTACACACTGGAATGACTTCTAGGCTTTCTGTTACTGGGAGACAAATAAATTAACCCCATGAGAGCTAATAAGACTGACAGGAAGTAACTTCCTTCTGAGCCAGAAACTTAAAGAGAACCTACCAACACGATTCTACCTATAAATGTAGAACGGGTGGTAGGTGGATGAATGGGACGTGAGGATAGCCCTTTTTAGAGCTTATCCTCACGTCATGGCTATCTTTTAGAAAACTTTGTAGCTCTGATATGTAAATTTTGTTAAGCGGCTACTGGGGCGTGGAGTAGCCAGACATGAGGCTACACGTCGCGGCTACTCCTCGCCCCAGTAGCCTATTTTCTCCCACTACCATTTCATCTTTGGCCCTCGTCTGTGTTCCCAGCGTTCTGTGCAGCTAAGAGTGGAGTATCCACGACGTGTAGCCTCATGTCAGGCTACTCCACGCCCCAGTAGCCACTTAACAAAATTTACATATCAGCGCTACAAAGTTTTCTAAAAGATAGCCGGGATGTGAGGATTAGCTATAAAAAGGGTTATCCTCACGTCCCATTCATCCACCTTCCACCCGTTCTACCTTTATAGGTAGAATCGTGGTGGTAGGTTCCCTTTAAGTCAGGAGAAGCTTGGAACTTCTCTACTTCTCTACTTCTCTGTTGCCTGTGCGTCAAAAACGTTTTAAAAAAACAACGAACACAGATCAAAAACTGATGAAAATTACAGGCAAAAACATCAGTTTTTCATGTGTTGCACTCGGAAATGATCTGCAATGCAAGTGTGAAAGGGCCTTACTTTTCTCAATTGAATATTCACTCACATCCGCTATACATCATCACATACCCTGGGTAGTTTTACAAATAAGAGCAACAGAAGATATGCATAATCAAGAACAAATCACCAGAAAATATAAATACATGTACTTGTAATGTTGGACAAATTCCTGTTTGTGATATTGAGTGTCCAAGGGATGGCTGTTATACATACATTTGCATAAAGACTTAATTGATGAGTTAATCAAAATTATTTATCAAAATATGTTAACTCTGCTTGACTTATTCTAAATCGCAAGAATGAGTTCATATAATCACTGCCTCTATGAATCACAGGTTCTGAACAACAAACAGTGAGCACGGTTTACTGATCTTTGCTTTAGTATACACAGGGCACACGTGCCGGGGGCTCAAGCCACTGGTCTCCCACTATTTACCACCTTGAATGTCTGTACCACCACCACAGATCACAGCCGTGATCCAGAGGGTCCCCAAACCGTCGGGAATGCTTTAAATAAATAAAACAAACTTAGATAAATGTTGGCTGAAAAAGTTGAGTATCTGAAAGTCTCTGTAAATTATGGCAGTTATTAGATGTGACTGACAGTGGGCCCGGTCTAAGTCGCGACCCCTGCGACTGCGATCGTTACGCCCCTGTATGAAGACTATGCTTAGTGCGACTTCAGACACAATCTGAAAGTGCCACTAAAACTCCTATGCATTTTACTCTTAGGCTATATTCACACTGCCGTTGCCCGCCCGTACCGTACCATAGTGGGCAACGGCAGTGCACGGGGAGAGGAGGAGGAGGTGAGCGCAGCTCACCCCCGCCCCTCTCCAAGGAAGTAATGGCGCACTGCGCCGTACTACAGGTAAAGATAGGAAAGGTCCTATATTTTTCCCGAGTACGGAGCGGTACGGTGCCGCACGTGTGCGGCACCGTACCGCTCCTGTAGGGCGCCATGCGCCCATTGCCGTCTATGGAGGACGTATATCGGCCGTATATACGTCCTCCATACGTTAGTGTGAATGCAGCCTTAGTCTGTATTGTTCCCCACTACTTCTGAATATAAAGGAAAAGGCAAGAATCTGGGGCGTAATGATTGCGGTTGCAGGGGTCGCAAGAGAGACCTGGCCCACTGTCAGTCAGAGGCCTGCACCTGACCCCTGCACTGTGCTGATAACTTGGTGCAGCACAGCGGGCAGATGTTTTAAATTGTGACAGCCCTGGGCCTTCCCCTTACAGCGCACGGACTGTTCTGCATCTGGTCCGTTCGCTGAATCCGGGGGGCCCAGAGCTGTCACAATTCAAAATGAAAACGGGCTCCCACTCCGCCTAACGTCCACACCCACCCCACGCTACTCACCCGCCGTCCCTACTTTCGCTGACGTAGGTTTAATGACGCGTTTGCCTGCGCCGGGTCTGCTGAGGTCTATGACCCGGCATCAGCCATCGCCTGCCCCGGATCTCCAGAGGAGAGAAACTGCAAAGAGGAGCGGAATAACTAGGTAGGAATTTTGTTTTTTATTTTGCTTAAATAAATGGGGCCCTGTTTCTATTTGGGGGGGGGGGGGCATAGGTGAAAGTTAGGAAATAGCTATTTGGGGGGATATTACCTATGGAGGAAATTAATTATTGCTACTGGTGGATGGGGGGACGGACATTAATTATGGCTACTGGTGGATGGGGGGACATTAATTATGGCTACTGGTGAGTGGGGGCATTAATTATGGCTACTGGTGAAGGGGGGAGATTAATTATGGCTACTGGTGAGGGGGGACATTAAATATGGCTACTGGTGAGGGGGGACATTAATTATGGCTACTGGTGGAAGGGGGGACATTAATTATGGCTACTGGTGAGTGGGGGCATTAATTATGGCTACTGGTGAGGGGGGGCATTAATTATGGCTACTGGTGAGTGGGGGCATTAATTATGGCTATTGGTGGAAGGGGGAACATTTATTATGGCTACTGGTGAGGGGGGACATTAATTATGGCTACTGGTGAGTAGGGGCATTAATTATGGCTACTGGTGAGGGGGGACATTAATTATGGCTACTGGTGAGTGGGGGCATTAATTATGGCTACTGGTGGAAGGGGGGGACATTAATTATGGCTACTGGTGAGTGGGGGCATTAATTATGGCTACTGGTGAGGGGGGACATTAATTATGGCTACTGGTGAGGGGGGACATTAATTATGGCTACTGGTGAGGGGGGACATTAATTATGGCTACTGGTGGAAGGGGGAACATTAATTATGGCTACCGGTGAGGGGGGGACATTAATTATGGCTACTGGTGGAAGGGGGAACATTTATTATGGCTACCGGTGAGGGGGGGGAGACATTAATTATGGCAACCGGTGAGTGGGGGCATTAATTATGCCTACTGGTGAAGGGGGGACATTAATTATGGCTACTGGTGGAAGGGGGGACATTAATTATGGCTACCGGTGAGGGAGGGGGGACATTAATTATGGCTACTGGTGGAAGGGGGAACATTTATTATGGCTACCGGTGAGGGGGGGGGGGATTAATTATGGCTACTGGTGAGTGGGGGCATTAATTATGGCTACTGGTGAAGGGGGGCATTAATTATGGCTACTGGTGAAGGGGGGCATTAATTATGGCTACTGGTGAGGGGGGGGGCATTAATTATGGCTACTGGTGAAGGGGGGCATTAATTATGGCTACTGGTGAGGGGGGACATTAATTATGGCTACTGGAGAGGGGGGACATTGATTATGGCTACTGGTGGATGGTGTTCAATGTTTTTATGCATAGCGAGGGGGGGCCCTGTTGAGAATTTTGCCCCGGGGCCCAGAGGACTCTAGTTACGCCACTGGCAAGAATGTTATTCTGACAGCCGAACTCAGCTTCCAGAACATACTATGTTGCTGTACTTGTTTCCTGGAAACATTTCAGCACTGTTAACGGATGGATAAAACCTGCTGGCAATGTACTTCTACTAAGCAAACAGGAAGAATGTAGTATTTGATGACATGTTAATGCTATGGTCTTATAACTACAATAAGTATTAATTGCTCAAATTAGTAGTTATAAGCATTCCTTAAAATATCAATCAATTTAATAAAACATAGTAAACAGAGTGAAGGATTGGATATAAGATTGGTAGGGGCTAAGACATTTAAGAAATATTACCCAGATATTGCCATTGATGCATCTTTATAACTTGCCCAAAAGGCATCCAAAGGTCCCAATGGTGTCATGAGTACACGGGTAAGATAAATCTCCTTAATGTATATATTTACTACATTCAACACTGGCAGATTAAAGGGAAAAAGAAAACACAGTATGGGATAAATTAGCTGTGTGTGGCTAACCCAAGATCTATAGCCAGAAGTTTAATGATGACCACACAATTCAAATTAGGTGTTAAATAGAAGTAATTGTCCTGTATGGTCCCCTGCTGTGTAGAGGTCAATGTGTTACAAGACCAATTTCCTGCTCTTTGTCTCAGAGGTCTTGAGAACCCCACAAAGTAAAAAGTGTTCATGTGCTCTGGTTTTTGAGCAGGAAATGGACTTTCTAGTTGAAATGTTGTCTAGTCCTTTTAGTGTAGCTTCATTACTGAATAATAATATCTTCCCTGATGAATTGGTACTGTGGGAAATGGTTGACATTTTAAGTTCATCCATCCTATAAAATTTAGACAGATGTGAAGTATATTTCCAAAGGGATTTTAAAGTTTTTGAAGTTATAAAGATATCTTTGAGAATGTAAATAGACACGCCTACTATGAGGAGCAGGCACCTGGTGACATGGATATCTACATAATCTGGTTAATACCAATGTATTCCTAAACATAAGTAGGAATGGGTAGCACATACTATTCAGATTATTCTTCACTTCTTGTAGAGTTCTTTGATCCAGAATTTTGGTGTAGACAAATATGAGTTAACCCATTATCTGCCTTTCAGTATTATAACAAACACGAAGGGTTTCACTGTGTTGTCTGATTTCTTAACTGTCTGAACTGAAACAAAAAAAGGCTCAAAATAGTAGAAGGAACCAGACAATTTGGTGATAAATCCCCCTCTGGAGTTGTGGACCTATTGTGCTGCCACAGCCCAGGACCCAGGAGTCTTTCTTGAATGAGTCATATGTTTACCCATTAGTCTTTATATATATTTTGCACTTGCACCTTTTTCTGCAATATATTTCCTGGGTTTTAATAGGGCTAGATGGCAATATAGTCTATTTTGGAGTACCATCACTGATGTTTTTTAATATGTGTGTTATTCATATTTATCTTAATGTCTTTTTTCTTAATAAAGTATTGATTAAATTGGACCTGAATACTCTTGATTCTTTTTGTGGTTTTATATATCTTGTTAAATCCCTGAACTGAGTGGTTGATGAAAAACCATTGGAAAATTATGATAATGAGGCACTGTCACTCCTGTGGCTCCTTCGGCGCTACTCCTCTTACCCTGATTATGCACTGGTTCAAAAAACGCTGTATTCACTGTGTTGTCCGTGACACACAGAAGTAATTAATCGCTGCACCATCCCCCAGCTGCTTTGTATGAGTCATCCAGCTCAGGTTGATTAGTACTGTCTGGACAGTTCAGGAAGCTCCGTGTAATTTGTTTATGCACAGCAGTCAGCCTGCCTTTAGCTTTCCCAATGTCCTGAATTTTATCATTGTTTTTGAAGCAAAACCACTTGTATCAGAGACTAAACAAGATATGTTTCTGCATCAGTGTAGGTACAGCATTCTCAATGTATGTTTCATTCACAATGCATAAAAACAAATGGTAGATTTCCTTTAAAACACATAAGGGAGTAGCGGGTAGGTATCTCCTCATACCAAATTGTGTGATCTGAAAAAATATACACATTTAGTAATGGAGTGGAATATCCACTTGCCACTTTTCCACATTTTTGCAACCCATAACATTGAATACAAAGTAATCTGTTTGTACATCAAAAATTCTTACTTTACACAGCACAGTTCTCAGGTATAGAAAATAAGTTATTGAAATCAGAATATGGCAATACAAAAACTTTTTGTTTTAATTTTTCTAACGGTATTCACACGTTTACGTTTAACACAAAACTATAAAAATTTGGTATAGCCATGATTATACTGACCTAAGCAATAAAGGAGTTGTGTCACAGGTGGTCCCGCGACCCATATCGCGGGTCGCGGGCTCACCCGTGCTTCTCTGCCCCCGCCAGCGCGCCACCAGCGCTGCTTACCTTCCCCGGCTCCTGGCTCGCTCCCTTCCGCCGTGCGCGCGCGGGCCCGAATGCTAGGGCGCACACGCGGTCACTTCTCAAAGTTTAAAGGGCCAGCGCGCCATTAATTGGCGCTGGCCATTTTGCAAAATCTATTTAAGCCTGCCTCTTCCTGCAAGCCCCTGCCGGATCTTCATGCCTAGCGCCTTAGAGAAAGCTTTTCTGATGCCTTGTGCTCTTCTTCTTGTGAATTCCCGTTGTGACCCTGGTTCCGTTTCTGACATTGCTCCTTTGCCGCCTGCCCTGACCTGTTGCTACGTCTCTGACTCTGATCCTGTGCTGCCTGTCCTGACCTCCTGCCTGTCCCCGACTACGAGATTGCCTGCCGTTTCTGTACCTGGACCTTGGCTTCCACTGCGGACAAGTCTCGCCTGTGGAACGACCTGGTGGTACCACGCCGCAGCTTGTCTGACCCGCTTTGCGGCGGGCTCTGGTGAAAACCGGGTACCACTTAGACTCCGGTCCCAGTTAGTGGCTTGTGCCATCGTCCGCAGTGGTTCAGAGGATCCACAACCCCTAAGCCTGACAAGTTGTATTACATGGGTCACAAAGTGAAAGCCATAAAAGCAAATTCCACTAGTAAATTGTGCAAGTGCCCTTTTTAGTCTTCTTCCCAGTAGATTTCAAAAATAATAAATGATTTCTAAAGGAAGTAAAATGTGTCCTGCAGAGAGCAAGTTGTCATGCCGCTCTTTAAATTAACAAAAATGTGGCTTTTGGAATGGAGGAAGTGAAAACAGAAAGCATAAACATTTTTTCTTTTGAATGTGTAATCTTATTAAGATCACTGTAATATAAGGTATGAGAAAAACTGTCCTCTTGAACTGCTTCAATTGAAAGTGAACATGGCTTTTGTCTGAGGTAGAGATAAAATATAAATCCATCCATGAGGAGGTGAAGTCCCAGGCATCAAGTGGATTGTGACATCAGGCCAGGCCAGTGGGGGCAGAGTCTCTGCATCTTCTTGCTGAATACATCAGCATGAGACATGTACTGTGGGGGGAAATGGAGCATGATTTGATGGTACAAGAACTGGAGACTTGGGCCTCACTTACGTAAAACATCTGGTATGGTAGCTGTTGTGGGAACCTCTATCATGTATTTATGACATATCCTGTGGATATTAAAAAATACACATGAGAATACCCCTTTAAATAAGGCACATGAATCTTAGAGAAACCCAGGAGGCCTCGCTACACATATCAATAAAGCGGAGCAGAACTATTAATAGATGTGTATATTGGTAAGTTACCTAATATACAGCCGTGGCCAACCCTTTAAATTAACCTTCAACATATATAAGGTATGTTTATTATAGTTAGCAATGCTATATTCAGGTTATGGCTGATTTAAGATGGTAAAATATTAGATAATAAATCCTAGGGATGTATTTTCTTTTCAGATTTTTCATCATTTTTTTTGTGGGAATCTGCAGTTGGTTCCCCAGAGGTCATAGCTTGCTCTTTTAAAAGCCACGAAAGGACCAGGTATGGGCTGCCTAGTAGCAGACTTGTCTTGAGTCCTATGCCAAGTTCGAGGTTAGGGCTCATGTAACCTGAGCGCTTTAAGAGAATGTCTAGCCCCCACTTAACTTATTTTTTATCTTTTATTCCTGGATTTTTTTTATCTGCCTTAGTTTAAATGATGCGATTCTGAATCTGTGACAAGCACACCAATATTATTTTGTTTTTGCTTTTATTTCCATCTATTCATTCATTTGCAACCTGCTATAATGTTTTATTTTAATTCCTTTGTTTGCATGATCTATAGGCCAATGGTTTTGGTTTTTTGTTTGTATTGTTCTATGCTTGTTTAGTAAATAAAAATATACATTGTCTATCACAAAATGAGGTTTACAATCTACTTTTAAGCAGCAAATTTCTTTTTAATATCATTGAGTTGTCATGTCCTTTAATGCCATCTGACTATAGTGTGCAGGTGTTTGTTCTATGGCATGAAATTCCCATTTATAGAATATTTCTAGAGTGATGTCAGTGACTGTGCAAATAGAATTTCCTCAGAGCATCTCCGTGATGGAATACATGGAATTGAGTCTATCAGTGTGAAATTGTTTGCTTTCCACTTGAGCATCTGTTGCTCTTACCAGGTCATTCTAAAATGAAAGCCATTACTGTATGTGATAAGCAGAAAGCAAAGTAAAATTTGCCCTCAAGAACGGGTTGTTTATATGGTCAGTGCTTTTTACTTATAACAATTATTGATCTCAGTGACCGCATGTAAACATTTATTATCCTTTCCACATTTGCAAATAAAATCTGTAACTACCGTACTATGAAATGGTTAAATTTTGCTGAGCTATTGATATATGAGTTAACAAAAATGTGCAAAAGATGGTAGAGGAGTTGTTGAATTGAGTCTTTATCACTTCTATTACATTATTTTAGCATGTCCCCTTATAGATGAAGATAAAAGGGAACCTGTCATCACTTTGATGCTGTCTGACCTACAGGAAGTTTGAAGTCCGCACAGGTTTCCATGTAACAGAAGGCTATGCTTTACTGCAGAGTTTCAGAGAAAACATAATTATAACCAAGCTGGCCACAGGGAAAAGTGTCCACTGTGCAATTTCTCCGCTCTTTGCTTAAGATCATTGACACTTCCAACCTTTATATTGAAAAATGGAAAAACTTATCAGTCATGTTTTTAAAGTGCTGCAGTGCTTCAAAATATCAGTGAAGAAGGAAACTCAATTGGGTTTTATGCTGTCTGTGGTTTGGGCTGGATGAAAGTCATGAAAGGTTCCCTTTTTATATCATAATGGGAATACGTCAACCAGATACATGAAGAGGCAACAAACCCGGCCTTGCTTAGCATTGGTGTACAACCTGTTCCAGGAACAGCGGCTTTACACGGCCCTACTCCGCGGCCTTCTAATCTCATTTGTCGTAGAGGTAGTATAAGGGGTGAAACGGTAGAAATTTCTGATCATCCTTACTTTTTAATAACTCAAATTAACATATTATATATTAGTGGATCTTAATTTAATGCACGTGTAAGTTGAAAATATACTCCTAAAAGCCAATGAAGTTACTTTCTATATTTTGGCATATTTGTTACCAACTTACTCCACCAATCAGAATTCTGTATCGGTGTACACCAATAAAACTACGTACTGGGTACATACCAAATATATAATGTGCTGAAGAAAAATGTATGCTTCCTTCATAAACAGACCTTAGAAAGAGACGTCCGGCTGCTGTACAAGATTGGTGTAAAGCATGCCAAGCAAACAAGCAAGAGATCGCTTAAAGGAAATCTACCACTCCAGAAAAGTAAAAAAAAAAAAATACACATACTTTATTTACTCACCTGCCCCCTCTTCATCCCGATCCCGGTGCCTGTCTTCTCTAATCTTGATTAGCCTGAAAAAAAAAAGCTATAACAAGTAGGCCGGAGTGCGAGGACATGAAGTTTGGCGCTCCGGGGTGCTACTTATTAACTCCTCTTATTCCCCCCTCTCCCATGGTGTAGTGTAACGTGAGGCTTAAATTTACGCCTCTTGCATGATAGATACCACCCACTCCCATGTTGGAGAGGGAGGTGTCGTTGCACAAGAGGCGTGAATAATTAGCTCCCGCTTTTTATGACTCTTTTTTTCAGGTGATCCCAGTGTGTCAAGATTAGAGAAGACAGGCGAGCATGTGTAGTTTTTTTTTTAATCATATCTAATATACTGGGGCAAATTTACTTACCTGGTTCAGTCGCGATCCCTGATTCGGACAATTGGAAATGTTAAATCGCGCGCGTAGTCCGAATCCATCTGGTTGGCTGACGGCCTGCCCCCCCGATTTGTGTCGCGTTCAAGCCGGCAAAATCCGATTGCATGCGACACAATCCCCCGCCCGATGCAGCGCAAAATGGAAATCATCGGGAAACCCGACGAAAATGCGCTCTGTGGACTCTTAGTAAATGAGCCCCACTGTGTCTCATAGGTGTGCGCTATCATAATACATTCTAATGCACATATTCTACCTGTGTGGTCTATTTTTATACGGTCCAAGTCCTCATCCACACAATGGGCCGCATTTATCAACAGCAGTGCAAACCACTAGGTGCAATTTGCCTGTGGAGTGTGAAAGGAGCGCCAGATTATTCAAAAGTGGAGCACAGTCTTCATTAATATGGTGCATCTTGCACTGCTCAGGAACAGGGGCAGATTAATGTTCGTGGGGACTCCTGGGCAGAAAATCTGGTGGGGGCCCCCATTGAATGTAATCTAGACAGGGTACAGCAATCACTATATACTGCCCCCAGCAATAACTATATACGGCTCTCAGTATTCACTATATACAGCTCTAGGTAATCATTATATTCAGTTCCCCCAGCAATCACTATATATAGCCCCAAGTATTCACTATATACAACCCCCAGTAATCACTGTATACAGCCCCCAATAATCACTATATAAAGTATCCCAGTAATCACTATATAAAGCTCTCCAGTAATCACAATATACAACCCCCCAGCAATGACTATATACAGCGCCCAGTAATCACTATAAACAGACCCCAGCAATAACTATTGACAACCCCCCAGCAATCACTATATACAAGCCACCAGCAATCGCTATATACAGCCCCCTTGCAATTACTATATACAGCCCTCAGTAATCACTATATACAACCCCCAAGTATTCACTATATACAACCACCAGCAATAACTATATACAGCCTCTCATGCAATAGTTATATACAGCCCCCCAGTTATCACTATATACAGCCCCCAGTAATCACTATATACAGCTCCCCCATTAATCACTGTATACAGCCCCTAGTAATCACTATATACAGCCCCCAGCATTCACTGCATACAGCTCCCAGCATTCACTGTATACAGCCCCCAGGTAATCACTATATACAGCCCCAGCAATCAGTATATACAGCCCCCTATATACACAGTTTACGATCAGTGTAGCAAATGTGTGGGATTCAACATGAAATTTCAGACAGTATATAAATGGTGCTCGTGAAACTTTGGATGTGGATATGCAATTAAATCATGATTGTTTTGATTATTATTGATGTAACAACTTAAATAATCTGTAAACCAGATTTGATATGGTTTTTAGTTTTGGTGTAAGTGAAAATGTATTTAAACACCAGTGATTACATCAACAGCATGCCCCAGAAGAAACCTGAAAAGGCAAAACCTAGGTCAGGCAAGGTGTTTGGTGTTTTTTATGATTATATGGACGATTTTAACCTTTGTTTGTGAGTACACAGGAATTTTTTTTTATCACTTTACCTTGGTGATCTGCATGATCCTTTCGCTTTTTTGTGTAGGATCTACAGCTGACCTTGGATATGAAGGTGCATCGGGGTCTGCAGTGGTGCTTTACACTGAAAGCAGCGCGGCTGCATCTCTGGAGAGATTGCAGTGCTGAAGGCCAGGAGGCCAGGAGGTAATTACATGTTTCATTTTTTTAACCCATCCGATCCCAGTCACCCTCAGACAACCACTAATTTTTTTTTTGTTTACAAAGAGTCAGCATGGCCTGAAACTGACCTCATCTGACACTCACTCCTCCCTCAGTCCTATTTCAATGCACCTTGTCCTTGATGGCTTAGGCCTCTCTCACACGAAAGCATGAAAATGGCTGTATGCTATCTGTTCTGTTTTCATACAGGTAGCATATGGCCACATCAAATGGATGGCAATGAATGGATGAATATTTGGATAAGTGTTGATTCCAGTAAAAAAGAAAAAAAAATTAACCTTTGCAAATTTTGGAATCTGTAAATGTACAATGCTAGAATAATAGAACTGTTGTACATTTTGATAATATGTATAAAAAAGGATGCACATAAATGGATTCATACCTCTATACAGTTGTCTCTGACTCCAATATAAGGAAATCTATAAATGAATGTAGGTTTATATATTTATTTTTGTATAAAGCATAGCAACCTAAGCAGTAGTGTTAAAATATATAGAAAGAAAAGTTGTGAAATGTATGCCAAAATGACATTTCATCACGTCTGCGCAATGCAAACATAGAGATTCTTATTGGCGTAAATGGTGCCAAAAAAAGGTGCAAACAGAACATGCAACAACTCTGTGTCAAATTTGCAGCGTTTCTTGTGACTTGTCAGATACTGACAGGCCATCCATGCTTTAATACATTCCATACACATTACTCTTATTTATGAACATATCAGTTGTCAATGTGGAAAATGTTCCTTTTTAGCTGACATAACCATCTTTTATCATATGACTACACTATTTGTTCCCATGTTACAATAAAATATTGTTTAATGGATAATTTCCCCAGAGTAGCAGATACAAGAAAGCATTTGATAAGTAGAGTTTATTTTTATGTAAGTGTTCACATTCACAGTTATTCTGCAGAAAGCACCATATTTCTGTATTAAATATACATAATAGGTACCACATTACTTACTGGGGTAAGAAGTGTATTTGATTAGCAAATACATCAAAAACCCTTATTTCACATTTCTTTAAATATGACTTGGGAAAAATACTACATTTTCAAAATTATGTTTCAAGATGTTATTCTTAGAATGTTTAGTACAAACACAAATGACGTATAGTTCCTGTTTTTATTCATGAGATCAAAGTATCAGTTTCTGAAGACATTTTTTTGTCATAAATATATTTTCAAAGTTGTATTCTCATGTAAGCAAGGGGGTCTGCCAACCACCTTATTGTGTTATAGGATGGTCATAGTCTATCAAGTCCAGGCAAGTATTGAATTGAGAAATGGCTATGCATTTACTTGACATTCTTCACATTATTGGGAGAATATTCTTTGTTTTTTTTTCATAATGACTGCAGAACAGAATGAAGATGTCAGTCAGATGTGTACAGCCACTTCACTATTGATTTTTCACCTGGATAAACCCTTTGTCTCTCAATACAAATGCAGTTCCCCAATGGGGCAATGATGATTAATACTAGATCAGCCCAAGATAGATTTACAAAGGCTGTGTAATAGTTGGAGAGTGAAACAATACACTTAACAGCCTTGAAAGGGTTGTAAGAAATAACACACATAACAGTTTCCAAAAGAGCCATACTATTGGATGGAGTGGCAGGAGGCATGCTTGTCCTACCACTCCATCCATTAGTGACACAGGAACACCCAGCAATCTGGAGACCAGAGGTTCCATTCTCCCTAATGGATGGAATAGGAGGATGAGCGTGCTTCGTACCACTCCATTCAATGGTATGGTATTGCTGGACAGTGTATTGTAGTGGTGGAGATAGCCCAGTGTTGTGCCAATCTCTGACAGCTCCCATACAATGAAATAGAGCTACAGGATTCATTCTGCTACTTTACCCATTATTGGAAATCGGACCAACCATACTCTGAAATACTCTATATGTTCTCATGATGAGTAGAATCCTAGCAGTCATACCCTCACTGATCACATTTATATCATGGGGACTTAAAATACTAGTATTTCATTGGTAAATTATATTTTTGACCTTTTTCAATAGATTTCAGATTGTGACACTTTTAACAATCATTTCCAAAAAATTGCCTTGTATAACAACATGTTAGATCAGACTAGACTTGACAATTAGAATTTGAATATTTTTTTTGTACACAAGGTTTTCATTTTTTAAAATGTATTAAAGTACAATAAAACCTGTATAAATGTAGTATCCCTGGGATGGTACCGAATAAAGTAGAGTGCACTGTGAAAGTCATGCACTTTATTTTGCCCTTACTGCTGTGACTGTGAAGATGGAAAAGGAAAGGAGAGGAGCTCTAAAACCCAGCTGCCCCAACCTACTCTATCCTGCCCTAGACAGTAGGTGACAAGTGGTCGTTTCCTTCTTGTGCCAAAATGAAAACACAGAGACAAAAACGGGACAAACAAACACAGAAGAATGGTCCTCAAAGCCAAGTACAATGCAATACAGAATCATGAGACAAACTGGTTGTCAAATGATAAGATAGAGGAAGAAGATCAAATAAATGTGTGGAAATCCTGAAAACTCTCCAATAAAGAATTATAGAAAGCACTGGGCATTGGGCAAACAATTCTTTTATGACATATCTAAGAGTCCCAGTCCAGAGAGTGATTGGACCGATCCCCTGATATTCAGACAAACTAGACTACCAGGGGAGGAAAATGAGTGGAGACATTTGTCCATCACAGCTAGCTTAACGGTCTGCAGCCCAGAACAAAGTCAACAGAAGACAAACGGGTGTGAAGGAAAACAATTAAGAAAACCAAAAGTAAAATAAGATAGTGTTCAGACTAGAGAGGAGATATATATACAGGGCCGTTTTAAGCACCACTTAGGGGATGTGATCACCTGGTGCACCAAAGTAGTAGGGGCACCAGCCTGTGCTCCTTCTCTCATTTGACCCCTGCAGCAGTTGGGTCAGTGAGAAGAGAAGAGAGGGAGGAGCACAACAGGAGAGTATGCTCGGCACTAGCAATCCAGGAAGAAGGAGCACTTGTGCTCTATGTGTCTCTCTCCATGGAGATGCCTTCCAGCTGGATTGTGCTCCAGTACCACTACAAGGACTCAAAATTTACAATAAAAAGGGGAAAAAAACATTACTAGAAAAGAAACAAGGTGATAGTCTGTCAAAAGCTGAGATTCTGTTTGATTATTTGATGGAGGAAAGACTGTTGATGCACAGGAATTCTGAGATTGGAAATTGGACTTCTTGAGAAAACTGCATGCCTCTCAGACTTCATTGCAGGTGTATGTGAGAAATGTATGTACAGGCAGTCCCCGGGTTACGTACAAGATAGGGTCTGGAGGTTTGTTCTTAAGTTGAATTTGTATGTAACTCGAAACTGTATATTTTATAATTGTAGATCCAGACAAAAAAAATTTTGGCCCCAGTGACAATTGGAGTTTAAACATTTTTTGGTGTAATAGGACCAAGGATTTACAACAAAGTTTCATTACAGACACCTTACAGCTGATTATTGCAATCTGGGACTATAGTAAAGCATTAAGAAAGCTTCACCAGAGGTCAGAGGGGTCTGTCTGTAACTATGGGTTGTCTGTAAGTCGGTTGTCCTTAAGTAGGGGACCGCCTGTATTTGTGTGAAATAAATAAATGAACATGCAATATATAACCATAAATACATGTAAGTGTGCTAAAGTGCATGCATGTGTCCTCTGCATGTGTGACTGTAAGTGTGTTTGTGTGCATATTTCTGCATGTGTGTGCCAAGCTATGTGCGTACATGCATATATGTATTTTAATGGGTGTGTGGGATGATATTGATGTTTATATTTCTGTGTATTTGTGATCATGTAGTTGCATGGAGTGCGTGATTTATTTGTGTATAGGTTACATAGGGACACTATTTATTAGAGATGTATATAATGTTATCATTTATATGTGTAAAGTCCAAGACGAAAATAAAGTTGTTATCAAACAATGTTATTATTTGAATTATGAAATGTTATACAATATACTTTCTGTATCAACTCCTCATAGTTTTCTAGATCTCTACTTGCTGTCCTTGTATAGAAATTTCTATGTTTACTTCCAGTGGAAAGAAATCTGACAATGGCCACACAGGTGCACGGCTCGTTATATCATAAAGAGTAATCAGAGCTGTGGATTATAACGAGCCGTGCACCTGT
This sequence comes from Engystomops pustulosus, assembly GCF_040894005.1. NCBI lineage: Eukaryota > Metazoa > Chordata > Amphibia > Anura > Leptodactylidae > Engystomops > Engystomops pustulosus. The sequence goes on from NC_092414.1 coordinate 152,687,763, forward strand.
ATGACCATGGTCAGATTTCTGTCCACTGGAAATTAAGATAGCTTTTTATAAAAAGAAATCAAGCAGAGATCTAGAAAACCATGAGGAATTCATACAGAAAGTATATAGGAAAATTGTCTAACTTTTCATAATTCAAACAATAACATTTATTTGCTGAAATGGAAATACCCCTTTAACGGAAACATGTTGCAAGGATCCTTCTGTACATGTACTCTCTATGGGGAGCAGAAGGTGAACAGAACACATTGGGGCTTATTTACTAAGGGTCCACGGAAGCACTTTCGTTGGATTTTCCAACATTTTTCGGGTTTTGTGCTGCTGTGACAGGTACATATTTAACAGGGGATTGTGTCATGGCTGCGCTGGCTTTCATGCGCCAGGACTCAGGGGATGGGCCGTCAAATGATCCGACTGATTCGGACTGAGCACGGGATTTAAGATTCTAATTGTTTTGCAAGACCAAGCACTTACATGCACCAGGAAGAAGACCTGAGCGAGGAAGTGACACATGCAGGATATCGGGCGCATGATCTTAGTGTATCGTGGCAGAATGCATTCTCGTCGGACAATGCACTTACGTTGACATCCTCCGGATGGGTAAGTAAGTGTTCCCCATTATGGTCACTTTACATTTATAGTTTGTTTTATGCTGTTTTATAACTGAAAACTACAATGGAAAATGAACTTAGTTTATGTTCTTGTGCTGTTCTGCCACAGTTAAGGTGTGTTTAATGAGGTTCTGCAACAGCTGAGGTGTATATTATGAGGTTCTGCAGCATCTGGGGGACATATTATAATGTTCAGCAGCAGCTGAGGTTTGCATTACAATGCTCTGAAGCAGCTAAGTTAAGTATTGTGAGGTTCTGCAACCACCAAAATGCGTATTATGCTGTCTAGCACAGCTACAGTGGGGCACATTTACTAAGGGTGATGCCACACATGGCGTTTTTGGTCCGTTTTTAGTCAGTTTTTCCCATTTATCTTAATAGATAAACAGGTTGCAAGCAGCCAAACGCATGGTAAACAGCCAAAAACGGACTGAAAACGGATGTTTAAAAACGGATCAAAAACGCCATGTGTGACATCACCCTAAGGGTCGTGCGCTGCACTTTTGTCTGACTGTTCACGTTCTTCATGGCCAAAACAGCATGCACAGGTATTTAAGGAGTGTCTTTGCTGAGACTAACGTGGGTGCCATCGGACAGTCAGACTGATTCGAACCGAAAGTATATAACTTTCAAATTGTGTCGAATACCCTATATTAAAGGTACATCACAAAAAAGATAGTGAACTTTGTCGGACCTGTGCGGAGAAGCGACAGATTCATGATTTCTGGCGCACGATCTTAGTGAATCATCGCACACAGCATTATAAATGGACAATGCACTTTAACTGTCCGAATTTGTAAGTAAATTTTCCCCCCTGTGTATTATGAGGTTTGTCAGCAGCTTAGGAGTGTTCTGCAGCAGCTGAGGTGTGGATTATGAGGTTCTGCAGTAGCTGTGAGAATTGCCCTGTTGGCTAAATCACCTAGAAAGTGCCCTGCATATATTTTACTATCGTTCAAGTTTTGTTGCTTTATATGACAATGCTGCAAATTCCTTATTGTACTGGGCTTTTATATTAATATATTTATATATAAATATTTATATTATATTTATATTCTTAAACTTAAATAGGACTGAAAATAGCAGGTTGGTCTTCTTAAGAATCTCAAACCATCTGTTCTTTGTGTTTTCACTACTTCTTTCGGTTTTGCTTCTTAGTATGCACTGTTTGTGGGAATGGTGTGGAGGTTTAATCAGAGCAGTCAAGCGGTGAAAAGCAAATATCGTACAGTGCTTGAGGAATCATTTAATTATGTTTAATTCGGAATTTGTATTAATACAAATCCCACCTTTGTATCTAAGAAAACAACATTAAACACATGAAATGGCAACTAATATGGCATTAAAGCACAACATCTCTGGGCATAATCCTACCATGTCTCTACATACAGCATAGTACATAGTCACATACAGCAAAAGGAGTGACATACATAAAACTGCATGAACAGATTATAGGCACCCAGATCCCAATGTGTCCATATAAAGTCCCATAGGAATTACTCTTGCCGCCACATGGTAACATCATACGGGACACAAAGGCAGCATATATATATATATATATATATATATATATATATATATATATATATATATGGCTTATTTCATGTTTACGTTTATATAATAAAATTCTATTTTATGGGACAAAAAATGCCTTGCTTTGTTTTTATTGTTATGATTCTGAGGCACATTTACAAATAGTTTTTGCTATAAAACCTAAGGTTATATATCTTCTGAACTTTACCCCAACCTATCCAGGTAATTGTGCATCTGTTTTTAATAGTTCAAGGGGATCCTGGAAAACCAACAGGATCCAGTGTAAGCAAAATAAAAAGTATACTTACCCTGCTCCAGCTTCTGGTTCATGGTGCTGTTGGTTCCCTTGCACTGTCCACTGGGGCGCAATTGTCAGGGGTCATGTGGCCAGCTGCTGCCAATCAAGGGCATCTCTTGTTCTATGGCACTGTGGTCTTTTTGTGCTAACCTCTGCCCCGGTCCCTGTGAATTTGGCCTATGGTCCTGTGAGATTGGATCAAATAATTTTTGAAATCATTATAGCCTTACAAGATCTGGTGCTCATAACTTAGAAGCAGAGTCGGCGGCAGTTGTATATCGGTGTAAGGATGTCACAGTGATGCAGTAAAAACAAAGGCACTCTGGGCATTTTTAGACTTTTAGCAGACTCAAATACTGAGTGGATCTGTTGTCCATGTGCTAAGCTAATCGTTCAATTTGACGCCGTCCTTAGTTTTATTGAGAAAAGCTAAAGAGCACACTTTGATTATTTCAGATTTCCAATGTCAAAATAAAACAGTACAGCCCACATTTATTAAAGTGTTTGCAGCAGTTTTTTTTATCTGACTTTGCACTAGAAAGAACATACAAACTGGTTGCACATGTATTTATAAAGTATCTGCACCAGTTTTGTGTCGCAACTGTGTCTGACATGACAGAAAAATGTGCACCTGAAGGGGCATGTCTGCGCCACAGTTCTGCAGAATGAACAAAGTGCACCAATAAAAAAAATGGTGCATTCTGCCAGAGCAGTGCAGGGGGCGCCAGATTCATGAATCACAATTCATGAGTCTGGCGCCCCCTACACACTACACAGGAAAACTGCATATAGTTCTGTTTGCACTGTTTTTGATAGACGGGGGCCTGTGTGTTTGAGTAAATTATATAATATAAACTAATCTGAGGGCTATTGTAGCTATTATTAGATGACTCCATTTATGTATGGCAGAACCTGCTGGGCAAATGGCCTTTGTCAGATGCTGTTTATTTGGCAAAATCTAGGACTACAATGTAAACATCAGTTTTACCTTTTTTTGTCAAAAATATTTGATTAGTACAATTATAGGGGCAAGGCCTAACACAAGAAGCATGTGCCAAAAATAGATTCTATGGGTTTGTTGTTAAAGGGGTTGGCCAGTCTTTTAATTTTAAGTTTTTGCATGTGCCTTTGCCGCCTTCTTGGTAATCCCTGAACTTTCATCAAGGGATTTAGCAGTCCTGCTACTTATTGTATTGGTGTGTAGAGACTTTCTGTGATATTTTGTTTACATGTCTGAGCACTGTTGAATATGAGGAGCTGTAGCAGGAGGTTATGTCTCATCCTGCTCCCTCCCCTTCCCCTCTCCCTGGTGAGAATAGGGGAAGGCTGAAGCCCTCTAAGGAGGTAAAGGCACAGGTACATACACACGCAGAGACATGTCTAATGGAAGAGATATATTGAAAAGTGACCAACCCCTTTTAGTTGAATTTTGGCATTTTGTTCTTTAGGAATATGTCATTTAAAAAAATACATTCATTTAGCCCTGTAAATTACTATTTTAAAATCGTACCTGCATTTTTTTAACCCATGTGAAACACTTAAAAGGTGAATAAACTTCTTAATAGTAGTTTTACGTACTTGAGGGGTTTATTAATTACTGCAATTCGACACAATTGTGATGCAACAGCATGAAACAAAGTGCATCAAGAAAAAACAGGTGCAATTGTGGGCACATCTTAAAAACAGACAGATTGATTAAGAGCGTGCCACACTATTTGATTGTCTGGTGCAAACTGCACTTTAGTGATGCAAACTGCACCAGTTTTAAAATATTTGGGCCACTGACTTCTGTTAACTACAAATTATAATAGTTAGATAATCCTAGGACCACTTATCGGTCGGACCTATAATTTCTATAATTTTATTTCCAAATGTTGGAATGAAGCAACCAAAAAAATGTCCCTTGACCTATAAAAATTAACTTTTATTGCTTACTGATATAAAATAGATCCATGACATTAATGTAAGCTCTTATGTGAAAAACTCAATAAAAACCAGTGGTGGGTGTAGGGATTGACAGAAAATTGTCTTCATACAAAAGATTGGGGTAAGGCGAACCAATATGTCTGTGCGGTTGTATTTTATACTTATTTCAGAAAGGTGTTAGCATTAACAGGGGACTGCGCTATAACATGTTACACTGATGTCTATTTATCCTCTAACTAAAGTTCATGTAGAGGTTTAGGCACAGAGGTGCTGCGTTCCACCAAATATCACTAGTATCTTTTTGCCCTCTAGCCAGGACTCATACATGGATACACACACAGTGAATCACACTTGTATCTTTTTTATCCTTTGATAAGGACTTTAACGCGAAACGCACGTGTATCACCACCTACAATATGCCACTTATTTTATTGATTTGCACACGGCATTCATCTCAGTACCCTGTCTAGCATTGGCACCTTATTGGTCTGTGGTCCAAAATTTGGACTCTTATACACACTCATACATTACTCATACACCAGCCCTATTGATTTGCTGATTTGTGAATCCAGTGGTCGATGCAGCTCGACCCTAGATCAATGATTAGCCTACACCATGTCACCACTCATTAAAAATAAAAAAGCTCAAATAGCCCCCACCGACATGTTTCGCCATTAGCATGGCGTCCTCAGGGGGTATCACGGCTGATTTCTGACTTCTGTTATGGACAGTTGTCGTGCTGTGCATGCACCCTGTCTCAACACAATAGGACACATTTACTTACAATGCCCCTTGAGTTCACTGTCTGTCTATAATGCAGCGTGCGGCAATTCTCTAAGATCAGGCGCCTGAAATTATGAATGTGTCGCTTTCCCGCTCAGGTCCGACAGAGTTAACCATCTGTTTTATGGTGCACATTCAACATAGGGCTCGCAACACAATATCAAAGTTAAATACGGTCCTCAGTCCGAATCAGTCAGACCGTCCAATGGCAGGCCCCCTAATTTGTGTCACATGGAAGCCAGCGCAGCTGTGGCACAAAAGGGTCGCGTGAGACACAATTGCAGCGCAGACCCTTCTTACATACATGTGCAAGCCGTTATAGCAATGCAGAATGTGAACAGTCCAACTAAAGTGCGTTACTCAAATTATATAGAAGCTCCTATTCCTGCCCAGATTTTTGTTCAGTTGGTCACTTAAAATGGACATAGGGCAATGTCCTATGGACCACAAGCTAAAGCTCAGAACCCATTGCTTGCGACCTGTAAATTACTATGGAATCCCTTTAGGTTAATACAGTCAAAGGCTAATTCTGCATTTGGTGTCATCATGCACAGTGAAGTCTATCCCCCCCCCCCCAATGCACAATGATACAAGTGGCAGAGTAGTGTCTAATGCTCCCTGCTCTGCCAGAACTATATAGTCAACCTGCGGATGCTCATAAATCTTAAACCATGCAGTGGTTCCATGCAGTGGTTCCTTCCTCTTCCTCCTTCCAAAAACCTACATGCAAGCCACCACTGTGCAGGGCTGCCCTGACCTGCCATTGCATTACATGTGTTATGGGCAAATGTGTAATTACAGTATATTTGAAAATTGTCACAAAAAAAAAAACATTTTAAATATACAGAATTGAGCTTATAAAGCAAACATAGAAGTGAAATATAAGACTGAACATGTTTGATGAGGTGTTCCGAATTTTCCATAATCTTTTCGGTTGTTAGACTCTACTGAATATTTACACAGGAAAAAATGGAATGTAGTCTCTTGGCTTCATGGCTATGAAGCAACATGCAATATTTTTTTACCTGTTTTAATGGAATATAATTTTATATAAAACGTATATTATTTGCGTTCTAAAAAAGTAATGGTTTACGCTTACATAGTGTGTTTCCTGGCTTAAGGCAATGGAGAAGACAACTCCTTATACATTGGGGCAAATTTACTTACCCGGTCCATTCGCGTTCCAGCGGCGGCTTCTCCGCTCTGGATTCGGGTCCGGCCGGGATTTAATAAGGTAGTTCTTCCGCCGTCCACCAGGTGGCGCTGCTGCGCTGAAAGTAAACTCATCGCGCCGGAATGCACCGAGCTGGACCAGGTGAAGGTAAGCGGTCCTTATGCGACACATTTTCGGTTTTTAAATGCGGCGGTTTTTCCGAATACGTCGGGTTTTCGTTCGGCCACGCCCCCCGATTTCCGTCGCGCGCATGCCAGCGCCGATGCGCCACAATCCGATCGCGTGCGCCAAAATCCCGGGGCAATTTAAGTACAAGCGGCGCAAAACGGAAATATTCGGGTAACACGTCGGGAAAACGCGAATCGGGCCCTTAATAAATGACCCCCATTGTGACAGGCTGAAGGCCTGCAGGCTCTGTCTTGCTGCTTTTACATATATTGCAAAGGACTGTTTCATCACAGCAACAAAGACTGGGAAATTTGATACTGACTGTGGCTCCAAGCAAAACAGCCCCCACCCCTCCCTCGCCTTTCCTTATGGGTAATATGTTCCTACAAAGTCTACTGATTTCCATATGCGACTCTTTCACAGGCACATAACTGAAAGGCAGGTATTTATATTCCCTTTTCAAGTCATTGCTGCAGATACCATATTGCAAAGTCCTGGCATTGCACAATGTACTGAACACATCACAACATTAGTATATTAATATTTTTCCTTCATAATCATTCCCCAAGCAAGAAAAATAGTTTTTTGTGTATATTATCTATATTACATTACCATAGCAGCAAAATATTTCACAGGGTATTATAAGATCTATGTATGTTTTTTCCCATTTAATGTGTATTTTATGTGTAAAGTTAACATAAAGTATCTCTTCTTTGTAACAAAAGAGACAATAACACTTTCACGAATTACTAATATTCATTAATGCGATGATTTCCTTAATTGACATCTTGTCAAACACTCATTATAGCTATCAGTTTATTATTAAAGTATTATTTGCGCTAGGATAGTTACAAGTTATTTATGTGAGTATGTTTGATCCATCTAAAAGGTCAGAATAGACCCTGAGGAGACACTGTAAGTGTATCCTTTTTTTCATTCTCATTACATCTATTCTGTAACAGGAGATGACATATCACCACCTCTGGTTGGAGGGCAAAGCCATACTAGTAATATTGTGACATTTGATCTGGTCTTCCTAGTCCAAGCAGATAAACAGATACCTAGCAAGATATCATAGTGGATAGTATTATATTCGCTGAACCTTAAAGAGAACCTGTCAAGTCAATTGGGGAACCCAACCCAACTGCAGGTCTGTATAGACCTGTGGTTTAGGATCCCAAATCAACATGTATGAGTGTTTTTACTTGGGCTCAATTTAAGAAAAACAAACATTTATACTCACCTAATGTGAGTTTGACATGGCACATAGGACACGTATCTGCAGATCCCGGTGCCTCTTCTCGCATTGCTTCAAGAGAGACCAGGATAAAAACCTGGCTTCATTGTGCATTTGTCCAACGAGCTGTACTATTCCAGCTTCACTTTCCGCAACATCCAGGCATCAAGTGGAACGTAGAACAAGGTAAATATATACACTCACCGGCCACTTTATTAGGTACACCATGCTAGTAATGGGTTGGAACCCCTTTTGCCTTCAGAACTGCCTCAATTCTTCGTGGCATAGATTCAACAAGGTGCTGGAAGCATTCCTCAGAGATTTTGGTCCATATTGACATGATGGCATCACGCAGTTGCCGCAGATTTGTCGGCTGCACATCCATGATGCGAATCTCCCGTTCCATCACATCCCAAAGATGTTCTATTGGATTGAGATCTGGTGACTGTGGAGGCCATTTGAGTACAGTGAACTCATTGTCATGTTCAAGAAACCAGTCTGAGATGATTCCAGCTTTATGACATGGCGCATTATCCTGCTGAAAGTAGCCATCAGATGTTGGGTACATTGTGGTCATAAAGGGATGGACATGGTCAGCAACAATACTCAGGTAGGCTGTGGCATTGCAACGATGCTCAATTGGTACCATGACACCACCACCACCAGCCTGAACCGTTGATACAAGGCAGGATGGATCCATGCTTTCATGTTGTTGACGCTAAATTCTGACCCTACCATCCGAATGTCGCAGCAGAAATCGAGACTCATCAGACCAGGCAACGTTTTCCAATCTTCTACTGTCCAATTTCGAGTCTCAGTTTCCTGTTCTTAGCTAAAAGGAGTGGCACCCGGTGTGGTCTTCTGCTGCTGTAGCCCATCTGCCTCCAAGTTCGAAGTACTGTGCATTCAGAGATGCTCTTCTGCCTACCTTGGATGTAACGGGTGGCGATTTGAGTCACTGTTGCCTTTCTATCAGCTCGAACCAGTCTGCCCATTCTCCTCTGACCTCTGGCATCAACAAGGCATTTCCGCCCACAGAACTGCAGCTCACTGGATGTTTTTTCTTTTTCAGACCATTCTCTGTAAACCCTAGAGATGGTTGTGCGTGAAAATCCCACTAGATCAGCAGTTTCTGAAATACTCAGACCAGCCCTTCTGGCACCAACAACCATGCCAAGTTCAAAGGCACTCAAATCACCTTTCTTCCCCATACTGATGCTCGGTTTGAACTGCAGGAGATTGTCTTGACCATGTCTACATGCCTAAATGCACTGAGTTGCCGCCATGTGATTGGCTGATTAGAAATTAAGCGTTAACGAGCAGTTGGACAGGAGTACCTAATAAAGTGGCCGGTGAGTGTATGTTTTTTTTCTTTCGCCCATGGAAAAAAAAACTCATGCAGGGTGTTTTAGGAAACGTAACCACTGGTCAATAAGGACCCGTGGGTGATTTAGTGTCCCAAATTGCCCTTGCAGATTTCCTTTAAGTAAAAAGTGTAGAGAGTTGACCCTACTTAATAAATACATCATCACACCATCAAACACACACACAGACACACACACACACATATAATAAGTCCGACAAGTTCTTGTAGCCATACATGTGTACATATTAGAAAGTACTACTACTCCAAAAACATAGTGGTAGGTTGATTAGACTGTGAGACCCTTTGGGGACTGGGACTGATTTGGAAAGCTCTGTGCAGCGCTACAGATTCTGTGTGCGCTATATAAATAAAGAATTATTATTACTCTTTTACTTATCCATTTTTAAAATAATTTTAAAACAACAACATAAATTGTGTTACATCTGTGTCACAGTTTTCAGCAGTTTGTACTGTCAGGCTTAGAAAATGCTGAATTTCATCTGGTTTACTTTAGTTGGCTGTCTGAACAGTGCTCTTGTGGTTAGGCTGCTGATTGAAATTACCATGCCCAGCTCTCTTCAAGCTTTACTTCTTTGCTAGCTCTATCGTCCATGCTACTGTTTTGCTACTTGTGCACTTTTGGTTTCCAGTATTTAGCTGTCTTTCCTGACTATTCTTTGTTTCTGCAATTTTGTGCCTGAATTAAAATCTAAGATGCGACCCATATTGCTGACATTCCCTTTGTGTTGTTTGTTTGTCTTGTTTTGTGTCCACACTTTAGCGCAGTGAGGGACCACCTTCATGGTTGTCCCATATCACCTAGGATACGCTGAGGCAAGCAGGCAGAGCTGGAGTTATAGGGTTCACTCTCTTGTCTGTTGTCCTTGAGTCAGGCGTTCCCCATTACACAATTTCTGTTTTATTAAATAGAAAATTTAACCAGTGTTGCTCTTTTATCTCAATCCACGAATCCCCACGTCCGTGTCTCGGCTTATATACATGCTACCGGGTACATTCCTCCTCGTTATGAACCTGGTTTATATTAAAGGAGAACTGGTGGCAGCTTATTGGGCTGTGAAGGTTCCATTTCATGGAGGCTATTGAAAGGAGTCATATAGCCAATCAGGGTTGTGATTTATTGTTGTGTCATATCTGGAAGTTGTGTGGACAACTCTAAATCACTTCCTGCGCCTCTCAGAACCTGTGTGCTCTGGGAGTGTCTTTAAAAGGATAATTAATTGACCTTGCGTACCCATCTGAGGTCATATTTTCCTTCACAGGGGGCATAGCAACGAAACTGCTGGATGTAAAATGTAAAATGTAAAACTTTGCTGTATTTTTTTCCTTGCAATAAAATATGATAACTTTGATATTTTGAATGGAAGCCAAGTAAAATAACACAGGCATAGTTTTATATCAGAAATATGCTGAAGGCAAAGGGAATTTTCCCCTTAATATTAATTTCTGCAACCAAACTGAAGTGTTTTATTGTGTGCTTGTGCTCAGACTTTGTACTTCACAAGAGCCTCATACACCTGCTCCCTAGCAGTAATCTCTCTGTGCTGTATTATATTTATGAGCCTAAGTACAACACTACACATGCCCATTGTGCCTACACCTGGCCGGCCAACTTAAGATTTCCCAATTTCATTATACTGAATAAATTGGAACTGAATACAGAAAATTTCTGTCATAAAATGTATACACCTATGGAATCTAGTGAGCTTTTTCTTCATTTTCAGCAATGTTTAATAATGCATGTTCCATGCTTGGTTATTGATGGCTTGTTTACCATTGCAAATAGACTTTTAACACAGTTTAATTCAGTTTCCAATATTTGTGACATACAGTTTTCTTGCTTGGGACATGATAACTTGAAACCACTTACAATGTAACATTCCCCAACTGTATTAATAGGTAGTGCATGAAATCATCTGGGAGCATTGGAGTTCTATGGTAAAATACTTGTATTACAGAGTATTCACTAATTTAGGTCTTACGACTGGGAACTTCTTCTGATCATGCGAATGCCATTCTTTTTTCCCAAACTAGATGAAGCAGCAGTCTAAGAAGACACAAGGACTGACATAGCAGTCCCATAGAGAATAAATGGAGCAGCAGTGTGCATGGTCACTTGCTGCTACATTCTGATATGCCAGGTTATTTTGGAAAGTTAGTGGGTCTTGGTATTGCAGTTTATCAATCAAGCTGGTAGGATATGTCATTGACATCTGTATTTGTCTACTGTGTATTGTATCCTTAATATAGATGTGATATAGACTGATAATTTTTATTGGATGGGTAACAGTATTTGATTCTCTACAACTTACAGATCAGTTATGGTTATGATGCCCTCAGAAGCAGAGTCCTCCTTCCACAAATCAATGTACAGTGGAACCTTGGATTATGAGCATAATTCGTTCCAGGAGCATGCTTGTAATCCTTATCATTTGTATATCAAAGAAAGTTTTCCCATTGGAAATATAACTTAGTGCTGTGTAGTACAACATATATCTCCTTTATTTCTTCTTCTTTAACCCCTTAACGCTCTGCGCCGTAGCTCTACGGCGCAGAGGTATAAGGGATGTATGAAGAGGGCTCACGGGCTGAGTCCTCTTCATACAAAGGTGGGGGTTTTTGCAAAATGCATAAAACCCCCACCGCTATTAACCCCCCCCGTTGCCGCCGGCAAAGTCGGCGGCGGCATTTAAAAGACGGCGGCGCGCGGGCGCCGCCATCTTTTTTTCGATCGCCACGCCCCCGAACGTCATCGGGGGGCGGCGATCGGTTGCCATGGTAGCCTCGTGTCTTCTTTTGACACGAGGCTATCTGGCAGCTGCAGATTCGTTACAATGAGCCAGTGGCTCATTGTAATGAATGTGCTGCAAAAATGCCATATATTGCAATACAGAAGTATTGCAGTATATGGTAGCAGCGATCTGACCATCTAGGGTTAATGTACCCTAGATGGTCTAAAAGATAGTGAAAAGAAAAAAAAAGTTTAAAAAATAAAAAAAATTAATAAAATATTAAAAGTTCAAATCACCCCCCTTTCCCTAGAACGGATATAAAACATAATAAACAGTAAAAAAACATATTAGGTATCGCCGCGTCCCAAAATGCCCGATCTATCAAAATATAAAAACGGTTACAGGCGGCGGTGACCTCCGAGGCGGGAAATGGCGCCCAAATGTCCGAAATGCGACTTTTACACCTTTTTACATAACATAAAAAATGAAATAAAAAATGATCAAAATGTTGCACAGACCTCAAAATGGTAGCAATGAAAACGTCGCCTCATTTCGCAAAAAATGACCCCTCACACATCTCCGTGCGCAAAAGTATGAAAAAGTTATTAGCATCAGAAGATGGCAAAAATTTTTTTTTCTTTTTTGTACACATTCGTTTAATTTTTGAAAATGTATTAAAACACAATAAAACCTATATAAATTTGGTTTCACCGCGATCGCACCGAACCAAAGAATAAAGTAGGCACGTTATTTGGAGCGAAGAGTGAAAGTCGTAAAAACTGAGCCCACAAGAACGTGACGCACGTGCGTTTTTTTTTCAATTTTTCCACATTTGGAATTTTTTTTCAGCTTTGCAGTACACGGCATGTTAAAATAAATAACATTACGGGAAAGTAAAATTTGTTACGCACAAAATAAGCCCTCACACAGGTCTGTACACGGAAAAATGAAAAAGTTATGGATTTTTGAAGTTGGAGAGCGAGAAATGAGCCGAAAAACCCTCCGTCCTTAAGGGGTTAATATTGTGTTATACAAGTTCCATTTTTGTGAAATGTAAGCTTGTCTTGCATAACACTTGTAGACCAAATACTCCAAGGTTCCACTGTTTTCGTCCGGGCTCACATAATGCTTGTATTATGAAATATTGCTTGTAAATCAAGTTACATTTGTTGTGAAAATGCAAGCTTGAGATTACCTTATGGAAATTGTGAAACATTTTAGTGGCGGCTAACATGGTACAAAACTTTTTAGCTTGTTTTGCAAAACTCTTGCAGACCAGATTACTCATAATCCAAGGTTCCACCATCATTTTCTATTTTTTTTTATTTCCATTTGTCCTCAGCATAATGTAAGATATGTGAATCCCTTTTTGAATGTACAGCCCAATGGAAATAATCATCAATAAATGATAATAAATAATAATCTTAATCCCTTTGTTGGTATGTTTACTTTTGGGGGCTACTTTAAAGGACATCTACCATCAGTTTAATAATAATAATAATTATCTTTATTTATATAGCGCCATCAAATTCTGCAGTGCTTTTCAAATCATAGGGGACACATACAAATATAATATTACATTACAGAGTACAAACAATCATAAGGAACAATGGGAGTGAGGGCCCTGCTCACAAGAGCTTACAGACTATGAGGATGAGGGGGTGACACAAGAGGTAAAAGAGATTGCATAATGGTCCAGCCATTCTTTATAAGGAAACAATATAAAATAATTTAATAAATAATTAAATAAATTAAAATTCAGCAACTTGAACCAGCCATGAGCGATCATCTTATTTACAAGGTCCAAAGTGAAAGTGACTGCAGAGAAGCCTCACTGATCGTTGACTTTTAAGGTAGATCTGGCGGCAGGTACCTCTCATGTGGAGTTGCACAGCCCTTTTTAGGGCTAATTCTTTGGTGGCCCATAACTTTTGTAAATATTGATTCACACAATACAGTATTCAATATTTAATATTCAAATTTCCTAAAAAGGCTACTGGGGCGTGGAGTAGCCGGAGCTGAGGCTACATGTCGCGGCTACTCCACGCCCCAGAAGCCTCTTGTGTTCTGCCTACCCTGACAGCGCACAGCTACTGGTAGCTGTGCACACTCGTCTGAGAAGCTGGGTTCTGCGCATGAACGCAGAATTCGCAGAATGCAGGCTGCCGACTGCGCAATCTCAGCTGAGAAGCCGAAGCTAGTGCGCATGCGTAGAACCCAGCGTGTAGCTCCTGGTAGATGTCAGGAACACAATGAACACAATGGGGCAAATTTACTTACCCGGTCCATTCGCGTTCCAGCGGCGGCTTCTCCGCTCTGGATTGGGGTCCGGCCGGGATTTAATAAGGTAGTTCTTCCGCCGTCCACCAGGTGGCGCTGCTGCGCTGAAAGTAAACTCATCGCGCCGGAATGCACCGAGCTGGACCAGGTGAAGGTAAGCGGTCCTTATGCGACACATTTTCGGTTTTTAAATGCGGCGGTTTTTCCGAATACGTCGGGTTTTCGTTCGGCCACGCCCCCCGATTTCCGTCGCGCGCATGCCAGCGCCGATGCGCCACAATCCGATCGCGTGCGCCAAAATCCCGGGGCAATTTAAGTACAAGCGGCGCAAAACGGAAATATTCGGGTAACACGTCGGGAAAACGCGAATCGGGCCCTTAATAAATGACCCCCAATGAGTAGATAGGGTAGACAATGGGTGGTAGGTTTCCCTTAATTAGAACTCTATACATTGCGATTTCACTTCTGCTTATCAGTCTGGGATGCTCCAGTTATGTGACTAGAGCACCTCAGACAGCCTTATCTTGTAATTTATTCACTCCCCCATTACGCTTCCAGTCCGGCCGCTTCCAGAGTTATAATAAAGAAGTCCTGAGATTAACAATTCTTCAGGAACTGGTTAGTAGGACTACTCTACCATCAGTTTTACTGATGCCCTTTAAGATTTATGTTTGTTGTGGGTGCTTTTAATTAGAAGGTGTCATTAAACAACAGAATCGAGTAAAATACATGTATATGCTATATTCTTTAAGACAAAGCTAAAAACTGCAAACAAAGATTGAGTTGTTGTTTTATAAGAGTCTGCAGTCTTTTAGATAGTATCTTGAAACATATGCCCCTCTTCCGCAGTAATATCAATTGTGAATGTTCTACTACATCCTTGATATAAGCAATTTGTTTTGCATTTAAATGGAAAGTAATTCTAGAAAACATCAAATGGCCTTATCTGTTCTGTTAGATCTTCCATGACTTCGGGGAATGGAAATTCAGACATCATAAGCATAGGGGTTGCCCTATCACATACACACACAGGACATTAGTCAGTTAAACTGACTGGCAGAACCCATGGAGATTACTGTGTAAGGACGCCAGATTGACTCAGGAGCCAGCAAGCCTCAGCAAGTGACTCAGCAGCAGCAGTAACAGCTCAGGAGAACGCACTAATTTAGGCATGATTGTTCTCCTTAAATGCACTTGTATATATTTTTATCTTGTTGCAGCAGCTGTAGTTTGACTCATATCTTGAAACTAAACACCAAGAGGAAATTGTACTTAAATAATCACAAGTGGAATGACTTACCTGCCAAATGTTAATGATGAATCACTTTAGATATTACTTTTTACTTTCCTTAACCTACATTGACCACAATCATATTATGGGGGGAGTGGGATTCAAATTTATGGCAACAGGTATAGAATAAGGTTTACATTCAATATATGAGTGATGTATATAATGGGATCCATGTTTCACTGCTGATGAGTGGAGTCAATGAGAGTTAGACCACACTAAGATGTGAGTTCTTGGTGCTGAGGTCCTTTGTTTGTGGCACTAGCATGACAGCAGAAAGGTCTGTCGGGCAGAAATAGGGCGTCTTGGGCAGGAGTAAACCACATCCATGTCTGTGAGCCCATAGAAATACATATAAATGTGTGCTATCCATTAAAACTGCTAGCACACATCCCCAAGCAATGTTCATGTGCATGACGCCTCACAATTGTATATACCATGAATACTGATTTAACTAAATGCAAACAATCCAGGAGTGTTACATCAGTTGTGATAGACAGTAGCCACATTATGGCTGGATTTTGAAGTGTAAGACCTCAGAAACTAGGAGAGTGTATAATAAAATAATTTTACACAAATCCCACAAATCCTTATGATGCATATTGAAACGCATAGTAAAACCATAATACAGCAATGTTTTTGAACCGTTAGTCTCATCATCTCTTTCCATGTTTCATCTTATCATAGAAAACATATACCGTGTGTCCTGTTGTGTAAGTTCTTCTCTTGATCCCTTTGATAGTCACTTAACATGCATACCCATATCTATATTTAGCTATGGCTAGGTTGAGACCAAGGGGGTTGAATTTTACATGCCTAAAGGAGCACCAGGACTACATATGGATCATGTTTATTGCTTCAGTGGGGTTCCGCAGTAACAACAAGAAAGGAATCTAATAAAATGAAAAACCTAACCATAAAGAACAGTTTTGGCACAATAACGTCTTTTATACTGCAGAAATCCAGAGTGATTAAAGGGAAATGTTACACAGTTGCTTTTAGCTATAAAACTAAACAATAATTATAAAATAAGATTACACGATTAAGTTTAACAAAACCGAATGCTTCTAGTCATAGTATGGATCACAGATCCAAAAGTGAGATTCATGGTGGTACATGTATTTATTGAAATAGATTATTGAAAATACTCTGATAATAATGCTGTTAATTGCTGTTAATGGCAAACTTAAGATGACAATTTTAATCCATTAGAAGATGTAATCAAATTTTCCTGACATTGTTCTTTGACCTGTTTCCACTGCAACCATTTTTTGGTAATTCTGTATTCTACTCCCCACTTTCTTATAGCCATACCTTTTTTTAATATTGCTATTTACAGAGGCAAATGAAGGCTTATCTGTGGTATAAATACAATACCAAAAATAAGTATAGGAGTACAGCACCAGAACTGAGCTTAGTAGATAAGTACAGCTCAGGAACCAATATTGCACTAAAACCAAGTTTATAAATACAGCACCAGAATTAGACTCATAATATAAATACAGCACCAGGACCAAGCTAAATAAATAAAGTATACCCCCTAAATATATTGCAAGAAATAGAGTGCTCACCCACGAAGTGGCCTGACCAGACACCACCCCAAGTGGGCCCAATAGCAGCAGTCGGGGCTGCCATAGCAGAAGATGCTGAGTCCCGGGGGAGGGGGGCAATTGTGGCAGCCTGTGTCTCGGGCTCCTCTCCTCCACACTTATCGAGCTTTGAAACTCTCAAACCAATATTCTTTATTTCTCACATGAATAAAACATGTTTATGCATTTAACGCCCAGCAGCTTTAATAGTTACTAAAGTGGAAATCTTATGTTACAGAAAGAAATACTTTTGTATGTTGCACTATTTTTCAAGTAAATTTATTGAACTAGCTAAAAATAAGGTGGGGGGGGGGGGGGTTGCAATTAATAAAGAAACATCATGTAACCCCACAGCATGTGCCCCACAGTCTGAACGAGGCCTAATATATCATTTTGTTTTCAATGTGTTTTTTCAAACACACCTGATTTTCACCACTTGAAAGATGAAAGAGGAGAGTAAATTTATCCAGATGAAGAAAAGTTTACTAGTATCTTGTAAAACATAACATCTTATTAAACTTTGATGGCCACATGGGAATTTTGTTAATATAATGTAGAACACAATGGGGCAAATTTACTTACCCGGTCCATTCGCGTTCCAGCGGCGGCTTCTCCGCTCTGGATTGGGGTCCGGCCGGGATTTAATAAGGTAGTTCTTCCGCCGTCCACCAGGTGGCGCTGCTGCGCTGAAAGTAAACTCATCGCGCCGGAATGCACCGAGCTGGACCAGGTGAAGGTAAGCGGTCCTTATGCGACACATTTTCGGTTTTTAAATGCGGCGGTTTTTCCGAATACGTCGGGTTTTCGTTCGGCCACGCCCCCCGATTTCCGTCGCGCGCATGCCAGCGCCGATGCGCCACAATCCGATCGCGTGCGCCAAAATCCCGGGGCAATTTAAGTACAAGCGGCGCAAAACGGAAATATTCGGGTAACACGTCGGGAAAACGCGAATCGGGCCCTTAATAAATGACCCCCAATGTTTTTGCCGAAGAATATTTTTGCAGGAAATTGCTTATGAAACTCTGTCTTCTAACTGCATCATCTGACAATCCACTAGCTATATAATTATACAGCCTAATTAAAATGTATGTCTGAGTGTTATGACAACTGAAAAGAGAAGCTCAAGAGTATTTCAGACTGAATTTTTTTAGACTCACAAGAGACACTGCAAACATATAATTTCATTTTAAGATCAGAGCCAAAAGCAATTGCTTATGATACAGTTTCATCAGATCATTCATTATGTCAGCCATTTATAACAGCCAGTCTAATTGGCATCCAGATCACTGTTTATCAGAAATACAGAATGTAGACCTGAAAGATACACAATGAATTATATCTATAATGGATGAAACACTATAATAAGAAAAAATACCAAACATAGGTAAGGTAATCCCCAGGCCCCATTGTGAGTGATATTATTTATATATAGTGGTAAGAACAGGACAATGATATCTGCACCTTAGCGAGTACAATGACTGCTGAACATACTATAAACCCTGTCTTGTATAACATACCTCCCATCCATCCCGGATATATCGGAACAGTCTAAGATTTTGGTCTTTGTCCCACTGTCCAGGGACATGAGTTTCCTCCAGATGCCAACAGTGTTGAATAGGTTATAATGCAAAGAGATGTCAGCATCTATGTTATCACTGTGCCTCTGCTGCCGTGTGTAGCATAAGCCGGCAGGTAAGATGTGACAATGTCATCCTGCCTGCTAGCTTCAGGGCTGTACATAGCAGCAGAGGAGAGGACATCTATGGGGAACAGGGAGAGGTGAGCAACTGTGTTTATTATTGTTTATTAAACAGCAAAAGTAGGGGGCTGCTGTGGGAGAGCTGGGGGCACTAAATGAGAGTGAACTGCTGTGGGGGAGGGGGGCATAATATCAGGGGAAGCTGCTGTGGGGGAATATTATGAGGGAAACTGCTATGGTGGGGCATAATATATGGG
Source organism: Engystomops pustulosus (assembly GCF_040894005.1). NCBI lineage: Eukaryota > Metazoa > Chordata > Amphibia > Anura > Leptodactylidae > Engystomops > Engystomops pustulosus. The sequence goes on from NC_092414.1 coordinate 152,706,719, forward strand.
GGTACTGCTGAGGGGGACCTAATATGAGGAAGAGCTGCCCAGAGAATAATGAGATGTAGCTGCTGGCGGGGCCATAATATGAGAGGGATCTTCTGATGGCGACATAATATGAGGGAGGCTGCTGTGGGGGGGGGGGGTCACAATATGAAGGGGAGCTGCTTGAAGGGGAATAATATCAGGCAGAGCAGCTGGGAGGCACAGTAAGAGGGGGAGCTGGCAGATGCACAATGTGACAGTTATCTGGGGGAAACAATGTAAGAAATGTTGGGCATGTGATATGTGGTTTATTTAGTATTTATTACTCGTTTATTTTTTTATGAAGCAGCAGTAATGGGAAGCTGCTGTGGAGAGGTATATTATGAGGTAAAGCTGCTGTGGTGGGACATAACATAAGGGGGAGCTGCTGGGGGGCACAATAAGTGGCAGAGATGGGGGGGACAATATCTTGAGTTCCACAATGTGAGGGGGAGCTGGCAGAGGCACAGTGTGACAGGGATACAGGCACTTTTGTCTCTCTTAGGCTATATTCACACTAATGCGTGGCCGCTGTACTGTAGTACGGCGGGCACACGCTGGCACCGGGGAGAGGAGGAGGGGGCAAGCTCTTTCTCAGAGCATAATAAGGCAGTTCCTCCTATCAACTGCTGCTACAGACATAAAGATGCAATGCTATTAGTTCTTACATGGGTTTTAAACACCATTACCTGCAAATTTTATCTACCAAGAATAATTGATTGAATCTGTATGCAAGTTTTATTAAAAAAAAATGCAGATCATCACCTAGTTGGTACTTATGAGACCACACAGGGTGAAAAACAAAGACATCAAAAAAGAAGAATGGCACCCACCACTAATAACTGCGCACTCTTAGGCCCCTTTCACACTTGCATTTTTCACACGCGTGTTCTGCTTGTGCCTTTGACGTGCAGAAATTGCATTTCACTCTGACCCATTGTAATCAATGGGTTTTCCCATATTTGCATTTTTTTTTTCACGCACACAGGCACGCTGTTTTTAACACACGTTTAAATCTTAGCATGCTCTACTTTTGCAAGTCATCACGCGTGAAAAACGCACCATATAAGTTTATGGAAATGCTTCAAAAACTCATTGCACTCTGAGACTCATTAAAGTCCAATGCAAGTACAATGCATTTTTCACTGATCATTTGGCATAGAAAAGATAGACCTCATTCCTGAGTCCTTTTCACGTGCGTTATCTGCCCAGGAAAAATGCATTAAAAATGCATTGAAAACACCAAAAAACACATGTGAAAAACTGAGACACTGAACAAACTCTGACTGAAAACTGATTGAACTCTGATGAAAAATTTCACTGACCAAACCCTGATTGCACCTTGATCAGACTCGGACGTGATATGCAACGCAAGTGTGAAAGAGCCCTTATTCAGCAGTTAAACATTGCAGTAGAACACCAGCTACGGCAAGCCATTTTTAACAGGTCAGAGTCTTGGAGAAGAATGTACCTGCTGCCATCCTACTTCTGTATAAAACTACATAGTTATTATAGGTAAGTGCCACTCTACTTCTTTGAAGCCGTCTACAGCTGTACACGTGTAACGCCGAGCACAGCCACTCTATGTATGGACTGTCCTAAAAGCTTGTTACCTGCTGGAAATGTATACCAGTCCCAATGGAGGTAGTGCTATTACAACCTTTTTTGATACTAGAGGATTTAAAATACACCTAACTACAATGAGATTCATTAAACCCTGTACACTAAGTATATGGGGTATAAAGGAAATCAACAAATTGCTACATCTGTAGTTTAATGACTACAAATCAAAAAGAAAAGACAGATGTAATTGCAAAAAATATATATAAATTTTATTGAGGTGAACAAAACATAATACAATCACTTAAAATACCCTCAAAGCGGGTAGAAAGCTCAAATTCTCCAGGCATGAGAACAAGTATTACCATAATTCATGTATATACATCAAGTAATTCATAATGGCAAAAGATGACATAAGAACACACCATAATTCATTAAAATAGAAGAATGGAAGCAGAGACAACACAGTATCAAAAGTACAAGTGTACTGTTCTAGCAGCTAAAGTACAAATAGTAGTTAAAGTGCATCAACAAAGAATAAATAGCAAAAAATATTACCAGTGATATGGGTCCTGGGGGAAGAAAAGTAGAGATGGGCATCTAAAAAACGGACCAAAAACGGGTTCAAAACGCTATCTGTGGCATCACCCTTACTGTGGTAATCTTCTTATATTTGTTATCCATGGCATCCTTTCTACTAGAATCAGCTTTTATAATTATGCTAATGAACCTGAAGAACGTCATGTGACACAAATTTGCGGCCGCATATAAGACGGCCATGTCAATGTACCCTTAGATGCCAAATTATTACAAAATAAATTTAAAAGGGTTATTGTTGTGAGAAAACATAAAATCTTCCAGTGTACTATTTTTTCAGTGACCAAGTGGAGTGAATTAAATTAGGTAAACTCCTGTAACGATTCTCTACATTGTGACATTCAGAAGTATGGCATCTGTATACTGTCACAACACTAGCATGCCTGACTTTCTTGTTATGCATTGCCACAGTCAAGGAACAAACGATTGGTATGAATCAATCCAGTCACTTCCTGCACCTGTGGGGATTCAAGTACAGATATATCATTCATTTATGAGCACTCACGTGATGTAACCACATACACAGGAAAGTGTATGGGAAGAATCATCTGCTTTCTCTGAAACTGCACAGTCAGCATCTTGCTCCTGTGGGATTGTTAGTTCAGTTAATTAAGATCTGCTCAATGGTTTGCAGTAATTCTTACAAGCAGCTAGAAGTGAAATCTGGATCTTCTACGCTGGAAAGTCCAATATTAAAAGATAATACAAGCCACTGCATCCCTCTATCATAGTCATTTAATAGTGATTTGCAACGTGCAATCTTATAGATGGATGTAGTAGATTCAATAACGACAGGTTTAATTTACAGCCTGCTAATAAAATCATCACAGGCCTCTAAAATAATATATGTAGCAGTATACTAGAAGCTAGAACTAGGTCCTTGCTTACTGTGGATTTCAGCTTCTTATTTTCATTTATATAGTCATAAGAAAAGATAATCAATGTTTATTTATGACATATACTATTGTAATGTATCAATCTATGAACATACATATACTATACATATACTATAGGTACAAGTATCCTTTTTGTTTATAGTCATGATAATTCTGGATGCAGCTGATAAAACTTCAGCATGTGATTGCATCATATCTCCCAAAGGAAGGTTCACTGTAAATAGTCATATTTACTCACGTGCACGTCTAATGGAACACACAGGTGTAAGTAGTAGTGATTGGTCCCCATACCGTGAAGTACTCAACAAAATCTGTTCCCAATCCACAACCTTATGCTACTGTATTATACTGCAGATTTTCTGCACAAAAAAAAAAATCTGCTTGCACAATCCACATGTAATCTGCAACGCGTGCAGATAGCCTTAATGTTCCTTACAGATAGCATGTTGTCAGGATTCAGGGGTAGTGGACCCACTGTACCACCGCGGAAAATAACGTAAGCCAACACCTAAGAAGCGGAGTAATATTGGCTCCTGGTTTTACCAGAGCCCGCCGCAAAGCGGGCCGGACTTGCTGCGGCGTGGTACCACCAGGTCACTCCACAGGCGCGACAGGCAGTACGGAATCAGAGTCGGGGATGTAGCAGAAGGTCAGGAAAGGTCCCTTTAAATTTTACATAGCTGACGCATGCAGCCCTAGGAGGCGGGGATGTGCGCGCTGAGCCGCGGGAGGCACCGCTGAAACCCGGAAGGGTAAGTGAGGCAGCAGGCACGGAGGGGCACACGGATGGGTCCTGTGGCACATGTCCTGAGCTGATTCTGTATTTCACAGAATAGTGCAACTCCTAACTCTAACTTCTTTGTGTCACTACTTGTTCTCACTCAAGGCAAATCTGTTGGTGTCCAAAGGAGTTGGCAGCCGCTAACCGTACGCAGCCACTACGGCTCCTGAGCTGCTGCACACTGGACAATGACGAGAACTGTTCTGATCGGAGAAAGCAATTCATTTTTCTGAAAGTGGGGGAGATGTATTGAGAAAAATGTGCCAAAAATTATCAGGGAATTGGAGTAGATGACAACCCTAAACTTATGTTTTTAGGACACTTTTGAGATTGTTGAGGTTTATTGGTGCTGTACAGTTGTACAGAAAGAATAGCAAGGGCACATATATCTGTTCATTGTATGTGGAAGAGGGGTGCAGTGGCTATGACATTCCTGTTGTAGTTATGGTGCTTAGGAGCAGCACAAAGAGCGATTCTTTGGGCCCGCAACACCATGTTTGCAGTAACAAAGCGTTTTTAAGGCATAGTACAAAGTGTATAGGTAAAGGCCCAACCTCTACACTTATCCACCACTCTGGCTGTAGATGTAGGGATCCTTGGTGGTATCAATCTTACACAGGGATCTTATTCGGAACCCGGCACCGACCAAAACAGCAGTAACAATAAGCTGGGTCGAGATGGCTGGTTGGATGGTGTCCCAAATTATTTACTCACAGTCTGGTATAGGTAGCTTCAGGCTGGATGTGGATCGATGGCTGTTTTAGCAGCAAGAAAGTGCAAACTCCTGAAGGTGGATCTCTGCTTGGGCCTGGTCTCCACACAGACCAAGTGTGCCAAGGCAGTGTGCCACAGACACATGTGCTTCTATGAAGTTTCTCAGTACTCTCTCCAACTCTGACTCCTTTTCCTATCTCTGGGAGAACCCTGGAACTTTCCAGCCACAGGAGGGTTTTTTAAACTCCCTCATGAGGTGGCAAGCTCATTATCCAACCAGCATTCTCTTTACAATGTAAGAACAACAAGGTATCTTATTGTTTACAAGAATTATACCTTCCTTCTCAGGCAGAGGGGTTTGGCAGTGGGTCAGTAATGGTGTGGGGTGGCATTTCTTTGGAGGGCCGCACAGCCCTCTCTGAGACCGTATACTGGTGAAGTTGGCCCTGGGTTCCTCCCAATGCCAGACAATGCTAGACCTCTTGTGGCTGGAGTATGTCAGAAGTTCCTGCAAGATGATGGCATTGAAGCTATGGACTGGCCCGCTTGTTCCCCAGACCTGAATCCGATTGAGCACATCTGGGACATCATGTCTTGCTACATCCATCAATGTCACATTGCACCACAGAGTGTCCAGGATTTGGGGGATGCTTTATTCAATGTCTTTTCAGGAGATCCCTCAGAAGACCATCCCCAACCCCGTCAGGAGCATGCCGAGGCATTGTAGGGAGGCATGTCATACAGCCACGGGGAGGCCACACACAATACTGAGCCTCATTTTAAAAGGTTGGATCAGCCTGTTGGGTGTTTTTCCACTTTAATTTTGTGGGTGACTCCAAATCCAGGCCTCCATTGGTTAATAAATTTGATTTACATTGATGATTTTTTTTTTGACAGCACATTCAAATTTGTAAATAAGAATTCAATGAGAATATTTAATTCATTCAGATCCAGGATGTGTCATTTGAGTGTTCCCTCTTATTTTTTGAGCAGTGTATAACAGCCCTCCTGAATTATATATGGGATGCCTAATTAATTTATATATAGTGGAATCCAAATGTATATATATATTGTACCAGTAGCTCCTTAATTTATTTACATATGTCAGTAGCAGTTAGCATACCTTAATTTATTTGCATATTGCACCAGCAGCCCCCTTTTAATTATATACAGCACCAACAGCCTCCTTATGAAATTACATACAGTACCATTAGCCCCCTTAACAAATAATATATATCAGCAGCAGCCACTTTATTGAAATACATACAGGTTTTATGCCAGGCTCCTGCAGGCTGACATAGGTGACACTACTCTTATATGCGGCCCCTGCAATTGAGTCTTTATCAGAATTCATCGTTGGACATCTAAATCAAGTTCAGACTATATATGTTCCATCTAAAGCATGACACATGCTCTCTTTTATTACTTACTGTATATACTCGAGTATAAGCCGACCCGAGTATAAGCCGAGACCCATAATTTTACCACCAAAAACTGGGAAAACCTATTGACTCGAGTATAAGCCGAGGGTGGGAAATGCATTGGTCACAGACCCCCCCAGTATATAGCCAGCCAGCCCCCTATAGTATACAGCCTGCCCCCTGTAGTATACAGCCTGCCCAGTTTGCCCCCAGTAGTATACAGCCAGCCCAGTCTGCCCCCAGTAGTATACAGCCAGCCCAGCTTGCCCCCAGTAGTATACCACCAGCCCAGCCTACCCCCAGTAGTATATAGCCAGCCCAGCCTGCCCCCAGTAGTATACAGCCAGCCCAGCCTGCCCCCAGTAGTATACAGCCAGCCCAGCCTGCCCCAGTAGTATACAGCACAGCCCAGCCTGCCCCCAGTAGTATACAGCACAGCCCAGCCTGCCCCCAGTAGTACACAGCACAGCCCAGCCTGCCCCCAGTAGTATACAGCACAGCCCAGCCCAGCCTGCCCCGAGTAGTATACAGCACAGCGCAGCCTGCCCCCAGTAGTATACAGCACAGCCTGCCACCAGTAGTATACAGCACAGCCCAGCCTGTCCCCAGTAATATACAGCACAGCACAGCCTGCCCAGCATTTAAAAAAATTAATACACTTATATACTCACCCTCCGGTGGCCCCGATGTGCAGCGCTGCTCCCCCGATGTCCACTCGGGTCCTCTTCTGTAAGATCGTGCTGGGCGCCGCCAAAGCTCTCTCTCGGCCGGCAGCCGCATAGTATGACGCGCCGCTGCTGACGTCATACTAGGCGCCACCCGGGAGAGAGCAATGGTGGCACCCAGCACAATCTTACAGAAGTCGGGCACGGAAGCCAGAAGAGGACCCGCGCGGACATGGGGGGCAGCAGCGCTGCACATCGGGGCCACCGGAGGGTGAGTATATAAGTTTATTATTTTTTAAGTATTTTTTAAGTTTTTTCAGCACATATTGACTCGTGTATAAGCCGACGGGACGTTTTTCAGCACATTTTTTGTGCTGAAAAACTCGGTATATACAGTAAATTGAAAACTCATAAGCAAAACATTACAACAGAAAAAAACACAATACATATTTTAATACTGCACTCTTTCTACAACTTGTCCATCCTTATGTATGTTGTCAATAACACCCTGGTTCTTTAGAGATAGCATAAGATATTTGGCAAAATATTAAGGTCAGAAATATCTTTCTCAGCTTTTCCTAAATGATTGTGAACTCTAGGATCAACCAAAACTCTAAGGCTTTGACACGTCTGCTTGAGAGACTTGAGGAATCCGCCACAGAGGACAGGAGTACTGTAATTACCAGTAATTGGGTATTCCAAGAGAATACATTTTATGGTAAAAGTATTGCCACCAGTGTAAAACAGACTAACCTCAGTGAGTACAGTAATCAAATTATCTTAAGGGATCCTGGGGGGAAGGGATCACTACAATAACTGATTAATGTATACAGATATGCAGTTTTTGTTAACTATTTGTTAAACCACTTTTCAGGCTCTTGATAAAGAACTGTGTTCCAATGTTCTGTATATATGAATTCCAACCATTATGACAGATATTTTATAACAATTATTACACAAATCTAAACTTTGTAATGTTTAGCTTTTTTTTGCTCAAAGTATCATAGTACAATACCCTTATAAACATGGCTATTTTTGCCGATCCTGGATTAATGCATATATACAGTTAATAAATAAGAATCGTGTGTGAGGTTAACATGACAGAAGAAGTGTAAGACAAAGCATGTAGAAGAGCAGGAAGCAAAATGCTAAACTCAAGAGGTTATGAGGTTATTAGTTTACCTAACGCTAATCTCATGGGTACAACACTTACTGTTTGTGCAAATTCTAAAGATCATTCTATTTGTATCTACAGTGCAAGTAGCTTATGAAATGGACTAAACACATTATTATAGCCCTGACTGTTGAGTAAGATGTAATATTATAATGTAGCATCAACTCTATATGGGCAAAGCATCATATTCATAGACATATCACATGAAACTAGACAATCCATGCATTACAAGATGAACCGTTATGATGAATAGTTATCATGTACCACTGCATTATGTTTGTAGGAGAAATCTATAAAAACCTCTCTTTGTTTGAACACTTGTGGTTTTGGCTCACAATAAATGATGCAAAAACTGATGAAATAACTGAAATGTGAGCTAGTCCTAATATTCTTTTTTCATTGCAGGTACAGTCTGGAAGAGTGGTTGAAAAGTAATGATCATTTCCCCCTTGGATGCCAGTGTTCATTGAAGAATGTTTTAGCACTATTGTTGTGAAGTAACTTATCATTTCTGATACATGAAATTATATCAATGATGTCAGCAAAAAAGGTGTACCCCTTCACCAGGCCAGATTATGTGGTGGGCGCCCGGGGTGCGCACCTCGGAGCCCCCACCACTTTGCTAGTACTGGGGGCCCCCACCAATGGCGATTTCCAGTGTGGGCGATTCAACACACTGCCACCCACTAGATGTGTGTAGAACCGGCTATTCAGAAGCGGCCAGTAGATTTGATGGCAGAGCAGCAAAAATATGTTCCCTGCTCTACCATGTCAGACATGCACGCAGGAAGTCATTGTCCTGGCGCAACCAGGGCAGTGACAACACACACATGTATGCACCAGACGTTTGACCTGTCGGAAAAAAAGGAAGTTGATCCACACAACTGGGGAGTGGGAGAAGGTGAGTTAAGTTTTATTAATTTACTGGGTACCATTTATAGTAATTGCTGGGGTGGGGGACTTTATATAGTCTTTGGTGGGGGTGGGGGAGCTGTAAATAGTTATTGCTGGAGGTGGGGGGACTGTATATAGTTATTTCTGGGGGGGCAGGGGCTGTATATTATACAGCTATTTCTGGAGGTTAGGGGACTGTATATGGTTATTGCTGGGGGGCGGAGGGCTGTATATAGTTATTGCTGAGGTTGGGAGCCATACATAGTTATTGATTTGGATGGGGGTGTATGTAGATATTAATGATGGTTGGGAGCTGTATATAGTTATTGCTGGGGGTGGGGGCTGTATATGGTTATTGCTGAGGGTGGGAGATGCATATAGTCATTGCAGGGGGCTGTATATAGTTATTGCTGGAAGTCTGTATTTAGTGATTGTTGGGGGTGCAGGTGTTCATTGAAGAGTGTTTTAGCACTATTGGTGTGAAGTAACTTTCATTTCTGGTAGACGAGGCACAATCCTTGAGGCCCCCACCACTTTGCTACTACTGGGGACCTCCACCAATGGCGATTCAGGCGGTAGAACAGAACCAGACGATGTCAGTGCAATGTATGCACCAGACGTTTGACCTGTTGGAAGAAAAGAAAGTCAATCTGGACACCTGGGGAGTGGGAGAAGGGGAGTTAAGTTTTATTATTTTACTGGGTACTGTTAATAGTTAGTGCTGGGGGTGGGGGCTGTATATTATATTGTTATTGCTGGAGGTGCGGGGACTATATATAGTTATTGCTGGGGGGAGTTGTTTATAGCTATTGCTGGGGATGGGGGGCTGTATATCGTGATTAATGGGGGCGCTGTATATATTTATTGCTGGGGGGTTGTATATATTTATTGCTGAGGGGCTGTAAATAGTTATTGCTGGATATGGGGTACTGTATATAGTAGGGCTGTATATATTTATATATATTACAGGGGGTAGTGCTGTTTATAGTTATTGCTGGGAGTGGGGACTGTATATAGTTATTGCTGGGAATGGGAGCTGCATATACTCATTGCTGGGGGTGGGGGGCTATATATAGTTATTGCTGTGGGGGCCCATTTATAGTGATTACTAGGGACACATTATATATTTATTGCTGGGAGATGTATATAGTGATTGCTGTGGGCTGTATATAGTGATTACCGGGGGGGGGGGGGGCGGTCTGCCTACAGTGATTGCTAGGGGGCTGTATGTAGTTTTTGCTGGGGGGACTGTATATAATTATTGCTGGGGGTCTGTATGTATTTATGGTTGGGGGCTATATGTATTTATAGCTGGGGGGCTATATGTATTTATTGCTGGGGGGCTATATGTATTTATTGCTGGGGGGCTATATGTATTTATTGCTGGGGGTCAGTATATAGCGATTGTTGGGGGGGCTGTATATAGTTATTACTGAGAGTCTGTATGTATAAATCTTTTTCTAAGCTTTGAAGATGGGTTAATACACTATTTGACGGCCCACTACATACCGTATATACTCGAGTATAAGCCGACCCGAGTATAAGCCGAGACCCCTAATTTTACCACAAAATACTGGGAAAATCTATTGACTCGAGTATAAGCCGAGGGTGGGAAATGCATTGGTCACAGCCTCCCCAGTATATAGCCAGCCAGGCTCTGCCCCAGTGTATATAGCCAGCCAGACCCTGCCCCAGTGTATATAGCCTGCCAGACCCTGCCCCAGTGTATATAGCCTGCCACACCCTGCCCCAGTGTATATAGCCTGCCAGACCCTGCCCCAGTGTATATAGCCTGCCAGACCCTGCCCCAGTGTATATAGCCTGCCAGACCCTGCCCCAGTGTATATAGCCTGCCAGATCCTGCCCCAGTGTATATAGCCTGCCGCCGCTGCCGGACAGATCGCACAGAAGATATACAGGGGTTACCGGAAAGGTGAGTTTAGATATATTTATTTTTTTGACTCTCGAGTATAAGCCGAGTTTGGGTTTTTCAGCACATTTTTTGTGCTGAAAAACTAGGCTTATACTCGAGTATATAAGGTAATACATGGAGTGATGTATATTCTCTTCTCATGTTGTAACATAAAAGATATATGCTTTACCAAGTTTTTACTTATTAAGAACTGAAAAATGTGGTATATATTGTGCGTATTCATTCAATGCTTTGAAGGACCATCTTTAGCAGCAATAATATCGGCAATGTCTCTACCAGCTTTGCACATCCAAGACTGGAATTTTGCCCATATTTCTTTGCAAAATAGTGCTAGTTCAGCCAGATTTCTTGGAGAACATTTGTGAACAGCAATTTTCAAGTCATAGATTCTCAGTAAGATTTTGGTTTGGACTTTGACTGAGCCATTTTAAAACATGAATATGCTTTGATTTGAACTGCAGCCTTGAAGCTTTGGCTGTATGATTAGATTTGATATCCTGCTGGAAGGTAAACCTACTCCCCAAACTCAAGTCCTTTTCAACCTTTAACAGATTTTCCATCTATATTCCCTTTAACTCTTGCTGGCTTCCCTGCCGAAGCAAAGCGTCCTCACAGCATGATGCTGCCACTGCCATGTATCATATTTGGGATGGTGTGCTCAGGCTGATGTGTAGTGATGGCTTTCTTCCACACTTCAGGGGGCAGTTATTATTTTTGGCACTAGGCTAAGGCATTACTCGGAGAAGCTGGGCTCTAAAGCAGACTCATACATATTTACACACTTTTACAAACATACTTGCATGTATACAGTGATGCACACATATTTATGCACTCATGTATACATTCATACATATGGCATATATGCATAATGTACACACCTGCAGTATATACACTTCAAATACACATACATAAAATATACAGGCATTTTATACACATACACATATAGCATACAGTATTTACATAAAATACTTAGACATACAGTATATACACACATACTGCATATATATAATATACACACATACATACAGTTTATACACACCATACACTCAGCATATAATAATTATAATACACAGAAAGCATTTTCACACTATATGCATACAGCATATACACATACACAGCAGATATACTCATACATACACTCATACAAACATATGTATATATTCTCTGTCAAGTAGTCTTCTTATCCAGGAGGTTTATCAGAGGCCACAGATATAATTTCATGCAGCCCCGTAGCTATAGACAACATGGAGGACATAGACAGCAGGGGGGATATTTATCATACGCTGGTGCTCGTGCGCCAGCGTATGATAGCCCCGCCGCTGCAAATTCGCAGCCCGATACATGAAGAGGCTTCTGCCTCTTGATATATCGGGCTGCCAGCCGCGCAGCGTTTTTCCTACGCCAGGCAGGGCCTGGCGTAGAAAAAAACGCAACCGGCGACTTTTCACGTATGAAAAGTCGCCGGCAGCAGCGAGTGCGCAGGCGCGGGGACAGTAACGCCCCGCGCCGGCCCACTCCAGTCCGGCCGCGCCCCCCGCTCGGCCGGCCGCGCCCCCCCTTCACGCCCCTTCGCGCCCCACTGGCGTGAAGGTGGCGGATTGTGAAAAATAATCACAAAAGCTAGCAATAAGCTAGCATTTGCGATTATTTCAGGGCCTCTGCGCCACTGGCGGTGCGCAGAGGTCCTGATAAATATCTCCCCCAGGAAGGAGAGATGATAGATTCCTAGTGCTGCCATTCCCTTCCGCAACATTCTTTTTCTGAGCTGCCGGCTCAGCCGTTTACTGTGGAAGATGTGCATTGTTACATGCAGCATTATATATATACAATGAATGTACATTCTTTAGTGTGTCAGGTCAGGTGGCCGGGCCCCCTGAAACTGCAGGCACCATAGCACCTCCTATGGCTGTTACCCCAGTAGTTACACCCCTGACACTAGATGTTTTTTTGGCAGCCAATTTTAGTGTTGATTTACACTGTGATTTTATACTGTGGCACATGGCCTTAATGTATTTGGCACACTGTAAAACTCATGAGTGTCAAAAATGACAAACCACATTCATGAAGGGGTTAGAAGGTTGTAGACTTACTTTTTGTTGGTCTAATTATGTGGCACAAATTGCGCCAAGAAGTGTTGGAAAGCTAGACCTGCAAGAAAAGTGTTAGGATTCAAGGGCTGCACCCATATTGAGTGGCAGAGAAAAAAGTTGCTAGAGTCAGAAAAGAAGCTAGATTGTGGTACCAACATATACTAAATATAGTGCACATGGAAAAGCAATAAAAGAAATGCAGCTGCCAAAAAACTGGCGCAAAGCATTTAATCAAATGGTTATATGTTGGCCCCATCCTATTAGACCACTTTGTTTGCTTTGCCCCCTACAGAGCTGTTTGCAAGTAGAACTTCTTTGCTTCAAAATGTAATTCGTCTTACCAATTTTTCATTAAGTCCCTAAAAGTTAAGCCCTAAAACAACTTAATCAACAAAATAATAAAAATATTACGCCGCTCAGTAGACGGCAATGTAAAATCAAAGGAAAAATTCTCCCCAAATGAGTTTTATTTTGTAGTCAAACATAAAAAAGCTGTATAAATGGGATATTGCCATAACCATACTGACCCATAGAACATAAGTAGCATGTTAGCTATGGTATTTGGTGTATAAAACACAAAAAAACCCCATAAAAATCAACTACAGATTTTGCACCCCCCCCCCCCAAAAAAAAAGCTATTGAAGGTTAAACAACGGGATATTGAATCTCCAAATATAGTGTTACTGCAGTCCTTGAGGGGTCTAGTTTTTAAAATAGGTCCACTCTTTGGAGGTTTTTTACTGCCCTGCTATCTTAGGGGTTCAGCAATTGGGACATAGTACCTGAAATCTGTTCCAGCAAAATCTGCCAGTAGACGCTCCTTTCCTTCCGAACTGCACTGTGCGCCCATACAGCAGTTTGTGATCACCTGAGGGAAATTACTGCATTCTAGAGAAACTGTGTAACAAACTATGGGGTGCTTTTACTCTTTAAACCCTTTTAAAAAATAAAAATTTAAGGGCCAATGTAAGGTTTTTTTGGAAAAACATTTTCACTTACACGAGCCATTGTAATTACTATCTATAAACCATCTGTGGTGACAAAAAGTTTAAAATAAACCTTGATAAATTCTCTAGGTGGTGTGGTTTCCAAAATAGGATCATTTACTTGTTCACTTGTAGCTCATGCACCTGAAAGAAAGGTCATCAAAATCTATGCTCTAGGTATTGCTCTACACGCAAGAAACTGCACAACAAAATCTGTTATGCGTTTTTTCATTTTATCCTGCATGAACATGTAAATTTTAGGAAAAAAAAATAATTTTGTCAAAATTTTTAAATTCCAAATAGAACCTCCATTTTGTTTTAATTCTTGTGAAATGCTTAATGTGTTAACAAGCTTACCAAAGGCTGTTTTGAATAGTTTGAGGGGTGCAGTTTTAAAAATGGGTCGATTTGTGGGGAGTTTCTAATAAATAGAACTTTGAAAACCCTTAGGAAGATGAATTATCCTCTAAAAAATTGAATCTGAAATTGACTAAAAGGAAATATACCATTTGATTTCATGCATTATGAAGCAAACACACTTTGAGAATGCTGTAGCTACACTAATGCAGGATCATATCTTGGTTAATCCCTGTGCTGAGTGGTTTTGCTGAAACAACCATTATAAAATTATGATAATGAGGCTTGGTGCTTTTCCCCTCATAGTAGTTATACACTGCTCCTGAGAATGATGTAATCACTGTATTGTGTCTGACAGGCAGAAGTAATCAATCAATCGCTGCACCATCCCCACGCTGCTGTGTATGAGTGATCCAGCTAAGGTTGATTACTCCTGTCTGGGCAGTTCAGGAAGCTCCATCTAATGTGTTTATGAACCACAGGCTGAATCCAAATCAGCTTTTCCAAGGTCCTGAATGTTTTAATTGTTTTTTCAGTAAAACTACTCAGCTCAGGGATTAAACAAGATATTCTTCTGCATCAGTGTAGCTACAGCATCCTTAAGGTATGTTTGTTTCACAATGCATGAAATCAAGTGGTAGATTTTCCTTTTGGAAAAGCCCTGTTCGAACTGTAAACCTCCTAACGTCCTAATAAAATAAGTTAACATATAAAAAGTGATGTTGACATTAAGCAGACATATACTTAATGTTAGTTAGAAACCAATTTGGGCAGTTAGGCTAACTCTTTGATGAGCATAATATTTAAAAATCAAAAGCTCTCAAGTTTTTACCAAATTTCCATTTTTTAAAATAAATAAGTGCAAAATGTTTAACCCCTTAACGCTCTGCGCCGTAGCTCTATGGCGCAGAGGTATAGGGAATGTATGAAGAGGGCTCACGGGCTGAGTCCTCTTCATACAGAGGTCGGGGTTGTTTCGTTGGCGCCGGTAAAGTCGCCAACGGCATTTAAAAGACGGCGGCACGCGGGCGCCGCCATCTTTATTACGATCGCCGCGCCCCTGAACGTCATCGGGGGGCGGCGATCGGTTGCCATGGTAGCCTCGGGTCTTCGTTTGACCCGAGGCTATCTGGCATCTGCAGATTCATTACAATAAGTCAGTGGCTCATTGTAATGAATGAGCAGCAAAAATACCATATATTGCAATACAGAAGTATTGCAGTATATGGTAGGAGCGATATGACCATCTAGGGTTAATGTACCCTAGATGGTCTAAGAAATAGTGGAAAAAAAAGAAAAAAAAAGTTTAAAAAATAAAAAAAAATTTATTTATAAAATATAAAAATTTCAAATCACCCCCCTTTCGCTAGAACTCATATAAAACATAATAAATAGTAAAATTCACATACACATTAGGTATCGCCGTGTCCCAAAATGCCTGATCTATCAAAATTTAAAAACGCTTATGGCTGGCGGTGACCTCCAAGACTGGAAATGGCGCCCAAATGTCCGAAATGCGACTTTTACACCTTTTTGCATCACATATAAAATGGAATAAAAAATTATCAAAATGTCGCACAGACCTCAAAATGGTAGCAATGTAAAGGTCAGCTCTAGAGATGAGCGAGCACTAAAATGCTCGGGTACTCGTTATTCGAGACGAACTTTTCCCGATGCTCGAGTGCTCGTCTCGAATAACGAGCCCCATTGAAGTCAATTGGAGACTCGAGCATTTTTCAAGGGGACCAAGGCTCTGCACAGGGAAGCTTGGCCAAACACCTGGGAACCTCAGAAAAGGATGGAAACACCACGGAAATGGACAGGAAACAGCAGGGGCAGCATGCATGGATGCCTCTGAGGCTGCTTAATCGCACCATTATGCCAAAATTATGGGCAACAGCATGGCCATGACAGAGTGACAGAATGAAGCTAGATAGCATCTAAAACATCCAATAATTGACCCTGACACTATAGGGGACGGCATGCAGAGGCAGCGGCAGCAGGCTAGAGAGTGTCATGGCGACATACCCTAAATGGACTCAGGCTTCAAACCAATGGGTGGCAGAGAGGAACCAAAGGAGGTGAGCAAGAAGCGCTCAAATAATATCGGTACATGATAAAAGTTTGCCAGTATATTTTGTGGATTACACAGCAGGGTGGCGACAAAGTTAACATGGAAGCCATGAAAACAACCCAAAATTCTGCCTGACACAGCTCGTTTGATAAGGGGACCATGTATGGAGGCAGTGAACTAGTAGTAGATTAAAGGTGCTGCAGTTAAAACTATGTTAGTTGGATCTTGGCATGGAGCTGGCGCTCCGCTGCCAGGCGAGCTTTCGCCAATCCAAGCCCCTGTCTCTAGGCTACTCCCCAAACAGCACTTCTAAGAACCTTTTGTATAAGATCAAGTGTAGTAGCGTTCTTATAAGTTTGGGATATGGCGGGTGAGGGGAATGTAAACAGATGCGCAAGAAGCGCTGAAATAATATCGGTAAATGATAAAAGTTTGCCAGTATATTTTGGGGATTACACAGCAGGGTGGCGACAAAGTTAACAAGTTTGATGTGGAAGCCATGAAAACAACCCAAAATTCTGCCTGACACAGCTCGTTTGATAAGGGGACCATGTATGGAGGCAGTGAACTAGTAGTAGATTAAAGGTGCTGCAGTTAAAACTATGTTAGTTGGATCTTGGCATGGAGCTGGCGCTCCGCTGCCAGGCGAGCTTTCGCCAATCCAAGCCCCTGTCTCTAGGCTACTCCCCAAACAGCACTTCTAAGAACCTTTTGTATAAGATCAAGTGTAGTAGCGTTCTTATAAGTTTGGGATATGGCGGGTGAGGGGAATGTAAACAGATGCGCAAGAAGCGCTGAAATAATATCGGTTAATCATAAAAGTTTGCCAGTATATTTTGTGGATAACACAGCAGGGTGGCGACAAAGTTAACAACTTTGATGTGGAATGCCCTGTAATAGCTCTTGGGCGGTGTGCCTTTTATCGCCTAGGCTCAGCAGTTTGAGCACCGCCTGCTGTCGCTTAGCGACGGCACTGCTGCTGTGCCTAGAGCTACCGACTGATGGTGCCATGCCCACGGATGGTAATTCGGAGGAGGAGGAGGTGGAGGAGGGGTGGGAGGAGGAGGAGGTATAGTAGGCCTTTGAGACCTGGACCGAGGTAGGCCCCGCAATCCTCGGCGTCGGCAGTATATGACCAGCCCCAGGGTCAGACTCGGTCCCAGCCTCCACCAAGTTAAGTGTAGTAGCGTTCTTATAAGTTTGGGATATGGCGGGTGAGGGGAATGTAAACAGATGCGCAAGAAGCGCTGAAATAATATCGGTTAATCATAAAAGTTTGCCAGTATATTTTGTGGATAACACAGCAGGGTGGCGACAAAGTTAACAACTTTGATGTGGAATCCATGAAAACAACCCAAATTTGTGCCTGACACACCTCGTTTGATAAGGGGACGATGTATGGAGGCAGCTATATGGACGACTTTTGGAGGTAGCAATGGAGACAACGTGTGGAGGCTGCTATGGAGACAATTTAATTTGGATAGTGCCTGTATGTGGCAGTCCAAAAAAGTTTTCAAACCAGAGGAGCAGGTAGGTGGCCCTCCAGAAAAATGGAATAGATTGAGTGCCTGTATGTGGCAGTCCAAAAAAGTTTTCAAACCAGAGGAGCAGGTAGGTGGCCCTCCAGAAAAATGAAATAGATTGAGTGCCTGTATGTGGCAGTCCAAAAAAGTTTTCAAACCAGAGGAGCAGGTAGGTGGCCCTCCAGAAAAATGAAATAGATTGAGTGCCTGTATGTGGCAGTCCAAAAAAGTTTTCAAACCAGAGGAGCAGGTAGGTGGCCCTCCAGAAAAATGGAATAGATTGAGTGCCTGTATGTGGCAGTCCAAAAAAGTTTTCAAACCAGAGGAGCAGGTAGGTGGCCCTCCAGAAAAATGGAATAGATTGAGTGCCTGTATGTGGCAGTCCAAAAAAGTTTTCAAACCAGAGGAGCAGGTAGGTGGCCCTCCAGAAAAATGAAATAGATTGAGTGCCTGTATGTGGCAGTCCAAAAAAGTTTTCAAACCAGAGGAGCAGGTAGGTGGCCCTCCAGAAAAATGAAATAGATTGAGTGCCTGTATGTGGCAGTCCAAAAAAGTTTTCAAACCAGAGGAGCAGGTAGGTGGCCCTCCAGAAAAATGGAATAGATTGAGTGCCTGTATGTGGCACTCCCAAAAATTGTTTAAAACAGAGGACCGGGTAGGTGGCCCTCCAGAAAAATGAAATAGATTGAGTGCCTGTATGTGGCAGTCCAAAAAAGTTTTCAAACCAGAGGAGCAGGTAGGTGGCCCTCCAGAAAAATGGAATAGATTGAGTGCCTGTATGTGGCACTCCCAAAAATTGTTTAAAACAGAGGACCGGGTAGGTGGCCCTCCAGAAAAATTAAATGCATAAAGTACTATAGCTAGAGCCAGTGGGCCCTGTCAAAAAATAGCCAGTTTCCTCTGCTTTAGTGTACAAAGAGGAGGAGAAGGAGGAAAATGAGGAGGAGGAGGAGTGCATAAATTATTCAGGTTGAGCTTCCTTCACCTGGTGGAGATTGGAAATTATGAGAAATCCAGGCTTTATTCATCTTAATAAGCGTCAGCCTGTCAGCGCTGTCAGTCGACAGGCGTGTACGCTTATCGGTGATGATGCCACCAGCTGCACTGAAAACCCGCTCGGACAAGACGCTAGCGGCAGGGCAGGCAAGAACCTCCAAGGCGTACAGCGCCAGTTCGTGCCACATGTCCAGCTTTGAAACCCAGTAGTTGTAGGGAGCTGTGTGATCATTTAGGACGATGGTATGGTCAGCTACGTACTCCCTCACCATCTTTCTGTAAAGATCAGCCCTACTCTGCCGAGACTGGGGACAGGTGACAGTGTCTTGCTGGGGTGACATAAAGCTGGCAAAAGCCTTGTAAAGCGTACCCTTGCCAGTGCTGGACAAGCTGCCTGCTCGCCTACTCTCCCTCGCTACTTGTCCCGCAGAACTACGCACTCTGCCGCTAGTGCTGTCAGAAGGGAAATACTGTTTCAGCTTGTGCACCAGGGCCTGCTGGTATTCATGCATTCTCACACTCCTTTCCTCTCCAGGGATGAGAGTGGAAAGATTTTGCTTGTACCGTGGGTCCAGGAGAGTGAATACCCAGTAATCGGTGCTGGAATAAATTCTTTGAACGCGAGGGTCACGGGATAGGCAGCCTAGCATGAAATCTGCCATATGCGCCAGAGTCCCAACGCGCAAGAATTCACTCCCCTCACTGGCCTGACTGCCCATTTCCTCCTCCTCCAACTCCTCTTCTTCTGCCCATACACGCTGAAAAGTGAAGGTCTGAGCAATGCTCCCCTCTTGTGTCTCGCCAACATTCTCCTCCTCTTCCTCCTCCACCTCCTCCGATATGCGCTGAGAAACAGACCTGAGGGTGCTTTGGCTATCAACAAGGGAATCTTCTTCCCCCGTCTCTTGTGACGAGCGTAAAGCTTCCGACTTCATGCTGATCGGAGAGTTTTTCAACAGGCCAAGCAGCGGGATGGTGAGGCTGATGATGGCGGCATCGCCACTGACCATCTATGTTGACTCCTCTAAGTTACTCAGCACCTGACAGATATCAGACATCCACGTCCACTCCTCATTGTAGACTTGAGGAAGCTGACTGACCTGACTACCAGTTCTGATGGAAGTTGACATCTGGCAGTCTACAATCGCTCTGCGCTGCTGGTAAACTCTGGATAACATGGTTAATGTTGAATTCCACCTCGTGGGCACGTCGCACAACAGTCGGTGAGCGGGCAGTTGGAGGCGGCGCTGCGCTGCCCTGAGAGTGGCAGCATCTGTGCTGGACTTCCTGAAATGCGCACAGATGCGGCGCACCTTCGTGAGCAAATCTGACAGATTGGGGTATGTCTTGAGGAAACGCTGAACTATCAGATTTAACACATGGGCCAGGCATGGCACATGTGTCAGTCTGCCGAGTTGCAGAGCCGCCACCAGGTTACGGCCGTTGTCACACACAACCATGCCTGGCTTCAGGTTCAGCGGTGCCAGCCACAGATCAGTCTGCGCCGTGATGCCCTGTAATAGTTCTTGGGCGGTGTGCCTTTTATCGCCTAGGCTCAGCAGTTTGAGCACCGCCTGCTGTCGCTTAGCGACGGCACTGCTGCTGTGCCTAGAGCTAGCGACTGATGGCGCCATGCCCACGGATGGTAGTTCGGAGGAGGAGGTGGAGGAGGGGTGGGAGGAGGAGGAGGCATAGTAGGCCTTTGAGACCTGGACCGAGGTAGGCCCCGCAATCCTCGGCGTCGGCAGTATATGACCAGCCCCAGGGTCAGACTCGGTCCCAGCCTCCACCAAGTTAACCCAATGTGCCGTCAGCGATATATAGTGGCCCTGCCCGGCAGCACTCGTCCACGTGTCCGTGGTCAGGTGGACCTTGTCAGAAACGGCGTTGGTCAGGGCACGGATGATGTTGTCTGACACGTGCTGGTGCAGGGCTGGGACGGCACATCGGGAAAAGTAGTGGCGGCTGGGGACCGAATACCGAGGGGCGGCCGCCGCCATGAGGTTGCGAAAGGCCTCGGTCTCTACTAGCCTATAGGGCAGCATCTCCAGGCTAAGCAATCTGGAGATGTGGACATTAAGGGCTTGGGCGTGCGGGTGGGTTGCACTATATTTTCTTTTCCGCTCCAGCGTCTGGGGTATGGAGAGCTGAACGCTGGTGGATGCTGTGGAGGATCGTGGAGGCGACGATGGGGTTTTTGTGCCAGGGTCCTGGGCAGGGGGCTGACTATCAGCTGACACAGGTGAAGGAGCAGTGGTGTGCACGGCCGGAGGTGAACGGGCTAGGTGCCACTGATTCGGGTGTTTAGCATTCATATGCCTGCGCATACTGGTGGTAGTTAAGCTAGTAGTGGTGGAACCCCTGCTGATCCTGGTTTGGCAAAGGTTGCACACCACAGTCCGTCAGTCATCCGGTGTTTCCTTAAAGAACCTCCAGACTTCTGAAAATCTAGCCCTCGCCGCGGGAGCCCTCGCCACGGGAGCTTCACTACGTGACACATTTGGCGCTGATGCACCTGCTCTGGCCCTGCCTCTCCGTCTGGCCCCACCACTGCCTCTTCCAACCTGTTCTGCTATAGGACTCTCCTCCGTCTCAGAAGCACTGTGTTCACCCGGCCTCTCAACCCAGCTTGGGTCTGTCACCTCATCATCCTCCGATCCCTCAGTCTGCTCCCCCCTCGGACTTCCTGCCCTGACAACAACTTCACCACTGTCTGACAACCGTGTCTCCTCATCGTCGGACACCTCTTTACACACTTCTTCCACTACGTCAAGAAGGTCATCATCACCCACAGACTGCGACTGGTGGAAAACCTGGGCATCGGAAAATTGCTCAGCAGCAACCGGACAAGTGGTTTGTGACTGTGGGAAGGGTCCAGAAAACAGTTCCTCAGAGTATGCCGGTTCAAATGCCAAATTTTCCTGGGAGGGGGCAGACTGGGGGGGAGGAGGCTGAGGTGCAGGAGCTGGAGGAGTGCCGATTTCGGTGACATGGGTGGACTGCGTGGAAGACTGACTGGTGGACAAATTGCTCGAAGCATTGTCGGCAATCCACGACATCACCTGTTCGCACTGTTCTGGCCTCAACAGTGCTCTACCACTAGTCCCAGTAACTTCAGACATGATGAACCTAGGGAGTGTAGCTCTGCTGCGTTCCCCTGCTCCCTCATCAGCAGGTGGTGTCTCACCCCACCCAGGACCACGGCCTCTGACCCCTGCAGTAGATGGACGCCCACGTCCCCGCCCTCGTCCTCTACCCCTAGCCCTCGGGTTAAACATTTTGAAAATGAAAGTTATATAACTTTAATTTTGTTTTTAACTTTTTTTTGTTTTTTATTGTGTTTTTTAGTTTTTTTTTGTGTTTTTTAGTTTTTAAAACCAAACAATGCTATCCTATTGCTATGGCTATTTTCTAGCCAAGTATGAAAGCACACTGCTATGCCAGATGAGATGACGCTGAGTTATGAAAAAATAAACGTAAAATAAAAAGAAACTGGCAGACTGTGCCTAATTGAAATCCAACCCCTAATAAATTTTCCCACTTCGGTCTTTGCGATGGATATGTGCGTCACTAAGCGCTAAACACAGCGGTCGCAAGTCTCACTCCAAATTCCTCACAATTGGCTAGTATATGCACTGCAGCAAGGACAGCCACCAGCAGATCAACCAGAAATAAAATATATATAACGCTATTGTAGGCGTAAGTAAGCCGTTTGGATTCTCCTTTGGCTATTTTCTAGCCAAGTATGAAAGCACACTGATGATATGACGCTGAGTTATGAAAAAATAAACGTAAAATAAAAAGGAAATGGCAGACTGTGCCTAATTGAAATCCAACCCCTAATAAATTTTCCCACTTCAGTCTTTGCGATGGATATGTGCGTCACTAAGCACTAAACACAGCGGTCGCAAGTCTCACTCCAAATTCCTCACAATTGGCTAGTATATGCACTGCAGCAAGGACAGGCACCAGCAGATCAACCAGAAATAAAATATATATAACGCTATTGTAGGCATAAGTAAGCCGTTTGGATTCTCCTTTGGCTATTTTCTAGCCAAGTATGAAAGCACACTGATGAGATGACGCTGAGTTATGAAAAAATAAACGTAAAATAAAAAGGAAATGGCGACTTCCGGTTCCGGCGCCGGCATGAGCGGACGCTAGTCAGTGAGCTCCGCTACACCCGCTCAGCTTAAGCCCGCGGCCCGACGCTAAGATCTCAGGCTTAGCATTCAGATCGGGTCAAACTATCAGCCACGGTCAGCAGCACCTGCATGGACCGTTATCTACTCCGTACGGGACCGCGGAACAGATCTTCAGCCCAAGAGCAGACTCCACGTGGCACGGCCGGAGCATCTAAGATGGCCGCTGAAGTCTGTGAGGAGGAGGTGAGCCTTACACCTACAGCAACTAACATAGAGGGGGCCACAAGTTACACTTCAGGAGACTCTCCTATAGACTTTCGGGCCCTGGCAATTGAAGTAGCCAGACAACTAGCCCCTGACATACAAGAAACACTAGCTGCCACAGTTTCAAATACCCTTCAGGCGCTGCAACAGGATGTGGCGCAGCATGGCGCACGGCTAGATGACCTAGAAACGCGGGTTTCTGAGCTGGAAACAAATACAGGGCAGCAGCAAACTACTGCTGAAGACCTCATAACAGCCAACAAGAGACTCTGGGAGAAAATAGAAGACCTGGAAAATCGGTCCAGGCGTAATAACCTGCGTATAGTAGGCATTCCAGAGTCTGTCCCCCAGAAAGATTTGGCCTATATATGCGAAGAGCTCCTACCAGACTTGCTGGGCGTCGCACATAGGTGCAAAGTTGAAAGAGCACACCGCATAGGACCGGATCCTAAACAATATAAGGATGAGGGTGTACATCCAGGACTGAATAATCGTCCGCGGCAAACCATCGTACGCTACTTGGACTACTCAGACAAAATGGAGGTGCTACGCGCTTTCAAAAAACGCAAGTCCAAATTATCCCACCGAGGACATACTCTACTAATATTTGGGGACTATTCTGTCGAAGTGACGAAGAAACGCAAAGCATTCTCTCCTATGTGCTCGGAGCTATTCAAAAAGAACATTCGCTTTGCCCTAGCATACCCAGCAACACTCCGGATTTTTTATCCAGATGGCGCCATGTCTACATTTAACTCACCAGAAGAGGCGCAACCCGCTGTACGCAAGTTGCTTGAAGCAACCGAGACACCAGACGAGCAAGGGGAGAACAGACCCACAAGATCCTCGAAGGAAAGGTCCCCAAAACGCACCAGAGGCGACCCAACATACTCACCTCCGAGGACCCAGAGAGCACGGGAAAAATCGTGGTCACGTATGGACTCTTGAGGGATATAGAATGTTTAAGTGTTAAAAGGGGTGTAGGGCCGCGAGTAACACTTGGGTTACCTAATATGGAAACAATAGTTTTTGTGATGACCGGTTTATGATATTTGTTGAAAATGCTTCTTGGGGAAGATTAATACAAGGGTGGCGGTTGGTCCCCATATGGGCAGAGTTATTCTTATTTGTATGTATCTAGAAAGTCTCATGCACGGGAAGAAGAGAAGTCCACAGCCGATGTCTCTGAGGGTTTATGACAAGATCAGCTCTCAGAGAGGGCACTGTTGCCAAATGCTGTTTTACGTTATAATGTTTGTGTTGGGAAGGGAAGGGGGGAGGGATGTCACAGGTGTCGGGGGCGGGGTCCAGAGGGAGCTTAAGCCAGTAAGCTCTATGTATTAGGGACATGCGCATAGTGTCCTGGAATGTAAAAGGACTACGATCACCCCACAAGCGACTCATGGTTCTTCGACATTTGAAACGCATCCATGCAGAAGTGGCTCTGCTACAAGAAACCCACTTACAGGCCGAGGACTTCCACAGGATGAGGCGCTTGTGGGTTGATTCGGTATTTGGGTCACCGGCAGTACAGGGTAAAGCAGGGGTTCTCATTCTCATAGGAAAAAATTTCCCATACAAGGTTGAGGAGGTTTACCGGGACACGGAGGGTAGGGTCATGATTCTACGCATTCAATCCCCAGCACAAGAAGTCTTGTTATGCAATGTATATGGGCCCAATGTAGGTCAGAAGCCATTCTTTCAGAAATTAGCAGGGGACTTGCTCCAATTGCCCTCTCTGCCGAAAATTCTGTGGGGAGACTTGAATTTAGTGGTACATCAAGGAGAGGATAGACGGAATGACAGGATGGGAGAGGGGAGAAGCCTGAGGGGTAGGGAGGAGAATACGCTAAAATCATTTCTGGCAGACACAGAGCTCACTGATGTGTGGCGGTCCGCGCATCCTGAGGGGCGGGAGTACACACACTTTTCACATGCCCAAAACTCTTGGTCGCGAATAGATTATTGGCTACTTTCATCTGGCCTAACGAGTAGAGTGTTAGAGGTAGCAATCCAAGATATGGTGATCTCTGATCATTCCCCAATTTCACTACATATGTTAGAGGAGACTCCTAGGGGAACGGACTATATCTGGAGATTCCCAAATACGCTAGCTTCTAGAGAAGACTTCCAGACACAATTAAGGGGCTGGTGGTTAGAATATACAACGGAACACCCATATCAGGAAAGTGAGGCACAGCTTTATTGGGACGCGGCGAAGGTGGCGATTAGGGGCCGAATTATCTCTTACACTATTGGCATGCGTAAAAAGGCATCTGCGCAGGTGGAAAAATATAGCAAGGCTTTGAGACAAGCATACACCAACTTTCAAATACACTCTTCAGAGACTACAAAAGGGGAATGGGTAGAAGCTAAAAAGACATATGATCGGTGGCTTGAACATAAAGAATCACTGTATCGTTCTAGGATGGAGGCAAAATTGCAGAGATTCGGAGATAAAGCAGGAAGGTTATTAGCAAGGTTTGCTAAAGGTAATATTCCCACAACCCCAATTATGGCATTAAAGGATGGATCAGGTGTAACGAGGTCAGAACCAGTAGAAATTGTTGATATACTCAAGAATTACTATATCGACCTTTACTCTATCCCTCAGGGTCAAACTCCTCCACCGACATCATGGCTGTCCTCACTGCACCTGCCCACCATAACTAATGAAGATCTAATTTCCCTCAACTCTCCGGTGACAGCAGAGGAGATATATAGTGCCATCAAAGCTTTGAAAGCCTCTAAGGCTCCGGGGCCTGACGGCTTCTCGGGAGAGTATTATAAGATACTAAGAGAGCAAGTAACACCAACATTAGTGCATGTCTTCAATAGTTACCTAGCAGGAGCCCCTATCCCAGATGTAAATAATACGGCACATATCAAAATACTTCACAAAGAGGGTAAGGATCCTTTGATACCAGCATCCTATAGGCCAATATCTTTGATAAATGTTGACCTAAAGTTACTTTCCAAAATAATGGCGGATAGATTAGCTGAGGTCCTTCCTAAACTCATACACCCATCGCAGGTGGGATTTGTTAGAGGACGGGCGGCGGTTCTGAACATCAGGAGGGTCCTGGCTGCCCTGGAGGCCATTAGAACATCTCCGGAAGATCACCCGTCCCCAGCCATACTGTCTATTGACGCCGAAAAGGCTTTTGACAGTGTGAGCTGGGGATGGCTGGATTGTGTATTAGACCAGGCAGGCATCCAGGGAACTTTCCGGTCATTCATACAAACATTATACAGGAACCCATCGGCGAGGATATGTATTCCCGGTTTCCTTTCCCAGCCTTTTCGCCTCCGTAGAGGTACCCGTCAGGGCTGCCCCTTATCTCCCTTATTATTCAATTTGGCTATCGAACCATTATCTTATTTACTGCGGACATCGTCAAACTGGGAGGGGATAGCCATAGGCAACGGGCAACTGAAAGTCACGTTGTTTGCGGATGACATATTATTATTCCTGTCCAACCCGGTAAGGGATGTACCTAGGGTTTTTCAGCTTTTAGAGGAATTTGGGACCTTCTCAGGATTCAAAGTCAACACCAGCAAATGTGAATTGCTAGACCTATCTAAAGAGGGCCGGAAGTTAGAAAAGAGGGATCTGGATGTGCCTGTTAGGATTTCTAATTCTTCTATTAAATATCTAGGGATAAAGGTGGGAAAGGAACCTGACTCTTTATACTCCCTAAACTACCCCCCCCTCATACATAAAATATCGGTAGAACTTAAACGGTGGAACAACTTACCATTATCCCTGTCAGCTAGGTGCCATCTGATAAAAATGATGTCATTCCCAAAATTGTTATACCCGATGCAAACCATTCCATTGCTCCTCAAGCATGCGGACGTTAATGCAGTAAACTCAGCTTTCACAACTTTCATATGGGCAGGTAAAAGGCCACGCATAGCGCTGCATAAGCTTCAACTGCCAAAAGACCAGGGGGGTATCAACCTTCCTGATATCAGGAAATACAATGTTGCGTGTTTAATGCGACATGTCATAGATTGGCTAGGAGATAAATCTTGCTATTCTAATACGGCCCTGGAATCTGACCTAATAGCCCCGACCTCTTTGTCTAGTTTGCTACACACACGCCTATCCTCCCTTCCCCGGAAGGTCAAACATAACCTCTTACTCATGGACACAATAGCAGCCTGGAGGATTTGCAGGAAAATTATGGGATTGCCTTTTCTGGCGAGCAGATATCTTCCCTTATGGTGTCACCCAGAGTTTAAGCAGGGTAGGGACAACCCAGCCTTCAAATTATGGCAGGAGAAAGGGATTAGGACAGCTGCAGATTTACTTCACCCTACTGAACCAAGACTCTTCACCTTTCAGGAACTAGCCACAAATCACCAGCTAGGGCCAGGACATTACTTGGCTTACTGTCAAGTGAAAGGATTCCTACTAGATAGATTAAGAGATTGGACAAAAGAACGAACTCGTACATTTATAGACTCAGCCCTGGGTTCCTCATTGAATATATACTCTATCTCATTTTTATACCCACAAATCCGCGGAGTGGATATCGACAAGAAAGCAGCCTCACTATTTAAGATGTGGGAAAAGGACATAGGTAGAAAGGACCTTACTCCAATGGTATTAAAAGGGTGGGAAAAAGTTAGAAAGGCGGTGATAAGTGAGAAGTGGAGAGATGGGTATCTTAGACTAATGCACAAGGCTGTCTATGGTTTTAACATACCACCGCACCCGGATGCACCACATAGGTTGACGAAATGCCCGAAATGTCAGAAACCTTTAACAGACCTATTCCATGGGCTCTGGACTTGTCCGACTTCCCAGGAATTCTGGCAACGATCCACCGCAAGGATAAAAGATAGGTTAAACATAGCCTTACCTATGGATCCTAGTTTACTGCTCCTACATTGCGAAGTAATGGACTTCGCCCTCCCCTTGGTGTTACACGTCTATCTCCTAGCAGCCAAACGTTGCATTCTTGCCAAATGGCTACAGCCGGTGAGTCCACAGGTGGAGGATGTATTACAGCTCATCAGGAGTTATATTCACCTGGAAAGTATCGAGGTAGAGTATTGTAAGGATACCTTGACAGAAAAATTTTTTAGAAAGTGGGGAGGTTTCGTCTCGGAAATGTATTCTTTAGAGGTTATCAAGGAAATAGTTACCCCGTACACCAATACGGCATGGTATCTCCAGAAAGACATTACAGGAAACTTGGGCAAACTCAAGATTACCTGATGAGCTGTGATCACCCTCTTAATCAGGAACACTTTGTGAAACACGTAGAGCTTTAAGATGGTTAATCTTCTCCAAGAGAGAGAGATAAAATGGATGCTTAACCTCTGACACCTGTGATGGGTAGGGAATGGAGGGGGGGGGGGGGATTGTGGGGAATAGATTTTGTATCCGAATTTCATATGTATTATGTTTCCATAATGTCATGGAAGAGGAAATAATACGCCAGTTTTGAATGTTATTTCATTTATTGTATTTGGAAAAAAAAAAAAAAAAAAAACCAATAAAATATGTTTTCAAAAAAAAAAAAAAGGAAATGGCAGACTGTGCCTAATTGAAATCAAACCCCTAATGAATTTTCCCACTTTGGTGTTTGAGGTGGATATGTGTGTCACTAAGAGCTAAACACAACGGTAGCAAGTCCCCCAGCAAATTCCTCACAATATGGTACTAGCTGCACTACTAGTGCCAGCAAGCCCAGCCACAAGCAAACAAAAAAAAAAAGTATAACGTTATTGTAGCCCTAAGAAGGGCTGTTGGGTTCTTGTTGAATCACTCCTGCCTAACAGTAATCTACTAGCACCCTAACGCTGTCCCTGACCAGCAGCAGCTCTCTCCCTAGCGGCATCCAGACACAGAATGATCCGAGCAGCGCGGGCAGCGGCTAGTCTATCCCAGGGTCACCTGATCTGGCTAGCCAACCACTGCTATCGACGTGTAAGGGTACCACGTCATGCTGGGTGGAGTGCAGAGTCTCCTGGCTTGTGATTGGCTCTGTTTCTGGCCGCCAAAAAGCAAAACGGCGGGAGCTGCCATTTTCTCGAGCGGGCGAAGTAAGACGAGTATGTTCGCTCATCTCTAGTCAGCTCATTTCGCAAAAAATGACACCTCATACAGCTCCGTGCGCCAAAGTATGAAAAAGTTTTGAAAATGTATTAAAACACAATAAAACCTATAAAAATTTGGTATCACCGCGATCGCACCGAACCAAAGAATAAAGCTGAGGTGTTATTTTGAGTGCACAGTCAAAGTCGTAAAAACTGAGCCCACAAGAACGTAAAATTTGTTACGCACAAAATAAGCCCTCACACAGGTCTGTACACGTAAAAATGAAAAAGTTATGGATCTTTGAAGGTGGAGAGCGAGAAATGAGCGAAAAAACCTTAAGGGGTTAAACTAAAATATAGCATTAATAGGAAGTACAACATGTCATGATATAACAGTCTATAAATAAACTTGGTAAGATAAAGCCTTCAAACGTTATAACTGCATAGGGTGACAAATGAGCTGTGTCCTTAAGGGGCTAAATACAATTGACACACTAGAATTTTTTAAGTGGTATCAGAATTTAAGTGGCTTGTGAATAATTTAGCAATTTGAAAAAGCACATATTATTCTCTCTAATCTTGATACTTAGTGCTGCTCTATCATGTCATAAAATATACAAAAAAAAAAGAAAAAGTGTGTGGCATGGTTTAAAATGGGGAAAATTTCTAAAGATATGAATACTATTGCAACTAACTAATTTGTTTTCATTAATATTCCCATTTTTACTTTAGCTCTGTGTTTGTCTATATTTAACTTTCTACAGTTATATGTTGTGGTAAGGTTGTGGCTCACACAAGTGAAACAGGAAGTCATTGCATTTAAAATAAACTCAATCATTTACATTTGGACTGCAAAACAATGTATATTATCTGGTATACAAATAGACTTATGATCATCATGTTTGCAGGACATGTATTATAATACATAATTGCACAAAAAGATAGGCTACATTCAGATGATGTATGCCCACCATACCGTAGTACAGCAGCTCACCCCTGCCCCTCTCCATAGGAATATACTGCGCACGGCGCCGTATCACGTAGAAAGATAGGACATGTGCAGGTGACAAATATTTGGGTCACAATTTTAACATGATCTTTTATGAAAATAGTATATATCTAATCCTGTGTTATTTAATCTTTTTTTTTCTAAAACATATACAAATCCTTTAAACATACTTATCATCCTTGAATCCTGAATCTTTTCACACATTTTTCTCTAACATCTTATCATAGTGAGTAATAAGGAGAACAATATAGTGCTCCCTAGAATTCTTGAAATGAAAGGAAGAAGTAGAGAAAAGAGGACTTCCAACCTTAAAATGAGTAAAACTGACACGCTGTCCATTATATTCTTACAGGGACAAATAGAAAGATTATGCCAATTCAGTTAAGTCCTGCAGTCAGAATCGTACAATCTCAGCTAGAAAAACAGCAAGTTAAAGCTAATTTAATTCCATCCATAGGAGAGCGAAGTCAGCAATTGCTACCACACTGTTAAATTCAAGCTAGAAGCATGGATCCTGAATGGTGTGCGGAACATGAATAATTATTGTCATCTGTGTTAAATGTCCAGTGAGATGTAATTAACACTAACGTAAATGTAGCCAATCTACAGAACGACAACAATTTCCAGCATATTTTCCCACCTGGAACATCATTTCTTGTTTTTCGCTGCACAGATATCATCACATACTGATATATTGTAAGCCTCTTAAGGGCTTTTAAAAAAAATCCTTAAGTCTATATAGGCCATGTTTTTTGGGGACTTCTCAGCCATGTTTCCAGCTTAAAGAGATAGAAATATTTAAATCATCATTATCTATACACATAGGTGCAGTATTTGCACTCATTTTAAATCCAACCAGGGATGGATCATAAACTGAGGAATAGAACACAAAAATGACAATTTGTGAAACTGACTTTAATATTGCCACATTCAAATCCTTACATACCCCACAGAAACCACATGTTATAATAGTGTTTGATAATTAAAGGAGAATAATAAAAAACGCTTTACATCAATCCTAGAAAAGCCTGTGGGGCCAGGGTGCCGCATTCTCTCATAACCTGCACGTATTCTCGGTCTCATAAGATGAAGTGATGTCCAGTGATCCAAGGAGACCGGTGGTTGACCGGTGGTAGGGGCCAGTGTAGGGAGAAGTATTATTATTCATTTCAATAAGCTAATCTTAATAAATTCCCCCCCAATTATATAGTATACTAGAAATATTGTCATAGTATCCAATTTGTGTAATGGCAAACATATGTAAGAATCTGAGAGAATATCTCACTTCTTATTAATAATTTATATGCCATTTATTAGATTTAAAAACCAAGATAAAAGAGAATATTTATTTAGTCACTGCAAACCCATGGGCTATTCACTCCAATAGATCTAAACAAGCCTGTGCATGCCTTCCTCTAAGGGGGAAAAACATCCTCTGGTCCAGGGGTAGATTAAGATTGGCAAGGCCCCTGGGCTATGTGAATAAAATAGCCCCTACGGGTTTGGAATTCACTTGGAATCAAGCTTTCTTGGGAATGGAGGATGCATCCCTTCTGTCTGCTTTCAATCTGCAGTTTCAGGACTTTAGGAGGACCTTCAAAGCTCCTGAAATGAACCTTGTGTACATTTGTATTGGAGCAGGAACATATATGAGGATTTCATGGTTGAAGGTCCTTCTGAGTATAAAATTTGGTGGGTGGTTTGGGTGGTCATCAGCCCCAGGTACTGTCCAAACTACCTATATTATTTCACCCACTCTGCTTCCACCTGCTAAAGGGTTGTCGGTGACTGAGATATTAGTGTGTTAAGCAGTCCTGGTGACTCCTGGTATTCCATTAGAAAACAGCACATGGTGGTATTTTTCTGCAAAAAAGCGGCAATTTAAGATTTGAATGAAGCAATGGTTGGAATAGTGTAAACAACCCATACAACACAATGCCAGAGTTTTGTTACAAAACAACCTGATGATTGGTTCCCTTTAAAGTAAGGTCTATATGGCAACTTAACATATCAGGCTATCTATGTCATAGCCATGAAATAACAAGAGAAGTTCCATGCAGTTCTCAATGACATGTAGCACTAACATCCATCAAACAATGGAGTGGTCATCAGAGCTAGAAAAAAAACACACTGTGCACCAGTGTTAATATTCCCCGGCCGGAAAACTGCAAACCAGTTTTACTAAAAGGTTCTGGCCTCTTGTTAAATCTGGTAGAGGAACAATGAGCCTGAATTAAATCCACACCAAGTCACATCTGGAGCAGATTTCTGAATTAGCCTGCGCCGGGAATTTTTTTATGCCTCATACACCAGAAAAGTGGCATGATATATCTGCCCCATTGTGCCGTGGCAATTGAAAAGTTATCCTTTATCTGAATTGATTGCAAATCAATCAAGTTACCTTAGACATTTCTCCCCCAAAATTAATTCTAACATATACAGTGTCCGCTCTTTAATTAAAATGTACAGTGTGTTTCAAATTATAATATTGTGCCTGTCATGAAATATTACAATAGCGATTTACATATATACTTCACCAGAACAAAGCTTAGAACATAAAACCAGCACCATTATGGAGTTCAATACATAAGTGGCGGCTGGGTGGTTAGCACTACAGCCTTGCAGCGCTGAGTCCTGGGTTCAAGTCTTTTCTGCAAACAGTTTTTATGTTCTCCCCGTATTTGTGTGGGTGTCCTCCGCTTTCCTCCCACACTCCAAAACATACTGGTAGGTTGATTGTGAGTTCCATGGGGACAGGGACTGATTTGGCAAGCTCTGTGTAGTGCTGTGGAATATGTTGGATCTATATAAATAAAGGAATTATTAAATACAGTCCTAGAACTGAGCTTCATACTGAAACACAGCACCAGGAGCAAATCCCGGTCGCCAGCACACTGCTTTTCCTGTATAAAGGGAGCAAGCACACTGCAGCCCCCCACCTCCACCAGAGTATATAAGTAGCCACCAGCACATTGCAGGCTCCCCAGCACAGTATATAGGGAGCCAGCACCCTGCAGCCACCACCCCCGATATAGGTAACCAGCACACTGTAGTCAACCCCCCCAGCATAAAGGTAGCCTCAGCACAATGCAGCCTCCCCCCCAAGTGTATAGGGAGCCCCAGTACAATGCAGCCTCCCACCAATATATAAGTAGCCCCAGCACAATGCAGCCTCCTTCCTAGTGCATTGGTAACACCACCACAATGCAACCTCCCTCCAGTATATAGGTAGCTCCAGCATACTGCAGCCACCCCCCTCAGTATATAGGTAGCCCCAGCACAATAAAGTAACCCTCAATATATATATGCAGTCCCAGCACAATGCAGCCTCCCCCTAAGTATATAGGTGTCCCTGGCACAATGCAGCCTCCCTCCTCTAGTGTATAGGTAGCGCTGACACAATGCAGCCTCCACTCAGTATATAGGTAGCCCCACCCACCTTCCTGGTGGAAGAAACGGTTCTGTGTGCAGATAAAATGTGTAAATAAACTGTGACCTTATCTATAGGTAACAGTGGCTGTGCGGCTTTCAAAGGGGTGAGGAGCACTCACACCAATTTTCACCTTCCCAGGCGAGTGCGATGCCTGAGGACCTTGGTGCACCTATTACCTCATTAGACTACAGATTAAACTGTGAATATTTTGTAAATCAAAAGACAATGTTATTTTACACCAAAATAACATTGACAGTTATGTCATATAGAATTGTTTCCTCTAAATCACTTCCTCATCCAATCCCTTCCCTTATAAATCAGCATTCCTGCTATAAAATGTAACCCCACCCCCCCACCCCTGGTTACACCCTACCTTTCTTGTTAGTTTATATACAGCCTCCCCCACTAAACATTGGCTCTTCATAAATTTGAATTCCGTTCTGAATTCATCTACAGAACCCCCATAAATGTATATATAGCACCCCCTAAGATATAATATGCTCCTCTTCTATACAACACCCCCTCCACTATATAACACTGCTTACTGTCCCCTATTCAGCTTTCAGCCCTGGTTTACAGGAGTCCGTCCTGTCCCCCTCTGAACAGTGGCACTCTCCACTATACAGCACATCCTTCTTAAGCCTCCTGATGTTTCCGGTGTGGGGTTCACGCAGTGTATGAAATATTTCTCAACCTGCAGACTTTCCACTGGCTGCAGCAAGTGCACAGGTGTGGGGCAGAAACACTGTATGCTAACCCACTCTGCTACTGGCCGTGCCCCTTTAACGCCCCTCTTCATCCCCTTGGTTGTGGGCTTGTGTAAAAGAGAAAATAATCAAATTTACTCACATTTTCTGGGTAATTGTGATTATTTCAGGGCTACTACTCCGATTTTCTGACATATAATCCCCATAGTTTCTATCTTTGTTAGCTATTAGCAGGTCCGTACTGGGAAGAGGCAATACCATAGCGGTCGTGTGGTCTACCTGCATTGGAGATATGCCACTGTTTACATTGATATTATGGCATATGACATTATGGTGCAGTACCCCTTTAATATCATATAACATGTAGTTCAAATTAACTTAAAGCTGGGGGTCTCACACGTATAAAACACAACCAACTTCACTGCTCTGTTACACCAAGCCTAATAGAAAGACTATAACACAAACCAAATTCAAACTCCAAATACTCCAGTGATAAACAGGTTAACATAATGCTTTGTTTTAAAGACGTCAGATTCTCGCAGCAATAGATAAAGACACCTGCAAAGACCTGACACATAATTGGGAAGTGGGAGGACTTTAAATGGAACATCCTGTGGTTCTAGCATGCTGCGAGAAAGTATTTAAACAGATGTTAAGCTCCAAAATGCAATCTCTGATGATAGCTGTTTTTGAAATGTTATTATCCTTTATGGTCTATTTCATTTATGCTGAATAAATACGATTTTTGTGTCTCTGTAATTTATTTACCTCCTGTTACCTCCATCGCTATATTTTCATTTGATTGACTAGTTTTACCAGGTGGACAACTATCACTGTTGACAGACGTTTCTTCGCATTTAACATTCAAATACCCTGTGTTATTTTTAACAGATAGTAGATAGATGGATGCTCTTTCTACATAATGCTTCCCCTGCTGTGTGTTACACGCCTATTCTTAGACTTTTATTATAATTATTATCGATTTTGATTCGTAGAGTACCATTGCCAAGAGCTCCCACTAATCTGTTGGGAATAATACAAACATATAGGACATTACTGCATAAACAATACAAAAGCAACAATAAAGACTTTGAGTAATGGTTTTGGACATAGTGAACCTGTTGTGTAATTGACTAACATTCCTTATGCGGGGCATTTATCATTGCTTCTACGCTAGTTACCCAGTACACTGCATGCAATACTAATGAAATGCAAAGGAATTAACAAAAAATAATAATAATTTGCACCATTTTCATTTGTTTTTACAGCTTTTACTGTGGGTTTCAAATGACACCTCTCTTTATTCTTTGGTTAAGTACAATCACGGAGATACCACATTTATAAAGGTTTTATTATGTTTCAATACATTAAAAAAAAATGTAAACCTTTTATACATAAATAATTTCTTCATGTCATATTCTGGGGCCAATAACTTTGGTGTACGGACCTATTTAAGGTGTAATTTTTTACTGGATGAGCTGATCTTTTGATCACTTTTCAAAATGTGTTGTGAAAAGGTGAAAATATTGTGATTCTGACAATTGGGCGCTATTTTTCATTATGGGTTTTGCCGCCGGGAAAAATAGTTTTTATATTTTGATAGATCTGGCACTTTTGGATGCCTAAAATTATCATGATTTTATTTGTTTATTTTTAGTTCTGATCAAGGAAGGGGGGCTGATTAGAATTGTGCAGGGATTTTTGGACTGAAAATTTTTATGTAATGTATTTTTAGACCCTCCAGGGTCCTTGAACCATGGGGGACTGATTGTTCCTACCATATACTGCAATACCACTGTTTTTCAGTACATGGGATTTTACTTCAGGTCTGTATCACCGTTACTGATACTGCCAAATGGCAAGCCTGGAAATCTAACAGAAAGTCTAATATAGCATGAGTAAAAAGGCAGTGAGCTTTTGAAATGTGTTGGATGTACAATATGTGTACCAAGATGTGTAACTTTGGATGCCTTATTACATTGATTTTATTGTCAGAGGTAGTGGACCCACTGAAGCGATAACGTAAGTCGACACCTGGGAGCAGAGTCTACGTGACACTCGGTTTTCACCTGTGCCCGCCGCATAGCGTGTTGGACTTGCTGCAGTGGGATACCACCAGGCCGCTCCACAGGCACAACTTTGCTCGCAGTGGTGGCCAAGGCAAGATACAGAAACAGCAGACTGAAGAGTGGTCAGGCTGAAAGTCAGGACAGGCGGCACGGGATCATAGTCGGGGACAAGGCAGAAGGTCAGGACAGGTGGCACAGGATCGGAGTCGGGGACAAGGCAGAAGGTCAGGACAGGCAGCTGAGAATCGAAGTCATGAACATGAATCAAGATCACAACGGGAAATCATTATCCCCAGGAGGCTGGGACACGCACTCCTGAGCACAGGGACCAGACACACCATGGCACATGGGACATGGGTCGCAGGAGCACCCTTGACATTTATGAAAATTTTAATAAGGATGCATTCACATGGCCTTTGGGGGACATATATATACGGCAGACATATATACGTCATAAATACGTCCCCCCATAGACCGACAATGGGCACACATGTGGCACCGTACCGTTCCGTACTCAGGGAAAAGATAGGACATGTCTATGTCCTATCTTTCCCCGTAATATGGTGCTGTGCAACATGTTTCTCTATGGAGAGGGGTGTCCCGGGCACTGACATGTGACCGCTGTGCTACGGTATGGCGGGCGCACTTTCTTGTGAATGTAGATTAAGACTGTTGCATTGAATTTAACCTGCTGTTGAATGATCCATCATCCTTCATTATGCCCTCATGAAGGATCATCTATCTCAAAGGGAATAATCTTTGCAAGCTTTAAAATTTTGCTGGTGGCTTTGCAGGCAGCTTTTAAATGTTTAATGCTGGCACCAATCGTAGGTGTTAGCTATGAGTGTTTGCTGCACTATGCATGAAGAGGGTTCAGCCTATGAGTCCTCTTCATACATCCTTAACGGCATTGCGGTGTACAGTTAAATATAAATGGTTGCGGAAAGACACTATTGAATGACTGTAAAAATCATCATTTTTTAACAAATAGACAGTACAAATAGATGGATGAAAGAAAGGTGGACCACCCGATGCAATTCTGCCATGAAAAAATGGACATTAATGTTACTTTTTCACAGCCAATTTTTTATATACTTTATGAGCAGGTAGCCTAATTATCATAATCAGAACAGCTGTGCTCATGACCTCTGCCCCATAGGGGGCGATTTCCCCCTGTATCTAGAACTTCTGTAGATACCCAAGTTACAGTGAAAAACGTAAAGGGAGTCTGCCACATCCCAACAAGTAGATACATCATTGCATAGCGCACTACATGATTTCCAGACATACCATTCATGTCTCCCAGTGAGGTGACATTTTGCAAAAATTGTATGCAAATTAGCTTCTCCAGGGTGCACTAGGGACAGTACCATGCCAGTTGTTGAACCAGTTTTCTTTTTTCTATACTTCCCTGAATCAACCCACAATACACGATAGAACCAAGACATTTTGCAGAAAAAAAGTTTAGAATAAAGAAAATGGGTGAACCAGCAGACATGGCCACTTTCTTGGTGCACCAAACAGCTCATTTGCATAAAGCTGGATATAGAATTTTGCTCTAAAATGACAGATCATTGGGATATGGTAAAGGTGACTTTGGAAAGGTTATAAAGTACCCTAAATAATATTGATTTTACTTGTGAGTGTGTCAGGAGGTTACAGACCCCATTAAAAAGGCAATGTATTGATCAAGTGGAGGTGTCCCTTAGGGTTTTTTTCTGACCTCATGGGGATATTTTATGTAACAAAGGCACTACACAAATACAGTTAGAATAAAATAAACTGTCAATATGTTATGTATTATATCTTGATGGTGTTGCATGTAAACCCCAAGTAAACCTAAATTTGAAAAAATCTGACTAAAATTGTCAATTATAAACCAAACAAACATTTTTTAATGTATCAGCAGGGCTGTATCTCCATTGGACACTTGAGGGCAGTTGCTTATGTCCAGGTAAAACTGGGTTATTATCAGGAGAAGGATTATTCTCTAAACAATATGCAACGATTTCTTTTGTACCTAAAGGTACATTCACACACATGTATCCCCTCCCCCCTCCATAGAAAACAGCGCCGCACAACCGCGCACACGGGGAAAGATAAAGAATGCTCTATCTTTTCCTGGTGAATGGCGAGGTCAAAGACACATCACAGTGTCGGAAATACATTCTCACTGGTCACTGCTGCGCTGATGTCATAATTCCCATTTATGACATAAAGATTCCATTACTGAAAACTCCATAACAGCATCCGCACTGTTGTACCCGCTGCCATTTTATGCCATTGGACCTTGAGCTTGACTACCTACCTTGATGCGATTTGGAGGTTCTAGCAGGGACGCCCCATCAGCCCAGGACTCATCACTATAGCGCCGCCATCCTCTTCAATGGGTTGTCTGCCTCAGACCTGGAGCTGCGAGGGAGGAAGGGGACATCCACCACCAGATCAGCCAAATTATTCTAAACTGGGTAAGAGATATTTATTGGCAGTGACCCTCTAAGCCCAGAGGAAGGGCGACCCTTCAGCCATGGCTTCCCTAGAGGTTTCCCCCACAGGGGGTTTTTCCTCTCCTGAGTGCTGAAGGGTGACTCTTCGTGAGTCGGGGGGCTGCCATTGGGTTGGGATTATAAATAAAAATTTGGCCATTTAATTCCCAACGAAGTGTATATTGTGTATTTATTGTGTCTTCTGGTTTGTTTAATTTTTTTGGGAAAATTGTGGTTTATACAGGGTCTGTACATAAGGAAAGTCATAAGGAAAACATCTGCAGGGAACGTAGTCCAATAACTTCCCCTATGGATACATCTGCCCCAGTGGTTGCCCCTTATCATGTGAAGAAGCCATACTGCACAGAATACACATTTCTGGGGTAACAAGACCTCAAACATGGAGTAACTGTCCTGGTTAACCATAGCAACCAATCACAGAACAGCTTTCATTTCTTGTAGTTCTCTCTTAAAATGAAAGATGCTCTGTGATTGGTCACCTATGGAAACACACACCCACATATATTCTTTAAAATATACAAAAGTAGATTCCAGCACAAACAAAATATATAAAAACAGAAACCCTTTTTTGCTTACAAAAATTGATCACATTCATAAAAGAAGGAAAAAGGTGACACTTGCTGACTACATTGTTAAGGTCTTATTAATAGCCAGAAGTATAATCAGTAAATCGAGACTAAATAGTGGAAGAATCCAGGTAGTGCTAAATAACTACAATCACCACGTTACCTGCAATAGAGTTACACCTATTTAAGAAGTGTCCGAGACACAATTGTGATGCAGCTGCACTATTCTTCATGCAATGAGACAAATTAGGGGGCGTTCCTGCGCTCGGACCATGCGCCACATTTACCATGCAAAGACTGACAGAAATGTGTTGCACGCCCCATGTTAAAGATGCACCAAAAAAAAGTGGTGCACTCTGTCAGGGCAGTCCAGAGGGCACCAGATTCATGAAGAAAGAGCACCAGAAATCAATAATCTGGCGCCCCCTGCACACTACACTGTTCTTAGTATATACATCATATACTTAGACAGTATACAGTAAACACACCATGTACACATAGGGGCACATTGATCATAGGCTGGCTCTAAGCTGCTCTCATTCTGGATGGAGGCTAAAAGTTGGTTTGATAGTAGTTCAGGCACTTGGTATCTAAAATGCCATCACTGATCTATATGGATGCTTCCATTTGTGACCTGGGAACTTCAGTGGAAACATGTACTGGGTAAACTTCTCCTCAGCCTGTAGCGACTCCGGACCTGCGCCCGCTGTTGTCTAAAGTCAGTGGGCAGTCTGAGACAAGTTAAAAGAAATCTATCATCAAATGTCAAGCATGATAACCCAGTAAAAATCATAAAAGTGAACAATGCTCTACTCCTTCAAATTCAAAAGTAGCAATCAGTTCAAAAGACGTTAGAGATAGATAATCTTTTCAAGCACTGCATGTACTTGTAGTCCCCACGTGGACTCGTCTTTGTTCGTAATATTGCACTTATGCATCCAGCAGCCCGTTCTGGGTCCTATGCACGGGGGCATGCATATAGAGCAGATCACACAGCATACAGAGAAAGAAATTATTTTATTCATTATACTGTACTTACAAAAGAAGTTTTCAAAATATGTGCATCAAATAGTTAAAAAACGCTGAGCAACTCGCCCGACCAGTGCTAACTTGAAAATGGGCATTTAAATACAAAAAGGAGTTCACATTTTTTCTAAGAGTATTTATTTGTATAAAATGAGATCATTACACCAAACAAAACAAATAATATGATTATCCCTATGATAGTTGTATGGTCCCATTATCCTCATAGTTCTTTTATTTATATATCTGTCAGCTAGTTTAGGAGCTCGGACACAAAGCCATTAAACTATTTCTACATTTTTCACAATAAAGTTCTATATTCTTGCTATGGGTCCTCTTTTTAATGTTAAACTTGTCACACCTACTGTAGGTGCACATGCGTGCAAAACGGAAAGTACAGTGAAACGCATGCCATGGAAACTATGGATCCACAGCCACTTTGCCTCCTCTCTGTGGGCACCCAGACTGTCACACTGCAGTACACACAGCGCCAGAGAGTGCTGAAAGCCTATGCTCCTGCAGTTTGAGGTAGCCCAGGATGTGCCACGTTCAGCGTTATTTTACGGCAAAACATTTTTGTCTGTCTTTGGCTACAGGAGAAGTGAGACAGAGGCAATTAGATTTTCATTGGAGTTCCTCCTCCGAGCCCCACAATTCTTTCTGTTCAGGGGACCCTAATACAGTCATAAACTGAATTTCTCCACTTTCTTTCTGCTGTATTGGTGTCCTCAGGACACCAATACGATTGAAAGCTGTAACAGCGCAGGAAACAATTACTAACTGCTTATATTGGGCGTTCAAAAAGGTCTGACATTAATGGTATGGTGTCAGAGGTGTAACTGCAAGAAAAGGGTCAGGAAGTAAGAGCTCTCCCTATGGAGACTTTGCCAGTTAAAGGGAACCTGGCACCAGAGGGGTTTTTCCACTGGTGACAGGTTCCTACAGACACAATAAAATAGATAGCAATGTTGTTTTATTAAATTTGTGGCTTACTTTGTTAGTGAAATATGCAATATCAAAATTTACCTGGCTCCCTACCAGCACCCCCAAATAAGTCCAGGGGTTTGTGCATTTCAATTTCTAATGTCTGTCTGGCTAACGTCTCTAATGAGTGTTTGCATAATGAATTTACTAAGCACCTCCCCCATCATTATGCACCCAAACCCCTTCCCGTCTTGACCTAATAATGTTGGCTCACCACACAAAAAAACTTTGTGGTGCGCCTTGTATCTCTGACATGCGTAGGGAGTAACAAGGCGATTCACCGCACCTCACTGCACACAGGTCACT
The DNA here is from genome assembly GCF_040894005.1 of Engystomops pustulosus. NCBI lineage: Eukaryota > Metazoa > Chordata > Amphibia > Anura > Leptodactylidae > Engystomops > Engystomops pustulosus. The sequence goes on from NC_092414.1 coordinate 152,748,462, forward strand.
TTGTTTTATTCTGGATGGAAAGAGAAACTATACTAATATAACTTGGAAAATAATCTAAGTTTCTGATCAAAATTTGAAATACATCTTGAAACAAATTAAATGGCAACATTAATGGCTTTTCCTTAGGATACCACATAAATATCAGATCAGTGAAGATCCAGGCCATTATGAAGTATGTGGCATTCTGGTGTAGACTAATTACTTCAGTGCTATCCTGGTAATCTACCATCAAAATCAAGCATAATGAACCTGAGACACTTACTTATAGATCCTGGCACCCAGGGACATAATGACTGTAGTCAAGGAGGTGGCAACAGCGGCTCTCACTGTGTAATATAAAAAGCATTTTTCCGTGCTCTGCACCAATACAAGATGACAGCACAGAGCACGGAAAGATGTTATCTTACTGAATTGTGGGTGCAACAGGCCCCCCATCTTCTGTGCAAATCAGAGGCCCCTACCTCCAGCCTGGGCCTTCTTTGGATGTGCCTGTCTGCTAGTGGGCTATAGCATGCTGTTCCCAGCAGCACCACACCCTAATGGGGGAAGTGATAATACTCTCAGACTAGGTCTGTAATATGACTCGTGAGAAGAGAGCCAGTTGAAGGAGGGCAGGAGATCCAGGAGTGTTGCTGCAGAGAAAGTCGCACTAACCAGGTCAAACTACAGCTGGAGAGGTATGTAACTGTGTGTGTAACGTGTATATGTACAGCACATATGATGTGTACCAAGAATGTAAGTGTGAGTATGTGCAATATATGTATGTCTGTGTGTCTATGTTATGCCATTACGTTATTTCAGTAATTTGCTATATACATTTTATGTATTCCCGAATCATCCTGTATAGGTTTCCAGTGTGGGGGCAGGCAAAAAAAACGAAAACATTAATACTTACCTGTTCTGGGGCACTCAGAGTCTGCACAGTGATACAGCCCAGCTCCACAGTGCATGCGCCACAGGTACAGTGCACGCCCAATGTAGGGTTGTCTCCCCACTTCAGCCCACAGTAAAACATACAGACCGGTAATTGGTTTAGGGTCCCAAAACTGAGTGACAAGTCCTCTTTAATTATGTGTAATAGATGTGTGTATTTGTAATTATATAGTACATGGGGTTACGTGTACTATGTGGGGAATAATTATCTTTTCTATATCTGACGCATAATAATAAATCTTTAATTATATAGAGCTATCAAATTCCGCAGTGCTGTACTGATTATGGGGTAAATATACAGATAAAACAAGACATTACAGAATAATAACATCATCTGAAGATAAGAATTGGAGTGAGAGCCCTGATCACAAGAGCTTACAGTCTATGAGGATAAAGGGATGACTTGTACGATGATCCAGCCATTCTTTAGGGGATAAAATAATTAAATAAATATTGCTGAATGAACCAGTCACCAGTGGTTAGCGATGTGCACTGAAACCAGGATGCATTAGAGAAACCAGTGGAGGATTGAGGGGGAAAAATGTGAAGTTACATACATTTGGGGCATATGGACTGCCTGAAGTGTTTCAAAGTTTGGTAGTTAGGTATTAGCCTGATAGATTAAGGTAATGCATTCCAGAGTATATGCGCAGCTCAAGAGAAGTCCTACTGTCAGCTCAATCTTATTCATGAGAAAGAATGCCTAAAACAATTGAAACACGTTAGTTGGCCATTTCCTCACATTGTTAAAGATGTGAAGACTTCAATAAAAGAGCACAAAGTATGGTGCGAGGTTGCGGTTACTCACTACTCGGTTGCTAGGTTCATACCCTATCTGATGTTCTCAATTGCAAGAAACTGCTTCTTCCGCTGCCAACTTATATTATAATAGGGCCAGTAGGGTCTCCCTCTATAATGATTCTGCAACAGAAATTCCTTCTAAAATGATATGATGCCGCACTGACCCTTTACCTATTTGGGTTTCTGTTAAGAGTTATGTCACTTTTATTACACTTTTGAGAGATCAATGTGTACAATATGGAAACATGCAAGAAGTACTTGCAAATTTTGTATTGTATAGTACTGTATACCTCTGATTCTGTACTTTATATTGGATTGTGTATTACAAATGAAACAACTGTTTTTTATTGTGATGTTTTATTCTGTTTATTTCAATAAAACAGTTGAAAAAAACGAGCACAAAATTTTGCTGCTAAAAGTTTAAGATTCATTCTAAACAAACTTATAAGTGATATAAAAATGTCTTCTAAAAAAAAATTGTCAGTACTCAATATGTAGAATATGCTTTATAATTGTATTGTCTAATACTCAGTGTATAACATGTTATACCCTACCCAATAAAAAAATTTCTTTTTTTGGAAAACAATCTTCTAAAAACAGTCTCCAAGAATATTAAATCTGTTTCCAAGTTAAATAAGCGCTTTTAAGTGTTGGGATAGCTGCAGTCTTCCCATTAGATGTCCTCCTTCCCCCTTGTACTGCACCTGCAAATGGTGTTGTGCCAGGGCAGGTAGCACATGGTAAATATAAATAAACACACAAATGCTCTGTGGTTTAACTATTAGGCTGTACTTATTTACTAAAGGGTAACCCAAATAATTAATTCCAACAATGAATTATTAAAGGGGTTTCCAGAGGGAGATACACTGGCTGTCTGCAAGTCTCATAATCATACTATCCAGCCGGCTGTGCTGGATTGTCAGACTTGCAGACAGCCAGTGACGTCAGCGTCACTTTGGTAAGGTCGCCCAGAGCGCCTCTGACTCATTTACACACTTTATAACGTGTTTTTTGAGCTGAATAAAGATGTCCCAGGATTAAAGGAAAACAAGATCATCCCCTAGACAAGGTAACAAGCATCTTGATGACCACATCTACAATCTAATAAATCTGATGGTAGACGTCCTTTAACACTAGTGATGTATCGTTCACAATGATTGCGCCCATGGCTCACTTAACTGCGCCCCTAACCGTCACCACGCCCCCTTTATCCGATACAACTGGGTTAAAAGTGAAGGGGTCTGGGGTGATTGACTGGCCTGCAGCTCCCTATTATATATATAATAGGAAGCCATTCAGGAGCCAGAAGAGCCGGCTCTTCTTAGTGAGTGGACCCTAATGAGTCACCTCACTAAGAAGAGCTGGAATTCCCATCACTATTTAACACACAAGAAACTTCAACTAGGAATGGAATAACATTAGAAGGACTAGCAAGCGCTGCAGTATGAACCCAGACCTCAGCTGTGCCAAGGATTTGCTCATAAATTCTGAAAATAGCTTCAAAAAAAGAGGCATCATATTAAACTACTCAGCACTGGTAGTTAAAGAGTTACTCTCAGCCTTCCTGCTGGAGTGTGCGGCTGTGCTCCTCACTGGTGATACCCGGCCCCCTCCCTGCTGCTGCGATCACCTCCCTCTCTGCCTGACCTGCTCTGGTAACACCTCCTCCCCTTCCTCCTGCCCCCGGCCTGCTCTTCTTGCTGCCTGACCCGCAGCCACCCGGGCAGAAGTCTCCCTGGTAGCAGCGGCTGTCAGCCCCGGCACGGGAGATCCTCTTCCTGCTCTCCATCTTCTCGCAGTTCTCCTTCCGGCGCGTCCGGTGTCGTCATCAATGAGGTTCCCGTCGCTGCTCTCAGCCAGGCACTTCCTCAGCCACAGCTTCAGCTCCTCTGGCCTCTGCTCTCTCCATCAGCTGGCGCTCCAGCTCCTCCATGATGCTGCTGTGACACTGTTCTCGGCCGGACGAGGACACATCTGAAATATATAGCGACTCCAGCTCCCGCCTGTTTGGCAGCCACCAATCACCACCGTGCCTACTGTTCTTTGCCCAGTAACAAGAACCTTCTAGAAGCGGCCCAAACCACTTCACCATAACACAGGTAAGTTCACCCAATCAGTGTACTCCAGTATAAGAATGGGGTGAGACAAAGGACTTAACCCTATCCTACCCTGTGTAAATAATAATACAGGGGGCTGCACTGCTATGTGTCTCCCTATGTGTAATGGCTGGGGGGTCCCTCGCATGTACTCAGCCTGCGCCGCTCCAGCACACAGCATCCTCGCCCGACCTACTGATACCCAGCATTCACCTCACACACTCATGGCGCAGCTTGTCATAGCGTTGGCTACATACCTGCCCAGTTCATTGTGCCCTGCCGCCAGCCACAGCTTCCCTGGTAAATTTTGTCCTGCTAGCACCTCTATCTGTTGCCACACGGTCAGGGGCAAGAGGGGGGGGGGGGGTATGCCAACCAGCTATTGATGGCTTCCATCTTTGCTGCGCCTTGTTAGTTGTTGCAGAGCTCTATGTGTGTCCTTAGAGAGATTATTAATAGAGATGTCCCGACGTTTTACATTCCACCGCGTAACCCGCATATATATTGCCAGATTGGCGGCCGATCTGCCTATCCAAATTGCCAAGCTACTCGCCATGGCTGGTTGCTAGGGACATCAATTTGCCGAATTTGCTATTCGGCCACCAATACGGCAATATGTCCAGGGAACAGGTGAGCTTACCTCTAAATATTAAACATCGCATAGACAACTTTCCTGTCATTAAAGTGGTATTCTCATCTAGGCATTTACACTTTATTTACTTCATCTTCCATAGATACACATTTCTTCATTTGCATGTTATTAAAATGTTGTACCTATGTGAAAATAACTTCCTATGAATTAAATTATGTTAACCTTGGATACGGCCACCACCAAACTCTACCAGCAGTGGCAAGGGATGCACTATTGAGCCCTGACTGAGCACCTGGCTTCAGCGTTTATTACCACAGGACGGCTGTGGGACGTGCAATAACATGCAAAAACTATTTGTTTCTTTGCGTAATCACTGCAGCAATGGTGGTCGTATCCAAGAACAAGTGTCTTTCATTTGAAATGGGCCTTATATATTTATGGGAAGTTATGTTTGCACAGCTACTTTTCATAATTAACATTCAGTTAAAGAAATGTATGTACAGTTAAATTAAATGTAAATGCTGAGAAGGGAATACTCCTTTAAATACATTTGCGCTACGTGTGTTGCTGGTGCCCGATGTTTGCCCTCATAGCTAATGCCACACAATTGGAGGATGAGGAGTGGAATGCAGCCACTGTAAGTAATAGTAGTAGCAATGTGCAATCCTTCCCTCTCCAGTAACATAGTCAGGACCAGGCTGAGGACGAGAGGTGGCCTTGTGCCACAAAACGTATGGAAAAGGGGCAGCCTAACATTTACTGATGTTAACTCTCAACTACAGGAACTATAATCTGGTGTATTGGATAGAGAGGATATTACAGTATGCCATCACTAACTCCAGGGCACATGCAGAACTAACCTGCCAGTCATGATATACTTGGAGATTTCTGTATTGGTGTCAAACCAAAAAAAAGTTAATTTCCCTTGTTGCCAAAAGCAACTACCTATAAAAGAAGTTCCAAGAAGTTGCTTTGGGGACAAAGCCATGTTTTTTGGGAACAGTTCAAATAAAATATGAAAAACCATTACTTGCAGACTTGTCATTTGTGATTCTTATTTGCCACTTATTACCAGGCCTGAGGAGTAACATCTGACTATTTATTATACTTACTGTTTGTGGGGGGAAGTTTATTTCAGTTCCTTTCATTTTCTGTCTTCAAAATGTCTAACAATTGTCACATCTGCACTAGAGTTGAGCGAGCACTAAAATGCTCGAGTACTCGTTACTCGGGTCAAACTTTTCCCGATGCTCGAATCGAATAACGAACCCCATTGAAGTTAATGGAAGACTTGAGCATTTTTCACTGAAAGAACACATTGAAAGAACACAGTGAAGAACACATTGCAGATGTTCCGTACATCTGCTAACTTATCCCGAATACACGCGTGTAGAACAGTGTTCTTCACAGTAGTATGTGAAGAACAATGTTTCCATACATCTGCAATGTGTTCTTCACACATATTGTTCTTCACATACTATTGTGAAGAACACTGTTCGGCACGCGTGTCTTTGGAGAAGTTAGAAGATGTACGGAACATCTGCAATGTGTTCTTCCTGCTCCAGCCCGCTCCGCTCCAGCCTCCACTTCAGTCCCCGCTCCTCTTCTCCATGCCCTCTACGTTTCGCTCCAGACCCCGCTCCCCTCCTCCACCGTTCGGCGCTCGTGTCTTCGGATACGTTAGCAGATGTTCGGAACATCTGCAATGTGTTCTTCACTTAAATGATCCTGTGTTCAATGTTTTCATGGTAATCTTCACTGTTCTTCACTGTGTTTCGTTAAGTAAATGCTCGATCTCGAGCAGGCAAAATACTCGCTCATCTCTAATATGCACCAAATTTTCGACCCAACTGACTTTTTAGTTCAGACAATTACTCACGTATCGTCATGTAAATTCATATTTGGAATTTGCAGGAAAAACGTAGGACCTAATTGTGCCAAATGTGCACTTTTTTTTTTTTTTTTTTTTAGTAGCAGCTTTGTGGTTAGAAAGTTGCATACTCAATACCCACTACAGACATTAACGTTAGTATGATCTCATATAAAACTTTCCAAGGGTGCACTCGGGGGGACCTTAAGCACTCCGGGGGGGGGGGCAATTGCATATGCGGTTTCCTGGAAACCAAACAAACTAATAGATCAAGCTCTCTTGCTTTAAAAGTTATGGGTCTTTATTCATATTGCAGCAAGGAAATCATGTGGGTTACAACTAAGAAACTCGTTTCTGACACCCTCTGGTATTTTTCATCATGAGACACCGGAGGGTTTCAGAAACGCGTCGCTTAGTTGTAACCCACGTGATGCAATATGAATACAATACAAATGAAGACAAATAACTTTTGAAGCAAGAGAACTGGATCTTTTTGTTCGTTTGGGATTGTTATGCTTATGAAAGGTTTGGTCCTGTGCTTCTTGTGAGCTGGAACTACTTCTTATGAAGGTTTCCATGGAAACGCATGTGATCAGTAACCAACAAGCGCCACCCGTGACCACACCCTAAGTAATTTATATAAATCTGACGCGCAAATGACTTTTATAGAGCTCCGAAGACACTCTAAAATTAATTATTTCTACATCTAATGCCTCAAATCTTGTGCATTAAGAGGTTGCAAATTTTTTAGTCAAAATACTCCTCAAAGGATGTTGTTGTTTTTTTTTTTTTTTTTAGTCAAAGAAGAGTACAAAATTTATAGCACTGTATTGTTCGGACTATAAAATGCAACATACTTTAAGACACAACCGAGGTTTAGTCATCCAGAAAAGGGAAAAATATATTTGACACCAATTTAAAAAAAATGTATACACTTGCAGGCGGCTCTGCCACGTCTCTCTACGCTCGCAGGCGGCTCTGCCACGTCTCTCTACGCTCGCAGGCGGCTCTGCCACGTCTCTCTACGCTCGCAGGCGGCTCTGCCACGTCTCTCTACGCTCGCAGGCGGCTCTGCCACGTCTCTCTACGCTCGCAGGCGGCTCTGCCACGTCTCTCTACGCCCGCAGGCGGCTCTGCCACGTCTCTCTACGCCCGCAGGCGGCTCTGCCACGTCTCTCCACGCCCGCAGGCGGCTCTGCCACGTCTCTCTACGCCCGCAGGCGGCTCTGCCACGTCTCTCTACGCCCGCAGGCGGCTCTGCCACGTCTCTCTACGCCCGCAGGCGGCTCTGCCACGTCTCTCTACGCCCGCAGGCGGCTCTGCCTCGTCTCTCTACGCTCGCAGGCGGCTCTGCCACTCCATCCATTCATTCTGACATCACTCTAGGTGGGAATGGCAGAGAGAGGTGAAGCAGTGTGGAGGCATTGCTCTCTTATGGGCAGTCCGCCTGTATTCAGGGACAGATGGGTTGGAATCAGTGAACAATATATAACAAGCTTCATATCCTAGACTCAGTGGAACTTATATTCTGCATTTAAAAACTCTAGCAGAAGCTGCATTGTATTTTGTATAATTTCAGCATGTTGCTGCTTCCTTCTGTGAATTTTCAGATTCTCACATGAAATAGCCTGTGTCTGCTTGTTGATGTCCATTAGGCTACCTGTCATATGCTGCTGATGTTATTTGCTGTGGATCAGACAATTTTCTATATGGCTATCCTGCAGCCAAGCCCAAAATTTCATACATTCAGAAATGTTCAAAAATATCAAACTATGTGGTTTCTGGCACACTTTATACTCGGGAGAAGCAACTTGTGTATCTCCATGCAAAACCCTTCCTGACCAGCTGCCTTTTACAGATCTGTCACTCATGTGGTGACTCACTAATGTTCATCCTATGAGGTATGCAGCCTCTACATTGGGAGGCCATGGGGGCGTGGCTCTGGTAGCTCCACCCTCCAGGACCCACCAGAAATATTGCCTGTGAAAAGTCAGGGATTAGCTGCGTTGTGCACTGCTTATATTACAGCCACTTCTTGGGCATAAAGGGATCCTACAGAGCGGATCAGCAGAAGCTGCTGTAGTAATGCACCACAGCTCCTCAGTCTCCTCACCTGTGGCTGTGTGAGAGGATATGTCAGGAGCTGCAACTGCAGTTCTGTCCTGCAAATACAGTGAAAAATCTTGTGTGAGGGACCGATATCCAGCTGGATATTTGTCCCCATAGACGCCTATGGCGCTCGGCCATGGTAGGGTGATCACAAACGTACCAGTATACCATTCATACCATTGTATGAATAGCTGGGCACCATGCGGCTGAGCATAAGTTCATGTGCAATAGTAAAATTGCCTGTACAGGTGTTAATGCAACCTTTGTGTGTTACTATTGTAAAAAACCTCAAGATCTGTGCGAGTATTTACAGGGCAAATATTTTCTAGGAAAAAAGTCTTGAAACCAAGGCAGATAGCCTAAGGTTTATTGCACATGCAGCAGTGTACTACTATGGGCCTTCGTGATACGTGTGCAGGTGAAGATGCATTCACATGTAGCATTTTTGGATGTGTTTTTAAACGGTCCCCGTCCGCCGTGTATTCCTGGGGTGTGTCGGGTCCCGGTGCATGGAGAGGGCTCATGGGCTGAGCCCTCTCCATAGCTGGTAAGTCTTTGCTTCATATTGCTAGCACCGATCGCGGGTGTTATCCTGTCATCTTGCCATCGTCGGTCTCTGTGACATCATTGGGGAGCGGCGATCCGTCGCCATGAAAGCCTCGGGTCTTCCGAAGATCCAAGGCTGTCTCGTTTTAACTCCCTCATTACAATGTGCTGATATGAGGAAAATCCCCATATATGGTAGGATCGATCAGATAATCTAGGGTTAATGTACCCTAGGGAGTATGAAAAATAGTTAAAAGAAAAATTTTTAAAAGTTTATTAAAAAAAACTAAAAATTCTAATCTAATAAATATACAGTAAAAATCATTAGGTATCGCCGCGTCCAAAAAAATCTATCAAAATATGTTTTTTCACTGCATTTAACCCCGTAATGGAAAATAGCGCCCAAAGATGCCACTCTTTTGCCATTTTGAAAAATATAAAAAAATCAATAAAAGTGATCAAAAGGTTGTATAGTCCTAAAAATGATATAATTGAAAACGTCATCAAAAGTTGCACAAAATGACACCACCCACAGCTCCGTATAATAAAGTATGAAAAAGTTATTAGTGCCAGAAGTTGGAAAAAAACATTTGTACAGGTTTTCATTTTTGTAAATGTATAAAAACATTATAAAACCTATACAAATTTGGTGTCCCCGTAATCGTACCGACCCAAAGAATAAATTAGACATGTAATTTTGGGCGCACAGTTAAAGCCGTAAAATCCAAGCCCACAAGAAAACGGCGCAAATGCGTTTTTTCACTGCATTTGGAATTTCTTTCCCGCTTCCCAGTACACGGCAGGGAATATTCAATACCATCAGTGTGATGTGCAAATTGTTTTACGCAGAAAACATCACAAAGCTCGTTAAGTGTAAAAATAAAAAAGTTATAGATTTTTGAAGGTGGGGAGTGAAAAATGGAAATGAAAAAACAAAAAAGGGCATGGTCCTTAACCGGTTAAACTCGTCTGAGAAACGTGTGCATTTTTACATGTTACCATTCAAATAGCTTCTTTGCAAGCATTTTTCTTCAAGTGTAAGGCCGGCAGCACATGTGGCATTTTGAACCCGGCCTTAGCAGCTGTGTCCCAATCAGAGGTCGCACTAACATTTTTCCATAAGGGTAATAATACTCCTCTCACCATTTTTGAGGAGTAATCTCAGCCGAGGAGGAGTATGAAATATTCAGTAATACAAATATATAACTCCTAGTCGTATATAGTGTTAATAGACTTTTGTTCCATATGACTATGTTTTTACCCTGTACTGTCTTATTTTATTTGTATATGTCCCCTATGATTTGTAAAGTGCTACATAAATAAAGATTATTATTATTATTATTATTATTATTATTATAGATGTCTATTTATAGAAGAAAAATTGTTACAGCCCCTGTTTTTGTAGCTTCTTGGGACAATTATAGTACTATTTGGGGCCGACGCCAGCCCCAGACCCCCAACCACCCACAGAGTTAGCCAGGGCTGACGCTGCGCCCCAGACCCCACCCACAGAAAGGGCCAGAGCTGACGCCCGCCCAAGACCCCTACCATCACCCACAGAGCGGGCCAGAGCTGACGCCAACCCAAGACCCCTCCACCCACAGAGCGGGCCAGGGCTGACGCTGGCCCCAGACCCCACCACCACCCAAAGAGCGGCCCTGCGCTGACACTAAGCCCCAGACCCCACCCACAGAGAGGGCCAGAGCAGACGCCGGCCCCAGACCCCCCCCCCCCCCACAAAGTGGGCCAGGGCTGACGCTGGCCCCAGACCCCCACCACCACCCACACAGCGGGCCAGGGCTAACGCTGAGCCCCAGACCCCACCCACACAGCGGGCCAGGGCTAACGCTGAGCCCCAGACCCCACCCACACAGCGGGCCAGAGCTGACGTTGGCCGCAGACACTCCACCCCCAGGACCCCCTCCCCCATAGATCTGGCTGATGCCTGCCCCAAACCCCTACAGAGTGGTCTGGGGCAGACACCGCTAAACGTATTTAATTTTTGTGGGGGGATTGGGGCATAACGCTTTTTTAAACTGTTTAATTTTTACTTTTAATGTCATTTTTGGGTTTTTTAATTTTTTTTACAAGGTCGCATGTGTTCCCTGCTAAACTTATATATAGATCACAGATAACAGTGACCTAATGGTAACAGTCCATTGGATCACGGTTATCAGTGATCTGTATACAGAGTCATGCAGAGAGGATGCATATAATAGCACCTTACCTGCAGACTCGCTTTATACAGGGGCTGCTCTGGCTACAAGATTGGTCTGTCACATAGACAGCCCAATCTTGTTCATAGCTCTGAGTGCACGATCGCACACGGCCATGGGGGGGCGAAGCTACTCACTGTTTCAGCCCGCGGCCGATGTAGAACGTCATGTGACCTGTGCTCCGGTCACATGACTTTCCATCGGAAAGCAAGATAGCTCGGCAGGAGAGGAGGGACGGCACTATATTGTGGGTGTTGCCGAGTGTTGCGGGCGTGAGCTGCGATCCTGGGCAGCAAGCGCCGGCAGCCAAGCACCCAGCGGGCAGATAACCACCAAGCGTATTTATACGCTTGGCGGTTTTTTGGAGGGGTAAATCAGCCTTTACAAGCGTCATAGACGCTTGTAGAGGCGTTATCGCGATCTCTGGTCCCAATGTTAACAGAGCTGCTTAAACTTCTAGCAATAATGAAAATGCTTTAAAGGGAACCTGTCACCCGGAGACCCATTTTTAGCACTCCCCCAGCATAGTACATACTCTGCCAAAGTGTTTTTGTATAAAAAAAATTGGTTTTACAGAAAAAAAGATATGTTATATTGTACCTTTCATTAGCATGTGCTGTGTGACTAGGCAGTTGCCAATTGGGAGGGGCTGGAAAGGAGCAGTTCCCCCCCACCTTAGGGAAATTGCTTCTCCATGTGACCTTTTCAAATATATGAAAACACCCATCACTTGGCTTAGCGACGCCCCCTGCTCCTCTACAGCCAATCCCGAGTGTGGGGAGTTATTCATATATTTGAAAAGGTCACGTGGGGGGAAATTGCTCCTTTCCAGCCCCTCCTAATTGTCAACTGCCTAGTCACACAGCAGATGCTAATGAAAGGTACAATATAAAATATCTTTTTTTCTGTGAAACCTATTTTTTATGCAAAAACACTTTGGCAGTGTATGTACTAGGCTTTGTGGGGACTGGGGGAGTCCTAAAAATGGGTCTCCTGGTGACAGGTTTCCTTTAAAACTAGCCGAACGCATGGTTACATGGCAATTATGGCCATGGCTATTAGCAAGGGACATCAGTTTGCTGGATTAGATGTTGGGCCAGCAGTACGCCCAGGTCGCATTGCTGAACTTGATTTCCAAACCCATGTTCTATCCATAGATAACACAGGAAGAACAAGCCTGTGATTAACTTAAACCCATTTTTACACTGTATACAATAAAGGGACGCATGATTTACCAGTTTTCTCTTCACTGGCCCATTGTTTCTGCACTTTCACGATGGACATCAACAAGCAGGCACAGGATATTTCATATGAGGAACTGAAAATCCATGAAATGGAAGGGAGCAATGTACTGTTTCTGGGCCAGTTTTACACTAAAAAATTCAGAATGACCATATGCAGGTAAACCCCTTGAATGCACTTTGAAACGTCTGTATTTTTCCATGCTTCCATGCATTTGGTGATTACCATGTTTTTTTTAAGAAAAAAAAAGGGTAAAAAATGTGAAGAATCGCCTCTTTAGTGTTTTGACCTTGTTATTCATCGTCACATAGGATTTAAAACCTTTGGATGCTGTTAGAATCTTCTTTTGGTTTAGAGATGCATTTTTTTTTTTTTTTCATTTTGCAACTTATCTCCAGGGTTATAGCCAGGAAATAAGTGGATGTGATTAGAATGAGATTATTATTGTAAACATTTCCCAACCTGATCGGCATCTAAACACAAGGCAATTATGTCCTTATTTTAGTTTTTAACGGAGTTTTCCAAGAATAAGCATAATTAATATTAAAATATAAGTTCATATATAATAAGTTATTTTAAATTTAGCTCACTTTAGCAAAAAAATGCTGTGGACATATATTGTAATGAAAAAAAATGGTACTACCTTTCTCCTACTGTAGCTTGTACAAGACAGAAGAAGGCTGGGATGGTCACATGTCCACATCACATGTCCTGCAACTGCCTGGGCAGGTCATGTGATCATCACTTATGTTTGGCTGTAGCTGGTTGCTCTCAGAAGGTTTGATATCATGGATGTAGATTAGGGGGATGGACCCATCGGCAAGGAGAAGAGAAGCCTGAGACAGGTCAATTCAGACAGTCAGGTGAGAAATCGGCAGAAGGGTCAGTTAATGGACAAAAAAAGTGAAGGTATATGAGGCAGGAGAGGACTGGGTGTGCAGAGGGAGTGGAAGGCGGGAGAGTTATGTCATTTACATGGGATTGCATGTTAGCAGGTGGGAGGGACAAAAAGGATACATTTACATGGAGTTGCATGTTATGTGCTGAAGGGACAGTAAGTATATATTTACATGGGGCTGTATTTTAGAGTTGGAATTAAATCTACTGTATACAATCTGCACATACATGGCCTCTCTACTGTATACAATCTGCACATGCGTGGTCACACTTAGGCTATATTCACACTGCCGTTGCACGCCCGTACCGTACCGGGCAACGGAAGTGCACGGGGAGAGGAGGAGGAGGAGGTGAGGAAGCTATCTTTTTTCGGGGTACGGAGCGGAACTTGAGCTGCACCGTACCACTCCCGTAGGGCACCGTGCGACCATTGCCGTCTATGGGGGACGTATATCAGCCGTATATACGTTGGCCGTATATACGTCCCCCATACGTCAGTGTGAATATAGCCTTACTTGCACACTAGCAAGTTACATGGATGTACACACAAGGCCACAAGCTTACATGCATGCACTTCAACATGTTGTCCGTATATGATCAGCTTTCCAATTACACAAACGTCTATACATTGAGTAACACACTCCATGAATATTATCACTACAAAAACACAAAAATGCAATACACTGACAGAAAATCTGTATACGTACACACATGCCTGCAAGCATGCATAGACATATAATGGGAAATTTATCACGGCTTGTACACTGGTTTTCTGTGCCCAAGTGAGCGTGAAAGGGCTGTCGTGGCGGAGTGGGCTGTCGTGGAGCGTTCCTACACAGTACCTGCTCTATAACCTGCACCTGTTCTGGAAAAGGATATAGCATAATTCTACACCATCCACTTAAAAAAATAAGTCCCACAGAAAAATAAGTAAAATAATAAAATAAAAAACGTAGTACTCCCCTTCTTCTTTCACCTCTGGCGTCATTTTCTCCCAGCGAGTTATCTTCTTACGGCATCTTACGGCTTTCTAGCAGTGTGGGCAAACGTTGTCTATGCTCTATGCCCACATGCACACACTATGATGCGGCATGTTACCGGTTGCTGGCGCCAAGGGTGAGAACTGGAGGTGAATACTAATGTGCTCTATGCGTATGTATATATGCGAGTATTAGCCAAGTTGGGCTATTGCAGCACAAAAAATGTGCTTAAAAGCTTGGTTTATACTTGAGTTTATATGGTAATACACAAAGTAAAAATTTACTATTCTGTCAAAATCACAATTTTTCTGAAATCACAATCTACCATGTATACAAAAATAACTTCTTATTTCATACATATTACCACCTGCATACAAGTTTGCAGCAAACAGTGATAAAATGCTTTTGAGCTAGAAATGTTAACACCATCACAAGCTACAAAATATAGCAATTAAACAGATTAAAAAGTAAAGGCACCCCTAAAACCTGGCAATTGCATTTGTCTGGAATCCTGTACCACCAACATGAAAATTATATAAAGAAAATCTACTTTCCTAAGAACAGTAAGACATGAAGAATTCATACATGCAACACATGTATATATGCACCAAAATATGCAAAGTGAACGTTAAATCCTCAGGGTGCTCCAACTTGTTGCAGAAAATTACACTGAGCTTCACAAAGATATATTATTGTACTCCCTTACACAACCATAACCCAAATAAAGAATTATATATCCATAAACCAAGCTGATGAGGAAACAAAAATACTTTTAGATCAGGGGTTGGGAACTTATGGCTCGCGAGCCAGATGTGGCTCTTTTGATGGCCGCATCTGGCTCGCAGATAGGGCTCCTAAGACCCACCTGGAGAATTCCCGGTGGGCCAACTTGTTAGGGGCCGGTGGGAAAATTGAAAACAATGTACTCAACTTTCTGATGCTCCCCCACAGCTCCGCTGCTTGATGCAGTCTGGCTGGTGGTAGTGAAGCTGCAGGTGAGCTTTGGAAAGGTGAGTAAGTTTTTTTTTTATTGTGGGTGACTGGCTGTATACAATAGAGGGGCTGTCTGTATACAGGGGAGGGGCTGGCTGGCCGTATACAGGGGGGGTGGCTGGCTGGCCATATAATGGCGGGGCTTGATGGCTGTATACTGGGTGGGCACGCTGGCTATATACTGGGTGGGCACGCTGGCTATATACTGGATGGGCACGCTGGCTATATACTGGGGGGCTATCTAGCTATATACTGGGGGGGGGGCTGTCTGGCTATATACTGGGGGAACTGTCTGGCTGTATACTGGGGGGAATGACTGGCTATATACTGTATAAACATATTGTACGACTCTCACAGAATTATATTTTAAAATATGTGGCTCTTATGGCTCTCTCGGCCAAAAAGGTTCCTGACCCCTGTTTTAGATGGTTGTAATATGTGTGCTGTTATGTTATAAGCGCATTTACGAAAACTTCTGCGGTTCATAAGTAAGAATGTCATAACATAGGTATAAATATTGGATGATGGAGTAAAATGAAAACTTTATTCAGGAATGTGTGTGTGTGTTTTTCGTTACATATAAACTTTTGGACAGGTTCTAGGTTGCAGCGTTAATATGTAGCCACATTAGGCGTAGAATACTTTAAAGGACACCTGTCATCAGGTCTGTGTCACTTGTCCTGTCACTACTACCTGTTGTAGCAGCTCACAAGGATTCCATCCCAGCCTTTATCTAGTTATTTCATAAATTATTCATTGTAAAATCATCTATTTTTTTTATCATGTAAATGAGGCTGGTCACATGGTCAGAGGCAGTGATGTCACCGCTGTCACCCCTCCCCTCTCCTCCCCCTGCTCATGTCTGTGTGTAATGTATAGTAAAGTATTGCTAGTGTGTGTGCTGCATCCTCCTAATATACAGGTGAGAGACACAGACATCAGCTACACATGAATCTGACATGTTCTGCTGTAACATGGCTGCCTGGAGCTGCTGTATCTCTCCTATACACACACACACATGCACACACAGGGGGCGTGGCCACCAGCACCAGGAAGCACATCATTATACAGCCTCACTCCATTATACAGGCTGTCAGTCATGCACTGGGGGTGTGGCTGTGCCTCCCACTCATGAATAAGGTGGACAGCTTGAATATGCTAATGCTTCATTGGACATTTAGCAGGTCATTTGCATACAGCTTTAGGACCTCATTGCTTAGGTTTACAGGCATGTAGATGGACAATGAAGGGATAGAGGCAATGCTCTCTAATGGCAGTTTATGAAAATATATTTAGTTTAGGGGGTTATTTTGCATGGTTCTCTTTAAAAAAATTATTGTCATATGTGCTCTCAGATTGTTCTGGTAGGAGAGGGTTGATAACATCAGTTGTTGTTATGCCTTATCAAAATATAGCAACAGATAAAGTCAATATTTACTTAATCTGTGAGCTGCAAGAAGCTTCTCCCTGCAGGGGGCAGGGCAAAATTCAGAGGGCTATAACTGTGGATCCCTGGCACCTAGAATCTCACTTGTTTCCTCTAAAAGAGATAAATCTTCTCTTTCATATGATGAAGTCTGCCGGTGATCCGTCGGGAGTGATTTTTTTTATATAAAAAATCACACCTGAAATTATCACTTTAAACATAACTATCTCTGGTTCTCTGGCATCTATAAACATAAATTTATTTTCTTATGAAAGAGGAGATACATCCTTGGCACGGAACATGTTAAAATATTTTTGCAATAAATGTTATTAGGGGGTTGTGTGTGCTTTTATTAAAAATCTCCCTTGAAAGCTTCCCCTGCCCTGTTCTGTAAATGCCTGTTGCTATGCAAAAGCCGTCTTCTCCTTGTGCTATACGTGTTCCATACCGGATGAAGACGGATCACTATGTGTTATGTACAATGTTCTGCTGCTTCCTACATCTTTATACACACACACAAATCTTTCCCTGTACTCAGGAAAACGATTTATTCTTTGTTTAGGCAGACTGTCAGCTCTGATAAGTGACAGATACATTGCCACCACCAAAGACCATATAATATTTAGATTGTATGTTTGTGCGGAAGTCCAACATTTGAGGTTATTGTTTTGTAAAATCTGAATTTGTTAAGATACTCTTTAGATTTAACGCTTTAATTATATATATTTTTTTTACTAGTAAACAATGGCTGAATTGTTAATGGAATGTGAAGAAGAAGAACTTGAACCATGGCAGCAAAAATCTAAAGCAATTGTCATTGATGATGACGACGATGATGATGATGACGATGAACTAATTTTTGTGCGAGAAATTAGTGTTTCAAAAACTACCAATACAAGTAAGATTTTCTCTCTTAATGTTGCAGCTTTATAGGTGTTTGTTAATACACAATTGCGTTGTGCGAACTTTGCATTCCTTCTAGCTTTCAGCGCTTAACAGAAAACTTCAACAATGTGAATCATGTTTCCCTATTTATATTGTATTTATAGAGCAGGTGAAATAAGTATTGAACTCATCACCTAGTTTCTAATTAACCCCTTAAGGCAGAGGTGTCAAACTCATTTTCACCCAGGGCCACATCGGCCTTATGGTTGCCTTAAAAGAGCCGTACTGTAAAAATGTAGATACTTCTTAACAGTTAGACGAGCTGTTTAGTAGTTACAGTAATAAAGCAATACCATCACAATAAACCCTTTGAGAGCAACCAGAAAACGTTTTTAAAAAATCTGAGAAACTATCAAAATACAAGCACAGCAATTCAGCTATATTAAAATTAAGGTTTTAGACTTGCCTATTTTGTTTTCTGACACAGGGGTAGCCCTCTCTCACAGGGGTAGCCCTCTCTCACAGGGGTAGCCCTCTCTCACAGGGGTAGCCCTCTCTCACAGGGGTAGCCCTGTCTCACAGGGGTAGCCATGTCTCACAGGGGTAGCCATGTCTCACAGGGGTAGCCATGTCTCACAGGGGTAGCCATGTCTCACAGGGGTAGCCATGTCTCACAGGGTTAGCCATGTCTCACAAGGGTAGCCATGTCTCACAGGGTTAGCCATGTCTCACAGGGTTAGCCATGTCTCACAGGGTTAGCCATGTCTCACAGGGGTAGCCATGTCTCACAGGGGTAGCCATGTCTCACAGGGGTAGCCATGTCTCACAGGGGTAGCCATGTCTCACAGGGGTAGCCATGTCTCACAGGGGTAGCCATGTCTCACAGGGGCAGCCCGGGTAGCCATGTCTCACAGGGGCAGCCCGGGTAGCCATGTCTCACAGGGGCAGCCCGGGTAGCCATCTCTCTCCCATTGGGCTGTTGCTACTGTCTGTGTATTATACAGACAGTAGCCAATCCAGTAGCCACTTGTAATAGACAGGCAGAAGCCACACCCATCCATAGTGATAAAACAGGTGTATCCTTCAGCACTAGTTGCCTCCTCACCACCCGGGAGTGCACATAGTGCACACCCTGTACAGGTCCGGGGAGGGGTAGGCGTGCCGCACATCTAAAGCAAGTTAAAAATGGCCCGGCTGTGACGTTCATGTGTAAGTAGCGCAGCACGGCGTACCTATGCATGAAGTCAATTCAAAGCGCTCTCAGCTGGCTTTGTAGTCACTGAGACTATGCGCCAGCAGAAGGTGCCGGGCAAGTCAACAAAAGGCCGTGGGCTGCAAGCGGATTTTGTCTGCAAGACTTATGGATACTGCATGCCTTAAGGAGACAGCCATTTTGTAGCTTAAGGCTCAGCCCCATTTTTTGTAATATGATATGTGTCACTTTGTATGATGTATAACTCAAACCCCTTCACAACATAAATATATGTCTGTCGATCATGAAGGGGAGTGTGGAAAGTGCTCTCCATGTGCCGCTGATGTCAGCTGTATTACACAGCTGACACCTGCTGGGAACTGCCACGGTTGGTGCAGGCACCATAAGAAAAAAATGATAATTCAAAGTTATCTTCTGGCGCTATTATTTTTTACTACAGTATGGCAGTATATTGAGATTTTCCACATCATCTACTACAATGTGCAAATAGTACATTGTAATAAATGTGTTAAAACTAGACAAACTCAAGTCTTTGTTTTGTCTGAGGATGTCAGTAACAGATTGTTGCTCCCCGATGACGTCACGGGGAGCGACATTTCAAGCCAAGCCTTTTCCAAACACCCATAGTTGATGCATGAAGTAGTTATGCGTCATATGACGTTGGAGGGTTGGTAAGCTTTTAAATATATATTGTAAGATATCCCTTATGAAGAACCCCATTTTCAAATCTGCACCAACTCAAACTATTAAAAATCTTTTTTGAAGCTTGTTAACCATTTGAGAGCTTCATAGTAATAAAAAAAATGGAGATTAATTTTGGCCCTAAAACTTGCACATTCACTAATATAAAAGGAGATACCACATTTGTTATGTGATTTCTCCAAAGTATGGTGACACTTTACATGTTGATTTGGAGTGCAGAAGGGAAGGAGGGCCATGCAACAGCCAGTTTTGCCCTATAGGATTAAGCGATTTTTAGTTGGTTCATTGGCGCTCTTTTGTGAGCCATAAAATATTTGTTTTTCTGCTAATATTGCATTGACTTATTTTTGTGGTATGAGGTGCAATTTTCAGTTATACTATTTTCGGGTGGCTATGACTTCTTGATAAAAATTAACTTTTTTGTGAGGGTAAAGTAGAAAAAAACTAATTCTGGAATAGATTTTTGCCATTTTAATGTTTATTGTAACCAATCAGAGCTCAGCTTTCATTTCCCCACATCTGTTTATCAAATTAAACCTGAGTTCTGATTGGCTGCCATGGCAAACTGGAACTAGTGTTCTGCTCTCAGACACGTCTGATAATTCTCTGCTATAATGTCAATGCCGGTTCAATATTTAGTTCCTCTAAATAACCTTACTTATGTCTGCTTGTCTTGGAATTGTGTTAAAACATGCCTTAGCAAACCTCCAAAACATCAGCTATCATAATGTGGTCACACTGGCTGATGATGAATTTATCAAAGACACTTGATAAGCAGCACCAGGCTGCTACTAACCATTTTTATTCCCATGGAAGCAGTAAGAATAGACTTAATTTATAAATCAACCCAAGTATAAGCCGAGGCCCCTAATTTTGCCGAATTTTTCGAGTATAAGCCTAGGTTGGGAAATGCATTGGTCACAGCCTCCCCGAGTAATGAAATGCCAAGTGGCCTTCCCCAGTAATGAAATGCCCAGCAGCCACCCCCCAACCTATGAAATACCCTGCAGAAAGCCCCCCTCCCACCCCCGCGGCTTCTCTTCCTTTGGCTCTTCATCTGTAACAAAGCGAGCAGAGCGCATGGACGCCAATAAGCACTAAAACTGCTGGGGTGTCGTTAGCAGGACTGAAAGTTTTTTTTTTTTTTTTTTTTTTTTACATTTTGACTTAATTTAAAAAGCGCTTTGTCATGAAATAATAGAGAACCCGTCATGCAAAATAACCCCCCTAAACTAAATATATTTTCATAAACTGCCATTAGAGAGCATTGCCTCTATCCCTTCATTGTCCCTCTACATGCCTGTAAACCTAAGCAATGAGGTCCTAAAGCTGTATGCAAATGACCTGTGAAATGTCCAATGAAGCATTAGCATATTCAAGCTGTCCACTCTATTCATGAGTGGGAGGCACAGCCACACCCCCAGTGCATGACTGACAGCCTGTATAATGATGTGAGGCTGTATAATGATGTGCTTGCTGGTGGCCACGCCCCCTGCAGCCTGTGTGTGCATGTGTGTGTGTACAGGAGAGATACAGCAGCTCCAGGCAGCCATGTTACAGCAGAACATGTCAGATTCATGTGTAGCTGATGTCTGTGTCTCTCACATGTATATTAGGAGGATGCAGCATGTCAGCAGATGCAGGACACACACTAGCCATGCTTTACTATACATTACACACAGACATGAGCAGGGGGAGGAGAGGGGAGGGGGAACATTGGTGACATCACTGCCTCTGACCATGTGACCAGCCTCATTTACATGATAAAGAATAGATGATTTTACAATGAATAATGTATGAAATAACTAGATAAAGGCTGGGATGGGATCCTTGTGAGCTGCTCCAACAGGTAGTGGTGACAGGACAAGTGACAGAGACCTGATGACAGGTGTCCTTTAAGGACAGATTATTCCCAGGCAAATATGGTTAAGATCATTCAAAGGAAAATTGTTAAAACCAAACTTTATTATATTTGTATTAAGTCCAAACAAACCATATATACTTAAAAGCACATAACCAAATCTCACTGGTACCGGCAACCATTTTAGACAATCTGGTAACCACAGCAGATCGCCTTATCAAGCCATATAGAAACATACCTTGTAAATGGATGGGTCGTTTGGGTAGTCACTGGTGCACAGGTAATGCACTGGCCAAACTCACACATGTAACAAGGGCATGTTACATGTGTGTTGGTAACTTGGTCCTACCTTATCAGTTTATCTGACTGTTAGTCTTAGTATCTGACTGTTCATCTGCATTTAGGAGTGCAGTTAGACCTGCGTGTCCCCCCACTAGTGTTCAATCTCGCCATCTGCAGGGTCATGTCGCACCAGCTGATTGCATCCTGCGGTGTCTTAATTCTTAGAGCCACGCCCCCAATTCAGCTCCTGTTCCCCTTGTGCAATCAGTGTTCCAATTAGTTTGGCGTGTGTGCACGTCTTGTCACATGTTGCGTTACTTCACTTGACCCAGGCAAGTTGGATAAGCCTCTGCTTCAATGGGAGTGCTAGAGGAGGTTCCCAACTTTTCTTTAAACTTAGCATAAATCAACAATCAGGTATTGATAAATTTGTAATATATCTTATTAGGGAAAAGTGCTTCCTTGTCCACTTTGGCTCTTGTCATCATCCCTCCAAATCTGCTTTTTACTCTTAAACTTCTGTAAATTCTGTCTTCCAAGCAGAAGCACTAAAGCAAACTACTGCAATCTCAGGGACTACAGGGATGTGAGCTCCGGAGAAATCAAGAACAATGTGAATATACCGATTTATCAATTCTTTCTTCCTTAATGTAATTACATAAAATTATTTAGTTTAATTAAATTATAAAAATCTAAGGGATCAGTATTACTTATTTTCCATGTTAAGAGAAGACATGAGGTGAGTGAGTATAACAGTAGGGTTATTACATGTTGTTGGCAAGCCAATGTATGTTGAGAGAAGTGTGGAAGTACGATTGAATTCCCAACTTCATATCAAACAAAGATCTTTCACTGTGAGGATTGAGTAGTATCATATCATGGATGCCCCCGCTACAGTGGGGGGGAACAAACATGCTACTAATGAATATTGGTTTTCTATAGACTCATATAAAAACAAAGATGTAAAACATATACAAATTATATTAAAATGAGAAAAAGAAAAATATTGTATGGTGTCCATCCCCCATAGACTATTATTAGCTCTACTGAGAAAATGCTTCACTAAGTGTGCATTCTGCAGCCTTTTCTTCATCCAGTGTTTACTGCTGGACACAATGTATACTGAGTACACCAATACAAAAAGGAGGCCTCCATTTACAAGCATACGTCTATGAACGCGTTTATTGTTTACGTTGGGAGCTATCCTGGTCTACACGCTAAAAGTGTTATTAAAATGTGGTCCTGTTCTGTGGTTAAGGGTTACTGGGAACAGGTCCTTAAATTTCTGTTCAACAGGGTAGGCGTAGCCACTGTGCCGGTAAAACGGTGGGCAGATTCTGGATAGCTTACCACCCCTCCCCCCACACTCTGTGACTTGAGTTAATACTGCTCTAACCCTCAGGAAGTGGAGATATTATAATATATATATATATATATATATATATATATATATATATATATATTATACACACAGGAAAAAGGAAAAGAAATTTCATGCTGAGACAAATGGCTTAAATTGCCATTTTACTGCTGCCCCTCTCATTCATACTTAGTTACATAGTTGTATGTTTACTATAGTTTACTATAGCCTCTTATATCTTATACCTATTTTGTCCTGATGTATAAGCCTGACCGATACCCTTGTTTTTTATTTATGCTTTGAGGACATTTACAGTAATGTGGAGATTTTACCTTGCTTGCTGAGGTGCATGTTGGACTCCTGCCTCCTTTTGATCCTCTTAAATTAGGTTCGGCGAGACCGACTTGTGTATGCTTTATCTCATGTACATGCTGTATCTCCATGTTCCCATCAATAAAGTTTATTTAAAGATTTGTATTATTTATTAAAGATTTTTTTTTTTTTAAAGTGTTCTTAAAATGTGATGTGAACCCAGGTTTATGCAGACTGTATTTTTATACACCTATAAAGGCTGCATTTAGATCTCGTCTTTCCACCATTGGAAGGATACTTTGATTCCTGGCATATCCTTGCAAAAGAAGGCCACCGAGAATGCCAAGAATCAACAAGGAAGACTGGATAGAGTATTGTCTGATATAGTTAAGAATCAAGCAAGTACTTTGTATATAAGTTGTATTTTGAATAATGAGGGACACGATATTAGGAATATGGAGGAAGTAAAGCGGGAATTTGTAAAGTATTTTAAAAACATGTATGCCTCAGAATGGGAAGGAAATTTACTGGATGTAGAAAATTTTTTGCAATGATTAGAAATTCCTTGATATCTAAATGTTGGAGGCTATTATTTCATTAGTATTAAAAAAGAATAAAAATCCTTTGGATGTTGTATCATTTAGACCCATTTCCTTGTTAAATACAGATATTTAACTTGTTTTCCAGGGTGTTGTTTCTACAATAATCCATCCACATCAGACTGGGTTTGTACCTGGGCATAATATTCATTTGAATATTCTCAGGCTCTTTGCTAACCTCCAAATAGGGAATGGGGGCTCCCACTCCATCCTGTCATTGGATACTGTGAAGGCTTTTAACAGGGTGGAGTGGGAGTTTCTATGGAGGACTCTGGAGACCTTTGGGATTGGGCCTGTTTTTATTTCATGGGTAAAATTGATATATTCTACTCCCACCACTTGTGGTAAAATTAATCAGGAGTACGCAGAAGGCTTTAGTCTCTTTTGGGATACTAGGCCGGGGTGTCCCCTCTCGTCCCTCTTGTTTGCTATTTTTGCTGTGCCATTGGCTATTGCTATTAGGAAAAAATGAGAACATGAAGGGCTTGGATATGGGGGTGAAGGAGACAAGTTATTAATGTATGTCAATGACATTCTTCTATGCTTGGTTGATTCACATAGATCAATACCTGAGGGGATAAGAGTTGTGGAGGATTTTCGTAAGCTGTCCAGGCTTAAGATTAATTGGAGTAAAACCACTATGCTGCCAATAGATGAAATAGAATGTTCCCAGTTGGGAAATTTAAAAATTTTGAATCTGGAAGGAGATTTTGAGTATTTGGGCATCAGGATAGGAGTAGAGGTCAAGCGTTTTTCTGAATTACATTTGAATCCCCTTTTGACTAAAGTGCGCACAATGACAAATATTTGGACCAGGCTGCCAATTTTTAAGGCTAATGTAATAGCATTGATTAAGATTGTACTGCTTCCGCAGAATTTGTATGTATTTGCCGTGTGTCCAATTTGGTTTGACAGAAAATTCTTAAAATCTTTAGAAGCTATCCTAAATTCATTGATCTGGGGAAGGAAGCGGGTTAGAACAATACCTATCAGAGTACTGCCTATTTTTTT
Organism: Engystomops pustulosus; assembly: GCF_040894005.1. Lineage (NCBI taxonomy): Eukaryota > Metazoa > Chordata > Amphibia > Anura > Leptodactylidae > Engystomops > Engystomops pustulosus. The sequence goes on from NC_092414.1 coordinate 152,773,388, forward strand.
ATGTTTATTGGAAGTGGAATATACACACACACTCTCGCACACTTGTTCAGTTGTTTAGTTGGTGTATTGCTTGTTCTTGTTCAGATAAGAATATTTATTTACCTGAATCGCATTCATTTTTTTATTTTTAGACAAGGCAACTGAAGGGCAACAATTTGCAAGGGCTGAAAATGGTACGCCTAACAGAGGTAACATCCTTTTATACTTCTAACAGTTCAAATACTTTAAGACAGCCAATTACCACTTTCTTATTTCTTATTCTCTAGGGAACAAAACACATCAAGTGTCGAATAACCATTACAAACCTCCTGCTTCAACACCCTCTGTTACTCAGCCCGTCCAACCTATGTACCACCCTGTCACTAGACCAGTTATAAGTCCTGCCACTGTCCAACCTCTGGCAAGACCTGTTGGAATGCAGGAAGCAATTAGGAGACCTGCTCCCAGATGTATGCCGCTGCAGCAATCGCCCAGAGCAAATCCAGTCATGCAAACTGCTACTAGACCACAGACATTTGTTACAAGTCCTCTTCCAGTATATAGAAACCCTTCAGTTCCTTCAGTGTCTCAGCCAGCTCTTAGACCTGTTACCAGTGTCACTGCACAGCCAATAATACTAAATCAGGTAAAACCAAAAAGAAAGCAATATTCTAGACATAAGCCAATATCTTTTATTGTTTTAAAGGGAACCTAAAATCAGCAATTGATCTAATAAAGCACTACCAGTCAGGCAGCGTAACACCCTCTAGTTTTCTTTCTTTCATGGTCCAGAGCTGGCATCATCCAAAAAATCAACTTTGCCGTAAGATGTAAATTGGTTGTGTAAAGTCAAGGAGGCAAAGCGCTTAAAGGGGTTGTCCAAGATCGTAAAAAAAACATTGGTGGCCGAGAGGGGGCTGCTTTAAAAAAATCAAACATTTACTTACCTCCGAGTCCCGCACTGCCGTCTCTCCAGTCCATGCCCCTGTAAACTGCACAGAAGCTGCAATGCATTCAGCTTCCAGCTGGGAATAGGGATGGGTGGGCATAGACGGCCTCCCGGGAACTGAACGCATCGCAGCTTTCGTGCCCCTGTTTGTTTACAGGGGAGAGGACCGAATAGATGGCAGCACAGGACGCCAGAAGGGACCGCGGAGGTAAGTAAATGTTTAATTTTTAAAGTCTCCCCCTACAGCCTCCAATGTTCAATGTTTTTTTACGTCTCGGACAACCCCTTTAATGCCTCCTTCTTTGTGACTGACATTGTGCATCGGAGTTCAGGAGATCTGGTTAGTGATGTCTGTGGATGTAGAACCGTCAATTACAGTGAAGGGGGCTTTTTAAGGAAGAGAGAACTTCACTTTAGTGTTAAATTCTCCGCCTCCTTGACTTTATACAGCCAATTTACATCTCATTTCAAAGTAGATTTTCTTCACAATGCCACTGCACAGGGTCATGAAAGAAACATGATCTGAAATGTATTCAGCTGCTTGGCAATATACTGGTAGTGGTTTATAAGGTCAATTTCTGATGACAGGTTCCCTTAAATATCTAAACAATGGTGAGGTTATCTTTTTGAAAAACAAATATTTATAGTTTCGTTTTATAATTCAGAAAAAACACTAAACACAGAAAATTCACAAATGCATATCCTTTATCCTTTATTGGACCTCTTTTTTCAATCACAATTGTTAAAGGCCATCTACCACCAGGATGAAGGACTGTATGCAAATGAGCCTGAGTGCTCCAGGCTCCTTACTTGTTAATGGAGCCTGTAGCCCCTCCAGATCTTCTGCACGCCGTCTTTCATCCTGGTGGTAGATATCCCTTAAAGCTAATAAATAAAGAAATATTTTTAGAGATATGAACACTTATCTTTCTCACTTGTGGCTGTAAGACAACTGGCTTTAGTAGGAATATCCCTTCGATGCTCTGTCTGCAGTAGCATTGAAAGATTATCAACTACTAAGTTCTCTATAATATTTCTTTTGAACTGTGTGTCAGGATTATTCCAAAAATATTTTCATGGCTGGATGGAGAAGGGATGGGGAACTTCATACAATTGTGACTTCAGTGCTGGCACTCTAGTAACTGGTTCAGTGCCAACACTGAAGGGGAGCCAGCAGAGGGGGAGTCCTTTAATTATATTTTGGTATAATGCAAGGGCTCCCTTTCTGTAAAAGGTGTGCAGTCCGTCGGATTGGTCCGACATATGACCCATTTCCACTGGCTGGAGAAGATCATATGCTGGAGGCCTAAAATGAATATAGTCATTTGGATATTTTGGCACTGCTGGTATCTGTTACTCTAGATATTTGTGGCTTTGAGTTTCTTAAAATATTCTGCTTTAAAAATGTAGCACAACAGAAGTTCCACTACTAATGTGTTATATAGTGTAAACCTAGTCCTAAGGATATATTCTACACATATCATAGCTATATGACCGATTGCTAGCACTAGTTACTTTGAAATAAAAATTGTTATATTGCTGGTTATGCGTAATCTTATTATATTTGTGTATATTTCTTCTCTCAGGGTTACATTATGACCTCTACCCAGCTTTCCTCAAATAATTCAAATGTAATGTATGCATTGCGACCGAGCACAGCATTAACACAATACCAAAACGTGCAAACATTTACAGCACCAGGTATGGAGTTATTTTTGTAATCTTTCAGTTAATTTTATGGTTTTAGATAATTTTTTTTTCAACTTTTGTTTTAACATGGCTCTTTTTATTGTGCAGTTTGCTTGGCTTTGTTTCAGTAATCAGTACTTTAATAATTACAGAGTTGTTGCCCTTAATTGTTTATATTATTGTGCCTATGCATTTATATAACTTTGCAACAGGTCTTGAGTACCGCATATACTTGAGTATAAGCCAACCTAAGTATAAGTTGAGGCCCCTCATACCCAAAATGCTGGGAAAACTTATGTAATGCCCTTTGAAGCCTCCCCCAGTAATAAAAAAATACCCCATTTTTGCCTCCTCCAGTTATAAAATACCCCATGCAGCCTCCCCCAGTAATGAAATGCCCTGCAGCAGACCCCCCCCAAGTAATGAAATGCCCTGCAGCAGACCCCCCCCAAGTAATGAAATGCCCTGCAGCAGACCCCCCCAAGTAATGAAATGCCCTGCAGCAGACCCCCCCAAGTAATGAAATGCCCTGCAGTAGACCCTCCCAAGTGATGATATGTCCTGCAGCAGCAGCAGCTTCCCCCCATCCCAAATAGAGAAATGTCCTGCAGCCCCCTGGCATTTTATAAAAAAATAACTCTCATCTTCTTGTCTAACAGAGCAGGCAGAGATGCGTCCATGCACTCACACTATGAAGCAGTTGTGTCGCTGCTGCTGCTGATGTCCTATTGTGTGCATGGGTAGGGCGCATAGATGTGTCTCTGTCTGCTCTGTTAGACAAGAAGATGAAAGGGAAGCGTCAGAGGGGTAAGATAGTAAGTTTATTTTTTTATACATTCGTGTGTAAGCAGATCTTTTATGCTGAATACGGTTAATGTTATCTTGCTTATGCCGCCCCTATATGTTCTCTTAGTATCAGAGCAGAATCCTATCCTGAAAGTAGAATCGAAAATATACATTAGGTGCAAGTCAGCAAGAATGTTTAGTTCTCTTGGCAATTTAAAGGGAACCCGTCACCCGGTTTTTCACAAATACAGGTAGTGGCAGGTTCCTATAGAGCTCTAGTAACTATGTGACTCCCTGCTTTTAGCTAAAAGTACTTTCCCTCAGATCCCCATAAAATCAGAGTTATAATCTTGCCTGGTATCTATGCGACTTTGGAGCTAGTGGAGGGGGCGTGGCCTAATGTCATGTGACCCGGGTGACTTCATCAAAGGTCCTTAAGCTACTTTATATTAACAAACTATACTCCATGTACATATCTGACCACATAAAACAATCACAACGGCCTCCATGGACTTCTACTTCCCGCCATGCAGGCTGCTGAGTTTCATGTGATACAATATGCTGTGATTTCATGAGATATATGCTTGGTGTACAGTTTTGTAATGCTACAAAAGCTATAGGACCTGCGATGATGCATACAGAGATAGGATAGAGAGGAGCGGCTGGGTTCAACCTGAGGAGGCCACGCCACCTCGACTCGCTGTAGCTATGCTTAGATGCCAGGTAAAACTATAAAGTTGAATATATGTGAATCTCAGGGGAATCATTTTTAGCTAAAAGAAAGGTGTCAATTAGTTGCTAGGGCTCCATGGGAAACTGTCACTACCTGTATTTGTGAAAAATGTGGTGACGGGTTCCCTTTAACTAAAAATGTTTACAATAATTGTATATTTGTTCCTGTTTAACCTAGTGATAAGTGTAATATTTGTTACAGGGAATTCTACTTCATCAGTGCGGCCACAGCTACCTTTGCCCCAGGTCAGGCCCATTACATCTCCTACAAGGGCAGCTTCCGGTTTTATTCATAGGCCTAATGCTCCAGCTCCATCAATGACACAAACTACCACCAGCCAGATACCAGGACTAAAGCAGCCGATACTACAGCAGCATGGCCAGAAAAATGTTTTTATGAAAAATACTGCAGGTACCAAACTGGATTTTAAAACTTCAGATGAAATCAAATTCCACATAATCTATGTTATCCTTGATATTCTATCAAAGTAACCATGACAATTCATACTACACAACTGATAATGGAGAAAATTGATCAGCGATCAAATGACCCATGCTTAGTACGAAAAAATATCTACTGCATGTCAATTCCTGATGAGGAATTTCAGCCTTTGTAATTGTTTGTGAATGGTATTCTATATTTGTTAATATGAGCTGCACCATTTCCTCAGAATTGATGAGAGGTCTCTCCATCTAAATTTACCCCATAGGTTTCAAACACTATGGGGCACATTTACTAAGGGCTGTGTGCCAGTTTTCTGTCAGACTTTGAATGTTCTTTTAGATGCAAACTGCTTGCACAGGTATTTAAGAAGTGTCTGCGCCACATATGTGTCGCACACAACTGTTTTATGTCGCAGTTGCACTATTATTCATGCAACACAAATTTAACATGCAAAGTCCGACAGAATTGTGTTGCACGCTCTGTGGTGCACTTTGTCGGGAGTGTGCAGGGGGCGCCATATTCCTGCACAATGTGCACCAGAAGTCATGAATCTGGCACACTCTGCTCTATAAGCTGGCAAACTGCACATAGTACAGAATGCACTGGTAAATGTGCACCTTTATGAAAAAGATTATAAGGTCAGCTATGTTGCACTATTTACTACTCTTCACTGTGGAGGAGTCACTGTTTCACACTAGATATTTTATAGATTCTGGGAAGATTTCTGAATGTTATGGTCTGTATGTTGGGAGAGATGAACTGCAGGCTGCTATGGTTAGAGCATAGTTTCTAATATTTCCACATCACTTATAGATAAATGATAACATAAGATAGGATAGTCTTTAAAAATTGTTTTTATTTTCAAAGCAAACATGGGACGAAATGAAAATGCCTTAATGGAGAAACGACATTCTACTATTGATTTGACTGATGACTCTCCAGAAAAGCCTAACAGCAATGAGAATGTATTGAATAAAAGGCCATTAGCAGCCTCAACTAAAGCTTCCAACCCAATGTCCTCAGCGACTCTAGCACAAAATACTAAAGGTATTTTAAATAAATGTCCATTACTATTTTAATTAATTAATGGAAATTAATGGTTAATAATTGTCTTGTCTTTGATATATCTAGGTAGTAATACAATTACAACCCCAACAAAAAATGGAACACCATTTCCTCGGGCATGTCCGAAGTGCAACATACATTTTAACCTTTTGGAACCCATGAAGAAACACATGACGGTAATATGGCTTGTGTTTGACTATAAATTGTCGTGTAGTTTATACACAGATTTTTTTTATAAAAATAGAAAACAATTGAGATTACTAGTTATTAATGATAATTCAAATGGAAGGTTTACCTTAACATATTTGGACATGTCTCTAAGGTATGTCTGAAGATTATGTCAGTGGTATCTTGATATTCTTTTTCACTGTCTAAGGTCAATATTTTTAAACCAAAAACTTGCTATAAGAGATTTACACCCTTTCAGTGGACTCTTTCCAGGTCTTGGCTTACAAATTTCGAAATGGCAGTATTCTTGCCCATATATGGCCAGAATATATTCTGGTCCAGTAAGTTACATGTAACAAAGTCAAGTTATGATGGAAAGGTGATGAGAGAGATGAGCGGTGGACACCCCTGGAAAATTACAGTCATGCCTGGTTACTAGGCACGTAAATTTTCCGCATTGGCTGCTCTGCAGTATATTACGCAACTTGTCCGGACTAGGCTGAGTGACCCAAATGCTGAACACCGAACTTAAAGTTCAGTTCCGCTCATCTCTAGTGCTAAGTGTTTACCCTAACCTTTCCGGATTGCCATAGATAATATATGTCTGGGTATGCTGGTCAACATTACAAAAAATTGCTGGGACATCCATTCATAAGAAGATTGTTGGTTGTCTTGAATGTTTCAATAATTTACACTTTGTGACTGAGGGTCACTGGTGCCTGAAAGCAAAGCCATCTTTGAAATGAAGTTTTATATTGTGTGTAGGTGATTTGGTTATGGCACCCAGTCACAGTAGGTGGTAAAGAAGCATTGTTTTGAAGAAGACACTCTGCAATCGAGCTAGGAGGATAGCTGATTCTCAGCCCCGCTCACACTATCTTAAAGACAAAATTGTCATCACATCCCAACATAGCATTAAACCACATTTCTGCACCAAGTACAGTAATCAGTATCAACAAATTACATCTATCATTAAGAAATACGTTCCCACCTTGTTGCATAGTGATACTTTAAAGGACATCTTAGGGGATGGGATTGCTTTTGTCTCCACTAAGGCCACCACACTTGGCAATCTGTTATCGCCCATGGCTCACATACCCCATGGCTCATACATAAAGGCAGCTATCGCTGCGGTGGCAATCACTGCAATATTTGCAAACTCTAGAGCTCAAAGCTCTAACTTTTTTAAATCTCAAGTTACGAAAAAAAACCTTTCCATTAACTATTACAGGCAGTCCCCGGGTTACATACAACATAGGGTCTGTAGGTTTGTTCTTAAGTTGAATTTGTATGCAAGTCGGAACTGTATACTTTATCATTGTAACCCCCAGCCAAATTTTTTTGGTCTCTGTGACAATTGGATTTAAAAAATGTTGGATTGTCATCAGAACCAGGATTAACAATAAAGCGTCATTGTAGACACCAGTGATAACTGTTATAGCTGTTTATTGTAGCCTAAGGATAAAGTACAGTAAATTGCCAACATCCAGAGGTCCGTTTGTAACTAGGGGTCGTATGTAAGTCAGGTGTTCTTAAGTAGGGGACCGCCTGTATATCAACTGTGAAACTACTTGGGTTATATAGCTCATTGAATGTACACAATGCTGTCTCCAGTATGTTTGGTGCACATCACGAAAATTAAAAGATTGTATCTCAGAACATATAACGGTGGCTAACTCCAAAACAATTGCCAGTACCCGCAGCATTACGGGGGCGTCTATACATTTTCGGGATAAACAAGCAGGTAGTGTTATTAACATGCGAGTCATAGGGATAGATTGGATCCTCCCCAATAAAAGAGGAGATCGTAATAAAAGATTATACATACAAGAGGCCAAGTGGATACTTTCATAGGGCACACGCCATCCGATGGGATTAAATTTCCAAAACGAACTGACTTATGTATACTAAACTTCTCTGTGTTTTGACATCCTCTAGTTCCGTCCCACGTTGTATTGATTATGCTCCAATTACGTACTGGTCACTAATCACACGACACGTCATCTGATCTCTTACCCCAGCCCCATGTTATATTGATTGACACTGGTATACTCCCACTATTCGTAGCCTATCAGTCACATGACCTAAAGGCGGGGATTTTGAGTTTTCTCTCTGCTTTACATGTAAGTATTAATTTGTGTTCAGTAGAGGTATGAATAAGGACCACGCAATGTAGGACCAAAACGCGTCACCTTAGTCTGTTTGTACAAGCATATTTGAGCTATGTCTCTACTTTTTTCTATGTTTTGTTTCTTAAATTACACCTTGGAATAAACATTTGAGGTTTTACCAGCTGGTGCCAAAGGATTTTTCCTTCATTTTGTCTCTGATTGTTTTGAAGAAGTTTTTCTTTCAATATGGCATTCTTCATATCCGATCATTGAATACTTTACATTTTTTTTGATTGATCGGTGTTTGCAGATGTGGGGATACTTTACTTTTATTTTGTTTGTTTGTATATTCATTTGTGGACTCCCAATATGATCCCCCATATGATTCCCAATAACAACCCAACGTGTGTCAAATAGATCTACACCACTACAAAGTTTATAACAGCACAGCCTCAATCACAGGTGTATATAAGTGTTTGATGTAACATGGCTCAAAGGTTGAAAGAATTTACCATTTGTAATGCATACTATTGCATATATTTAGCTTATTGATGCTATTAGGGTTCTCTCTTGGGATAAGTAAACACTTATTATTTTAAAGTGACTATTACCCAAATAACCCCAAACATGTACTTTTTAATAACCTGTCACCTCTTGTTGGGTTTTGCCCTAGCTGTGATGGGTAATTGTATTTTTTCCGTTGGGATTAATTTCTGATGCATTAAATCCATTCCATTCTTTTCAATATTACAGTATTGTTGTCCGGAGAAAATTCAGAGCTTTTTCCGCGGAGTATTGAACCTTGATGCTTCCAAACACCTAAACCCTGTAGAAGACAATGAAAGAGGAAAGCTGATCATGCTAGTTAGCGACTTTTATTATGGAAGATATCCTGGCGATTTCCAGCTGATACAGAAAGAAGAGAAGACCCACAGCACATTCAAGTGCTTCAGCTGTCAGAAACTTCTCAGGAACAATATTAAGTAAGTAAATCATTGTTTCTAACATCATATTTGCTCCCTTTATAATGGAAAGATCGAGATCAGAGCCCAATATTTGTATAAAATAGTCACTGCAGTTGACTATTGTTATTATTCATCATCATGAGACCAGAATATGGGTATCTAGAGACGTACCAAAGCATAGAAATTTTTTACCTAAAACCAAGACGAAAACCAGTGATTTTAGAGATATTTGGGACACTAAACCACTATTCCATAGGAACCTGTGGGTGTTATGGTGTCTTATATAGCCCTGACAGATTCCCTTTAAATTTCCTTTAAAGGAAATGCCAGTAACCTATGATTGTTGTTTTATGGGAATAACTTGACAATGGGGAATTACCCTATAGTTTCTAGTGAATCTTCTCTAGTCGCCTCTGCTGTGCTATGTCATTCAGATTAATTACATTTCACAGTAAGCTGCACAGGTCTGTTTAGGGATTACACATGAATGATTGTTGTATTTGTCCTGTGATAAAGGGTGTTATTTGGTGGTGCTGTTTTGATTGAATAACTTCTAGTTTCTAAATCAGCAAAAAAAGGACACTGTGATCATCTTCATTAGGGAGACAGGTTTGTCTCAAGACCTCTGCTTGGCAGAGAAGGTCGCAGTTCTTCCGCATACAGACCCGTAAAGAGAAGCTGAAATGGCAGAAAGTGAAGCTGAAGAATGGCTTAAGTCTGCAAAGGGCATAGTCTGCAAGCTAAAATGAACAGACTTGCCTCTGCTTGTATCATTAAGGAAAACAAAAGCTTCTTGTAATTGCAGACATTAAAATCGCTATTACATACACTTAGAAGCAAAGATGCAGGTTGAGGCAAAGGCAATTTGTCTTGAAATCAGCAGGGAACTAATGTATGAAGTCAAGACATGTCAGTCATGACTTTTTGGTTGCTCTAAGACTTTTTTCTTTAGAAATTCTAGGACTTTAAAGGTTGATTTTGACAAGAATGTTATAGTTTCATTTATCCATGAAGCCTTTGTTTGGCTGCTTAGGATACTTGCTATACTAAAACGCCAATACGGAAATTATACAGAAAATTGTACAAAATGAATACAAATAATAATGAATACAAAATGAATACAAATAATAATACCCAAATAAGTTATTAATATCATGTATGTTTTGAAAATGTAGCATATTAAATACTATTTGTACCTATTTTGTAAATCTAGTTTTTCTATTTAGTTTTTTATATAGTATATATTTTGCTACTTTCTCACAAATTTACCATTAATGCTACTTTTTGTGTGCTAGATTTATGAACCACATGAAACATCACCTGGAGCTTGAGAAGCAAAGCACAGAAAGTTGGGAAAACCACACCACCTGCCACCACTGTTACCGCCAATTCTCTACTCCCTTCCAACTGCAATGCCACATTGAGAGTTCTCACACATTATATGAATCCACAAGTAAGATATGACTTATTATAATTCTTATCTTTTGCTAGAATCGAATATAGTATTTTCAAGCGGTAAATTAGCTTATTTTTTGCTACTTTAAGTTGCCTTCAGAGACTGCAGCATAAAAACATTGCTAGGCCTTTAATGTCTTGTTCATTATGTCTTATACATGTGTTGCATTTATCAAAATATCTATATTCTTTTTTTTTTAATGGTTCTTGGGATGTAAAACATTCTTGATTAAAGGGGTATTCCCATCTGGGCATTTACATTCAATTTAATTCATTTGCCTTATGTAAACATTTCTTCAATTGGATGTTATTAAAAAAAATGTTCCTGTGTGAAGATAATTTCTCATAAATGTAGTTATTCTGTCCCTTAGAAACGAGATACTTTCCTCGGATACGACCACGTCATACTCTGGCAGCAGTGGCCAGATTTGCGCTATAGAGTCCTGCCAAACCGCCAGGATTCAGCAATCACTACCACAGGACGGCTGTGCGACATGTAGTAACTCCCGGACATTTTATATACAATAACCTTTTGTTTCTTTGTGCACTCAATCTATCAGACGTGGTCGTATCTGAGGAAGCTATCTCGTTTCTAAGGGACAACATGGTTACATTTATGAGAAATTATCTTCACACAGGAACATTTTTTTTAATAACATCCAATTGAACTAATGTTTATATATGACAGATTAATGAAACTGAATGTAAGTGCCCAGATGAGAATACCCCTTTAACTTTGTGCTGCAGATTTTTGTTATCCTCCTTAGTGTGGTATGGTCCTTGCACTAGCTGGTCGCCTGGATGGGCTGGTTTCTCTTATTAACTGTAGATTTGTAAACAAGATAGGGGACTGAAAGAGGGGAGGGGCTGCTGCTCACTTGTCAGAGAGAAGGAAGGGGGGGGGGGTAATTTGACAGTGCTGTCTGTATAGCCGAGTGTGTTCAGTACTGCGGATACAGATGTCTCCTACACAGAATGGTGAAGTACAAGATCTGCTCTGTTTCCGATCTGCCCTTCCATTGCAGTCTGTGATTCTACTGAATTTTTCTGTCTCTCTTCACCTCATGATGCAACAGCCCCCCTCATTTTCTACTTTGGAGCTATTAATTCTTAGTGCTCACACATCACAGACTATACACCTCATGTACCTGCTCTACTTCTGATTCTACTACTTATTACATGTTCCATGCTCCTCCATGTGATGAAAGCTGCCAGGCTAATCACCATATACATCCTGTATGTACACTATGCAGTGCTCAGTGGGTTTACTTGTAGAAATCTCACTGGATTTGCTGTTAAATTACTGAATGAGAGAAAAATGGGAATTGTGGGCAGAGTGACTCATCTTCAGGGCAGATACAGGAAGAGGTTAGTCTCCGCCCACTTCACCACTTGTGAGAAAGATTTTTGTCAAATACGTTAAGAAAAGAAAATGCTATAACTTTGGAAAGTAACACAATATGACCTGATTTTGTTTGTTTTTAAAGGGGGAGTCACATGACCATATGGTAAAACCATAACATCGGCTTTACACTTTAAATGGTTTTGTAATACATGAAACCACAAAATATAAAGTAGTGGCTGCTCTTTATAACATTACTACCAGCACTGTGAGTTTGTCTGGTAGGACTCGCCCAATACTTGTTTGTCCTAAATTTAGGACATCCCAGGACATGAAACTCCTGTCCCATCAGAGAGGGTATAATAATGAAGAGGTAGGGACACAGGAAGGTAAGTGTTGTTTGGACTCTGGGGCCCTTTCACTTACACTGGTGAATCTATGGTGAGCAATGTAATTGTGAAATTGGGAAACCTAAGGATTGAACTTCAGTCAATACTAGGTCATGTTTACTATGCATTCAGACCATCTCCATGCCGTACCTCACTATTCTCCAGTGGCAAGCCCCTATGTATTGGTCCATAAGGACCTCAGTTTTTCAAATATAGACAATGCACCTCTTCTAAGAATCACCCACTTCACGTATTTACCGACCGAATGATCTACTCCGTCCTTAAGGGACAGGTAGCCTCATACATCATTAATACACAACAGCAGTCCATAGCTATTGCTGAACGTGTTTATAAATGTATGTAGTTGTCACAAAGTACACTTGTTAATAGTTGATGGATTGCAAGATAAAAGAAAAGGAGATTTCTTGGGGCTGACTATTTAAAACATTTTTTGTTTGAGGCAGAAAACTTTAACTTTCAGCTATCACGTTTGCAATTTTGACAATCCTAACATTGGCCACAATATCCACAGAACTCTAATAAAACAGTGACCTTTGAACTGAAGCATAAATACTTTTACTGGTTTGGTATAATTATTAAGGAGTATACGGAGGAAACTAAATGGATTGGTCAAAAGTAGAACTGTATGTTTTCTGTGGCAATTAGGACACCTATTTCACCAGTTTTTTGCACTGAGGAAAACACATGTAATATTTTAGTAAATAGGTCATTTAGTTATATTACCAAAGTTCCTGTTTTTTCTACTTGTTTTCCATGTACCAATATCATTTTGTCCTACTTCCAGCCATTTGCAAGATCTGTGAATTATCCTTTGAAACTGAACAGATTCTATTACAACACATGAAGGAAAGTCATAAACCTGGGGAGATGCCATATGTTTGTCAGGTAATGCTTATACATGACTTTGTATGTATTTTTCACAGTTTTCTAGATTCTTGCTTGCTGCCGTGCTATAAAAAGCTTCTATGTTTACTTCAAGTGGATAGAAATCTGCTCATGGTCATATGATGGACACACAGGTGCAGGAGCTGTTATTATCAAATATCTCTGATTACTCTCTGCTATAATAACGGCTCGTGGACCCGTGTGACATCACATAACCAGTGGATTTCTATCCACTAGAAGTAAACACTGTGATTAATGAATGCATAAAGTATATTGGAAAATTGAATAACTTTTGATTACACAAACAATATCAATTATTTGCTGAAAGTGGACAATCCCTTTAAGTTTGAACATCCTATAGTATCTTTTCTCCAGTACCTCTTCTCCAGAACAAAATCTTAGTTTTAAACCTCATTTTAACAGTGATCTTTTTTTTATGTCTCTTCTAGGTGTGCAATTATAGGTCTTCCATTTTTGTTGATGTTGATAACCATTTTCGAAGTACACATGAAAACACCAAAAATTTGTTATGTCCATTTTGTCTGAAAGTGATTCGGTCTGGAACGCCTTACATGCAGCATTATATAAAGCATCAGGTTAGTCAGACCGTAGTATACAGCCTGCCCCCAGTAGTATACAGCCTGCCCCCAGCAGTATACAGCCTGCCCCCAGCAGTATACAGCCTGCCCCCAGCAGTATACAGCCTGCCCCCAGCAGTATACAGCCTGCCCCATGTAGCATACAGCCCAGCATTAAAAAAAAAATAAACTTATATACTCGCCCTCCGGTGGCCCCAATGCGCAGCCCTGCTCCCCCGATGTCCGCACGGCTCGTCTTCAGGCTTCCGCGCCCTTCTTCTTTTCTTCTGCAGGGCGCCGCCACTGCTCTCCCCGGCCGGCAGGCGCATAGTATGACGCACCGCTGCTGACGGCATACTAGGCGCCACCCGGGGGAAAACATGGCGGCGCCCAGCAGAAGAAAGAAGACGGCGTGGAAGGCTGAAGACGAGCCGCGCGGGCATCGGGGGAGCAGCGCTGCACATCGGGGCCACCGGAGGGTGAGTATATAAATTTTTAATATTTTTTAAGTATTTTAAAGAATTTTTTTTTTTACGAGTATATTGACTCGTGTATAAGCCGAGGGGACGTTTTTCAGCACATTTTTTGTGCTGAAAAACTTGGCTTATACACGAGTATATACGGTACATATTTGAGCAATATTGTACGTCCTACACTCACTCCCATGTTTCTCAATTTCAGAATAAAGGTATTTATAGATGCACTAAGTGCAGGCTACAGTTTTTGACTTGTAAAGAGAAAATGGATCATAAAACTCAGCATCACAGGACATTCAGGAAGCCAAAACAACTTGAAGGCCTTCCTCCAGGAACAAAGGTATGTTGGGAATGACATGTTTTACCATATATTCTTGTGCTGCATTGTGTATTTAATCCAGGTTATCATTTTAATTTAAAGTCTGTCTGTCTTGGGTTTTTTATGTTACCTTTTTTCTAATGTTTCAAAACTGGTTTCATAGAGCAATTTCTTATTGATCTATAGGATTTGTAAAGCGCTACGGAATATGATTTGTCAAGCTTTGAGCAGCACTGCAGAATCTGTAGGCGCTATATAAGTAAAGAATTATTCTTGTTATTATGGCGCTATATAATTAATATTATTATAAGTGTTCAATGGTCATAGTAGTGCACTTCTGCTTCATTAAGACTCTATTGGTCTGACAGCGATAGTTAAGTAAATCACTTGGCTATCTTTGGCAGTACTGTAGCCTTCCTGTAGTGCACATGTGAGATAACTGTAATTTTGGAAGACCCAGCAGTGGTAAACTCCAGAAATCTGGTCTTCATCTGTAAATAGTTCCTATGCTGCAAAAGCCCCTTATTGCCTATCTACAGGATAGGGGAGCAGTGTCTAATCACAGGAGCGGACCCATTCTTAATACACCTCTGCAAAAGCAACCCCCATAGGTAAAATCTTTTAAATGACATGTTAAATGTTTGCTAAACTGAAAAGGACTACCTGTATATATGTCATATTTATGTAAAATATTTTTCTTAATAAATTTAGGTGACGATTCGTGCGTCTGTTGGTGTTTCTTCAAGCACAGTTTCTTCTCCAACTTCTTCAATTTCCAGAAATCTGCCTGCAATTCCCACCCACCCTTCTCTTCAGCTGCCTACTTACACAATACCCCTGTCACCTCCAAAAATGGCAACCACGAGTCTTAACAATAATCTAAATCCATTGCCTAAAAAATATGCACAATCTGCAAAAAACAAGTCATCTCCAAAGAAGCCTGGGACTAATGCTTCAAAAAAAATTAAAATGATCAACACAGCTTTGCAAAACCTAAGGTATTGTCTATTTTCCATAGTTTCATAATACAATAGAGATACAGCATCTTAGAAAAAGTAATGATTTCAATACAAATCCATAGGTCTGGTTAACTAAAGAATATGATAGTATGGGGAGGGGGGTCACAGTTTCTGTCATTTGATGTGATCTTCATATTAGTTATTTTAGCAATTTGTTTCATTGATAACTACCACCTGAAATATGTAGTTCTTAGAACAGCAGTTAGAAAAAGAGTGAAAGAAGATTACATAAAGGATTAAACCTTTTTAAAAGTCAAAAGAAAATGGGCTAGAGATAAACATTGAAGGCCACATTGGGATCAGTTTTAAATCCCATTGAAATCAATGTAAAAAATTTTTTTAAACTGTTTTATTGAAAAATATGCATAAAACAAGGTAATCTTGTCCCACCTCATGTGGTACCCCTGAGTAGATTGTATCCGAACGGATTTTAATGGCTAGCGGCTCCACTGTTAGGGCAAAGAGGAGCGGGGAAACGGGACACCCCTGTCTAGTTCCCCGTTCAAAGGAGAATCGTATAGAAAGCAAGCCATTTACTGACACTGAGGCTTGTGGTTTCTGATAAATTATGGATATCCATTTCCTAAACACAGGGCCAAACTTGAATTTCCGGAGTACTGCCTGCAGATAATTCCATTCAACCGAATCGAAGGCCTTAGCCTCATCTAGTGAGGCCAGGGCCCAGTCCTCCTTCTTCTCTGCACCTTCTTGTAAAATCATCTGCGACCTGCGCAGGTTATCGGATGTTGATCTGCCTGGCATAAATCCTGCCTGGTCTGTGTGTATCAGGGCAGTGATGACTTTATTCAGTCTACAGGCCATAATCTTGGTTAGGATTTTATAGTCTATGTTCAGTAAAGAAATGGGCCTGTAGGAGCCACATTCCTTCGGATTCTTATCAGGTTTAAGGATAACAACTATATTAGCCCTGTAGAGAGACTCAGGGAGGATTCCTTTCTCGAAAGAAGTTTGGAGCATTTGGAACGTTGGGGGTAGCAGTATCTCTTGGTATTGAATCCACATTTCTAACGGGAGATCGTCAGGTCCCGAGGCCTTACCCCTAGCCATTAATTTCAGAGCCTCTTGTAACTCCTCAATTGTGAGAGGGGCATCAAGCAAATCACGTTGTTCTTGGTTAAGCCCTGGACAGTCTATCGTATCTAGGTAGGTGTCTCTCAGCCAGAGAGGATGTTATCTGTGTTGAGTAGTGTGTCCTATAAAATTCTGCAAAAGCCGCCAGTATCTCATCGTTAGAGGTAATAGCATCTCCAGCAGGAGAGGCCAGCTGCAGGACCGTGGGTGAAGCTGTGTTTTGATGTATTAGTTGCGCCAGCAGACTACTAGATTGATTTCCTAGTTCGAAATATTTTTGTTGTGCAAAAAAGGTTCTCCTATCAATGTAAATTTTTATGTCATCAGTTGTACAGGGATCCGTTTGGATTAGTTTTTTTCACAGAAAAAGAGCTTGCAGTACTTTTTTCTGCCTAAAAAAACGTATCCAAAACGGATGGTGCCAAACTGACCTCAACGGATAGTAAGTTTCACTTTTTAAATTTTTTTAGATGAAGACAATAGACAGAAATAGTTAATAAATTGATCGAAAAAGAGATGATGGAAAGATTATAGATAAATGTGAGGTATAGAAAGAAATATAGGTAGGCAAAAAGAAATAAGAGATTGGTAGATAGGTAGATGGATAGAAAAGTTAAAAAGATAGATATGAGATTTTTTCTAAACGGAGATAAAGAACGGATATGCCGACGGTAATGTTAACTCAGCCTTACAGTATTTGTGCGATTAATAAAAAATATTGAATGAATGAAATATTATTTGTATTCATCACAGCAGACACAATATTTATTATAGTGTTCAGGAAACAATTGCATACATCTTGCTCTTTGTAGTTACTATAATAGATTTTCCTTTTTGTCCTGAACAGTGTCATCCCAGGAATACATAAATGTGTTGAGTGTCACCGTCAAGTGGTAGATTTTGAAGGTCATTTTCATACATATGTGCACTGCACCAAATGCAAGTTCCGTACCAGCTGTAATAAAGCCTACACAAACCATGTACTGAGGTAAGGGAGCAAGATCTTTCTTCCCTAAAATATAGTAGAGAAACTGCAGAAATCATTGCATTTCCGAAATTTAGATGCTTGGACACTTCAAGCAAGTACACTATTAAAATGTGTACATAAGATATGGTCATGCATGATGAGATGCATAATTTACCATCTTGCACAAACTGATTTTGCCGATTTTAACTTTAAAATAAATTATCACTTATTTCTTTAGCTGTCATAGCAAGAATTCTAGCAAAAGATCCAAGGCGTCTAAGAAGCTCCCCAAAGACAAAAGGTATACTACCAGTAGAAAGTTTCTTTTCTTTTATTTATTTATTCACTGTTTTACAAAACGATCACTACTACTACACCCCCATCCTCAAAAAAGGAATATTCCATTTATCCAGGAAACTACTACTGAGTTGATTCTGGTACAGGTAGCACAGAGTACATTACCAAGGCAGTTATATGATCTAAAATTGGCATTACATAGTGTGCACAAGGGCCACCTCAACAAGGCTGGAGTCTCAAGTTTCTTTATCACTCAACGTCAAACACTGAACGTGTTTAAGGTATGGGAAGAGTTAAATTTAGTAAACAATATTATGTTTTGAACATTGTTCATATACACCTATTGTTCATCCATGCCAACTAACATGGTAAAATAACATATAGGGACATATACATTGATTTAAGTTCCTGATTGCAAGATTTGTACATTCTTTTCCATATTCCTAGTGTGTTCAACTGTATTTCTGAACATTGTACATGTGTACATTAGCTTCTTCAAATCCATTTTAGAGTAGACATTTGAACGTTTATTTGTGGGCCTCCCTCGATTTTAAGGAAATCTACCACTTCAATGGGGCCCATAATAAACACAGTTCTGTACTTACCCTTCTGGGATATATGCATCAGCATTAATCATGAATACAGCACTCTGTTTATGAGGGGCTTTGGTCCAGTAGTGAGATTCTAGGTGCCACAGTTTAAATAACAAATGTTAGATCACTGGGGGCTTTATTTGTGCCTACAGAAAAGAAAAAGTGGGCTCAAGCCCACTACTATTTTGTGCAAGATGCCATCTGTGGGTCCCCAGCAATCATACCTTTGTAACCTATTTTGGGGTTGGCGGACATAGAATACTATATTTTGGAATAAATTTGGATGCACACTTTGACAGCTATTTTTGATATTAGATTGATACGTAATACTTTTTACTTTTTTCCCATTTTGTTAGGCGTATAACTGTGGTGTGTTTGAACTGCGATTTCCTCTCTGACGTGTCTGGTTTGGATGATATGGCCACACATTTGAGTGCAAATCACACTCACACGTGTCAAGTTGTAACAGAGAATGGTAAGACCAGCCTGCCCTATGTGTTCCTCCAGCATTTAGCAGCCTTTTTTCATCCATCACTATTAATTTAATCGTATTGTAAATAGTGGCATTTTTTAAAGTGAATTCATTTTTTTTTCTTTTGATCTCAGTTTCCATAATTTCCTCAACTCATGAAGGAGACATGTCTATGTAAGTTAGATTTTCATTTACTGCCCTTTAACTACTAACATATTAGAGTTTGGGTTCTAAATAAATTTATAGTTTTGTGTAGCATAGTGCTTAAGTTTTATAAAATAAAATGTTAAGAAATGTTTCCATTTTTTTCATCTGAAATATATTTATAAATCTACGGGATTTCCCACAACCCCACCATTTGTTAGTTTTGTTAGCCCCCGCTTATGCATCGAATAGCATTTTCATGAGCAAATATAGCACATAGTGATATAACCAAACTGACTGTTTGTTTCCAAATGAGTTGTACTGATGTCATCAAAAATATAAATGAAATATAGGTCATCCTAGAATTTATTAGCTAAAAATACATGTTGGTTGGGTGCCACAGTAGGAGGGAAATCCTCACATATATAAAGTAAAACTTTGAACTCCTTTTAGATACAGGTGCAACAATCAATTTAGGCTAATATGTGTTGTGTTAAAAAAAAAAAAAAAAAAAATATTTACTACAAACTTTAATTGTGAACTATTTGGGTAAACACTTTGGCATGTCCAGGACAATGTGAAACCATAGTTTTTTGCATGCATATTTCATTTTATGATTTGACTCACTGATACTTGAAAATGGAGTGACCACAGCAGTAAATTCAGTTTGTGTAGCTCATCATAGGCTTTCTGCCTCTTGTTGCATGCATTAATTAACTCGGCATATACAAAGATGGCATTATGAGAGAAGGGAAAAATACAAAGTTATCTGACATGTATTCGAATCCACCTATATTTTGCAATATCCAAACTATATATTCAAAAGAACAATTTGCTATCTTTAATGAAGACTCTCTGGGTTACATTTAAAAGCAACACATATACCTGCACTTGGCTGAAAGTGGGAACAATATTATCTAAGAATGTTCTTAGTTTCAACAAGAACAGGGGGATCTCATAGAAGTGATGCATAATCAGCAACTGCATTAAACAAACTGAACAAATGAATGGGGGAAAAGGGAGAGGGAGGGCAAAGGGTTGGGGAGGGTTGGATTAACCTGAGAATGGAGTTAGTACAAGAACAGTATAGGTGGTAGCTAAAGGTGAGAGTGGTAACAAGCATACGTATTGATGGGCCTTGTATAATCTATCAATGTCCTTAAGGGGACAAAGTCCTCTCCACATACCTTCAAATACAGGAAGTGTGTCTGTCCTGGTTGCCTATATCCTCTCAAACAACATCAATAGGTTTATATTTCAGATATGTGAAGAAAATAAATGTATCGCAAGGTAGACAAAATGATTAACAAGCAAGAAACAAAACGGAGAGAACCAATGAGAGATCACCAATACAAGCAGAAGATCATAAAAAAACAACACTGGTCCCTTAGTGCTGATAAATATAGTCAAAAAAATATCTAAAAACTCAAGTGTAAGGATGTGCGAACTCACCGGTCCATTGACCCCCTTGCTGTGATGCTGAACGCCTCTAAAAGTATCTCCTCCACGAACACACCAAAGTGTTGAGGGCTCCTCTCTGCATGATGCCTTCCTTTTGAGTGACGCTGCACAACAAGCGAACTCGCGACGCCAAGGAGCATCCTGCAGAAGTGTTCCCCTTGCAACCAGGCCAGAGCTCCAAAGGTTCCTCTTAGATTGCTGCGTCTCGGCACTGACTCACACAGTTGAGGATGAATTAGTGCACTACTGCTATCCCTCTACTTGTATTAAAATGTCATTTATTATACTCACAAAAAGTCACATAAAAAGGCCTAAAAAACATATCCTTCCAATTCCGTATGTATGTGGCTGGTTAGCTTCCTGCCCGACTCAAGTTTCTGCCACAGCTTCATCTAGGGTGTAACCACCATCTTTGCTCTGATCTAATTTATAGGACATGAGACGACATCACAAGTAGCATTAAATATTGCCCATAAAAGAAAAGAAAATATTTCCCATAAATGAAAATAATAACTATACAATGAATAATATAACCCCCTTTCCGCTAATTTCTATAACAAAATAAAACATTAATTTTGTAATTTTTAAGAAATATCTAAACGCCAAAGTAATTAACCCCTTAATGTAAAAAAAAAAATTCTATTCATAATTGGTACATAATCCTTGCAGGATTGAGGTTTTTTTAAAGTACATATCCAATTTTTTTCCCTTTTTACCCATCTTTTCAATCTAATTCTTTTCCTCGCCAATGTTTATTTACTTTCTTTAAAACTTGGAATTTAGTTCCCTTAACCCCTTTAGGACGGAGGGTTTTTCGCCTCATTTCTCGCTCTCCAACTTCAAAAATCCATAACTTTTTCATTTTTCCGTGTACAGACCTGTGTGAGGGCTTATTTTGTGCGTAACAAATTTTACTTTCCCGTAATGTTATTTATTTTAACATGCCGTGTACTGCGAAGCTGAAAAAAAATTCCAAATGTGGAAAAATTGAAAAAAAAACGCACGTGCGTCACGTTCTTGTGGGCTCAGTTTTTACGACTTTCACTCTTCGCTCCAAATAACATGCCTACTTTATTCTTTGGTTCGGTGCGATCGCGGTGATACCAAATTTATACAGGTTTTATTGTGTTTTAATACATTTTCAAAAATTAAACGAATGTGTACAAAAAAGAAAAAAAATTTTTTGCCATCTTCTGACGCTAATAACTTTTTCATACTTTGGCGCACGGAGATGTGTGAGGGGTCATTTTTTGCGAAATGAGGCAACGTTTTCATTGCTACCGTTTTGAGGTCTGTGCAACATTTTGATCATTTTTTATTTCATTTTTTATGTTATGTAAAAAGGTGTAAAAGTCGCATTTCGGACATTTGGGCGCCATTTCCCGCCTCGGAGGTCACCGCCGGCCGTAACCGTTTTTATATTTTGATAGATCGGGCATTTTGGGACGCGGCGATACCTAATATGTCTGTGATTTTTACTGTTTGTTATGTTTTATATCCCTTCTAGGGAAAGGGGGGTGATTTGAACTTTTAATATTTTATTAATTTTTTTTATTTTTTAAACTTTTTTTTTTCTTTTTTTTTTCACTATCTTTTAGACCATCTAGGGTACATTAACCCTAGATGGTCAGATCGCTGCTACCATATACTGCAATACTTCTGTATTGCAATATATGGCATTTTTGCAGCACATTCATTACAATGAGCCACTGGCTCATTGTAACGAATATGCAGCTGCCAGATAGCCTCGTGTCAAAAGAAGACACGAGGCTACCATGGCAACTGATCGCCGCCCCCCGATGACGTTCGGGGGCGTGGCGATCGAAAAAAAGATGGCGGCGCCCACGCGCCGCCGTCTTTTAAACGCCGCCGGCGACTTTGCCGGCGGCGTTTAGGGGGTTAATAGCCGCGATCGGTGCAAGCACCGACCGCGGTTATTAGCGGTGGGGGTTTTGTGCAAAATGCAAAAACCCCCACCTCTGTATGAAGAGGACTCAGCCCGTGAGCCCTCTTCATACATCCCTTATACCTCTGCGCCGTAGAGCTACGGCGCAGAGCGTTAAGGGGTTAAAATCCCTATAATGAATTTGTACATAATGGTGCACATTTACTTAGGGCTTTGCGCCAGTCTTCTGGCGTCACACAAGAGATGGTACAAGGAAGTAAGCAGAGTTTTTAGGTATTATTTTTGATGTGAAGAAAGTCATTGACAAGCTGATATCAGTTGTAGACAATCTGTCAAAATAGAATTACAAGTTAGTCTTTGCTGGCTGATTATATTTTTGAATGATTTTATCTGCTATTTTAGCTAATAATAAAATGATTATTTGCATGTTTGTCAGCTTAAATATGGTAATATTTGTGCTGGGCCCAAATAATTTTATATCACTTAATCTCCTTCACTACTTGAAATGATTACCAGGGCAGAAACCATAGAAAATATATTGGCCCAGTATGGTAAATGTCACAGCAGTGAGCATTGTCATGAATCATTTAGGCCATGATAAATAACCTCACAAGACAGGTGTGGTGGCTAGATACGACACAGTTCGGCACATAAGAAACTTGACTTCATTGCTGCTGCAACTAAAGAACACTTTGCCATGAGTTTCTAAAAGCGGGAAAGGTCCTTGTTAAAGGTTAGCAGACTTGTAGAACTGATGACTGTACAGAACACTACTCTCAGCCAGTGGTATCACTTTAACAGAGTATCTTGGGCAGATAAATGATTCATAGAGCTGTAAGGTAGTTAGGACATTATCGCAGATTGCTGTAGTATATGAATAATTTATACATTGTATAACGTCTAAAGAATTTCTTTATCTTGATGGACAGTATTTGTTAAAAAATACTAAAGAATCGAAATATTTAAGGCATTTACACATAGCTCTGAGAAATGTGACATGTATGTTATAAATGTCCGATTTACATCAGGCTGGCACGGATTCTCAAGCAAGGCACTGATACTATATAAATACAAGGGGTGGTGCCAAATATGATTTAGATCAATTAGGAGACAAGCAGTGGTATGTTTCCTTTAACCCCTTAAGAACACAGCCGTTTTGTAGCTTAAGGCTCAGCCTCAGTTTTTGTTTTCTAACATGCGTTGCTTTATATGGTTATAACTTTTAAACACTATTAATTATCAAAGCGATTCTGAGATTTTTTTTCCCCCACATGTTGTACTTCATTTTAGTGGTAAATGTTGGCTGTTGGCAGTTTTTTGCGTTTATTTACAAAAAAAAAGAGAAATTATGAATTTTTTTAAAAAATTTGCCATTTTTCAAAATTCTAAATCATTGCATTTTCAGGCAGATAGATTTATCACCTAAATAAGTTGCTGAATAACATTTTCCATATGTCTATTTTACATTTTCATAATTTTTTAAATGTCTGGAGGATTTATTTTAATTTAAGGTCACGCTGCTTACAAATCGAATTTTGATTTTCCATATTTTCAGAATTGACTATTTTGGAGATAATCACTGTTTTTGAATGGAATTTTAAATATTTAGCATTTAATTCGATGGCATTTTTTTGCGGGATGAGATGCTTTTTCCAATGTGGCCATTTTGGGGTTGGTATCCCCTATTGCTGATATTTATGAACTTTTTTTTGAGGGGAGGAGTAGAAAAGCATCAATTCTGTACTGGAGGGGTTTTTTTGTGTTCCCCGTATAGCCTATTAATCATGTTATCTTTATTCTATGGGTCAATATGATTACGGGTATACCATACTTTGAATATTTTTTCTTACGTTTTACTAAATTTGCCAAATAAAACCCTAATGTGGGGGGAAATGTATCATTTTTGCATCGCCGTCTTCCAATCGGCATAACATTGTTACTTTTTTGGCTACGGAGCTGGTTGATGGCTTATTTTTGCAACAGTATAATTCTGGAGTACATATTTTTTTATCACTTTTTATTGCATTTTTGGTGAGATTAAATAGGTAAAAGTCATCATTTTTGGTGGGCTGTTAACATTTTTTTTTTTTTTTACTTTGTTCATCGTGCGGGTTCAATAATTATTTACTTTTATTCTACGGGTTGTTACAGACGTGGTGATACTATATATGTGGGATTGGTGTTATGAATTAGACTTTTTTTGCGCATTATAAGTCTCTTTATATGTTTTGGGGCTGATGGGCATTTTTATTGATTTCTTTTTTTATTATCTGATATATATCGGACATAGAGAGCTAAGGGGTTAAGACTTTCTGCACAGTCAAACGTTTACATACACTAAGATACTATGCATTTTTGGGACAGCCCATATGATGATGTTATGTCTTTGGAAACTTATGATTTATTTAAAATTTCTGGTTTATTGGCAACATCTGAGTTAGAGACACACCTGTGGATGTCTTTAAAAGTACACCTGAAACACACAGCCAAGATCTCAAGAAGAGAATTGTGGACAAGTTTGTTTCATCCTTGGTTGCAATTTCCAGAAACCGAAAGATGTCTCATTCTTCTTTACAAACAATTTTACGCAAGTACTAACAAGGAGAATGTTCAGCCATCATACTGCTCAGTAAGGTGACAGGTTCTGCGTCCCTATGATCGTTGTGCATTCAGTTGGAAATGTGCATATACAAGAACCCAAGAACAAAAGTGAAACACCTTGTGCAGATGCTGGCTGAAGATGGTCGGAGTGTGTCATCATCCACAGTGATACGAGTACTGTATTGACAAGGACTGAAAGGCCACTTTGCCAAGAAGAAGCCATTGCTCTCAAAGAAACATAAAAAAAGCCAGATTAATGTTTGCAAATCCACACAGGTAGAGGCTTTAATTTTTGGAGACATGTGCTGTGGTCTAAAGAAACTAAAATTTAATTCTGGCCATAATGACCAACCCAGTTGTGAAGGGGTGGCAGCACAATGTTGTGGGGGTGTTTTGCTTCAGGAGGGACTGGTGCTTTTCACAAAATAGATGGTATCATGAGGACATGAAGAACATTATGTGGCAATCCTGAAGCAACATCTCAAGACATAGACCAGCAAGTTAAAGCTTGAGCACCAAGTAACACTCCAGCCCTGAGTAGTTCACATATATCAAGCCTTATGCTACTAGCACAAAAGCAGCATCATAAAGGAGAAAATGCCTGTTATATATCAAAGTATTAAATGTGAAATAAAGAAATATGGCTTGCCTGCCTAGCAAGAAGTATGGGACACTTGTTGTAGTTGTAAACTAGCATGCCAGTAGAGATAAGAGAGGCTTTAGGCTATGTGCGCATGTCGCAGATTGTTATGTGGAAAATGTGCATGGAAATCTGCATCAAATACACACAGTTTTATCAATTATTTCATTTAATTTTATTTTGTTGCATAAATGTGTTTTATAAACGCAATGTATTGTATCATTGAAAACTTTTTCTAGATTAAGTATAATTTTATACTCCACATAAAAGTGTAAATATATCATAAAATAGTTTCATTGGATGATCTTTCTTTGTAGAAGAAGACTTCAATCTCCAGTTGAACTGAAGCAAATCAGTGGACAGGTAGTAAAACACTTTAATTTTCCATATTTTTTCATTATTAACTTCAGATTTTTTTTAATTTACATTGTATGTGATATTTGGCTACAATTTTGACAGAAATACTTCAAAGGCTGAACTTCATAAATAAAGTATCAAAATATAATCTGTGTAAATAAATATCAAAATCACAAAGCGTACAAATGTTTGTTTGTTTTTTAAAGTATCTTCTTATGTTGACGACCATCTTACCATTGCTTTGAGTGGAGAGGTGGACATTCATATACAGCTCTCTCCATATACTTGTAGAGAATCTTACAGTTTTGCCAAATCTTGCATGCTTTGTTGCTCTCAAAAAACAAATAGAAAATGGTGTGCTGTGCATGTGCAGCCCCTTCTTGACTTAAAACTACAACAACAGAGGCCCATGTTATTGAAAATAAAGCAAAACCATCTCTAGAACTCCCCACCACCTCTGACCCTCTTCCCATGGCATGGCTGGACAGAGAGTTTGTTGCACATGTGCAGGAACAATTTAAAGGGGTATTCCAGGAATATGAACGTCTGATACAAAAACCCATGATGATATAAATAATTGAAAATAACAAAACTCAATGTCATTAGTCACAGAATGCAGCTTAAATAGTTTGATTTTATGATTCACAACATTTTATGGCCTCTTTAAAGAATGCAGAGCCAAGATGGCCGCCACTGAAAACTACAAGTCCTGTGATCCTTTAGTTCTCAGTAACTCCTCCTCCCTCTTATGCTCTGCCCCCAGTGATGAGGTAACAGACTGTCCTGCTCTGTTCCCATAGTAATGATGTGTAACTGCCATCACTGCACATTACCTCACTGAGATGGGTCTCACCACAACACTGGCCGTACTGGATGCACTGCAACCAACCAACTACACTTAGTGGTGATCACATGACCTGCCCAGCCATCTTCTGTCCTGTGTCTGCTCCGTGTGGGGAAAATCAACTGACAGAGTCAATAGCATTTTCTGCTAAGAGGAGCAAGATTTTAAATAACAACTAATAAATATTAGCCTATATTTTAAGTACCCATTTGTATATGAATTATGCTGATTCCTGGAATACCCCTTTAAAGATGAGCGGTCCTGAAGTTTAGGTTCGGCATCCTCTGTTAGGCAGCTCTGTCTAACACCGAAATGTGGCTGTAGCCAATCGGGCGGCTTTATGTCCCTAGCAACTAGTCATGGCTGTGATTGGCCAGTTGTTTCCAGCAGGTGTCTACCTGGCCAATCAGAGCCATGCCTAGTTGCTGGGGGGGAGGGGCTGCCTGATTGGCTGCTCCTCAACCCATCAAGCAGCATGTCTGAGTTAAACAAAGCTGCTGAACAGAGGACACTGAACATAAAGTCTTGAAAATAGCCAAGCCTATACATATGACTTTTTTCATTGCTAAAATGGAAAGTGTTCGCACATGGGTGGCAAACTTTGCATTCAACCTAACCAAGGAGGTCCGTGTCTTATATAGAGAGATATTCATGCTGATCGCAGCCCCACCCGTTGCACCATAGGGAACAGTTGTCATAAGGGCATATATTTCTCCAAATTATACCATGGATACATTAAAAAAAGCAATTATGGTGCAAATAAAAAGAATATAAGAAGTATATAAGTATTTAAAAAGAATATAAGAAGTATTTCCTCCTTACACAGTTCTGTACATAATTGTAAAAGTTGCGCTGCTTCAGAAAAAATGATAGTCTCTAACTAAAACTATAATATCTGCAGGAGGAAAAATCTGTCTCACATGTTGATGGTACAACAGATGAAAGGTAATTATGAAGATGTTCTGTTCTTATTTTTAAAATTTCATTGTGTTATTGCAGCTCTACTCAGTTTTTAATAGTTTTTAAAAGGAAGGTTCGCTCACACACAGCTTTGCCACATCCACTCATTAGCTCACACAGAGCTCTGCTATACCCATCATTTCTCACATAAAGCTCTGATACATTAATCTACACACAGCACTGCTATATCCATTCATTCACAAACACATCTGTACTAAATACATACATTCATACACACATGTCTTATACATAACTAATCCTAGCGTCTGTATTAAGAAACTTTTCTTCCCATCCCAACCAGTAGCATGAAATGGTTGAGGAACCTTACAATGATGAAGCATTTGATCAGTGACATGTTTCTGACATTACTCTAAGGTGCTGCAGGTATGGTTCATGTTGGACCAGCAAGTAGAGGTAGACAGTAGTGAAGAGGCAGTGGTCACACAATCTCTATCAGATCTCCAGGACAGCAGTCAGGGGGGTCTGGCAGTGCTGGTTCCTCCTGACTGTTGGACTATAAGACAGAGAAATATTTTAGCAAGTCTATTTTCTTGTTAAAAATGTGTTTTATAGTTTAAAAACTATGGTGATAATCCAAGATTACTTAATGATCTAGTCTACTTCAATATTGTTAACACATATGTGGAGATTTATAAAGCTATCATTGTGTCATGATGGGTTGTTATGGGCAACAGATTTAGGCCTCATGCACACGACCATGTGCAGAGGCAGTGATCTAGCCACATTGGACACTTTCAAGTAAACCAACCAGTGTAAAGATGCATAAAATGTATCATGGATCATAAGCTACTGTAATAATTCATTCACTGCATCTATATTTGTATTTGCTTCCATACACAATCCAGACAGTAGATACAAAAGCAGAATCCAGCACATAAATTCCAATGGCTGACAAATTTTGAGCAAACCTCCTTTGTGAATATAATAATTTATGATTCTGCAGAAATGTTCTAGGATATTTGGAGTCTGAAAGAATTATCCTAAAAACATGATAAAAAAAGCTACATGTTAAGCAAGCAACAGGGAAAATTCTCCTGTAATCCGTACATCCAGTAAGATTCTAAACATAGGCCAAGCCTCTTAATCAGCCTATGTAAATGAACAGACCGAATAATCTCCTCCAAATCACATTTAGCTGAGCACAGATTATTAAATTTGCTTTGGTCCCATATTTCCTCACTACGGTTAACAGTATGTGAAAGATCTATCTTTCAAATGTTAAATTTTCTAAAAATGTAAAGCACATTGTACACTTTAATCATTATGTTGTAATATCTTCTTAGATGGACATTTAAAGGCGTCTTCTCAAACAGTCAGTAGTGTGTCTGAAAACTTATTTAGCATTACACTGTTCCAAAGGTTCGTGTTCTTTTTATAGGGTATAAAAATATTTTTTTGTCAGCAGATAAGCCTCCAAAAGCTGTAAGTGTACACTACTGGATAGTTTAGGGGTGTTCTCCTGTTTGTTTGTCTTTTATACATTTATTTTATTTATAGTTTTCAATTGTACCATTTTAGTAAACTACTGTATATTTCCATTTCAGCATGGAAGAGGAGTACATACCAGAGACAAAGAAAGAAGACCATTCATCTGGAAGCTCCATGGCCTCTCCTGGCCATACTAATACATTGTTGGGTAACACTGAGGTTACATCGGTGGGGCAGGTAAATGCTGCCATTGAAACCCCAGGCAGCTGTTCTCCAAAATCAGAAGAAGACGCTGTGCTGATAGACTCCTGTAAAAATGATGACTGTGACCTCGTACCAGAAAAGGTGCCCTGTGAAATAACCTTTACAGAACCAAATGAAAATACAATTAATGTTACAAAAGAGCAAGACAATTTGTGTCTTGAGCTGATGGAAGATCCTCCAGATTCAGATCATGTTAGTGATGATGTTGGGTTTGAGCAGTATTTATGGAAACAAGCTCCGGATTCTATCTGTTCTGACATCAGTGAGCCCAGTAGCATCCACCTTGATCCATTAATTCCTTCCGAAGTGTTAGAACACGAAGCTACAGAAATACTGCAAAAAGGGACTGTTAGTGCATCGCCTCAAGGCAGAATGGAAGACAAAGTTGAAGATAATAAAGACAGTAGCATAAATGTATCTGCCACAGAGAGAAGCAAAGCAGAAACCCACCAGGCTTTTAATTTGGAAAAATAGGTGAGGACATTCCTATACATTAGTTACTTACAGGGAAATATGTTATGAGAATTAGGGCCCACAAGATGTCACTAACCTGACAGGATCACCATGGGAGATTCAGCATCACAAAGGAAAAGAACTTAATAAAGATCTCTACAAATGTTATAAGGAGTCACAGGGGTGCAGAAGAGTCACGCTGGCCTGACCCCCTCCTTGCTTTATTAATGTCCTATAGACCGATATCACCATATCCATCTTCAGCAGCTGTTGAGACTTATGAGGATGCACTTGGGCTATGGATATCCTAGCACCCCCCTGACTACTTACAGAACATTAGTACACATCTTTAGGAAATGCGGAATCTTTGGGAATATAGAAGGACATCATTGTTATCCTGAATGGTATGGATAATAGGTTGGTATCAAATTGTGGGCCTGAATACTCAAATACAGGTTCTCTTTAATGGCAATAAAAAGTGGCCATGATGTAAGTGCAGTTATAGGTGAATTGACTATTTTTCTTGGCAACTGCCAAAAAGCAGTATTGTGCTGCAAAAGCAAGACAAGGAAACACTGAGGACGGTTGTTTTTATTACTACTTTTTCACATGACTGTCATCATGACATTTAATAGGGCAGCTAAGCAGTATTGAAGACATGTTAGTCTCATATTTTTTAGGGTTAGGATTTAAGTGTTCTGTAAAGTGGGTTTTGCCCTGCACACCACTGATTTCTATGGGACTTCCGATGCTGACCTGTACCTCTAATCATAGGAGGTCCTCTAGGTCAGACCCACATCAGTTGGATATTTATCCCTATCCTGTGGATCAAGGATAAATGTGTATAATAGGAAAACTTGTTGAGGCTTCAAATGTTTATCAAATGTACCACCTTTTTTATAACATTTTTGTATTCAAGAAAAGTATTGAGCTTTACAAGGTGAATTTCAAGACAAGTTTTTTTTTTCTGTTTTTACTGACGCTCTTGCTATATTTAAAAGGTTTCATTTGTTGAAGAAAGACAAACTATGCACCTGAACAGGTGTAATCCTACCAGCCTAACCTTATCTTTTTTTAAACTTTCAATGAAAGTGCAAAAATACATTATTGACATGTTTTTTTGTATATAGTTATAAATATATACATATATATGTAGGAAACATTCATACGGGAGTTGTAAATTCTTTGGAATATGGAAAATAATGACCAAGTATTATACTCTAATTCAGAGCAGATAAGCTCAAGTTAGTTTCTAGTTGTCAAAATGACAGGATCAACCTCACTTTATATACCCTTAAACGTTATTGCCTTTTGCAATGAAACGGAGACGATCGTAAGTTATAGGAATTGCAGTGTATGTGACGTTGCTGTGAATATCTTTGTAACACATTATACATGGATTATGTCTTCATAGAAGCAGCCTAGTAACCTATGGCAATAATGGCTACTATTGATCCTGATATCAGTTTGTGTAAATGGAAATGTTTGTAGTTCCACTCTGGTGAGTATTGCCTTTAAGGGAGCTTTCCCTCTAGACTATTTATAACATATCCACAGGAGGTGTCATAAATAGACGATAGATGGTGGGTCCTGCACCTATCCTGGCGACAGGGGTCCATTGAACCCTTTCCTGTTGACTGGCTGAAATAACAGTGTACCATGTTGCAGTAACTCTCCTTGTTACCCCATGGTAGGGTTAATATAGATGAGACTAAAAGCGTGGTGCTCCCATAAAGTTTACTAGAGAATAACCATGCTATACATGGATCATGTCTCCACAGAAGCAGCCTAGTGACTTGTCGCAATAATGGCTATTAATAAGTAACAAGTCAAGTTGCTGTTCTTTCTTTTCTCTCTATTTGCACCTTTTTTTAATACCTATTCCAATTTTTGTACAAAATTGGAGAAGTAGTTTTCGGTCTTAGGTTTGCTCTATTTATATTAGTAGCACGTTTGCTTGATTTATTTAAAGGAAACCTACCACTTGAAGTGGCAGGTTTCTGATGGAAATACCGGGCACCAGCTCAGGGTGAGCTGGTGCCGGAGATTATTTTCGTTAGTGTTTTAAACCGCGGTATCTCGGTTTAAAACACTTTTTAAACTTTATAGCCGGCGCAGGCAGGTACGCGCGCGGCGCTTACCATGCGCGCAGCTCTCCTTCACTTCCTATGTAGCCGCGCGCATGGTAAGCGCCGAGCGCGTACCTGCCTGCGCCGGCTATAAAGTTTAAAAAGTGTTTTAAACCGCGATACCGCGGTTTAAAACACTAACGAAAATAATCTCCGGCGCCAGCTCACCCTGAGCTGGTGCCCGGTATTTCCATCAGAAACCTGCCACTACAAGTGGTAGGTTTCCTTTAAGACTTTTTTTGGTGCAAGTTGGCTGAATTGTGCCAAAAAAGCTACATAAATAAGCCAGCAAAACTTTGGTGTCAGTTCAATGTTTTCATAGAATGAAGAAAAAGGCGCAAATAATATCTTTTTTTATTAGGGGAATTGTGTCTAACAGGCTCAAGTTCCCTGATCATTACAACCAAACACATTTAACATAGAAAAAATACACTTAATAAATAAGCACCAAAAAAAGAAACACCAGAAAAGACCAACAAGACCTCACTATGATAAATGACCCCCAGGGAATATTTATAACTAGAGAGGATCAGGCCTAAACTTCGCTTTGGGTGTGCCCTGTGCCAAACGGCCAATCTGGCAAATGAACTCCCCTAGCAACTAGTCATGGCTATGCCAGATTGGCTGTTCATGAGCCAATCCAGCAATATGTCCGGATCGCACAAGGCGCACCTCAACGGAAAGTTCAGGTCTGCTCATCTCTCTTTATAAATACTCACTAGGGATCATTTATCATAGTGCGCACCCGAATAATATATTCAGGTCCGCTTATCTCTACAGGCATTTCCGGGTTACATACAAGATAGGTTCCTTGGGTTTGTACTTAAGTTGAATTTGTTTGTAAGTTGGAACTGTGTATTTTATAATTGTAGCTCCAGACAAAAAAAAATTTTTGTCCCAGTGACAATTGGATTTTCAAATTTTTTTTTTGCTGTAATGGGACCTAGGATTATCGATAAAACTTAATTTCAGACACCTTACAGATGATCATTGCAGTCTGGGACTAAAGTAAAACATCCAGAGAGCTTCACCAGAGGTCACAGGGGGCAAAGCAGTCCATCTGTAAGTCAGGTGTCCTTAAGTAGGGAAGTGCCTGTATTTATAACATATCGAAAAGATATGTCATAAATAGATGATGACTGTCCTGGGACCTGCGTGTATCTTGGGGGCGAGGGTCCATATCATAATAATAATTCTTTATATAGCACACAGAGATTACGCAGCGCTGCACAAAGCATGTAAAATTGGTCCCTTTCCCCATGGGGCTCACAATCAAAACAACCTAACAGTATGTTTTGGAGTGTGGGAGGAAACTGGAGTACCCGGAGAAAACCCACACAAACACAGAGAGAACATACAAACTCTTTGCAGATGTTGACCTGGGTGGGAATCAAAACCAGGACCCCAGCGCTGCAAGACAGAAGTGCTAGCCACCGTGCCGCCCTAAAATAGACAAGACTATAAGCTTTGTGCTCCTATAAAGTTGAATACAGAGTGGTTCCACTTGCAGCAACAAGATAGATGTGGTTGCCCAACACAGGACCTTGGGATATGTTATAAATAATCAGCTAGGAAAAACCTTTTAAGGTAATACTCACTGACTTGTGTATACTAGGGGACTAGGGATGGCACTCTGCTTCTAGGTCACTTGCTGGAAATATGCATCAGTTTTCATAATATCGCAGATTGTAAGAGCAACACATGGCTAGCACTGTGTGAGGCTGAATTGCTTGCACCCATAAGCAGTGGGCTTCCTTCTCCAACCCACCACTGATTGACAGCTTTCCTCTATTGCAGGGAGAAAGCTGTCGGTCAGAAGAGGTTGGTTGGGGAGGGCTCCCATCTTATGGTCTTATGACAATGACTACATACGCTATTACTGAGTATCTTTCAGGCTACGCAGTGTGTGCTCAGGAAAACCTTTTCATTTGGCAAAATGGACATACAGACCCATTTTCCAGGACCAATTAACCACTTTAACTGAAGTGAAAGCATTTGTGAAAACCACAGAGCACACATATGCCGAGCCTACCAACCTTTGTGTGCATGTAACCTAAGTGCTGCCTTACACCACTGAAAACAGTTAATGCAACCCTCAGATAGGACATTGCAAACCTTTAAAATGATTCATTCATTATGTTTATCAATTAAATCGTTAAGCAGCACCTTCTACAAGGCTTAGGGGCCAGAGGTCAACCATAGGTATTTAGTTGTCATCTGACTGCAGCAGAACTTAAAGATCTGGTAGCACCGCTTGACAATGTCAGTGAGTAACAAATCTGTACTGTATATATTAAAATTTACATAATATCCCTGACATGGAAGTTATTGTATTACTATGCAGATTTTGTGCACGGAAATCCTTATTGCTTCCCCAGATACAAGATAGATGTAACTGCTGCTCAGAGAAGATCTGAACGACTGACTTTTGATTTTGAACAGACGTGTAGTGTGTAAGAATAATTTGCATAGTTTATTTCTGAATACTAGCCAATGCAAAAAATATTAAACTATCCGTAAATAGTTTTGTTAATTTTTTAATGACTATTTTAAAATAAGGTTGTTTGCTGTAAAAAAAAAAAAAATCATTCTTTTAGTAAATGTTTTCAAAAATGTGTTGGTGTTTTTTTGTCTTCATACAAACAGTAAAATCATGATTTATTGCATCATAAGAAACATCTTTAATCATCATCTTATCAATAAACCTTTATTCAACTACGGTCACTAACTTTACAACAAACTCAAATATGTAAAAAAAAATGAGGGCAACTACGTATAACCACTTATTGAGACATTTTAATTCATTGCGCTTTGGACAGGAGGGCAGCATTATCAGAGGTGCACGAACACAAAAAGATGCAGACCACAATAAAGCTAAGAAAGGCGGAAAAACGGTGGAACTCAGCATTACATTCATCTTTTGTTTGTTCTTTAAAAGTTCAACAGCAGCCATGGGGAGTTGGAAATTATAATGTAACTAGACCCTTGTAGTGATGTCATAAACTAAAACTAGAAAGAGTATACAGCTCCCCCTCGTCCCTTGGTCACTTGATTTTGGATCATGTAATGATACTTCCTCACGAAACCATGGACAATACTGAAGAAGCCTGCAAACAATGGCATATCCAATGATCACCTGCAGAGATCGGAAGTACAGTTAGTAATGTTACAACTAGAAAATCATTCAGTGAAGCCAAGCAACAACTTGGAAAGAAACTTTTGTTGAAAAAAAATTGTTCAAATTTGTTAAAGAACACAAAGACTGTCCATAAGAGAAGTGGCTCAAATATTTTATGGACTGAAGGAAAGCAGATATCCCAGTTCTAGTGGGGCTTACCTGTGACTTGGGCTTTAAAGGCCTCACACTCAACAAATTTGATGAAAAAAGACCACAAAGTGATAACAAGATGGAACCTGACCCCAAGCAAATTAGCTAAAATGTATCCAGGTTCCTAAAGTAAATGCTGGAAAAAATGTTCCAGGGAGGGAACCTTGCTACATATTTGTAGGGGTATCTCTAGACTGAGAGCTTTTTGGGAAGCTGTCTCGGACTTGTGCTGTGGGGTTGCTTCCAAGAATATAAATCTGGATCCCGCTTTAGCAGTAGTTGGGGTGGGGTACCAAAAGGCTCTCAAAAATTGGTAGGCCATTTATTGCTTTCAGCTGAACTATTAATTGCCAGAAAGTGAACTAGGTATTAGCTGAACACTGCACATACTGAAGACTGATCACATATAGAGGGGGTAACTCATCAGTCTTTCAAGGTACAGTATGTGGAACCCATGGATAGCGCTGTTCCTCTCACTATCCCCCGAAACACTGGGCCTCTTGGCTTAGCTCCAAGCTGCGTCCTCAAGGTATGAGGAAATGAGCCCTAGGATGTCCCTGGTGAAAGTATCTACACAACCGTGCCCGTTAAAGGGGCGTATTCAGATGAATGATTCTGTGCCCTTTACTTTGTTTTTTTCTTTTTTAATGTTTTTAGTAGTTTTATATTTTATTTGATTTAAGCTTACATGGTATACAAGCTTATTTGCAGTCAATATATGCAATTACATATTTCGGTTTGGTTGGGCAGTCGCACGTATATCTCAATCCAATGTAGTATGGCAATATATGATAGGATCAATCATACAACCTAGGGTTAAGTTACCTAGGCGTTATGAAAAATAGTAAAAAAAAAAAAAAAAGTTAAATAAAAACCTTAAAATTTAAATCACCCCCCCTTTCCCTAGCATTGATATAAATAAATAGTAAAAATCATAAACATGTTAGGTATCGGGTGTCCCAAAATGTCCGATCTATCAAAATATAATAACGGTTATTCCTGGCGTTTAACCTCGGAAAATAGCACCCAATGTCGAAATTGCCACTTTTTGCCATTTTGAAAAATTAAAAAAATGAAATAAAAGTGATCGAAAGGTCCTTAAAATGGTAGTATTGAAAACGTCATCAAAAGTCACGAGAAACTAAACCATACACAGCTCCGTACACAATGTATGAAAAAGTGATTTGTGCCAGAGGATGGCAAAATGAAGAGGTTTTTTTGTACAGGAGGTTTTAACTTTTGTAAATGTATGAAAACTATAATTAAAAAAGTTATACAAATTTGTTATCCCTGTGATCAAAACCAACCCAAAAAATAAAGTAGACATGTCATTTGCGGCGCAGAGTGAAAGCCGTAAAATCCAAGCCCACTAGAAAATGGTTCAAATGCATTTTTCTCACCTTTTTAACTGCATTTGGAATTATTTTCCTGCTTCCCAGTATTCGGCATGGGATATTGAATACCATCACTATGAAGTGCAATTTGTTATGCAGAAAACAAGCCCTCACACAGCTCTTTACTTAAGTTATTGATTTATGAAGGTGGGGAGTGAAAATGGAAACGCAAAATGAAAAAGGGCATTGGCTTTAAGGGGTTAAAATAATTCAGTAATTCTTTATAGTATTATTATTTTTCTGTTTATATGCTTTTTATCCAAAGGACCTTTAATTTATTTTATGCTACTTCAGTTGAACAGTAAAAGCGCACCTGTCACTAGAAATGCAATTTTTAGCTGGTGACAGATTCCAATAGCGAATGTAGAGAATCTACAATGATAGTCTGTATTTGCCCTCCTTCTTTCAACTGTATTGGTGTCCTCAGGAGGCCAATACGATAGCAATAAGTTACTGCTTTAAATTCTATGCTGGCACTTTACAGTAAATAAGTGGATTTTTGTTGTAGGTTGGGAACTCTGCCTCTAAAAGGTTCACCATGACTGGCCTATGCTATGTTGATTTCAAAAATTCCTTTGTCAGTATTCTGGATCATTTCAGTAGTTGATGTAAATTTAAGTCACATTACATGGCTCCCTGCCACTTACATGTGATGTATCCCATGGAGGGAGCAGCTGCAGCCTGTGTGTTTCCTCACCTGCATTCTTCCTCCACACCATCCCCCTCCCTCCCCTGCCTGCTCATTGCGCATGATAGGCAGTGGGGAGGGGCGAGAGTGCTGCATGAGTGTGGAGTAGAGCAGGCTGGCACAGGCTGCAACTGCTTCTCCCCCATCGACTTCCCACACGCTGCTAGCAGGGAGCCAGGTAATGGGAGTTGAATTTATTATAATAATCTATATTTATATAGCGCCATTATATTCCACAGCGCTTTACAAATCAAAGGGGACAAATATAATCCAGTCCCCAATGTCAATGAAGCCAGTATTCTATAGCACCCCTATATCAGTGATGGTGAACCTTTTAGAGATCGAGTGCCCAAAGTGAGACTCAAAAACCACTAGCTTTTCCCAAAGTGCCAACACAGCAATTTAGGCAGTAACATACTTATTGCTACCAGAATCTTTGAGCTCCAATCAGACACATTTTCACTCTTTGGACAGGACCAAGCAGCACAGGATGGGTCACTTTACAATAGCACGGCACTACTTGGACTGCCTGGGACTGCAGGAAGATGTCATGTCTGGCAAACTCTGTGCCTGGGATACGGCCTGTGTGCCCACAGAAAGGCCTCCGAGTGCCATCTCTGGCACCAGTGCCATAGGTTCGCCACCACTGCCCTATATAGTCCAAGCAGTCATGAGGAACAATAGGAATAAGGGCCCTACTCGCAAGAGCTTACAGTCTGTGACAATTCTGAATGCTGCAAAAGGCATTTAAATTTAAATCAGCATAGCACAAATAATTTTGAAATTAATTAATTTGTTCAACTGTTTCTCTCCCATCCCCTCAACACTTCTTGGAAAGAGGGTGGGTGGAGGAAGAGGCAGAGCCATCGTGTTCCACCAGATTTATGATCTCTCAGGCCAGTTTTCTGGTGTGAAAGTTCACTACATTTGACTCCAGTTCCCTGTTGGAGTCAATTTGAGTGAGCTGTGCACCTAATTCTCGGGTCGCAGGTGCACCCGTGCCCCTCTCCGTGCTGCCTGTTCCCCCTGGGTTCACTTACCTCTCCGTGTTCCTGCTCCATCCCCGACTTTCCAGCATGCACGCCCCTGCCTCTGAGGATGGTGCTCATAGATTTATAGATTTATATTTGCATAGGTTTACTGCAAATGAATAAAAGCAGGCCTTTTCCAGCATTCCCCGACAGATCTTTGTGCCTAGAGCCTTTGAGAAAGCTATTCCATGCGTTTTGCTGTGTTTCCAATTTCCCCTTGTGACCTCGGTTCCATTGTTGACTCCCGTGCTGCCTGTCCTGACCTACTGCTACATCCCCGACTCCGATCCTGTGCTGCCTGTCTCGACCTCCTGCCTGTCCATGATCACGAGTTTGCCTTACGATTCTGTACTTCGCCTTGGCTGCCACTGCAGACAAAGTCGCCCCTGTGGAACAACCTGGTGGTATCACACCACAACAAGTCCAACCTGCTTCGTGGGGGCCTCTGGTGAAAACCGGGTCCCTGGTGTTCGCTTATGTCATCGTCCGCGGTGGTACAGAAGATCCACTACCACTGATCAACGAGTCCCTGCACATTGTCATGACTTACATGCCCTCTGTCCTTGACTAAGGGGTTTCATACCAGAATGAAAAACACTGGTTTTGTTAAATGCCCACAATTCAGTATTGTGTATTTCAAGAAGCCAGCACCAAATGGATTTGCTGTTTGGTGCATTGCCTTGAAGGATAAGTTCTACACAATAGAAAATCACTGAGTAATACAGGAGTCAATAGACTAGGAGTGTTAAACTGATTTTCACATCAGGCTTATGGATGCTATCAAAGGCCAGTCTTTACCAATAGGAATATAGGGGTACAATAAATACAAACAACAATGTCCAAAAATACAAATACCTTCATTTATACACATCGATATAATTCAATCCATCGAACGTTCATGAACAGTTATGTCTAAATCTATAAAATGCTTGCATGAACTATATTGACTGTTAACAGTTGATTTTGTGTAACTTTTAGATGTGTTGCATTTTGTGGTTTTGGACATTGCTTCAAAGGAATTTTTGATGGATTGAATTGTATTGATTAAAGAAAGGTATTTTTGGACATTATTTGTAATTTGTATTTCTTGTATCTATATATTCCAATTAGTATAGATTGTTCTTGAGTGGTAGCAGGTGTAGTATATTTACAGGGAATATTGTTTGTGTTAAAGGTATTGATTGCCTTCAAAGGGCTACAACTTCTCCTTAACATGAAGCGCGCCATTACGGGGTACTTACAATTAGCAGTAACATGCACCTCTCAAATGCCACCCATCCATCCAGGGCAGCAAAACTTGGATGTTTTCAGGGGACTTTGGATGGCATGACCAAAATGTAAAAATACGGAGTAGTGACATTACCCACCCCGTACAGATTGGCAGTATTATGGAGCTGTTATGCACCCATGTACATGACCCTAACAAAGAGCCCTTTTTTAGGCAAACAAAATGGTGAAAAGAAACTGTTACGGTAATGACTATTTTGTTGTTTACAGCCATGTTAATTATTTCAATGTTGTTTCTGTAAGTGAAAAAGAAACTGTAGACACTGGTGAAAGCACTTTGCTCCATTGAACAGTGGGCACCTGTAAAATGCCAACTTCTAATTTAGTCCTACCTTGCAACGGAAAATGTGAAACACTAACCAAAATTGATATGCACCGATTTCATTGGACAAAAGTAACCAGTCGCATTAAGCTGCTAATGTTTTGTATATAAAGCAGATGAAAGCAGGGGAGAAAAACAGTTAAACGTAAATGCTTCATCCTCCAGGAGTTTCATTTAATTGCTGTTGCCTGCAAGCTACAATAAAGCTAATGCATCTAGTCTCATAAAATACTACTGAGGTTTTTTTTTCTTTTTGGAGGGGTTATTTACTATTCTAATGCTTATTTCGAAGAGGCCAAGAATGTAAATGACATCCACATGGATAATGGCAGCATAATGTGTTTGCTTTTCAATTTAGCTTGTTTCATTCTATATCTACAAACAAAACTAAGGCTGCTGTACTACAAGGCTTCCAGAAAGCATTGTCTTTGCTGTTAGATTGCTTCATTGTCTTTATTCTTCGTATTACATTATAGAACAAAGGAATACATCTTTGTATGTAAACCCATTAGACTGTAGGTATTTATTTGTTTTTATGTTTTTAGATATTTTTATTTAATAGAGGTCACAGCACTGGGGTCCTAAATCAGTTTTAGCCACATACAGTAATCTGCATGGTTTTTGTATGTTGTTCCTCTATCTGTGGATGTTGCTGTTTCTTCCTACTCTTAAAAATATCAATTTTTTTTAACAAATTGATTGAGATATTGGCTCTGGTTCTGTATGTCTGAAATAGGACAATTAGAGGAACTGGTGTGAGTGATCACAGTCTATAGCCCTATGACAGTGATGGCAAACCGTTTGGAGACAGAGTGCCCAAGCTACAACCAAAACCCACTTATATGTTGCAAAGTGCCAGCATGACAAGTTAAGCAGTAACTTATTGATCCCTGCTGTATGACAAGTTTTAATCGTATTGAGGTCCTGAGTTCACCAATACAATTGATAGATGATGAAGAAATTTGGATTGTAGCTTCCCTCCAGGGTCCCCTGAAGAGGAAGAATCAGGGGACCCAGAACAGAAGCTCCAATGACAATCCATCTCTATCCACACCTTCCCGCTCCTCCTGTAGTCCTGGCAGCCAAGGACATCACTTTAAAATAGC
Organism: Engystomops pustulosus; assembly: GCF_040894005.1. Classification (NCBI taxonomy): domain Eukaryota; kingdom Metazoa; phylum Chordata; class Amphibia; order Anura; family Leptodactylidae; genus Engystomops; species Engystomops pustulosus. The sequence goes on from NC_092414.1 coordinate 152,814,546, forward strand.
GCTGAGCATGGCACGTCCTGGGCTGTATTGTATAACAGGAGAAACCCTTAGTCCTAGCTGGCAAACTCTGTGTTGGGGTGAAGGCCTGGGTGCCCACAGAAAGGGCTCTGAGTGCCACCTCTGGCACCCGTGCCATAGGTTCGCCACCACTGCCCTATGACATATGTTGGTGTATTTTGTTGGTGAACAATCCCTATAGCCGACACCACATCCCTGTTTACCTGTGTGCTGCCAATAATCTTGCATCCTATATGCTGTATAATAGATACCATCAGCCAGCCAATGAACATTTGCTGGTTATTTTGGTACTTATTTATAAAGGTAAATGATTGGGAATGAGCAATTCTAGAAACGCCTGTTCCCAGTAACTGGCCTGATCATTGGGTTGGATAAAAATCCCTATAAGTTCTTCATATGCAGATGCAGGCAGTTGCGTACAGGATAGGTGCATTAGGTTTGTTCTTAAGTTGAATTTGTATGCAAGTCGGAAATTTACATTTTTTTGATTGTAACTCCAGACAAAATTAGTTTTTGCCCCATTGACAATTGAATTTTTAACATTTTTTGGTGTAATGGGAATAAGGATTATCAACAAAACATTATTGCAAACATCTTGCAGCTGATCATTGCAGCCTGGGACTAAAATAAAGCATCCAGAGAGTCACAGGGGACACCAGAGGTCACAGGGGACAGAGGGGTCCATCTGTAACTAGGGGTCGTCTGTAAATCGGGCGTCCATAAGTCAGGGACCACCCGTACATTAGGTCAAACATTGATTTGATACAACTATAAATATGCATGTTCAGTTCAGTAACATTTATGAAATATGTTTTACTGCATGTTTTCTAAAAAAAAAAAAAACAGTCAATGAAGGAAACAATATTAAGATACAAATAAAGTTATGATTTCTTGTTTACCTCCTTGCTCCTTAAGGCTGGAATTAGCTTGAAAGTCTCCTAAGGTTACAAAAGATTTTCTTAAATTTATGTAGCTCAATCCTTAGGAATCTTTGTCTCATTACTCTTAAGCAGCTTATGCTTTGGGAAAACAGAGAAAACGGCCTGTTTGACCGGCCATTAGTTGTGGTAATGCCTCTGGGTTGTAAGATAAGGCTAGTGTACTACTTTGCATCACAGGATTTAGGTCCATGTGCCATATGTCTCAGATTTAAACAATAGATAATGCCTACATTATGCAGTTTGAGTATAATGTGTTGGATTCTGCTAATACTGCTGAAAAGCTCAGGCTATGGCCACTAATGCTGTATGTTAAAAGGGAAGTGTTGAAATACGCTACATAAAACTGTGAAAGGCTTAAGGTCAGCAGCTCATATGATTTCGCTGTATACCTTTCTACATACTTCTATCCAAAACTGCAATCTTTTCATTAATACCTACAGCGCGCATGCCGGAAATATAAACTATTGGAGTTCTAGTTAAAAGATTATTTAAATCTGTTATGATTTGGGGGTATTCAAATTGAACCCAAAATTTGATGTATAATGATCAATATACAAACACACAAAACCATCTTTCGGATCACCTTAAAAAATTGTCCTAAATAAATAGAAATTAAATGACCGGTCTTCCCCTAGGCTTAAGTCTAGGTCAGAGCCAAATCAAAACTCTACTACAGCTACAAACCCCACCTTACCTGTGGTCTAATAGGTTAAACTTACTGTACTATGGAACCATATGACGCCTACAGTTGAGGTTATTAACCCAGGTCCATATGAGGTTTGTATAAAAATGTGGGCTCTTAAATGCAGATGCATTATAGTGGAGGGGTTGACTAACTTCTACTTAAAATGTTGAAACTGTTGGGACATATTCATGTAACTATCACAGATGAACCATTCCATAAAATATATATCATTCACATATTAACCCCTTAAGGAACTAGCTCATTTTAAACTTTTAAATCTTTAAAATTTCCCATGTGTCACGATATACAGCTATAACTTTAGAATACTTTAACTTACTGAATTTTTTTTTAATTTTTTGTACTTCACATTAATGCTAGATTTTGATTAAAAAATTTTGAACTTATTTATAAAAAAATATGAAATTTGGTGAAAACGTTGAAAAATGTGTGATTTCTAAATGTTTGGTTCATCATACAGTTAGTCTAACTGCCCAAATTAGTTGCTAAGTTAACTTAATCATATGTCTGTTTTATGTTAACATAATTTTTTATATTTTATTTTATTAGGATGTGAGGAGGCTTACACTTCTAACAGTGTTTTTCCAAACTTTTAAATAAATTTCAGATTCTTTTATTTTAGAGGACAATTCTATTTATTAGAAACCCCTCACAAATCACCCTATTTTTAAAACTGCACCAATTAGGCCCCTTTCACGCTTGCGTTTTTCACGCGCGTTTTCTGCGCATGCTTTTGATGCGCAGAACTTGCATTGCACTCTGACCCATTGTAATCAATGGGTCTTTTCAGACTTGCATTTTTTTTCACACACACACGCGCGTTTTTTTTAACGCGTGTTTAAATCTCTACATGCTCTACTTTTGCAAGTCACGCGCGTGAAAAACGCACCATACAAGTCTATGGAGGCACATCAAAAAAGCATTGCACTCTGAGACGCATGCAAGTGCAATGCGTTTTCTCACGCATCAATTGCCATAGAAAAGATAGAGCTCAGTCCTGAGTCCATTTCACGCGCATTTTCTGAGCGTGAAAAACGCATTGAAATTGCATTGAAAACGCGCGTGAAAAACTGAGACACTGAACAAACTCTGACTGAAAACTGATTGAACTCTGATGCAAAATGTGCGTTTTTCACTGACCAAACACTGATCGCACCCTGATCAAACTCTGACGTGATCTGCAACGCAAATGTGGAAGGGGCCTTAAACTGTACAAAACAGCCTTTGGTGAGCTTGTTAAACTTTTAAGCATCTCACAAGAATTAAAACAAAATGGAGGTTCTATTTGGAATTTTTACATTTTGACAATAAAATGATTATTTAGCTGTAAAATGTAAGCATGCATGTAGGATAAAATGAGAAAAAACATCTCAGATTTTGTCTTGTAGCTTCTGTTTGTGCAGAGGTCCGGCTGTATGCAGCAGACCTCCTGCACAGATCGCACAGGCTCTGCTTGGGGAACGTCATTGTGAAGCTCCCAATGACATTCCCCGAAGTCATGGTGTGTTAAAGGCGTTGTCCACTTTCAGCAAATATTTGATGTGATTTGTGTAAAGAAAAGTTATACAATTTTCCAATATACTTTCTGAATCAATTCCTTACGGTTTTCTAGATCTCTGCTTGCTGTCCAGTTATAAAAGCTTCTATTTTTACTTCCAATGGATAGAAAACTGTCTAAGTGATGTGATCAAGATGCATGTACACAAGCCAATATTATCACACAACTCCTAATTCTCTCTGTGATAACGGCTTGTGAACCTACAGCGCGAAACGACCCGTCGCCTTTCTGTGGCGTGCATCACCCCTGCCCTGATACCTTCCCTTCAATAAAGCGTTCCTGCATTTGATTTCAGTGAGTGCCATTTTTCTTTTCGATATTCTACTTGGATACCTGGTGTGTCTTTGTGATTCTTTCCATGCATGCATACCTATATATAAGTATACTTAAAATTGGAACATACCGTATTTTCCGGACTATAAGGCGCACATAAAAGCCTTGGATTTCCTTGGAAATCCAAAGTGCGCCTTATAGTCCGGTGCGCCCTATAGGAGGGCAGCGGACCCTACTTACATAGGTCCCCGCTACCGGAGACAGCAGATCTCCAGCGGGAACTGCAGACCACGCGGCACGAACAACTTCTGCCGCGTCGGTCTGCAGTTCCCGCTGGAGATCTGCTGTCTCTGGTAGCGGGGACCTATGTAAGTATGCCATTCTCCACCTTCCCCGCTCACCTTCCCCGTGTTCCGCGTCTCGTCTCGGCGTCGCGTCTCATCCCGTCGGGTCTCCGCTCCGCCCCTGGACCTCCGCCACGCCCCCGGACCCTGCGCCTTATAGTCCGATGCGCCTTATATATGGAATTATTACATATATAAGGCGCATCGGACTGATATGCCTTATATTCCGGTGCGCCTAATGGCCCGGAAAATATGGTAGATCAATGGGTTCTGATCTGAATTTAGTGTGCAATCCAAAACAATATAATATTGTGGGCAAAAAGGAATAAGATACACAGGGCGAACTACAATCAATACCTCAGGGTTTCCCTGATGAAGCCACTAGTAGGTGACAATACGGTCCCCCTGAGTGCAGCCTAGTGGTAACATTTGGGTAACTAGCAATATTTGTAGTACAGGCAGTCCCCGGGTTACATACAAGATAGGGTCTGTAGGTTCGTTCTTAAGTTGAATTAGTATGTAAATTGGAACTGTATATTTTATCATTGTAACCCCAATGGTCTCTGTGACAATTGGATTTTAACCCTTTCACGACCCGTGACGTAATAGCACGTCACGGGTCGGCCGCGGGTGCATGGAGAGGGCTCACGCGCTGAGCCCTCTCCATAGCCGGTAAGTCTTTGCTGCATATTGCAGCAAAGGCTTACCGGTAACACCCGCGATCGGTGCTAGCACCGATCGCGGGTGTTTTCACCTCGATCGCCGCCGGCAAAGTTGCCGGCGGCTTCAAAAGCATGGCGGCGCGTGGGCGCCGCCATCTTTTCGAGGATCGCCGCTCCCCGTGACGTCACCGGGGAGTGGCGATCCGTCGCCATGGTAACCTCGGGTCTCGCGAAGACCCGAGGCTACTTCTGGTTAACCCATGCATTACAATGTGCTATCAGCACATTGTAATGTATGAGGAGTAAAATCCCCATATACTGCCATACTGTAGTATGGCAGTATATGATAGGATCGTGCAGACCCCCTAGGGTTAAAGTACCCTAGGGAGTCTGAAAAGTACTAAAAATAAAAATAAAAAAAAGTTAAAAAAAAAAAAATTATAATAAAAAACCCTAAAAACTCAAATCACCCCCCTTTCCCTAGAACTGATATAAATATAAATAAACAGTAAAAATCATAAACACATTAGGTATCACCGCGTCCGAAAATGCCCGATCTATCAAAATATGATAACGTTTTTTCACTGCGTTTAATCCCGTAACGGAAAATCGCGCCCAAATTCGAAAATGGCACTTTTTTTGTCATTTAAAAAAATTAAAAAATTCTATAAAAAGTGATCACAAGGTCGTACAGTCCTAAAATTGATAACATTGTAAACGTCATCAAAATCCGCAAAAAATGACACCACCCACAGCTCAGTACACCAAAGTATAAAAAAGTTATTAGCGCCAGAAGATGGCAAAATCCCCCAAAAATTTTTTGTACAGGAGGTTTTAATTTTTTTAAATGTATGAAAACATTATAAAACCTATACAAATTTGGTATCCCCGTAATCGTACCACCCAAAGAATAAAGTAGACATGTCATTTGGGGCGCACAGTGAAATCCGTAAGATCCAAGCCCACAAGAAGGCGGCACAAATGCGTTTTTTTACCAATTTCACTGCATTTGGAATTTTTTTCCCGCTTCCTAGTACACGGCATGGAATATTCAATACCATCTCTATGAAGTGCAATTTGTTACGCAGAAAATAAGCTGTCACACAGCTCTGTACATGGAAAAATAAAAAAGTTATGGATTTTTGATCATGGGGAGTAAAAAATGAAAATGAAAAAACAAAAAAGGGCCAGGTCCTGAAAGGGTTAAAAATGTTGGATTGTCATTAGAACCAGGATTAACAATAAAGCTTCATAGTAGACACAAGTGATAACTGTTAAAGCTGTTTATTGTAGCTTAAAGCTAAAGTACAGTAAATTGCCAGCATCCAGAGGTCCGTTTGTAACTAGGGGTCGTATGTAAGTCAGGTGTTCTTAAGTAGGGGACTGCCTGTATATTAGTATGTACTGTTATTGGCTGATTGACCCACTGTCATATACACTATATATGCACTATGGCTGGGTATTATGCAGTACAAGTACATACTGTATATTAATAAACTGTTCACCTGTAGGGGGGTGGACAAGTGCTGTCCCCAATTTGGTATGAATTTTGTTAGGACACATCATTCTGTATGGTCTTTTTTAAAAATGTTTTTAATCTACTACTTTGGTGTATTAAATTGATTAATAAACGCTGATGTATTGATTGTAGTTCATCCTGTGTATCTCATTCCCTTTTGCCTGCAATATTATATGTGTGGGTTTAATGGGCTAGGACTTGACCTCCTAGATTGCTGCATACTGTGCAAGGTGATGCCAGACTTTTTCACCAATCCAAAACAGTGGTATCTGTGGGGCATTATGTGACTGGGTCATCTACATACTTGTATTTATTATATATTACATGATTCCCCTCTATCAGACAATCAGTTCAGCGCTGTTATCAGCGCATAATGTGCTAATGGAAGTAGTATCTGGACTTGTGGAGGTAATACTGACAGATACACTGACAGGACATATCTTCCAAGTATTGATGAGCATCTGGACTATTGGAAGTGATGTCACATGGCACGCATTGCTACAAGCTGCCTTAAAAATAAATTGAAAAAAAAAAATGGTATCACTGTATTCTAACCCCCATGTAAGCATACTAAGCTGTATGCTGCATCTCAATTAATGCAAGTTTGTGTGCCCCACCCAAGCCCTACCCTCTGTGTGCTCACAAAGTTTAGAACCCCCCCTGAAGCAGCCCCCCTACATAGGCCTTATGCACACAAACGTTATGGGTGCCGTGGTCTGGCAGCAAAATTTGTGGCCAGATCACATCCCCCATAGAGGTTATAGCACCCGGTCATGGTGTGGTGAGCACACTGGCCCAGATTTATTAACCCCTTCAGGACATAGCCAGTTTATAGTTTAAGGCTCAGCCCCATTTTCTGTATTCTGACATGTGTTGCTTTATATGTAACTTTTAAACACTGTTACTTACCAAAGCGATTTATAAGATTGTTTTTTAGTCAAATGTTGTACTTTATTTTAGTGGTAAATTTTGGCTGATAAGTTTTGTGTTTAATTATTTTAAAAAATGTGCATCTTTTGAAAAATTTGCCATTTTCAAAATTCTAAATTATCTCATTCAGGCAGATAGTTTTACCACCTAAATTAGCTTCTCCATAACATTTCCCATATGTCTGCTTTACACTTTAATAATTTTGAAATGTCTGGATAATTTATTTATTTTGATGTCACGCAGCTTACAAATCGAACATCAATTTTCTGTATTTTCAAGGAGATTTCAGAATTGACTTTTTTGGGGGATCATTACTGTTTTTAATGAAATTTATAATATATAACATTAAAACCTCTCTATATATCAACCCGTTTTCAAATCTGCACCCCTTATACTATCAGAAACAGCTTCTACGAAGATTGTTAACCCCTTCAGGTCTTCATAGCAATTAACTCAAAATCGAGGTGAAATTTAAAATGGTCCAAATTTGTCGGTAATACGTTCATTTAGCCCTAAAATTTTACACATTCACAAAAGATAAGAAGAGAAAACCCGTCTTAAAGTTTGTTATGCAATTTTTCCCAGGTACAGAGACACCGCACATGTGGACCTCACTTGTTGTAGGGGCGCATTGTGAGGTGCAGAAGGGAAGGAAGGCCATGCATTAGCCAGTTTTGCCTTATAGAACGTTGTAGTCTTTAGTTGGTTCATGGAGCACTTTCCTTGTTCTCACCATGTTGCCCTCTGCATATTTACTCAACTTCTTGTTTCTCATATCTTCAGGCCATCCTAATGGTGTCACTAACTAAGCCTCTTTCTCCCACAGTCCGTCTCACTCACAGACATAGGGAGAGGGGAAGAGGGAGAGTAGGATGAATCATAACTCTCCTTCAGCCCCCATTATTCACCAGAGCTCAGACATGTAAACAAGGATCCATGGAGAGTTTGCAGAGAGCACTAAAGTAAGTAGCAGGAATCATTTGATGAACATTTAGTGATTATTATTGAGGCATTAAAGGCACAGTGGTCAACCCCTTAAACTGCAGAAAATTAGCTAACATGCTGTTTTTCTAGTATTATATATAACAGCAGTAAATAACTTGCCACCTCAACCAAATAAAATAAGCTAAACACAACACTATAAGGTGAACATGGAAATTAAGCAGCAATAGTTAATTAAATTAATTAATAATGTGGGCCAGCTGGTCTGGCTGTCCTCCTACCAAAAACATCGAGAATAAATAGTTTCAAGCATTCTTTTTATAAATCCATTTTTTACTAAATTTTCCTTTAAAACTGTCTGACTCCTTCTTATCTCCCTAAAAACTCCCTCTTTATCCCCTATTCCTCTTTCCACTATCCCAAAGTCCTCTTTCCTATGTAGAAATATCACAGAATGTGTTTTCTATTTTGTCATGTTACTTTGAGTTATCATTTACATCACAGCTAAAGCCATTCTGGATTGGCTGGAGAAGCCTGTGGTATTTTAGGGGATTCTGCATGTGGTCATGTGATCCATCCTTCCTAACTTCACAGGAAATGAATCCCGAAGGATTTGGGTTTGTGAAACCCTAATTTATGGGAAATTGTTTTGAAATTTTAAGTAAATGTTTGACTGCTCTTTAGACTGATAAACAATTGCAGTAAGTCCTAGTTTTGACTCCTATCTTGCTTTTAGTAAGTTGTAGAAATATGTGAAAAAAGACCACAGAGAAATTAATTTCCAGTGCCTTGTTTTCTGTGTTGCCCCCCCCCCCACACACACCCTTAATGCCCACTCTCTTCTACTCCCCACCCTTCTATCTGCCTTTCTCTCCTCCTTTCCCCTTCTCATTTCATCTTCCTCTATCTTTCTCTTACTGTATTTTTGTCCTGTTTCTCTTTGGTATTGTCTTACATCCCATTGTTACCTTATTGTGAAGATGCTGAACATTGTATACCGATTCTGGCCTTTTTAGTATGCCCCTTTATGTGATATTATTTTTTTCCACTGTTATAAAAACGTGTACTAGTTTACATGTTTCAGTAATTATGTGCTAAATCAAAGATTCACTAGAAGCCTAATAACAAAAGAAAAAACATGGAATATTTGTTTCATTTTTTATTTTGCATCCATAGTGATTTGATTGGACAAGTCTAGAATGCAAAAAATAATTAGCGCCTGCTGCAGTTTATTTTCCACATGGATGTGTGAATAACTCCAATCAACCCCTTAATGACGCGGCCTTAAAAGGCTTTAATGTTATTTAAGGTTATTTTTAACAAATTTTTGTATGTGGAAGGCCATAACTTCTTTTTTTGTGTGCCACCTTAAACGTAACAAGAGCTTAAAGATTTTTTTTTTCATGTTTAGTATTTAGTGGTAATTTTTTTTTTGTAATTTACAGTGTATATTTTTTTTAATTTTCAAATTAACTCAAAATGAACAATATTAATAAATTATAATTATTTGTTTTGGATGTTTTGCTATGTAATATGTATAGTCTTGGGCAAGTGGGGCGACTATGGCGATGATTTTTGTAGTGCACTAGAGGATTTTTTTTATTATACAGGCGGTCCCCGGCTTACGTACAAAATAGGGTCTGTAGGTGTGTTCTTAAGTTGAATTTGTATGTAAATCGGAACTGTATATTTTATAATTGTAACCCCAGCCAAATTTTTTTCTGTCTCTGTGACAATTGGATTTTAAAAATGTTGGGTTGTCATAAGAACCAGGATTAACAATAAATCTTAACTATAGACATATTTAATAACAGTTATAGCTGTTTATTGTAGCCTGGGACTAAAGTACAGTAAATTACCAATATCCAGAGGTCAGTTTGTAACTAGGGGTCGTCAGTAAGTCGGGTATTCTTAAGTAGGGGACCGCCTGTATTGGGAAATGTAAATGTATTTTTATAAATATTTATGAATATTTTTTGGGTGTATTTGTTTTCATAAAAGACCCCTGGGGGACATTTTCACAGTTTTTTTTTCTTTTCAAGTTCTCCCCTGTAACTTGGGCATCTATAATCAAAGCTAGCAGCTTTGATTAGTTAGTTTAGTTCTTGTTTCCCCAGACATGCAGCAGAGCCGACACTGCACAATGTCAGCTTTGCTGCATATTTGGGAAAAAAGAACTCCATGCATTATATGTCAATAACATGCACAGAGTTCAGTTCCCGGCAAAGTGATAAGTCCATGACAAAGCACTTTTCACAGTTGCTGCATCTGACATCCCTACATTTAGTATGTTGCTAAACAGCTCTCCTGATTGTAGGAGCCTTTTGATGCTGGGAAACCTTGTCTTCAGCGCCTAGCTCTCCGCCTCCTTATTGACTTTATAAACTAATTTGCATATCACTTCAGGTTTTCTGGATAATACTACCACAGTGAGCCATAAAAAGAACAGTATCTTGAAGTTGTTATTCTGCCCTGTGATGAATATAGAAGTGCACAGCAAGGGGTCACATGCCAGGTCTTTTAATTTACATCAGTGATTACATAGAACAGAAAAATCCCACACTTCATCTTGCCTTATCTTAGGGACTCATACCTTGAGGTAGACCTCATGGCACCACAGCCTTCATAGAAGCCTCTTCAAAACTTCAAAAGGTTATATGACCATTAACTTTGTATGCCACTTATGGAATTATGGGCCAGTGGGTAGAATGTGCTCCTGGGTCTCAGTCTAATCTGGATACCTTGAAGGAGGATATAAGAAAACCTCTCTATGCGAGAATAGTAAGGTTCATGTTCAGTCTCAAATGATACTGGAAGTCCAGATGGGTTTCATTGCACCGGAACCATATTCCTATGACCTTTCATTGAGAAGTTAGAATGCAGCCAAGCTTGTGGGGTTGACCTAGGCAAGCAGGTGTTCTTACACCTCCTAGGGGTGTGGGGGTGGTGGTCTACACAACTCCTTTAAAGCAAATCACTGCATGAGCCCTTAAAACCTGTGGCCATTGTTTTTTTTCCTTGGGGAAAACAAGAATAAGATCAAATAAAAGGCAGGCAGAATCTGGAAGTGCTGACTGCCCCCCCCCCCCATTAGTGCAACACATGGTAATTGACTTTTATTTGAGTGCTTATACTTTTGTACTCCACTTGTAACTTGTACACTGTCTACTGTACATAGATTTTCTTGTGTTTAATGTAATGATTAGTTTGTGCTTAAAGGAAACCTACCACTTAGAATGGTAGGGGTAAGCTGTTAGTGTTATAAACCGCGGTATCACGATTTTAACACTTTTTAAACTTTAGAGCAGAAGGGGCTTCGACGCTGCGCGCGACCGTGCGCGCGCAACATCTCCGCTATTTCCTATGTAGGCGCGTGCACGATTGTGCGCACGCAGCGCCGAAGCGTCTTCTGCTCTAAAGTTTAAAAAGTGTTAAAACCGCGATACCGCGGTTTATAACACTAACGAAAGTAAGTACCGGCACCAGCTCACCCTGAGCTGGTGCTCGGTACTTACAGCTTACCCCTGCCATTCTAACTGGTAGATTTCCTTTAAGGCAATTAAATATATAAATGTAACCTGCATTGTTCTTTTATCTTCATCCACAAATTTCAATGTTTATGTCTCGGTTTTATATACCTTGGCTGACTTCTGGCCTGATATAATCCTGTTAGAAACCATTCTGTTTAACAAGAGTTGGTGGCAGACTACTGTGCTGACAGGGCTTTGTTTCAGGGTTGTAGGCGAGTGTTGTGTTACACTGGAGATTGTGTGGACCACTCTCATTTTCTGTACCTCCTGGAACCTGTTTGGTCAGGGGCTGTTTGTGAAAATCAATAGCTGGCTGATTAAGCAAACCCTTTAGGGGTCAGTGATGTCACATGACCAATAAGGTACTGCAAGTCATTTAAAAGGTTATTGTGGCTGACTGGTACCCTTTGAGATGATGTAGGCCATTGAATGTTCCTTGTTTTCCTCTTGGCAGGACATTAAACAATATGCCATAGAACTCATTCTATATACGAACATTTTGCTGCAAAGCAGAATGTACTAGAATAAAAGAAATCTGTTCAGATTCTTAATTACTGTGCCGTCTTTGGTAAATTAAAGGGCAAAGATAACAAGACTAGATTCAGTGCTGAATTTTGCCTTTCTCTTGAAAGCAGTTGCTGCGAATACTATAATCAAATGGCTTATGAGTGGCAGGAGGGTTGGTTTCTTGGCAAGATGGAGACTTTAGTTATAATAATGCCAATATGTCTTCAGGAGCCTGACTTTAACAGCCAGGAGATATACAATCTATGTTGGAAATCTGCCTGTAAATCGGCTGTTTAACAGTACGTTTGCGAAAATTGTATGCAGGCATACACATATTGGGCGTTAAATTAAACATTTCCCGCATAATAAAAGAAAAAAGAAGAAAAACCATAATAAAACCAAATATGTTTGGCTAATTGCTTTATGAAATATTGAGCTCATCCCAAAAACTGGGGGCCTTTACAAGCCTACTTAATATTGCATAGGGCAGTATAGTATTAAAAAAAACTGCCTCGACCAAATGCAATGTTCCACTTAATCTTGGCTGTGCTGGCTTGTTACTGCGCGCTGTAAACATCTGGCACAGCATTTTTTTCTCGTGCACCTGCAAGTGTAAGAACGCACATAAACAAAAAAAAAAGGGAAATTAAATCTTGAGCAGAGGCTGAGAAAAAAGAAACAGCCACAAGGCTCAAGGGAGCAGTGTGACAAGTACTGAGCAGTAAACAAGCTTGAGAGGGATTTAATTCTTGTGACAAGTGCCAGTGGTGGCTTCCCACATGGACTGAGCATATGTACGCATTTCAGCAGAGGAAATCACAGAGGGCTTAATTCAAACAATTGAGAGATCACAACGTATCACCTTACCTCGGCACAAAAGCAGGAAGGGGACTGCTGTTAGTGCAATGTTATGGTTTGGGTTTGTTTGCGAGACATAACACATTTTTGGGGGAAGATCTCTTACGCCTGGACATTCAGCTCCAGCGTTGATGCCACCCGCTTCTGCAAGTGCTTTGTCACTTTCATTAAGGTAAAGCCTATCAAGGGCACAGGGCTTTTCCAGATATGGCCACAAGAGAAGAAGAAATTTGCTTTGTTCATCTTTGCTTGTCATTTTCTATAAAGATATGTTGCACAGGAATTGAACAAGTAATGTCTCTTAATAAAAGCTGTCTGCTGTGTTCAGTGATGATCACCAGTATTTTTTGCCCTCTAGTAAATTCCAATTTAAAAATAGCTGCTTAGAGAAGTCACTTAACAGCTCAGCTGCAGAAGAGTGGCGAAAATGTTCTAGGGCCACAGCTCAGCCATTGTCACTTGTGTTCTGTAGCTCAGAGCGTGTAACCCTCAATGTGCTAAATGCAACGGCTTCATTGTCTGCATTTCTAGCACTGCTAGCTATTGAATAAAGGAAAGGCGAGTTCAGAGTACGTTTTCTTGTTATCTGAATTGACAAAGAAATAAAAAATATGAACTAAACTGATATCCATAATAAAGTAGTAATACTAATAATTCACAATTCTGCTGCACTTTCTATACAGCGGATGCAGGAATAAAGTCAAAAATAACAAAAAATGTATTAGCTATGTTACTGAATTACATCACTTCTCTTCTCTTCAGCTGGTTCTCAAATTGGAAAATTGCACAAATAGAAAAATGTTTACGTAAAATAATTATCTATAGATGTTTTAATAAAGTTTGCAGTTTCTTATACTGACCAGGTATAGAATATTATAACCTGTTATAATGAGAGAAAAAAAATATATAAACCTAATGAGGCTTATTTACTAAGGGTCCGCGGCTGCACTTTCGGCAGATTTTCCAATGTTTTCGGGCATTTAACAGTGGATTGTGTTGCACTCGGATTTTGGTGCAGCTACACTGGCTTTCATGCGACAGAAATCGGGGGGAGGGCCGTCGGATAATCCGACTGATTCGGACTGAGCACTTACATACACCGGGAAGAAGAAGGTGAACTCCGGCGGACCTGAGCAGGGAAACGGCATACGAAGGATATCGGGCTTCTGTGCAGCTTTATGTGTAATAAAATATAGGTGTATCTGTGCCAGTTCAGGCTTCAGCCCTATGCTCAGGGATGTGCTGATTATTGTGATTTTTTTTTATTACATTACATTCTGTCGTTGCTAGTCTGAACATTGCTTTATACCTTTCCTGGCCGTCGTAACTCCGTCGTAATTTCCGCCAAACCTGTTTGTATCCTGTTGATTTTACTCTGGGTTGCAAACAGTTAGCTGTAATGGACAGAATCTTCCTCAACTCATATTTCTCCCCTGCTGCTCTGCCATGTCTGGATGTCAGGGATCTGGTCCAATCACCTTCTGGTCTCTGACATCTCATAAATGGTATGCCTGCAATTTCACTTGTGTTTGCTTGAAGTATTTGTTTTGAGCTAGCTGGCATGTATCTTGACTTCTGTATCTTGGATTCATTGACCCTTTTACTGTAATCTGATCATCTGTTTGCCTACCAATTCTGTGCGGCTTTGTAATAATGGTTATGATCCTTATTTTTTCTTCTGTGTTTGTATTGTCCAGTTTTTGTCTCCATTTTTGCACTTTGGCACAGGAAGGGAACCTCAACCAGTTGTCAGCTACTGCCTATGGTAGGCTGGGCAATTAGATTGGGGCAGCCAGAAGGTTGTATAGCCTTAAGGCTCGCTGTCTTTTTCTGTTCTCCAGTCTATTGAAGCCATTCACGTACTGCATAACAATAGGACTGATAAAAATCAAGATAGAAAGTAAGATTCTAATAGACAAATGACTTTTTCCAAGCAAACTATAGATTCAGCCTGGAAGAAACCTGTTCTTGATTTCTCTGAAGTCAAGAGAAGATTAAACTGGTACAATGTCAAGGAAAACTTCTATCCTACATGAAACTCATGTTATATTATTAGCAATATGGTCTCCATGGTGGGAATAGGTTCCTTCTTCACACAGTGCAGTCTCTATGCTTTCCCACTACGTCTGGTTACCACATGTAACCCATTGGTGCGGAATTATCCCCCCTTCCCTTCCTCTTCATCTTTTTTCTTAATTTCTATTTCATTGTGATATTTATAAGATTGTTTTTTTATTTGGCTGTGTACCGATTTCCTGTATCTCAGACCTTTAGATACATGTGATGCTAATGTACTGCTCTTCCTTGTGCACTAATTTACATATTTGTACTCATTGTCCTGTTTGTTGCGCAACTTCACCCATTGTTGTGGGTTTCTACTTCAAATTAAAAAAAAAAAGTCAAAAAACAAATAAAAAAATGCTAATTAGTACTGTTAAAAAAAGTTGTGCCCATGTTAATGATTACTAACGTAGATCAGTAGTAATCAAATCACTTTACTATTTAGTATTGCTCATTTGCTTTAAGCACATACTATTAACCGTTTATATCTCAAGCTCTTGCCCAATACAATAAATATATTATTATAATATAATATTAATGATCTTATTGTTGTCTTGTGAGTAACATTGTCAACAAGAAATGACAAGGGCCACAATGCATTCTCCTACTCGAGAAATTGTTTAAACCCTTTCAGTACAACAGAGTGGACAGGTATCAGGTTTTCATTTTCTCCCTTCCCAAAAAGATATTTACATATTTGACAACAGTGGATCATCCATCCTCCTTCTCTGCTTTTGAGGTCCTACCAGTAAATTATCCTTACAGAGAGAGTGGTAGGTGTCCTTTAAGTTTTACTCTTTGTTTCATTGCTGCCAATTGGTAAGATCAAAAAAGTTACTTTTTTTGGTCATTAATGTACACCCTGTCCCCATCTTGACAGAAAATTAAACAGAAAAAACTAAAATATCACATGGTCATAAGTATTCAGCCCATTTGCTCATTATTTAGTAGAAGCCCCTTTTGAGCTAGTACAGCCAGAGTAAAAATTTTAAGGGTTCTGAATAATTTCCATAACCACTGTATAACTTAATACTACAAAGCTATACTTATGTGAAACTCTCAATCAAGATAAATAAAACCTACCTCTGCACTGTAAACTCAGCAGTGATTCTGTGCATTCCCCAAGTCAGGCTTAAAAGCCAGAACCCATTAGGGCTACTTACTTTACCTGACCTACCAGATTAATATTACACAACTCAGCAACTGCTATTGTAAGATTGAATACATGTAACTACTCCTTAACCATTAAGAAAGGTTTTAATGAGAAGTTAGATTTATACAGTTATCAACCCTCGAGGCAGTAACATTCTCCCATAAAATTGTACCTGCAACCTGTCATACCAATATGGAAAAAAAACATTCATTATATTTGTTAATATATGTTATACATGTTTAAAAGCTAGCATTTCCCTCTCTATTTATTAGGGTAAGGGTATTTTCCTACAAACCCTCCGTTCCCCCAGTTAAAAAGTCACAAAATCTAGGGATGTAGAAGGGGGAATAGGCAATCATGTAATGAGAAAGGATCTGTGCAACTATGTACCAGCTACTGTATGTGTTATTCTGAAGGGTTCCCATTTGGAAATTACAGCACTATCTCCTGTTAACAACCTCTGACTGATCTCTCGTTCAAACCAAATTGGATATATGGTAATGCCTCGTGCAGTGCTATTTTTCCCCATCAAAAAGATGAAATCTGCAAGAGAGCCTCAGTCATAGATATTTTGTGTAAAAGCACAAAAAAACAGATTATAAACAACAATATAAACGACTTACCTGCCAGGTGTGCCACTCTCTTCAGAACTATTGATGGCCAACCATGACATCTGCCACTTTGATTAAAAAAACAAACTATTATTTAAAACAGTGGTCCCCAACCTTTTTGTATTCTAGAACCGGTTGTGCTCAAAAGAATTGCATGCAAATACCCCATATTCGAATCCCCTCTATATAATGTGCCATTTCCTAAAACCCCTGATCTAAAATGCCCCCTTTTATGTAGCCCCCTCCTGAAAGAGCTCTTTTTTCTGTAGCCCCCTTTTTATACCACATGAGTAAAAGCCAAAGTACCTAATTTTATCATTGACTTGATAAGCGTAGGGTGGGAAATGCAGCCACTACTCATTAACAAAATGTCTACAGCAGAGCTCCCTCAAAAACCTACAGCCCCCAATAGTAATGTCCCTTCCACAGCCCCCATAGTAATTTAGTAATGTCCTCCGCCCAACCCCCACAGTTATGTCCCCTGCCGAGCCCTCTTAAAAAAAAAGCTGTATACTTACCTCGGATTCTTCAAGGCTCCAGGCACTTTTATGCACTCTGCTATTGCTGTAAATATACAACTTTTTATTTTTGGCCTGGGACTGACTGTTCCTCATCCCATCGGTTGGGGATGGATGATTTAAAGGACATCTACCATCGGATTTCCTGATGGTAGATGATTATTATTGACTTCTACGACCAGTCTCCGATAGCATCCATCTTATATCTTAGAACAATCGCATTTCTGCAAAATGAAAGTTTATGAAATATGCAAATGAGCTCTGCTGTTCTATAATTTGTTTATGTCCCTCGCCCTCTGGCCACCACCTCTGCAGAGCCCCTCAGGTTCATTTGCATATTTATAAACTATCATTTGGCCGAAATGCACAATTCTAAAATATAAGAAAATAGATGCTAACAGAGACAGGGACAGCCAGGTCAGTAGCTATCATCCACCATCAGATAGATCAGAAATCTGATGGTAAATGTCCTTTAAAACTAACCAAAAATATTATACATCTGTGATCGGCTGCAATCATTGTGAAATTGTACATAGCAAAACATTGAAAACTGCGACACAGGTGACATTGAACAGGTAGAACACAAGATTTAATTAGATTCTTTTTACACTTTAAATTATTTTAGCGATTAAACATTTATTTGAATCCCTTAAAACTTAATAAGCTATATTTTAGTGCAAGCCATACATCTGACTCCTCGAAATATATCCACCTCACAATTATTTTTAATAGGTTTTACCACATATTTTTTACTGCAGAATTTCACCTGAGTGCTCTCATGGGAGAGTGTGTTTCTAAAAAATATGGGAAAATAAAAGATATTTGCTTTCAGTGCTCGGCGAGATACCGGATAAGAGTCATTTTAAAACCTTAAACGCTCCTTACATTTAGGCAGCAAAGATGTAAAGAATAAAACAGCTGAAATTTTCACAAAGTCTAGTTGTAGGATTAATTTAAGCCTCTGAGCTTCCTGTAGAAGACACAGGTCACGTGCTGTATTTAGGTACAAGTTGTGGACAGAATAAATGAAACAAATGCCTGTAAATAACTCTATGAAATAAGCAGCTAGAGAGATAGACTGTGGATATGTAATATAGTTCTACTGGACTACTGTTAAAACACAGTTGATCCAGCAGCAGGCTTGCTTACCGGATAAAGGACTTATTTGCGGAAATGCAGGGTCTCAATGAATGCTAATGTGTCTAGAAAGGGTGTTAATTCAGCGGGAAATAGGAATGTCTGAAAATAGGATAAAAAGCAGCACACAGAGCAGTAAGTAGGAGAAACAGGTTTAAATGCAAATACAAGTTAAATTGCACATCGCCCTGTAAAGCTGCATTCTGCCTTAGAATCTACTAAGTCTTCCTGTTCTGCAAATTGCAAATCATTGGCGCTGAAATTGAATTCCATTCTGCCTTTTGAACATTATTTTTTTCTAGTAAGCCAAATAAATAAAGAAAGGATAAGCAAATCAGGCCATGCACGCAGTCATCTAAAGAGAGAGAAAATAACACTGATACGCTGTTCTCTGAGCCTCAGTCCATTAATTTCCAGCCCGGGTGGAACCACAAACCTCACATTAGTAACCTGCGAGATTTGTTTAAGACTTTAGCCTTCATATTCCCAGATGGGTGTTTTAATGTTGACAGCTGTTATAATTCTCAAAGTGGAGCTTAGGATCTGTATAACCCTCCGAACAGACACCTGTAATGTGATTCATTTGTTTTCTCTGCTGTTCCCTATGCTCATTTAAAAGTAATTTGCATCTCTTGCCATATTGTAGTGTGAACCCTTCCAGTGCTGGAGAGGACTGGCTCTGCGGAAACCTTTGGAGCACGTAATGTACTGCATGAATAATACCATTAAAAGTAACACCGGCGCTCATCCCTTATAGAAATCACTATAGACTATAACATCTATAAATAACTCGCCAGCCAAAGCTGTAAAACTACTGTTTATTTCCTGTCTCATAACCTTAGCTTGGTTAAATTTTAGAGCATTACTTGACAATTGTGAAGGGAGCCATTGTAATCCTTAAAAATGTAGGGCTATTGAAATGGTTGTGTTGTGTTTAGATTAAAAAAGAAAATTCTACATCCCTCATTTTTAACTAACCACTCCAAATAAGTTTGTATTTTATTTATTCAAACTTTCACTTTGAAAACTTTGTTATAATGGCCTGTAGTTAAATATCACTTGACTTTCCTTACATTTAGCTTACCTTTCATTGGTAAGTATCTAAAAGCAGAAAACATTTGTTCAAATCCATGAATGTGAATGATACAACTGAAGTTGTGTAACCTGCCACTGAAAAGCATTGTGCAACCAAAGTTTTTGGTAAGCGGCTTACTTTCCAACTTTCCAACTATGGAAAAGAGTATCAATGTAAAGGCAATTCACCTCTTTATTATTCACTATTGGTTTTGGCTAAGAAAAAATACCAAAAATCCACCAAAATGTCACGGGGTGACCCAATCCTTAAATTCAAAATTGACTCTGGAAAATGGAAAATTCGATGAAAGGCCACAGGAGCTTAGAGAGTAGACACTGATCAGTTGCTGGTAATAGTTCTTGACTATGGAAATAGAAGCATTAATTAGTAAATGTTGGCATTTTTGTCCCATGTTATATGTAGTAATTGGTATAAAGTGACATGGAAAAGAGTAACAGGTCATTAACTCAGTATACAATACACTACTGTGCGGCAACTTCCAATTGTACCCATATATTTTTAACTAGTGATGCTGTTCATGTCAACTTTACTCTCAAAATATCCAACATTAAAAATATTTGGTTACTGAAAACTGGTCTCAACCCTGTACCTGTTTTAGGAGTTGCCATCCGAATGTCCTTTGGGAGACACAGTAATGACTAGATGTCTTACTATGTCATATGGGTCTCAAGTAGTGTGCATGTTTAGTGCTGTACTTTGGTATTTTGTGTTGTACCTCAATAGTTGATGCCATCCCACAGATTTACCATCATTTTGAACCATTCACTGGCAGAATTGTGTATGTTCATATAAATTCTTACACTATGCTAGGAAGCATACATACTAATAGCTATAATGCTCCAATAGTCCACTCTTTTATAGCGAACAGCTTATTGGTGCTAAAATGTTGTTGCCTCTTTTTGCCAGAAACTTTTGACAAGTAAAGAGAAAGGATAATAGATTTAATGCACAGAATCCTGAACATGTATATGGCATGTTCTAGGTTAGCCAGTAGTAGCAAAAAATAATGCCTACAGTGGGACAGATAAGCAAAAACTGGACAGACGTTCACCTGTGCGTAGCATACATCTGGGTGCAGGACGGAAGGGAGTTGAGCATCCCTCACCCCTTCCCTCTCCATATGAAGCCAGACGCGCATTCCATAAATCGGGCAAAATTAAAATTGTACTATTTTTGCTGGATAGGTACGGTTGGCACTACAGCCATGGCCTAAGACTGTATTGTCTACTTTTAGACCTCCTATAAAATGTGGCTTCGTTACCAGCGTATTCATTCTTTAAACACAACCCAATTTTCATCCAATAATCCCTTTCCATACAGGTTGGAAAAGTGTCTAAAATATTCAGAAAAACTTGTGCAAAGCTTGTTAGACATTACTGGTGTAAATTAGGCCACAATTCTGGTGCATTTTACTCTTGCAGTGTTTATTACCTGCTAAACTGGTCAGACATGTCACAGATGATAAAGTTGGGTTGGATGCCAGACTGCTGCAAAACAGCTGTGAAAAAAAAATTTTTTTTGCACCATTTGTATGCAGGTAGCCTAAAAACATAGGCAGGAAGATAGTCATCGGCTTAACCAGTGTGAACGGCAGTTGTGTACAGTATAAAATCGTCTTGAGGATGTGATTTTCCATTAATATCAGTATACATATGACCAAAGATTATTTGCCAATAATTACAAGTTATAAAGAAGACAACAAAAACTGAACACTTTCCTTATGAAAGTTTAACCAACTGGTTGCCTTCAGGCATCTCACTGTGAGTCTCAGGGACCCTGGATGTTTCCATAGACACCATTAGAAGGATAACATTTTAATTGGAGCTGGCACAAGGACACTCATTTACAACACATGAAATGTTTGCACAACACTGATATGCGGTAACAGTATTATCCATCATATTAAATAGATGAACGCCAACGCTGACCAATGCTTAAACCTTTCTGCAAAGTAAACAGGAGAATTATTAAGACACAGTACAGTGATTTTTGGTTCTTGAGACAGTTTGTGGATTAATGGGGCACTTTTCCTTATCATGCTTTCTCCCATACTGCTCCCAGCTATGAGCAAAATGTTGACAGAGTCAGCACTTCCAGGGCGTGATCCTGGGTCCTCAGCACAATGTTTAAAAGCCTTATCCTCATAATGAATTACTTTTTTAATGATACTTCTGCAAACATATGGTGAGTGGAAATGTTGAACAAACAAGATTGTTTCTATTAAGTGATAGCTCCTATTAACTGTTTATTCCACTGACTATTGCAAATGTACAGCCACTCACCTGGTGAATTACATTTTATGATAGACATTAGCCATTTATTTTCCTGCTGCTTGTAAGTCAATAAATTTTGTTTCAATTAAGTGCTGTTAAAAATTTAACAGAAAGATGCAGTTAAAGTTTTCCATGTTCTAGTGCAGTGATGGCTAACCTATGGCACTGGTGCCAGAGGTGGCACTCAGAGCCCTTTCTGTGGGCACCCAGGCCATCACCAGAGATGACTCCAGGTATCTTCCTGCAGTCCCAGACAACCCAGGACTTGCTGTGCACAGAGGTATTTTAAAGTGACAGCTCTACCTGTGACTTTTCTGCTTTATTGGTGTCCTCAGGTGCTGGTATCAATGAAAACTGTGACAGAGCGGGAGTATAATTCACAAGTTAAATTTCTGTGTTGGCACTTTGCGATAAATAAGCAGGTCTTTGTTGTAATTTGAGCACTCGGTCTCTAAAAGGTTTGCCATCACTGTTCTAGTAGAAATATAGTAGCATTTTCAGACTATATCTACCATAAAGAATTTAGAACTGTGACCCTAGACTGGTGTAGACTAATATCTGAATCTTATGCATTGTAGTAATCAATAACCTGAGAAGCCCAAATAGAGAGGAGGATGAACCAAAGCCACCTGTGCCCTGGCATAAAGCTCAAAAGGTGGATCTATGTTAGATAGTGTTGGCTGAACTTTAACCCCTTAACGACTTGGCCTTTTTTAGTTTTTTCACTTCCATTTTTCACACCCCACCTTCAAAAATCTATAACTTTTTTATTTTTCCACATAAAGAGCTCTGTTATGGCTTATTTTCTGCGTAACAAATTGCACTTCGTAGTGACGGTATTTAATATTCCATTGCGCGTACTGGGAAGCGGGAAAAAAATTCCAAATGCAGTGAAAATGGTGAAAAAACACATTTGCAACGTTTTCTTGCGGGCTTGGATTTCACAGCTTTCACTCTGCGTCCCAAATGACATGTCTACTTTATTCTTTGGGTTGCTACGATCACAGGGATACCACATTTGTACAGGTTTTATAATGTTTTCATACATTTAAAAAAATTAAAACCTCCTGTACAAAATTTTTTTTTTGATTTTGCCATCTTCTGGCGCTAATAACTTTTTCATACTTTGGTGTACGAAGCTGTGGGTGGTGTCATTTTTTGCGACTTTTGATGGCGTTTTCATTGCTATCATTGTTAGGACTGTGCTACCTTTTGATCACTTTTTATTAATTTTTTTATATTTTCCAAAATGGCAAAAAAATGTCATTTTTGACTTTGGACGCTATTTTCCGTTACGGGGTTAAACGCAGTGAAAAACCGTTATAATATTTTGATAGATCGGACATTTTCGGACGCGGTGATACCTAATGTGTTTATGATTTTTACTGTTTATTAATATTAATATCAGTTCTAGGGAAAGGGGGGTGATTTGAATTTTTAGGTTTTTTTAATATAATTTTTTTTTTTTTAACTTTTTTTTACTTTTACTTTAACTATTTTTCAGACTCCCTAGGGTACTTTAACCCTAGGTTGTCTGATCGATCCCACCATATACTGCCATACTGCAATATGGCAGTATATGGGGATTTTACTTCTCATTCATTACAATGTGCTGATAGCACATTGTAATGAATAGGTTAAAACGAGACAGCTTCGGGCCTTCGTGAGGCCCGATGCTGTCATGGCAACGGATCACCGCTCCCCGTGACGTCATCGGGGAGCGGAGATCCGCGCCAAGATGGCGGCGCCCATGCGGCGCCATCTTTTTGAAGCCTCCGGCAGCATTGCCGGAGGCGATCGCGGTGAAAGCACCCGCGATCGGTGCTAGCACCGATCGCGGGTGTTACCGGTAAGCCTTTGCTGCAATATGCAGCAAAGACTTACCGGCTATGGAGAGGGCTCGGCCCGCGAGCCCTCTCCATGCACCGGGACCCGGCGCGCGCCGTACTAGTACGGCGCGCGTCGGGAAGGGGTTAAGATTGGCCCACCATCTACTATTAAGTGTGTGGGAGTTTCACATGTCCAATTATTTCGTTTTCAAGGTGTCATTCCCTTCTATAACATATACATGCTCAGACAAGAGTAATATGGTCTTCAAGAAGTACCAGGGAGCATTACACTGGGACATGATTTTAAGTGGGGAGGGGGCACTATGATGGGCATTAATAATTTTCATGGCAGAAGACCAGTAGATCTGTTGGGTTCAGGGATATGTTACTATGTTACTGTTTATTTATTTAGGTCACTGTGGGAGCACTGTTAGTATTTTAGGGCACTGCTGCTATTTCTATTTTGAATACTGTTACTATTATGACAACTGAGGGGGCACAGATGGCTGATGGTGTGGGGCATCTACCATTATGGACACATTGGGGCAGATTTATAAAGCTTTTTGAAAGTCAGAATATTTCTTTTTTTTTTCTTTAGTCAGAATATTTCTAGTTGGCCATGGCAACCAATCACAGCTCAACTTTCATTTTACCAGTGCTCATGATTATTTTAAAGGGGAGCTGTGTTTGGTATGAGACAGCTTTATAAATCTGCCCCATTGTCCGCACTGTTTCTAATTCAGGCTACAATTATGGCCACTATGGGGAGACTGTTATTATTTTGGATACTGTTACTACATACTCTAATGACCACTGTGGGGGCAGCTATCATTTTTACCACAGTGGGGGCAATGTTGCAATGTTTGCTTTTATGGGGGCACAGTTACTTTTATGGCTACTGTGAGGCAGCTACCATTAGGATCGCAATACTGTTGCTATTTTGACCACTACAGGGGCATTATTATTATTATACACAATCACAGAGGCATTATTATTATTATTCACAATCACATTTACTATTTTGACCACTGTCAAGAAACTGTTACTGTTAAGGCCACTATGGGGACATAAAAGTAATCTAGTAGAGGAACAGTATTACTAATGTAAATATATGGGGAAGTACTATTACTTTGGGGACATCCTTAAGCATGGGGTTTGTACTAAGAAGGCGGAGGTGATGATGATGAATTGGTAACCTAATATATGTAGCAAAATCTACTGTGACAGGTCATGGCTGGAAGAACAAGCTGAAATAGCAGTCTAGGTCAGAGGAAATTAAAGAGATCTACTCAAATCAAAGACGTAAATCACCAGATTTATAGTAAACCACTGATCATGAGATCACAATTTAAAATAATTTATGCTATGCTGGAATGTTATTACCACTGAAAATACATGAATTAAGACGCTCTTCCATTAAGTTTTTTTACTAAGCTACAACTGCAGTGCACATCTATACATTAACCTCATTTCAATATTGTTTACATGACATTCATTTAGTGTTACAAAAATATAGAATCGCATAGAATAGAATAGAACTTTATTTATCCCAACAGAAAATTATTTTGTATATTACGGATCCAGGCATCGGATCAGATCATATCACAGAAAAAATCATTACAGTCAATACAAAAACTTCATGCATAAATGAATGGGGTTTGGGAGTAGCCGGTATGTTTTTGCCACTATCTAGTTCAGTGGTTCTCAACTTTTGTAATGCTGTGACCCCGCAATACAGTTACTCATGTTGTGGTGACCCCAAACCATGCGATTTACAGTAAAAACACAATAAAATTGTGGCTCCAAAGGCTTTAGGCGACCCCTGTGTTTTGGTCGTTCGACCCCTGCTGGGGTCACGAAACACAGGTTGAGAACCACTGATCTAGTTCAAGAGTTTAATTGTTTTTGGAGTAAATGAATTGTGAAATCTTGTAGTCCAACACATCTGGTAATAGCGGTTACTTATGGTGCTCTGCTGTTGGTGAATTGTGGTGTGTAATGGGTGTGTATTGCTTACAGCTATGGACTTGAATTTATTCAGGCATCTGCTGTGCCAAACCTCCTTAAATGGACGTAGTGTTTCCCTTATCGTGCCCTAAGCTCTCCGAATGGTTTTATAAAGCCTGTTCTTTTCCTTTCCTCTGATGCTTCCGCCCCAACAAATGATAGCAAAAAATAGTATACTCGCAATTGTTTTTTGGTAGAACATCTTCAGAATTTTTATGTCAAATGATTTGAGCTTCCTTAGAAAGTACAGTCTTAACATGGCTTTACTAAGAACCTTACTTGTGTTAGTCTTACAGTCCAGCGTATCGTCTATGTGCACACATAGATTTCTAGTGGTTCTGAGGCCATTTTGTTCCTCCTCACATCAATCACCATCAGCTGGGTCTTTTCAGCATTTAGAGCAAGATAATTTTGCAACATCCGCCACTAGGGTCTGACCTTTTCTTATGGCCGGAGGAAGCCGGGGCCTGGAATGACTGTCTAGTGCAGGCTAGCGCACAGTGGTTACGGAGCTGGTCGGGATGCTCGGGAGCGGAGGCCTCGTCCACAGTCTGGCAGGTCTCCAGTGCGTGAAAATAGAAAGAGAGGCTGACAGAGTAGGTTTCTCAATGGAGCAACCCCTAATGTGTACAGCTAGATCCAGGGATCACTCAGAAGCACGTTGGTGTAGCATAACTTACAGTTCTTTATTAGTAACAGGCAATGGCCATAACAGCAGCAAAACTTTAGCTGGATGGAGGTAGCTGGTGAGAGCTCAGGTACTCAGGAAGGCGTGCTCACAGCCTGGTAAATAGCTTCAGACTTGGCTAGGAGTGTTGAAACAGAGTCCTTGTCATGAAGCTCTGCTTTGGGGCTTAGGCGAACTGTGGTCTGTTCCTTAGGTGGTCAATTATCCAGTTAATTAGTGTGGGTGTCAAGTTGTAGGCCTCATTTTTTTCTCTCATTCAGACTTTATTGTATAGAAAGTACTAGAAAAATCAATGTACACAATCCTTATGCCCTATGCACACGAACATGTGTAAAAAGTAATAAAATGGCTATATATTTGGCCGGCATACGACCCCATGCATTTCAATGGGCATTACGGCCATCCATGTACATTGCCGTGTTGTCCACAGTACAGTACCATGAGAAGGATGTATAAAATATAGAGAGTGTCCTATTTTCCCCCATAATTCAGTTCCGTACGGCCCAAAGAAGCCAATGGGAATATATACAATAAGTGCTCAACTTGTGCTTCATATGGCTGTGCACCGTCTGCTGCCGTATGTACGTGCTGTATCTAGGACCAGTGGGAGGCCAATAGTCAGCTATGCATCATTTGCCAGCCCAGTGTATTTCATACGGACGGATACTGTACGTATATACGGCAGCAATATAATATAATCGCTATCTGCTGGTAATACTTGTAATACTGGTCTGTGTATAGTTGTATTGTACACACATCTCCTACCACATGAATTTGTGTTTTTTTATGCTCTACACACAATGAACATTATCATCTACAGTTTGTGCTTCAGTTGTGTCTAAAAAAAG
Source organism: Engystomops pustulosus (assembly GCF_040894005.1). Lineage (NCBI taxonomy): Eukaryota > Metazoa > Chordata > Amphibia > Anura > Leptodactylidae > Engystomops > Engystomops pustulosus. The sequence continues at coordinate 152,841,552 of NC_092414.1, forward strand.
CTGAAACTCAGTTTAAACATTGATTAATGGCGCCCTCTGCTGTAATACATTGAGAACTCCATATACAAACGCGATTGTGTCCTGTATTAATCTGTAATTTAGACATTTACTAATGTTATTCCCACATAAGTAAAAAATTGTCTGGAGTGGAAAATTGACAACGGGTAAGGTTGTATCTATTTCATGTTTGGGATATACTTTTAGTTTTGACTTACAAATACTGCCCAAAACAGATAAAAAAAGATACCCGAGGTTATCATTAGGTGTTTACATGAGCATCCAAATAATCAATAAATAATATAAGAAAATAATACTTTGCGTTACTGTAAGAAAAACCGATACCACATGTTATGCCTCATACGGAGCCAGGTGGACCTTGGTCCAAATTTGGACTGATGACGTCTACACTTAGCAACAGCTAAGGAGAGAAGATTTGCCTTATGACATTGCTGCTAAAATTAATGCATTTAAATTGTGCTAACATTCAGTTAGCATAGTGTTTACAAACCACAACTGTCAACACACACTAACATATGTCAACAATGTATTTGGTAAAAGAAAATGTTAACATTAATGTAATTAGGAAATCTCCTCTATTCAGCTATTGTACTGCATTCAAAATGCAATGTGAATGAAGTGTAAATGCAGCTTAAACAAGGTAGACCATAAATGCGTTGTATTACTTCCGACATAGCATCTAGTGAGAAAAAGGTTGGGATGTACTGACCTGAACCCAGTGGCGTACCTGGAAGCTGATGGGCCCCAGTGCAAAGTCTGTGCCAGGCCCCTGACTATAATGTATGGTTTATACTAATAGTCTTCTCATACGGGAAAGTGACACCATCAGGGCCCACTAAACCTCTTGGGCCCTGGTGCACCCGCAACCTCTGCACCCCCCCCCCCCAAGTTACGCCCCTGCCCGAACCCCTAAACTGTATAGGGCTCAGATCCGCTTTAACTATTGGGTAAACTGTGTAGTTGGCTTTGTAATAGCCTGCCAATGCATTGTTCATTATGAAATAGTTCTCCTATTAGATTCTATGGGGGAGATTTATCAGAAGAGGTAAAACTGCTCTTGTGGTCCAAGGCAAGTAATCAGAGCACAGCTTTACTTCTATAAAAGGCTATGGGAAAATGAAAGAGGAGCCCTGTGTAACTAGAACATTTCAGCTCTCAGACACTTCTGATAAATCTCCCCCCATGTGTCCCATAGAGCCTGATCCCCTCTGTGTGCCATCCATTAACGTGACCAATGGACTGTCATATTTATGAATGCTTATAACAAATTGTACAAACCCCTGACCTGACCACTCCTAACAGAAGTTTATAAAACCCCCTCGCGACTGGTAAGTTCTAGGCCTTTCTAGAGAGAGGTTCTTCTCTCTTAAACTTCATAAAAAGCAGACCTTTCAGCACACAGCCTGCACACCAGGCCTTTTGCTGCAGGACCCGGAGCTTTACCAGGGCCTGCCTTTGAACTCTGCTGCTGAAGCAGCTCTCTCCAGCCTGAAGCTCCCTGAATCCCCAGCTGTGAGCATCTTTTGGAGAACACAATCCAATTGAATTGAGCCAGTTAAATTGTTATTGTGGCCTGTTGCCTACGCTTGTTTGCCGTGTTCTGGAAATTGTGAGTGCAACATCCCCCACCGGGGCCTAGCCTTTTCTTGGGGCCTGGAGTCAGCCGGGGCCTGCAGTACCTGAGTGGCTGGCGGTTGCGGCCTAGGCACGCTAGTGTCCCGGTGCTTGGTATGGGGAACCGGAGGGCTGTCCTACAGCCTGGTAGGTCTCCAGCAGGGTGGTGTTGGCAAGAAATGATGAGGGAGGGGCTGCTATAGCGGTTCTCCCTGGGGCAACCCTTTGGTGTCAAGAGTATGAGTCTCTGTGTGGTGGACAGGGTGCCCGTGGTGGTGACAGCCGTAGTAGCAGGGACCAGACGGAGGCAGACGTTGAACAAAAATAACTTACAGTTCTTTATTGGAACCGACAGGAACAGTAGCAACGTGCCTTAACAGAATGGTGGAATGCTGGAGATGTAGTTGGAGAGAGCCACAGGATGGATCATCAGCCTGGATGCAAAGGGCAGGATGGGAGGTAGCTGTGTCCTAGTAGGATGCTTCAGCTTGTCCTGGATTGCTTCAGGTATCACCCTTGAAGGTAGGATGATACCTCTTTCCACACTGACTAACACACTACACTCAGGCAGGGAGCTGGGCTCTCCTGCTCCTGTCTGGTGTGCTGGCTGCACTGACTCCTCTGAGTCTCTAATCTGCTCTGTTCAGACTCCTAGGTCTGACTGACTGCTTCTACTGAACTCTAGAAGTTTTCTGACCAGGGGTTTTGTTACTCCCACTGGTCAGGTGGTGGCTACTCCTCCAATTACATCACAGAAAACAATTAACTCCTGCCTTACCAGGCAGGATCTACCACTGCAGTGCTCGTCTGTGTTATGTAGTTACATGCTGTTGGGCTGATCAGACCCTACACAGGCTGCAAGCTACATGGTGGTACGTATTCGCAACCACCTCTCTGCCTTGCATCGGCGGGGATGTTGCCCAGGGAGAACTACTAGTCATCCGCAGCATCTCCCGCCTTTTCTTGCAATCTAGCTGCCATATACCTGTCGTGGACGATGCCTGTTCCTCCGGTATCCATCAACGGTGACCCCTATGAGCGCTAGTTCGCACTTAGCCAGCCACTAAGGTACCAAAGGGAATCTAGATGCCCCTAAGCCCAACAAGATCAGGCCCACGGTGGGGGATGTTGCAGGCTGAGCCCCCAACATTCCTGATTTTTATTCTATCTGCAATATCAAAATGCAAATAGATTTGAATGCAGTGGCAATAGTGGAGCACTTCCCCTACATGTGTTCTTGCTCCTATCATGCATATATACCGGTAGATGTATCCCTGGTTATTATCAATTGCATGGCACAGGGGACAGTCTGTAGTCCTTGTGTGATTAAAGTTTATAAATCAATGCACCTCAAGAGTGCCCATATACATATAACTTCCAACTGTGTCAGGTTCAGTGGGACAGTCCCAGATTTCATAGTCTGCCCCTGTACCCTGGATGGCATTTGTGCTTGAGTAAACTCTGTCTGTTTTGTCTTGTGTGTAATGATATAGTTAAGCTGCTGCGAGCGGCAGAGAAAGAAGAAAGGGTGCAGTGGGATAGTATAAGTATATTTAAAATTATATTTAACAACAATATAATAACAATAGGAGAGGGATTTTACAACTCGGAGGCGCATTAGAGGAGGCACATGTACAAATAAAATACTATGGAACAATAGGAATGAGCCCCCCCCCCCCCTGGGAAGAACTTACAGTCTACAAGGATGAGCGGGTAACACAAGAGGTATAAGAGCTTATATAATGGTCCAGCCATTTTTTATAGGAGGACAGAATAAGAATAAGAATCCTGCTGCTGGAATCAGTCACCACTGGTTGGGATGGGTTGGGACACAGTATGTTTTAGTAAAGAGAGAGTTTAAGTTTCAGTTTCATGTGATATGCTTGTAAAAGAGATGGGTTAAAAGCTTTGGTGGTTGGGTATTAGTCTGATAGTCCAGAGTAGGGTATTCCAGAGAACTGGTGCAGCTTGGGAGAAGTCCTGGAGACGTGAGTTGGAGATTCGAATTAAGGAAGATAATAATCTAAGATCACTGGCAGATCAAAGAATGATTGATGCATGACTGGAGGCATCTGTGTATTGTTTGGTCTGAAAGACAAGCCCGGCTGCTGTATGAAGAATAGACTGTAGAGGAGAGAGTTTAGTGGAAGACCATTTAGTAGGGAGTTACAGTAGTTGAGACGAGAGTGAATCAGTGCAACAATAAGCATTTTAGAAGTTCCAATGGGTGAATTATAACCCAGAGACAGTTGGCCTAAATAGGAAGGTTTTACTGAACACAGGTTACTTTATTTACACTGCTGATGATGAGTATTATTCTATAATACATATTATATATTGGCCAGAAATACTGTACACTTTTTTCACACTGCTTCCACAAAAATGTCTACAATAGTATAGTGTTACACTTCCATAGCAGCGGTAACTTTTAAAGACAATTTAGGTTCTGCCATCATTATCCCTTGCAATCCAGGCTCTTAGTCAATGTATAAGATTAATGTCCTAACAAACTCCCATGGCTACTTTATCTACAGGCTGACACAGTGTTATCTCTGTTGGAGCAGAACCTGTAAATGGAATATTATCCTCAACTGCATTTAATTATTCATCAACTACGGCAAATTAAAACTTTGCATTTCTAATCCTTTCTTCCGCCAGTAAGAGAACATATAGACATTTTAACGATTACCAGACTGGACACCTAGGCTCATTATTCTACCAGTGACAAATTCATTTAGGGATGAGTAGATGGTAAATAAGTAATGTCTGTTAGATTGTATCGATAAAAAGGTTTAAGCAAACAGTATACAATCCACACAAATAGCATTTATGTATGAAAGCAATCATGAATCAGTAGCAAGTACATTTTCGGCATAATTTTCCAGACCACTTTTTCGGCAACTAATATCTGTGTAACGGGTCACACAGACAACAGAACTAAAAGTCTCTATGGGAAGAGTCCGGAGGGAGGAGTCTGTGGACCCTCTGGACCACCGCGGGAGATGGTATGAGGCCCCCGGTGGCAGCCAAGGTACAGGGATGTGCAGGAAACAGTCTAAGCCTGGGATGACAACAGCAACACAGAGGAACACTGGTAACGCTGGCACGGACTGCAGAGACCGCTGGACTGGAACCCTGGGGGGCACAGCAGGAAGCACAGAGGCAGACTGAAGACTTGACACAGGATGGCAGGAGCACACGGAGGTACCCTGGTAACGCTGGAGACAGGAACACGGAGGTACACTGGTAACGCTGGAGACAGGAACACCAGGAGCGTATGGGAACGCTGGAGACAGGAGACACGGAGGCGTCTAGAAATGCTGGAATACAGGACAAACCAGGAGCGTATGGGAACGCTGGAGACACACAGGAAAGCATCTGGAAACGCTAATGGTCTTTCTCTTCCACAGGAACGGATTTGGGAAGCCTGGCATGGAAACCATAGGAGATCCAAGGAGAAGATCCGGCAAGGGTAACAGGAAGAGGCTGGAATTTAAATAAGGCCAGCGCCAATTATCGGGAGCAGCAGAGATCGCCGCTGGAGCCAGGGGAGGTAAGTGGCACCGGGCACCGGAGGTATGCGGAGAGCCACGGGTGTGCCCGGGATCCGAGACCGGGATCGCGGGAGCACCCGTGACTATCTGATTTGTTGGGGAAAACAAACTCCTGGCCCCTGCAGTAATTTGTCTGGCCTGACACTATGCAGTAGTAGACCATAAAAAAAACAAAAAAAGAAAATTACCACAGTCACAGTGCCTGGGTCTATGAGTTAGTGTCCCTGGTTAAACCTCCTCAATTTTGATGGTAGATTTCCCCAAAATCAAATATTAAACCCTCTAGGACATCATTGAAAAAGTATTGCATTAAACTAATTAATGCGAGGTGAAAATAATAAAAGGTGAAACTAGCTGTCACTAACCTTTCCCCATCATTTGCACTGCTTAAAGGGGTATGCCAGTAGTATATTAGTGTTAACCTATCCTTAGAATAGGTCAAATATATCAGGATGGCATTGATCTATCTCCCATGCTGATCAGTGAACTAGGACAGTTTCATAGACAAGAAATGAACAGCAAGTTCAGACTTATTTTGACCTGTTAATGTAGATCAGGGGTCAGGAACCTTTTTGGCTGAGAGAGCCATAAGCGCCACATATTTTTAAATATAATTCTGCGAGAGCCGTACAATATGTTTAAAGGGCCACTGACAGAACAATGGCTCCAGCAGTCATTAGTACAGCAAGGAGTGTTCCTCCCCCTGTACTAAGCCTCCACTGGACTGAAACAATGGTCCCAATAAGCGTGCCAGCCGCTGCAGCACCCCCCAATATGTACACCAGCCACTGCAGCACCCCCAAATACGTGCGCCAGCCACTGCACCCCCCCCCCCAATATGCGTGGGAGCCACTGCAGCACCCCCAGTACACATGCCATCTATTACAGAACCTCCCAAGAATGGATATCACCAGATCCCGATGGGGTAGGAGCCAAGCGCCCCACACGTTCAGCCGCAATGTGGCTTCCTCAGGGGAATGAATGCAAAGTGAACGTTGCAAAATATATACAAGATAGATTGTGGAGGTGGGGTCTCACCTGTGTGCAGTGGATATTCGCCACCCTTGCGCCACCCCAGGTCTCATGACACAATCCTCCGCCTCCCGCTTGTGTTGGCCGCTAGTCACCGGGTTGACACATCCAACCAAGCTGTATCGCAATTACGAGTGATCTGGATACTATCAGTAAGTGAAAGTCCAATCACTAGAGGAAACTTGTATAAGAGCATGCATAAGAATATCTTTGCCATTAGTCAAAGAAATGGCAAGGTGTACATGGCCTATGGGTTAAGAAACAAGTGGCCAACCCTACATTCAACTAGTATATTGGTAATAAATGGTAATACATCAGGTACAGTATATGATACTTGCAATACTACTCTGAAAAAAAACCTGAGTGCAGTAAACATAATTTTACATAATTGCAAGAAGTGAACCTTAGTGTTGCGTGTCCATATCATTGCATCTTTCTATTTATTTTTTTGCCTTGTATTGTTTGTTGTTAATTGGATTAATGAAAATATCTGTATTTGCCGTATACTGGCTGATGCTGCATTCGCCACATGCATATGTTCCTTTTAGACGGTGTCCACCCGTTGTACTGGTTGTGGGCTGGACAAGATGGCTTCTTGTAAGATGGTCTTTGAGGTTTCTAGCTCTTCTGGCTGTTAACAGAGGTCTCATACTAATGAAATCATGTAGCTTGGATTCACTGCAAAGTATGTTCCAGTTGTTGCCCAATTATTGATATAGGTCATGCCACTGGTTGTTGTAGATTGTAATGAGCCCAACCGGATTGTTGGTTTTTGATTTTTTCTGTGGTGTAAGTAGATCTTCTCTGTTTATACCGTTTAATTGCATATTGGCATTGGAGATGGTTTTTTTAGGGTAGCCTCTTGCTCTCAATCTACAGGTTAATTCGTTGGCATGCAATTTGAAGTCCTGTGGATTGCTGCAGTTTCTTTTCAGCCTAAAAAATTGGCTGCATGGTATACCTTTTTTAGGTGTAGGGGATGAAAACTATCAAAATGTAGGCTGTTATTGGTGGCCGTCTTTTTTAGGATCAGGGATGTTGTGATTTTGTTCTGATCCTTTATGAGTTTAAAGTGTCTGCACCAGTTTTCTGGTGACTTTGTACTGTATAGAACATCTTTGGAGCTTGTACATGTATTTATAACGCGTCTGCGCCCGTTTTGTGTTGCAACTGCTCTGTGTCCCACAAGACAGAAAAATCTGCACCTAAAGGGGCTGTTACTTCTTAGTCGTACCGTGCACCACATTTATTACTGACGTGCACAACAATTTTGTCTTGGGTCCTAACTATTACGTATCTCAGCTGCTGCACACAGGACACTAAGTGGTTATGGCAGAGTGTGAGGAGACACTGGGGGGAGGGAGGACTTATCTCTGGCTGAATCTCAGTGGGGCTGCTGACCCTTCTCCTCAGGTGCTGGACGTTCTCCGAGTCCCTTCTCCATGAGGCCAAGTCTCCCGCGCTGCTGACATCGAGTGCTAGGATTGGCTGCAGGCAGACAGTCTCCTCCCCTGAATTAACCCCATGTACCCCTGCCCTGCGCATTGCATCTAGGGGCGTAACTACAGCCAGGGGCACAACAGGGGCCTGGGACACACGCTGAATATGGGCCCCAGTTCTTGGCAGGCCCCATAGCAGTTGCTATGGCTGTAGTTATGCCCCTGGATAGGAGCCCTGGCTGCAAGCCAGATGCGGCCATCAATAGAGCCACATCTGGCTCGGGAGCCATAGGTTCCTGACCCCTGATGTAGATGTTTGTCATAATGAAGGGACAGATTGTGCCCCAGGAATAACAAGAATGCTGGTGGTCAAGCAAGTGCAGCCTGTGTATCCCCACATCAGAAGGAAGCTGGCTATAACCGCCTAGCTCAGTGATGGCAAACCTTTTAGTGGCCGAGTGCCCAAACTGCAACCCAAAACCCCCCTTATGTATCGCGAGGTGCCAACCAAAAATTAAAGCAGTAACTTATTGCTCCCTGTTGGACAGCAACACAATAGAAAGATGGAAAAGTTTCATCATTTTAGCTTCTTTCCAGTGTCCCTCTGTACAGAGAAAATTGTGGTCCATCAGGAGGGCCTCCAAAGATAATTTGGCCCTGTCTACTCATTCTGCCTCTTCCTACAGTCCCAGGTAGCAAAGTAAATATCAAAATATGACTGAAAGCAGCCTCTTTTAAGTTGCTTGGAACTGCAGGAAGATTCTTTGAGTCCTGTCTGGTGTGCTGGGTGATGGCCTGGGTGCCAAAAGAAAGGGTTCTGAGTGCCGCCTCTGGCACCCGTGCCATAGGTTCGCCATCACTGGCCTAGCTGTATGTGACAATTCTACTCCTTTGTTCAAGTCATCCTAATGGTTGGCATGTAACATTTGTGGTTGGAAATTTAAGTATAAAAGCTGAATACCACTGAGATATTAAGAGTAAATCTTCAATAAGTAAGGCACCATGCACACAAATATATATGGCGGGCGTGTTCTAGCTATATTAAAGGTGCTAGCATACTGTTGCCAAAGAAGTGCATTGTATACAGTACAGTGAGCACATGAGTGTGTCACTGTACTGTGCCATAAATACAGAGAATGCTTCATTTTTCACTTTACTTATGACTCGACTAAACAGCTCCTTATGAAGGGGGGAAGGTAAGGAACGCTCATCCCTCTGCACCTCCAGTCGGCCATATACTACACCCAGGTCTCGCCCCAGGTGTAGTATACATTCTAAAAGTTTAAGTAGCATATTGTTACAGTACTTTTCATTGTCTGCAAATTTAAATTTGGGTGTTATTAGGAAAAGTAGAAAATAAAAACATACTGAATAGTTAATATGGTGGAGCAGCTGCTAGAGCAAAATTATTTCACACAGAAAAAAAATCTTCAAAGAGAAAGCATCTCCCATATAAAGAACGCAGCTATATACTAGCCACAAGGAAGAATATGAATACTTTACTAGTGGAATCAGGATGCAGGATACAGCACATCTTGACAGATCTCCTCCTAAAGGCAGCCATTAATATAAATCAACAGTAGCAATTTGGTTTGATCATTTATTTGCAAGAATCATTAAGGTTTATTAACATAATTATTCCCTGTGGGGACTCACATCACTTAAGTGAAAAATGGTGTTATCAATATTTTAAGGATATGTGTGCAACGCTCAGTGAGTGCTTAAAGAGTCCTCTGCATGTGGTGTCCAGCTGAAGAACACAATATTTAATGAAATGTTACACATATATGTCTGCTCAATAATAGTAATAGTAATAAAGTATCACAAAACAAACTTCAATGACATCAGTGCCTTTTATTATTTTGGTGTGTATACAAATAGATTTAGAGCACATTAAGATATTCTCCCCTAGGGTGTATTCCCACATGGCATCTTTGTAGCGTTTTTAATCCAAAATGCAAGTGGGAGGGGGTTGGTCAAAACGCATTTGCGTTTACCATGAAAAGCATTTGTTTCATGGGAAACGCATTTGAGTTTTGGCCAAACCCTCTCCCACTTGCGTTTCTGATACGTTTAAAAATGCACGTAAACTCTACATGGCAATCTGCCTTTAGAACAGCTTTTGTTAGCCTGACACAGACTTGATGGAAGTGCAAGAAGGCTGTAGATCTTTTACCATCAAAATCAAGCATGATAAACCAGGGACAATTACTGATAGAAACGAAAAAATGTGAATCCAGCTCATGGAGATCTTGTGAAGTAGAATTCTTTATTTGCACTTAGGTGACATCCAGGTGTACAAAGATAGAAGTCTACGCGTTTCGAGCATTAATAAGAGCGGTTGAACTGCTCGAAACGCGTAGACTTTTATTTTTGTACAGCTGGATGTCACCTACGCGCAAATAAAGAATGCTACTTCACAAGATCTCCATGAGCTGGATTCACATTTTTTCGCTTCATGTTACTATGCCCCTTGCAGTGGGGTGAACCGTGCTCGAGGAGACTGTGGCTACAGAGGCTGGTGAGCTGGAACACTATCTTTCCGTTACACTTACTGACACTGTGACCATCTGTGACAATCTGTTTATATTTGTTATTCATTGCCCCCTTCCTTTAAAAAAGCAACTGTTAAAATTATGGTAATGAGCTTTCTCTGAGCCTCTCTGTCCTCTTTCTTCACAAGCTGATAGTATGTCTCACCCCTGCCCCAAATTTTCCCACCCTGCATTATAAAAGCCTGTGAATACAGTGCAAGTAGGGGCTGGTAGAACCATTCTGGCTAGTTAGCATATTTTTAAAGGTGATTTTAGAAGGAAGGAGGCCATAAATAACAAATATAAGATGACCATAGTCACGGTGCCTGGATCTATTACCCTGTGTCCCTGGTTTATCATGCTTGATTTTGATGATAGATTTCTTTTAAATGAAAAATTATAATGAGATGCGCTGAATATTGTGTTGAAATGGCATAGTAATAAATTAGGCCACAGTTGCTATTTTAGGAATGGCACACACAAAGGTTTAAATGCTCCAACAATGCAGCCAAAAGCTTCTTTCATGTGTTGCATTTGAATTGTGTTTTGAAATGTAATATATAGGTGAGGGCATTTAAAACATAGCTTTTAATAATTCTATTAAAAAACAAAAAGAACCATCACATAATAAAAATCAATTAGCCATCCTTAAACAGCCTGTATATCCAAAGGATGCAGTATGTATCTAGGCAAACACAAACAGCACCAGGTACATGAACTCAAATGAATAATGAACTAGTGTCATCCACATCTGGAAGCAAGGTGAACCTATTATGCATACACAGATAGCACAAACATATGATCACTAGAACACATTAGATAAGGTCATAGGACATGTTAAGATCTCACCCATCCAGCAGAGGTCCAGCAGGGAGTGAAGAGGAAGGCCATTAGTGGTGTAGTCATAGGCACATCTAGGTCAGGAGAGAGATGAATTCACTGCCCCTATTGTGCCCTATACTATACTCGCCCTCATATTCCGAAAAATGCTCCCGTCCTTAGAAGGACGGTTCCAAGTTGTCCCTAATGGTAAGAATACCCTAATAGGCCCTATACATCCAAAGACAACAGCGTTCCCTATGCGTTTCTGGTACCATATACAATGTAACCTTCATCAGGGGAAACTGAGACATAAAGTTGTGCTGCAAGGGGACTTACAGTAGTTAGTACTATGGATCAGCAGTGGCATGGCCCATTCCTGTTGGCCTTCCATACCGCGTGTTGCATTGTATGTGAACTAGGCTCAGTATTTTTTGTGTTTTGAAATGTAATTAAAATGTTTCAAAATTTGCTTTGGGAAAGTAGCAATCAATGTTTTGCCTTGCTAACCAGCAGAAAATATGTTGACAACTCCTCCTATATAAACACAACTGAAACATGTATCAATTGTTTTCTTTTACCCCTTAAGGACGCAGGGTTTTTACGCTCATTTCTTGCTCTCCACCTTCAAAAATCCATAACTTTTTCATTTTTACGTGTACAGACCTGTGTGAGGGCTTATTTTGTGCGTAACAAATTTTACTTTCCCGTAATGTTATTTATTTTAACATGCCGTGTACTGCGAAGCTGAAAAAAAATTCCAAATGTGGAATTTTTTCTTGTGGGCTCAGTTTTTACGACTTTGACTGTGCACTCAAAATAACACCTCAGCTTTATTCTTTGGTTCAGTGTGATCGCGGTGATACCAAATTTATATAGGTTTTATTGTGTTTTAATACATTTTCAAAAATTAAACGAATGTGTACAAAAAAGAAAAAAAAAATTTGCCATCTTCTGAAGCTAATAACTTTTTCATACTTTGGCGCACGGAGCTGTGTGAGGTGTCATTTTTTGCAAAATGAGCCGACGTTTGCATTGCTACCATTTTGAGGTCTGTGCGACATTTTGATCATTTTTATTCCATTTTTATGTGATGTAAAAAGGTGTAAAAGTCGCATTTCGGACAATTGGGGCGCCATTTCCTGTCTCAGAGGTCACCGCCGTCCGTAACCGTTTTTATATTTTGATAGATCGGGCATTTTGGGACATGGCGATACCTAATGTGTCTGTGATTTTTACTGTTTATTAGGTTTTATATCAGTTCTAGCGAAAGGGGGGTGATTTGAATTTTTAATATTTTATTAATTTTTTTTATTTTTTAAACTTTTCTCACTAATTCTTAGACCATCTAGGGTACATTAACCCTAGATGGTCAGATCGTTCCTACCATATACTGCAATACTACAGTATTGCAATATATGGCATTTTTGCAGCTCATTCATTACAATGAGCCACTGGCTCATTGTACGAATCTGCAGAATCCATTAAGCCTTGGGTCAAACGAAGACCCGAGGCTACCATGGCAACCGATCGCCACCCCGATGACATTCGGGGGTGCGGCGATCGTAATAAAGATGCTGGCGGCAATCAAAGGGTTAATAGCCGCGATCGGTGCAAGCACCGACCGCGGTTATTAGTGGTGGGGGTTTGCTGCAATATGCAACAACCCCCAACTTTGTATGAAGAAGACTCAGCCCGTGAGCCCTCTTCATACATTCCCTATACCTCTGCGCTGTAGAGCTACGGCGCAGAGCGTTAAGTGGCTAAACCCTCAAAAATGGCACTAGGAGCCATCTAACACTGCAGCACTGTACAGTACAAACGCAGGACCACTCTCAAAGTGGTATTCATGAGGTTGCGGTCCGGGGAAGAGGCAGCGCTCCATAGGCCAGAGGTGACATGTCATGTGGCAGTCACCGCCCCTAATCCCGCCCCTCATGAATACGCTGGACCGCTTTGAGAGCGGTGTACAGCGCTGCAGTGTTTGTTAGCGTTATCGGAGGTTTCCGATAGCGGTAGTGGTGTAACACTGCTGTGTCTGTTTTAAGTAAGCAGCTCCTAGTGCCGTTTTTGAGGGTGACAGGACAGAACTAAGCTCATTTGCACCCTTAGGACACAGCCCAGTTTTTCAAATCTGCCTTTGTCACTATATGTAGTTAAAACTTCGGAACGTTTTTCAGACTATTTTTTCATTTCATGTTGTACTTCACATTTATGCTATATTTTAGTAGAAATATATTGCACTTATTTCTAAAAATAATGGAAATTTGGCGAAATTTTGAAAAATGTTCCTGTTTTTCTGATTTCTAAATGTAATTGGTTGCTAACTAAAATTAACCATATGTCTGCTGTATGCAGACCTAGTTTTTTATATGTTAATTTATTTTATTAGGACATTAGAAGGCTTACATTTCAAACAAATCGCCCCATTTTTAAAACTGCACCCCTCAAACTATACAGAACAGCCTTTGTTAAGTTTGTTAACACTTTAAGCATCTCACAAGAATGAAAACAAAATGGAGGTTCTATTTGGAATTATTGAATTTTGACAATAAAATGTTCAGTCGAATAGAGCAATACCCCACATGTCAATGTAAACTACAGGCAGTCCCCAGGTTACGTACAAGATAGGGTGCAGAGGTTCTTAAGTTGAATTTGTATGTAAGTCGGAACTGTATATTTTATAATTGTAGATCCAGACAAAAAAAAAATTGGCCCCGGTGACAATTGGAGTCTGAAAATTTTTTGCTGTAATGGGACCAAGGATTATCCATAAAGCTTCATTACAGACACCTTACAGCTGATCATTGCAATCTGGGACTATAGTAAAGCATTCAGAAAGCTTCACCAGAGGTCAGATGGGTCTGTCTGTAACTATGGGTTGTCTGTAAGTCGGGCATTCTTAAGTAGGGGACCGCCTGTACTTTATGGGCCCACAGCAGAGCGCAGAACAGAAGGAGGGATTGAGCTTTTAGAGGGCAGATTTCGATGACGTTGTTTTCATGGGGCCATTATATATTTTAAAAGTTCGTGAGCTATGAGAATAGTGACCCCCCCCCCCCCTATAAATGATCCTATTTTGAAAACTACATCACCCAGAGAATATATCAAATATTGATGTTTTATAGAAAGTAATTACATTGGCTTGAGTAAGTGAAAATCGTTTTCCAAATCTTTTTCCTTGCTTTGGCCCATACACTTTTTTTAGAAGGGGCTAAAGGGGCCCTCTATAGTTGGTTACCCAGTTTCTCCTGAATGCAGTAATATCCCACATGTGATCAAAAACTGCTGTATGGACGCACTGCGGGGCTTGGAAGGGAAGGAGTGTCTATTGGCAGATTTTGCTGGAACAGATTTCAGGCGCTATGTCCCATCGGCTGATCCCCTAAAGAGGCTTTTTAAAATCTAGACCCCTGAAGGATTGCAGTAACACTATATTCGGGGTGTAATTCCACGTTGTTTAACCTTTATAAGCTTTTTTTTGGTGGGGGGAGGAGTCACAAAAAATCTATTCGGTAAATGATTTTTAATTTTTAATTTTGTGTTTTACAGACCAAATAGCAAAGATAACATGTTACTTATGTTCTATGTGTCAGTATGGTGATATCCCATTTATATAGCTTTTTATGTCTAACTAATGTCTCATGTAAACACAATAAAAACTCATTTTGAGAGAAAAATCCCTTGATTTTACATTGCAGTCTACTAATTGGCGTAATATTGAATATTTTATTGATTGAGCCGTTTTAGGGCTTATTTTTTGTGGGATGAGTTATAATTTTTATTAGTATCATGCAGGGATAAATGTGACTTTTTCATCACTTTTAATGGTGTTTTTATGTTGTTGGATATGCAAAAATCATAATTTTTGCTGTGCTTTCTTTTTATTTTTTAATAAATAACCTTACGGGTTCAGTAATGATTTAATTTTATTGTACGGGTTGCTGGCAATCCCCAATATGTGATGTTAGTGTGGTGATTTTCATGTTTTATTGTGTTTGGGAGTTTTACACTATACTGATGTATGGCAGTGTATTAGAACACTCTGCCTATGCAAATGCACAGGCTAACAACTGCACTGCTGGGTCCAACCAAGGCAAGGCTTGGGGTCCTTCATAGGACCCTAGCACTGCCGCCGTGGAGACGATCAGAACCCCCCCCCCCCCCGGCACAGGAGGGGGCGATTGCCAGGAGGAGAGGTGGGTTAACCCTTAAGGTGCTGCAGTCATGTTTGACAGTGGCACCTAAAGGGTTAAACAGCAGTGATCACGACTTTTGCATACAGCTAGCCTCCTGCACAGATCGCATACGCTCAGAAGTAGAGTTGGGGGAACGTCATGGTGGCCCAAACAGAAGCTCACCATGATGTTCCCCAATGTCATGGTGGCTTAACCCCTTAAGGACGCAGCCATTTTGTGGCCTAAGGCTCAGCCCCATTTTTGTATTCTGACATGGTAATATCGCGATTATGAGATTGTTTTTTTCCTCACTTATTGTACTTCATTTTAGTGGTAAATTTTGGCTGATAGGTTTTGCGTTTATTTACAAAAAAAGAAAAAAATAATAAATTATTTCCAAAATTTGCCATTTTTTAAATTCAAAATCATCGTGCTTTCAGGCAGATAGATTTACCACCTTAATAAGTTGCTGAATAACATTTCCCATATGTCTACTTTACATTTTCATAATTTTTGGAAATGACTGGATAATACACTTTGATGTCACGTGGCTTACAAATAAAATATTGCTTTTCGGTATTTTCAGAATTAACTATTTTGGGCACGATCGATGTTTTGAATGTAATTTTAAATATTTATCACAAAAAAACCTGTGTATAATCAACCCATTTTCAAATCTGCACTAGAGATGAGCGAGCACTAAAATGCTCGGGTACTCGTTATTCGAGACGAACTTTTCCCGATGCTCGAGTGCTCGTCTCGAATAACGAACCCCATTGAAGTCAATGGGAGACTCGAGCATTTTTCAAGGGGACCAAGGCTCTGCACAGGGAAGCTTGGCCAAACACCTGGGAACCTCAGAAAAGGATGGAAACACCACGGAAATGGACAGGAAACAGCAGGGGCAGCATGCATGGATGCCTCTGAGGCTGCTTAATCGCACCATTATGCCAAAATTATGGGCAACAGCATGGCCATGACAGAGTGACAGAATGAAGCTAGATAGCATCTAAAACATGCAATAATTGACCCTGACACTATAGGGGACGGCATGCAGAGGCAGCGGCAGCAGGCTAGAGAGTGGCATGGCGACATACCCTAAATGGACTCAGGCTTCAAACCAATGGGTGGCAGAGAGGAACCAAAGGAGGTGAGCAAGAAGCGCTCAAATAATATTGGTACATGATAAAAGTTTGCCAGTATATTTTGTGGATTACACAGCAGGGTGGCGACAAAGTTAACATGGAAGCCATGAAAACAACCCAAAATTCTGCCTGACACAGCTCGTTTGATAAGGGGACCATGTATGGAGGCAGTGAACTAGTAGTAGATTAAAGGTTCTGCAGTTAAAACTATGTTAGTTGGATCTTGGCATGGAGTTGGCGCTCCGCTGCCAGGCGAGCTTTCGCCAATCCAAGCCCCTGTCTCTAGGCTACTCCCCAAACAGCACTTCTAAGAACCTTTTGTATAAGATCAAGTGTAGTAGCGTTCTTATAAGTTTAGGATATGGCGGGTGAGGGGAATGTAAACAGATGCGCAAGAAGCGCTGAAATAATATTGGTAAATGATAAAAGTTTATTAGTATATTTTGTGGATAACACAGCTGGGTGGCGACAAAGTTAACAACTTTGATGTGGAATCCATGAAAACAACCCAAATTTCTGCCTGACACACCTCGTTTGATAAAGGGAGGATGTATGGAGGCAGCTATATGGACGACTTTTGGAGGTAGCAATGGAGACAACGTGTGGAGGCTGCTATGGAGACAATTTAATTTGGATAGTGCCTGTATGTGGCAGTCCCAAAAATTTTTCAAAACAGAGGAGCAGGTAGGTGGCCCTCCAGAAAAATAGAATAGATTGAGTGCCTGTATGTGGCAGTCCCAAAAAGTTTTCAAACCAGAGGAGCAGGTAGGTGGCCCTCCAGAAAAATTGAATAGATTGAGTGCCTGTATGTGGCAGTCCCAAAAAGTTTTCAAACCAGAGGAGCAGGTAGGTGGCCCTCCAGAAAAATTGAATAGATTGAGTGCCTGTATGTGGCAGTCCCAAAAAGTTTTCAAACCAGAGGAGCAGGTAGGTGGCCCTCCAGAAAAATTGAATAGATTGAGTGCCTGTATGTGGCAGTCCCAAAAAGTTTTCAAACCAGAGGAGCAGGTAGGTGGCCCTCCAGAAAAATTTAATAGATTGAGTGCCTGTATGTGGCAGTCCCAAAAAGTTTTCAAACCAGAGGAGCAGGTAGGTGGCCCTCCAGAAAAATAGAATAGATTGAGTGCCTGTATGTGGCAGTCCCAAAAAGTTTTCAAACCAGAGGAGCAGGTAGGTGGCCCTCCAGAAAAATGGAATCGATTGAGTGCCTGTATGTGGCAGTCCCAAAAAGTTTTCAAACCAGAGGAGCAGGTAGGTGGCCCTCCAGAAAAATAGAATAGATTGAGTGCCTGTATGTGGCACTCCCAAAAATTGTTTAAAACAGAGGAACGGGTCGGTGGCCCTCCAGAACAATTTAAAAAAGTGAGTGCCTGTATGTGGCACTCCCAAAAATTGTTTAAAACAGAGGACCGGGTCGGTGGCCCTCCAGAAAAATTTAATGCATAAAGTACTATAGCAAGAGCCAGTGGGCCCTGTCAAAAAATAGCCAGTTTCCTCTGCTTTACTGTACAAAGAGGAGGAGAAGGAGGAAAATGAGGAGGAGGAGGAGTGGATCAATTATTCAGGTTGAGCTTCCTTCACCTGGTGGAGATTGGAAATTATGAGAAATCCAGGCTTTATTCATCTTAATAAGCGTCAGCCTGTCAGCGCTGTCAGTCGACAGGCGTGTACGCTTATCGGTGATGATGCCACCAGCTGCACTGAAAACCCGCTCGGACAAGACGCTAGCGGCAGGGCAGGCAAGAACCTCCAAGGCGTACAGCGCCAGTTCGTGCCACATGTCCAGCTTTGAAACCCAGTAGTTGTAGGGAGCTGTGTGATCATTTAGGACGATGGTATGGTCAGCTACGTACTCCCTCACCATCTTTCTGTAAAGATCAGCCCTACTCTGCCGAGACTGGGGACAGGTGACAGTGTCTTGCTGGGGTGACATAAAGCTGGCAAAAGCCTTGTAAAGCGTACCCTTGCCAGTGCTGGACAAGCTGCCTGCTCGCCTACTCTCCCTCGCTACTTGTCCCGCAGAACTACGCACTCTGCCGCTAGCGCTGTCAGAAGGGAAATACTGTTTCAGCTTGTGCACCAGGGCCTGCTGGTATTCATGCATTCTCACACTCCTTTCCTCTGCAGGGATGAGAGTGGAAAGATTTTGCTTGTACCGTGGGTCCAGGAGAGTGAACACCCAGTAATCGGTGCTGGAATAAATTCTTTGAACGCGAGGGTCACGGGATAGGCAGCCTAGCATGAAATCTGCCATATGCGCCAGAGTACCAACGCGTAAGAATTCACTCCCCTCACTGGCCTGACTGTCCATTTCCTCCTCCTCCAACTCCTCCAACTCCTCTTCTTCTGCCCATACACGCTGAACAGTAAAGGACTCAACAATGGTCCCCTCTTGTGTCTCGCCAACATTCTCCTCCTCTTCCTCCTCATCCTCCTCCACCTCCACCTCCTCCGATATGCGCTGAGAAACAGACCTAAGGGTGCTTTGGCTATCAACAAGGGAATCTTCTTCCCCCGTCTCTTGTGACGAGCGCAAAGCTTCTGACTTCATGCTGATCAGAGAGTTTTTCAACAGGCCAAGCAGCGGGATGGTGAGGCTGATGATGGCGGCATCGCCACTGACCATCTGTGTTGACTCCTCAAAGTTACTCAGCACCTGACAGATATCAGACATCCACGTCCACTCCTCATTGTAGACTTGAGGAAGCTGACTGACCTGACTACCAGTTCTGGTGGAAGTTGACATCTGGCAGTCTACAATGGCTCGGCGCTGCTGGTAAACTCTGGATAACATGGTCAGTGTTGAATTCCACCTCGTGGGCACGTCGCACAACAGTCGGTGAGCGGGCAGTTGGAGGCGGCGCTGCGCTGCCCTGAGAGTGGCAGCATCTGTGCTGGACTTCCTGAAATGCGCACAGATGCGGCGCACCTTCGTGAGCAAATCTGACAGATTGGGGTATGTCTTGAGGAAACGCTGAACTATCAGATTTAACACATGGGCCAGGCATGGCACATGTGTCAGTCTGCCGAGTTGCAGAGCCGCCACCAGGTTACGGCCGTTGTCACACACAACCATGCCTGGCTTCAGGTTCAGCGGTGCCAGCCACAGATCAGTCTGCGCCGTGATGCCCTGTAATAGCTCTTGGGCGGTGTGCCTTTTATCGCCTAGGCTCAGCAGTTTGAGCACCGCCTGCTGTCGCTTAGCAACGGCACTGCTGCTGTGCCTAGAGCTACCGACTGATGGCGCCGTGCCCACGGATGGTAGTTCGGAGGAGGAGGTGGAGGAGGGGTGGGAGGAGGAGGAGGCATAGTAGGCCTGAAACACCTGGACCGAGGTAGGCCCCGCAATCCTCGGCGTCGGCAGTATATGACCAGCCCCAGGGTCAGACTCGGTCCCAGCCTCCACCAAGTTAACCCAATGTGCCGTCAGCGATATATAGTGGCCCTGCCTGGCAGCACTCGTCCACGTGTCCGTGGTCAGGTGGACCTTGTCAGAAACGGCGTTGGTCAGGGCACGGGTGATGTTGTCTGACACGTGCTGGTGCAGGGCTGGGACGGCACATCGGGAAAAGTAGTGGCGGCTGGGGACCGAATACCGAGGGGCGGCCGCCGCCATGAGGTTGCGAAAGGCCTCGGTCTCTACTAGCCTATAGGGCAGCATCTCCAGGCTAAGCAATCTGGAGATGTGCACATTAAGGGCTTGGGCGTGCGGGTGGGTTGCACTATATTTGCGTTTCCGCTCCAGCGTCTGGGGTATGGAGAGCTGAACGCTGGTGGATGCTGTGGAGGATCGTGGAGGCGACGATGGGGTTTTTGTGGCAGGGTCCTGGGCAGGGGGCTGACTATCAGCTGACACAGGGGAAGGAGCAGTGGTGTGCACGGCCGGAGGTGAACGGGCTTGTTGCCACTGAGTGGGGTGTTTAGCATTCATATGCCTGCGCATACTGGTGGTAGTTAAGCTAGTAGTGGTGGAACCCCTGCTGAGCCTGGTTTGGCAAATGTTGCACACCACAGTCCGTCGGTCATCCGGTGTTTCCTTAAAGAACCTCCAGACTTCTGAAGATCTAGCCCTCGCCGCAAGAGCCCTCGCCACGGGAGCTTCACTAGTTGACACATTTGGCGCTGATGCACCAGCTCTGGCCCTGCCTCTCCGTCTGGCCCCACCACTGCCTCTTCCAACCTGTTCTGGTCGAGGACTCTCCTCCGTCTCAGAAGCACTGTGTTCACCCAGCCTCTCAACCCAGCTTGGGTCTGTCACCTCATCATCCTCCGATCCCTCAGTCTGCTCCCCCCTCGGACTTCCTGCCCTGACAACAACTTCCCCACTGTCTGACAACCGTGTCTCCTCATCGTCGGACACCTCTTTACACACTTCCACTACGTCAAGAAGGTCATCATCACCCACAGACTGTGACTGGTGGAAAACCTGGGCATCGGAAAATTGCTCAGCAGCAACCGGACAAGTGGTTTGTGACTGTGGGAAGGGTCCAGAAAACAGTTCCTCAGAGTATGCCGGTTCAAATGCCAAATTTTCCTGGGAGGGGGCAGACTGGGGGGGAGGAGGCTGAGGTGCAGGAGCTGGAGGAGTGGCGATTTCGGTGACATGGGTGGACTGCGTGGAAGACTGACTGGTGGACAAATTGCTCGAAGCATTGTCAGCAATCCACGACATCACCTGTTCGCACTGTTCTGGCCTCAACAGTGCTCTACCACGAGTCCCAGTAACTTCAGACATGAACCTAGGGAGTGTAGCTCTGCGGCGTTCCCCTGCTCCCTCATAAGCAGGTGGTGTCTCACCCCGGCCAGGACCACGGCCTCTGACCCCTGCAGTAGTTGGACGCCCACGTCCCCGCCCTCGTCCTCTACCCCTAGCCCTCGGGTTAAACATTTTTAAAATGAGAGTTATAGCTTTAATTTTTTTTTAACTTTTTTTTGTGTTTTTTTTTTTTTTTTTGTGTTTTTGAGTTTTTAAAACCAAACAATGCTATCCTATTGCTATGGCTATTTTCTAGCCAAGTATGAAAGCACACTACTATGCCAGATGAGATGACACCGAGTTATTAAACAAAATAAACGTAAAATAAAAAAGGACAAATGGCAGACTGTGCCTAATTGAAATCCAACCCCTACTAAATTTTCCCACTTCGGTCTTTGCAATGGATATGTGCGTCACTAAGCGCAAAACACAGCGGTCGCAAGTCTCACTACAAATTGCTGACAATTGGCTAGTAGATGCACTGCAGCAAGTACAGCCACCAGCAGATCAACCAGAAATCAAATATATAACGCTACTGTAGGCGTAAGCCGTTTGGATTCTCCTATGGCTATTTTCTAGCCAAGTATGAAAGCACACTACTATGCCAGATGAGATGACGCTGAGTTATTAAACAAAATAAACGTAAAATAAAAAAGGACAAATGGCAGACTGTGCCTAATTGAAATCCAACCCCTACTAAATTTTCCCACTTCGGTCTTTGCAATGGATATGTGCGTCACTAAGCGCAAAACACAGCGGTCGCAAGTCTCACTACAAATTGCTCACAATTGGCTAGTAGATGCACTGCAGCAAGTACAGCCACCAGCAGATCAACCAGAAATCAAATATATAACGCTACTGTAGGCGTAAGCCGTTTGGATTCTCCTATGGCTATTTTCTAGCCAAGTATGAAAGCACACTACTATGCCAGATGAGATGACACTGAGTTATTAAACAAAATAAACGTAAAATAAAAAAGGAAAAATGGCAGACTGTGCCTAATTGAAATCCAACCCCTACTAAATTTTCCCACTTTGGTGTTTGAGGTGGATATGTGTGCCACTAAGAGCTAAACACAACGGTAGCAAGTCCCCCTGCTAATTCCTCACAAAATGGTACTAGATGCAAATAAAAAAAAAAAAAAGTAGAACGTTATTGTAGCCCTAAGAAGGGCTGTTGAGTTCTTGGAGAATCACTCCTGCCTAACAGTAAGCTAATAGAACACCCTAACGCTTTCCCTGACCAGCAGCAGCTCTCTCCCTAGCGGCATCCAGACACAGAATGATCCGAGCAGCGCGGGCAGCGGCTAGTCTATCCCAGGGTCACCTGATCTGGCCAGCCAACCACTGCTATCGACGTGTAAGGGTACCACGTCATGCTGGGTGGAGTGCAGAGTCTCCTGGCTTGTGATTGGCTCTGTTTCTGGCCGCCAAAAAGCAAAACGGCGGGAGCTGCCATTTTCTCGAGCGGGCGAAGTATTCGTCCGAGCAACGAGCAGTTTCGAGTACGCTAATGCTCGAACGAGCATCAAGCTCGGACGAGCATGTTCGCTCATCTCTAATCTGCACCCCTCAAACTATTAGAAACAGCTTTTCGGAAGATTGTTTACCCCTTGAGATCTCCATAGTAATTAAATCAAAATGGAGGTAAAATTCAGAATGGTCAAGTTTTGTCGGTTGTATGTTCTTTTATCCCTAAAATTTACACATTTCCAAAAAATAAAAAGAGAAAACCCATCTTAAAATTTGTTATGAAAGTTCTCCCAAGTACAGAGACCCCCATATGTGGACGCTACTTGTTTTATGGGTGCATAGCAAGGTGCAGAAGGGAAGGAGCGTCCTGCAGCCACCAGGATTTTAGTTTCCTCATTGGCCCGTTTTGCAGGCTGTTAAATTTTAGCCTTTTCGTTATTAGGGCCATGTGACAGCATTTTTTTTTTTGGGGGGGGGGGGAGATGCTTTTTCCAGTGTCACCATTTTGTGGTTGGAATCCCCTATTGCTGAAAATGTTTAAACTTTTTTTGTGGGCAAATAAATTTGCCCACAAAATTTGCCAAATAAAACCCTAATGTGGGGAAAAATCTATCATTTGTTCATTGCCGTCTTCCAAGTGGCATAACATTTTTACTTTTTTAGCTACGGAGCTGGTTGATGGCTTGTTTTTTTACGGGACATGTTGTACTTTGCAACAGTTTAATTCTGGAGTACATTCTGGAGTTCAGGTCACGTGATAGCACCCATGTTACTTAAAAATAGGATAATTGTGTGCAATGTTAGCCATGAATAAGGGTAGAGTGTCTACCGAAACAAATAGGCGATCTTCTTTGACTTGCTGTGTTGACTCCGTGTGAACTTACTTATATCGTAAGACAATAATAAAGCTTTGGATTTCTAAAAAAGAACGTCAGTCGATTTTATGTCTTGGAGCCGGATCATATCGTTGCCTGTTAATTGACTCCAAACGAATCTGGAGGAACCGCGCAATATTAATCCACATGGGACTGATATTACTCCAGGTGAGCTGGCCTAGAATTTCCTCTCATCTGTGTTACTAGCTTGGAAGCCGTGCACAGCACATTTTTTGGAGTTTATACCCAGTGAATATGAACACGGAGTCACACAATGGAGCTACTTGTTTGGCAAATTTCCACAATCCTAGCGATAGAATTCATAAAGCCGCAAGTATTTTTGACGTGAATGTTGCAGCTCAAGAGTCTAATGAACTTTTTAACCTGAGGACTTATATGCACCAACTGGAGGACTTA
Source organism: Engystomops pustulosus (assembly GCF_040894005.1). Classification (NCBI taxonomy): domain Eukaryota; kingdom Metazoa; phylum Chordata; class Amphibia; order Anura; family Leptodactylidae; genus Engystomops; species Engystomops pustulosus. The sequence continues at coordinate 152,865,405 of NC_092414.1, forward strand.
CTCACCAAAGAGTTAAAGGTGTGGTGGGATTCTACTACTTTAAAATCGTATGTTGATAAGGAGATAACTTCCAATGATTGTTTATACCCCGGAATTTTTAACACGATAGAATACTGTTTTGTCGGATTGTTCATTAAAACTTATGCATTTGATTATAGAATATGGAGAGAAAGAACTGTTTACAATCGGGACGCAAATTAAAGATATGCAACGGAAAGTACAAAATATGACAAATTATCCTGATTTTGACGACTTTGATAGAAAAATCAAAGACAACATTACCAAACTTGAGCAAAGCATAATGGATCTAAAGAAATCTAAGTTCCAACGTGATACTCAGGATTATGCCTTGGATAGAGTATATGACTAGAAGAAAAATAAATCTCCTGGTCCAAATTCTTTAATGCGTGCGGTCGCACTTCGATGGTGGGTGCTATTCTGGATTAGGGATCCCACCCCAATGGTATTAAAGAGTACTCCTGGTCCAAATACTACGAAGAAATCAATTCTAAAAAATATAAATAAAAAAGGCTATAAAACTGACCTGAAGGTGAGTTTTTTTGGATACAGAGTAGGAGACCTCGTTTAATGCCACTTCAGATGAAGCTTCCGACTCATCCACCGGTTCTGTCCCTGTCAACAGCAAAATTAAAAAGCGCAAGGAAAATAAAACATAAAAAAACGGAGAAGAGCCGGACGAAAACACAGAAAGACGCTATGTGTTAAGACAGCAAAAGTAGAAGACTGCCCAGTAATTAACCTTTCCAGTTATATTATTTCAAAAGAACAAATGGACTTGCTCTCGAAGGGTTTGGGTTTTTCTCCTTCCACATCATTTAATCTCTCCCATACATTGTTGGATGTTAATAAATTTGCTAGAAATATCACCCTGAAAAACATTTTACGGTTAATTGTGCTAGCGATATTACAGCTAACGACGTGGTTGATAATAATGATTCTGTAATGTTGTCTCTAAATATAGATACTAATTCATTTTCTGATCAAATGCATCTAAGTGTACTCCGCCAGCTAGCAGCAGAGACTAGGGAGGAGAAAATTGTTGACGGAAACAAAAGCCTTTAGAACTGGTAATCCATATTTTTATCCTATACAATCACGTCTAGATATCCTAGATTTTTTCAGGATAAAACAAGATTTAATTAAACTTAATAACCTTGTTTCTGAAAACAAATAGACTGCCTTTGGCAATCTCACTGCCCCCTATATGCTTGCTTTAAACCAATATAAACTAATATAATAATGATCTTATAATACCTCAGGCCTATAAGGGAGGAGCTGTTGTATTGATGAAAGCCGGCCTGTATAGAGACCTAAATTTGGAGATCTTGTCGGATCATACTACATATAGAGAGTTGTTTAGTAATCCAACTAATGTGTTCTTAATATCTCTCAGGAAATTGGTAGGGGAAGGTGTCACTATGGGTGCGATAAATACAAAAATTGCTGATTATCTTATAGTGTCCAATCCTTCCCTAAGATCCATAAAGGTCTCTTTCTACCCCCACCCCCTTAGACCCATAGTGGTGGGCATAGGATCTATGTCGATTAAAATACATTCCGGATACCTTCGTGACTCTAAACATGTTGTTTCTCTATTAGATGGTTTTTCATGGGAAAAAAACATATAGCTAGTTGAGGTGCGAAGTGGTCGCCCTATATCCATTTCTTTTACATGATGTTGCCTTGTCATCACTATCATATTTTTTTACATACTTTAGTGATTATGAGACCTGTGTTAAGGAGTTTATTATGCTAGCCATGGAATTTCTACTAACTAAAAATTATTTTTCATTTGATGGAAGGTTCTTTCTTTGACAGTGTGGGGCAGCTATGGGAGGGAAATGTTCGCCCTCCTTAGCAAATATCTACGTGAAGGCTTGGGAAGAAAAATTCCTGTTCTCTCCCAGTAACCCTTTCCTCTCCCATATCAGGTGGTACGGTCATTATATCGACGACCTGCTCCTGATATGGAGATTCATTAATGACAACCAGATGAATCTTAAGTTCACCTCTGGATTAAACTCTGAGGCAACCAATTTCTTGTATATTACTTTAAATAGTGTTGAATATGTTTATGTTACCCCTTATGTTAAACCATCTGCTGTAAATTCTATCTTGGAGGCCACGTCATGCCATGAATCCCGTACTGTTAAAAACATTCCTGTAGGAGAATTGATTAGAATGAAAAGGAAATGTACGGACCCACTTACTTATGAGAAAGTGAGCCTCAAAATGTGCCAGGGTCTAATAAAAAGAAAATATCCCCCCTGGATGTTGACTAGAGCCAAGAGCATGGTAAATAACATCCCTAGAACTGACCTTATCACCAAAACCAAGAGCAGAGTTCCCCCACGAGGCTCGGGATCGTCCGATTACTTTCTCAACAGCGTTTAGCTCCCAATATAGTGAAATCATTAAAATCATTAAAAACCACTTACCGTTGCTGTCTACTGATGATGCTATTGCAAAACACATAGAAGGTAATATTAGGTTTGTTTCGGAAAAAGCCCCCACGCTGGCAAGCATCTTGTCCCCCAGTATATATGTTTACGCAGAAAAAAAAAACCTACCTGGCTTTTTACTACCGTTTTTTTAAATGTGGCCATACCAAATGTATATACTGTAATTATGCTTCACCAAAAGAATTTGTATCTATGAGTACTGGCAAACATTACAAGGTGGGCCACTTTATTAATTGTAACATTGCCTTTGTTATATATATATTATGACATGTAGGTCTTTCCAGTTACAATATGTAGGATGTACCAGCGGACCATTGAAAGTTCACATTCGTCGCCATTTGTCAGACGCTAGAAATAAAGAAGCAAGTAATATTTCAATGGCGTCCAGGCACTTTCAAACAATACATGGGGGTGATAAAAGGAAGCTCCTTAACCGAGAAACCTTGCCAGTATTAACCTACGCTATAAAAAAGAAATAACCAGTATTCGTCTGCCATTCTTGTTTCCCTATGTCCTCTCTTCCTCTTTTAATCAGTTTTACTGTGTATTACAATGTATCTTTTTTATATATTTGATGTACTTCTTGTGATTGTGTCTGATGCGCCGGCTGTTTCTGGTCATGTGATAGCACCCATGTTACTTCAAAATAAGATCATTGTTTTTTTTGTTTTTTTTTATTTGAAAATTTTATTTATTATTTTCTTATATTATACAAAAATCAGACAGAATTTTATCATCCAATGGAGAAAAAACAAACTATGCACATCATTTCTTCAGATGATTATACACTTATTTATAAATCACAGTCAATCCCCCCAACCCTTACCCACCCATCCCACTTGCAAGAGAGAGGAAAAAAAAAAAAAGCTCTTAATTTTACCTATCTATTGGGTACAAGTTCCGTCCAGTTGGCACAGTTCATTATCACCTTTCCTTATTTCCACTTACTCCAAATCTTGGCCCCTTTCCCCCTTGTTCCTCTTTTATCGGCGTAAATTTGTTCATACCTTTTAATCTTCTGAGAAAGACCGTACCAGTGCTTTACGTCGGGGGTTATACTGCTCCCCCATTCCCGACTTATAAGAACTTTGGCTATTGCCAAAAGCTTTGTTACCAATACACGCTCTTTTGGTCCAATATTGTCACTCGTCTCGAACATTCCCAAGACAGCTACACTAATCGAGGGAGTCAGGGATATTTTTAGGGTTTTGTTTATCCACTGATATACTTTATCCCAAAACCTTTTTATCCTAGGACACGACTAAATTGTGTGGAGGAAATCAGCTTCCTCTATTTCACATTTAAAACATTTGGAAGAGGCCCTTACTTTCATCTTGTGCAACATAACCAGAGAGCAATATAGCATATATAAGATTTTCACCTGAATAATTCTGTGATTTTCACTAATCGATCCTACCTTTACATTCCTATAAATCCCCTCCCACCCGTGCTCCAAAGTCTGTTCTAACAAATTTTCCCAACGTTCTTGTGATTTGTGCTTAGTACCTGCAGAAATCCCTTTAATCAATATTCTGTATATCCCTGCAACCAAACCTTTTTTTTCTCAGTATTTTTAATAAATTCCATACATTGGTGTGTTTCTAATTTTATGCTTCTACGGGCCCTTATTGCTTTAATTGCGTGAGCTAACTGTAAATATCTCAAAAAATCCCCATTATTCAAATATACTTTTAATTTAAGTGCCGAAAAGCATATCACTTTCCCATTTACCCATATCTGTGAGAAAAGACGCACCCCCCTTTCAAATTCAGTAAGTTATAATCTTGAACTTTTGCTAAGATCATAGTACCTAGATATTTCAAGGAATCTTGACAGGGCATAATATTTTCCACTTGGAGATCTTTCATCTTATTCCCATCCAGGGGCATCAGACCCGATTTGCTCCAATTGATCTCTAATCCGGAGAACTGCCCAAATTCTATAACTGTTCTAACTACATTGGGGATTGATCGAGGAGAGTCTCGTAAGCACAGCAGGAAGTTGTCCGCATAGAGACTCAACTTATCCTCGGGTCTACCACTCCCTCCCCCTCTTATTCCCTCATGGGCCCTGATTTTGATGGCAAGGGGTTCAACAAAAATTGCAAAGAGGAGGGGGGAGAGGGAGCAGCCCTGCTTCGTACTCCTACGGAGGGGAAAACTTTCGGATTCACTACCATTGATACTGATCCTGGCTCTTGGAGAGCTGTAGAGACACTTTATCAAGTTCACATACTTAACTCCAAATCCAAATCTAGCCATTACTTCCAATAGGAATCCCCACTCGACCCTGTCAAAGGCTTTGACCGCGTCCAGAGACAGGATCGAGCGGAGACCCCCTTCACCCTTCTCTATGGAAACAAGTACTCTATTCAGGCAGTCACTCACATTCCTACCCGGGATGAATCTTCTCTGATCCCCATGAATAATAGTAGTAATAATGTTTTTAAGTCGTCTAGCCAGCACCTTTGTTATGATTTTAGCGTCAGTGTTGATGAGCGATATGGGTCTAAATGATCCTAAATCTAGCAAATCCTTATCCTTTTTGGGGATAAGAATAATTTTAGCCTCGGACATTGAGTCCGAAACCTTCCCTTTTTTATAAATTTATTGCATTGTGTCCAACAGCATGGGTGCCAGTGCTTCCTTATATCTCCTATACCGAAGGGGAGGACATCTGGGCCTGGAGCAGAGTCTGTACTACAGGAGTCAATAATTTCCTCCAATTCGCTCAAAGTAATAGGAGAGTCCAACATTTCTGCCTGACTTCTAGACAGACGGGGGAAATTAATGTCCTGCAAGTATCTTTTAAGCTCGTCTGGTCTGTATCTCCAAAAGATTCATACAATTGCTGGTAATAATGTCTAAATTCCTTGTGTATCTCTTGTTGTTCTTTACATATTTCTCCTCCATGACCCCCTATAATTGAGATATCTCTATTCCCATGCTTGTTGTCTACTATCATGTTAGCTAGCTGTTTACCTGGTTTTCCTTTTTCCGCAAAATTTCATTGCCCTGCAAAGAAGACTTTATGTTGGGCCTTTTCTATTAGGAAATCATGGTATTTTTCCCTGGCTTCTTTATAGGCTTGTGAGTATCTGATCTCTCCTGGGTTGACTAAGTTCTTAGCAGTCTCCTCTACCAGGTTTTTTAATTCCTTTTCTTTCCTACCAGACTCTTTTTTTGCTACGTTAATAGCATGGAAAAAGAGTTTCTTTGATAAATAGTTTTAATGTGTCCCATACTGCCTGTGTACCTGCAGTATTAATATTTCTCTCCCAAAACTCACAGATGGCAGATTTTAAATCCAAGCTGGGTTCCAGGATGGTTAACCAATGGGAATGAAATTTCAACTTCCTCCTGCTAATTGGGGCTCCCCCCAACGTGACTAGTACTGGAGCGTGATCAGAGATCAGAAGGCTCTTTTCCCCCCATATTTTACTCTCCAAATATCCTATAGCCCCATGTACTGATAGAAGTTCCTCAATTTTACCCCTTCATTTATATTTATTTTTGTCTCCCCTGCAGATTGAGGCGATCAACATTCGGGTCGAAGACCATGTTTAGGTCTCCCATAATCAGAGTTCTGTTACAGTTTTTATCTTTGATAAAACTAATGAATTCTTTCAAAACCCCTAATGAAGATGGGGGAGGAATATACAAGAAAGCAAAGACATACTCAACTTTATTCAGGAAACAGTGCATAAATATAAATCTTTCCTCTCTATCAGATCTGTTTTCAATTAATTTAAACTCTATACTAGAATGTATCAGTACAGAAACCCCTTTAGAATAGGTGTCCCCATAAGAATGAAATTCCCAAGATGCCCATCGTTTTTTTATTCTGAACCCATAATCGGGGGTCAGATGTGTCTCCAGTAATACTACCACTGCCGGTAAGTGTTTGCTGATAACATCGAATATTGCGCATCTTTTTTTTTCTATCGCTCAGCCCTCTAATGTTCGAACATAGAACCCTTGTTACCTTTTCCATTCAATTAAAAAAAATTAAAAAACAAAACAAAAAAAGAAAACCCATCTCTCTTGCCAGTTTTCCCACCCTCTCCCTCACAAACCCCTTCTTGATCCATCTGTACCGTCATACATAAGATCCCTATATCTCCCATTGCCCTCCCAACATCCGTTTAATCATGTTACACAAATTTGTAGCATTTATTAATACATCCTTAAAACATTTATTTATTTAATTTTATTTTTATTCTTTTACCTCTTTTTTTCTTTTTTTTCCCCCTATTTCCTTCCTTTTCCCTTTTACATTTCTTTTCTTTTTCTGTCTTTTTCCCTAAACTTCCCTGTCCCAATGATTATATCCCCTGTCTTTTGAGCCATTCAGAGGCCTCCTCCGGGGAAGCAAAAAAACATGTTTTGTTTTTGTGGATAACCCTCAGTTTAGCAGGAAATAACCGAGAGAATTGTATATTTGCTTCATGAAGCCTGCTTTTCACCATCTTGTAGCTTACTCTAAGCTTCTGTGTCTCCCTTGCATAATCTGGGAAGATGACCACTTTTTTACCATCCGTCAACATTTCCTGTTCTTTCTTTCTGGAGTTTCGGATGATATAGTCCCTATCTTGTGAATTCAGACATTTAACCAAAATTGTTCTGGGGGCAGCCCCTGGTATTGGTTTTTGAAATGGAATTCTATGTGCTCTCTCTACTGCAAAGTTAGGGGAGAGCCCCTCCTTGCCAAATACTTCTAACAACCACTTCTGAATGTTGGTTACCAAGTTCCCTTCAGTAGATTCCTCCGGATACCCAATATTCTTATATTAGCTCTCCTGGACCGATTCTCAAGGTCCAGTAGTTTTGCTTTCAGGGATACATTTTCCTCCCTCAAATCCTTCATGCCTTTCTGAATTACTTTGATGTCTTCTTCAGTTTTCCTAACACTCTTCTCCACTACCTTAAATTTATCCCTTAGTGAATTCAGATCCTCCCGTATTATGTATGTTATTATCTGAGCTGATACTTCCAACCTCTTTTTTTAGCTCAACTACTGATGATTTAGTTTCTTGCACTGTGGCAAGAATCTGAGCCAGGATATCTTCACTCACGGGGTTAGTGTTCTCATTTCCCGGCCCAGTACTACGTGCGCCGTTGGATGGCGGGGGATGAGAGTCCTCCTTGCTGACTTGTCTTGTTTTTGTTGGGGAGGGTTTCCACATTTTGTCTAACCCCTCTGACTTCCTTTCTGGCTTTTTTGGGGCCATGGTATATCAATGAGCACTTAACCCAAAATACACCTTTAATATCAAATACTGGTTTAGGTAAGGCGCTAATACAATAGGCACTGCTCAGGGACTAAGATCTGTGGTTGCCCAGCACTATATCAGGATCAGTTCAAGACCCCGGACCCTGCTGATCATTGGGCCAAACCTGCTATGGGTTACTAGAATTGCCGAACACCCCCAATCGTCAGCCAATAACTAATAACATTATCTGAGTCACATCAACAGAGAACAGGATTATGCGACAATTTTCATGTTTTGGATTAGTTACCCAAAATAAGAAGACACCATTGCAAGAGTTAATAAAGCGATAGTCCTAAAATAGTTAATAAACTAGAAAAAAATAAATAAAATAAGTTCGCTGCTGTCGAGTGAAGAGAAAAAAAAAAGGGGGGGGGTATAAAGTTCTCTCAGCAACTGTTAGTAGTGTTTAAGCATGAAGCCAAGGGTTGGGTTAGTATGCCACCATAAAATGGCCTGAGAGCAGAAAGTTAGCAGCCATGCGCTTCTGTCCACAACAGTCCAATCTTATAAGAATGGAGAGTAGTATATTGCATTAATTGTTAGTTCCACAGCATTAGTCCAGCAAAGAAGAAAAACAAGCAGATTTTCAGCCAACAAGCGAAGAAAAAGTCACAGCTTTGTGCGCTGAAACATAAAGTGTTACCGTATCAGAAGAGCAGCTGAACACACAACAGCTTGGCAGATCCTCAAAGAAGCGATCCTAGGCTTTTACAGATCTTGAGCCGGTGCACACTCCTCGCAGGTCTATTCCCCGAGCCGATGCCCGGCCACAGCAAGGCACCGACGCTTGGAGGCTCCTTCCGTGGGTGTACCACTCAGCCCGTGCCACATAAACCGGGTCGCTCCTTCCTTTCTCTCTGTGTCGTTGAGTCTCCTAATCCTTCTGCCAGCACTAGTTGTAAACAGCTTACGGTTTCTAGACAGTTTCCAGCCAGTCCATGAGTCCATAGAGAAGGATCGCTCAAGTTCAGACCAGCAATCCAACACGGACGTCAGGAGGCGGAGCGACGTTCGTTCACGTCATCCCGTCACGCGATCATAGGATCATTGTTTGCAATGTTAGTCATGAATAAGGGTAGAGTGTCTACCCGAAACGCGTAGGCGATCTTCTTTGACTTGATGTGTTGACTCCGTGTGAACTTACTTATATTCTAAGACGATAATAAAGCTTTGGATTTTTAAAAAAGAACGTCAGTGGATTTTATGTCTTGGAGCCGGACCATATCGTTGCCTCTACATTTTTTTTAATCACTTTTTATTGCATTTTTTGTGGGATTAAATAGGTAAAAATCATGATTATTGGCTGTTTTTTAACAGTTTTTTTTACTTGGTTCGTTGTACAGGTTCAATAATTATTTACTTTTATTCTACGAGTTGTTATGGATGCGGTAATATTATATATGTGTGGTTTGTGCTACAATTTAGACTTTATGTGCATTGTATGTCTCTTTATATGTTTTGGGGCTTATGGGCATTTTTATTGATTTATTTTTTTATTAAATAACATTTTTTTTTTACTTTTTAACTAGGTCCACCATGGGACATGATCAAACAATCATCTGATTCCTTGTTCATGATAATACTTTGCAATACTGATTTATTGCAGAGTATTAGCTGTGTCAGCCTATGCACAGACCCCTATGTATACAGCCAGCCAGCACTCAGTTTGCCCAGCACTTACCACCATGACCTGGCCCTTTTTTGTTTTATTCATTTCCATTTTTCACTCCCCACCTTCAAAAACTTTTTTATTTTTACACATAAAGAGCTCGGTCATGGCTTGCTTTCTGTGTAACAAATTACACTTCATGATAGTATTGAAAATTCCATGCCGTGTACTGGGAAGCGGGGAAAAATTCCAAATGCGTTTTCTTGTGGACTTGGATTTTACGGCTTTTACTGTGCACCCCAAATGACATGTCTACTTTATTCTTTTGGTCGGTGCGATCACGGAGATACCAAATTTGTATAGATTGTATAATGTTTTCATACATTTATAAAAATTAAAATCTCTTGTTAGTATATAGGTAGATTCGAGAATCTGATATCGATGAATGTACAGTTGGTATTAGAGAGGGCAGCCACAATGTTAATAGAAAATGACTGTACTTTTTTTTTTCTCTTTCTGCCCTGGTCAGGTAAATTAGGGGAGGGTGGGAATTGTATATACATATGGATTGTATTTGTCTATTTTGTAGCATATGTGTATTTATTGAAAATATTGAAATAAAGAATTTAAAAAAATATATATATAAAATCTCCTGTACAATTTTTTTTTTAAATTTTGCAATCTTCTGGCACTAACTTTGGCACTACTTTGGTTTATGGAGCCGTGGGTGGTGTAATTTTGTGCGACTTTTGATGACATTTTAAAAGCTACCACCTTTGGGACTGTATGACCTTATGATCACTTTTTATAGAATTTTTTATATTTTTCAAAATGGCAAAAAAGTGGCATTTTTGTTTTGCGAAAATCGGGCACTTTACTTTAAATTTATGCTCAAATCCTATAAATCTGCTCTGCATCTTGCTAAACAGGTCTATTTTACCAATCTAATATCTTCTCTTTCTAACAACCCCTAAAGGCTCTTCAATACTCTTCATTCCTTACAAACACCAAAAGGTACAGCAACCTGTCACAGACCTTGGCCACCTACTTTAAAGATAAAATCGACTGTATTCGCCAGGAAATAATTTCTCAGTCCACTAACTCCATATTTCCCCTTTACTCTGATACCGAACCCTGTTCACTCTTCATTTGAGCCAGTCACAGAGGAAGAAGTGTCCAGGCTCCTTTCCTCTGCTCACCCCACCACCTGCATCGGTGACCCTATCCCCTCACATCTGGTACAGTCCCACTCCCCAGCAGTAACTTCTCACCTCACTAAAACCTTCAATTTCTCTCTCTCTGGTGTCTTTCCCTCATTTTTCAAGCATGCCGTAGTCACCCCTTTACTAAAGAAACCTTCTCTGGAACCATCCAGTGCTACTGACTACAGACCAGTTTCTAACCTCCCTTTCATCTCCAAACTCCTGGAACGTCTGGTCTATTCTCGACTTTCCCGTTTTCTCTCAGCTAACTCTGTTTGACCCCCTACAATCTGGTTTCCGCTCTATGCACTCTACTGAAACTGCTCTTTCTAAAGTCTCCAACGATCTCCTCACTACATAATCCAAAGGTGACTATTGTCTCATCATTCTTCTGGATCTCTCAGTAGCGTTTGATACTGTGGATCACCAGCTCCTCTTCAGGATGCTTCGCTCCATTGTCCTGAAGGACCCTGCACTCTCTTGGGTTTCCTCCTATCTCTCTGACAGCACTTTCCTGGATTTTTCTCTTCTTCTGTTCCTCTCTATATCGGGGTTCCTCAGGGCTCAGTCCTAGGTCCTCTTCTCTTCTCCCTCTATACTGACCTCTATTCTTGTCTTTCCACCATCCACTAACAGAGCCTATCCTAACCTCTACATATCAGTTTGTGGGGTCATCATAACCCCTGAAGCAGCAGGCCCGTTGTCTTGGGGTTGTTCTGGACTCCGACCACTCCTTTAAGCCACACATGTAACTCTCTACAAACCGGTCTTCCACTTCCCAAACTCTCTCCTCTCCAATTTATTCTTAATGCAGCAGCCAGGCTCGTCTTTCAGACTATGCCTCCAGTTCATGCCAGTCACTGCACTGGCTGCCAGTCTTCTTTTGAATACAGTTTAAAATAATAACCCTCATCCACAAAGCTCTGCATAATGCTGCACCTCCCTACGTCTCCTCTCTCATTTCAGACTAACGCCCAACCCATGCCCTTAGATCCCCCAATGATCTTACAGTCATGGCCATAAGTTTTGAGAATGACACAAATATTATATTTTCACATGATCTGTTGCCCTCTGGTTTTTATGTGTGTTTGTCAGATGTTTTTATCACATACAAAAATACAAGTGCAATCATATTATGAGTAAAAAAAGCTTTTATTGACAGTTAGAATTAGTTAAAGCAGCAAGTAAATATTTGCAGTGTTGACTCTTCTTCTTCAGGACCTCTGCAATTCTCCCTTCAGATCTCAATCAACTTCTGGACCAAATCCTGACTGATAGCAGTCCATTCTTGCACAACCAATGCTTGCATTTTGTCACAATTTGTTGTTTTTTGTTTGTCCACCAATATCTTGACCACAAGATCTGAATGGGATTAAGATCTGGGGAGTTTCCATGCCCTGGACCCAAAATCTGTGTTTTGTTCCCTGAGCCATTTAGTTATCACCTTTGCTTTATGGCAAGGTGCTCCATAAGCTCCAAAGGCATTATTGATCACCAAACTGCTCTTGGACGGTTGGGAGAAGTTGCTCTTGGAGGACATATTGATACCATTCTTTATTCATGGATGTGTTTTAAGGCAAGACTGTGAGAGAGACGATTCCCTTGGCTGAGAAGCAACCCCACACATGAATGGTTGCAGGATGCTTTACAGTTGGCATGAGACAAGACTGGTGGTATCGCTCACTTTGTCTTCTCCGAACAAGCTGTTTTCCAGATGTTCCAAACAATTGGAAAGGGGATTCATCAGAGAAAATAACAGCTTTACCCAGCAGTCCACTCCCTGAACCTTTTGCAGAATATCAGTCTGTCCCTGATGTTTTGTTCTGGAGAGAAGTTCTTTGCTGCCCTCCTTGACACCAGGCCTTGCTCAAAGAGTATCCTCCTCGCAGTGTGTGCAGATGCACTCACACCTGCCTGCTGCCATTCCTGAGCAAGCTCTGCACTGCTGGTAGCCCGAAGCTGAAACACTTTTAAGAGATGGTCCTGGCGCTTGCTGGTCCTTCTTGGGCGCCCTGGAGTCTTTTTGGCAACAATGGAACCTCTCTCCTTGATGATGCGATAGATTGTTGACTGAGGTGAAATCTTTCTAGCTGCGATACTCTTCCGTTAGGCCAGTTTTGTGCAGTGCAATGATGACTGCATCTGTTTCTTTAGAGATAACCATGGTTAACAGAAGAGAAACAATGATGCCAAGCACCAGCCTCCTTTTAAAGTGTCCAGTGGTGTGATTCTTAATCATGACAGATTCCTCTCCAGCCCTGTCCTCATCAACACCCACACCTGTGTTAATGGAGCAATCGCTGAAATGATGTTAGCTGCTCCTCTTAAGGCAGGCCTGCAATGAAGTTGAAATGTGTTTTGGGGGAAAAAGTTCCTTTTCTAGGCAAATATTGACTTTGCAATTAATTGCTGTTAAGCTGATCACTCTTTATAACATTCTGGAGTATATGCAAATTGCCATAATAAAACATGATGCAGTAGACTTAACATTTGTATCATTCTCAAAACTTTTGGCAATGATTGTAGATTAACCTCTACCCTAGTTTGAACCTCCCACTCGAGTCTCCAAGACTTCTTCTAGAGCTGCACCCATTCAATGGAATGCACTGCCCTGGACTATCAGACTAACACCTAACCTCCCAAGTTTCAAACGTGTTCTTAAAACCCTTATCTTTAGGCAAGCCTATAACACTTGTTAACTGCGTGAAGTTTCAAGCGACATCACTTCTATTTATCATATTATATTTTGTTCTATTCCCTTTTGAAGAATGGCTAGACCATTACTTAAGCATTTTACCTCGTGTCACCCCACTCTTCCGCTTAGACTGTAAGCTCTGTGTTCTGTCATGTTTTATTATATTTGTCCCCTATGATTTGTAAAGCGCTACGGAATATGATGGCGCTATATATAAATAAAGATTATTTGAATTTTGAGTTTTCTTTTATTATAATTTTTTTTTTTCTATTTTTCAGACTCTGTAGGGTACTATAACCCTAGATTGTCTGATAGATCCTACCATATAGTACCATACTACAGTATGGCAGTATATGGAGATTTTCCACCTTATTCGTTAAAATGTGTAAATCGCACATTGTAATCAATGGGTTAAAACGAGACCGCCTCGGGTCTGCGGAAGACCGGAGGCTGTCATGGCGACAGATCGCCGTTTCCCCTCAATGACGTGACTTGGAGCGACGATAGTCTCCAAGAGCTTTTTAAAGCCGCCTGCGTAGATCGCGGGTATTACCGGTAAGTATTTGCAACAATATGAAAAAAAAAAAAAAAAGGTAAAAAAAAAAAACCACACAAAAACTTACATTCTCACCGTGGGGTAGTTCCGATGTTCGGCGCGGCTCCTGTTCTGTCTTCTCAGCGATGCTCCGGTCGAAGCAGCTCCTCTTCTGTCTTCTCTCTGCTGCAACAGCAGGCAGACCGGCGGCCATCCGCTCTGCCGGCTGTTACAGAAGAGGAGCCGTGCAGAGCATCAGGGGCGCCGGGGGGCGAGTTTGTAAGTTTATTCTTTTTTAATTGACTCTAGTATTAGATGAGGTGATGTTTTTCAGCACATTCTTCAGCATTCTGCTTATACGCAAGTATATACGATGTTACTTTTCTTGGGCATACTCACAGATTTTTGCATGCTTTTGACATTGAAGTCTATGGGAGACTGAAAATCTGCACCATGATGCAGATTTTTGCTTAAAATGATGTCAGATCAGGTGAAAAGGTGCTTATTGGAGTGTATTTCATGCAAAAATTATGCATGACAATCCACGTGTGCAGACAGCCTAAAACTCACTGATGTCATATGATGTCACAGAGGTGACCATGGACTGGTTTATATTCAAAGGAAGTAAAGATCTAGAAATCTCCACTTTTTAAATTAGTGAATCCAGATGTACAAGATTGATTTATGAAGTGCGAAGTCCTCTCCTGCAGTCGGAAATACTTAGGAATGAGTTGCGCAAAAATTAGTGACTCCAATCCAATATTCCACATATATGAAGCAGTCTGAGCCATTATGAGGTACGTAGAAGATCAACTTTTGCCCTTTCCGGTAATTTTCACCATTTGTTGAGCCCTGGAATCACAGATCGAGCAAAGCCACCAAAAAAAAAAAAACACACACACACACACAAAACCCTCACACTTAACTTTTAATTATGACAATGTATTTATTGGCAAAACCAAAAAAAAACAATGATTTACTCTCCACTGCATGAAAAAAAATGATTCCAAACAGATATATACAAATATTAAGACTTGACTTTGACATAAGAGTAATTTTTTTCCCTTACATGAAGTTTTTGGTGCGCTTTCAGCTTTCTATTTTCAAAGAACGTTTTCCCACATTCATAGCAGGGATAAGTGTTTCTGCTTCCTTCACAGTGGATTGCCTTATGTCTCTCTAAAGTGTGTGGAGTTGCAAGCCTCTTCCCACATTTATTACAGCTATTCCTCTCTTTCTCTCGGATACGTTCTTTTACCATCACTTTGCCCTCTTTATTCCTACGTGCGGCAGATTTATCACTGGTATCCAATTTTCTCTTGGCTTTTTTACTTGCTTTCTTTTTTGTTACTTCAGTAGACGTGTTGCTATCCTCCATTGGTTTATCAGCCTTGGAACGATGTGGTTGACTCTCAGTATCCATGATTAAAGGCTGTGGATGTAAAAGTAACAAAAGTGTCATAACATAAAAAACAATAAAAACATATTAAAAGGGAACCTGTCACCAGGGACCTCATTTTCACTAAAGACAGAAGCCCATTACACCTGCAGTGCAAATATGTCTTTCTGCCTAAGCATTTGCATTACAATATAATTGTGTGTTATAACTTACCTTGCACCCCGACAGAATCATCTGTTGTCCCAGGGTTGGGCTTTGGTTTGTCCAGCAGCAAAACGTCCCCGTAGACAGCAATGGCGACCCGAGGCCATACCGTACCGTGCACGGGGAAAAGATAGGACACACATACCTCCCAACTTTGGGGCTAGCCATATTCCTAAACCACCCCCCGTGATTGCGCCGACCCAAAGAATAAAGTAAACATGTCATTTGGGGCGCACCGTGAAAGCCGTAAAATCCAATCCCACAAGAAAAACGTGCAAATGCGTTTTTTTCCACCATTTTCAATGCATTTCGACTTTTTTCCCTGCTTCCCAGTACACGGCATGGAATAATAAATGAGATCACTATGAAGTGCAATTTGTTACACAGAAAACAAGCCCTCACACAGCTCTGTATGTGTAAAAATAAAAAGTTATAGATTTGATTGTGGGGAGTGAAAAAAAGAGCGAGGTCCTTAAAGGGTTAAACAATGCAAAACAGCAGGTGCTTGTTACCACTCACATACGTTTCTATGGAAATCCATATGCCATCAGGCCAAACACCAGCCAAGGGGGTTTGCCTTGTGTTCCTAAATGCAAGGTAAACGCAACGTGTGATCACATCCTAAGGCCCCTTTCACACAGGCTGTGTGGGGATGTATGTCCAGCCACAAAACGTCCCCGAGGCCATACCGTACCGTGCACGGGGAAAAGATAGAACACACATACCTCGCCCATTGTCCTATCCCATCCCATAGTATAATATTGTCAGCCCACACATAGTATAATACCCCCTTCCTGTGGCCAACACCCCCAACCCCTCTTTAATTTTATCCTCCCTTTACTTTTTTACCCAACTTTTAGTTATCTTCCCAAAAGTATAATTCCTGAACTTTCTGTACTCCTGGCCCCCGCGCATGGCTATGGAGAGGGGAGGGGTGAGGAATTACTCTCCTGCTCTCCCGGCAGTGTGAAAGTAGCCCAGGTCATGACAGAAACATGTATTAATTTGCTCTACAACGATTGCAGTTTATCTGGACAATTTCTACTGTCAAGTTCCCTTAAAAGGGTTTCAATTTTCCTATAACAATTTGGGACCCTCATGTCCATCATTTCTAACAGTTTTAGGTAACTTTTATAGATTCAATAAATGTTAAGAAATTGTGCCAGGGCAGCTTATCCACAACAACCCCCCCCCCCCCCCCCCCTCCATGAGAACAGTGGTCCGGTCTCTAGCATATTCCTTCATAGAGATGAACAGAGCAGCACCACTTTCACCCAAAACATAGGGGGAGACGTCATAGCGCATGCTGGTGGGTAACAACGTCAACTACTCTAACGGCTGCTACCGCCAATCACACTGTTCTGAAAACCTGCACACTGCCCTGTGTATGTAAGAAAGAAGACATTTATTCCCTCACAGACATTACCTTCCAAAAAGCAGCTACAAACGCATCAGGCTCTGAAGTACTCGCAGCACACCAGCCAAGAGGTATGCTGGGAACTTGCAGCCAACAATTGGGCGGACCCGGCTGTAGACGTCACGTGATCTTTACGTGAGAAAACTAAAATTATCGAGAGATTTCAAAAGCTCGGTCTGTAGTAACAGACGGCACCCTCTAGGCGGCGTTAGAGAAAAAAAATATTAGCGTTGTTGCACGGTGAAACCAATATCATGGCGACTGAATTCGCTGCTTCTCTGATGAAGGGGCGTGGCAGAGGCAGATCACATGGGACACATGGGGCGGGGCACACCCTCGGCGACTCGGTTACCTGAGTAACCCGGACAAACAGGAGGAAGTGGCGGAGAGGGAGAAGCGCGGGTCCTGATCCACAGCAACAATGATGGTGAGAAAGCTGCAATCACTATGGAGATTATGATATGGAGGGAGGCTGCATGTATGTGCTTCTGTTACAGTGTATCATGTTGTGGGCCGCCACAATGTATGTATGTATATATATATATATATATATATATTACATACCATGTTATGTCAGAGGCTCCTGAATTACAAAACCATTGTGCCCCATCTGTTGGTTATAGTGACTGACATTGAGATGCTGTACCACACATAACCTGAGGACAGCGGGGGCATTGCTTTGGTGGGATATTGCCTGTGTGGCTCGGATTTATGAAACTGCTGCGATCCTGGGGGGAAACACAGGCGTTTTGGTCAAACCAAAAAACACCAAAAGAGGGCCCCTATATAGAATGTGAACCACCCTCCAAACTCCAGGACTGACAGAAACCAAAAAACAAGAGAGCTTCTAGTTGTGGCAAACAAATACACTTTATTCAAAAATGACACATACAGAATAGAATAAAACAATTAATAAATTACTTTCAGGAGGGATTCCTGAAAGTCAAAAATAGGGGGGAACAAGACAGTGTCCCAGATGGAAATGGGACAGACACAGAGAACCTATGGCTCCCCTCACCCTGTATATGCCCCCAAAAGTTGTGCCAGAAGATGTATCAAAAAAGTCTATAATGTCCAAAAAGTAGGACTATAATATAGGGCAGTGGACCTATACGTCGTAATAACTGTGCATACAACCGGAGGTACCATCCGGTGCCTATGCCTCAAGTCAGAGAGCAAAGTCAAAAGAGCGGCCACACTTACCCAGAGGCATAATGTAGACGGCACGGAGGCAGGCAGGGGGAGAGCCAGCAGGAATACCCCGACGCGCGTTTCGCACGAATGCTTCGTCATTTGGTCAAACCCCCTGCAGCTTGCATTTTGTATGCGAGGGAATGCACCCTGAGGCTTTCACCCTATGCCACGCATAAGGTGATGTGCTGTGGGTAACTTGGTGCTGAATGTATTTTGGTGGAAGAGATTTGGTGAAATTGCAGCAGATTATATGTAGGTTAGACCTAGGAACACCCTATCATGGGATCAGAGATATATGACATAGCTGAATAATGTGGCATGAAAGAGAACCTGTCATAGAACATCCTACAGTGTTACGTCACAGCCATGGTACCTACCAATGTACAGGGACAAAAAGGGGACTATTAGATCCTGCATTTGTATAATGAGGGGCCTGTAGTTCAATTTAACACAAGTGCTGGCAGCTTTCCAATGCGTATGGTGAATGTCACTGGAGACGAGTTGTGAATAGACTCCTATTCCCCTCCAATAATGTTATGGTATATGACAAAATCTAATGAAACGTGACCTGACCTTGTATTGTAGCTTTAAAAAGTGGATCATGAGGGACCCAGTTGTCAGACTGCCAGCAATATTGTATGCATGATTTACCCTTCAATATTGGTGATCAATATCTCATCCCAGAAAACATATGTTGTTGATTAAATCAACCATCAAAGTGAAGTAGGATAAACCAGGGACACTTACTCATAGATTCAGGCACCTTGACTGTGGAAATCTTCTCATATGTGTAATTCGTGGCCTCCCTTTAAATGTTTAGAATTATGCAAATGAGTCTGAAGGGCTCTGGGGGTGTTACCAGAGCTCCTCTCTGCTGCATCTTCACAGACTGTTACACAGTTTTCTCCTTCCCCTATGCTTTATCAGGTATTATGACCCCTCCCTCTGCAGGATATAATCTCACTGGAGCAGGGATAGTTTCAGATTGTAGAAGTGGCACAGCTATTTTACTGAACTTTCCTTCCTGATGGTGCCTGTGGCCAGTAGAGGACCTCCTATTCTGCATCTCCTTTCTGTGCAGCCAGCCTTCCTATATCCACAACAGCAACCCACAGTTATATAAGGGGGACTTGCCTGATCTGTAGGGATTGGGTCCAGCCAAGAGATCCTTATTTTGCTAATTTTCCTCATTATGTTTATCTAACAAGGTCTCAAAGAGAGGAGTGACCTACAACCAGAGGGAGAAGATGATAGCAGAAGCCAGGCGCCAAGAATTTATGCGGGAGGACCAGATTAAGAAACTGAACCAGGAACAGCAGTTGGAAGCGTGCTTAAAGAGTGATGAACGTGTGGAAAAGAAGCGCTTCCTAAGGCGACTGCAAGATGAAGAACAGGAGAAAAGGATAGAGGAAACCATCCAGCAGGTAAGAGTCATTACTATTAGTGTGTAAAAGACTGTTCAACGTTAAACTAGACGGTGTAAAAACCACACCAGATTAATCAAAGTTTCTAAAGGTGAATGGCTTCTCCAGCCACATACAAGTTACGCCCTACCCCTGTCGAAGATGAAGAGAGCAACTGGATGCGCATGAACAGGCTGCTTTATTCATCTCTATGGCGCTGACAGAGATTGCCAAGTGCTGTACTCAGCAATCTGTCAATGCCATAAAAATGAATAGAGAAGCCATCGGGCTCTCTTGATTTTGAGTTATGAAATTGACACTACGGACCTCCGTTCTAGTGATGTGTGGGGGTCCCATTACTAAGACCCACACAGATCCCCTTTAATAATAAATGTGGATACATTTTAAGACTACATTATATTATTTTACACCATCTATGTTTTGGCTTTAAATAATTTGGTGTATGTGCATATTTTACTACAAGCTGTGACATTCCACAGCCACTAGTGGTACGTGTGGTCAGATTATTATAGTTTTCATGGACTGGGCACAGTCCCACTATACTCCAATACTCCCACTAGCTTCCTGTTAGATATAAGCCTAGTCTGTAGCCTAGTCTGTAATGAGATTATACGGGGCCAGAAACCAGCCCAGGTAGCATATACGTTTGACCAAGGGAATTCATGGATCGAGATAAAAGAGCAAAAAAGTGAAAAAAACACCGGCTCACCCGTTCTTTAGGTATAGATACTTTGTTCTTTTCTCCAGATATCGGCGGGAGCTCGGGAAAACGTCCCCAGTCCACGGACCAACAATAGTTTAAAAAAAAAAAAAAAATGATAAAAGAGCATCCCAATTTAAATTTAGATATTCAGTCACCTTAACACACTACATACGCAAATTATATACAGTAGACAGAGATGAAAACTACATGTGATGGTACAAGCATGTTTTGGCAAATGAAATACAGGTTACCAGTCAAGCCTTAGGGCACATTCACATGGCCGTCTGCGGGGACGTACATGCGGCCGCAAATTTGCGGCCGCATGTACGTCCCCATAGACGGCAATAGCGGCGCGGCACAGATGCGGTGCCACACATGTGTGGCACCGATCCGGCCCGCACACCGCAAAAAGATAGAGCATGCTCTATCTTTTGGCGTGTGTGCGGCCGTGCGCCGCTATTCTCTATGGAGGGAGGAGGGGCCGCCTCCTCCTCTTCTCCAGCACACGGCGGTATGCCCGCACGGCGGGCATACCGCTGTGTGAATGTACCCTTAGTGCTGCAACCACTGAGAGATGAGGGGGCATACAAGTTTCTTCCAGCATGATGTTTGGCATAAATTTCGCCAGAAGAAAACAAAGAGCAACATGTTTCACCTGTGGAGGCAGATGTCCTAAAGAAAATCTACCATCAAAATCAAGCTGGATAAACCTGGGACACTTACACATAGATCCAGGCACTGTGACTGTGGTAATATTCTTATATTGGTTATGCATGGCTTCCTTAATACTAAAATCAATGTTTTAGATGGATTTCAGGCACTCATAAGACAAATGCAACAGAAGGGATGTGGCCTATCAAAAAGTCTTTGCGTCAAAAATGCTAAATTGCAAGGATTTTGGCACAGCTTTCTGGTGTAAACTAAGCCAACTAATGGGAGGGAGGTGCAAAGTACGACCAGCCAGCATCAGACACAGTGATATTCCTGGTGCAGCATAAGTCTGTCTAGTCTAACTGAATAAATTACCCCAGCCCATAAATAGGGCCAATTTGCAGTGGTAGCAAATTTTTTTTTTTTTTTGCTGCAGCAACTGGTAGGAGAAGATGCTGCATAATTTCACTGTAGTAAGTTCTGCAGCATTTTTTCCCTGTGTGCCCTTAGGGAAGAAGTTGACTTCTTACTGAAGATAACACCAGTGACGGTGACCTATATTACAACCAGTGTTTATGTTACTAAGAAGGGAATATCATTTGCAACAGCTTCTTTAGTTGTTTTTGATCTACCACTCTCTTACAAGTAAACCATGTTTCATAAATTAAGCTTTGTCATAGTAGATAAGCCACAGAAGAAATTTTGTAGCTTAAAATAACATCACACGTTTCCTCTGTTTATATGTAGGCTGAGGAAACCAGGCGTTTTAAAGAGCTACAGCTTGAACAAGAAGAGAGGATGGCTCAGGAGTTGGCAAGAATAAAGAATGAGCAACTTAAAGATGAAAAAATGAGGCAACAAATACGAGAAAATAGGTAATGTGTCCCAGTTATTCATATAAAACACTAAGATGCCTTGGCCAAGATGACGTGTAAGAATAAAACCTCAACCTTTAAAGTGAACTGGTCAATGGATATAATTTTTAGCTGGTGACAGGTTCCAATAGCCTATGCTATGATAATTTTAAAAATGCCTCTAGCAGCACCTGTGTGTGCCGATGTCAGTCTCCTCTCCTCCACACTCCCGCAGCTCCCTTACTTCTCCCCACTTCCTTTTATTTGCATTGAGGAGGGAGGGGGATTTTGTGGGGAGAGGAAGAATGCGTGAGACACACTCTGGCCGCAGCTGCCCCTCCCTCGCCACAAGCTGTTGTCAGGGAGCCAGGTAATGTGAATTAAACTTAGCTAAAGTATTGAAATGATTCAGAATGCTGGCAAGGGCATTTGTAAAATCAGCAGAGCATTAGCTAAAAATGACATTCCTGATGACAGGTTTTCTAAATGTTTTAATACATTCCTTTTTGCAATGACTGATACCAAATCTGCGCTATAAATATCCCCTGTTTCTTTCTGTCAGGAATAATGTTATGTACATTAACTATCTACATAATATCACCAAAATAGATTTTCGCTCAATTGGTTGTAAGGTCATTAATAGGGGATGTAACCCTTTTTAAAAGTGAATGCATAACATGCAGATTTCTCTCTAATCTGTTCTGCTTGTAAATTTTTCTGCTTTTTTCTTATGTCCATGATTACGGGGGCTGCCCTCTTGCCTGAGCTCTATGTACAGCATGGGTCAGTGTTATCAATATAGAGGTCATTGTGCAGGGAGGGGGAGAAGATAAGCTGTGGCATCATTTCTTCAGTATCCATGTACTATTGGGTTTTTGGCCTTTTCTAAATAAGGCTTCATGCACATGAGTGTGAAAATGACAGGCCACGTTGCAAATCTGGGCAGGTAGTGGATGTATGAATGGCATATTCTATTGAGGTGTTATTTTCTATTGTAATCCTGAATGTAATGGGACACTATGTGAATTACCAAATGTTCTATTGCTAGGCTTAGTTTCCATAGAGTGGGGGGTGGACAGTAACTTTAATTAATTACAGATAGTGACACAACATATTTTCCAAAAATATGAAATTATTACAATGAAAAAAAATTGCCTGATTTTCAAGTGACCATTTTCAAGAAGTACAGAGACAAAAAACTGGGCAGCACTGAAATAGAAAGCTTGGGGGGGATCAGGCAGTGTTTTTATATACATAATAGAAATCGCTAGACAATAACTTTTAAATTAAAGCAAACATTTGTGGGGATTAATATGAGCAGAAAGACACAGAAGTAAAGTTCGGGAAGGAAGGTTTACTGGTGAAACCAAGTATATTGTCATAGGAAGATGTTTGTCAGTAATATCCAAGATATTTTAACATACCGTAATTTATATTATTATTTTATTACGGTATATGTGGTATTTTCTGTATTGTCTTGATCTCTCTGATTTCCTTTTCTCACAGCATTGAGCTCAGAGAATTGGAGCAGAAATTGAAGTCTGCCTATCTAGCAAGGGAGAGGGCTGCTCAGATTGCTGAAAAAGAACTTCTTACTTATGAGAAAACGGTAATAAGCTTTATTTATTGTATATTTTTATACACTGTGCACAAAAATAGGACAAGGCAAAGTGACGCATGGGATGCATTTTTCATGAGTTTGCATGAATTTAGGAGCACTGTGCTGTTGGAGCAGTTATTTTATTATAATTGGTAGTAAAATAATAGTGTTATGTATGAAAATATTTCCTTCAGGTACATTCACATTGCAATTTTTAGATCTTGTCTGCACATGCACTGTACTTGTAGCATGTACACTAGGTTACACTTCAGTCTCGTTTATTGACGGGAAGATGCCATGTCTATACTTGACGTTATGAAGTGGCACAAACCACTGGGAGCCTTGGACTGGAAAGTTTTTAACCTGTATTAGGCCTCTTTCCATTTTTTTTTTTTTTTTTTCAGTTCATAGACTTTTTCAATATTTCTTAATAGAAACGAGAATCTGAAATCGCTCGCAAAATGAAGGAAGAAAATGAAAGAGCTTCAGAGGAAGAATTGGCCAAGGAGACAAGACGATATCAGGAGAAGCTGCGATACCAGCGAGAACTGGAAACACAGCTGGAAGACAAAGAGAAGAAGAGGCAGGAGGCTTATCAGGAATTCCTGAGAGAAAAGATCCTGGTTGACGAAATTGTGAGAAAGATTTATGAAGAAGATCAAACGTAAGTTTGTTTCAGCTCTTTCCCGATGGACTGCTCTCTTACTACTGGGTGATCTAGAATAAGTGTGAATCTGCACAGATGTAAAGAAATTAGAGAGGGTATAGGAGTAATACTTAAAGGAAATCTACCATCAAAATCCACCATGATAAACCAGGGGCACTTACTCATAGATCTAGGCACCATGACTGTGGTAATTTTCTTATATTTGTTATCCATGGCCTCCTATCTTCTAAAATCAACTTTTAAAATTATGCTTATTAGCCACCGGGTCTCCTCGGTGTGTAATCAGAGCCCATCCATACTGCAGACTCACATGCTGTTACAATGTGTACGAGCACTCCCCCCCCACCTTTGTGTTCTGAAACTTCCTCTGCTGTAGTGAAATTAGATCAGGCAGAGGAAGAAGGCAAGTTCTGAGAGTACAGGAGTACAGGGAAAGGGTGAGACAGCGTAAAGCCAGAGAACAGAGGGGCTCTGGTAACACCTACCAGAGCCCTTCTGGCTCATTGGCATAAATTTAAAAGTTGATTTTATCAAAAAGGATTCAGTGGAAAACAAATCTAAGAAGATTACCACAGTCACAGTGCCTGGATCTATAAGTCAGTTTGCCTGGTTTATCATGATGTATTTTCGAAGGCAGATTTCCTTTAAATACTTAATGTATTTCTCCTATTACTAACTCCCTCTACATTTCTGTAAAATAACCCTAGTATGTCCCAGGTTTATCATGCTTAATTTTGATAGTAGATTTCCTTTAAATAGGTATTACCAGTTTGGGTCTTGTCCTTGCACATTCTTACACTGTCCAATCAGGGCTGACAGTGGCAGACTATGTAGGATATGCCTTTTTGAAAAGAGGGATTGTAATAATAATAATCTTTATTTATCATATTCCATACCGCTTTACAAATCATAGGGGACATATACACATATAATCCTACATTACAGAGTACAAACAGTCATAAGGAACAATAGGAGTGAGGGCCCTGCTCACAAGAGCTTACAGTCTATGAGGATGAGGGGGTGACACAAGAGGTATAAGAGCTTATATAATGGTCCAGCCATTCTTTATAAGGGAACATACTGAAATAATTTAATAAATTTAAATGCTGCGCTTGAATCAGCCTTCACCCGCCATCTTATATACAAAGTCAAAGATGAAAGTGACTGCAGAGAAGCCTGGAGCTTGGTATATATATCTGGTGTTTGCCTGATAACAGACGGGAGATCGGACATAGGATGGATTAGTAAATAGAGAGTTGAAATCTCATGTAGTTAGCGAGTGTGATAGGTTTGCCTAAAGAGATGGGTTTGATGAGAAACTTTGGAGGTTGGGTATTAGTCTGAGAGTCCAGGAAAGGTCATTCCAGAGAACTGGTGCAGCTCGGGAGGAGTCCTGGAGTCGTGCATGAGAGGTTTGAATGAAGTTAGACATCAATCTAAAATCACTGATAGATTGTAGAGCACAGGTTGGGCAATAGACTGAGATAAGAGAAGAGAGATAGGGAGGTACAGCCTATGCAGAGCTTTTTGGATATGGTTTGAAAGGAGATGGGCAACCAGTGCAGTGACTGGCTCAAATTGGACAAACAAAAAGAGGAGAGACAGCAATCAGAGTCCTGCACGATGGTTCATAAAGTGTGGTGCTCGCAGCCAGAGGTTCTGGTACACGAACCTGAGAGACAGGACATCGATGGAGGAGGCCACAGCGCACAGAAGATTCCAAAGAATGAAGGCTTTATTCACATAGAAGGCATAAAATTGTATGCCTTCTATGTGAATAAAGCCTTCATTCTTTGGAATCTTCTGTGTGCTGTGGCCTCCTCCATCGATGTCCTGGCACAAATTGGAGGCATCTGTGTAGTGTTTGGTCATACAGTATACATACATTACCATATACACCCATGCAGCATACACATATACATACAGCAAATTCACATACCATATATTACCCCACAAACCGGGGCCCCCTTACACAGTGTGCCCCTTACTGGTCGCTAACATTGTAGTTTGACCACTAGTCGAGAGTGAATCGGGGCAGCAATTAGAATTTTAGATGTTTTTGTTCAAAGAGATTGAATATGTGGTGCAAAGGAGAGGTCGGAGTCCAGCACAACCCCAAGACAACGGGCCTGCTGCCTCGTTGTTATAGTGAAGAAGTGCCCAACATAAAGCTCTAAACATTTTTTACTAAAACGGACACGCCAATCTCAGATGATCTATTACATCTTTTTGATAGGATCCACTCAAGGGCCTGACTGACCCTTGGGCTACAGATGCTGCATGAAAAGATATAATCCAATGGTATGGATTTGTCTTATTGTTTATCACTGAGATACATAGCAATAGCAATATATGACATGATGATAGGGAAACTTCATTGCTGTACTCTACAGAGGAAAGATTCACAAGAGACCAACAGATGGCAGCAACATACACTCCTAAATACAAGCACACCAGTATATTCAGGAGCTATAGCCAATACCTACATAGTGGTGCGATTATTGTATAAGGCATTAAAATAACCGATGAAAAAGCAAATAAAAAATAATGTAAATGAAAAGTTGTTGTCACATTAGGAAAAACTATGCTCAAATGATGGAACATAAGTAACGTGATAACATAATAAGGCAGCTGTATCAGTCCTACAATTAGTGAAGTACAATACATAAAAATATTAATTGGTTTTATAGTGAACTTGTATCGACATGTTATTAACATTTCTTTTAATTTGAATATTATAAATCAGAATAATAGCGGTCAGGTATAAAGCAATTGTGGTACCTTACCAAAATACACAACTAATTACTTCATTTGCTTTAGAAAATGGGTTCATATGCTTTGTGTTCCATTAGTTTTTTTTGGACTTCAAGGTGTTGTCTGACTATTTGGAAAATTCTGCATGAGGGCTGGGGGGGTATTTAAAAAAAAAAAAAAAAACTTTACTCACCGCCGCCGTTTCGCCAGGCCGGGCCCCAGTTTGTTGACAGGGGCCTGGAAGCTGCGCTGAGGTGGCCAGCCACGCCCACCCGTCCCTACTCCCAGTTCTGTACCAGGCACCGAGATAAGGTGGGGGTGGCCAGAGGAGTGATGGAGGAGGTGAGTACAGCTTTGTTTTTTGTGATTTTACATCCCCTTTCATGTGGCTCAGTTGCACTTCTTAGTGCAGGGAGAGGTGAATCAGATATGCAGAAATCGCCAAATGAGACAACCAATAGGTTGTGTTAGATTAGGATAAGTATAAAATGTATGAAGTATAAAATATAAAATGTAATTATTAAATCTGCCCCATGTCTATTACCCTGAGGGTCCTTGCGCACTCATGTGTAACACAGACACATGCTCCTTATTTCTATGATGATGGGCACCATAAAAAATGGAAAATAGGTGCACAAGCGGGCACAACCCCCACATCCAGTGCACTGAGATGCAATTTGAATACTATAAAAATGGTATTTTCTCTGAAGAGACAGATCTCTGGGAAACAGGAATAGTATTTCCGTTAACTTTCTGAAGTGCTGTAAACTATAACTTGCTTACTTGTGGGATCATTATGGAGCTGGTACACTCCCTTTAAATCATCATCTGCTTCTATCTGCCACAGATTCGACGTTGTGGCACACAGAGGGCCAAGGATATACCTAATGTTCTTAAGAGGCATTTCCCCTTGTAAGTGTAATATTGTAGATTGTCAATTGTTTTAGTGCAAACTTTATGCTTTACTCCACTTTCTAATACTAATATTTTGTAATCTTATTCCATATTATTAATGTCTGCCGTTTTCAAAGATCAATAAGCCTTGTTACTTATGGTAAAAATATATATTTTACAGAGAGAGGCAACTAAAACTAGAAAAAATGAATGCCACAAGGAGATATGTAGAGGAATTTAAAGAGCAACAAGAGACCTGGAGAAAAATGGAGAAGGAGAAGATGGAGGAAGAGAACAGACGGATCATGGCCTTTGCTAATATGCAGCAGAGGAGAGAGGAGGACCGCATGGCACAAGTCCGAGAGCAGGAGGAGAAGAAAAAAGCTCTTCAAGACATGGTAGTGATAATAATAATAATTCTTTATTTAAATAGCGCCTACAGATTACGCAGCGCTGCACAAAGCATGACAAATTGGTCACTAAGACTGTCTATGATGTGGCAAATTCAACTAGAATCGCCATCCTCGCTGCACAATTCATTAACTACATAAGATGCAAAGCATTATAGGAAGACCAGTACATATAGTACAGGCGGTCCCCTACTTAAAGACACCTGACTTACAGACGACCCCTAGTTACAGACGGACCCCTCTGCCCCCTGTGACCTCTGGTGAAACTCTCTGGATGATTTACTTTAGTCCTAGGCTGCAATGATCATCTGTAAGGTGTCTGTAATGAAGCTTTATTGACAATCCTTGGTACCATTACAGCAAAAAATTTTGAAAATCCAATTGTCACTGAAAATTTTTTTGTCTGGTGCTACAATTATAAAATATACAATTCCGACTTGCATACAAAGTCAACTTAAGTACAAACCAAAGAACCTATCTTATACGTAACCCGGGACTGTCTGTATTTTGTTAAAGCTTTTCCATTCCGTCTTCATTTTGTCATATATTTATAAATGTCTGACCACTGGGACCCTTGGTAATAGAACGGGGAATGGAAAGTCCTTCTGATCAATGGTCCTTCCGAAATGCATTGTCCTGTAGACTGTCCTGAATATCCCATATAAGTGAATGAAGCATCAGGGAGATTTTTTAGTTAGCTGTAACGAAACTGCTCTAGCATATGATAGAGGTTACCAGTGATCATACAACCCCTTTAAACTCTGGCAGATATTTAACATTCACTATTCTTAGTACTTTTAGCACTAATACAGCTGATGAAATGTATTCCATTTGTTTCAGAAAAGTTTTAGTAAAAATGTTTTTAGAGGAACATAAATAACCAGTGATACTTTTGCTATTAGCTTGCAGAGCACATACAAAGAGAAAAGCTACAGAGAGAAGAGCTGGAGCAGATGCGTGAAGAGCTGTACCTGGAAGAACAAGCAGAGGAGGCCAGGCAAAGGGAAATTGTAAGGAATAAAAAGTGTCACTTATGTTTTTCTTTACATTCAACCAAAGTTTCTCTTATTGGCATCCTCATGTCATGCCCATGTCCCAATGATAACAGATTGGATGCCCAAGATCACCTGCACAGCAACCACATTTGGGGAAATAGAAGCAGTCCGTTTCAGCATAAATGTCAAAATGACAATAATGATTGTGTATCAAGCGTAAAACCTACAAACATGTTCTCTGCCACTACTCATAAGCGACACATCCTTTTTACACTGTCAGGCTCTGAGCACAAGCCGTCTTAGATTTACTTGTGCCTAATGTCATTTTGATTCATTGATTTATTTTTTAAACAATGGCTTGTAGCAGCAATCTGTTACATTTAAAGAACTTGACTGGTTAACAACCAGGTTGAGATATTTGAGATTAGTCTGGCCTAATAGGGGATTAAAGCATTTACTGTTCAGAGATGTTTGCCTTGAGGGAGGTAATGCCGATATTAAGAGGATAATTCAGCTGCTGCTTTAATGCCTAGTAACAAGACAGCATCTTGTTTACCTACATTCATGTAGTTCTGTATGATCTTCTCTGGTGTACAATTACCTAACACAAATTCACAAAATGTTTATGAAGCTTCCAATACACAACTTTAAATTTATACGTGCAAATTTACAAAAATTCTGAATTAGGTTTTTTAAATTATAAAAAAAAATCCTAAAAAGCAGTTTGTGCAGTATATTTGAAGATGTAATGGTATCCTTTAAAAACCAAAGTAATGTAACTCTAGACCATTTGAGGCCAAGACATCTGTGCCCATATTATAATATATTTAAGAGTTTTTCCATAGGATGGATTATTAATAAGTGATTGATGTGGAGGGTAATACCTAGCATTCCCACCAATTGGGAGGCTTTCTGCTGGATCAGCTCCCATTTACTGCAATAAGAATGAGTACACTAGCCCAATTTAATAGTGATATATCTTATGGATGGCTTATTAATACTTTTAGCCCACAAAGTTCAATCTATGCCCAGATACCAAAAAATTGATAAGTGTTGTATAGAGCACTGTAAAAAAGATTGCGGCTACATCACGTCCCACATAAAGGTCTGTGGCACCTGGACACGGTGCAGTGATCGTGCGCTGTCTCGTTGCACCATAACAGAGCTGAAAGCACTCAGCTTTTAGTGGAGAAGGGAGGGGTGAGGAGCGCTCATCCCATCTCCCTCCAGCACCCAGCTATATGCTTGTCAGGGCAGGCATACGTTCGTGTGCAGGAGGTCGAAATTTGCTTTCATAGTGCACCCGATGCAAAGCCACGTTGGGAACTGTCCTCTTATAACAGTAACAGATCTCATACAAGTGATTTTTTGTTTGTAATTTATAAGGGATAAGTGGAAAGGTTTATGCAGCTCACCATTACCATTATTTTCTTGGATTTTTGAATTTTCTCAGGCAGAGATGGAGAAGAAAATTCGTCAGCGCCTTGAATTGCAGCGGACTTTTGAAGAACAAATGGCTTTTAAGCAAATCGTTCAACAAGCCGCAAAAGAGGAGGAAGAAGCTTTCAGACAGGCCATGCTTGCAAAGTTTGCAGAGGACGATAGGATTGAACAGATGAATGCTCAGAAGAGACGGATGAAACAACTTGAGCACAAGCGAGCAGTGGAGAAACTACTGGAGGATCGCCGTAAACAGTTCATAGCTGATAAGGTGAATAATTACCTCTTTATTATAATGCACTTGTTTATTGTTTGTTAAATATATTGTCCCTTATTTATAAATCTTTTACAAACTATTTTATTAGTAATTATAATATATATCAAAGTTTCCACCATTTTAGGGGAAATAATGATGAAGTATTTAACCCTTGATTTGGCAAATGCATTTTATTTCATTTAAATGAATCATAAAATACTGACCAGGTTATACATTTCTCAGTTTCAGTACGTTTTGGAAATTACATTAATACATTTTTATTAGTTGAATTGTGAATACCCAATGATTTAAGAAACAGGATAGCATAAAAGTGGAGCTGCAATTTCAAGAATGAGTGTCAGTGTGAAACACCCCCCACCCCAAAGGGCCTCATGTGAATGGAGCACAGGGACTCAAACCCTATCCCTTCCACTTTTGCGAAGCTGTGGGACATAGCCATCCTGTAAGTCTTATAGACATGAAAAGTATGCAGGTTTGGCTTATGCACTGCAGTGCCTTATTCACATGGGCATTCAGGGGACTTGCAGGTCCTGTTCTAGAGATTGTTGATGTCCTGGAACCCGACTGATCAGGTAAGGGTGTTTCTTGACGGTTTGGCTCTTCACTGATCTGATTATTATTGGATGTCTAACATAAGGATAGGTGGATGAATATAATAATCTGAGAAGTATGGATAGTAGAAAAAAACCCCAAAAACATTTATTCAATAAATAATAAATGGACTATAAGTAAATTGTAAAAATTGAGACAAAATATTGATATCAAAATCGCCTTAAATTAACATTTTTAATTGTTTCAAGGAGCGTGAACTTCAAGAGAGACAAGAGGAGGAGAAGAGAGAAGCATTCCGCCGGGCAATCATTGAAGAAGAGAGACAGAAACTTCTTAAGCAGCATGCCTCACAGCTACTGGGGTATCTTCCAAAAGTAAGTACTGGTGCCAGAGAGTAATGGGGCGACTTATGTGTGGCTTCTCTGATCATACATTTGTACATCATTATACTGAAAATAGCTTTTTAGGTACCTTATATATATTATTAATAAAATAACTAATAAACCTTTTATCTTTATATAGCACCATCATAGTCTGTAATGCTTTACAGATTATGGGATATACATTCAAGGAAATTAGACATCTAGTCATCAGTTGTAATGATAGAAATGCAAACTTAAAAGAGCTTACCATCTATCAGAAAGAATGGGTGGCACAGGAGGTTAACCCCTTCCCGACGCGCGCCGGGTCCCGGTGCATGGAGAGGGCTCGCGGGCCAAGCCCTCTCCATAGCCGGTAAGTCTTTGCTGCATATTGCAGCAAAGACTTACCGGTAACACCCGCGATCGGTGCTAGCACCAATCGCAGGTGTTTTCACCTCGATCGCATGGGCCGCCATCTTGCCGCGGATCGTCGCTCCCCGATGACGTCACGGGGAGCGGCGATCCGTCGTCATGGTAGCCTCGGATGTTCCGAATACCCGAGGCTACTTCGTTTTAACCCGTGCTTTACAATGTGCTAATTGCACATTGTAATGAATGGGGAGTAAAATCCACATATACTGCCATACAGTAGTATGACAGTATATGATAGGATGAATCAGACTACCTAGGGTTAGAGTACCCTAGGGAGTCTGAAAAATAGTTTAAAAAAAATAATAATTATAATTAAAAAAAAAACCTAAAAATTCAAATCACCCCCCTTTCCCTAGAACTGATATAAATATAAATAAACAGTAAAAATCATGAACACATTAGGTATCGCAGCGTCCGAAAATGTCCGATCTATCAAAAAAAAAAATTAATAAAAAGTGATCAAAAGGTTGCACAGTCCCAAAAATTATAGCAATGAAAACGCCATCGAAATTCGAAAAAAATGACACTACCCACAGCTCCGTACACCAAAGTATGAAAAAGTTATTGGCGCCAGAAGATGGCAAAATAAAAAAATATATATTTTGTACAGGAGGTTTTAATTTTTTTAAATGTATGAAAACATTATAAAACCCATACAAATTTGGTATCCACGTGATCGTACCGACCCAAAGAATAAAGGAGACATGTCATTTGGGACGCAGAGTGAAAGCGGTAAAATCCAAGCCCACAAGAAAACGTCGCAAATGTGGTTTTTCACCATTTTCACTGCATTTGGAATTTTTTTCCCGCTTCCCAGTACACGGTATTAAATACCGTCACTATGAAGTGCAATTTGTTACGCAGAAAATAAGCCATAACACAGCTCTTTATGTGGAAAAATAAAAGTTATAGATTTTTGAAGTTGGTGAGTGAAAAATGGAAGTGAAAAAACTAAAAAAGGCCAAGTCGTTAAGGGGTTAAAGTGCTTGCAGAATGGTGCAGCCTGGTCATATTAATACAATAATAATAATAATGATGCTGCATGAGCAGTTACCAGCCAATATGAACATGTACAGAATCTAAGGTGCATGGGCCTGCAGAGTAACATGGCTGTGGATTACATAGATGAGAGGAGTAAACCGTGTAAACAGGAGAAAACAGATTAATAATAATAATACTGTAATCATAAACGGGTTTAAATGGAGTAAAAGTGATGTAATGTACACGGATGATGTTTTTTCCCCATTTGCTATCCTATGATTCAAGGGACTGTACATGGACAAATTCATTTCTGAGGGTTAACATCATTGGTGGATTTGTTGTTTTGGCCTGAGAATGCACACGCTCACATGTAGATTGGGTTAGTCTGTTAGGCTGAACAAGGGCATTCTAGATAATTCACTAAGCTTGAGAGTCCTGGCTATGTGATTGTGAAGTTTGGAATTCATCTTAAATCGCTTACAGGCCAAAATGTATTGGAAGGACATTCGACCAAGATGTGCCACTGAACACTAACATTTCCTGAAGTTGAATGCTAGGAGATCAGTGGGAAGCCAAACTCTTGGCATCCCTGCTGGTAGACGTGTGCTCATCTGATGACTGCAGTGTCTTCATATTATACATTGGGGCTCCAGACTCTCATATCTAAACATGTCTGTGATTTATGGATTGTGATCCCGAGTGTTTGACATAAATGGGATTGTAAAAATGGTCCTAATGTCTTTACTTATGGTCTTAGACCATAGTCCACACCCAGTTTACATACATATGAATCTCCTGATTAGGAAACATTAGTCAACCTGGTCATTGGCTGTTGTCAATCTTTTATATTTTACCTGTATTAATTCATTTATTTGTAAATTTCAGGGTCTATTTAAAAATGAAGAAGACCTCGGTTTGTTTGACGAGGAGTTCCAGAAAACTTTTCAGAAACGTAGAGCAGACATATTTTCTGATGATGGCTGGGATTCCTAAAATGACAACATTTCCGGTTATATAACCAGTTCATTCATCATTGTCAGCCCACAGCTACATGGAAATACTTAATTTATAAATGTATAATACCGGAGTCAGTTTATTTGGATACTGTTAATTGTCGTTGTGGTGCATATTTCTTTAAAGATAAGCAATCAATAAACAAGAACACTTCTAGGTTATATGGTTTCCTCAAATTATTTTCTACAGATCTCAGGCTCTTGTTGTGACCTTTTATATAAGAACTAGAAGGTTTTAGTGGAGCATAAAAAATAATAAAACTGTACATAAATGTTTACCTGCAGGACAAGCAGACCTGTAATAAGTTTACCTCCTTGAGAGCGGATCGGGTGAACATTTGGTAACCACACACAGGTTACTGCCAATACACTTGCTCCACTGCACTGTGACTCTGGCTGTCCTGCAATGTTTATGGGCTACAGTGTGAAGCATCTGTCATCTATTAATCTATTATGCAAAATATATTGGGGCACATTTACTTACCCGGTCCGTTCGCGATCCAGCGGCGCGTTCTCTGCGCTGGATTCGGGTCCGGCCGGGATTCATCAATGCAGTTCCTCCGCCGTCCACCAGGTGGCGCTGCTGCGCTGAAGTCCGCTGGAATGCCTCGAAATACACCGGCCTACCCAGGATGAAGGTGAGTGAAATTTTCGCGACACAATTTTTTTTTTAAATGCGGCGGTTTTTCCGAATACGTCGGGTTTTCGTTCGGCCACACCCCCCGATTTCCGTCGCGCGCATGCCGGCGCCGATGCGCCAAATTCCGATCGCGTGCGCCAAAAACCCGGGGCAATTCAGGTACAATCGGCGCAAAACGGAAATATTCGGGTAACACGTCGGGAAAACGCGAATCGGGCCCTTAGTAAATGACCCCCATTATGTTTAAGTGCCTCATTAAAGCAATGAGGGTATTCATATGTTTTTGTAGAACAGTCAAATTGCCCCCCCAGCACTTTTTTCTAGACAAAGTAACAGTAACATAATATACCGTATATACCCGAGTATAAGCCGAGACCCCTAATTTTGACACAAAAAATGGAAAAACCTATTGACTTGAGTATAAGCCAAGGGTGGGAAATGCATTGGTCCCAGCCCCTGTAGTATATAGCCAGCCAACCCCCTGGAGTATATATCCTGCCTGCCCCCTCAAATATACAGCTTGCCTGCCCCCTCGAATATATAGCCTGCCTGCCCGCCCCCGAATAATAGGGCGGCACGGTGGCTGAGTGAGTAGCACTTCTGCCTTGCAGCACTGGAGTCCTGGGTTCGAATCCCAACATCTGCAAAGAGTTTGTATGTTCTCTCCGTGTTTGCGTGGGTTTCCTCCGGGTACTCCGGTTTCCTCCCACACTCCAAAACATACTGTTAGGTTGTTTAGATTGTGAGCCCCATGGGGACAGGGACCAATTTGAAATGCTTTGTGCAGCGCTCCGTTATCTGTGTGCGCTATATAAATAAAGAATTATTATATTATTATTATAGCCTGCCCCCTCAAATATATAGCTTGCCTGCCCCCTCGAGTATATAGCCTGCCAGCCCCTCCTGGGGCTGTATTCTATTTCAATATGGTAAATTCTTATTAGTGAAAACCTTCTGTACAAAAAAAAAAATCTTCATTTTGCCATCTTCTGGCGCTAATAACATTTTATATACCTGTATAAGCCGACCCGAATATAACCTGAGGCCCCTAATTTTACCACCAAAAACTGTGAAAACCTATTGACTCGAGTATAAGCCGAGGGTGGGAAATGCATTGGTCACAGCCCCCTCAGCATATAGACCGCCAGCACCCAGTAGTATTTTTAAAAAAAAATAAACTTAAATACTCACCCTTCGGCTGCCCTGATGCTCGGTGCAGCTCCTCTACTGTCTTCCCCAGGGCTCCTCTTCTTTCTTCGGTCTTCTGTAACAGCTGGCAGAGACGCGGCCATGCAATCTGCCAGCAGGTGCATACTATAATGCGGCCGCTGCTGACGTCATAGTGTGCACCAGCCGGCAGATAACATGGCCGCGTCTATGCCAGCTGTTAAAGAAGAGGAGCCGCAGGGAAAACAAAAGAGGAGCCTCCTGTACATCGGGGAGCAGGGCTGAGCATCGGGGCCGCCGGAGGGTGAGTATGTAAGTTTATTTTTTTATTGACTCGTGTATAAGCAGAGGTTAGGTTTTTCTGCACATTTTTTGTGCTGAGAAACTCTGCTTATACATGAGTATATAAGGTACTTCAGTGATGGATTTGTGTACGGTACCATTTTTTGCAAGATGAGATTGACGTTTTCATTGCTACCATTTTTTAGGACTGTACGACCTTTTGATCACTTTTTATTAAAAAAAAATATATATGTCGCAAAATGTCAAAAAAGTGGCATTTTGGACATTTTGGTGCCATTTTCTGATACGGGGTTAAGCAACGGGAATAACCATTATTGTTATATTTTGATTGGACATTTTGGGAAACTGAATTTTTTTTGTTTTAATTTATGGGCTCAATGACAGCCTCGGGTCTTCTGTTATTTTAACAAATGTAAAAAAAAAATAAAATTTAATCACCTCCCTTTCCCTAGAACTGAAGGGTTAAAACCTGTGTGGATGTTATAAGGCGACACACGAATTCTGAAAAGTTGTCTTATACGCCAGAAAATATGGTAAGTTCACACAACCCTTTAAACGAAATCTACCTATAACACAGAGGGGTTCTGGTAACATTCCATGGAGCCCTCCTAGCTCAAAAGCATTATTTTAAAAGTTGATATTAGAAGGAAGAAGGCCATGGATAACAAACATAAGAAGATTTCCACAGTCACAGTGCCGTACAAGTGTCATATTTTCCGACCACTAACTTTTCCAGTTAAAATATAGAGTTTGGGATATACTCCCTGTATAAGACTACTCACGCAAATATGGTAAAAAAAAAAAAAACATCATTCTAATCATTTTAATTCGTTAAAACCTTATAAATGTTCATTTCGCCATTTTCTGATGCTAATGAGATGATGTTTTCAGTGCTACCATTTTGGGGACTGAACAGCCTTTTAATCACTTTTGTAAAATTTTCTGCATGTTGTAAAATGGCAAAAGTTGCGTTTCGGACATTTGGGTGCCATTTTCCATTACGGGGTTATATGCAGGAAATAACTGATATTATATCGGACATTTTGGGAAACTGTGATGCCTAACAATTTTTTACCTAACCTGTGAATCGCCCTAAGAGGTTCCATTTCAAGTGGAAAAAAAATAAATGCTGCACTTTCCTTTTTAAAGGAAATGTTATTTTTTATTTTTTCCAAAGACAAATACAGAACAATAGGATCATGGTTTACTCACATAGGAACATTTTCCCACAAAAAGCATTTATGACAGCACACAACTGTACTGTTTTACATATAGTTTATTACATTATCAATAATGGAAACTTGTTTTAATGATACAAATAAGATTTTTTTTGTTTTTTAAATTCCTGATGGCAGTAGATGAGCAGAGATATAGGCAAGAATATATCAGACAAAATTGCTATATGTGCAATATCTATTATTACTGATAAAAATCTAATGGAAAATAAATTACAACAGGAAACAAGTATGTTATGTAAGTAATGTACACAAATTCACTTTTCTGGAAGTTTTAGGAGACCCCCCACTCTAGTGCCTTCATGAACTCTTCTTCTGTAAAAGACAGCATCTTGGCGGATTCAATATGCATCTGTAGACAAAACAAAAATAATGAAAACTCATAAATACTTCATACTGGATTAAATTAACTCTGCTTTTCCCCTTCATATGTGACGTCATTTGGGAAATGAATAGGCTTATATTTTCTAAAATCTTTTAAGAGGTCATCAATTAATCCTCAATTCTGCCTTTGTTCACATGAACAAATAAACTTTAAGATTTGTAAAATAGTCGATTATTCCAGGCCATGGAGCAGCTAAAAACCAAAGGTAGTTTACATTTCATAGACCTCTGGGAATTTGTTAGGAGAGCAAAATGCATCTTGGACCAAATTGTTTGTGAAAGATATTTTTAGTAGACGACGGTAGTTAATGCATAATACACCTGAAATTTACAGAGCTCTTTACTCTCAAACCCATTTCTGGCAGGTGTTACTTAACTTAAAAGGTCTCAGGGGGGGAAAGCAATCGCCAACCATATCAAATTAAACTCTCCAAATAAGAAAGCTATGCAGCTTCTGCGAGCAGTGTGAGAGCAGGCCCTATGAGAAGTGTTGTAGGACCAAGATAACAAATAGTAACTGGACATTGAGTAAGAGGTTGTTGACATATATTTTACAAGATCACTGGCTCAATGAGGCTCATTTACTAAGGGTCCGCGGTCCGCACTATTGTTGGAATACCCGACAATTTCCGATGTGCGCCACATTTAGAAAGGGTTTTTGGCACACGCGATCGGATTTTGGCGCATCAGCGTTGTCTTTCACGCGACACAAATGGGGGGGGGCATCGGACGATCCGACGGATTCGGAAAACGTGTGTGATTTAAATAAATCAAATTGTGTCACAAGACACCTACTTACAAGCCCCGGGAAGAAGAAGGTGAACTCCGGCGGACCTCAGCGGGGGAAACGACAGATGCAGAAAATCGGGCGCATGAACTACGTGACTTCATTTTTGTCAGACCGTCCGGATCGGGGATTGCGACAGGACAGATCAAGTAAATTTACCCCAATATGCATAGTCAATGATCAGCTGCATGTCCCTGTGTAAATTCTCCCCCTCCATATGATGGTTAGTGGAAAGATGTGACCGCCATTATGGGCCCATTCCTTGGACAGAATAAACAAGAGGTTTTTTTTTTTGTTAACAGCTTCAGTTCAGTACATTATGTATAGTGGAACTATGGGAAGTGTAAGCAATGTGGACTTTCCATGCTGTATACATCTTATTGCAAACCTTTTGTCTTTTTAAAATATCAATTAGCTTGAGTTGTTTTTTAAATCCAGCCATCAACTCAGATTTCTGCTTCTCCA
The DNA here is from genome assembly GCF_040894005.1 of Engystomops pustulosus. Taxonomy (NCBI): domain Eukaryota; kingdom Metazoa; phylum Chordata; class Amphibia; order Anura; family Leptodactylidae; genus Engystomops; species Engystomops pustulosus. The sequence continues at coordinate 152,904,405 of NC_092414.1, forward strand.
GCTTCTTATTTTCGAGTTTCAATTCTTCAATCCTTTTCCTTTCTTGGTTAGCGGTATCCTAGGGCAGAATTAGAAAGTGGTTTTTGTAACACTTCTGTATTCATTTTGTGCATATTTAAAGTATAAACTTTATCAACCGGTATTGATATTTATGTTACCGGTATTAGAAAATCATATAGTAAAAATAATTTAACAGGTTCTGTATATTTACTGCAGACAAGAGAGGCTCCTGCTTCCTGCTCTTGAGGGAGGAGACTAAGTAATGTAATGCTGTTGTCTGTGTAGCAGAAGCGGGTTAGTGTAGATAGAGAGGTTCCCCTCTTTCTTGTCAGTCTCTCCATCTCCAGGTGTGACTCTGCATTACTTTCTGTGTGTCTCTCTGCACCTTTTGCTGCTCCACAGCATCTTCACTCTCACAGTTCCCACCTGTCACTTTATCTACATAGCAGGGAAGCTGTTAACCCCTAGTCCTTAGAAAGAACAGACTATGCACTTTATGTAGACTAATTCAGCCACCACTACCTGTTGGAGCAGCTCACAAGGATCCACCCCATTTATCTAGTCAAATCATACAATGATCATTGTCAAATCAAATTTCCTTTATTATGCAGATGAGCCTGGGAGAAAGTGATGTCACCCCTCTAACTTGAGACTGTCACATGACCTGTTGACATCATTGCAGGTCCTGTTTCTTACATGCCAGGACAGCAGGAAGAGGAGAGCAGTGTGCAGGTACTTCTCACATTAAAATTGTGTGAAATGCTTTATCAGCGCTTCACCCGATGTTCATTACAGCGGTTAGAAAGCTAATTTACAGAAAATTATTAAAGGGTTTGTCCAGTCCCAACAAGTTAGCCCCTATCCACTGGATAACTAGCTGATTGGTGGGGATCTCAGCAATGGGACCCCAACGATAGTCAGTTATACCCCAATTGAACATAGCAGTCTCACTTGCATCCTGCTGCTCTATTTATTGCTATGGCGCTGATGGAGACAGTCAAGTGCCATACTCCCTCATTTCTATAGAAGCTTGCATGAGCTATTGGGATACATTGGAACCCCATTCTCGTGATCTGAGGGGGGGTCGAATCACCCCCCTCTTATCCTGTGCTTAGGAAATAACTTGTTGTGGACAATCTTTTTAGGAAGAAAGGCAGGGACATAAGAAAAAAGGACACGAAACAGAAACATTTTCATTTAATAAAGTATATTACAAATTGTAAATTATGTAAATGATGAAAGATTTTTTTACATTAATTTCATTCATATTTAGACCATGAAATTCATAAAAAAAAATCAATTTTGAAAAAAGAATGTAATCTTAGCTTTACCCAGGAGTGCATACTGAGTCAAACAATATAGTGTACTTACTATTATAATATAATATAATATTATAATGTGTACAAAAATAAAAAGATTACATTCAATAAAAGAAAATACCTTGTTACTTTGCTTAAGTTTATTAAGTTCCATTTTGTATTTCTCTGTTTCCTCCATGGCTCTGTTCAGACGAACCTCAGTAGCACTTTGATTGCTCGCAGACTGTTTCTGTATTCTTTTAATGTTTTCCAGTTCCTAAGTCAGGAGGAAAAATATGTTACATATAAATCTGTAATTGGGTTATGACAGAAACACCCATGTATAGTGATGCTCAGCATGTGGTAAGAACCTTAATTGGAATACCCCCTTTTTTTTTAACATGAAGTTAAACTTTTGATTTACATTGGACATATAGTCAAATAAAAGACATTCTGAACAGTTTGAAAAAAGGGACTATTCACCTTAATAATATTTTATGGAAAAATTATTAGAATGACGTAAAATAATAAAATAAGTTTATTTTTTTCATTTTTCTGTTCCTGAGCAGCAATTTGAAAATAAACAAGTGACCACTGCTGCCAAACACATATACAGGCAGTCCTCGGGTTACATACAAGATAGGTTCTGTAGGTTTGTTCTTAAGTTGAATTTGTATGTAAGTCGGAACTGTATATTTTATAATTGAAACCCCAGACACATTTTTTTTTGTTTCTGTGACAAATGGATTTTAAAAAAGTTGGGTTGTCATAAAAACCATACAACTCAGTTGCAGACACCTGATAACTGTTGCAGCTGATCTTTGTAGCCTAGGGCTAAAGTACAGTATATTACCAACGTCCAGAGGTCCGTTTGTAACTAGGGGTCGTGTGTTCTTAAGTAGGTGACTCCCTGAAGCAGGGGAGAATCCCTCAACATGACATGTCAAACATTTTTAACACAAGATCCATTGACATTATTTGCTTAAAGTGTACAACCCCTTTAATGGTAGGTGTTTACTGCAAACTGCAGCAAACACCCGGTAAGTATGAAGAGGGCGCAGCAGGTGAGCCCTCTTCATATATTCTTATTGACACAAGACGGATCCATTTGCTATGGTGCCTTTAAAGGGTTTTTCCCACCAAGCAAGTTAGGCCCTATCCAAAGGATAAGGCATAACATGGTGATCGGACCACCACAGATCACAAGAATGGGGGTCCGAGGTACCGCCGCCCTACCCTTCATCCCTTCCTAAGCTGAATGAAGCAGACGGCCATGTATGCCCGTTCTGCTTCATTCATCTCTATGGAGCGGACTGAGATTGCCGAGCGGGACGCTTGGCAATCTCTGTCAACTCCATAGAGATGAATAAAGCAGAATGGACATGCGCAGTCGTCTGCTCGATTGCAGGGGTCTGATGCAGGTACCTCAGACCCCCTGTTCTCGTGTTCTGTCGGAACCCCCTGATCTCAGATCAGCAAGTTTGGCCTTATACTGTGGATAGGGCCTAACTTGCTTGGTGGGAAAACCCCTTTTAAGTTGTTAGTAATATGGTTTATGGTTTTCTAATCATAAACCTAACTTACGGCTAATAAATTGAATAGTGAAACCACATCGTGTGAATGTAGGAAGGCATTATTGACCCATCCTATGTGTGAAAGGAAGAGAGTGATGAGTTGAATTCCTTATTATTTTTATTTACACTTTGGTTGGACTTGTTTTTTCTATTTAGAAATATATCTACAGGCGGTCCCCTACTTAAGAACACTCGACTTACATACGACCCCTAGTTACAAACGGACCTCTGGATATTGATAATTTACTGTACTTTAGTCCTAGGCTACAATAATCAGCTGTAACGGTTATCACAGGTGTCTGTAATGAAGCTTTAGTGTTAATCCTGGTTCTTATGACAATCCAACATTTTTAAAATCCAATTGTCACAGAGACCAAAAAAGTTCTGGCTGGGGTTACAGTGATAAAATATACAGTTCCGACTTACATACAAACTCAACTTAAGAACAAACCTACAGACCCTATCTTGTATGTAACCCGGGGACTGCCTGTACTATGATTATTTCTTGGAGAGAATAATTTTTTAATCCTGTAAAAAGGGAAATATGACAGCAGACATGTAGATTTCTTTTAGAATATCTTCCCACAGGAGTAAAACTCTGCAGATCTCCTGAAGATTATCTGCTCCTACGGGAAATTTTAACCTATGAACCAAATCTGATTCACACCTAAAAATCATTAGCTTCCTCTGAAATGACCGTATAGAGTTGGTACATGACATTAGAGAATTAGACTGTAAGCCCATGAGAGTCCGTTCTCGTAACTATACATTGGTTTTTGATGGTCCTATCTGAATAATAGGTAATAAATACAGAGCTAATGGACAAAAAGAGGGGCATTACTGAAATATGCCAATCACAATATCCATCTTCCCAACAAAATTACTAACACCAATTTGTATTCGCCGCATGTTCTCTAGGTACAGCAAGAACATCATGGACATTATTACATCATCCCTTATTAGCAAGTCCTACAGAGCCTCTTCCAAGGTCCTACCTCAGCTAATATTTCAAAAGCAAGAAAATAGAAAATGACCTCATATCCCTCCTCACCCCAATCCCCAGAGAAATGCTTTGCTTTTAACCTTCATGCGTATTGTGATATTTAACGTCTTCAGTAGTACAAGACGCGATCAGTCCTGGAAATGAAATATGAAGGTTAACCCTTTGCCACAAGCTGCTGGCATTATGAAGGAAAATTATACATAGGGGATGGCACAATATGAATAGTAGATGATTCCTGGCTGTTCTTCCTAACAATAATACATTACTTCTTTCAGAAGTCCTTATTTGACACCTTATTAGTGCACCAAATACTGGAATGTGAATGTATTTTCATATTTAGATATTGGAGCACTGGCTGAGAGTTTCTGTGAAGGATATTCTCATTTTATAGCCAGTCATTAAAGATCACATACTACACATGTATAAAAACGGGCAATTTCACAGGAGATTCTTGTAGAACAATGTACCTTCCCCTTTCAGAATGCATGTTATAGGAAGCCAGAAACACTTCCAGCACTCACACCATTGAAGATCATCTTCTGTAATAGTTTTTTTTTACTAATTTGTGTGTATGTCCAGTTGATATATGCGCATTACTAAATTTTAGGCTCTCATCAGCCATTGGAGGTGCCTGCAGTGGACAGAGGCAACCTACAATAAGTGATTTCCATCTACTCGTATTAGGCTGAGTGTGCATGTGTATAAAGAAGAGGATAAAAATTATCAGAAGGAATAGCTTTCAGGCTTAGAGTCTTTGGTGCTGTATCCGGTCAATACTTTGTATAATTTACCAAACTTTTTACAAGAAATGTACACATATTTCAGTTTTTCTTTTTTAATTAACCCTTTGAAATGATGTTGACCAGTCACCAGGTGTGTACAAAGGGTGATTAAGACATAACCAAACTATTTAAGGGTACATTCAAACAGCCAGAAGTAGTGGCCGTGCGCTAGCTGCAAAGACAGCAGCTAGTTCAAGGCTGCCATAGACGTGCATCATGCATGGACACTGTTCGGTGTGTCTGAGGCAAGCGGCTCCTCTACAAAAGATAGAGCAGGCCCTCTAACTGCCGTGATTCACAGAGCTGCTCAGCTCGCTATGGAGAGGGGAGGGGTGAGCAGGGCTCACAGTCTTGCAGCTCACGGGACATCTGGACATCTGAATGTACTATAAGTTTGCCATCTCTGACCATACTAACCCTTAGAATGGAAGGGATGTCTCAAATGGAATGCACAGTAAAATTCATTAAAAAAAAGATATATATATTTCTATTTCCACCACATTTTACATTTTTTTCCAGCTTCCCAATACATATCACAGCATATTAAATGGTGCCACCGAGAAGTACAATAAAGGCTACAGATAACAGACCCTCAGACAGTTTTGTAAAAAAAAATAAAACGAAAACGATATGGCTTGACGGGAGTGAAAAACAGAAATGCATAAAACCCAGAAAAACCTGGTTCTGAAAGGGTAAAAGATTATTTGCATATATTTGTGTTCTCTTTAAAATCTAGTAGGTTAAAGATTCTTACTGAATTATATAGAACCATCATCTATGGTAAGAGTGAATATTTTAGTTATATTTTTAAACCAAAGCTATATGTAATCTTTCTACCAACAAGGATACTACACATATTACAATATTTCTATCCAGTAGTGCTGCATATAGCTTAAAAATGTTCTATTCACAGCCCTATTCTCAAGGGCAAAAACATCAATACCTCCCTCGTCTGTAAGGGAACAGCCCACTACCATAACCATTATATAAATTACAAAATCATCCAACATAATGCTCACATCTCTGAGTGTTAATGTCATAGCTTGTGACACAAGGTAAAGCTCTGATGTCCGCTAAAGAGGATTTACTTTCTAGGAAAAGAGCAAATGGGTCTAAAACTGAGCAGAGCAACCAGGGCAGGTATCATGGTTGCTACGCAAGGATAGATAATTCTGAACTGCATTTACCAACAGTAGCAACAGCATACAGTATGATGACCAATAATACACCAGGGACATTAATTACAGGATAAAAATACAGAACTACCCAGTCTAAGGCTTAGCAAATTCATGACTACAGTAAAAACAATTATACAAGTAAAATAATGAAATAATATAAAATAGTTATTATAATAATCTAGTAATGGGTTATTAAAAGTGGATAGTCTCCACTCATATGGAATAAAAGGACCAATTTGTCTATTTATAACATTGCTTATGCGGTGCTCTTTTTTTCTACTATTATCAGTCATGAATGTTATATATTAATATGTAGTTTATACTTTCATTAGTACAAGCTTGCTTTCTAAATTGCAGGGGTTTAAAAAAAAAAATCAAGGACATCACACGTACCTTCTCAAGTGCAGAGAGTTGATGCTGTAAGCCATCACTCTTCTTATTGGCTTCTTCAAATAAAGTCTTGTATTTGTCTGCCTGGGTCTGCTGTATACTGGATGTTCTCTGTAGCCTTACACGTTCCTCTTCAAGGTCCTTTACACGAGATGTAAGGTTGCGATTTTCATCGTCCTGTTAATTACATAAAAATCTGAAATCAGATGATCTATCTTGGCTTAGTGTGGTGGCATCATCCATTGTTCTTTAGGTCAATTTCTGCCGTCAGGTTCTCCATAATAGTAGTATAGCTAAATAGCTGTTACCTTCTTACTGCATTCATGAGTTATATTGTCCAGCTCCTCCTGCATGACTCGTAACTTTGCCTTTAGAAATCTGATCTGGGCCTCTGCAAAATTGAGAAAAAAACATAATGTCTACTCAAGGTAAAACAGAGCAGTTTCCTGTCAAACAGTAGCACAATCATTTTATCCCAGTATAGAATGAGGTAAAAAACATCACTAACTGTAATTTGTAACAAACACTTGATTACACATTTACATGCACCAATGACACGACTGGCTGATTCAAACATGAAGGGGCTATGTAATGCTGACTGGCCGAGACTGCGGCCAACCTCAATCTGTACATAGCAGAATAATGGCATTCTTGATAAAACCCTGTGAGGCAGGACCACTTTGTGTAATCATATTGAACTTGTTATATGTTTACTAATGGGACAAAACGTTTCCACTGGAAGCCATATGTAGAGAGTCTGAATGGGAATCAAAGAAGATAGATGAGAGTATAGATAGATGAATATAAATCCAAAAAAATTTTCCCAACAATCACATATAGGCTCAAAAATGTCTTCAGATAGCACCAATTAAAAAAATGAGTTTTACAGCAAAAAGTAAAATTAATTATAATCTTTAATTTCTTTACATTGCAGGAGATCGAAAAAACACGGAAGATTGACATACAAATTAAAAAAGATATATTAATGTAGTCAATTATTTGTATTTATATTAATTGACTGCGGGGAAGTCTACAATAACAATCTGCACCTTCATGCAGTTTTCTGTGGATTTTCTGCAAAAATTTCTTGCAGCAAATCCTATAGATGTGAATGTTCCCCTAATGAAAATAGTAGCTGCCCTAATCCTAAACTATAACTACATATTCCTGGTGGTTATTGCTATGTTCAACAGTCCAATATAGGGCTTCCTAAGGCATTAACAAAAAAGCATTACTACTATTATGTTATTTCCCCCGCACAACTTGAGCTGTCATTACAATGTGTCAAATATATGACACTCGAATGTGACAAGTGTAGAGTAAAGGATGACTGTCAGCAACCAGTGATACATAAGACAGTATTAGACATGATCGGTAAAAAAAACAATGAATTATTACCGACCAACTCTCTTAATAAAAAAATTCCTTGATCACAAAAGCATCATTTGCTAGCACTGACAGCTCTAGGTCTGAGGATCATGGTCTCATCTTACTGGCTCATACACATTGCTGACACTGCAGCTCAATATCAAAGGAGCAGAGAAGTAAAGGAGGTGACAGACATCCATCAAATGAATCAAATATATGACTCACACTATGACAATTTCTAGACACATTGGTTTTGCATCAATGTTGTCAAAAATCTTTTCCATATTTGTGCACTTTATACATATTGGGGCTCAGTTACTAATGTGGCGGATCACACTTTTGTTGGACTGTTCGCCTTTTTCGGGGATTGCACGCTTAGACAGGTATTTAACAGGTGTCTGCGCTGGGATTGGGGGGCGGGCTGTCGGACAAACCGACTGATTCGGACTGAGCGAGGGATTTAACTTTCAAATTGCGTTGCAAGATCAAGCGCTTACATGAACCACCAAGATGGTGAACTATGTTGGACCAGAGCAGGGAAGCGACACATGCAGGATATCGGGCGCACGATCTTAGTGAATCACGCCACAGTGTATTATCGTCGGACAATGCACTCTCTGTGAACTCCAACGGACTGGTTAGTAAATGAGCTCCATTATCTTAAGTGAATTTAATTATAACAGAGCGTCAGGTTCTAAAAAATGGACAGAAAATGTCATAAGATAGAGAAATAACTTATATTGAACATCATACACCTGGCATCTATTGTGTGGTGGTGCAAAAATGATGTGATGTACATCCTTCACTTCATGGGCAATTACAAGCCTCAGCAATGTCATGTGCATGTAAGGTGTATAACTGCTAAGGTCTGTTATTAACATTACAAGTAACATAACTTATAGCTTCAGGGCTGGATCACCAGACCGATTACACTAGGCATTTGATTTCTACCACAAAGGATTATAATCCTCAAGGGAAGAATTTTAAAAATCAACAGTAATTTCTTATCACTAAGAATTGCATACATTTTAATAATAGTTCCTCATAATATTGACTAAATGAAACATTTCAAAGATTGTATCATTATATAATGATGGGGAGGGAAGCTCAAATTCTTCCATGAGCTCATGTTGGACGGTCTGAAATAGTTAGAGGGCCAGATGTAGGTGCCCTGGTCTGTATTAGAGGGTTTTTTGAGGCAACTTCAATGGAGGAAGAAAGTTTCATCCACTGTTTAGTGGCCATATCCATGATTGCAATTTAGCAACCACTGAAGTAAATGAAAGCTGACCTGCAGCACACCAAAGAAGCCTATACACAGTCCACAAAGCTTCCTGCTTCAGGAATTCCCCCACTGCCTACTTGTGATGCTGGCTTTAGTATTTTCATACTAATGACCTGTCCTAAAGATGAGTTATTTAAATAATTTTTTTGAATAATCTACCTTTAAAAATAATTATTTATGTCTTAAAGGGGTTGTCCACATTCAGCAAGTAATTGATATTGTTTATGTAGTGAAAAGTTATATAATTTCCCAATACTTTGTGCATCACTTGAAAGAATTGAATGAAGAACAGAGCAAAATACCAGGGAAATTTACTATTTTGCCCACGTTTTTACACAACTTGATCAAGATATACTGTATACTATCTATTATATTGGACTTAAGTACCTGCACCAATTTCATTGTTTATGCCTGGTATTACATCATCTTCAGTGTTTTCAGGCAGTTCCCCCTCCTCGAGTTTGCTTTCAATCTTGCTAATGGTTTTTGCAAGGGAGAAATCTGCAATATCTGTAAGGATTGCAACGTCATTGGCAGAGCGTGCATCTGCTGTTTTTGGACGTGGCCTTAAAATAAACAAATTAAAAAAATTCTTATATTACAGTATAACATGGCCTTAGAGAAATATATACAGTGCATATAATACAAGACAATGTGTAATTAACATCAAGGAATGTAAAGAGAAATATGTTCTAGAATTGTTACTACATTTTCAGAATTACCTTAGTATTTGTTTTTTGGCATTTAAGGCAGTGTGTGGTCTATTCCGTGCTGAAGGTTTGGTACCTGATTTACCATCAGTCTGTAAAATTAAAGCCATTATGTTAAATAGAAATTAAAGGGCAAATTCCTTTTACCACATATGTTGCCTGTGCAGTGGTCACCCCTGAGGCTTGTAAGTAAATGAAGCAGTGACAAGGCCAAGTAAAGGGGAGAGGAGGAGGGGTGAGCGCTGCTCACCCCTCTCCATAGAGAAACACGGCGCCATATTCCAGAGAGAGATGGGATATGTCCTATCTTTCTCCTGGATTTGGAACAGTACGGTGCCGCACCATACTGCTTCATGCACCCATTTGTGGGGGGGGGGGCGTATATCCAATGTGTATACATTGGCCCCCCATACGGATGTGTGAATGGAGCCTTAAAGTGCATCTAAATTGTTGCAACGGGACATGAATGGGCAATTTTTGCCCATGTTTATTGAAAAAAAAATCACTTTTTCATGGTAATTACAATAACTGTATTAAAATAAACAGCATTATGATAAAAAAAAACAGCATAAGGGTAAGGACACGCATTGGAGTTTGTTAATGCGGTATATAGTTCCACCACTTTATTCATAAAGGAAAAGAAACTTAAAATGACTTGTTTCGACTTCAAAAAAATCTGAACAAACCTGAGCAGCTGTACTTACCCTATATTCTCATTTTCATCCTTCTATTGTCTTATAATAATAATTATTATTATATTTATTTTTATACTAGAGAAGGGGAGTCAAAGCTATATACGTGTATTATAGTTGAATGAAAATGTATTAAGCTGTATTCAAATCTGTTGATTTGTAAAGCGCTACGGAATTTGATGGCGCTATATAAATAAAGATTATTATTATTATTATTATAAATCTGGATCTAAGGATAGGTCAGGAGGATCTGAATATACCCTTACATCCATTATAGACAGGGCTCCTGAGGCATGCGCCCAGGGGCCCCCAACATCTTGCTCTCTGGGTGGGCCCCCACCAAATGACAATGTCAGTCAGACATTGTTTAGGTTCTGCTCTTGGCCATTGGGCACTGCGCTCCCAGGTACTGTGCTGACTCTGTCTGGAACATGGAGCGATGCGCAGCAGCAGCAATGTGGTTTGTTGTGCGACTAGATATAAAATCAGGAGAAATCAAGAATACATTCTGCATGTGTCTGTGTACAACATGTTCAGTTCTTCTATTTTGTTTTTTATATTACTTGATTAAAAGTAACCATTTGTTACATTTGTTATTTTAGTAGCCCCCAGCAAAGACCATAGATTTATTTTATTGGATAATCACGTTGGCCCAGAAAACATCTTTTTGAAGTAAAACTATGACACTCTGGTTAAAATGTAGCAGCACATTGTTTCATTGATTTTAAGTTTCATCTACATTATGAAGGTAGTAAGTGTCTAATATTAGTATAAATACATTAGTGGTCTCTGTTGGTATACAGAGGCTAAGCCTACAGTATGCATCTGCTACAGCATGAGGCTGTGGCCTGTACTAGGCACACTGTCAGGAGGATGGCAATGAAGAGAGGCGCTGTGCTGGAACAGAGGTAAAGACATAGGCAAGAATTAGTACTTTTGTTTTTTAAACCACCCGTGGCCACTAATTTCAAAATAACTGACCCAGGGCAACGCCTTTAAGATTTTTAGTCACTATGATCTATTTACCTTGCGATGAGAAAGGGATAGGACTGGCACCTCTGGACACAGAAGATTTCTAGAAAAAAACAGTAGAAAAAAAATAAATAAATAAGCATACCCGATTAGTAGATGATACATACAATATTTTTCGGACTATAAGGCGCACAAAAAATCCTTAGACTTTCTCAAAAATCAAAGGTGCGCCTTATATATGAACTGTACTTATAGACAACAGCTGCCTTGAACTGTGCACAGGTCTGGGACCTGCTGGGCATTCATCCTTATAAACCGATGCACCTTATATAGGAACCTAGACATTTTAGCAGGCATTTATTGATGGTGCGCCTTATAATCCGGTGCGCCTTATAGTCCGAAAAATATGGTACTGTTACTGTTTTTGTCATAGATTAATGACCATTATTACAGCAAATAACTGCAATGTAAGGGTTGTCTTTAAAATACCTATACATTCTACTGAATCCTTTGTTTAAGGTTTTGCCTTCACAAACATTGAAAGGCAAAGAATTTTACTACCCGAGTATCCACTTATCTGAGCTGGTCAACAGGCTTGTGTCATAAAAATTACCAAGTCTTATTTTACAGTTCAGGCTTCTAAATGAGAACATCTCCAGTGTACGTATCAGAATATGGGAAATCTCTACTCACTTCCATATAAAAGCAGAGATTGTAGTAGAGGTCAAATTAACAACTTTATTAGGCTCAGTTCACACCTTCACAGGTTCTTTTCTCATTTCCAATATGTAATAGCGGAAAAATTAAAACAGCAGCCAGCGTCTTTTTTTCCGCTATTATAACAGAATTTTCAATGAAGCATAGAAGTCAATGGTGAACAGATATTTTCCTAATTGTATGGAGTGTAATGGAAACCTCCAAAGCAGGTGTGAACTGAGCCAAAAAGATCTTATAATCAGTTTAAGTAGAAAATAGTTACACCGCCAAGTCCAAGGGGTTAAGCTTTTCAAATGGTAACGGACATCTGCTCATTTGCATACTCAAAACGCTTGTCACCCCGCTCATTTTTATTCACCCCCAACCCGCTCCCATATCCTCCCCATCTTCCCCCTCCCACATCCTCCCCATCTTCCCCCTCCCACATCCTCCCCATCTTCCCCCTCCCACTCCTGAGGTTGGTTCACCATGCAAGTGCCTTGATAGCTTCCCTTCAAAATAAGGTACTGTAAAATACTACAGATGTAATATATATTGTTATAATCCAAGTGGAAGTGATGTAATGCTTAAAAAACCTACCTTAAACCTTCCTCCTCTTCCTCATCAAAAAGTTTAACCTGTGACAGAGCGGGTCGTGATAGGAGCTGATGCTGTTCTCTCTGTTAAAAAGTGTGAAATATAAAATTAATCAAACACTATTTTTTTTGTATAATTAACGGTTGTCAAATTTAAAAGCTACAGCCTTCGAGGCCACAGGAAAACTACTTTTTTGTAGACGTTAGAAGTTATGTTCAATCAGTTTACCTTAGACATTATTCTAGAAGTTAGAAGATAACTTCCACAAAAACAGCTTTTAAAGAAAAACTATTTTTAACTAAAATCTCTCTTAAGCTTTTCCCAAATCTATTCTACCATAAGGCGAAATAATGGTCTAAAGTAGACATTGTAATGAGATTTTAGCGTAACTGGAATCTGAGACACGGAGAGAAGCCAGAATTACTTCAGTATCACACAGTTTGTTGATAATTTCTATCCATTAAAACACACAGGTCTATATTGGAGCAATATGTTACTTACTAAGAAAAGGGAACCTTTTACCACATTTTCATAAATACAGCTATTGGCAGGTTTTAACCCTAGTAACTAACTGACGCTTTTCTATTAGTTAATAATTTTTCCCCTCATGTATTCAACTTTATAATTTTTCCTGGTTTATAGCGAGTCCAGCAGCTCCTCGCCATGCTTTCTCTGCTTGCGCCAATAATGTCATGTGACCATGGTGACATCATTGCAGGTCCTTTAACCTCCTAACATTAGCAAAATGTACACCAAGCATATATCTTATGAAATCACAACATATCATATCACATAAAACCACAACAGCCTGTATGGAGAATAGAAGTAGGAGAGTAGTTTTTTTTTATGTAGTCCAGTGATGGCGACCTATGACACGCGTAGTCATTTTTGCTGACACGCGGCCGCCGGAGAAAAATTGCAAGGGCGGACTGGCCATGGCTGTCGGTGGCCGGTCGCCGGTGTCTGCGGGCAGTCGGCCGGGCATGCGGTCGGTCGGCCAGGCGTTCAGCCGGGCGGTCAATGATACAGCCTGCTCCTGTTTTCCCATCCTGCTCTGCGGAGGCAGCGCACTGACGTCAGAGCGTGGAGACAGAGCAGCCCCGGCGACCTGTGCTGTGCCTGCGCGGGAACATCTGCACACAAGGAGTAACGGAGGCCCGAGGTGTCGTTGGAGCCTGTGTGAGTTAATTTACTGAGTTCTCTACCAGGCTGTGCAGTGCTGTGATGTACACTGCTTTGGTGGGGAACTTCTCAGGACAAAAATGTCCTTAAAACTAGTTAAAACACTGCTTTTTTGTTATTTGTTGGGAGGGGGGATCCCAATTGAGGAATTGAGCACCGCCAGTCCTGTCTCTGACTAAGGGGCGTTAGAGGGGGTTAATGTGCACTGCTTTAGGGGTGTCAAATTGTGCCTTTATATGTTCATTTAAGCTAAAATTTACACATTTCCAATAGATAAAATGAGAAAACCCACCATACAATTTGTTCTGCAATTTCTCCTGAGTGCAGAGACCCCCCACATGTGGCCGTTACTTGTTTTATGGGAGCACAGCGAGGCGCAGAGCGCCCTGCAGCTGCCAGGATTTTAGTTTAGTTTAGTTTCCTCATTGGCCCCTTCTGTAGGCTATAAAATTTTTGCTTTTGCATTATTGGGGCCATGTGATGGCATTTTTTTTGTGGGACGAGATGCTTTTTCCAGTGTTACCGTTTTGGGGTTGGTATCTCCTATTGTTGAAAATGTAGGAACTATTTTTTAGGGCAGGAGTAGAAAAGCATCAATTCTGTACTGGATTTTTTACTTTTTCTTTTTTGGTGTTCACCGTATAGCCTAATAATCATGTTATCTTTATTCCATGGGTCGATACGATTACGGGAATACCATAGTTTTTTTTTCTAGAGGTGACACACCACTCGAGTTATGCTCGGTTTTTTCGCGAATTTTGACACGCCAAGCTCAAAAGGTTGCCCATCACTGATGTAGTCAGATGTGTGCATGGGGTAAAGTTTGCCAATTTTATGAGGCTAAAGGACCTGTAATGTTGTCGCTCTATAGATCCCTAGATACCAGGCAAGTTTATACCTCTTTTATATAGATTAAAGGGAAACCATTTTTAGCTAAAAGAAGGCTGTCAGATAGTTACTAGGGCTCTTTAGGAACCTGCCACTTGCTGAATTTGTGAAAAATGTGGTGACACTAAGAAAAGGTGTTTCAATGCCTAATAAATGTAATTTAAGTTGATCATATGCAAAGCTAATGAACCTTTCATAGTGTAGTTCACAATGAGTCACACAAGGCATTAATTGTTAATGGGATATAACCATCCCATGTTTTGCTAAAATGGTCATTCACTACAAAGAGGCCACACTGCGATCCTTTCTAACCCGCAATGCAGCGTCATCATTCAAAGGATCCCAGAAGTCAAATCTCCAGATAGATACTACCTGTCTACATCACCTGTCTAGCTTACTCACCATCACTTCTTCCGCCTCGCGTACTAGTTCAGCTGTTTTTGCTTCTAGTTCAGCATTTAGTCGCCTAAATAAATAAATTAAATGAACAATAAAAAAAAAACACTACATATCTATGTATAGTGTTAAAGATGAACAAGAAGAACTCTGTAACTCTGTAAGGCCTCATGTGCATGACTGTGAATGTGTGCCATGACCTGTCTACACAAACAGTGGCTAGCTCATGGCACCATTGACTTCTACTGTTCACATGTATGGTGCATGCGCCTCATTTGCCAAACAGCCATGGCGCAATTTATAGGGCAGGTCCTAATTCTCACAGGACCTTCCACTTCACTCTATTACAATCCACTCTTCTCACAACCGTATCCAGGACTTCTCCGGTGCATCCCCCATACTCTGGGACTGCCAAAATATGGCAGACTGTCCCCCACTTTCTAATCCTTCAAACTCAATCTAAAAACCCATTTGTTTAGGATTTCCTACAATACACAATAACTGCACTGGTCTTCTCCGTCACCTTGTGTCTCCATTTACCCTCCCAAACAGATTCTGGGCAGAGTCCTTCTTCTACCTGTTTCCTGATCATTGTAGTTTTTATAATAATAATATTTTTGTATTTGTACCTTCATTTGTTCTTGCGTTAATGTAATATGTGAACCCCTTACTGATTTACAGCCCCATGGAATTAATTGCTCTATAGGTAATAATAATAATCCTGCGGGCGACTACTCATTTTCAACAAACATAGAGGGGTCAGCAGCACTCAGACAAGTCCTGCAGGCCGCAAGCAATGGAACACGGCCCATTGCTTGCAGCCCAGAAATTGCACATGGTAGTGCACATGAGGCCTAGAGGGTGTAAATGTAAATAAAGATATCCATAGTATAGTATATAAACCTGTGTGCCCTTAGTGTGCCCTTTTAATGTTGTAAGGAGTCTCCAAGCTCCTTCTAGCATTCATGATCAGGAAAACTACAACACACAAAAAATTTCTTCTGAAAGCATGTCTGAGGAAGGTCCCACTCCCAAAACGTCCCCTGAGGCTGTTGTTGTCGCAGCTCAGCTGAGCAGCTCCTTGTACATCTTCACATGTACCGATTTGACTCGGTTTAGAGGCAGAATCAAAGCGCACAGGGGGGTGCCACAGCCTGATAG
The DNA here is from genome assembly GCF_040894005.1 of Engystomops pustulosus. Taxonomy (NCBI): domain Eukaryota; kingdom Metazoa; phylum Chordata; class Amphibia; order Anura; family Leptodactylidae; genus Engystomops; species Engystomops pustulosus. Next base: position 152,920,577 of record NC_092414.1, read on the forward strand.
CATATGCGTTTCTATGGAAACACATGCGATTGGTAACCAGCACCTGTTGTCTTGTATCATGGGTGCCTATACTCCGTTGGACGCTGTAATATATATATATATATATATATATATATATATATATATATATATATATATATATATATATATATATATATATATATATATACTGCTGCCTGAGAGGTTAATACAGAAAAACATCATGAAAGTAAATACAGACCCATTCCTCACAGACACAGGATCTTCTCTTCTTTTCAGAGTTCACAATAATCTTTCCGTGATGCAAAACTTGTGATGTTTGATGCTAAACTCTTCTTATATTCATAACAAGTTTTCACCTGTTCATTACCACGTGACTGTGGTAATCCTCTTATATTTGTTATCTAAGACGGCCTTCCTTCTAAAATCAACTTTTACAATTAGGTTAATGAGCCAGAGGGGTTCTGGGGTGCTACCAGAGCCCCTTCCTGATGGAGCTCCGCAGGCTGTGCAGGAGCATTTCCCCCTCCCACTGTGTGAGATTACATCAGGCAGAGGGATGAGGGAAGTGCTGAAGGAGCAGCAATAGCCTGTGAAGCTACAGTACGGAAGGGAACACCCCCAGCAGCGCTTCAGACTCATTAGCATCATTTTAAAAGTTGATTTTGGAAGGAAGGAGGCCATGAATAACAAATATAAGATTATCAGTCATGGTGCCTGCATCTATGTCTAAGTGTCCCTGGTTCACCATGCTTGATTATTTCAAAGATTCCCTTCAAAGTATGGCACACAGTCGTATTTAATGCAGCAATTAATAAATCAGTGGTCATGGCTCGTTCCGCTTGGCCAGCACGCAGTATAAAAAGTGCACATGATTGTGTGCATGATCCCAAAGATGTACCTGCCCCAGTGTAGCCTTTCACCAAATTTACATTGAAAATTCATATATAATGAGGCACATTTGCTAAAAACAGTGTAGTGCCTGTGTAGTGTGCAGAGGGCGCCAGATTCATGAATTGTTCTTCATGAATCTGGCGCACCCTGCACTGCCTCAACAGAGAACACCTTTTTTGGGTGTACCCTCACATGGCTCATGCAACACACTTTTGTCTGACCTTGTGAATGCTGTGTGCGCTGGAACACCCATTTCAGTGCCAAAATTTGTGTCACGTGCAGCTGTGGCACAAAAGGGCCTTCTTAAATACATGTGCAGGCAGTTTTCACATAAAGGAATCTGCAAATTCAGACAGAAAACTGGCGTGAGGACCTTAGTAAATGTGCCCCTATGTCTCTGAACAGAACAGAGAATGGATTCTTTTAAAAGAAAAAAGCTACGGAAACGGGTTTTGCAGACTCCTGGACATTGAAGTTAGCACATACAGGTGAAAGCAATTGATGTTGACTGCAGAATTACAGTAACCCCATTGATTTCCACTGTATAAGTAACAATAGCCACTGGGATCTTAAATATTCCAAACATCTCTTGAAGACACCTTAGGTTACTGAGAAACATGTGATCACTGTGTTGATGGTGTAGGAATTAGCTTAGTGTTTTCAACTTTTGTTTTAAAAAGTTGCAAGTTCATTAAAGGGGTTATCCAGGTTTTAAAAATTACTGAGGGCAGTGCTGGGGCGGACTATTTAAACATAATAAACATGTGCTCACCTCATCCGGCGCTGCCGATGTCCCGCGCAGCGGCCGGTCTTCTCTGTGCGCCGGTTTCATTACAAGGGCACACAGGGACGGACGGAAGCTCCCATCCGACACCATCTCCCAGTGCTTACAACACTGAGAGATAGTGACGGATGGGAGGAGCCGGCCACATCGCAGACCGGAAGCTCCCTGTGCGCGGCTTCCGTGCCCCTGTAAACAACAGGGGCACGGATCGAAGGGACGGCGGCGCGGGACATCGGCTGCACCGGAGGAGGTAAGTGGATGTTTATTTTTTTTAAATAGCCCTCCCCAGCCCGGCCCCCACTAGTTTTTAAAACCCGGATAACCCCTTTAAGAAAACATAAACTCCTCAAACACCAGATGTATCAATAAAGAAAAATGATTAAAATATATAATAATAATTTCTGACCAGCAGAAAAGCCAAACAAAAAATGAAATCTGGTGTACAGATCCCGACTTCTGATAAAACTGCCCCAATGTGTAGCGTACAATTATTCGCTCTCCAAATATTCCTCTCCTATTTCACAGCCATCTGTCATTTTAGAGAGAAGTTTGTGTATTCTCCATGTGCACTAGGAAATATACTAGAAACACATCAGTTGCAGTGGCGTAACTACGAGAGGCAGGGCCCCATAGAAGACTTCTGCATGGGGAACCCTTCCTCTAAAAAAGATAAATACATATTAGTACATACACATTTAGGTGTATTTTTGTGCATAAATGTGTGCGATTGTGTACACACATAAAGTTCTATACTCAAACACACATTTATAGCTGCTGACCAAATGGAAGTAGAATGCAAAAAGCTAGAGATGCGAGATTCCTAGTCCTGCTGTCCTGCTCTCTCCTCACACCCACTGCCCGCCGACATTTCTTGTCTCAGTTGTATACTGTGGAGGATGTGCACTGTTATATACATATATATTCTGTACAACGTGCAGCTGTACAATACATCCTTTATTCATCAGTTCAGCCAGTTGGATGCTGGGGCCCACTGACACTGTGGGCCCCTGCTATGGCTGCTACCGCTGTAGTTACGCCCCTGGTCGCAGAATCTAAATGATGTGTAAATTATACATCCTCTATGCTCCTGGTGTGAAGCACCATTTGTTCATTGTACCTGAATGGGAATTAGTTTCTAGAGCAAGCCTCTATTCAGCTAGATGGGGCAGCAGTAGCCGTGTGATGTGCGGATACATTATAGGCACATTATAGGGTACATTATAGGTTACATTATAGGGTATAGGCACATTATAGGATACATTATATAGGCAGGTGCCTATAGATACACACTTGTACTCTTCCTCTTTGGCCAGCAGATTATCTTGTGTGGTCTTCTTGGTGGCGCCAGCTGCAGGAGGTCCAACTCCTTTGTTTTTCTTTATCTGAAATCATGACATGAATGATCTTATATTACACATTGACGCATTCAGTCTGTACATGCACCAAGCAGAAAACGCGTCGGCAGGTACCTGTCCGCGGTGACTGCATGGAGCAGCGATCTATGTATGTGGGACTGGTGACCCGGGACCTGCAGTCACTCTGCGTCTTTGCGCCTACCTTACTAGAGACAGTCGCGGTTCTCCGGGTCTCCGCCATTGCAGGGGCTTCGGGTTACAGAACGGCGCTGGCGTTCTGTTGCTAGGCAACCAACATTAGGAGGCTATCGCGAGAGAGCGCGCACGCGGCGGTTGCTCACGTGACCTCCGTCTCCCCGGCTGTAGCGATGGAATAGGCGCCAGTGACGTTATGTGTGTGCAGGGAGCAGTCACAATGACAATAATAAAGTATACTGATCATTACTGTGTGTGGCTTCTACATGAGAGGAATCTATCAACTTGCTTACAGTTAGCTTTCAATATTATTCATACATTACACTACTTGTTAAGGTATCACTTTAGCTTTACCTCTGGAGCTAGGTGGGGGGGGGGGGGGGTGTTGCAGGAGGTTTTCTTGCAGGCTCTGTTTTTATGGCTTTTATTCTGCACTCCAAATCATAGTATCATATTACATAAGGCTGGAAAAAGGAAAAAAAGTCCATCAAGTCCAAACTTAAAGAATGAAATATTTTTTCCCCATAACCAATTATATATCAAGTATTTGTACATTGTAAGGAGGTCTCCCCTCAGCCGTCTTTTCTCTAAACTGAATAATCCCAAATTTTGTAATCTGCCACTGTATTCTAGTCCCCCCATTCTCCTAATAATCCAGGTTGCTCTCCTCTGCACCCGTTCCAGTTCTACTATATCCTTTATATACAGTGGTGCCCAAAACTGTACACAATATTCCATGTGTGGTCTGACCAGGGATTTGTATAAGGGCAAAACTATGCCTTTATCATGAGAATTTATTCCTCTCTTGATGCATCCCATAACTTTATTTGCTTTAGCAGCAGCTGGCTGGCTCTTGATGGTATTGACGGTTTAGAAAATAATTTTACTTTTTGTAACCATTTTTCTGCCCAAATCTCAAGCTTCCACAAATCACTCTGTAATGCTAAACTATCGTCCTCGCTATTAATTACTTTACACAGCTTAGTATCATCTGCAAGTATAGAAACTTGACTGTGGAAACCCACTACAAGGTCATTAATAAAAATATTAAAAAGAAGTGGCCCCCAGATCCAGTCTGGAACTTACCTCCTCATAGATTAGTCTGACAGGACTGATCTCTCATAAACCCATGCTGATGGTAATAAGGTTATGTACAGTGAGAAACTCCATGATAGCATATCTAACAAACCCCTCAAATATTTTCCCACAACAGAAGTTAGACTCACAGGTCTGTAGTTTCCATGATCACGTTTTGATACTTTTTTGTATATTGACTACTCGCAAATGACATCTCCCCTTTATTCTTTGGGTCAGTATGATCATAGGGATAGCAAATTTATATAGGTTTTATCAGATTTTAGTAGACTTTAAAAAATGAAAATCATTTGTACCAAAAAATTGCCAAATTCTGAGGCCAATAACTTTTTTAAAATGTCCTACCTCTTCCTGTGACCTCTGCCGGATCTTTGTGCTTCCATGCCTAAGAGAACGCTATATTCGAAGCCCTCTGTGATTATCTTGATTTCCTGATGTGACCTCGATTCCGTTTTGCTACGTCCCCGACTCCGATCCTGTGCTGCCTGTCTTGACCTCCTGCCTGTTCCTGACCACGAGTTTGCCTTACCATTCTGCACTTCGTCTTGGCTGCCACCCCGGACAAAGTTGTGCCTGTGGAACGACCTGGTGGTACCACGCCGCAACAAGTCCAACCTGTTTTGCGACGGGCTCTGGTGAAAACCGGGTACGACTTAGCCTCCGGTCCCAGGTGTCATCTTACATCATCATCCGCGGTGGTACAGAGGATCCACTACCTCTGATTCTGACAGCAGGCCTACGTGTCTCTATAAGACTATAGATTGCCATTGCAACTGATCTGCATCCCACGATGACGTCACGGGGACACGGCTTGACCATTCAAGACAGAGGCCGCCACTGGCAGTGCTTTTAGGTGAACAGGTTAATTCCGCAATCTTGGCCAGTATGCACTGACTGCGGCAGTTACAGGTGGGTGTCAGCAGTATTATACAGCTGACTCCAGCTTTTTATGGAAAGAGCTCAGCCCTTAAGCTCTCTCCATACACCACCCACAGCACCAGGACGTAATAATATGTTGTGGTGTGCAAAGGGGTTATTAGATCTCTTCTGTTTCTACAGGTATACATCTCTGATTTCTGAATGCATCTTTTAACTATATACTCTGCCTTTCAGTTCATTTACAGCCTTTGAGAAAGAAACAGACACAGGCAATACAAAGGTAATTTACGGGGGGCGTGGCCGAGCTGAGTATGTGAGCGGTCGCACGCAGCCTGAGCTCCTGCACAGTATCCTGAATTTATCCTGAGAACACCCGATTCTGTGCTGATTGGTGCGGGAGCAGAGAGGGGAAAGCACCCGGAAAGATTACTGCCTGTAATTACATTGCCCGAAATGGTCACCAAGGCGGACAGAGGGAAAAACAAGACCGGAGGCAAAGCGGAGTCGGGCGGCCTACGTATGGCGTCTGTCGCCGCCACGAATAAGAAGCTGCGCAATGCCCCGAAGGTGCTGGATGTGGCGGCTCGGTTGGAGCAATTCGCCCGAACCACTCACTCACCGGTTTCGGCCGATAGACGCAGGGGGAGAGATGTTCTGCAGACCGGGGAGGACAGCAGCCCGCGTGGACAAGATGGCGCCGACCTGAGTGAGGCCGGGAAATCCCCTGAGAAGGCACGAGGTGAGCCGGCAGATAGTGAGCAGGAAACACTGCAGACGGAGAGTGAAGCTGAGGAGGAGGAACCGACCCTATCTGATGTTTTTAAAGCAGTCATGCAATGTAATGGGGCACTGACTACACTAACTGATCATATGGGCTATGTGAAATCGGACATTTCCATAATAAGGCACGATTTGCAAACTGTGAGAGAGAGAGTGTCAGCAGCAGAAGAAAGAGTAGGGGTGGTGGAGGATCTTATACCCCCGATCACTAGAGAAGTCAAGAAGACATCTGGTCAAGTGGCAACATTAATGGCGAAAGCAGATGATCTAGAAAATAGATTGCGCCGCAATAACATCCGTATAGTTGGTGTCCCAGAGAGGGTAGAAGGCAAGAATCCTGATGACTTCTTTGAGGCTTGGATACTAGAGACATTTGGCAAAGAGGCCCTTACGCCATTATTTGCGGTGGAGAGAGCCCATAGAGTACCATCTCGCCCCTTACCACCAGGGGGCCCCCCAAGGCCAGTATTAGTAAAGCTCCTTCATTTCAAAGATAGAGACCGGATCCTACGAATGGCAAGAGAGAAGCAGCAGCTGAGTATTGAAGGGGGTAAAGTGGCGCTATTTCCAGATTTTTCCAGTGAAGTACAGCGGAAAAGGGCTCAGTTCCAGAATGTGAAGAGGAGGCTTCGGGATCTGGACTTACCGTATGCTATGTTCTATCCAGCGAGACTCCGGGTGGTGGCCATGGAGTCTACTCACTTCTTTGACTCAGCAACAGATGCCACGGCCTGGATAGATGTCCATGAGAGAGAGCTGAGGGGCAGGCGAGCCCCATCCCCATAAATGGATATAACGCCTATCTTGATGGACAGAGCCTGTTTGAGGGACACTGTCGAGCGAGATGGTCGATTGTGTAAGATTACACGCAGTGTTCTTTGTCATTTTCTACTTATTTGTCATTTTTTACTTATTTGTCATTTTCTACTAGTTAATGTAGATGTTACCATTTTGTGAGCAGTGGGTGTTCTTATGTTATTATAATGCAGGAGCATAGGAAGGTACTGACGAATTGCACTTAAATTGTCTACGAAGTTGGTCAATATGAAACTGTGCAATGTTTATACTCTAATGTTACTCAGTGTACAGGTGTTTATGGGTTTTTACCCCAGGGATTGGCAAAAAGTTGGGTGGGATGGGAGGGTTGGGGTATGTGCTGTTATGGGTGGGAACTCCCCTGGTACATGGCATAACAGGAACTTTGGTCTAATTGTAATTATCTTGGATGGTGTTCACGTTGGTTTTTCTTCTAATTGGAAACGAGGTGTAGTTAATTTTTCTTATTGTCGGGATGGCGAGGATACTTAATGTCCACTCGTGGAATGTGCGAGGGTTGGGAGAGGCGAATAAAAGGTATGCTGTTATGAGAGCCCTGAAAACTGTACCTGATTCTATTGTGTGCCTGCAGGAGACTCACGTGACCCCTGAAACGGTGCACCTCCTTAATAGGTCTTGGATTGGGATGGCGTATCATTCCTATTTTACGGCCAATTCTAGGGGGGTAAGTGTGCTTATCCATAAAACTGTACCATTCCGATGCTCCAGAACCCTAATTGACACAGAAGGGCGCTTTGTGTGTTTAGCGGGTACTATTTTTCAGACTGATATTTGTATAGCAGCAATATATGTCCCTCCCCCGTATAATGCAGGGGTTATTAAGACAGTATTATCCTTCATGATGGCTGACACAAATGTACCGATTCTCATGATAGGGGATTATAATTGTTGGTTGCAGGCACACCTAGATAAGTTCCATACTGGGACGATACCCGCAGACAGCCCCCCTACGGCGTTAGCACGGCTGTTACAAGAGGTGCAATTGGTTGATATATGGAGGGCCCGCAACCCCCAGGAAAAGAGATATTCATGTTTTTCGGCCTCATACATGTCGCTCTCCCGCATAGATTTGGCCATAGGGAACGAAAGGCTAATGAGATTGGTCACTCAGGTCTCGTATGGCACGCGGACGCTATCAGACCATGCCCCAATACAGCTTAGTCTCAATATGGGAGTTCCTGAGCATCGTCAAAGGCCTATGTGGAAATTGAACCCTTATTGGTTACCCATCCTAAATAATGTACCTGAGATTATAGTAGGAATGGAGGAATTCTATATGGATAATGCACCTGGGGGTGGGAATGCTAGCATTTGGGATGCCGCTAAATCGCATCTTAGAGGTCTATACTTTAAATATATTTCCAGGGTTAAAAAACGCAGCTCTAACCTCACAAATACGCTAAATAGGAGAGTAGACGCCACCGAAATGGAATATGTAGAGGGGCCATCGGAGGATAATAGGGAACGGTGGCTGGAGGCACAAAAGCTCCTTACTGAGCATTTGCTTCAGCAAGCGGCCAACAAGCGTTTCTTTTTAAAACAGCATTACTTCATTGAAGGGGAAAGTGCGGGCCACTTGCTGGCCACAATTGTTAGCGCCCAAAATGGGGTGGCGCATGTGCCATCTTTGAGATCTGATACTGGCGCTCTGATAGTAAATACGGTAGAAATTGTAACAGAGTTCCAGAGATTCTATGAGGACCTTTATAGCTCGAGACTGAATAAAGATGAGTCACAAATTAGGGCATACCTAGATAAGATTAATTTACCTACACTCACAGTAGAACAAAGAGAGACTTTGGACCAGCCGATATTAGTGGAAGAGTTAGAAGAAGCACTGGACACATTTCAGAATAATAAAGCGCCAGGGTTAGATGGCTTACCGGTGGAAGCCTATAAAGAGCTAAGGGAATTGCTTATACCAAAATTGCTAGAAGTCTATCAGGCAGCATTTGAGGCCGGAAGGTTACCAGAATCCATGAGGGAAGCAGTGATTACAGTTATACCTAAGCCAGGGAAAGATACGCAGCTAACAGAATCCTATAGACCCATTTCGTTACTGACAGTTGATATTAAAATCCTGGCCAAGATTCTGGCGCGACGTTTAATAACTGTCATAGATGGGCTGATTCACCGTGATCAGTCCGGCTTTATGCCTAACCGCTCCACTGCGATTAATTTACGCAGGCTTTTCCTTAACATCCAGTCGAAAGCAGATAATGTGGGGGGCCGGGCGGTGCTCTCACTCGACGCTGCAAAGGCTTTCGATAGCGTCGAGTGGGAATACCTATGGGTGGTCTTGGAAAAAGCAGGATTGGGTCCGAACTTTAGGAAATGGGTACAGCTTTTATATACTGGCCCCAAAGCAAGAGTGAGGGCCAACGGGATTTTGTCCCAACCTTTTGATCTAACTAGGGGAACAAGGCAGGGGTGTCCTTTGTCACCCTTGCTGTTTGCTTTGGCAATTGAGCCGTTGGCGCAAATGCTGAGAGACAGTCAGTTGATTACAGGACTCAAGTATAATCTGCATACGGAGAAAGTAGCTCTGTATGCGGACGATTTGCTCCTTTTCTTAGGTGACACAAGAGTCTCGCTGGAGAGTGCTATTGCTACTATAGTGCAGTTTGGAGATTTCTCCGGGCTCCGGATAAACTGGAATAAATCAGTATTATTACCTATTGATCCCCTATCAGAGAATTCCGCGGTGGCCGACACTCATATTCAGGTAGTGAATACATTCAAATACCTTGGTGTTCAGGTCTCAGCTAGAGTCCAGGACTACTTACAGCTTAATTTGACTCCTCTCATTGCGAGATTTGCGGCTAAAATTACAACTTGGTGCAAGCTCCCGCTTTCTGTCATTGGTAGAGTCAATTTGACCAAGATGATATTGATGCCCCAATTGTTGTACATTGTGCACAACACCCCTATATGGATTCCCCTTAGAATATTCCATAAGCTACAGTCTTTGTTTAGGGAGCTAATCTGGAAAAAAGGGGTGGCTCGGATTAAATATGAGACGTTGCAGAGGTCTAAAGAGGCTGGAGGTTTGGCGGCCCCAAACCCGTGGATCTATTTTTTGGCCTCCCAACTACAACATCTGAGGGGTTGGGGAGCGGAGGGGGGAGATGGGGCTGTTGCGGCATTAGTTGGTGAAATGACACCTCATAGACCTTTGTTGGCAGCTATTGAAACTGGGTTTTCAGGACAGGGAGGAGTTAGGATCCCCACTCTGACACTTATGGTAAAGGTCTGGGGGAAAATTAAGCAATTGATGGAGATTGATGGTTGTACCCCTTTCACCCCCATTTGGAAGAACCCAAAGTTACCGGAATTCTTTAGGCTGGAGGGCTTTACTCCCTGGGAACAGGCGGGGGTGAAGTTTATTCATCAGCTGCACTCTGAGGGTACTTTTAAGGCATTTTCTGATTTGCAGGAGCAGTTTCAGTTACCTCATACCCAGTTTTATAAATTCTTACAGCTACGCCATGCGTGGGATACACAAGTGACCACAACAAAACTTAACACTGATACTGCTCCTGTGATCACAATAACAGCTGCCAGGGGGGAAACTTCTGGCTTGATCTCCTTATTGTATAGCCATTTGTTGGAAGCCTATCTAAAGAACTTTCCTCTTAACCTGAAGCAAAAATGGGAGGGGGATTTGGGTCCTATATCAGATGACCAATGGGAGGGAATTTTAACATCTGTCCCTCAGGTGTCCACGTCTGAAGCCCTAAGGATTTCGCATATTTATCTCATCCACAGGGTGTATAGAACACCTGCCTTCCTCTGCCGAATTGGAGCTAGGCAGGATGATATATGCCCCAGATGTGCCCAGGGCCCGGCTGACCATATGCATATGTTCTGGGGTTGCGCATTCCTGGGTCGTTTCTGGAGTAGAGTGCTTGCATATCTGGAAAGCATATTTCAAGTGACTATTCCCAAGAATCCTCTACAATGTGTCCTGGGATATGTTGAGGAAATACCGGGTAATGAGAGTATAAGATTAGCGCTCAAAAGGGCATTATATCAGGCTAGGAAACTGATAGCTCAGAAGTGGCTGAGCTCAGATCCACCTACCTTAAAAGAATATAAGGATAAAATGCTTAGGCTCCTTCAAATGGAAAAGGGGGTTTATCTTAAGAGGAAAGCTATTAAAAAATTTGATAAGATTTGGGGAGAGTGGCCGGGAGTGGGGTCGTAATATATTGGCGATAGACAAAGGAATTATTAAAAGGCGACACTATATCTTAATAACGAATAGAAAATGTTTATTGATAACCTGGCTTCTTACTGTCTGCTGAAAGATCTTTGTGTGCACTATGATACATTGTATTTTTGAGACTGTACCTGTAACCAGGGGGGGAGGGGGAGTTGTTGGGAGGGTGGGGGGGGGGGGACATTGTTTTAATGTATGTAAAATTTGAAAATGTTTAATAAAAATTTATCTGATTAAAAAAACAAAGGTAATTTACAGATATATACCATTGCAAACATTTGACCCTTTTCTGTCCTAACTGATTTAATGTTCATCTATGTCCTTCAAATTAATTTTTTTTTATCTCTGTTTAGAACTTAGCCCACATGGGTTATGTCTCCTAGATAATTGGTTTTAAGAGATAAATTAGGGCTTTGTCTCTTGTCTTCTCTGAGTATAAATTTAGTAGTACTATAGGATGCTTGCATTCTTTTATTGTTTGCATAGCATAATATTCTGCTAAGTATTATATTCTGACAAGTATGCTGCAGTTATTCTTTACAGTATTATATTCTGCCAAGTATGTTGCAGTTATCCATTACAGTATAATATTCTGACAAATATGTTGCAGTTATTCATTACAGTATAATATTCTGACAAGTATGCTGCAGTTACGCATATTGCAGTTAGACAGGGCAGGAAACAGGTAAGATGCCAGAAAAATATTTTTTCTGTTTTCTCTCTAATGTTTGTTATGGTTGTTTTACTTGCCCACTGTCCATCTATTCCACTAGTACCAACTATCTACATCAATGCCTCACTTCTTTGCTCACCTTTGTTAACCACTCACACTCCATACCTTAAGTAACCATACTAACTTATCACAGTGTTCTGTTGTTAAGCATGAAATAACTTCTTATAAATCTCTGAAGCACATTTTGTCTCTCTAATTTTCCCTCCTGCTTGCTGCAGGGGACATCTCTCCTAACCCAGATCCACTTTCTGCTCATTTTAATACTTCACACAGAAACCCTATTAACCTTATCAAGATTCAGTGTATCCCCACTCCTATGGAATGCTTGCTATTTGTGCAATAAACTAGAATCTGTTCATGACCTCTTTATTTTTAAGTCCTTTGACCTGCTGGCCATCACTGAAACATGGATCCAGCAGGATGACTCTGCCTCCCTCGCTGCTTTGTCTTATTACTTACACTTTTCTCACTGCTCCAGACCTGAGAATAGGCAGGGAGGAGCGGTAGGCTTACTCCTCTCTCCACAATACACTTTCCAGGTCATTCCTCCTGTGCCCTCTTTCACCTTCCTATCTTTTGAGGATGACACCGTCAAACTTTTCTTGTTGTGGCTGTAGTATACCGTCTTCCCAGCTCACCCTACCAGTTCCTCTTGTCTTAACACTTTGCCTTTTGGCTCCCTCACTTTCTATCCTGTGAGATATCAACCATCATCTTGGGATACTTTAATATACCTATTAACACTCCCATTTCAACGCCTGCCTCTCAGCTATTATCACTAACTACCTCTCTAGGTCTTTCTCTCTAATTCTCCCACTTATAATGAGGGAAACATCCTAGACTAGGTCTTCTCCCGAACTTTCTTCAATATCTAATTTTATCATTTCTTCCTTTCTACTTTCAGACCATAACCATCTTTTTTTACTTTTAATTATCCTTGACCCATCGTTCATACTGGAACCAGTGTACCATTGACACTCACCAACTCACAGAAATTTTGCAGTCTTCACTGTCCCCCATCTCCACTTCACCAGTTCAAACACAGACACAGGCATCCTTGGGACATGGACAAAACCAGTTTCCACAGTGTCTGAAAATTGCTCAAATCTGCAGACTTTCTACATTTCAAATTTGAGCTCAGAACTGATAACTCTCCCCTTCACCTTGCTAAACAGGTCTATTTCACTAATCTAGTATCTTCTAACAATCCTAAAAAGCTTTTTGATACTCGTTACTAACACCAAAGGTGCAGCCACTCGTCACAAGCCTTGGACCTGAAGATCTGGCCACCTTAAAGATAAAATTTATTGCATTGGCCAGGAAATCATTTCTCAATTCACTCACTCTATTATTCCTCTTCCCCCCATTACTTAACCGTGTTTGTTGTCTTCCTTTGAGCCATTGACAGAGGAAGAAGTGTCCAGGCTCCTTTCCTCTACTTGCCACATTACCTGCATCACTGACCCCATCCCCTCAGGTCTCATACCGTCCCTCTCCCCAGAAGTTACTTCTCACCTTACTAAAATCTTCAACTTCTCTCTTGTAGTGTTGTTCCCTCTTCTTTCAAGCATGCGCTTGTTACCCCATTACTTCTGGCCTCTCCTCTCCCCTCATATTGTGACCTCTCATCATCTACCCCTCATATTGTGGCCCTTCTCATCTCCTCCTCATATTGCGGCATCTCAGCCTTCCCCCACTCATATTGTGGCCCCTTATGTCCCCTAATATTGTGACCTTTTATTTTGTGGCCCCTCATTTTGTGCCTTCTCATACCCCTTATATTTTGGGCCCTCATACCCTCTTATGTTGTGGACCCTCATACCAAACTATATTGTTGACCCCACTCTGTATTCTTTCCTTGTTTTAAATTACCCTATATATTCGAGTATAAGCCGACCTGTGTATAAGCCGAGACCCCTAATTTTACCACCAAAAACTGGGAAAAACTATTGACTCGCGTATAAGCCGAGGGTGGGAAATGCATCGGTCACAGCCCCCCCAGTACGTAGCCAGCAAGCCCCCAGTAGTATATACTCAGCCAGCTCCCAGTAGTATACAGCCAGCCCCTGTAGTATACAGCCTTCCAGCCCCATGTAGTATACAGCCAGAAAGCCCTCCAGTAGTATACAGCCACCCCCTAGTAGTATACAGCCAGCTAGCCCCATGTAGTATACATCCTGCCAGCCCCCAGTAGTATACAGCAAGCCAGCCCCTAGTAGTATACAGCCAGCCTGCCCCCATGTAGTATACAGCCCGCCAGCCCCCAGTAGTATACAGCCTGCCAGCCACTAGAAGTATTCAGCCTGCCAGCCTCCAGTAGTATACAGCATGCCAGACCCCAGTAGTATACAGCCTGCCAGCCCCCAGTAGTATACAGCCTGCCAGGGGAGTATAAGCTGAGGGGACAAACTTGGCTTATACACGAGTATATACGGTAATTGAAAAAAAAAATAGAAACACAACATACTTACCCCAGCAGCTGTCTTATTTTCATCATCCTCTGTGCTGTGAAGCCAGCAGACGTGATGACATCACATGGCGCTAGCAGTTTTTTGGTATTGTGAAATAATCACAATGCATGGAAAAGCATGCAGGGGGTGCAGCGGGTGGTGGAGTGGGCCAGCACGGGGTGTTCCAGCCCTGCACATGCACAACTGCAATTTTCTGCGACTGTGCAGAACTTAATGGTCACCAACAATAGCGCTAAAAGGGCTTGTAAAATCATAAATACATTGGGAACAATTATGAAAACAATTATTTCATACTGTGAATGCTGTCCAAGTCCTATTAAACAGAATGCAGACAAACCTAGCGGTGGCTGCCACATAATACTACTGATGGTATATAGCTGTTTCAGCAGTATACAAAAATAAATTGAGAAACACAATATTTGAATTGAATATCTTACCGTATGTTGTCAATTTCAATCAAAATATTTATTTAAATAACATTTGTGAATAAGCTTATAGCTGTAGCTACCCAGAGCTGTATACTGTTGCATGCTTTTTGTGGAAGCATTACAAAGATATTTTCCATTTAAACAGTTTGACTAGGAAATGTATCTAGTGGTCTAGGCATTTTTCCTTGTCAGCCTCTCTGATGTGATCACCTCTGACTGCTAGAGATGGTTCTGAAATATTTCCCATGGTTTCTCGAGTTGGCTAACACTAAAAATCACCAGTTATATTCCGAGACATTTAGCAAATTTTTGTTTTTGTTGTCATAGTTTTCCGGCAGGTCAAAAAGAAAACAACAGGGCTGAGGCTGCATTAAACTCTTAAACCTTTCCTCCATTAAAGCATTATCACTTTGACTGTAACCCAGATTGACCTCGCCAGTTGTGTTCTAGTCTGTAATACTGACTTGGTAGCTGGGTAGAGAATAAGCTTACTTTGTACAAAACATCCAATCACAGGCCACAACCAAGAAGAAAACAACATGTCACACTGTATCTGTGTAGAAAACCAGGAATGTCTGGTAGTAAAAGATGCCATAGGTTAGAGAAAGCCTAGTGGATGAGGACAGACGGCTTTGGATTGAAGCTAATGTTATCACATTTTGTAAACAACTTGACAGTAAGCTCCAGGGAATCATTGCAATAAATATAAGCCCATGTGCATTTACATGAATCCAGATAATGAATATTATACTACATTCGTAGACCAACTGGAAAGCTCAAAAAGGAAATTATCATTTTGGAACATTAAGAGTATTTTATTTTCAGGACAAAAATTTGTTTTCCTGGTTGAAGACAGATATTCAAAAACATCCAGATCCACTGCTATATGTAAACAGGCAGTCCCCGGGTTACATACAAGATAGGGTCTGTAGGTTTGTTCTTAAGTTGAATTTGTATGTAAGTCATAACTGTATAATTGTAAACCCAGCCAAAATTTTTTGGGTCTCTGTCACAATTGTATTTTAAAAATGTTGGGTTGTCATAAGAACCAGGATTAAAACTAAAGCTTCATTGCTGACATCATTTATAACTAACTGTTATAGCTGTTTTATTGTAGCCTAGGACTAAAGTACAGTAAATAACCAAAATCCAGAGGTCCGTTTGTAACTAGGGGTCGTCTGTAAGTCGGGTGTTCTTAAGTAGGGGACTGCCTGTATTATATAAAATGTTTTTTCTATGATTACGGTAGGTAAAATAATTCTATATTAATACAAGAAGGTACTAGCTAGATGCCTTCTCTCATTACACAGCATACGTTTTCTTATCTTTAACTCTTTTTTTGTGCAGAGTGGGAGGATCAACACAGGATCCAATTTTGTTGGATTAGTTATTGTCACATAATTCGGTGGGATGTTTATAAATAAAGCAGGGTCTCTGAGCATAATTTTTACTCAATTACACTGGGTTTTACATTTGCACATTACTCAAGCACATCTAACCATTTTCTTGAACTTGGTCAAAATGTCCATTTGGAAAACAATTTGTAAACTTTCTTTATTTTTATATAGTGACCAAATTATTTGTTATTACAAAAAAAAGAAATCCTACAGAGAAAAAAAATATGGATATATTATACAGTTATACCATGTTTTAGTAATTATATTGATATGTTATTTAATATGTCTCCTAGCACAATATTTTTTCTAATTTGTTTTCACAGATTAAGCAAACAGAAAACAGAGGATTTTTAAGCGTTGTATCATCAAGCATAATAGCTTTTCTAGGCATAGCCTGATTACACCAGCTTTCCTATCTATATGACAAAGGTTCTTAGATGTTAAACCTCATAAGCATGTGAAAAAAAATTGTAAACATCAGCCTCATTGTCTGGAAACACCACAATTATTTCACCAGACGTAATCTTTTAATCTGGAGATTCCGGGCACTTCTGATTACTTGGTTGAACCAGGAATGGTTTAATAATATTCCTACAGTTGTTTTCATGCAAGTTCCCTGTGCTAGTTAATGGTAGCTCTTCTATCACACATGATTTTGTAAAAGTTAATAAACAATACAAATTTCCATTTTTTTTATGTTTCTATATCATATCATTATTATGCATATATACTTTTAACTGCTTCACGGTACGGCACAGAGGTACAGGATGAGCCCGCTTCATAAAGAGGTGGTGTTGGCTACAAATTGCAGCAAACATCCACCGCTAACACCCGCAATCGTTGCTAGTACTAATCACAAGTACTAACCAGCAGCATTTAAAAGTCAACAGCATGTGGGCACTGCCGTCTTTGTTATGCTATCTCTGGACGTCCTTGGGGAGCTGCGATCGGTTTCCATGACAGCCTTGGGTCTTTGTCAGACCCGAGGATGCATGGTTTCTGAAGATTCAGTGACCAGAAGCTCATTATAATGAATACTATGTGAAAATGCTATGTACTGCAATACAGTAGTATTGCACTTTATAGTAGCAAGGATCAGACCATGTAGAATTAAAGTACCCTAAAAGGTCTAAAAATAGTAGTAAAAAGAAAAGTTTACTGATATAAAATGTAAAAAACAGTAAATATCACAAATATTTCCACAAATATTTTAGGTATCACTGCGTCTCAAAAATCCTATTACGGTAATCAAAATATAAAGATGTTTACTCCAGGTGGTGAAACTCAAAATTATTATTATTTTTAGAGCACCATTAATTCCATGGTGCTGTACATTCAGTAAGGGGTTCACATACATTACATTAAGAAAAAAACAAATGCAAGTACAAAATACAAAACTACAGTGACAAGTGAGGAGGAGGACTCTGCCTGTCAGGACTCACAATCTCGACGGGGGAAGATGGAGACATGAGGTGAGGGAGCAGTGCAGTTAATGGGGCAGATTTACTTATCCGGTCCATTCTCGATCCAGCGTTGCGTTCTCTGTGGAGGATCGGGTCCGGACGGGATTCACTAAGGCAGTTCCTCCGACGTCCACCAGGTGTCGCTGCTGCGCTGAAGTTCATCGGAATTCACTGAACTTCACCGCCCTCCGCTTGGGTGCAGGTAAGCGCGTGTCAAGCGACACCTTTTTTTTAAAAAAAACACGCTGGTTTTTCCGGATCCTTTGGGTTTTTTTACAGCCACGCCCCCCGATTTCCGTCGCGTGCATGCCGGCGCCGATGCGCCACAATCTGATCGCGTGCGCCAAAATCCCGGGGTAATTCAGGGAAATCGGCGCAAATTGTAACTATTCGGATAACACGTCGGGAAACCGCGAATCGGGCCCTTAGTAAATGACCCTTACTGTGTGTTGTAAGCGAACATGAACAGTTGGGTTTTCAGGTTACATTTGAAGGTTTGAAAAGTGGGGGAGAGTCTGACACATTTTGGTAGAGAGTTCCAGAGTATGGGAGATGCACTGGAGAAGTCCTGGATGTGATTGTGGGAAGAGAGGATGGTAATAGAGTGAAGTTGAAGGGCCTGTGAGGGACGGAGATTACGTGTGGGGTGGTATTGGTTGATTAGTTCAGAGATATATGGAGGGGACATGTTATGGATGGTTTTGTAGGTCATGGTTAATATTTTAAATTGAATTTGCAGTGCAATGGGTACTCAGTGGAGAGACTGGCAGAGAGGAAACTAATCGAAAATAGCGTCCAAATTTCCGAAACATAAAAAATGTAATAAAAAGTGATCAAAAGGTTGCACCGTGCTCAAAATAGTAATGAAAATGTCAGGTCATTTTGCAGAAAAAGTACTCCTTACATAGAATTATGAAAAAAAATTGGCATCAGAAGATGGAGAAACTATTTTTTTTCTTACACATTTGTTTACTTCTTGTAAATGTATTTAAACACAATAACAACTATATAAATTTGATATCACTGTGATTGTACTGAACCCAATAATAAAGTAGATGTATCATTTGGAGCGCAAGGTGAAAGTTGTGAAAACTGAGCCCACAAGAAAGTGACGCAAATGCGTTTTTTTGCCCAATTTTACCACATTTGGATTTTTTCCAGCTTCCAAGTACATGGTATGGAATAATATATAATGTCACTGAAAAGTAAAATTTGTTATGCAGAAAATAAACCCTCACACAGCACTATACACAGAAAAATGAAAAAGTTATGGATTTATAAAGGTGGAGAGTGAAAAATAAAAAAAAAACCCTGCATGTGAAAAAGTCTGAAACAACTGAAAATATGTCTTATGTTCTAGGTTCTTCAAAGATGTTCCCTGTCAGGTTTAATAAGTGGGATTTCTTGCCTTATAAATGGGGTTGGGACAGACAGTTGTGTTGTGCAGAATCAGGTGGATACACAGCTTATACTCCTACTGAATACTGTTTGTATTTGTATTATGGCACGAAAAAAAGCTAAGTATAAAATAACAAGTGGCCATAATTATTTTAAGAATTTTGGAAAACTTTGAATGTGTCCCCAACTGCAGTTGCAATCAAGCGCTACAAAGAAACTGGTTCAGATGAGGACCACCCAAGGAAAGGACTAAGAGTCACCTCAGCTGCGGAGGATAAGTTCATCCGAGTAACCAGCCTCAGAAATTGCAGGTTAACAGCAGCTCAGATTAGAGACCCGGTCACTGACGCACAGAGGTCTAGCAGCAGACACATCTCTACAACAACTGTTAAGAGGAGACTGTGTGCAGCAACCTTGTCACGGGTGGTCCCGCGACCCGCATCGCGGGTCGCGGGCTCACCCGTGCCGCCCTGCCCCCGCCAGCGCGCCGCCAGCGCATATTACCCGTCCTGGCTCGCTCCCCTCCGCTGTGCGCGCGCGTCCCCGACTGCTAGGGCGCGCGTGCGGCACCTTCTCCAAATTTAAAGGGCCAGCACGCCATTAATTGGCGCTGGCCATATTGCCAAAATCTTTATAAGCCTGCCTCTTCCTGTTACCTTTGCCGGATCTTTGTGCCTCATAGCCTTAGAGAAAGCTTACTTGCGATTATTCCTGCGTTCCTGTGTATTCCTGCGTTCCTGTGTATACCTGCATTCCTGTGTATTCCTGCGTTCCTGTGTATTCCTGCGTTCCTGTGTATTCCTGCGTGTTCCCGCTCCTGTGTCCTGTGTTACCCGAGTTCCTCCGTGTTGCTGTGTTCCGTGTGCCTGTGTTCCCGTTCCCACCTGCCTGGACCTCCTGTTGCTGACCCCAGACTTGGACCTGACGTTGCATCTCTGCCGCCTGCCCTGACCCTGTGCCTGGACCTGTCTACGAGATTGTCATCCGCTAAGGTACCTCGACCTCGGCTGCCACCGTGGGCTAGTCACACCTGGGAACGACCTAGTGGTATCCTGCCGCAGCAAGTCCAACCCGCTTTGCGGCGGGCTCTGGTGAATACCAGGTGCCGCTAGGCTCCGGTTCCGGGTGTTGGTTAGTTACATTTCCCGCGGTGGTCCAGAGGATCCACTGATCCTAACAAACCTCCATGGTAAAATAGTTTCTAGGAAACCACTGATAAGGACAGGCAACAAGCAGAAGAGACTTGTGTGGGCTAAAGAACACAAAAAAATGGGCATTAGATCCCCATAAATCTGTGTTTTGGTCTGATGAGTCCAAATTTGAGATCTTTGGTTCCAACCACCATACCTTTATGGGACACAGAAAAGGTAAGCGAATGGACTCTACATGCCTGGTTCCCACAGTGAAGCATGGAGGATGAGGGGGCTTTGCTGATGGCACTGGTGGGGATTTATTCAAAATTGAAGGTATACTGAACCAGCATGGTTACCACAGCATCTTACGACGACATGCTATTCCTTCTGGTTTGTGTTTTGATTTAATAATAAATAATTATAATAATTCTTTATTTATATAGTTCATACAGATTACACAGCGCTGCACAGAGCTTGTCCCTGTCCCCATGGCGCTCTGAATCCAAGAAAACTACCAGTATGTTTTGGAGTGTGGGAGGAAACCGTAGGACGCAGAGAGAACGTACAAACTCTTTGCAGATGTTGATCTAGATGGGACTAGTTGAGCCATCATTTATTTTTCAACAGCACAATGACCCCAAACACATCTCCAGTCTGTGTAAGGGTATTTGACCAAGAAGGAGAGTGATGGGGTGCTAAGCCAGATGACCTGACCTCCACAATCACTAGACCTGACCCCAATCGAAATGGTTTGTGGTGAGCTGGATAAAGAGCTAAGCATCTCTGGGAACTCCTTGAAGACTGTTGGAAGACCATTTCAGGTGACAACCTCTTGAAGGTCATCAAGTGAATGCCAAGAGTGTGCAAAGCAGTAATCAAAGCAGAAGGTGACTTTGAAGAACCTTGAATACAAGACATATTTTCAGTTGTTTCAAACTTTTTTTGTTAATAATATAATTACACATGTGTTAATTCCTCCAGTTTTTGTAACTTTAATCCCCCAAAAATCTAAAAATTGTAAAAGGTCCCTTAACTATTTTATTTTTAACTATCCCTATGTGTAAAAAAAAATTGCAGAAAAAGTTTTGAATCTCCCAAAGCAGTCCTGCGTGCGCCCTAGGAGATAGCAGCCCAGAAGCAGGTTTCACAGAGATCACCAGAATTTAGAAACAAACTGAACCCCCCCAGTCAGAAACGATGTGCTTGGGAAGTCCATGGAGCCAGAAGATGTGAAGGAAGAACAGACTGGCAAGACGTGGAGCAGCAACAGACCTTGTAGAGGAACAGGAACAAAATGGACATTTTGGAAAACCGGTCAGTTACCACCCAGATGACTGTATTACTGGTACTGACTGTATTAGTGGTACTAGCCAACACCAGGGACCGGAGTCTAAGTGGCACCTGGTCTTCACCAGAGCCCGCCGCAAAGCGGGATGGTCTTGCTGCAGCAGGGTACCACCAGGTCGTTCGACAGGTGCGACTAGTCCGCATTGGCAGTTGAGGTCAAGGTACCTTAGCAGAAAACAGTCTCGTGGTCAGTTCGAGGCACAGGGTCAGGGCAGGTGGCAGAGATGCAACGTCAAGTCCAATCCGGGATCAGCAACGGGAGGTCCAGGCAGATGCGAACGGGAACACAGAAACGCAGGAGACAGGAACTCAGGAGCAGGAACACACGGGGACTCAGGAGCAGGAACATACAGGAACATGGCAACACAGGAACACAGGACTCAGGAGCAAGAACACACAGGAATGCAGGAATATCGCTGGGGAGCTTTCTCTCAGGCGTAGACACAAAGATCCGGCAGGGAAGGAAGGGAGGTTCTGGTAAATAAAGGTGGAGGTGTTCAGCCAGTGCACCAATCAGCGGTGCGCAGGCCCTTTAAATTTCCTACAGCCGGCGTGCAGGCTCCTTAGGAGGCAGCATTCCGCTGGGGAGCAGGAAGTGTCCGAGAGGTAAGTCCGGAGGGGCAGGAAGCAGCGGGGGCACACAGAGGGACATGGGTGTGCCTGCGAACCCAGAATGGGATTGCGGGAGCACCGGTGACATCCTTGACCAGATGAGGCCACCAATAGAAACGGGAAATGAGGGCGACAGAGCGTAGCACCCCAGGATGCCCAGCCACATGTGGGCAATGTTCCCAAGTCAATATCTTCTTCCGAAGAACATGTCGGACATTGGTCTTGCCAGAGGGTAGCTGCCGAAGGTCCACTGGAGCGACCGCAACCAGTCGCTCATGAGGGATGACAAGCCGAGGAGCCAATTCTTCCCCGAACGTGAGGTATGACTTAGAACTCACGCTAGAGCTTGAAACACGTAACACATGACCTCCATTCCATCATGATGGACTAATAAGTTTTTTTGAAAGAAAGATTTTAACAAGATGAAATAAAGAATTTGGAATTTTACTCGCTATTTTTCAATGTGCCAGTGCTGGAATCTTTTTACTCTTTTCTGATTCATGTCGCTGTACCCGGACCAGCCTTTGCTCACACTCCCCCAAAGCCTACCAGCCTACACTCCCCCAAAGAAAACAATATATGAACTAGCCACAAGCGGGTGAGCAGGAATTTCAATACCATATTTTTCTATTGCATTTTGTAGGCAGCAGAGGAGCATAATAGGATGGTGAACTCCGTCGGACCTCGGCACGGCAGCGACACCTGGTGGACATCGGGCACACGACCTTAGTAAATCGCCGGAAGACCCGAATGCTTGTCGGAGAACGCGCCGCTGGATTGCGTCAGGACCGGGTAAGTAAATGTGCCCCATTGTAGATTAAAAGCACAACTACAGGAATGCTATTCTCAGTAAATATCTCCCTATTATGTGTGGGAGTTGGGGTAGATTGAGGGATATAGGTTTCCTATTCAGCTACAATTTAGATTAATGGGGTATTCCCACGAAGAAAAAATTCAAAAGACAAAATAATTTGATGTTATGAAAAAATTCTAATGTTTCACAGATATATTTATAACATGTTTACATCAGTTTTTAATATGTGCAGCTTGGTTTCCCATGGACCATAAACTCACCATGAATATGGTCGCACAAATTCCACTGTCGGATTGGATTCCCTCATGTGAACACGCCCATCAGAGAAGCCTGGGTCAAGCAGAGTGATAAAGGACAGCGCTTCATGGGAGCTTGAAAGTGCAATAGTAGTCAGGGCCGATTCTAGCCTTTTTGCTGCCGAAAATTCAAATGGCTCCCCCCCCTCCCCAACGCTGTATACACATGCCTATTTAAATGTCCAATTCCGCGCTCTTTGTATATAGACAATCACACACATACCCACATTTATCAATTGTTTACCTCCGGAGATCAGTATTTTCTCCCACTCCAGGAGGTGGAGCATACAGCTCACGCCAAGACCGGAGGTGCAGCACAGCCACCATCCCCCTGCTCCCCCTTCTTCTCTGACATGCAGAGTTTGAACAGGGGAAGAATAAGTGGCAGCTATTTGTCCTAACTTTTCCACAGTGGCCTGCTCTGTAGAGTATGGGCTAGATACCGCTAAAAGCTCTTCTCTTTCATTCGGGACAGGAGAAGGTCACATGACCTGCTACGGTCAGTTAACCCCTTGAGGACTAAGCCTATTTTGACCTTATAGACACATACAGAGTTTTCAACTCTTTAATATACCAGCTGATTTTTTGTGACACATTAAACTTCATGTTAATTGAAACATTTGAGTAGTATATTTAAAAAAATGAAAAATAGCAAAACTTTGTAAAAATTAGCTCTTTTTTAAACTTTTGAACTTATATAATTTTGGAACAAATTGTCATAACACAAAAATCAATTAATAAATAACATTCACCATATGTCTGCTTTGTGTTGGCAACATTTTTAAAATTCTTTTGTATCTGTAGGATGTTAGAAGGCTTTTATGTTTAGTAGCTGTCAAGGGTACTCCTGCGATAATTGTCGCTGCCCGGCAACCCGTTCCATTTCATTTCTAGCCCATTCCTGTGTCCTCTGCTCGATCTTCGTGCCTTGTGCCCTAGAGAAAGCTTTGTTCCATGCCCTTTGCTGTTATTGTGATTTCCTGTTGTGACCCCAGTTCCGTTCTTGACTATGCTCTTCCGATGCCTGCCTTGACCACTTGCTAAGTCCCCGCCTCTGATTCCGTTCTGCCCATCCTGACCTCCTGCCTGTCCCCGACTACGATTTTGCTCAATGTCTTTGTACCTCGCCTTGAATGCCACCACGGACAAAGTTGCACCTGTGGAACGACCTGGTGGTACCACGCAACAGCAAGTACAACCCGGTGAAAACTTAGATACCTCTTAGATTCCGGTCCCAGGTGTCGGCTTCGAAATAGTCTGCGGTGGTCTAGTGGGTCCACTACCCCTGGAGCCTGACAGTAGCTATTTTCAAGAAAATTTCTAAATTCATTTTATTAAGGGCAATTTCATTTCTCAAGTAATTTTAATGGACCTAAACAACAGAAAACACATAAATTACACGTCTTTAAGGAGCTTTAGGTTTTCTTCAAAGTTAAATGTAGAGGAAAGCACAGATGGGAGAGGTATGCAGCTGGGCAGTGAAGGGGGATAATTGTATGTGGTGTGGTGTGATTTATGGTGTGGAGGTTCACTGTAGGCATCTGATCTTCTTTCTTTGTGAAGGAGAATGAGGAGATCAGATACTGATAGTGGAAGTTCAGAGGGGGAAAGCCTGCTTTTTGCTGGGATTTGTCAGTCTGTACTAAATGACCAATCACAGCAATCAATATATGGCACCTGCATATACTGCATTCATGTATAGTTCCCTATATATAAGGGATATTATATAGCAGTGCAGTATATGGTAGTACTGTATATATGAAGGATATTTTATAGCAGTGTAGTGTATGGTTTATATGGTTTATATATACATCACCACCAAATACTGTATATGGTGATGTATATATAAAGGGTGGTGATGTATATATGAAGGGTATTATATAGCAGTGAAGTATATGGAATTATGGAAATGAAGTAAGGGATGTTAAAAACACCAGGAATAGTGTTTTTCCACTTTCCAGGCAAGATTCATCTTAAGGAGACAGTTTAAAACTACAGTGGGGGTAATTTATCAATAGGCGACTCCCTGTGACAGTTCATGTCTGTCTTCGGAAATCTGCTGCAGTCAGATTCATTAAAATGGCTTTTGACCCTTGAAATCCGCTGGCAGTGTTATTCCACTTTGCAGGTTGTTTGCAACAGTTGCATAAAAAGTCACCAAATACTATCAAATGTCGCAGCACATCGACCAAGACGGGGACTTGCACTAATTTGCGCCAAAATTTGCATCTAAAGTTGTAATTCATTAATGCAGTCCAATTGTGAAAACTAGCCTATGTAAATAATGACATTGGTGTGAGCTGGGTCTATGTCATAGGGCAGTGATGGCAAACCTTTTAGAGACTGAGTGTCCACACTACAACCAAAACCCACTTGTTTTTCGCAAAGTGCCAGCAAAGCAATTTAAGTAGTAATTTATTGCTACATGTTCTACCACAACTTTCCCTTGTATTGGCCTCTTGAGGATAACAATACAGTTGACCCAAGAAGGGCAAATTTGGACTATAATTTTAGCTTCTCTCCAGGGTTCCCCTGTACAGAAAGAGACAACAAGCCAGCAGCCCACCAATGAGTCTGCCCCCTTCCACATGCTTTCCTTCTTCCGTCTCCCAAAACCCAAATGTATTTGCACAGAAATCCTACATTTGCCGGTATGAGTAAAAATTAAAGTATATTTAGTCTAAAAAGTGTTGATTGTTATATTGCGGCATATAATGTTATGCGTCGATAGTAAGGCCAGTCTTAGCAGCCTAGTAGTGTAGAGTATTAAATAACTATAGATAAGTAAGCTAAATCTCGATGAAAACACATGAATAAGGAGTACAGAGACGTTTACTAACAAAAGCGTTACAGAAAGGGCGAAGTATGTTACTAAAAAGCATCGGACGAAGTAAGTATAAAGTATACAGTATATTCGTATATTGTCGGCGAAATCATTATATGTGCAAATTGCCAAAATGAAAATGAAGCGACGAAGGTAAAGGGACATTATCGGCGACACCCGTAGGGCAAGTCTGGAGACTAAGCCCCTGAGCAGAGGTCCACCTTCCAGACTCGGCTCCATCTGTACCAGCCCAGCATGAAGTTGCTACCAGGCTGCGAGCCACTCTTCCTACGGACCAGCTATCTCCTTCCAGCTTTCCAGTCTGCTGAATACGGCTGCTAATGTTTGGCCGTTGCCTGCCATTTGAAGTTGAATAAAGAACTGTAAGTTGTTTTGCACAACGTGCCTCTGTGTAATCCCTGGATAAGGCTGTTTCACCATCATCGGCTTCCCATCCTCCATCATCCAGGGACTCCTATGTACACTTCAGGGGTTGCCCCAGGGATAAACCGGTTGCATCCACCTCTTCAACCATATTTCTTGCACACACCACCTGCTGGAGACCTGCCAGGCTGTAGGCCCGCCCACCGGTCCCAATACCAAGCACCGTGACCATAGCGTGCCCAAGGCCGCATAAGCCAGCCACTCCAGTATTCAGTGCCCTGGCTGTCTACAGCCACTGAAGAAAGGCTAGGCCCCGGTGGGGGATGTTGCACATATATAACAATCCAGTATATAATTTGCTTTATATACTTGATTGCTTACAGAACGTCCTGTAATTGCTATTTATATTGTGCCACTTTCATAAAATAGATCAGCATGTGTTTTGTGAATGTACGCTGGATACATAAGATGTAGTAAATGCCAGAAGCCGTCATAAATGATTGGAAATAAAACACATTAACTCGGCCAATTTCCGATTATTGCCGCAGTTGTTGATTAATGTTCTTTGGAATTTTTGCAAACATTTTCATTTCATTGTTTTATTTTTGTGCAGACAACATACATATGTTTACAACAATGAATTGGCTATGAAAATGATTGACTGTGCTCAAACTTAATACTTAATACGTTAGGTTGGATTTATTTTAGGCATGCATCGGAAATGTCAATAAGTCTTCTCCTTCTGGAATGAGCATAGCCTGATTCTCTCATGAATGAAGCCATGAGTCTAACATAGCATTGAGTGTGTTTAAAAGTATTTTTTTCCGGGGCTATGATTACACAGCTGGGTTATGTGTTTAATGGTTTCCAATGAAAACAACGAATAATGTGTACCATTCAGAAGTGGGAATTTCAGTATTAAATTCTGCAGACGCACAAGCCACCTTATAGTAAATTCATACACATTCTTCTATTAGATATAGTAAATATATATTTCTGTCATGTAATGTTAGGGCTCCTTCAGTTTTTTTTACTTGTGATTTTTCACTTTTTGCTTTTGGGGGGCATTAGCTGAGCACTAATGTGCTATACAGGACAAATCTCAGAGAATCATCCCCCTCCCCCCTAAGGTTATTAAAATATAAACAATGCGCCCTAATTTTTTTTGTTTGGATCAAATAAATTTTTTATTGAAAACCAGCAAAATAGTTTTCCATTTATTAACATTTAACAGTATAAACATTAAACCAAAGACCTCCCAACCCCCCCCCCCCCTTCACCTGCTTGGTGGGTAAAGTGTCAATGTAGCAGACATTTGCATAGAGCTCATGACTGAAGTCTTCCGTCTGGGGGTATAGGTTTCAAGAGAAAGTCCATCCAGGATATCCCTGGTTCCGGTCAGTCTCATATTTCACACCATGTATCTCAGAGCAAACAATAATATACATTTAGTAAAGTACAAAAAAAGTTTTTTGAGCTATCCGCTCACTCACGTGGGCCAGAGAAGGTTGAAATAGAAAATCCTCTGCATAGTCCTGGTGCTTGTGTCTTGTAGAGGGCTTGTCGGAGAGCCACCGATAATCCAAGAAAAAAGTAGAGTATGACCGGCACTCAAAATTTGCTAAAACATCTTCTTTTATTTCATATTCTTTAAAAGAGGAGAGTCACATTGTGCATCCTGAGGGACCTACGCGTTTCGAATGTAAGTATCTAGTTCTTATTCATGGTCTAGGGGAATGAAACAATGCTCAGTTTAAAAATACAAACATCAGGTGTGAGGAAAGCTAAGTAATGAGCGCATGCACAGAGTAACGGGAATGCCGTACTGGCACAGGTAACACTCTTTAATGCATAACAGCAGAGAAATAATTATATACATAAGTATTGAAGGGCAGTGAGAAATAATAGCAAGAAAAGATAAAGTATGGAAACATATTGATTAGTATAAATACATAGTGTCCGTTTTGTTATTGAGTCCTTTAGGCATGCACGTTCACAGTTGTAAGATCCATAGCATTTCTCGGTTCCGGTGCTTCTGGGTCCTATCTCCTCCTCTTCTAGGAGCGGTAACTCTTTCAATTCCAGTGACTGCCAGACTAGTAAGATCTCCTGCATGTACATTGAGAAAATGTCTCAAAAGACCCAATATATTTTTATCGATCTGTTTAGTTCCATCAGTGACATGTTCTGAAATTCTCTTTTTTAAAGTGCGAATTGTACTGCCCACATACTGGATCTTGCAAGTCACACATTCCGCCAGACACACCACAAATTTGGTATTACAATTGATGAAGGTTTTAATGTTCCATATTTTGTTTGTCTCCATACTGGTAAACATGTTGGTGTTACGCATATGGCAGCAGTTGTTGCATCTATTGCCCACACATTTGTGGGAGCCTTTAGTGCTTAGCCACCTATGATGGACTTTGTTTTTCTCTGAAATATACATCAATGGAGATACCACATTACCAATGGTATATGCTCTACGGGATATAAAGTGATATATTTACACTAATCAATATGTTTCCATACTTTCTCTTTTCTTGCTATTATTTCTAGCTGCCCTTAAATATTTATGTATATAAATATTTCTCTGCTGTTATGCATTATAGAGTGTTACCTGTGCCAGTACGGGATTCCCGTTACTCTGCGCATGCGCTCATTACTTAGCTTTCCTCACACCTGATGTTTGTCTTTTTAAACTGAGCATTGTTTCATTCCCCTAGACCATGAATAAGAACTAGATACTTACGTTCGAAACGCGTAGGTCCCTCAGGATGTACAATGAGACTCTCCTCTTAAGAATATGAAATAAAAGAAGATGTTTTAGCAAATTTTGAGTGCCGGTCATACTCTACTTTTTTCTTGAATAATATTCATTGACAAAAATCAAACAGTATTGGTAGAAGAACGGTTGCTAATAGTCTGTGAGTCATAGACCTCCGCATATATTATCCATCACATTATCTTTTAATATGATAGCCATTACCTTACGGTGCCTCTAATTATTCTATCTCTAGTAGGAGTTAGAGGAGCTAATCCTGGGGCATCAAGCCATGGACCCCACATGGCATCAAATTTTTTCAGTGAGTTTCGTTTTTGGTAAACAAACTTATCTAATTGTAACAAAATATTGACCCTAGAAATAAATTCAGAAATTTGTGGTGGCTCAGTATCTTTCCAATGGAAAGCAGTAAGTTTCTTGGCTATATACAGCAGTTGCAGCACTGCCAGTCTATGACTCTCAGACAACAGCACCTCGGACACACAACCTAAGATGCATATAAGAGGATTACGTGTGGTAACTGTAGAGTACGTCCGATCAATCAGATCAAGAACCTCCTGCCAATAGCGACGTAACCTGGGGAAGTTCCACATCAGCTGAATGAGGTCTGCACCACATCTGTCGCATCTTGGCCAGCAATCATCACTTCTGTAACCCATCTTGAACAGCCTGACGGGGGTAAAGTAGACTCTATGTAGCAGATATAGGTTAGATTGTCTCTGCGTCTCACTAACCGATACTTTGGGTGCAGATTCAAGGACCTCCTGCCACTGATCTTCAGCAATGGTAACCACATCCTTCTCCCACTTAGACTTTAATTCAGTAGGGAATTTTTTAATATGAGCGTCTCTTAGATACGAATAATTAATTGAGATTATACCCAGCGTATCCCCTGCTTTATTTATCATATCCACTACTATGTTATGGGCTGACTTCTTAACTGATTGAGAGCGTTCTTGTTGAGTAATTGCATGCCTCACTTGGAGGAATTGATAAAAACATGAGTGTGGAAGATTAAACTCAGAGCGTAACTGTTCGAAGGACTTCATAGTATTATCCTCATATAGTTGGCCTATAGTTGTGATTCCCCTACTTATCCACTGAGGAAACGGAGTGAGCTTACCTAGTTTAGGGTATTGGACATTCGGCCATATGGGAGTATGCGAGATATAGCCCTCCATCCCTAGCAGGCTGTGCATCTTCCACCACAGTTTGTCTCCGCACTTTAGTGTCACAAATTCCCTATCTACAGTTTGGAATAGACCACCTTCTAACGCTTCCAATAAATTGTCCTTGTTTAGGATATGGCAAAGCACTTTTTGGGAGGACAGACCCCCAGCCGTGTCTCCCCACCCACGGAGATGCTGCAGCTGAGCTGCCATAGAATACAGCCACGGATTTGGCAATGATAGACCGCCATCTCTGTAAAGTGGTAAACCTAATCCTCAGGATCCCTTTTTTCCAGAGCAAATCCCGAAAAATACTATTAACCTTGTGGAATAATTTTACCGGGATCCAAATGGGGGAATTATGAAGGAAATATAATAGTTGTGGCATCATAACCATTTTAATGAGATTAGCGCGACCAATCACAGTAAGGGGGAGTTTACACCAGTCCTGTACTTTCATTTGGAACTTACAGATCAGGGGTAAAATATTAATCTCAATAAATTCAGTGGGGTCCGCCGATATTTGGACACCCAGATATTTAAACACCGACACCACTGAGAGACCATGCTCAGCAAGTGGTCTAGGACACACCTGTGGGGATAAGGGCATTACTACTGATTTCATCCAGTTAATAGTAATACCGGATAGAGACCCAAAGGATGTTATTATATCTATTGCCGCATGTAAAGAAGGGGTCCAATCATCTAAAAAGAGCAACAGGTCATCAGCATATAATGCAACTTTCTCCTGGTGTCTTCTGTAATGGAAACCCCTAATGGTTACTGCGGATCGTAGGGCAGCCACCAGAGTCTCCACTGCAACTGCAAATAATAGCAGCGACAGTGGACACCCCTGACGGGTCCCTCTATGCAATGGAAATGGGGGGGAAAGTAGCGAATTTATCTGTAGTCTGGCCATTGGAGAGGAGTATAGTAAACACAGACATGTTAAAAATTTTGGTCCGAATCCAAGTTTTCGCAGTACTGCGAATAGATATGGCCATTCCACACTATCGTATGCTTTGGCCACATCAAAAGACTTGACCGCCGCATCTGGTAAGCGGCTATGGGAGGCTTGAATGTTTAGATATAGCCGGCGTAAGTTGACAGCTGTGGACATATTAGGCATAAATCCTGCTTGATCAGTGTGTGTATAACTGACACTAGACATTCTAGTCGTTAGCATTTTGCGCCCTGATTTTTACCATAAAGTCCCCCACAAAGTAAAAATATGAAAGACATGCATTTATGTATGGAATATAGTATATGCCACACTATCCCACTAAGTAAGCTTAGACATTGTTCCCCCCAAAATTAATTCTAACTTTTACAGTGTCCCCCCTTTAATTAAAATGTACAGTGTCTTTCAAATAATAATAATATTGTGCCTGTCATGAACTATTATGATAGCTATTTACATTTATACTTCACCAGAGCAAAGCTTAGTACAAAAAACAACACCAGTATGGATTTCAATACATAAGTACAGTACTAGAACCGAGCTTTATACAGAAACACAGCACTAGGACCAATTCCCAGTCACACTGCATACTGCCCCCGGTATATAGGTTTCCAGCACACTGCCCCCCAGTATATAGGGAGCGAGCACAATGCAGCTTCACCCTCAATATATACCTATTTAGCACACTGCCCCCAGTATATAGCTATCTAGCACACTGCCCCACCCCCCAGTATATAGGGAGCCAGCATAATGCAGCCAACCCCAGTATATAGGTAGCCCCAGCAGAATGCAGCCTCTACATACCAGTATATAGGTAGCCCCACAAAATGCAGCTCCTCCAAAGTATATCGGTAGCCCCAGCATAATGCAGCCTCCTCAAGCATATAGGTAACCCCAGCACAATGCCACCTCTGCATCCCAAAATATAGGTAGCCACAGCACAATGCAGCCCCCCCAAGTATATCAGTAGCCCCAGCACAATGCTGCCTTCCCCCAGTATATAGGTAGCCCCAGCACATTGCAGCCACTTCCCCGGTATATAGGTAGCCCATGCACACTGCAGTCTCTCCCTCAGTATATAGGTAGCCTCAACACAATGCAGCAACCCCCAGTATATAGCCATCTTTTGGCGCTAATTGCTTTTTCAAACTTTGGTGTACGGAGCTGTGAGTTGTGTCAGATGATGTTTTAAATGCTACCATTTTTAGGACTGTATTGTACATATTTATGGATTTTTTTATATTTTTAAAAATGGCAAAAAAGTTGCACTGTCAACTTTGGGTGCTATTTTTCAAATACAAGGTTAGACGCCAGGAAAAAAGTTTATTATATTTTGATAGATCGGACATTTTGGGATACAGCAATATCTAACATGTTTAGGATTTTTACTGATATATATACACTCCCCGGCCATTTTATTAGGTACACCATGCTAGTAACGGGTTGGACCCCCTTTTGCCTTCAGAACTGCCTCAATTCTTTGTGGCATAGATTCAATAAGGTGCTGGAAGCATTCTTCAGAGATTTTGGTCCATGATGGCATCACACAGTTGCCACAGATTTGTCGGTTGCACATCCATGATGCGAATCTCCCGTTCCACCACATCCCAAAGATGCTCTATTGGATTGAGATCTGGTGACTGTGGAGGCCATTTGAGTACAGTGAACTCATTGTCATGTTCAAGAAACCAGTCTGAGATGATTCCAGCTTTATGACATGGCGCATTATCCTGCTGAAAGTAGCCATCAGATGTTGGGTACATTGTGGTCATAAAGGGATGGACATGGTCAGCAACGATGCTCAATTGGTACCAAGGGGCCCAAAGAGTGCCAAAAAAATATTCCCCACACCATGACACCACCACCAACAACCTGAACCGTTGATACAAGGCAGGATGGATCCATGCTTTCATGTTGTTGACGCCAAATTCTGACCCTACCATCCGAATGTCGCAGCAGAAATCGAGACTCATCAGACCAGGCAACGTTTTTCCAATCTTCTACTGTCCAATTTCGATGAGCTTGTGCAAATTGTAGCCTCAGTTTCCTGTTCTTAGCTGAAAGGAGTGGCACCCAGTGTGGTCTTCTGCTGCTGTAGCCCATCTGCCTCAAAGTTCGACGTACTGTGCATTCATAGATGCTCTTCTGCCTACCTTGGTTGTAACGGGTGGCGATTTGAGTCACTGTTGCCTTTCTATCAGCTCGAACCAGTCTGCCCATTTTCCTCTGACCTCTGGCATCAACAAGGCATTTCCGCCCACAGACTGCCGCTCACTGGATGTTTTTTCTTTTTCGGACCATTCTCTGTAAACACTAGAGATGGTTGTGCGTGAAACTCCCAGTAGATAAGCAGTTTCTGAAATACTCCGACCAGCCCTTCTGGCACCAACAACCATGCCACGTTCAAAGGCACTCAAATCACCTTTCTTCCCCATACTGATGCTCGGTTTGAACTGCAGGATATTGTCTTGACCATGTCTACATGCCTAAATGCACTGAGTTGCCGCCATGTGATTATGTGATTGGCTGATTAGAAATTAAGTGTTAACGAGCAGTTGGACAGGTGTACCTAATAAAGTGGCCGGTGAGTGTATATATATATATATATATATATATATATATATATATATATATATATATATAGATGTCTGTAATGAGCTTTATCCTGGTTCTTATGGCCAGCATCCCTCTGATTGGCGCTGGCTAATCCGGCTCGTACTTATGATCCGGCACCTCCCTTCACTCACTGCCGGATTATTTCCCTGAAGTGAAAGCCCTCCTGTGTTTCCTAGTGTTCCAGCGATCCCAGGATTCCTCCTTGTGTCTGTACTCCAGTGTTCGTCCGAGTTCCTGTAATCCTGTGGCATTCCTGTATTCCTTTGGCGTTCCTGCATTCCTGTGGCGTTCCTGCATTCCTGTGGCGTTCCTGCATTCCTATGGCGTTCCTGCATTCCTGTGGCAGTCCTGCATTCCTGTGGCAGTCCTGCATTCCTGTGGTCTTCCTGCCGAGGTCCTGCCATCTTGCCGAGGTCCTGCCATTTGTTCCAGTGTCCAGCTCCAGTGGTCCGACTGTGTGGTTCCTGTGCCATCCTGTGGTTCCTGTTTCCTGCTTCCCTACCTTGGCTGCCACCGCGGGCCTAGTCTCACCCGTGGAACGAACCTGATGGCTCCCCGCCGTAGCAAGACCATCCCGCTTTGTGGTGGGCTCTGGCAAAGACCAGGGGGCACTTAAACTTCGGTCCCGGGTTGCGGCTACTACCCTCACCCCCCGCGATGGTCAAGAGGGTCCACAGACTCTTTCTACAGAGACTCTCTGACGGTTCACCCAGCCGAACTGTGACACACGTGCTGGCAGGATTTAAATGCCTCCAAACAAACCATGTTTGTTACTGTGGGTGTTTACTGTGTGAGACACTGAAGGGGTTAACTGTGGATGGGCGGTATGTTTCCCCTAGGTTTTGCTATTATGCAAGGCCTTAGTGCTGAGGTTGGGTGTCCAGCACCTTGGACACAGGTGATGGGAGCAGCCCAATCAGTTTTTTTTTTAAAACCGCTCAGCAGAGCTGGAAGTGTTGTCTCTCTCTGGAAGGAGGCTGGAGAGCACACAGCCCTGACCTCTGTGCCTGGAGCAGCCAAGTGATTTTGTATAGTGGTGAGTTAGTGAACACCTGTATAGTTAGCACCCTGACGGGTAGGATTTTTGTTTATTTAATGCCTGAATGTAAAGGCTGTTTTATTTTGCTGCTACAAGAAACGCAGGCGAGACCTGTTTTGGACTGTACTTTGGTGTCACTGTCTTGAACTGCATCACAGCACCCCGCTACCACGGTCTCTACTGGGCCAAATTCCCACATATGGTGCTTCAAATTGCGGGCAGTTCAAAAGACACACACCTGAAAGGCTCGCTACGTCCTGCAACATTGCATGGCCTGGGTGAAAGCAGCAGGCAAATTGCAGGATAAAGCCAAGATGGAGGACTTTATTAAATACCTGCAAGAGGAGGCCAGAGCTAATCGGCAGCAGCAGCAGGAGGAGGCCAGAGCTACTCGGCTGCAGCAGCAGGAAGAGTCCCAGGCTAATCGACAGCTGCAGCAAGCCATGCTCCAGCAGCAGGAGGAGAGGTTCCGCCAGCAGCAGGAAGAGTCCCAGGCTAATCGACAGCTGCAGCAAGCCATGCTCCAGCAACAGCAGTAAGAGTCCCGAGCCATGTTCCAGCTGATGATGGAAAAGTTTTCTGGCGTTATGGCAGCACCGCAAGCGACGACTACTGAGGGGTCCCATACTGGTTTGCAAGGGTACCCGGTAGTTCAGCATTCCGCACGGGCTGCAGTGCAGAAGGCTTTACAAAAGATGACGGCGACCGACGACGTGGAGGCTTATCTCACTGTGTTCGAGCGAGTAGCTGAGCGAGAGGAGTTACCAGCTGAGCAGTGGGCAGATGTCCTGGCGCCGTTCCTGACAGGCGAATCGCAGAAGGCCTACTACGACCTGAGTGAAACAGAGGCCCGTGAGTACCCCCAGCTAAAGGCGGAGATTCTGGCTCGTCTTGGGATCACCGTTCAAGTTCGTTCCAGCCGGATCCACCAGTGGGTATACTCTGAAAAACTACCCCCAAGCTCCCAAATGCATGACCTGATCCATCTTGTCCGGAAGTGGCTACAACCCGAGGAATGCACCCCAGCACAGATGGTCGAGAGAGTGGTTCTTGACAAGTTCACCCGTTCTCTGCCCTCTCGGCTCCAGCGGTGGGTTGGACAGGCCGGTCCCACAAATGCTGAGGAACTCGTTTCCCTAGTAGAGAGATATCGGGCTACGGAGGATCTTCTACTTATCCCTCCCACACGAAGCAGTGCCAGTGACAAGGCCATTAAACCATCTGGTAAGACTGCTACTGCAGAAAAAGGGAAACAGGTCAGGTTGGGAGGGGGTACACTGGGGGGCTTGGATACACAGAAACCCAGTGAGGTTCGTGACAGAGGTCACAGTCGTATCCAGTGCTGGCGATGCCATGAAATGGGCCATATTGCTGCCAACTGTCCCCTGTCAGTGGAGCCAATGGACTGCAACCAGACCCGGCGAATGTCACTGTTTGCCCGGCCGGTTCTGGCTGCCGAGTCAGTCACGGATGCAGAACCCCAAGTGTGTATGGTCACAATCGGTGGTCACACGGTGGAAGCCTTGCTAGACTCAGGGAGTCTGGTTACCCTGGTGCGGGGAACTTTGGTTGATCCTGGACTGTACAGTGGGCGTAAAGTGGGAGTGTTGTGTATACATGGGGACACTCGCGAATATCCCACTGCTGTCATCAACCTACATACCCCTTGTGGTACTATTACCCATGAAGTGGGGGTGGTGGGGACCCTGTTTCATGAGGCTATTATCGGCAGAGACTTACCGGTGTTTTGGGACCTCTGGAGACGAAGACCCACCTCAGGTGCTGTTGCAGATAATGGACGTCAGGTATGTCCGGCCTTGGTCCCTGAACCCTTTGAGGCCGATGTACCCACACCAGCAGTAGGGGTGACCCCATGTGATGAATTCTCTCCCCTAGAGGTCCTATCTGGTGAGGTCGAGGGCCACGAGGAGGTGGCCGACATGCCGGACCTTGAGGTTTCCCGTGAGAATTTTGGGGCTGCACAGCTACAGGACCCTACCTTGTTTAAAGCACGGGAGAATGTTAAGGTGATAAATGGGATACTCCAAATACCAGGGGCTGACAAAATATACCCCCGAATGCTGATTGTTGGGGAGCTGTTGTACAGGGTCGACCAGATACGGGGTGAGGAGGTTGAGCAACTTGTAGTACCCCAATCTCACCGTAGGCTGGTGCTAGAGTTGGCACACAAACATGTGCTGGGAGGACACTTAGGTGCTGAGAAGACCCGGGAGAGGATCCTGCAGAGATTTTTCTGGCCCGGGGTGTGGGAGGAGGTAAACCGGTATTGTAGCTCCTGCCCTGAGTGTCAACTTACTGCCCCGGTGTCCCACTTCAGGAGTCCTTTGGTCCCGCTACCAATCATAGAGGTGCCATTTGAACGGATTGCAATGGATCTGGTTGGCCCCATAGTCAAATCCTCAAGGGGGCACCAATACATCCTGGTTATCCTGGACTATGCTACGCGGTATCCCGAGGCGATTCCATTAAGGAACACCTCCTCCAAAAATATTGCTAGGGAGCTGTTCCAGGTATTCTCACGCACAGGCCTCCCCAAGGAAATCTTGACTGACCAGGGTACCCCATTCATGTCTAGGGTAATGAAGGAGATGTGTAAGTTACTGCAGGTTAAACAGCTCCGCACCTCTGTGTATCATCCTCAGACAGATGGCCTAGTCGAGAGGTTTAACAAGACCTTGAAGGGAATGCTAAAGAGGGTGGTCAGCAAGGATGGGAAGGACTGGGATTGTTTGTTGCCCTATTTGATGTTTGCCATACGTGAAGTTCCCCAGTCCTCCACAGGTTTCTCACCCTTTGAGCTGTTATATGGCCGTTCCCCATGTGGGCTTTTGGATATAGCCAAGGAGACCTGGGAACAGGAGAGGACCCCCCACCGTTGTGTGATTGAACACGTCTCCCTTATGCAGGACCGCATAGCGGCGGTAATGCCCCTTGTAAGGGAGCACATGACAAGGGCACACGAGGCCCAGTCTAGGGTCTACAATAGGTCAGCCAGACTCAGGACCTTTAACCCAGGCGACAGAGTGCTAGTTCTGGTGCCCACCGTTGAGAGCAAGTTCTTGGCAAAATGGCAAGGACCATATGAGGTCATGGAGAAAGTAGGGGAGGTAACCTACAAGGTATCTCAGCCGGGGAGGAGGAAACCCGAACAGATATACCACGTGAACCTCCTAAAGTCATGGAGGGAAAGAGAGTCCCTGATGGCCGTGGGAGTAGAAAAAGCGTCTGTCCCCAAGAAGGGGACACCGGAGGTAGGTGTACCCGATGCCAAGGTGCCTGAAGTACGGATCTCGGAGTCCCTCTCCAGGGCCCAGATTCAGGAAGCGAAGGAGTTTGTGCTCCGAAATGTGGATGTGTTCTCTAAGTTACCGGGACGTACTTCAGTCATCAAGCATGATATCATAACCGAACCCCACATCCGGGTACACCAAAAACCCTACCGGGTCCCTGAAGCGCGCCGGCTTGCCATATCCGAAGAAGTCAGGCAGATGTTAGACCTGGGGGTTATCGAGGAGTCTAAAAGTGACTGGTCGAGTCCTATTGTGTTGATTCCCAAACCTGATGGTTCCCTACGGTTCTGCAATGACTTTAGGAAGTTGAACGAGGTGTCCAAATTTGATTCTTATCCCATGCCCAGGGTTGACGAGTTGATAGAACGACTTGGACAGGCTAGATTCTTCTCCACCCTTGACCTGACGAAAGGGTATTGGCAGGTACCCCTTACTGACAGGGCCAAAGAGAAGACCGCTTTTGTTACTCCTGATGGGCTTTTTCAGTACGTGGTACTCCCCTTTGGGCTACATGGGGCTCCCGCCACATTCCAGAGGTTAATGGATCTCGTCCTAAAACCTCACCGGAGATATGCCTCGGCCTACCTGGATGACATCATAGTTTATAGTAACGATTGGGAGAGTCACCTGGCCAAGGTGCAAGCAGTGGTAGACTCCCTGAGGGCAGCAGGGTTGACAGGGAACCCCCAAAAATGTGCACTGGGTCTGGAAGAGGCCCGTTACCTGGGGTACCGTATTGGGCGAGGTGTCATCAAACCCCAAGTAAATAAAGTGGAGGCGATCCAGCAGTGGCCACGACCTATGAGCAGGAAGCAAGTGAGCGCTTTCCTAGGCATAGTGGGCTATTATCGCCGATTTATCCCCGATTTTGCTACCATAGCGGCACCCCTGACTGACCTGACCAAGGGTAGCAGGGCGGTGATGGTAAAGTGGAGTGAAGAGGCTGAGGGGGCGTTTCAGCGACTTAAGACGGTTTTGTGCGAGGGACCGGTACTGATCACCCCTGACTTCACCGAGACCTTTATTGTGCAGACTGACGCTTCGGACGTGGGCTTAGGGGCTGTCCTGTCCCAAGTAGTGGAGGGTGAGGAACATCCCGTGACATTCCTGAGCCGCAAGCTCACACCTCCTGAGAAGAACTATAGCATAGTTGAGAGGGAGTGCTTGGCGATAAAGTGGGCTCTGGAATCCCTGAGGTATTACTTGATAGGGCGACAGTTTACACTGGTGACTGATCACTCTCCCCTCACCTGGATGAGTCAGGCCAAAGAGAGGAACGCCAGGGTCACAAGGTGGTTCCTAATGTTGCAGAATTTCAAATTCACGGTAGAACATCGAGCAGGAAAGCTGCATGGGAATGCCGATGCCCTGTCTCATACCCACTGTCTGATGGCCAAAAGTGTTCGCCCCCACAGGGTCAAACAGAGGGGGAGGGTATGTGAGACACTGAAGGGGTTAACTGTGGATGGGCGGTATGTTTCCCCTAGGTTTTGCTATTATGCAAGGCCTTAGTGCTGAGGTTGGGTGTCCAGCACCTTGGACACAGGTGATGGGAGCAGCCCAAACAGTTTTTTTTTTAAACCGCTCAGCAGAGCTGAGAGTGTTGTCTCTCTCTGGAAGGAGGCTGCAGAGCACACAGCCATGACCTCTGTGCCTGGAGCAGCCAAGTGATTTTGTATAGTGGTGAGTTAGGAGTTAGTGAACACCTGTATAGTTAGCACCCTGCCGGGTAGGATTTTTGTTTATTTAATGCCTGAATGTAAAGGCTGTTTTATTTTGCTGCTACAATAAACGCAGGCTAGACCTGTTTTGGACTGTACTTTGGTGTCACTGTCTTGAACTGCATCACAGCACCCCGCTACCACGGTCTCTACTGGGCCAAATTCCCACAACTGCAATAAGTTGCAAACGCCCACCTTGTATGGAGAGGCCTCAGCCCGTGAGCTCTTTCCATGCACCCGCAGCCAACGTTTGATGGATGTAGAATATCACCATGCTATAACTATATTTGAAATTTAACCGCATAATGCATATTACTTAAAGGAAATCTACCATGAACACTTGCTGGGTTTGTCCCCCCTCTGACAGGATGCACTTTTATGCCCTACATGCCCGTCATGTCACCTGAAAACTATTCTGCACTACAAAAGCTCAATGGCTTCTTCCCTTATGGGCCCCTCCATGTGCCCTAACAGTGGGTTACATCCACATATAGGGTGTCCTCTTAATCGGAAAAAACTGCCCAATATATTCCTTGATGGATAATCTACTTTTATTCAGTTAATGTGGGTAAATTTTGCAGCTAATTTAATGTATTAATGATAAATATTAGTGAATTAGAAATGGTTAACCAGGATGATTTGTATAGGTTTTAGTTCATTAAAATATTTTTTAGAAAGTGTTTTTTTATACTTACATTTACCATAGTAATGGTGTTGTCTAATTTGTCGCCGCCCATTACTTAAGCCAAGGTTTAGTGTTATCCATACCCACCACCACCAGGTGTGCCAGCAAGAGCCAGGTACAATTAATTTTCTATAGATGATTAAGCATATGAGTGGCAGCAAACTGGCATTAGGCTGGGAAATCCCAAGAACCATGGGTTCTCCCACCCAGCGATATGTGGCTGCTGCTTTGCTGCATCCGACTACTTATAAAAAAAATAGCATTTGTTCAATTATTTAAAAAAAAAATGTTGTGGGGTCCCCCATATGCTCTATTAGCAGCCAGATATAATGCAGCAACAGCAGCCTAACATTACTGGGTTGCCCATGGTTACCCCAGTGCCAAGTAACAAACTGGACCAAAGCACCTAACAAACAGCACCGCTTCAGGGCACTTCAACTTTAAATGGCAAACTTCATATGTCCTTAGGCATTTTGTATTGCATCTGCCAGAAGCATACTGTATTATATAAACAACAAAATACTACAAAACAAATACTATGAAAAAAAATGTAAAAGATGAAAGTAATTAAATTATCAAGATGCT
This sequence comes from Engystomops pustulosus, assembly GCF_040894005.1. Classification (NCBI taxonomy): domain Eukaryota; kingdom Metazoa; phylum Chordata; class Amphibia; order Anura; family Leptodactylidae; genus Engystomops; species Engystomops pustulosus. Next base: position 152,961,769 of record NC_092414.1, read on the forward strand.
AGGCAACCCTGCAGTCCAAAATGTCTGATCTATAAAAATATATACATGGTATTTCCCTAACGTGAACATTGTAATCTAATATATAAAGCTGAGTGTATGTGTGAGTTTGTGTGTGTATGTATGTTCGCTAAAGGAATCTGCACCATTGCGTTTACAATCACCAAAGTTTGCACAGTAGCTCTCACCTTGCACTTTCCTAAATACAGTTATTAACCACCATATACAGGAGCAATTGACTGCTGCTGCTGTGGCACTTGGAAGCTGAGCTGTGATTGGTTACAATAGGCAATGAGTATAAGACAGCTAATGTGTGAGGTATTATGAATAGGGATACAGAGATGGGGGAGATTTATCAGAAATGTCTGAGGTAAAACAGTTCCAATTGCCCATGGAAACCAATCAGAGATCTGATGCTTTAATTTTATAAACAGCTGTGCAAAAATGAAACTTGAGCTCTGATTGGTTGCAATGGGCAACAAGAGCAGTTCTGCTCTCAGAATTCTGATAAATCTCCCCATAGACAAAGTGACAGTCACTGAAGGAGACTGTCTCTGACCATCTCCTTCACTGACTGTCTCTCACCGTCTCCTTCAGTGACTGTCACTGATCGTCTCCTTCAGTGACCATCTCTTTCAGTGCCTGTCTCTGACGATCGCTTTCAAAGACTGTCTCTGATTATTTCTTTCAGAGACTGTTTCTGTTTTTTTAACATATGAAAAAAAACACTGCCCGGTATGATCACCTTGCTGCCCTCATTTGACTGGAGCTGCTGACTAATTCTGGAAGCCATCATCTGCACGGCTTCCATAGGCCTCCTTATCTACTTAAACAAACTGGTACTTAGCACATCCAGAGCCAACAGTACTACTGAGAAAAACTATAGTTGTAGATAAAAGACCTTGAGTTTTGTGGCACATATGTGCTTGCCATCCTTAGCCCCAATAAAGTTTGGAAATCAATTCTTCTTCTGAAATCAATCTGCAATTCCCATCACTGTTTGATGATATGTTAAGGTACTCTGGACTACTGTAGCCAGGTCTATCTTTTACACTAGAATTTCATACTCATATCAGGGACATACCCTCTATAGCAGTGGTGGCGAACCTATGGCACAGGTGCCAGAGGTGTCACTCAAATTCCTTTCTGGGGGCACTCAGGCCATCAGAGTTCACCAAACACTGAACCTTCCTACAGTCCCAGGCAATTTAAGAGATTCTGCTCTCAGCGCTAGCTATTTTAAAGTGACACTTTATTGGCTGTTTGGAACGGCAGGAAAAGTGAGAAGGTGACGTCAGAACTGCATTATCTTTGGAGGTCATCCTGCTGGACCCACCATTCTTCCTGTACAGAGAGGCCATGGAGAGAAGCTACAATGATAGTTTGAATTTGCCCTCCTCTTATCAACTGTACTGTTGGCCTTAGGCGCCCGATACGATTGAAAGATGTTGAAGAACGGGGAGCAATAAGTTACTGTATAAAATTCCATGTTGGCACTTCACAGTAAAAAAGTGGATTATGGTTGAAGTTTGGGCACTCGGTCTCTAAAAAGTTCGCCATCACTGCTCTATAGAATATCTCACTGCCGTCCTTGGGAATATAATTTAACATTTCACTGCTGTTTCATCTAAATGGGGCGTGTAATATACCACTGAAGAATCCACAAGGCTAGGTGGCGGAATGAATGGGGAAGCCAGCCCACTCCCCCATTATCCCTTCCTTTATTACATAGTTTGATTTTGTTGATGAACTAATGGTACTGTTGGAAGCTTGGTAGTTATTAAACATTAGCCCACTTAAAGGGAACCCGTCACCACTATTTTCACAAATACAGGTAGTGACAGGTTCCTATAGAGCTCTAGTAACTATCTGACACCCTGCTTGTAGCTAAAAAATATTCCCCTGAGATTCCCATATATTCAACTTTATAGTTTTATCTGGTAACTAAGCATGGCTACAGCGATTTCAGGTGGGCGTGGCCTCCTCGGGCTGAATCCAGCAGCTCCTCCCCATCCCTATCTCTGTATGCTGCTATAATGGCATGTGACCAGGGTGACATCATCACAGGTCCTATAGCTTTTGTAGCATTAGGAACTGTACACTAAGCATATATGTCATGAAATCACAGCATATTTTATCACATGAAATCACAGCAGCCTGCATGCAGATGAGTAGAAGTCCATGGAGGCTGCTGTGATTGTTTTATGTGGTCAGATATGTACATGGGGTACAGTTTTCATATTAAGTAGCTCAAGGACCTTTGATGATGTCACCCTGGTCACATGACATTAGGCCACACCCCCCGTGGACTCGCTCCAAAGCTGCATAGATACCAGGCAAGATTGTAACTCTGATTTTATTGGGATCTGAGGGAAACTACTTTTAGCTACAAGCAGGAGGTCAGATAGTTACTAGAGCTCTATAGGAACCTGCCACTACCTGTATTTGTGAAAATAGTGGTGACGGGTTCCCTTTAAGCACTTTGTGACTTAAAGGGGTATTCTCATTGCAGCAAATTAATGTTATTGTTTGTATGATGAAAAGTCATACAGTTTTCCAATATATGTTCTCTATTAGTTACGGTTTTCTAGATCTCTGCTTGCTGTCATTCTATAAAAAGCTTCTAGGTTTAATTTCAGTGGACAGAAATCTGACCATGGTCACACATGGGCACTCCGCGTTATAACACAAAGCTCTGGTTACTCTCTATGATTACTCTCGAGGAATCAATACGGAAAGCATGTTGGAAAATTGTGTAACTTTTCATTATGCAAACAATAATATTTATTTCCCTTGTAGGTCATGCGGGCCGGGAGTTCCCGGTCTGTCCATGGCCCTGTGAGGTTAAAGACACACGGGCTTCGACAAAATGGAGGCGACACTCATGTTGCGGCCGCCAGTGACAACTTCCGGAGGCATGCCCTAAGTGACACATGCAGTTGCGGAGTCCGGAAACAGGCGCGTGGAGCGGTAATTTAAAAGAGACCATAGTGGGCAAGACTGTGAGAGAGCCGATTCCCTTGGCTGAGAAGCAACACCACATATGAATGGTTGCAAGATGCTTTATAGTTGGCATGAGACAAGACTGGTGGTATCGCTCACCTTGTCTTCTCCGAACAAGCTGTTTTCCAGATGTTCCAAACAATCGGAAAGGGGATTCATCAGAGAATATGACTTTACCCCAGTCCTCAGGAGTCCAATCCCTGTACCTTTTGCAGAATATTAGTCTGTCCCTAATGTTTTTTCTGGAGAGAAGTGGCTTCTTTGCTGCCCTCCCTGACACCAGGCCTTGCTTCAAGAGTCTCCGCCTCACAGTCCATGCAGATGCACTCACACCTGCGTGCTGTCATTCTTGAGCAAGCTCTGCACTGCTGGTAGCCCGATCCCGAAGCTGAAACACTTTTAAGAGACGTTCCTGGCGCTTGCTGGTCCTTCTCCTTGAATTCCTTGAGATTGCGATAGATTGTTGACTGAGGTGCAATCTTTCTAGCTGCGATACTCTTCCCTGTTAGGCCAGTTTTGTGCAGTGCAATGATGACTGCAAGTATTTCTTTAGAGATAACCATGGTTAACAGAAGAGAAACAATGATGCCAAGCACTAGCCTCCTTTTAAAGTGTCCAGTGGTGTGATTCTTACTTAATCATGACAGATTGATCTCCAGCCCTGTCCTCATCAACACCCACACCTGTGTGTTACTGGAGCAATCACTGAAACGATGTTAGCTGCTCCTTTTAAGGCAGGCCTGCAATGAAGTTGAAATGTGTTTTGGGGAAAAAGTTCATTTTCTAGGCAAATATTGATTTTGCAATTAATTGCTGTTAAGCTGATCACTCTTTATAACATTCTGGAGTATATGCAAATTGCCATTATCATTTGTAACATTTGTATCATTGTCAAAACTTTTGGTCATGACTGTGCGCCACAATTCTATATCATGAACAAAGTGCACAAAATAAAATAGTGCCCATTTCCTGAACAGTGCAGGGGGCACCAGATTAATGAAGACCGTGCACCAGTTTTGATTAATCTGGTGCACTCTGCATACTGCACAGGCAAACTGCACATAGTACTGTTTGCAGTAGTTTTGATAAATCCGGGCCACAAACTTTTGTATTCTTTGTTCATCGCAGCTGTGTAAGTTTTTTTGCAGAACAAGCTACTGTTTCATTGATATAATTTTGAGAACCGTATGATCCTTTAAAGAACTTTTTATCCAAATTTTATAGATTTTGTGATAAAGAGAAGATTTGGACATTTGGATTTCACCATTACAAAAATTACAGTATGAGCTATTCAGGGATACATAATATGTTTAGTTATTTTTATTTCTATTCTAGGGAAAGGGAAGTGATTTAAATTTTCAGTTTGAACTATTTTATTTCTTGCAATTTTATTTTCACGTTCATATGATCTCCCCATATGATCTCCCCATATGTACCCCACAATGTTGTTAAGATTGTATGGAAAGGGCACAACCCGTGCCCTTTCCATACAAGCTTAACAACATTGTGGGGTACAATTTGCTGCCAAGGAGTTCAAAAAACTTGCATGCTACAAATTTTGGTTCTCCCTAGAAGTCTACAAATAGGACTTTACTCTACTAGGCAAAATAACTGCACACAGTCAATTGTTGCCCAATATAACTAACATGGTTTGCACCTTGTTGTTGTTAAACTATGGAGGAGATTTATTGCACGATGATAAAGGGCAAGCCCCTGTGTCCCGCTGGATACATCAAGAGGTGTAGACCTCTTTATGTATTTATCCGGCGGTGACTTGGCTATGTTTTGTGCAAATGAAAGCAGGTTTTTAAAATTATGCAGGCAATAATGCCCCGTGCCCACCTCCGTAACCCCCAGATGGCTGCACACAAACATGTTTGGTCCATGTAAACAGGACCGTGTGTTTTTTAGATCCCACGGATTAAGCACAGTGCAGTGGAAGCCCTTGCCTTATAGTCATAAATAATGTAACAAGTCCCTGGCTGCTAGTCTAAAGTGTTGGTGCTGCTGCTTTCTGTAGACCAGATGTCACACCAGATGTTTCCCCCAAAAAATTGGAAAAGCTTAGTGACTCGAGTATAAGCCTAGGGTGGGAAATGCCGCCGGTAGTTTTTAATATAATGTCCAGCAGCCAAAGGTAAGTGACACATGATAAACATGTATGATGTTATGTATCTTCGTTATGGACTCCAATAAAGTTTAAAAAAATATCCAGCAGCTTCCCTTCAGTAATGAAATGTCTACAGCTCAGCCCACCTTTAATGTAATGTCCATTAGAGAGAACCCCTTTAAGCCCTTAATGACTATGCCGTGTACTGGGAAGTGGGAAAAAAAATTCCAAATGCAGTAAAATTTAGGTTTTACAAAGTTTTTAATACATTTATAAAAATTAAAACCTCCTTTACAAAAAACAAATTCTTCATTTTGCCAAGTTCTGGCGCTAATAACTGTTTCATACTTCAGTGTACTTAGTTTTTGCAACTTTTGATAATGTTTTCAATGCTAATATATTTAGGACTATAGTTTTGATCACTTTTAATTAAATTTGTTATATTTTGCAAAATGGCAAAAACAGGGTTAAACATCGCCGGCTTTTTAATGCTGCCGGGAGCTCTGTAGGTGGCGATCGAAGGATTGACACCCAAGATCGGTGCTGGAACCAATGGTATTTGTTACCAGTGAGAACTCCCTTTAAAATTAAATGATTTCAGCAGAGCCCCAATTTAATGAAATGACCACAGCAGAACCCCTATCACTATGACTTCTGGGGGCATCACTGTGACGTCTAGCTACTGGGAACATTACTGTGACTACTGGCTATTTGGGGCACCGCTGTGACTACTGGCTAATGTGGACAGGTACGGGGGCTATTTGGAATAGGCACTGATGGTACTTCAGGCAAGCACTTTTACTACTGGCGGCAGGCTCTCTGACTACTGGGGGCAAGCTATGTGACTACTGGCAAGTGAGGGCAGCCTCTGTAACTACTTGCTAGTTGGGGAAGGCTCTATGACTACTGGCTATTGTGAGTAGACTTAGTGTTTATTAGCTACTGGGGCAGGCATTGTGACTACTGGCTACTAGAGATATCACTGTTACTACTGGGGGACATCTCTGTGACAACTGGTTACTGGGGGAAGGCACTGTGACTACTGGGACCAAGCACTTTGAGTTCTGGCTACTGGAGCATGCACTGGGGCTATTAAGGGCCAGTGTCTGTGACTACTAGTGGCAAGCACTGTTACTACCGGCTATTGGGGGCAAGCACCATGGCTACTGGGGGCAGGCACTGTTACTACTGGATATTGGGGGCAGGTATTGTGACTATTGGAGTTAGGCACTATGACTAATCGGGGCGCTCTACAAATCATGGGAACTTAAAATTTTTGTGTTGCTAAATCTGCAGATAAGATTGTAGCTGCAAGAAGCTGAAATGGCCAAGTAGAAGATGTCAACATTTTGTACACTGAGTTTGGTTCTATTTTTTATCTTCTTTTTTTTTATTAAAAAAAATCTATTTTTATGGATTTGGATGCTAAATTTTCTTACTGAACTGGGTTCTGGTTCTGCATTTCCAGTGTTTACTTAACTGGGTTCTGGTGCTATATTTTTCCTTCTGTTCAAGTTCTGGTGGGCACAGTTTATGTACTGAACTTGGTTTATGTGCTGTATTTACTGTAAGTACTGGGCTTGGTTCTGGTGCTATATTTATGTATAGAACGTGTTTATGAGTCTGAATTTATATATTGCAGCAAACACCCAACAGTAACACCCGTGGTCGGTGCTGGCACCGATGGCTGGTGTTACTCCTGTAAATGCCTCCGGCAAAGCTGGGTGCCGCCATGCTGAATTTGATTGCCGCCCCCTGTGAAGTCACGAGACCCGAGGCTGTCTAATTTTAGCCCATGAATTACAGTGTGCAGTTTGTACATTGTAATAGATGGTGTGTAAAATCCCCATATGCTGCCATACTGTAGTCTTTACTGCCAAACAGACAACATAGGTTTAAAGTACCCTAGGAGGTCTGGGATATAGAAAAACTGACCTAGAAAACCTAGAACTGATATTAATAAACAGTAAAAATCATAAACATGTTAGGTATTGCCACATCCCAAAATATCCGATCTATCAAAATATAATAACATATTTTCCCTGTGTTTAACCCTGTAACGGAAAATACCGCCCGAAGTCGGTTGCCATTTTGCAAAATATAACAAAATTCAATAAAAAGTGATCAAAAGGCTGTACGGTTCCTAAAATGGTAGCATTTAAAATGTAATCAAAAGTCCAACAAATGACACCACCCACAGCTCCGTACACGGAAGTATGAAAAAATTATTAGCACCAGATGACAAGATGACAAGCGCCATAATGAAAACATTATAAAACCTATATAAATTTGATATCACCGTGATCAAACCGACCAAAAGAATAAAGTAGACATATCTCTTGAGGCGCACAGTGAAAGCTGTAAAATCCAGCCCCACAAGAAAACGCCACAAATGCATTTTTTTCACCTATTTCACAGCATGTTCAGTACATGGCATTGAATATTAACCCCTAGGCGCACCAGGACGTTATAGTATGTCCCCGGGGCTAGATACTTAGCGCACGGGGACGTTCTATAACGTCCTGCTTCTGGCACCGGCTCACGAACGGAGCCGGTACCAGAAGCAGCGGCTGTCAGCTGTCTAGTACAGCTGACAGCCTGCGCTAACACCCGCGATCGGAGCCGGAGGTGTAAGGGTGTTTGCGCTGTGGATCGGATCCCCCGTGCCGCTGTCCGGGGGATCCGATCCACTTCTGGGCAGCTCCGAGGTCTGGCATGTGCCCCGGAGCTGCCTGGTCTCCCTGGCAGTCAGACCCCTTCCGGGTCTGACTGCAAACTGTCTGAGCATGCGCCTGCATGCTCAGACAGTTTACACTGCTCTACAATAAAATAGTATTGTAGAGCAGTGTATTGAACTTGAACCAGTGATCAGAGCATCACTGGTTCAAGTTCAAGTATGTATAATTAAAAAAAAGTCAAAAACACTAAAGTTAATACATTAGAATAAATAAAAAATAAATGCATTAAAATATAAGCCCCTAAAATGTCACTTTCCTATAAAAACACTTAATAAAGTATAAAAAACACAAAAACACAAAAAAACCCTGCATATTTGGTATTGCCGCGTCCGTAACAATCTGTATAATAAAACAGAATCGTTACTGGACCCGCACGGTACACGTCGTAGAAAAAAAACGCAAAAACGTTCCAAAAAAAGATTTTTAATTAATACCCTATAAAAAAAATGCTCTAAAAAGTAATTTTAAAAATGTTATGCACTCCAAAATAAGCCCACTAAAAAGAACAACTCTTCTCACCAAAAATAAGCTCCTAACCAGATTTGTCAGCCGAAAAATAAAAAAGTTATGCATATGAAAAGATGGTGATGCTAAAATGAACAAGATTTTCTCCAAATTGGTTTTTATTCAGTACAATTGAATAAAATACGGTACACAAAACCCCCACATATTTGGTATCCCTGCGTCCGTAACAATCTGCATAATAAAACAGAATCATTATTAGATCCGCAAAGTGAACCCCGTAAAAAAAAAAAAAAAAAGCTCCAGAAAAAAGATCATTTTCAATTAATACCCTATAAAAATGCTCTAAAAAGTGATTTAAAAAATTTTATGCACTCCAAAATAAGCCCACTAAAATGAACAACTCTTCTCACAAAAAATAAGCCCCTAACCAGATTTGTCAGCCGAAAAATAAAAAAGTTATGCATATGAAAAGATGGTGATGCTAAAATGAACAAGATTTTCTCCAAATTGGTTTTTATTCAGTACAATTGAATAAAATACACAAAACCCCCACATATTTGGTATCCCTGCGTCCGTAACAATCTGCATAATAAAACAGAATCGTTATTAGATCCGCAAAGTGAACCCCGTAAAAAAACAAAACAAAAAAAAGCTCCAGAAAAAAGATCATTTTCAATTAATTCCCTATAAAAATGCTCTAAAAAGTGATTTAAAAAATGTTATGCACTCTAAAATAAGACCACTAAAAAGAACAATCCTTCTCGCAAAAAATAAACCATTAAACAGATTTGTGAGGCGAAAAATAAAAAAGTTATCCATATGAAAGACGGTGATGCTAAAATTAACAACATTTTTGCCAAATTACTTTTTATTCAGTAAAAATGGGAAAAAATATAAAATCTATATAAATGAGGTCTTTTTGTAATCGTGGCGACCCATAGAATAAAAATAATATACTATTTTTATGGTATGGTAAACGGCCAAAAAAAACCCCATAAAAATCTTCCTGAAAAGTGATGATTTTCATTTCCTCCACCAACAAAGAGTTAATAAAATCTCACCAATTAGCCTATAGATTCCCCCAAATTACGTACCAGAAAAGTGCATCTCATGTGGCAAAAGAAATAAGCCCCTATAGGTCCACATTAAAAAAAAAGAAAAAAATTATAGCCTGTACAATGTGACATAGCAAATCTGATCTGGATGGCGCCTCCTTCCCTTCTATGCCTGGCTGTGCGCCCATACAGCAGGTTACCAGCACATATGGGCAGGGGTGAACCTAGCCTTTCTGCTGCCTGAGGCGAGCTATAAAAAGACGCCCCCCCATATATGTAATATATCAAGGAGTTTCAAGACCAGACACAATCACATTGGTTTAATTTGAAAATAAAGCAATGCAAAATACATAGAGCATCCCACCGTGTACTATATAATAATCACAGCGAGCTACCACAAAGAACAAAATACATACAACAATCCGCCATATAATATAAAATCAATCCATCATGCCACCATATATTATAAAATACATCCGGCGCTCCCCATGTAATATATAATAGGTCCAGTGTGCCGCCATATACCATATAATACATACAGCCTGACGCTATATGCCATATATCATATAATACATACAGCGTGCCGCCATATACCATATAATACATACAGTGTGCCGCCATATACCATATAATACATACAGCGTGCCCCCATATACCATATAATACATACAGTGTGCCGCCATATACCATATAATACATACAGTGTGCCCCCATATACCATATAATACATACAGCGTGCCCCCATATACCATATAATACATACAGTGTGCCGCCATATACCATATAATACATAAAGTGTGCCGCCATATACCATATATTACATACAGTGTGCCGCCATATACCATATAATACATACAGCGTGCCGCCATATACCATATAATACATACAGCGTGCCGCCATATACCATATAATACATACAGTGTGTCGCCATATACCATATAATACATACAGTGTGCTGCCATATACCATGTAATATTACAGCGTGCCGCCATATACCATATAATACATACAGTGTGCCGCCATATACCATATAATACATACAGTGTGCCGCCATATACCATATATTACATACAGTGTGGCACCATATACCATATAATACATACAGCGTGGCGCCATATACCATATATTACATACAGCCTGCCGCCATATACCATATAATACATACAGCCTGCCGCCATATACCATATAATACATACAGCGTGGCGCCATATACCATATAATACATACAGCGTGCTGCCATATACCATATAATATATACAGCGTGCCGCCATATACCATATAATACATACAGTGTGCCGCCATATACCATATAATACATACAGTGTGCCGCCACATACCATATATTACATACAGTGTGCCGCCATATACCATATAATACATACAGCGTGCCGCCATATACCATATAATACATACAGCATGCCACCATATACCATATAATACCTACAGCGTGCCGCCACATACCATATAATACATACAGTGTGCCACCACATACCATATAATACATACAGTGTGCCGCCACATACCATATATTACATACAGTGTGCCGCCATATACCATATAATACATACAGCGTGCCGCCATATACCATATAATACATACAGCGTGCCCCCATATACCATATAACACAAACAGTGTGCCACCATATACCATATAATAGATACAGCGTGCCGCCATATACCATATAATACATACAGCGTGCCGCCACATACCATATAATACATACAGTGTGCCGCCATATACCATATAATACATACAGCGTGGCGCCATATACCATATAATACATACAGCATGCCACCATATACCATATATTACATACAGTGTGCCCCCATATACCATATAATACATACAGCGTGCCGCCATATACCATATAATACATACAGCGTCCCGCAATATACCATATAATACATACAGCGTGCCGCCATGTAAAATATACTATATGGAGGCAAGCCGTGTGTATTATATACTAAATGGAGGCATGCTGTATGTATAATATGGTATATGGCGACAAGCTGTGTGTATTGTATATTAAATATATATATATATATACAGTATACACACTCATACAGCAGATACACATATATACAGCATATACACTCATATAGCATGCATATACCCACACTCACACAGTGTACACACACTTATATACAGTCATACAGTATACATACACACACATTCACTGTACAGAATATACATAAATACATAGATGCATCTAAATATATAGTAGCTTCACACTTACCATAATCGTTGAGGCAGGCCGCGGACGGGTTTGTAGGGCGGCCTGGAGGAAGGGGGGTTCGGAGCCGAGCGCCGGGGTCGGAGCCGAGCGCCGGGGTCGGAGTCGGGGGGGGGGGGGGGGAGGATGTCGGCGTTTCAGTGTTCGCAGTTGGGAGCGAGGGTTGAGGGGGGAGAGCTGGGACCGCGGGGGCAGGAGGGGGAGGGGTCGGCGCCGACAACTTTTGGAGCGGAGAGCGGCGGGGTGGGGGGAGCGGAAGTGAGCTGAGGCATGCGGAGGGCGGGAGTTTCGGCCGGTGGCCGGAACCAGGTGCTGGACGGAGCTCTGGAGTGCTGGTGGACCGGAAGCATGGTGCCGGCGGGGAGCATGGTGCCACACGGAGGGCTGTAACAGTCCCGTTCGGCGGGTGGGAGTTCGATGCAGCCGGGGGTTGGATGCACGGTGCCTGCGCCGGCGGGGAACTCGATGCCAGCCGGCAGGGAGTGGGGGCACGTTGCCGCCCCCTCGTCGCGCAGGAGGTTTGCCGCCTGAGGCGAGATGCTCAACTCGCCTCATGGCAGGTGCGCCCCTGCATATGGGGTATCCGTGTACTCGGGAGAGATTGGGTAACAAACTTTGTGGAGCCTTTATTCATTTAATCCATTGTAAATGTTTAATTTTCCACCCAATATATCTATATATATATATATATCTATATATATATATATATATATATTGTGGGGATTTGGCCCAGTAGAGACCGTGGTAGCGGGGTGCTGGGATGCAGTTCAAGACAGTGACACCAGGGTACAGTCCAAACAGGTCTCGCCTGCGTTTATTGCAGCAAAATTAAACCAGCCTTTACATTCAGGTATTTGAACAAACAAACAAAAGAAAACCTACCCGTCAGGGTGCTAACTATACAAATAGTCCACTAACTCACACTAAACAAAGATCACGTGGCTGCTCCAGACACACAGGTCAGGGCTGTGTCCTCTCAGCCTCCTTCCACAGAGAGACAACCCACTCAACTCTGCTGAGTCATTTTATCCAGGCTAAATAGGCTGTTCCCATCACCTGTGTCCAAGGTGCTGGACAAACCCACCTCAGCACTAAGGCCTTGCATAGAAGCAAAACCTAGGGGAAACATACCGCCCATCCACAGTTAACCCCTTCAGTGTCTCACATACCCTCCCCCTCTGTTTGACCCTGTGGGGACGAACATTTTTGGCCATCAGACAGTGGGTACGGGATAGGGCATCGGCATTCCCATGCAGCTTTCCTGCTCGATGTTCCACGGTGAATTTAAAATTCTGGAGCATTAGGAACCACCTTGTGACCCTGGCGTTCCTCTCTTTGGCCTGACTCATCCAGGTGAGGGGAGAGTGATCAGTCACTAGTGTAAACTGCCGCCCTACCAGATAATACCTCAGGGATTCCAGAGCCCATTTGATCGCTAAGCACTCCCTCTCAACTATACTATAGTTCTTTTCAGGAGGTGTGAGCTTGCGGCTCAGGAATATCACAGGATGTTCCTCACCCTCCACTACTTGGGACAGGACAGCCCCCAAGCCCACGTCAGAAGCGTCAGTCTGCACAATAAAGGTCTTGGTGAAGTTAGGGGTGATCAGTATCGGTCCCTCACACAAAACCGTCTTAAGTCGCTGAAACGCCCCCTCAGCCTCTTCACTCCACTTTACCATCACCGCCCTGCTACCCTTGGTCAGGTCAGTCAGGGGTGCCGCTATTGTCGCAAAATCGGGGATAAATCGGCGATAATATCCCACTATGCCCAGAAAAGCCCTCACTTGCTTCTTGCTCAAAGGTCGTGGCCACTGCTGGATCGCCTCTACTTTATTTACTTGGGGTTTGATGACCCCTCGCCCAATACGGTACCCCAGGTAACGGGCCTCTTCCAGACCCAGTGCACACTTTTGGGGGTTCGCTGTCAGCCCTGCTGCCCTCAGGGAGTCTACCACTGCTTGTACTTTGGCTAGATGACTCTCCCAGTCGCTACTATAGACTATGATGTCATCTAAGTAGGCCGAGGCATAACTCCGGTGAGGTTTTAGCACGAGATCCATTAACCTCTGGAATGTGGCGGGAGCCCCATGTAGCCCAAAGGGGAGTACCACATACTGAAAAAGCCCATCAGGGGTAACAAAAGCGGTCTTCTCTTTAGCCCTGTCAGTCAGGGGTACCTGCCAATACCCTTTCGTCAGGTCAAGGGTGGAGAAGAACCTAGCCTGTCCAAGTCGTTCTATCAACTCGTCAACCCTGGGCATGGGATAGGAATCAAATTTGGACACCTCGTTCAACTTCCTAAAATCATTGCAGAACCGTAGGGAACCATCAGGTTTGGGAATCAACACAATAGGACTCGACCAGTCACTTTTAGACTCCTCGATAACCCCCAGGTCTAACATCTGCCTGACTTCTTCGGATATGGCAAGCCGGCGCGCTTCAGGGACCCGGTAAGGTTTTTGGTGTACCCGGATGTGGGGTTCGGTTATGATGTCATGCTTGATGACTGAAGTACGTCCCGGTAACTTAGAGAACACCTCCATATTTCGGAGCACAAACTCCTTCGCTTCCTGAATCTGGGCCCTGGAGAGGGACTCCGAGATCCGTACTTCAGGCACCTTGGCATTGGGTACACCTACCTCCGGTGTCCCCTTCTTGGAGACAGACGCCTTCTCTACTCCCATGGCCATCAGGGACTCTCTTTCCCTCCATGGCTTTAGGAGGTTCACGTGGTATATCTGTTCGGGTTTCCTCCTCCCCGGCTGAGAAACCCTGTAGGTTACCTTCCCCACTCTCTCCATGACCTCATATGGCCCTTGCCATTTGGCCAAGAACTTGCTCTCCACGGTGGGCACCAGAACTAGCACTCTGTCGCCTGGGTTAAAGGTCCTGAGTCTAGCTGACCTATTGTAGACCCTAGACTGGGCCTCTTGTGCCCTTGTCATGTGCTCCTTTACAAGGGGCATTACCGCCGCTATGCGGTCCTGCATAAGGGAGACGTGTTCTATCACACTACGGTGGGGGGTCCTCTCCTGCTCCCAGGTCTCCTTGGCTACATCCAAAAGCCCACGTGGGGAACGGCCATATAACAGCTCAAAGGGTGAGAAACCCGTGGAGGACTGGGGAACTTCACGTATGGCAAACATCAAATAGGGCAACAAACAATCCCAGTCCTTCCCATCTTTGCTGACCACCCTCTTAAGCATCCCCTTCAAGGTCTTATTAAACCTCTCGACCAGGCCATCTGTCTGAGGATGATACACAGAGGTGCGGAGCTGTTTTACCTGTAGTAACTTGCACATCTCCTTCATTACCCTAGACATGAATGGGGTACCCTGGTCAGTCAAGATTTCCTTGGGGAGGCCTGTGCGTGAGAACACCTGGAACAGCTCCCTAGCAATATTTTTGGAGGAGGTGTTCCTTAATGGAATCGCCTCGGGATACCGCGTAGCGTAGTCCAGGATAACTAGGATGTATTGGTGCCCCCTGGAGGATTTGACTATGGGGCCAACCAGATCCATTGCAATCCGTTCAAAGGGCACTTCTATGATCGGTAGCGGGACCAAAGGACCCCTGAAGTGGGAGACCGGGGCAGTAAGTTGACACTCAGGGCAGGAGCTACAATACCGGTTTACCTCCTCCCACACCCCGGGCCAGAAAAATCTCTGCAGGATCCTTTCTCTGGTCTTCTCAGCACCTAAGTGCCCTCCCAGCACATGTTTGTGTGCCAACTCTAGCACCAGCCTACGGTGAGATTGGGGTACTACAAGTTGCTCAACCTCCTCACCCCGTATCTGGTCGACCCTGTACAACAGTTCCCCAATAATCACCATTCGGGGGTATATTTTATCAGCCCCTGGTATTTGGAGTACCCCATTTATCACCTTAACATTCTCCCGTGCTTTAACCAAGGTAGGGTCCTGTAGCTGTGCAGCCCCAAAATTTTCACGGGAAATCTCAAGGTCCGGCATGTCGGCCACCTCCTCGTGGCCCTCGACCTCACCAGCTAGGACCTCTAGGGGAGAGAATTCATCACATGGGGTCACGCCTACTGCTGGTGTGGGTACATCGGCCTCAAAGGGTTCAGGGGCCAAGGCCGGACATACCTGACGTCCATTATCTGCAACAGCACCTGAGGTGGGTCTTCGCCTCCAGAGGTCCCAAAACACCGGTAAGTCTCTGCCGATAATAGCCTCATGAAACAGGGTCCCCACCACCCCCACTTCATGGGTAATAGTACCACAAGGTGTATGTAGGTTGATGACAGCAGTGGGATATTCGCGAGTGTCCCCATGTATACACAACACTCCGACTTTACGCCCACTGTACAGTCCAGGATCAACCAAAGTTCCCCGCACCAGGGTAACCAGACTCCCTGAGTCTAGCAAGGCTTCCACCGTGTGACCACCGATTGTGACCATACACACTTGGGGTTCTGCATCCGTGACTGACTCGGCAGCCAGAACCGGCCGGGCAAACAGTGACATTCGCCGGGTCTGGTTGCAGTCCATTGGCTCCACTGACAGGGGACAGTTGGCAGCAATATGGCCCATTTCATGGCATCGCCAGCACTGGATACGGCTATGACCTCTGTCACGAGCCTCACTGGGTTTCTGTGTATCCAAGCCCCCCAGTGTACCCCCTCCCAACCTGACCTGTTTCCCTTTTTCTGCAGTAGCAGTCCTACCAGATGGTTTAATGGCCTTGTCACTGGCACTGCTTCGTGTGGGAGGGATAAGTAGAAGATCCTCCGTAGCCCGATATCTCTCTACTAGGGACACGAGTTCCTCAGCATTTGTGGGACCGGCCTGTCCAACCCACCGCTGGAGCCGAGAGGGCAGAGAACGGGTGAACTTGTCAAGAACCACTCTCTCGACCATCTGTGCCGGGGTGCAGTCATCGGGTTGTAGCCATTTCCGGACAAGATGGATCAGGTCATGCATTTGGGAGCGTGGGGGTAGTTTTTCAGAGTATGCCCACTGGTGGACCCGGCTGGAACGAACTTGAACGGTGACCCCAAGACGAGCCAGAATCTCCGCCTTTAGCTGGGGGTACTCACGGGCCTCAGTTTCACTCAGGTCGTAGTAGGCCTTCTGCGATTCGCCTGTCAGGAACGGTGCCAGGACATCTGCCCACTGCTCAGCTGGTAACTCCTCTCGCTCAGCTACTCGCTCGAACACAGTGAGATAAGCCTCCACGTCGTCGGTCGCCGTCATCTTTTGTAAAGCCTTCTGCACTGCAGCCCGTGCGGAATGCTGGACAACCGGGTACCCTTGCAAACCAGTATGGGACCCCTCAGTAGTCGTTGCTTGCGGTGCTGCCATAACGCCAGAAAACTTTTCCATCATCAGCTGGAACATGGCTCGGGACTCTTCCTGCTGTTGCTGTAGCATGGCTCGGGACTCTGCCTGCTGTTGCTGGAGCATGGCTTGCTGCTGTCGGGACCTCTCCTCCTGCTGCTGGAGCATGGCTTGCTGCTGGCGGGACCTCTCCTCCTGCTGCTGGAGCATGGCTTGCTGCAGCTGTCGATTAGCCTGGGACTCTTCCTGCTGCTGGCGGGACCTCTCCTCCTGCTGCTGGAGCATGGCTTGCTGCAGCTGTCGATTAGCCTGGGATTCTTCCTGCTGCTGGCGGGACCTCTCCTCCTGCTGCTGGAGCATGGCTTTAATAAAGTCCTCCATCTTGGCTTTATCCTGCAATTTGCCTGCTGCTTTCACCCAGGCCATGCACTGTTGCAGGATGTAGCGAGCCTTTCAGGTGTGTGTCTTTTGAACTGCCCGCAATCCGAAGCACCATATGTGGGGATTTGGCCCAGTAGAGACCGTGGTAGCGGGGTGCTGGGATGCAGTTCAAGACAGTGACACCAGGGTACAGTCCAAACAGGTCTCGCCTGCGTTTATTGCAGCAAAATTAAACCAGCCTTTACATTCAGGTATTTGAACAAACAAACAAAAGAAAACCTACCCGTCAGGGTGCTAACTATACAAATAGTCCACTAACTCACACTAAACAAAGATCACGTGGCTGCTCCAGACACACAGGTCAGGGCTGTGTCCTCTCAGCCTCCTTCCACAGAGAGACAACCCACTCAACTCTGCTGAGTCATTTTATCCAGGCTAAATAGGCTGTTCCCATCACCTGTGTCCAAGGTGCTGGACAAACCCACCTCAGCACTAAGGCCTTGCATAGAAGCAAAACCTAGGGGAAACATACCGCCCATCCACAGTTAACCCCTTCAGTGTCTCACATAATATATATATATATATATATATATTGTGAAAAAATATTACAATTTGCAGACTGCACCTCCATTTTGTTTTAACCCTATAAAACACGTAAAGGGTTAACAAACTTCTTAAAAGTGGTTTTTCATACGTTGAGGGGTGTAGTTTCCACAATGGGGTAATTTACGAGTCTCACTATTATTTAGGCCTCTCAGTGTCAATTAGAAGTTGAGCAGGTCCATCTAAATACAGGTTTTGGTGATTTTACAAAAAATGTGAAAAATGATACCTAAATTCTGAGCCTCATAACATTCTAGTAAAATATGTGGAATCTTAAAAAACCATGCCAACATAAAGCAGACATTTGGGAAATGTAAGTTATGAATTTATTTGGGAGCTATGACTATCTGCATCAAAAGTAGAGAATTTAGAACGTTGAAAATAAAGAATTTTTCCACATTTTTTCCAAATTTTGTTTTTTTTTTCATAACTAAACGCAAAAGATTTAATCCAAATTTTTAAACTAATTTGAAGTACAATGTGTCACGAGAAAACAATCTCAAAATCCCCTGGATATCTCATAGCGTTCCAAAGCTATAACCACTTATAGTGACACAGGTCAGATTTGAAGAATGGGGCCACGTCCTTAAGGCCAAAAGAGGCTGAGTCCCGTAGGGGTTAAACACCCTGTGAAGGAAACCGCAACGTTCCGGACCCCTGAAGGGTACGTAAGGTCACTCAGTTATCCTTTTACAGACACTCCCAGAACGCACGGGTTCTGAGAGGCGCAGGAAGTGATTTAAAGTTGTCCACACAACTTCCGGATATGGCACAACCCTAAATCAAATCCCTGAATGGCTATAAGATCCCTCTCACTAGCCGCAGTGAGACAGAATATTATCAGCCTTATGCTGCCACCAGTTCTCCTTTAATATAAGCCCGGTCCGTAACGGGATTATATAGGGTGAGGAACCAACCCGGTAGCATGTATATAAGCGAGAAACCCGGACGTAAGATTCGTGATCGAGATAAAAGAGCAACACAGATTAGATTTTATATTTAATTGCCTTAAGGGCACACTAGACAATACAGTACACACAATAGATATATACAGTAAACAGAGTACAAATTACACAGGTAGCACCACAAGTCTAAGCAGTTTAGTTAGTTAGTTACCTTTGTGTGTGGCCTAATGGGGATGGATAGTCCACACCTTTAGATCCTCCCTGCGCTTAGTTGATGTTAGTTCCCCCAGGGCAAAGACCCCGGCCCCTTCAAGGGCGCCCGATTATATCAGGTGTGGACACACCTCTGCCCATCCTAAGGGGGGTCAATGGTCCCTCCTACCTGATATTACATCCAGAGCCCTGGAGAAGCCACAGCTACCCCATGGGAAGGTCCTGGGGTCATGGTTCTGGTATCATTGGATCCGGGTGAATCCCAGGATCGCATTGATACCAAACCTGACCCATTTGCTATGGTCCTATCCAGAGATATTGATATCTCTGGATCTGAGTATCCTAGAGCAATGAACAATGGGTTGTTATGATTTATGGAGAATAACTGATCCAAAAATGTATTTGGTGTTCTGGTGAGACGGACCATAACTTCATAACTGTCTCTATACAACCTGGTGATGTGAAAGTTTTAATGGCTCTTTGTTTGCGACTGGGGAGGCGAGGGGGGGTGAGGCCTGCAGTCGGTTTGTCTGTATAGGTCTTTGAAGCCCAGCCACATGCTGGTTTTGTCAACAAACTGGCTCAATTAGGTTAATTTATGGTGGTGAATTACCAGCAGGCCTCCCCTCCCCCTGGTCACCCTGGTCACATCATCACACCTCCCCCCTATAGAGGGCGCTAGGGGGCAACACCCTTCTGTGTTCCCCCGCACGCCCATCAGCTATCTCCCCTTGCCTGGATAACCCATCTGCATTACTGTGTTCACGGCCCTTTTTGTGTCGAATGGCGAAGTTGTACTGTTGGAGTGCGAGGCTCCAGCGTAACAACCTCCCATTGGTACCGGATACCGTGTGTAACCAGCTGAGGGGATTGTGATCCGTCTCCACCGTGAAGTGGCGCCCGTACAAGTAGGGCTGCAGACGCTGCAGGGCCCAAACAATTGCCAGGCATTCCTTCTCCATGGTGGAGTAGGCCACCTCCCTCGGCAGGAGTTTCCGGCTCAGGTACATAACGGGGTGTTCATGGCCCGTTTGGTCTACCTGGCTGAGTACAGCACCGAGGCCAAACTCGCTGGCGTCGGTTTGTACTATAAATGGCCGGCTAAAGTCAGCTGCTTGTAGCACCGGGAAGGTAGACAAAGCAGTCTTCAGCGCTCGGAAAGCCGTCTCGCATTCGTTTGACCAATCGACTGCGGAGGGCAACTTCTTCTTGGTGAGGTCCGTCAGGGGCTTAGCCAGCGTACTATAGTGTTGTACAAATCTCCTATAGTACCCGGCCGTGCCCAGGAAGGACATCACCTGTTTTTTAGTCCTGGGGGTGGGCCAGGACGCAATGGCATCCACTTTCCCTGGCTCTGGCTTCAGCACCCCCCCACCTACCCGGTGTCCCAGGTAGTGGACTTCACTCATGCCCAGCTGGCACTTTCCCGGCTTAATGGTCAAGCCTGCCTGGCGGATCCGCCAAAGCACCTGCGTCAGATGCTCTAGGTGATCCTGCCATGTTGGACTGAAGACGGCAATGTCGTCCAGATAGGCGACCGCATATCCTTCCAGCCCTTTAAGCAATGTGTTGACCATCCGCTGGAAAGTGGCAGGGGCATTCTTCATGCCAAAAGGCATCACGGTGGACTCGTAAAGTCCAAAAGGGGTGATAAAGGCAGAGCGTTCCCGGGCCTCATGAGTCAGAGGAATCTGCCAGTAACCCCGGCTCAGATCCATGATGGTCAGGTACTTTGCCCCGGCCAGCTGGTCGAGCAGGTCATCGATGCGGGGCATTGGGTACGCATCGGTGACCGTAACAGCGTTGAGCCCCCTGTAGTCCACACAGAACCGGGTGGTCCGGTCTTTCTTTGGAACGAGGACTACAGGGGAGGCCCACGCACTGTTAGATGCCTGGATGACCCCTAGCTTCAGCATTTCGTCAATCTCCAGCCGCATGTGCTGCTGCACCTCCGGGGAGACCCGATACGCTGAACGCCGGATTGGGGAATGATCCCCGGTGTCCACATGATGGACTGCCAACTCGGTCCTTCCCGGTTGGTTGCTAAATAACTCCTGGAAGGGTTGTAGGGTGGCCCACAGCTGGGTTCTCTGTTCTACCAGGAGTTCATGGCTTACCTCCACATCCGCAAGGGAGCCTCCTGCCCGGACCTGGGCCAGCATATCTAGGAGGGTCTCTGCCTCCCCTTCCTCTGGCAGGTTACACACTGGGAGGGCGCATGCCTCCCGCTCATGATGTGCCTTCATCATGTTTACGTGATAGGCTTTCCGCCTTCCACGAACTGGGTCCAGGGTGACCAGGTACGTGACGGCGTTAAGCTGCTGATGCACGAGGTATGGGCCTTCCCAGGCAGCCTGGAGCTTGTTTTGTTGCACCGGGACCAGCACCCACACCTTTTGACCCACCTGGTAGGTCCTCTCCCGGGCATTCTGGTCATACCAACGCTTCTGGTCGGCCTGGGCCTGCGCCATATTGTCATGTACCAGCTGCGTTAAGGCCGTCATTTTGTCACGAAAGCGCATGACATACTCAACGACCGACACTTCAGGGGTAGCTAATTCTCCTTCCCAGGCCTCTTTCACCAGGGCCAGAGGTCCCCGTACCCGTCGCCCATACAGGAGCTCAAAGGGGGAGAACCCGGTTGAGGCCTGTGGAACCTCCCGGTAGGCAAATAGCAGGTGTGGGAGGTACCTTTCCCAGTCGCGCCCGTGGGCGTCAGCCAACATACGAAGCATTTGTTTTAAGGTGCCATTGAACCGTTCGCACAGGCCATTGGTCTGTGGGTGGTACGGGCTGGCCACCAAATGTTGCACCTGTATTTGTTTACAGAGGGACTCCATCAATACTGACATAAACTGGGTTCCTCTGTCAGTAAGCATTTCCTGGGGAAAACCCACCCGGGAGAAGATCTCTAACAATGCAGTAGCCACCTTGTCCGCCCGAATTGAAGACAAAGCTACGGCTTCGGGGTATCGTGTGGCATAGTCTACTACCGTTAATACAAATTCCTTACCGGAGCTACTGCGGACGGGCATCGGTCCCACTAAATCCACAGCCACCCTCCGGAAAGGTTCATCAATTATCGGCAGAGGCATCAGTGGGGCCTTAGGGCGCAGCCCAGCCTTCCCCACCCTCTGACAAGTGTTGCATGAACGGCAGTAGGCAGCCACATCGGCCCCCAATTTTGGCCAGTAAAAATGTGGGGCTAGTCTAGCCTTTGTTTTTGTAATCCCCAGGTGTCCGGCCATTGGAATCTCATGGGCTATCCGCAACAACTCACTCCTGAACGGATAGGGTACCACTAACTGTCGGTCCCTGGGCCATGCCTCCGGTGCACCCTGCCGGACCGTCACCCGATACAGCCGTCCTTGGTCCCAGACCACCCGCTCAGGGTCCGAGTCTGAAGGAGGCTGTGCCGCTTGCTCCTTAAGAGCTTTCAGGCTGGCGTCAGCTTCTAACGCTGCCTGAAACTCCTGGCTGGACATCGCGAGAATAGAAGAGACTGCCATGTCTTGTACCATTTCCCTGGGGTCTGACTCCTGGCCTCCATCTGACCTGGTAGTCACTGGGTCAGAAGGGAGGACGTCGTTTGGCCCCTGAGGGGTCTCAGCACTCCGACTGCGTGTGACAGCGGCAACGGTCGCTGCAACCGCAGGTAGTGCCCACTTCCTCTCCCCTTCTGATCCAGTTGCCAAGGCAGACGGACTGGCCCTATCCGGAGACAGCCCAGTTGGGGTTAGATTCTGCACGGAATCCGCTCCTGCAAACCTTTCCCCCACAGCTGTTGGCCCCCTGTCTCTCCCTATACTAGGAGTCTCAGAGGACAACAGGTAACCAGAGGCTGACAGGCCACTCCCTATAGTAGCCTGACCCTCTGCTTGGATGGTCCCCTCCCCCACGGGTAAAGTAGGACCCAGGACCCTACCCACCCCCACATTCCTGGCAGTAGGTAGGTCACATACATCGGTATTATCATTGACAATATCAACATCAGTGTCAGAACAATCAATCTCAATACCAGGTACAGCGGCAGGCTGCACATCGCTGGTTATGGGCTCAGTCCTTGCAGATGCTGGGGTCACATACTGTGACACAAGCCGGCCCAAGTCTGTTCCCAGCAGGACACTCACGGGAATATCGGAGGATACCCCCACCTCCCTTATGCCCCTCCCCGCACCCCAATCCAAATAGACCTTGGCAATGGGCAGTGCTGGTTCTGTTCCTCCAATTCCGGAGACAGTGAGGGTTTTCCCGGGTATCAAGTCCTGCGGGGACACCAGTTCTGGTCGTACAAGGGTTAGCTCCGCCCCAGTGTCTCTCAGTCCCATGGCCACGGCCTGGCCTATGGTGACGGGCTGCAAGTTATCATGGGACCTCCCACCACCCCCACCCACACATAAAACAGGGGACGGTTTTAGGGACGGTACCGGGGCCCTGTGACGTTGGGGACAATTTGCTTTGAAGTGTCCCGGCTGTTTACACAGATGACATACTCGAGGTTCACCAACCGGCATGGAGAGGGAAGGATGGAAATATGCCCCCTTGGGCTTAGGGACAGGGGTAGAAGGGATGGTCTCCCTGACCGGGATGGTGTTGGTCTTACCCCCTCTCCAGCCAGCAGGTCTCCTGGTCTCCAGAGTCCGGTTGTTGCTGTATTCATCTGCCAGGCCAGCTGTTTCCAAAGCATCCTTGGGTTTCCGGTCACGAAGGTGCTGCTGTAACTCTTCCGGGCAATTCCACAAAAACTGCTCAATGGCGATTAGCTCCTTCAGCTGCTGGAAGGTGGTAAGTCCCAGTCCTGAGGTCCACTGGTCCACTGCTCGGAGAAGAGCCCTCATGTGATCAGTCCAGCTGTCAGCAGACCCCCGCTGCAAACTCCGGAGCTTCTTCCGGTAATTCTCAGGGGTTAGGTTGTACTGATGGACCAGAGCCTGCTTGATATCCTCATAAGTCAGGGTGGTCTCGCTAGACAAATAGCCGAATATTTCAAGGGCCTTCCCTCTGAGAC
This sequence comes from Engystomops pustulosus, assembly GCF_040894005.1. Classification (NCBI taxonomy): domain Eukaryota; kingdom Metazoa; phylum Chordata; class Amphibia; order Anura; family Leptodactylidae; genus Engystomops; species Engystomops pustulosus. The sequence continues at coordinate 152,985,783 of NC_092414.1, forward strand.
GAGGGGTAAGGTACCGAACCCATTGGTCCACAGGCACATGGTACTGTTGGCAAGTTTTTTCAAAAGCCAGCAAAAAAGTGTCCAAGTCAGTACCTTCATCCAAAAGGGGAAAGTCCTCAGTCCGCAGCTTTGGGACATGGTTCTCCGGCAACACTGGACTAGCAGGAGCAGACTGTTGTAGCTGGAGCATCTGTAGCTGGTGTTCACGCTCCCGTTGCCTTTCTGCGGCCTCTGCTTCCACTCGCTCCCGCCGTTCTGTAGCCTCTGCTCGCTCTCGCCTTTCTGCCGCCTCTGCTTCCATTCGCTCTCGCCGCTCTGCAGCAGCCATGAGGGTCTCGTATGCAGCATGGTTCCCCGCCTGTAAACTGGACAAGGCAGCTTGCAAGATGGCCGCCGAGCCCATCAGACCATGTGGGTGGGCGGGCAGTGGGCGGTCCAATGTGGGACTGACCACTGGCGACTGGCTCCTTGGGGAGTCTGGGCAGAGCTCCCCCTCGCCTTGAACAATAGCGCCCCCCACCTCCTCCTGGTCCAACTGCGGTACTGCATCGTCCTCTGTAATGTCCACAGCACTGGCAGCATTCTTCCTGCCTTTGTTCCTACCGGCCATTATCACAGCTCTTGGTAACTAACAAAGAACTGCAACTTGATGTACCTCACACCTTACTGTAATTGCACTCTGCTTGTGTCTAGTGCTGAATTGGTCTTAAGATCCCAACACAAAAGCTGCTGTTGGCAATCTTTAGTATTTGAGAGTATGGATTACACAATCAAACACTATTATCTCGATTATCCCACCGCTGCCACCAATGTGAAGGAAACCGCAACGTTCCGGACCCCTGAAGGGTACGTAAGGTCACTCAGTTATCCTTTTACAGACACTCCCAGAACGCACGGGTTCTGAGAGGCGCAGGAAGTGATTTAAAGTTGTCCACACAACTTCCGGATATGGCACAACCCTAAATCAAATCCCTGAATGGCTATAAGATCCCTCTCACTAGCCGCAGTGAGACAGAATATTATCAGCCTTATGCTGCCACCAGTTCTCCTTTAATATAAGCCCGGTCCGTAACGGGATTATATAGGGTGAGGAAGCAACCCGGTAGCATGTATATAAGCGAGAAACCCGGACGTAAGATTCGTGATCGAGATAAAAGAGCAACACAGATTAGATTTTATATTTAATTGCCTTAAGGGCACACTAGACAATACAGTACACACAATAGATATATACAGTAAACAGAGTACAAATTACACAGGTAGCACCACAAGTCTAAGCAATTTAGTTAGTTAGTTACCTTTGTGTGTGGCCTAATGGGGATGGATAGTCCACACCTTTAGATCCTCCCTGCGCTTAGTTGATGTTAGTTTCCCCCAGGGCAAAGACCCCGGCCCCTTCAAGGGCGCCCGATTATATCAGGTGTGGACACACCTCTGCCCATCCTAAGGGGGGTCAATGGTCCCTCCTACCTGATATTACATCCAGAGCCCTGGAGAAGCCACAGCTACCCCATGGGAAGGTCCTGGGGTCATGGTTCTGGTATCATTGGATCCGGGTGAATCCCAGGATCGCATTGATACCAAACCTGACCCATTTGCTATGGTCCTATCCAGAGATATTGATATCTCTGGATCTGAGTATCCTAGAGCAATGAACAATGGGTTGTTATGATTTATGGAGAATAACTGATCCAAAAATGTATTTGGTGTTCTGGTGAGACGGACCATAACTTCATAACTGTCTCTATACAACCTGGTGATGTGAAAGTTTTAATGGCTCTTTGTTTGCGACTGGGGAGGCGAGGTGGGGTGAGGCCTGCAGTCGGTTTGTCTGTATAGGTCTTTGAAGCCCAGCCACATGCTGGTTTTGTCAACAAACTGGCTCAATTAGGTTAATTTATGGTGGTGAATTACCAGCAGGCCTCCCCTCCACCTGGTCACCCTGGTCACATCATCACACACCCTCACACAGCTCTTTACATGGAAAAGTAGTTATGAATTTTTGAAGCTAGGGAGTGAAAAATTAAACCTCAAAAATTAAAAAGGGCCTGGTGGTTAAGGATGTAGTCACATGATGCGTCTAACGCATGGGCTTTCCAAAAACATTCCACCAGCTGGAGAGATTTGCCTAATTATACAGCTGTAAACATTTGCATTTACAAAACTCAACCGTTAACTCAATGTTAAGGCCTGTGTTTGTTAATGCAATGTTAACACTTGCATTTGTAAATGAAAGTGTGAACAGCTGTTTAACGGCTGGTAGTTCCTCCCCTCACTGGGACATTCTATAACGTCCCGCTTCTGGCACCGGCTCACGAACGGAGCCAGCACCAGAAGCAGCGGCTGTCAGCTGTTTATATAACATCCGCGATCAGAGCCGGGTCCGGCCGTGAGTGTTAACCCCTTACACACCACGGTTAAGGATGATTGCGGCGTGTAAAGGTCTTCCCCTATGGATCGGATCCTCTGTGCCACTTACCGGGGGAACCGATCCTCTTCTGGGTAGCCCTGAGGTCTGCCGAGTGCCCTGGGGCTGCCCGATGTCCTGAGCAGTTAGACCCCCTTCTGGTTCTGAATGTAAACTGTCTGCGCATGCGTCTGCATGCTCAGACAGTTTAACACTGTTCTACAATGAATAAGTATTGTAGAGCAGTGTATTGAACTTGATCAGAGCATCGCTGGTTCAACTTCAAGTTTGTATAAGTAATAAAAGTAAAAACACTAAAGTTTAAACATAAGAATAAATAAAAAATAAATACATAAAAATATAAGCCCCTAAAATGTCAAAAATTAAGCCCTTAACCAGATTTGTCAGCAGAAAAATAAAAAGTTATTCATTTAAAAAGACGGTGATGCTAAAATCAACATTTTTGCCAAATTACTTCTTATTCAGTAAAATTTGGAAAAAAAAGAAAAAAAAATCTATATAAATGAGGTATTTTATTAATCATGGCGACCCATAGAATACAAATAATATACCGTATTTTCCGGACTATAAGGCGCACTTAAAAGCCTTGGATTTCCTTGGAAATCCAAAGTGCGCCTTATAGTCCGGTGCGCCCTATGTATGGCGCTGGGCAGCGGACCATACTTACATAGGTCCCCGCTAGCGGAGACAGCAGATCTCCAGCGGGAACTGCAGACCACGCGGCACGAACAACTTCTGCCGCGTGGTATGCAGTTCCCGCTGGAGATCTGCTGTCTCCGGTAGCGGGGACCTATGTAAGTATGATCCGCTGCCCTCCTCCACCTCCCCCTCACCTTCCCCACTCACCTTCCCCGCGTCGCCGCGTCTCGTCGGGTCTCGTCTTCGGGTCGCGTCTCTTCTCCGCGTCGCGTCCCGTCGCGTCTCCGCTCCGCCCCCGGACCTCCGACACGCCCCCGGAACCCGCGCCTTATAGTCCGATGCGCCTTATATATGGAATTATTACATATATAAGGCGCATCGGACTAATGTGCCTTATATTCCGGTGCGCCTAATGGCCCGGAAAATACGGTACTATTTTTATGTTATAAAAACCCCACAAAATCTTCCAAAAAATGGATGATTTTCATTTCCTCCACCAACAAAGAGTTAATAAAATTTAACCAATTAGCTATAGATGCCCCAAAATTATATAACAGAAAAGTTCATCTCATGTGGCATAAAATAAGCCCCTATAGGTCCACATTACAAAAATAAAAAAAGTTATAGCCTGTACAATTTGACAATGAAATCTGCTCTGCATGGCACCTCCTTCCCTTCTATGCCCGGCCGTGTGCCCATACAGCAGGTTACCACCACATATGGGGTATCCGTGTACTCGGGAGAATTTGGGTATCAAACTTTGTGGAGCCTTTTTTCATTTAATCCATTGCAAATGTTTAATTTTCCTTCCAAAATTAATGTATTGTCAAAAAATATTACAATTTGTAGACCGCACCTCCATTTTGTTTTAACCCCTATAAAACACCTAAAGGGTTAACAAACTTCTTAAAAGTGCTTTTTCATACATTCAGGGGTGTAGTTTCCATAACAGGGTTAATTTACAAGTTTTTCTATTATTAAGGCCTCTCACCGTCAATTAACCCCTTAAGGACGCAGCCATTTTGTAGCTTAAGGCTCAGTCAGATTTTTTGGATTCTGACTTGCGTCTCTTTATATGGTTGTAACTTTTGAACACTGTTACTTATCAAAGCGATTCTGAGATTATTTTTCCGCACATGTTGTGCTTCATTTTAGTGGTAAATGTTGGATGATAAGTTTTGCGTTTATTTACCAAAAAAAGAAAATATGATGAATTATTTGAAAAATTTGCCATTTTCGAAATTCAAAATCATTACGTTTTCAGGCCGATAGATTTACCCCCTAAATAACTTACCGACTAACATTTCCCATATGTCTACTTTACATTTTCATAATTTTTGAAATGTCTACTTATGTTTCAACTCCAGCAGAGGGGTGGCCCGTGTCGGACTTGACACCATTGGGAGAGGTGAGCTGGCAACTTTTTTCGTTTTTATTCATACTATTAGCAGTGTCAGCCTGTGCACATGCATAGGCTGGCACTGTGCCAGTAAGATGACGTCACAGACGCCATCTAACCGGCAGTTCTTGCAGGCAGTGCTGGGGACCAGATCTGACCCCAGCACTGCCTTAGCAACGATGACCCCCTAGAGGCATGTTAGATGCCCCAGTTGCGCTGACCGCGGCAGTTAATAGGTTAAGCACCCGCGATTGGAGCACACTCCGATCTCGGGTGTTACACTGGCGTGCCAGCTATATGTTACAGCTGGCACCCCGTGTTTGCCGGTGCATCATGTCAGCGGCTGATACATGTATATCAGCCGCTGAGTGCTAAGTCACTGTGGGAAGGGGTTAAAAGTTGAGCAAGTCCATCTAAATAGGGTTTTGCTGAGTTTCCAAAAAATTTGAAAAATTGCACCCAAATTCTGAGCCTCATAACATTCTAGTAAAATATGTGGCATCTTAAAAAAACATGCCAACATAAAGCAGACACTTGGGAAATGTAAGTTATGAATTTATTTGGGTGCTATGACTATCTGCATCAAAAGTAGAGAATTTACTACTTTGAAAATAAAGAATTTTTCAAAATTTTTGCCAAATGTAGTTTTTTCATAACTAAACCAAAAGATTTCATCCAAATTTTTTAACTAATTTGAAGGACAATGGGGCACATTTACTTATCTGGTCCAGTCGCGATCCAGTGGCGGTTTCTCTGACGCTGATTCGGGTCCGGGCGGAATTCACTAAGGTCCGTGTGCCGATATCCACTAGGTGTTGCTGCTGCGCCGAGGTCCGCTGGAGTTCACCTTCTATTTCTTGGTCCAGGTAAATGTGCGTCAAGCCACACTTTTTTTTTTTTTTTAAATACCCCAATTTTCAGGATCCGTCGGGTTTTCCTAAAGGCCAAAATAGGCTGAGTCCCGTAGGGGTTAATTAGGCAAATCTCTCTTAACTCGGGCGCCGCCATCTTGGATCCGATTGTCTCTCCCCTGACAGCCTCGGGTCTTTGTCAGACCCGAGGCTGCATAGATTATGCAGATTCGTTACAATGAGCCAGCGGCTCATTGCAATGAATACTGTGCAAAAATGCCATATACTGCAATACAGTAGTATTGCAGTACAGGCAGTCCCCTACTTAAGAACATACAGACGACCCCTAGTTACAAACGGACCTCTGGATGTTGGTAATTTACTGTACTTTAGCCTTATACTACAATAAACAGCTATAACAGTTATCACAGGTGTCTGCAATTAAGCTTTATTGTTGATCCAAGTTCTTATGGCAACCCAACATTTTTAAAATCCAGTTGTCACAGAGACCAAAAATATTTTTTCTGTAGCTACAATTATAAAATATACAGTTCTGACTTACATGCAAATTCAACTTAAGAACAAACCTACAGACCCTATCTTGTACGTAACCCGAGGACTGCCTGTATATGGTAGGAACGATCAGACTAGGGGTAATGTACGCTAGAGGGTCTAAGAAAATAGTAAAAAAAAGTTTCAAAAATAATAAAAAAAAGGGAAAACCCTAAGACTTCAGAACACCCCCCTTTCCCTAGAACTGATATAAAACAGAATAACCAGTAAAAATCACAGACACAATAGGTATCGCCGCGTCCCAAAATGCCCCCATTAGGTAAAATAGCGCCCAAATGTCCGGAATGCGACTTTTACACATAAAAAATCAAAATGTCGCACAGACCTCAAAATGGTAGCAATGAAAACGTCGGCTCATTTAGCAAAAAATAACTCCTCACACAGCTCCGTACACCAAAGTATGAAAAAGTTATTTACTTTTTCGTACACAATCGTTTAACTTTTGAAAATGTGTTTAAACGCAATAAAACCTTCATAAATTTGGTATTACTGTGATCGCACCGAACCAAAGAATAAATCGGAGGTGTTATTTGTAGCGCACGGTGAAAGTCGTTAAAAAATGAGTCCACAGGAACGTGACGCAAACACGCTTTTTTTCCGATTTTTCCATATTTTCCAGCTTCCCAGTACACGGCATGGAATAAGAAATAATGTGACAGAGAAATAAAATTTGTTACACACAAAGTTATGGATTTTTGAAGGGTGGAGCAAGAAATGAGCGAAAAAACCCTGTGTCCTTAGGGGGTTAAACGCTTGCCTTAGACGCAACGTATGACTGCACCCTAAGGGGCGCATTCACACGTTCTGCTAGGAGGTCGGGGTTCGGGCCCGATCGCATGTGTTTCTCTGGAAACTCATATGCAATCGGCCCGAGTCCTGCCTCTGTGCACTAGCGTCGCTAGCGGAACGTGTGAACGCGCCCTCAGAGGTTAACTTGGTTGTGGAGTTGTGTGTATTCTATCTTCTGGATCTATGCAGGGATGATATGTGTCTTTATATGAGTTTACACATTAATGAAATAATTTTAGATACAAAAAGGTGAACTGAAATAGTATTAATATAAAGTGATATTGTTATATATTAGAATTATTGATTGGAGTAGGTAGAATTTTTCTTGCTCCCAAAGAAGGGAGCCTGTTATTATAATGCTGATAGATCTGTATATACATGTTGTTTCTGTAGCGGGTAGTGTATATGCTATACGCCGCCAGTGGCCGGTGCCGGTGATGATGGAGCTGACGAGCGGGAGTTCTTGTCAGTGCGGCATGATGTGTGTAGTAGTTGTTGTTAGGATCAGTGCGCCTGCGCAGTACGGGCGCAGCCTCCGCTCCTCTCCAGTGAGCGCCGTGCGGGCTGCTGGCGGCTGCAGTGGGACCAGGTGTTGGATTTAGCCGGAGCGCAGCTGTGAGGGGGCAGTTCTGCCTTCGTTACCTTAATGCCCCCGTTCCCAGCTGCCCTGTGTGCCAGCTCCCATCCTGCTACTAGCAGCTAGCCCTCCGCCGTCCCCGTCCTCCAGCCCTACCATGCCCCTCACCCCGCTCCACGCCGCTGCACGGCACTAGCTGCCCTCAGCCCTCCCCTCCCCCGGCCGAGCTGCCCCCGTCATGTCCCTCCAGACACGGGAGGCGATATACTCGAGGTCGGGGTAAAGGCCTAGTGTGCAGAGCTCCTTCCGTCCTCCTGCTTCCACCCCTCCCCACTCCCTCACACTTACACACCGAGCCCAGCATCAGCAATCATCATGGCAGAGGAGCAACAACAACAACAGGCTGTGAAGAAGCAGCGGCCCGAGCAGCCTCAGCTGCCCTCTGCCTCACCAGGGGCACTGCCAGCTCTGGTGACAGGACTGCAGGGCACAGAGGCCAATATACTGCAACAGAAGATCAAGAACTCCATCTGGTAAGCTGCAGAGCCCTGTGCCCTGTCATTCATTCATCTGGCATGTTGTATGTGCCATCCTCCTCACTCACATGTCATTGACATGTATGACGCAGGATGGCATGTACAACACGGGCAGCATTCATGCAGCATTCATCTTATGTATGTACATGTCACTGCATACTGGGTACATGTCCACTCGTGTGTGTAAACATAGTGCATACGCGTCTGTGCATGCGTCTATATCCATATAGTATGTGTATACATGCATACATATGATTGAATTCCTACACTACATTTTGTCCAGAGAAAAATACTGTGTGTTTTTCTTCATATTTGTTCTTGCCAATACACATACATTAAATTATGACCTGTAACTCATCATTCCGTCTGTATCTATCATGTGACCTTTGTTGGCATGTATAGAAGTCGTGTCATATCATACATGCGCCGGTCATCTCGTCATGGATCCTGCCATGTGACCTTAGCTTCTGCTTTGTTTTACATGTATGTATGATATGTACACTCATCTTTTTCAAGTGTGCATGATGTGACCTGTTCTCATCTCAGATCATACATGTACATAGCATGTGACGGACATGTGTGTCATGTCAGACTTGAGGTTATGGCTTGACCTCTGGTGTGCTAGTCACCTGGGCACATTCATTGTTCACTTGCAGCCTGGTGCAGTGTATTAATAGAAGTTGGTAGTGGCAGCTCTAGATGTGTCTTCTATGTGGTGGAGGAGGGGCAGGTGAGATATTTATTTTGCAGCTACAAGGAAGGATGATGACTGCTGCTTGTATTCTCCATGCACATAGGAGATTGCAGGGCTGGATGCAGGCGATGTGTACAATGTCATATTGCCGCCTGGTAACTACAATCTGTATCGCCCTGCAAACGATTAGGATGGATGTGCTCATTTCTCTCCTCGGGGATGAGATATTTGTACAAGAATAACAAAGGTGGTCAGATGTAGTCTCATTTGCTGAATGGCTGGCTGCTATTTTTTTTTTAGCATCAGGTCACTAGACTGATGCATTGTGGGAGTGTCTAATACTGATGGATAAAAATCACACCTGTTTTAGAGGGCTTATTGGCATGATATGCACCCAAGCTATTCACATTCATGATTTATGGGGTTCATGAAGCCCTATGCAATACGATAAAGCCTTTTCTTATACCCTATATTTTCCCCCCTCTATGCACTGGGTTGGGGAGGGAGGGACGGTCGGTCGGCAGAGGCTGTTTACATTCCCTTGCAGCTGGTATCATGTCATATTTCTGACAAAATGGCTACTGAGTGCAGACCTTGATTGAATACGTATAGACACCATTTTATGCATAATTTACAATCCCTGTGTATTCTAGCAGATTTAATAAATGTGATTTACAACCTATGTGCTGTATTAAGTGTGAGGCTTTGCATACAATAGCAGCTCAGCTAAAATAGTGTTGTTGTGCTTGGGGCTGTGGTTGGCGTGTTAATGGAAACATTCTATATTTCTTGCAAGCTCCTTCTATTGTACAAGTAACAGACGTGTGCATTGTTTGTGGTGCCAGCTGTGCAGCACCAAGCAGTCGCTGCAGATCTGCTAGGATCAGGTTTGCATTACGAAGGTGTTTTTGTGCGGGCAGAATAAATTTGGTCCCTCTGCAAATTCATCGACGAGGCAGGAAATAAATTGTAGCATAAAGAATTCATTCAGGAACCTAACAGGTTAAATTGATGCGAGCAAGATTAGTGGGGGGGCTTGATCCCATGACCTTGTAGATTCACATGCAATACTCTTAACACCAGATCACACATCCACACCCATTTAATAATTAATAAACATAATCTGCCTGGATGGTGCGGCTCTTGTAGCTAGCAGTGATGTGATCTGCAGGCTGCAGCGTTTTAATCGAATAAAGGCACATTGGCTGGGATGGCACTAAATTGGCGTGACAAATGGCAATTGTACACTTTGTTTTGGTAGCTAGTCTCAACACAACTGTGACTGATTCTAGCAATGTCAAGGTCATATAAGGTGCATAAAACGAAGAACACATGTTGTCCTAAAGCAGTTATGTGCTGCTGAGCTTCCCAGTACTCATTGTAACGCCTCGCTGAGGAGCTGCTTATTCCTGGAGGGGGACGCTTGTGTCAGGTTTTCTGTGTATTTGTCTACTCTGTATCATCTATTTATATAAGGAATAGAGGATCTCATGTGTCGCGTGTTGACTGATGGTTAGGGTGTTGATTATTTTTGCAGAGTTTTGGTATATTGCCATAAGTTGGCTGGAAATTTGTTGTAGTGCAATATGTGCTCCTAGCTGCATGTGTTAATGTAGCCTTATGGTGGACAGTTACCAGGTCACAGCCAATATACCGGGATCTGCAGACTATTACCTACATAGATGTCATAATGTCGCCATATCGAACCAAAATAGGATTGGCCTCCTTTCCATATTATCCTGCTCAATCCTTATGTTTTGAGGAAACACAAATGTGCTGTTTGGGTTGGGGGTTTTATATAGATGGTTTTTGACTACATGAACATTGAGAACATACAGAGTAGAGGAAATTGGAGCAAAATCATTGATTTAACCAGAATCTACAGACTTCCTCTTCTATACTCCGGTGTGCTGGCGCTTATGTGATGGTAGAGAAGAAATGGGGTGTTGGATTTTCTCGGCTCTTTGTTCCTATAGCGGATGTACTGCTGCCATAAATTATGTGACTTAAACTCTGCCTTTTTTCCCCATTGTATTTGGCCAAGTATGCAAGTGTATGCTAGAGCTAAAAAGAATAGCTCCTTGATACACCATAACAGACTGGCTCATTAGCAGAGACTGACGCAAGAAGCAGACCGCTCTGTTCTAAGAGTAGTGGTCAGACCAGGTTACTGCTGTATATACACTCACCGGCCACTTTATTAGGTACACCTGTCCAACTGCTCGTTAACACTTAATTTCTAATCAGCCAATCACATGGCGGCAACTCAGTGCATTTAGGCTTGTAGACATTGTCAAGACAATCTCCTGCAGTTCAAACCGAGCATCAGTATGGGGAAGAATGGTGATTTGAGTGCCTTTGAGGGTGCGGTCACACGTCGCGTTTACTGCATGCGTTTAAAAACGCATTGCTACAGCTGAAGGGGTATTTCCCTAATTAAACAGCTGTTAACGCTGTTAACAGCTGTAGCAATGCGTTTTTAAACGCATGCAGTAAACGCGACGTGTGACAGCACCCTGAACGTGGCATGGTTGTTGGTGCCAGAAGGGCTGGTCTGAGTATTTCAGAAACTGCTGATCTACTGGGATTTTCACGCACAACCATCTCTAGGGTTTACAGAGAATGGTCCGAAAAAGAAAAAACATCCATTGAGCGGCAGTTCTGTGGGCGGAAATGCCTTGTTGATGCCAGAGGTCAGAGGAGAATGGGCAGACTGGTTCGAGCTGATAGAAAGGCAACAGTGACTCAAATCGCCACCCGTTACAACCAAGGTAGGCAGAAGAGCATCTCTGAACGCACAGTACGTCGAACTTTGAGGCAGATGGGCTACAGCAGCAGAAGACCACACCGGGTGCCACTCCTTTCAGCTAAGAACAGGAAACTGAGGCTACAATTTGCACAAGCTCATCGAAATTGGACAGTAGAAGATTGGATACATCCTGCCTTGTATCAACGGTTCAGGCTGATGGTGGTGGTGTCATGGTGTGGGGAATATTTTCTTGGAACTCTTTGGGCCCCTTGGTACCAATTGAGCATCGTTGCAATGCCACAGCCTACCTGAGTATTGTTGCTGACCATTTCCATCCCTTTATGACCACAATGTACCCAACATCTGATGGCTACTTTCAGCAGGATAATGCGCCATGTCATAAAGCTGGAATCATCTCAGACTGGTTTCTTGAACATGACAATGAGGTCACTGTACTCAAATGGCCTCCAAAGTCACCAGATCTCAATCCAATAAAGCATCTTTGGGATGTGGTGGAACGGGAGATTCGCATCATGGATGTGCAGCCGACAAATCTGCGGCAACTGTGTGATGCCATCATGTCAATATGGACCAAAATCTCTGAGGAATGCTTCCAGCACCTTGTTGAATCTATGCCATGAAGAATTGAGGCAGTTCTGAAGGCAAAAGGGGGTCCAACCCGTTACTAGCATGGTGTACCTAATAAAGTGGCCGGTGAGTGTATATCCCTTTTATGGATTCACTTTGTGCAAATATTTTTTATGTTCTTTAGGGCTCATTCAGATGGGAGTTTTTGAGGTCTGTATGTTATCTTTTTTTTTTTTTTTTAATTTTTTTTGCAGATGGCATACAGACCTATTTTTTTCACGGATGAGCAGACGGTGAGAAAAAAAATTGCAGCATCACATGCAGACCACTGACCTCCATGGAAGTCAATGGATATGCAAAAACACCGTCCGGCACACGGATGTCATGCGGTCTGTTTTTTTCTCAAATAGAAAACTAGGAAGGGCAAAAAGTTGATTAAAAACCCATCCGTTTTTCTTCACAACCACAAACTTACAGAAGTGAAAAAAACTGATGCGGATACAATACGACTAAACACAGATATGTCACATCCGCATTTTTTTGCGGATCTGCATTGGGCATGTCTGTCTGAGCCCTTCGAGCCATATGCAGTTAGAGCTATGCAGTGTTACTTTTCGGGATGAATATGGTGCACATAACTTGTGTTTCTGTAACACTGAACATTTATAGTCACTGCTGACAGTGTTCACCTTTTTAACCACTATTACTCATCTTTTCTGTGATTTTACTTTGTGTAATCATGATCCATTGATGATATGAAAACTGTAACATTGTGTTTGTTAGCAATTTTGCAGTGTTTCTGTCCTTATCAATGCTGTACAATGTACACAATACCATGTTAGGCTACATTCAGATGAACATGTGCCCGCGGTACGGTACCACTCCGTATGGCTGCGTGCGCCCATTGCCACCCAGTGGGGGATCTATTTATGACGTACATACAGCGGCCGTATACACGTCCCCCAACAGCCGTGTGAATGTAACCCTAGGGCTGCATCATGGGAAACATGGCCTGGTAGAAAATGTATACTTTCTTTCCCATGGTCCTTCAAGCTTTATGGCTCAATAGTGAGGCAATCGTGTAGTTAGATCTGCAGACTGAACAAGCTGGCGCAAATAATTTACAAAGGTGCCACTAAACTCACCTTTACTTGGCGAGTGGTGTTTTCTCCTCTTTATATATCTTTGCCCTATAGTGTATTTCAGGAGAGCACCACCATCTGTCTACTTGCCGTCTGATACCTGTGGACTCCAGAGTAGTTTCTTGTTGTGCCATTTCCCTATCCTCCCCCCTCAGGAAAAAGGAGGTGCCCCATTATATCACAGACGCACTGTTTGCTGGGAGTGAGATAAAGAGGTGCTCAAGCCAATGACTGATGGGCCACAAACAGCACGCATTCACATGCACGTGGCCTAATAATAGTTTAGTCTCTTTTTCACTACCAGTGGTCTCTAGTATGTATATCTTACTTATGTAAGTACTCTGTCCGCATGTTTCGTCCTGATAGGTCTGGAATCCCGCTATTTAAACTGTATGGTGATGGGAAAAAGTCAAAGGAAATGGGATTTATAAATATCAGATGAGAGCCAAAAGTAGTGTGCTGGGACCAAGTTGATTTTCTTGTATAAATACCATCCACATTATATATGGCGATCTGTTATATATTTGTATTAATGAAAATGAATTAATGAAAAATACTCCTACAAAAATAGTAAGAGGCGTATTACCTTTCTGGAAAAATGTTAGTGCGACCTCTGAGAGTTGTAACATGAGAGCGGGCATTACTTCCCAGTGCCTTTTTCCTCTGATCTGTAGCAGAGGAGCTTCTCTACTGAGCAATGTACATAAAGTGTAGCCACATTCATCTCAACTAAAAAGCCTGTAACAGGGGTGCACATCCTGTGGTCAGGCCACCTGCAGCCTGTGAAGCCTCCAGTTATCTCCCACAACCTGCTCAATGTCCAATGAGCGTGTTTATAACTGATGGAAGCTTTCCATGGTGCAGGAGGCTGGGTAGCGATGATTGCAGCAGAGAAGTCCTTTCTCCAACCTTTACTGCTGCTACACTCTGTGTCCTTACTCCTGATGCTGACTGTGTGAGCCGGCGTCAGGACCCAGAGCAGAACAGCCCCAGGAGCAGGAGAGGAACCAGGATGGTAATTACTGTACTGCACTGTACTGCTCCCAAGTCCTCTCCTGTGCCTCTGCTCTGTGTTCTGATGGTGGGGCATGCAACCAGCACAAACACGTGGCAATGTGGCACATGGAGGAGAGAAGAAGCTACAGTGTGGTGCAGAAAAATAGATGAGTAGCCAGGAAAGGAGGGGATTTATTTTTCTGTCTGCTCTGAGGGTCTCCTTATGTTGTACTGTGGTTGTTGATGTATCTCCGGTACTGGTGCTGCTTAAATTGAGCAGTGTGGCCCTTGGACCATCAAATGTTCACTCCTGTCATAATCCTTATATCAGGAGTGAATAGACATAAAAGGGACATTTTATAATCCTGCTACAAATATGCTTTTTATGTCGCAGATAAGAATCTAATTTTTCAGACTTGAGGTTCGGTGATCTTGAGAATAGGTGATTCAGGCAGTTAAAGTAATAGGCGGGAGCTGGATTGTTAAAGGGGTTGTCCCACAACAAGCTGTGGATAGGGCCAATTTGCTGATTGGTGGGGGTCTTAGTGATGAGACACCCACAGATCACGAGAACCAGGGGTCCCAGGTACCTTAGTCAGACCCCTCATTGCTCCTGGAGATTAAAGGGGTTTTCCCACGAAGGAAAGTTAGGCCCTATTCTATGGATAGGGCCTAACTTGCTGATCAGTGGGGTCTCAGTGCTAGGAAAACGAGGGGTCCGTCAGAGCTGGCGGAGATGGCCTTGCTGGTCAATTTCCGGCAGCTCCATAGAGATTAATGGAGCAGAACGGTCATGTGCGGCCGTCTGCTCGATTAATCCGACGAAGCCACAAGGGGTCCGATGGACCCTTCGTTTTAATGATCTGCGGGATCTTTGCACTGAGACCTTCACTGATTAGCAAGTTAGCTCTATTGAGATGTATGTGAACATCAACTTGTTCACATAATATTTTGGGGAGTTAATTGGGAGCTATATCTAATCCGGGCACTTTTTTGCAAGCTCTAAACTTTATTTGTCTAGTCCAAATATATCTTGCTTGACACTTGGATGTGATCCCTAGCCTTGATGAAAAAAAAACCCCACAGGAATAACATCAGACGTCTTGACCCATAGATGGATTAGCAGTCTAGACTTGGAAGATCACATTGCTGTACTACTGAAGCTTTCTTGATTTGTGTCACTTTGGGTACATTCACAAATTCCCACTTACTCATTGGATTGTAAGACTTAATCCAAGTGTTTTTATTCGTCATGGTTAATGCTGACCATGAAAAACATCTTTTTAACTCAAAATTAGTTTCTGTGTCGAATAGCAGCCTTTCTTCTGTAGTCAAAGTATGACACTTGGGTGATATTGTAGTGGCACTTATCAGTTTCCAACCTTTCCAGTTCTATGTGCTACCATCGAAACCTTTTCACCAAAAAGGGACAAATGTAAACAGATTTTCTACAAAGAATGTGGGCACTAAAATAGAAACGGTCTCCGATTGTTATCAAAAAATATAAACAGTTTAATTCTTTTGACTTATCTCGATACAATACCAAATTACAATAGTTAAAGACCAGTATTTAAGACAGCAATTTAAAAACAATGTATAACACAAGGAATCTGTATGTCTTTTTCTGAATGTGATGTAGTCCAAAAAATTTTATTGATTCTTCAGTGTATAATTAGTCTTTTGTGTTCATACATGGAAAAAATACGATTATACATAGACAAAAAATAAAAAGTAAAACTTAGTGGATGAGGTCTATATCTGTTGATTGGCATAGATGCGTTGAAGTTTGCGACCAAGGGGTAAGTATTCCAGGAAGTTTGTGTTTTCAGGTCATAGGGCCCTATGCCTGTAGTACACGTTTTAATATAATTAAAAGTGAAGAAAAAAAAAAAAAAAAAAAAAGTTGTTTCTTGGGCAGCTTTCGATCTTTCAAATAATTTTAACCTTTATATGGTACCATTTTCATTTTTTAATATACGACTATTTGTTATGTTGTTTAGCACTCACGGTTAGTTGGTATTCAGCTGGGCTGATGCTAGCACCCTTTAGTGGGTCTGTGTTACCTTCTCCTGCAGACTCTGATCACCAGCTATGCCTATTTTACCGCTTTGTCGTCCTGGAGGACGTTGTGTAGTATGTCTCTAGGCTGTGCAGGCTGGGTTCGCTCTTTATTCTGCAGTGGCGTTGAGAACGCCATTGAAGACGCTGTTGATGACGCCGTTCACCGGCTTGTGGATCGTGGGTTTTCACCTCCCGCAGCCCAAACTAGCTGATCTTGATGTCACGTGTTCTCAGCGTTTGTAGTGCACACGGCACTGAAGGTACTTGTAGCTCCGGAGCAAGGTTATGTTGTATTTTCAAACAGATAGTCCGCCAGTGTGAATCATAAATGTTGTAGAGTATTCACATTGGCGGACTATCTATTTGAAAAAAATACAACATAACCTTGCTCTGGAGCTACAAGTACCTTCAGTGCCGCGTGCACTACAAACGGGCCTTATGACCTGAAAACACAAACCACCTGGAATACTTACACCTTGGTCGCAAACTTCAACGCATATATGTGTTATATCAACAGATATAGACCTCATCCACTAAGTTTTACTTTTTATTTTTTGTCTATGTATAATCATATTTTTTCCATGTATGAACACAAAAGACTAATTATACACTGAAGAATCAATAACATTTTTTTGGACAACATCACATTCAGAAAAAGACATACAGATTCCTTGTGTTATTCATTGTTTTTAAATTGCTGTCTTAAATACTGGTCTTTAACTATTGTAATATGGTATTGTATCGAGATAAGTCAATAGAATTAAACTGTTTATATTTTTTTATAACAATCTGAGACCTTTTCTATTTTAGTGCCCACATTCTTTGTAGAAAGTATGACACTTGGAAGCCAGTATATATCAACAGGTGACACAATACTAAGACCTATGGGAGGTTGAACCGGAACGATTGTTGTTATATAGAAGTTTTTTTTCATTATTTGCTTTTACTTTTATATTTTTTTTTTTTTTTTTTTGTTAAAGGAAATCCACGACTGAAAAAACACCAAAAAAAACCCTATAAATAAATATCTATGCTCCTCTTCATCTTGATCCCAGCACTGGCTGTCGCTAGTCTTGATACGCCGGGATCACCTAGAAAACTTGTAGTTAGCAGCCCAGGGCGTCAGACATCTTGTCCCAGCTCTCCAAGCTGCTAATTATAAGTTTGTCTTCTAAGTGCTCCCAGTGTGTCAAGACAGGTGACTGACAACACCGGGATCAAATGAAGAGGAGCGGTGGAGAGGTTAGTATTTATATATATTTTTTTTTCAGTGATATGTAGGGGGCATCTGATGTGCTTCTTAGTTCGTCTGTGCAGTCACATTCAGTTTCATTCATCTGCCATATATAAACATTTCTTCAATTAGATGTTATTAATAAAAATGTTCCTGTGTGAAGATAATTTCTCATAAATGTAACTCATAAGGTCCCTTAGAAACAAGACTGTGTCCCAGGATACGGCCACCTCTGCTGGAGGGATTGCACAAAGAAACAAAAGGTTTTTTGTATATATAATGTCCAGGAGTTAATACATGTCCCACAGCCGTCCTGTAGTAATGAACGCAGAAGCCATGTGGTCAGGCAGGACTCAATAGCGCATGTCTGGCCACTGCTGCCAAAATGTGAGGTGGCTGTAACCAAGGAAGCAATCTCGTTTCTAAGGGACAACATAGCGACATTTATGAGAAATTATCTTCACACAGGAACATTTTTTTTAATAACATCCAATTGAAAAAATGTTTACATATGTCAAATTAATTTAATAAAATGTGAATGTCCAGATGGGAATACCCCCGTAAGTCCTATAAGAAGCATTTTCATTTGTGTTTTATCAATGATTGTACCATTCCATTGCCTTCTCCTCTAATGGAGAAAAACTTTTTATAAAAACGAAACAGAAATTACCCACTACATAAATTTTGCCTATAGACAACAGCCCAGTCGACTGTGAATTGGCAGTGTGCAACTCACTCGGCCAAAAAACTAGCCCTAAAACAGCCCCATCAACAGATTAAAAAAAAAAATAGTATATAGTAGTATAAAACTAATATGTTACCAATGCTGGACTGTGAATAGCAAAAAAAATAAAAATCAAATGTTAAGAATCCATGACTGATTAGAATTATTTTTGTATCCCATCCAGAAAGAGTTCATACAATGTTGTATACATAAGGTATCTCTAAAAAAAAAAAAATACCATTCAGCTTTCAAAAAAAATTCCTCGTTGCTACAGTAACCAAAAAGGGAAAAATGTTATCGCTTCTAAAATGTGCAAATGAAAATCACAGAAAACTGTCCTGAAGGAGAATGTATATGGAAGGATTTGATGCACCCACCTTTCTTTACACAGTTTGTTTTTTCTCTTTTTTTTTTTTTTAATCACATTAAAATTAATGCAACATCTGTGGATGTTACGTCACATGCCGGGTGCGGTTGCACGGAGAGGGCTCACGGGCTGCGCCCTCTCCATAGCCGTTAAACCTTTGCTGCATATTGCAGCAAAGGCTTTCTGGTAACACCCGCGATCGATGCCAGCACTGTGTTTTGCCGTTGTTTGGCGCATGGGCACCGCCATCTTGCCGAGGATTGTCGCTCCCCGTGACATCATCGGGGAGTGGCGGTCCGTCACCATTCCAAAGACCCGAGACTATCAGCACATTGTAATGAAGGGGAAAATCCCCATATACTGCCATACTGTAGTATGGCCGTATATGTTAGGATCGTTCAGGCAACCTAGGGTTAAAGTACCCTATGGATTCTGAAAAATAGTAAAATTAAAAATTGAAGAAAAAGTAAAAAAATTATAAGTGAAAAACATAAAAATTCAAATCACCCCCCCCCCTCCCTAGAACTGATGCAAATATAAAGAAACAATAAAAATCATAAACACATTAGGTATCGACATGTCCGAAAATGCCCGATCTATTAAAATATAACGTTTTTTTAACCATGCTTAAAGAGAACCCGTCAGACAAAATAACCCCGTAAACTAAATATATTTTCATAAACTGCCATTAGAGAGCATTGCCTCTATCCCTTCATTGTCCCTCTACATGCCTGTAAACCTAAGCAATGAGGTCCTAAAGCTGTATGCAAATGACCTGTGAAATGTCCAATGAAGCATTAGCATATTCAAGCTGTCCACTCTATTCATGAGTGGGAGGCACAGCCACACCCCCAGTGCATGACTGACAGCCTGTATAATGATGTGAGGCTGTATAATGATGTGCTTCCTGGTGCTGGTGGCCACGCCCCCTGCAGCCTGTGTGTGCATGTGTGTGTGTATAGGAGAGATACAGCAGCTCCAGGCTGCAGCCATGTTACAGCAGAACATGTCAGATTCATGTGTAGCTGATGTCTGTGTCTCTGTATATTAGGAGGATGCAACATGTCAGCAGATACAGTACACACTAGCCATGCTTTACTATACATTACACACAGACATGAGCAGGGGGAGGAGAGGGGAGGGGTAACAGGGGTGACATCACTGCCTCTGACCATGTGACCAGCCTCATTTACATGATAAAAAATAGATGATTTTACAATGAATAATGTATGAAATAACTAGATAAAGGCTGGGATGGGATCCTTGTGAGCTGCTCCAACAGGTAGAGGTGACAGGACTAGTGACACAGACCTGATGATAGGTGTCCTTTAACCCCGTAACGGAAAATAGCACCCAAAGTCGAAAATGGCACTTTTTGTCATTTTAAAAAATATATATAAATTCTATAAAAAGTAATCAACAGGTCGTACAGTCCTAAAAATGATAACATTGAAAACGTCTCAAAAGTCGCAAAAAAACGACACTTCCCTATGCTCCGTACAGCAAGTATGAAAAAGTTATTAGTGCCAGAAGATGGCAAAATCCCCCAAAAATTTTTTGTACAGGAGGTTTTAATTTTTGTAATTTTTGTTTTGGCGGGACAGGTTAATATTTGCATGTCAAAACTCAAATTTCATTCCTGCTTGGCAGTGTACCGAAAGCAGCAAAGGTTGCACTAACTCTTTTTCTTTCTGGCTGAGTAAAAATACTACTCTTCAATTTTCTAAGGAAATGCTTGGTCCATGGAAACGGGACTATCCGGTGGTCGAATCCGAATGACTGAGCAAAGTGCACTGGACTCCTGTTACAGCAGCGGCATTGCCATTTGGCTGGCAGACAGGGAGTCCTAGGATCATATTTCTTTGACGCAAGAACTCCCGTCCAGTGCACCATGCTACTTCCATGTACTTTGCTGCTAATTAGAGTCGTCGTAGATTAGACAGTTCCTATACTGCTATCCTGTAGTCCAGCCGCCCCATGTGACTCGTGACCTAAGGCTGCTCTTTCATGGGCAGTTCCCCTGTACTTTGGTAATATATTGCAAACACATTGTGCCTAAAGGATGACAAAACACTTTTGCTTTCTGATAATATACAAGTGCTTAATAAAATGACCTTAAGTCAGTGATAATCGTTTACAAGTCAAAACATGGTCACTCTTGTAACAATGTACATGCGTTTTGGCCCAAAGTGTTTGCAATTGATTTTCAAGTACAATGAAAACACACCATGTGAACAGAACTTAAAAACGTACCATCGTTTGGAGATAAAAAAGGCCTGGACCGCACATCCACACAAATACACAATGATCTATTACTGCTAGGCTACATTAACAAAACAAACTTGAGTTCTTTGTTACATTTTGATCAAATTGCATTTGCCTACTACCCACTTCTACCTCGTCTAGTGGGTGCAGCATCACGGCAACATCAACCGTTGCTACAAAACAGAACCAGCAGGGACCAAGACCCTGCAGAGCGGCTCACGGTAATCTCGGTCTTCTCCGCTCATCTCTGGGAGCAATGAGGGGTCTGACGGAGGTACCTCAGACGCCCCAGTTCTCGTGATCTGTATGTGTCTCATCACTGAGACTCCACCGAGGACCAAGTTAGGCCCTAACTTGTTTCCGGGGAAAACCCCTTTAAGGACCCAGTCTGATTTTTCATATCTGTCATGTGTCATATGCGATTGTAACGCTTTAACTTACAAAGGTTATTTTCACTTTTGTTTTTTAACGACATGTTGTACTTCATCCTAGTGGTATATTTTTGGATAAAATGTTTTTTTTTTAATGAAAAAATTTGGTGAAAGCTCCCAAATGGGTTACTAACATTAACCATATGTCTGCTTAATGTTGATATCATTTATTTTATTTTATTTTTTTTGTTTTATTTTGTTAAAATGTTAGGAGGCTTACAAATCAATCAACAATTTCCCAGATATACCACATATTTGGTATCGTCGTCCGTATCAATCTGTACAATAAATCTAAATCAATATTGAACCCGCTCGGTGAACAACGTAAAAATAAAACACAGATTCCCGTATTATACAACTGAAAAATACAAAGTTATGGCCCTGAAAAGTTGTCGAAAGTAAAAAAAAAAAAACAATATTGGTTTTGCTCAGTAAAATTGAGCAAAAGAGAAGAAAACCTATATAAACTACCTCAATCGTAGTGAACCAGAGAATAAAGATAAAATATTATTTTCACGTTACGGTGAGCGGGGGAAAAAAATGCTAAAAATCCAAAATAAAAAATGATGATTTTGTTTGTGTCCCCGTTGAAATGGTTAATAAAATCTCATGAATAAGCTATAGACCCCCAAAATTAATTATCTATACATTGTATCTAATCCCTTAAATAATAAGCCTCATATTTTCACATTAACAAAAATAATTAAAATTTATAGCTTGTACAATGTGACAATGCAAATCTGCTGTGAATAGCGCTGCTTTCATCCTATGCCCGGCCGTGCGCCCATGCAGCAGTTTACCACCAAGTATGGGGTATCAGTACACACAGGAGAAAATGACCACCAAACGTTGCAGTGCGTTTCATCATTTCATTTATTATGAAACTGTCAGTTTTGGCCTAAATTAATGTATTTTCCAAAAAAATTCCATAGTTTCTAAATCGCAGGTCCATATTGTTTTAACCCATGTGAAACACTTAAAGGACACCTGTAATCAGGTCTGTGTCACTTGTCCTGTCACCTCTACCTGTTGGAGCAGCTCACAAGGATCCCATCCCAGCCTTTATCTAGTTATTTCATACATTATTCATTGTCTAATCATCTATTTTTTTTTTTTTTTGGCTGGTCACATGGTCAGAGGCAGTGATGTCACCGCTGTCACCCCTCCCCTCCCCCTGCTCATGTCTGTGTGTAATGTATAGTAAAGCATTGCTAGTGTGTGTGCTGCATCTGCTGACATGCTGCATCCTCCTAATATACAGGTGAAAGACACAGACATCAGCTACACATGAATCTGACATGTTCTGTTGTAACATGGCTGCCTGGAGCTGCTGTATCTCTCCTATACATACACACACAGGCTGCAGGGGGCGTGGCCACCAGCACCAGGAAGCACATCATTATACAGCCTCACATCATTATACAGGCTGTCAGTCATGCACTGGGGGTGTGGCTGTGCCTCCCACTCATGAATAAGGTGGACAGCTTATATGCTAATGCTTCATTGGACATTTCACAGGTCATTTGCATACAGCATTAGGACCTCATTGCTTAGGTTTACAGGCATGTAGAGGGACAATGAAGGGATAGAGGCAATGCTCTCTAATGGCAGTTTATGAAAATATATTTAGTTTAGGGGGGTTATTTTGCATGACGGGTTCTCTTTAAAGGGTTAATAGACTCAATAGACGTTGTTTTACACACGTTGAAGGGTGAAGTTTCTATAGTGGGGTAATTTATGGGGTTTTACTATTATTTAGGCCTTTCAAAGTCACTTGAAAGCTGAGTTGTCCCTCAAAATGTGAGTTTTGGGGATTTTCATGAAAATGAGAAAAATCGCACCTAAAGTTCTGCTTCTCATAACATCCCAGAAAAATGACCGGAAGCATAAAATATCATCTCAACATAAAGCAGACATTCCGTAAATGTTAATCATCAAGCTTTTTGGGTAGTTTTACTTAATGTCTGGAAAGCAGAACATTTCAAACTTGGAAAGTGAAGAATTTTTGGAAAACTTTTGCCAAATTTTCTCTTTTTTTCAGAACAAAACGCAAGACTTATCACTTAGGCTATATTCACACTGCCGTTGCCCGCCCGTACCGTACCGGGCAACGGCAGTGTACGGGGAGAGGAGGAGGTGAGCGCAGCCCCTCTCCACAGAAACCTATGGCGCACAGCGCCGTATTACGGGAAAAGATAGGACAGGTCCTATCTTTTTCCCGGGTACGGAACGGTACGGTGCCGCACGTGTGCGGCACCGTACCGCTCCCGTAGGGTGCCGTGCGCCCATTGCTGCCTATGGGGGACGTATATCGGCCGTATATACGCCGGCCGTATATACGTCCCCCATACGTTAGTGTGAATGTAGCCTTACATTGTACTTCATGTTAGTTGTAAAATTTGTCATGAGAAATCAGTCTCAAAATCACCTGGATATGTTAAAGCGTTCCGAAGTTATAACCAATTATCGTGACACAGGGCAGATTTGAAAAATCAAGTCTGGTCATTGAGCTGAAAACTAGTGTCGGTGATAAGGGGTTAATCAATTTTGGAATGGAAATCTATAGTGGAAGTGCAAATGGGAGTGTGAATTGGGCCCAATAAATGATTGATAAAAATAAAATCTGGAGAACTACTTTCAAGTGTCAAAAAGCAAGATAGGTCACAAGTTATACTTACAAATTTCTGTGTGCTGTATTTTTATTTTTGTATTATTGTTTTTATAAGAAGTTTTGAAAATGTTTCCAAAATAAACTCCATTAATTTCTTCATGAATCCAGAATTCCCCTCTATGCATATTCTTGTTTTGTGATACAGAGGATCTCCGATGTCTGTCTGCATATT
The DNA here is from genome assembly GCF_040894005.1 of Engystomops pustulosus. Classification (NCBI taxonomy): domain Eukaryota; kingdom Metazoa; phylum Chordata; class Amphibia; order Anura; family Leptodactylidae; genus Engystomops; species Engystomops pustulosus. Next base: position 153,009,669 of record NC_092414.1, read on the forward strand.
GTCATACTGTGTTTCTAGCTGCAAAGGGAGTTTCACTTCATCACGTGGAGTTTTCTGTGCTTTCTTCTCCCCTCAATGTGTTTTTGCCTCCCTTGAAACCAGCTGAAAAGCCAGCAACACAATGACTTATAGAGAAGACACATTTAGACAAAGAGCTCAACACATTGGCATTGCAAATCAACCTTAAATCAGTATTAAGCAGACATTCAATTTTATTTCACCATGCTGCTGAGAAGAATGGCTTTGTGTAATAAAATACTGGTCATGAGCACTCGCTGCTCGCTTCATAAAGGGGCCTTTGTTTAATATGTTGATGACAAAAAATGAATTAATAACCTTTGGGAGTTGTTCCAACTAATGACCCCTACCTCTCACTCTTATGACCTCTGACCTCTCTTGGTAGTGTGCTGGAATTATATCTTCAAAATGGATAGTGTGCAAGACCTTTTGACTCCTTACTCCTTGATTTGTAAGGCATGAATGCCTGTTGTATAAATGGGCACATTGAAGAATTGCAGAATGGTGAAGTAGTATTGGAGAGAGAAAAGTCTACCTGACACGGCATGGCTGCAAGTGTATATGCTTGGTGATTTCTGTTGTGCTATCTGATAGGGGGAGAGAAGTTGGTGTTAATACCCTGTTTCCCCTAAAATAAGACATCCCCCGAAAGTAAGACCTAGTACAATTTTGTTCAGTATTAGAATTATAAGGCCTCCCCTGAAAATAAGACCTAGCGGCAGTCATTGCAGCAGCTCCTCCCACGCCATACATTAGTATTATAATTAGATACTACAGAAGGTTGTGACATGGGGAAGAATTCATGGAAGTAAATCACTGGTTGTTGTGCTGCAAATGTGATCCCAGCAGCCACCAGGATAAGGAGGAGTCATTTATGGAAAGTGCTTTTACTAAACGTGAGAGATAGGGGCCAATGATTCTAATAGAAATGGAGTTACAAGAAATACAGCAGGAAATTCAGAGTTTGGAAAGTCATAAGGAGGTTAGAGAAGTTGATTTTTTGTTCAACGATAAATGGAAATTCTTGTTCATGGAAAAATAAGACATCACCTGAAAATAAGACCTAGTGCCTCTTTAGGAGCAAAAATTAATATAAGACACTGTCTTATTTTCAGGGAAACAGGGTATGATTTGTAGCAGTAAGTCCCTAGTAAGGCTATATTCACACCATAGATGGTTATGCCAGAAAAGATTCCAGCTTATACTCTGAACGTACCCATAGACACACACTGGCAGACAGTGTTTGTTTGCCTCCATCCATCTAATCAGTATACGTAAGATCTTGCTACCTTCTGCAGATAGATGTGGCTCAGCAGAGGCCATAATACCCTATTGGGGACAATTGCAAAAGTATTGCATCCACATAAGGCCTCCACTGAACATAAGCTCTGGGAGAACCCCAGTGATTTACCTCTCCATAGAAGGACAGTTACTAAGTGGAACAAGAGGACGAATCCCACTGTATACTTATATAGAAATTAGATACATCATGAGCCTCTGTTTGTAAGGATTTGTCTTTGTGACCTATCCTTGCTATGAAGGGCTACAGCATGGTGAGAATGTTGCCCAAAAAGTAAATCCTGAATGGGGAGGTAGGAGAGCATGTAAGATTCATCATTAAGATACAGCCAGAGCTGTTGATCGCTGTTTGTGGGTGTGGCTCATCTGTTCATAATTTGTTTTTTAGAGTCCTAATAGGATTGGGAGTACAAGCATATCAACTTGTCGAATCTTGACCATTAAAAACTGACATTTTCTTCCATTTTTACGAGGATCCTCATAGATTATATAGTGCAGTGGTTCTCAACCTTTCTAATGCTGGGACCTCGCAATACAGTTCCTCATGCTGTGGTGACCCCCGCTGGGGTCCCGACCCACAGGTTGAGAACCACTGATATAGTGTATCCAAATTATCCATGACAAACGGTTACTTTTTAACTGGTCAGTCAGGCTGTCTTTTATAATATTGGCAATGGGCATTGATTATTTAAAAAGTGTTGCATTTGGTTAAGCCACGTGTCTGTTCTAAAAACGTCTGCATCTGCCCGTACCCTTATTATTTTTTTTATTTATTTTTTTACTATGCAGCACTATATAGAACAGTATGAATCGCCTGACAGGTTTGCTCTAGATACAAGTACATATATGGAGAAGTACTGCATAGGGCACTAGAATAGAGTTTGCAAGCTAAAACCAGGAGCCAAACCCACTGCACTTGTATTTATTCCTGACTGCAGTGCATCCCCTAAAACCTGCATAGAGCATTTTTTCCTGCAAAAATAGATCTGCAAGCTTCACACTATTTAAAAAAAACAACAAAAAAAAAACAAACGCACAAGCATGTGTTAAGAAAAACAATATTCATGTCTGGAAAAAGCCATTGAGTATAATGGGTTAGTGTTCAAGGCTAGTTACATATGTCAAATTAACTTGTGTGTGAAAAGGCCCATGGCATTATTACGGGATGTTAAGGGTTGACGTTGTAGTTGGAGGCCTAACAAAAGCCATTGGTTTGGCTACAGGCTGTCTGGCAGTGAAAAGCAGGTGTAGTAACTCATTATGCTGCTCAAAGTTGCTTGAAGAAAATTTTTTCTCTTACTTCCATATTTACCTTTTTGTAAAACCCGCTTGTCTCTAATCTTTACATATGCCCTTAATGTTCCCCTTTTTAAATATCCCTTGCAAGATTTTTTTTACCAGAAAATATCCTATTTTCACATATTTCAACTCCTTCTTGTCTTCTATTAACCCTACCACCTACATCATTCATTCACTTAAAGCAAACCTGTTGCCAGGAATGTAATTTTTAGTTGGTGACGGTTCCAATAGCCTATTCTATAATGATTGAGCAGACAGGAGAGGGAGGGGGATGGTGGAGAGACATGAGGACACAGTCACACAACTATAGACTGCTGCAGAAGCCTCCCATGCCCCTACCCACGGGACTCTCCACACGAGCATGAGCAAATAGTTAAAAAAAAACAAATTATAATAAAAACCTAAAAATCACCCCCCTTTCCCTAGAACAGACATAAATATAAATAAACAGTAAAAATCATAAACACATTAGCTATCGAAGCGTCCGAAAATGCCCGATCTAATAAAATATGATAAAGTTTTTTCAATGCGTTTAACCCCGCAATGGAAAATAGCGCCCAAAGTAAAAAATGGCACTTTTGTGCTTCCATGCCTGAGAGAAAGCTGTATTCCAAGCCCTCTGCGTTAAAGGGGTATTCCAGGAATTGGCATAATTCATATACAAGTGGGTACTTAAAATATAAGCTAATATGTGATTAGTTGTTATTTAAAATGTTGCTCCCCTTAGCAGAAAAATGCTGTTGACCTGCACTGTAATGAAGAATTAAAATGCTACTGGCCCTTTAATCAGTCTGTTTGATTTCCTCCGCGCAAAGCAGACACCGGACAGAAGATGGCAGCTAGTCACATGACCACATCACATGTCCTGCACCTGCCTTGGCTGATCATGTGATCATCACTATATTTGGTTGTAGTTGGTTGCAGTGCATCCAGTATGGCCATTGTTGTGGTGATGTGCAGTGATGGCAGTTTCACATCATCACTATGGTAACAGAGCACTGCAGTCTGTTACGTCATCACTGGGAACAGAGCATAAGAGGTAGGAGGAGTTACTGAGAACTAAAGGATCATGCGTCTTGTATTTTCCAGTGGCAGCCATCTTGGTGATAACTCCACCTACTTTAGAGAGGTTATAAAATGTTGTGAATCATAAAATCAAACTGTTTAAGCTCCATTTTGTGACTAATGACATTGAGGTATGTTATATTCATTTATCTATAGCATCATGGATTTCTGTATTAGACGTTCATATTCCCGGAATACCCCCTTAATTCAGATTTCCTGTTGTGACCTCGATTCCGTTCCTGACTCCGATTCCGTGCTGCCTGTCCTGACCTATTGCTACGTCCTGGAATCCGAACCTGTGCTGCCTGTCTTGACCTCCTGCCTGTCCCCGACCATGAGTTTGCCTCACGATTGCCTTGGCCGCCTCTGCAGGCAAAGTCGCGCCTGTGGAACGACCTGGTGGTACCACGCCGCAACAAGTCCAACCTGCTTTGTGGTGGGCTCTGGTGAAAACCGGGTACCACCTAGACTCCAGTCCTAGGTGTCGGTTTAAGTCATTGCCTGCGGTGGTACAGAGGAACCACTACCTCTGATCGTAACAATTGAATACTTATTTAACACTTAAATTTGCGATTTTGTTGTCAGCACAAGAGCTATCAATGGAAAACTAAATGTATTTACCAATGGAGGCCTGGATTTGGAATCACCCCCTAAATTCAAGTGGAAAAACGCACTACACGCTAATCCTACTTTGATGTAATGTCCGTAAAAAAAGACAAAATGAGGCTCAGTATTGTGTGTGGCCTCCACATGCCTGTATGACCTCCCTACAATACCCTGGCAACCTACACAAGTGGCTCAGGTAGCGCAGCTTTCCAGGATGGCACATCAATGTACTGTACTCCACTTGGATGTTTCCTGCAAACTCGGAGAGCCTAATAAGCTGACAGAATTTCTGGGCAGCTGTAGTGATTAGGAACTTGCGCCAGGGAAGTGGCAAAGACATGCAACTTGAATGCTCACTAACCGAGAATTTTTTTAAACTCCACAATAAACTTTATTGCAAGGTATTTTAAGAGACAGTCTGCATAAGAGGAAGCATATACATTATGGTCGCACAGGGCCTGTGACGGTAGGTTACAATGGACTTGTATACAAAGTCCAGCGCCACTGTAGGCATATCTCCTCTTTAATAACTAAAACAATGAATGTCCTCGGCACATACCGAAGGATGTAGTGGCAAAAAACAGACTGTTTGTCCATGCAGTATTTAATAGGCCATCTGTAAAGGAGGTGGAAAAATAACCCTTTAGAAAAGAACAAAATACCGGTGGTCCACTACTTAATGACAGACCTCTTTACCCAATGTGACTTCTGGTGAAGCGTTCTGGATGCATCAATTTAGTTTCAGCTTCTAATGATGAGCTGTAGTCTGTAATGAAGTTTTATTGATGACCGTTGTTCCCATGACAGCACAAAACTTTGAAAATCCAATTGTCACAGGGACAAAAATACATTTTTTGTCTGGAGCTACAATTATAAAAAATACAGATCTAACTTAAGAACAAACCTTAAGAACCTATGTTGTATGTAAAGCGAAAACTGCCCGAACTCAACTTAAAATAAATAAAATTATATTAAAAAAAATAAAAGTCAGCAAATAATGCACCTACGCCCTGCCAATGCCCATAGGACAATCCACTCCAGTAAGGACAACAGAGTCAATCCCAGACACCTGGAATAGCTCTCCCTCTCTCACTCCCTCCCTCTTGTGAATGAGTACCCATATTTTAAACAGAAGTGTGTAGTTAAGAATTAAACCAGTCCTGGAGGTTTGGGGAGTGGTCTGACATCCTAAACCTAGCCACCATCTTCCTAGCACATTGCAGTGTTTCAGCCACGAAGGCCCGGTCTGCTGTAGACTGATACAGCTCCGGGTCTATCAACAGCAAACATGTCTTGGCATCATCAGGGACTGCCACTTCCATCTTGTCAAACGGGAATCTACAAACCTGTTCCCAGAACCACTTTACCACTGGGCAGGACCACATTAAATGGAGCAAGGTACCTGGGGTCTCTGAGCATTTAGGACAAAAAGGTCTGGGTATCCTGGACGGAGCTTACCAACTCTGGCAGTGTTAAGTATGCATGAAGAAGAATAAAAATTTCTGACATCCTTTCACCTAGGCTAGGGGAAACCAGTAAAACCAGGAGGACATAGGGAAGTTACCCATGTACCCACTGGCACCCAAGTGGGGCCAGCCTAAAACCTGTTAAGATAAAGCAGCCAAATGCATGGTAAACAGTAAAAAAGGATTTTACACAGTTTTTAAACAGACCGAAAAAGCATGCTTAAAAACTGACCAAAAACATCAACTATGTCACCAAACTAAGTAACACATTAGTAACACACAGAGGTCGCACTAACATTTTTTCAGAAGGGTAAAAATACTCCTCTCACCATTCTTGAGGAGTATTTTTACCTGAGGAGGAGTATGAAGATTTCGGTAATACACAGCGCACACGACACGACACTCACACAGCGCACGCTCACACAGTGCGCACACTCACACACGACACTACACTACACTCACACACGACACTACACTACACTCACACACGACACTACACTACACTCACACACGACACTACACTACACTCACACACGACACTACACTACACTCACACAATACACTACACTACACTCACACAGCACACACTACACTACACTACACTCACACAGCACACACTACACAATACACTACACAATACACTACACTCACACAGCACGCACACCACTACACTCACACAGCACACACTACACTACACTCACACAGCACACACGACACTACACTACACTCACACACGACACTACACTACACTCACACACGACACTACACTACACTCACACAATACACTACACTACACTCACACACGACACTACACTACACTCACACAATACACTACACTACACTCACACAGCACACACGACACTACACTACACTCACACACGACACTACACTACACTCACACACGACACTACACTACACTCACACACGACACTACACTACACTCACACAGCACACACGACACTACACTACACTCACACACGACACTACACTACACTCACACACGACACTACACTACACTCACACACGACACTACACTACACTCACACACGACACTACACTACACTCACACACGACACTACACTACACTCACACACGACACTACACTACACTCACACACGACACTACACTACACTCACACACGACACTACACTACACTCACACACGACACTACACTACACTCACACACGACACTACACTACACTCACACACGACACTACACTACACTCACACAGCACACACTACACAATACACTACACAATACACTACACACTACACTACACTCACACAGCACACACTACACTACACTACACTCACACAGCACACACGACACTACACTACACTCACACAGCACACACGACACTACACTACACTCACACACGACACTACACTACACTCACACAGCACACACTACACTACACTACGCTCACACAGCACACACGACACTACGCTCACACAGCACACACGACACTACACTCACACAGCACACACGACACTACACTCACACAGCACACACGACACTACACTCACACAGCACACACGACACTACACTCACACAGCACACACGACACTACACTCACACAGCACACACGACACTACACTCACACAGCACACACTACACAATACACTACACTACACTCACACAGCACACACTACACTACACTACACTCACACAGCACACACTACACTACACTACACTCACACAGCACACACTACACTACACTCACACAGCACACACTACACTACACTCACACAGCACACACTACACTACACTCACACAGCACACACTACACTACACTCACACAGCACACACTACACTACACTCACACAGCACACACTACACTACACTCACACAGCACACACTACACTACACTCACACAGCACACACTACACTACACTCACACAGCACACACTACACTACACTCACACAGCACACACTACACTACACTACACTCACAGCACACACTACACTACACTCACACAGCACACACTACACTACACTCGCACACACTACACTACACTACACTCACAGCACACACTACACTACACTACACTCACACAGCACACACTACACTACACTACACTCACACAGCACACACTACACTACACTACACTCACACAGCACACACTACACTACACTCACACAGCACACACTACACTACACTCACACAGCACACACTACACTACACTACACTCACACAGCACACACTACACTACACTCACACAGCACACACTACACTACACTCACACAGCACACACTACACTACACTCACACAGCACACACTACACTACACTACACTACACTCACACAGCACACACTACACTACACTACACTCACACAGCACACACGACACTACACTCACACAGCACACACGACACTACACTACACTCACACAGCACACACGACACTACACTCACACAGCACACACTACACTACACTCACACAGCACACACTACACAATACACTACACTACACTCACACAGCACACACTACACTACACTACACTCACACAGCACACACTACACTACACTCACACAGCACACACTACACTACACTCACACAGCACACACTACACTACACTCACACAGCACACACTACACTACACTCACACAGCACACACTACACTACACTCACACAGCACACACTACACTACACTCACACAGCACACACTACACTACACTCACACAGCACACACTACACTACACTCACACAGCACACACTACACTACACTCACACAGCACACACTACACTACACTACACTCACACAGCACACACTACACTACACTCGCACACACTACACTACACTACACTCACAGCACACACTACACTACACTACACTCACACAGCACACACTACACTACACTCACACAGCACACACTACACTACACTACACTCACACAGCACACACTACACTACACTCACACAGCACACACTACACTACACTCACACAGCACACACTACACTACACTACACTCACACAGCACACACTACACTACACTCACACAGCACACACTACACTACACTCACACAGCACACACTACACTACACTCACACAGCACACACTACACTACACTACACTACACTCACACAGCACACACTACACTACACTACACTCACACAGCACACACTACACTACACTACACTCACACAGCACACACTACACTACACTACACTCACACAGCACACACTACACTACACTCACAGCACACACTACACTACACTACACTCGCACACACAGCACACACTACACTACACTCGCACACACAGCACACACTACACTACACTCGCACACACAGCACACACTACACTACACTCGCACACACAGCACACACTACACTACACTCACACAGCACACACTACACTCACACAGCACACACTACACTCACACAGCACACACTACACTACACTCACACAGCACACACTACACTACACTCACACAGCACACATTACACTACACTCACACAGCACACACTACACTACACTCACACAGCACACACTACACTACACTACACTCACACAGCACACACTACACTACACTACACTCACACAGCACACACTACACTACACTACACTCACACAGCACACACTACACTACACTACACTCACACAGCACACACTACACTACACTACACTCACACAGCACACACTACACTACACTACACTCACACAGCACACACTACACTACACTACACTCACACAGCACACACTACACTACACTACACTCACACAGCACACACTACACTACACTACACTCACACAGCACACACTACACTACACTACACTCACACAGCACACACTACACTACACTACACTCACACAGCACACACTACACTACACTCACACAGCACACACTACACTACACTACACTCACACAGCACACACTACACTACACTACACTCACACAGCACACACTACACTACACTACACTCACACAGCACACACTACACTACACTACACTCACACAGCACACACTACACTACACTACACTACACTCACACAGCACACACTACACTACACTACACTACACTCACACAGCACACACTACACTACACTACACTACACTCACACAGCACACACTACACTACACTACACTACACTCACACAGCACACACTACACTACACTACACTACACTACACTCACACAGCACACACTACACTACACTACACTACACTACACTCACACAGCACACACTACACTACACTACACTACACTACACTCACACAGCACACACTCACCCGGCCTTAAGTCCCGTCGGGATCACGTAAATGCAGGCAGGGAGATGGAGCAGGACAGGGAGCAGCAGCCCCGCTGTCCACGGGGCCTGCGCTCTCGCTCCGGAGCGCTGGTGACACAGTTCACTGTGTCACGTGTCGCGCTGAGCGGTCCGGCGCGCGCTGTGATCGCGCTACAGACATTTCCCTCTTTTGCAGCGCGCGCCGGGCCGCTCAGCCTGCGCGCTACAGGGAATAATTGCCATGCGTAACTTTACGCATGGCAATTATTTCGGGGGGTAATGGCGCCTCATCACGCGTCTATGACGCGTGGTGAGGCGTTAATGCGACCTCTGGTAACACATTAACATGTATTTGGCAGAAAAGTAAATTGACAGTTTGGAAAGTATTTTCTGGTTGATGGATGGAGCTAAGTAACAAAGTAATATGTTTACACCACACCAAAAATGCACTGTTACACGCATTGTAAACATGCATGAAATGTAAGCGGAAATGCAAAAGTTATGAAAACGTAAGTGCAAACGAGACATCAACGCATACACCACATAAGCGTAAAACAAGACATAGACACAACCAGCATGTAAATGAAAGTGTAAACACAAACGTGATGGCACGGAAGTGTAAATGCGCTGTAAACGCAAGTGCCTTTTGCGTAAACACGAGTCAAACTCGACATAAATGCAAATGCTGCTTAAACGTGACACAAAGGCAAATACAATGTAAGCTTAAACACAACGCAAATTTGTTGACGTTTAGGGCCGTTGCATAGCGTTTAAACTTCTGGGCCGTTCGTGTAGTGTTTCCTCTTACGGGCCGTTTGCATTGCAATTCTGGTTACATGGCATTTGCGGCGTGCTTCTGCCTATGTGGCGTTTGTCTCACATTTACATTGAGTTTATGCATATGCACCATTTGTGGCACGTTTACGCTTATGCAGCGCTTGAAATGCGTTTACACATACAGGCGGTGCCCTTCTTAAGAACACTCAACTTGCAAACGACCCCTAGTTACAACCGGACCACTGGATATTGGTAATTTATTGTACTTTAGTCCTAGGCTACAATAAACAGCTATAACAGTTATCAATGGTGCCTGTAATGAAGCTTTATTGTTAACCCTGATTCTTATGACAACCCAACAATTGTCACAGAGACCAAAAAAGTTCTGGCTGGGATTACAATGATAAAATATACAGTTCTGACTTACATACAAATTCAACTTAAGAACAAACCTACAGACCCTATCTTGTATGTAACCTGGGGACTGCCTTTAAGTACATTTTCCATTTTAACTACGAAAATCTATGGATGCGTAAACGCACCTCAAGCACTGCCTAAGCGTAAATGTGCCAAAAATGATGCAACACTGCAAAAGAGTAAAAGCGGCACAAAAGCTACATAAACTCTACGCAAACGGGCCGTAAGCATAAATGTGCTGCAAATGCTGCGTAAGCGTGCCGCAAATATAGCAAAGCATAAACGTGACGCAAACACAGTGTGAGCTTTACTGTGATGCAAACGCTGCATAAGTGTAACGCATACGGTGGGTAAATGTGACAAATGTCGTGTAAGCGCAAACATGACGCAACGCCTCTTAAGCGTAAAAATGCTGCAAACGTGACGGCGTGTAAGCTTAACGCAAATGGCGTGTAATACAAACGTAGCTAAAGCGCAAACACCGCACAAAAGTAAAAGTGTTGCAAACACTGCATAATCAGAAACTGCACAATAGTGCAAACGCTGCGTAAGTGTAACCGTGATGCAAATGCTGCTTAACCCCTTAAGGACGCAGCCATTTTACAGCTTAAGGCTCAGCCCGATTTTTTGGATTCTGACTTGCTTCGCTTTATATGGTTATAACTTTTGAACACTGTTACTTATCAAAGCGATTCTGAGATTGTTTTTTCCCCACATGTTGTACTTCATTTTAGTGGTAAATTTTGGCAGATAAGTTTTGCGTTTATTTACAAAAAAAAGAAAATATGATAAATTTTTTGAAAAATTTGCCATTTTCGAAATTCTAAATCATTGCGTTTCCAGGCAGATAGATTTACCACCTAAATAAGTTGCTGAATAACATTTCCCATTTGTCTACTTTACATTTTCATAATTTCTGAAATGTCTGGATAATTTATTTTGATGTCACGCGGCTTACAAATAGAATAGCGCTTTTCCGGATTTTCAGAATTGACTATTTTGGGGATAAATACAGTTTTGAATGAAATTTTACATATTTAGCATCAAAACCCCCTATGTAATCTACCCATTTTCAAATCTGCACCCCTCAAGCTATCAGAAACAGCTTTTACGAAGATTGTTAACCCCTTGAGATCTTCATAGTAATTGAATCAAAATGGAGGTGAAATTTAGAATGGTCATACTGTTCCCTTATACGTTCATTTAGCACTAAAATTTACACATTTCCAAAATATAAAAAGAGAAAACCCACCATACAATTTGTTCAGCAATTTCTCCTGAGTACAAAGACCCCCCACATGTGGCTGTGACTTGTTTTATGGGCGCACAGCGAGACGCAGAAGGGAAGGAGCACCCTGCAGCTGCCAGGATTTTAGTTTCCTCATTGGCCCCTTTTGAAGGCTATAAAATTTTCGCTTTTTCGTTATTGGGGCCATGTGACGGCATTTTTTTTGCGGGATGAGATGCTTTTTCCATTGTTACCATTTTGGGGTTGGTATCACCTATTGTTGAAAATTTAGGAACTTTTTTTGAGGGCAGGAGTAGAAAAGCATCAATTCTGTACTGGATTTTTGACTTTTTTTTTTTTGGTGTTCACCGTATAGACTAATAATCATGTTAGCTTTATTCTATGGGTTGATACGATTACGGGGATACCAGACATGAATATATTTTCTTACGTTTTACTAAATTTGTCAAACAAAACCCTAATGTGGGGAAAAATCTATAATTTTTGTATTGCCATCTTCCAAGTGGCATAACTTTGTTACGTTTTTGGCTACGGAGCTGGTTGATGGCTTGTTTTTTGCGGGACATGTTGTACTTTGCCCCAGTATCATGTCTAAGTACATATGGTTTTTTGGTCGCATTTTATAGCATTTTTTGTGGGATTGAAAAGGTAAAAATCATAATTTTTGGAGGGTTTATAACAGTTTTTTTTTACGGCGTTTATCGTGCGGGTTCAATAATGATTTACTTTTATTCTATGGGTTGTTACGGACGCGGTGATACTATATATGTGGGGTTTGTGTTATGATTTAGACTTTTTTTTTGAGTTATATGTCTCTTTATATGTTTTGGGGGTTTGGGGCATTTTTAGTGATTTATGACTTTATTTTTTTATTGAATAACTTTTTTTTTTACTTTTTTACTTTTATACCATGGGATATGAACAAGCAATCCTCTGATTGCTTGTTCATGATAATATTCTGCAATACTCATGTATTGCAGAGTATTATCAGTGTCAGCCTATGCACTTGCATAGGCTGGCACTTTGCCAGTAAGATGACGTCACAGACGCCATCTTACTGGCAATTCTTGCTAGTAACTCTGGGGTCCAGATCGGACCCCAGAGTTACTATAGCAACGATCGGCGCCCCCCGAAAACGGTTCGGGGGGGCCGATCGTGGGGGAAAGACACCCCAGATGCTTGTTAGATGCCGCGGTCGCGCTGACCGCGGCATCTAAAGGGTTAAGCACCCGCGATCGGAGACAACTCCGATCGCGGGTGTTACACTGGGGTGCCGGCTATTAGTTACAGCCGGCACCCCGTGTTTCCCGATGCCGGTTCGGCTCTGATCCAGAGCCGAGCCGGCATAAGCGCCGTGGCGGATATATCCGCCACTGAGCGCTAAGTCACTGCGCTCCGTGGCGGATATATCCGCCGCGGAGCGTGAAGGGGTTAAGTGTAAACGTGCCGCAAACAGCATGTAAGCGGAACTGTGATATACACACCACGCATAAGTGAAACCGTGATGCACGTGCTGTGTAAAAGCAAACGACACGCAAACACAGCATAAGAGTAAACATGACACAAACACAAGCGCAACATAAGTGTAACCGTGACAAACTGCACGCAACCATCACATAACTGTGACACAAACGCCAGCGAATTTAGTGAAACGTGATTGTTTATACGCAATGTCAACAGAATATTAGTGGAATATGTGTGAACAAAGCCTTTAGATGAACATAGAAAAGACTCACAGCTCAATATTAAGCTCTCTGACATTGCCTGCCTCTAATTGGACAGTATGAGCGAAGATTAGCATAACACACGCCCCCAGCTCCTCCTTTCTGACTAAACACAGATTACAATGGTCAGAAACTTTGAATTTTCCTTCTAGCCCCTGCAGTTGGGGAGATAACTGTGCCCTTGAATCTGTGTAACAGCCCCTATGGGATGGTATGCTAATCTACATATGAGTGATGTGGTGAAAGGTCCTCTTTAAAACCTCCTTGGGGGGGATTTTGTCATCTTCTGGCGCCAATAACTTTTTCATACTTTGGTGTACGGAGCTGTGAATAGTATCAGTTTTTGCGACTTTAGTTGGCATTTTCATTGCTATAAGTTATAGGACTGTACGGCCTTTTGATCACTTTTTATTTAATTTTTTTTTTTTTTTTTTCAAAATGGCAAAAAAGTGGCATTTTCGATTTTGGGTGCTATTTTCCGTTATGGGGTTAAACTTAGTGAAAAACCGTTATTATATTTTGATCGGGCCTTTTCAGACGCGGTGATACCTAATGTGTTTATGATTTTTACTGTTTATTAATATTTATATCAGTTCTAGGGAAAGGGGGTGATTTTAATTTTTAGGTATTTTTATTATAAATTTTTTTAAACTTCAACCCTTTAACCCTAGGTTGTCTGATCGATCCCACCATATACTGCCATACTACAGTATATGGGGATTTTACTCTTCATTCATTACAATGTGCAATTAGCACATTGTAATGAATGGGTTAAAATGAGACCGCTTCGGGCCTTCGTGAGACCCGAAGCTGTCATGGCAACGGATTGCTGCTCCCCGTGACGTAATCGGTGGGGAAAAAAGATCCGCGGCAAGCTGGCCCATGCGGTGCCATTTTTTGAAGCCGCCAGCAACATTGCCGGTGGCGATCGAAGTGAAAATATGCAGCAAAGACTTACCGGCTATGGAGAGGGCGCATTCCGCGGGCCCTCTCCGTGCACAGTGACCCAGCGCCGTACTAGTACGGCACGCGGCGGGAAGGGGTTAAAATAATTGTTTTTTAAAAATTAGTCCTTATTCACACCACTGTTATATTTTCATTATACCTTATCTCTATATTTTCTCAACACCTTGTAAACTGACAAGCTTTGTGGAAAGGGCACCTCACCTTGATCCATGGACTCCGAGCAGCAGATCACCTCGGCTTGTCAGACATACAATGTCTTGCAGGAAAAGAAACCTGATCTACCTCCAGGACAACTTCTTAGTAAAAACTTTCAGATTCTTTATTAAATGAAAGAAGATTGTGTTGAAACCTGTAGGCTTTTCCTAGTCTACACGCAGATATATCCCCATGCTGAGCATTACATGTTTTTAATATTTAATAAAGCATTTGAAAGTTTTTACTAAGTTGTCTTGGAGCTAGATTGTGTTTCTTTTCCTGCAAGACCTGATTAACTGTGGTATGAATAAGGCCTTACTTTACTTTTTATGTAGCACCCAATATAGAAAGCAAGCGGCACTATGCAAGTCAGGTTGGTGCCATATACCAGTGGTTGTAGTTAATTGTAGTTAAACTATAATTTTGAACCTACATATTATAGGAAATGTACAACTACGGATCTACCTATTAAGGTAGATCCTGTGGTAGGTGCATCTAATGTATATAAGGATAGCCCTTTTTAGGGCTAAACCTTTACCCCCTCTATCTTTGCTAATCTTTAATCTTCTTAATATGCAAATTTTCTAAAGAGGCTACTGGGACATGGAGTAGCTGGAGCTGAGGCTACATGGCGCAGCTACTTCAGGCCCCAGTAGCCTCCTTGATCCTCCTACCCAGAGATCTTCAGCCCTCGTCCATGAAGCTGGAGTTATGCGCATGCACAAAACATAGGCCAGCGGCTGTGCTATCTCTGTTCCAAAGCTACTGCGCATGCGCAAACTCAGCCTTCCCAGATGAGTGTGCGCAGCTCCTTGTGGCTGTACGCTGAAGATCTCTGGGTAGGAGGATCAAAGAGGCTACTGAGGCCTGGAGTAGCTGCGCCATGTAGCCTCAGCTCCGCAAACTCCACTCCCCAGTACTTTCTTTAGAAAATTTGGATATTACCCTGATTAAAGATTAGCAAAGATAGAGGGAGTAAAGGATTAGCCCTAAAAAAGGCCTTCGTTACATTCGTAAGATGCACCTTCCACCGGATCTACCTTAATAGGTAGATCCGTAGTGGTAGGTTTCCTTTAACACTCTGCATCCCCATAGTAGTGTGTTGTTCTACCTCCTGATAGATTTTGTCTTGCAGTGTTCGGTGTAGTACTGATCTATTACCAGCAGGTGTCATTGCTTCTGCAGCGAGGTCATGGGTCTGTAAGCATTGTGCTCTCACTATACCTCCCATACGCTACTCTCATCTTTGGCTCCTGCCTTTACCCGCACTCTAGATACTTTGAAAGTGATAAACTATTTTATGTATTTCAGGGAATGTCTTTATCTATTTGTCTATTGTGGAATGCCACAAAAAAGAAATTAAAGCGTGAACACAACATGGATGAGAATTTAAGGCAAACCCTATGCTGATGGACCTGCAAAAGGAGCATGTTCCACAGATTGTTCATCCCCACACAATTTGCATTTGTTGGCTCCACATTGCCCTTTGTATACACTCTGGTGGCTATTTACTATGACATTAGTTGGTGTTATATAGTGAAGAAAAAGTTCTATGGGACTGCCAGAGATACCGCGCTCTGCTACCTAGCGGCAGGCTTTATGTAGAAAACCGTTTATTACTGCTTCTGCATTCTCCTTCATTCACCGCATAGCGCTGAAGTAGCGCTATTCAGTGTCTGCAGTAGCTGGCAGTGCAGCTGGCTCTATAGATCCGGTGGTCACACGATTGCTGGGTCCTGTACAAAAATTTTTTTATTTTGCCATCTTCTGGCGCTAATAACTTTTTTAATACTTTGTTGTACGGAGCTGTTGGTGGTATCATTTTTTGTGACATTTGATAATATTTTCAATTATATAATTTCTAGGACTGTACGACCTTTTGATCACTTTTTATAGATGTTTTTATATTTTTCAAAATGGCAAAAAAAGCCATTACAATGTGCTATCAGCAAAGACTTACCGGTTATGGCGAGGGCTCAGCCCGTGACCAGTTAAATGTATTCCCCATGGGTTTTTATGACATCAAGAGGGATATATAAAGTAAAAACAAGCACAGCATATTAATAAATATATAGAAACATACATTAAATATTTCCAAATAAATCCCCCCCTCTACACTATAAGAAAAACATTGCAATACCGGCAGCCCCCTACTTAAGGACACCAGACTTACAGACATAACCTTCTGCCCACTGTGATCTCTGGTGAAGCTCTCTTGATGCTTTACTATAGTCCCAGGCTGCAATGATCCGCTGTAATGTGTCTGTAATGAAGATTTATTGATAATCCTTGGTCCCATTGCAGCTAAATATTTGGAGAAACCAATTGTCACTGGGACTAAAAAAAAATATGTCTGGAGCTA
This sequence comes from Engystomops pustulosus, assembly GCF_040894005.1. NCBI lineage: Eukaryota > Metazoa > Chordata > Amphibia > Anura > Leptodactylidae > Engystomops > Engystomops pustulosus. Next base: position 153,027,345 of record NC_092414.1, read on the forward strand.
CAATTATAAAATATATACCGTATGTCCCGATTTGCATACAAATTCAAATTGAGTACAAACCCAAGGAACCTCTTTTGTACGTAACCCAGGGACTGTCGGTATATATTATGTATCGAAATTAACCGACACAAAAGAAGGAATTCATTAATAATGTTAAATTTGGTTTCATTTGAAAATGAAGCAAAGTATATACTATACATTACAAAAAACTTTTTCCCCAGTTTTTTTTCCATTTTTAGTTTTCTAAACTAAATCTACAAAAAGGCCTTAAACTTCTCTTCATTTTTAACTAGCCCTATGTGTCAAGAAATAAAAACTGCTGCAAAAAGAAAAAAATTTTAAGGTAGCATGCTAAAAAAAATATGGTCCTTAAGCCACTGCATACAAAAATTCATTAAAATTGCCTGGTCATTTTAAACCTTTTCAGGCCTCGTCCTAAAGGGATTAAAGGAAATCCGTCTGGGCAGCCCTCAGCATGGTACATATAGCTACTAAGTTTATTAGGAGTTCTGCTCTTGTCTTTTTGGTTAAAAATTTACTGTACTCTTTATGTAAATGAAGTGAAAGGGCTCCGTGGGGCTCTCACCCCCTTGCTCCTTCTGCAACCTACCTCTGCCTGCTGTAATCTTGCGGCAACACAGAGTGTATGCTACCACAATATTACAAGTGGGAGGGGCAGAAGTACTCCAGGTGGCATGTAAGAGCTGAAGATGAGAGGGGCTCTGGCCCTAGTGGCCAAGGGCACTTTTACTTCAATTACATATAACTTCCATTTCATTTTTAACCAAACTACAGGAGCAGAGCCCCTAATAAACTTATAGCTGTATTTGCCCTGCTGGGAGCTATCTGGCAGCATTAAGGGTGAATACACCTACCAACCAGTGATAGATTTCCTTTAACCCCTTGATGACCGCCTTATTAGGTCTTTATCGCAGGCATTAAGGGTAGTTCTTTTGACACTCTGCCTTTCTATGGTGGTGCTTCAGAAGAAGAATTCAGGAGAATGCATCCTGCAAATGCAGGGCTATGTCATCACATCCCAGGCCAGCACCAAAACCAGGGATCGGAAAAATGCCGATCCCAGGTGTTTAAAGAGAACCCGTCATGCAAAATAACCCCCCTAAACTAAATATATTTTCATAAACTGCCATTAGAGAGCATTGCCTCTATCCCTTCATTGTCCCTCTACAGGCCTGTAAACCTAAGCAATGAGGTCCTAAAGCTGTATGCAAATGACCTGTGAAATGTCCAATGAAGCATTAGCATATTCAAGCTGTCCACTCTATTCATGAGTGGGAGGCACAGCCACACCCCCAGTGCTTGACTGACAGCCTGTATAATGATGTGAGGCTGTATAATGATGTGCTTCCTGGTGCTGGTGGCCACGCCCCCTGCAGCCTGTGTGTGCATGTGTGTGTGTGTTTAGGAGAGATACAGCAGCTCCAGGCAGCCATGTTACAGCAGAACATGTCAGATTCATGTGTAGCTGATGTCTGTGTCTCTCATCTGTGTATTAGGAGGATGCAGCATGTCAGCAGATGCAGCACAGATACCAGCAATACTTTACTATACATTACACACAGACATGAGCAGGGGGAGGAGAAGGGAGGGGTAACAGGGGTGACATCACTGCCTCTGACCATGTGACCAGCCTCATTTACATGCTAAAGAATAGATGATATTACAATGAATAATGTATGAAATGACTAGATAAAGGCTGGGATGGGATCCTTGTGAGCTGCTCCAACAGGTAGAGGTGACAGGACTAGTGACACAGACCTGATGACAGGTGTCCTTTAACCTCCTACACCCTACATGCGTATAAGTGTATTCTCCATGACCCTTCCGCCCCCACGGTGAGCTTACAGGGGAATCTGGTCCATTCTGCAGCAGCCCCAGGGTCGGGCTTTGACCCGAAGCTGCTGTGTATTGCAGTACATTTGTATTGTAAAGTGTAAGGGCTTGCACAAGCAATCGGACGAACACTTGTTTAAACCCAAGTCTGCAAAAAAATAAAAAAAAGTTAAAACAAATAAAGTAAAAATCATTTTTAGAATAGTTTAAAATAGTTAATAAAATCTCATGAATAATCTGTACAGTGCATCTCATCCCACAAAAAAGCCCTCAAGCATAAGCTGAAAAAGTCCCACTCGGTTATATATATAAAAAAATAAGGTTATCACTCGCCCTTCCCCACTGACCCCGGTGTCCTCTTCTCCATCTTCTCGTCTATGCGATTTGGCAGCATAGAAACTATGACGCAGCAGTGTCACCGGCTGATGATATAGTTTGTGTGCTGGCAGATCGAACATGCGTGCATCTGCTGGGCACTCTGCTGGACATTTTATTAATTGGAGGGGCTGCTGTGGATATTTCATTCATGAGGGGAGACTACTAGACATCTTATTAGAGAGAAGCTGCTGCAATTTACGCCCTAGGCTTATACTCGAGTCAATAGTTTTCCCAGTTTTTCGTGGTAAAATTAGGTGCCTTGGCTTATATTTGGGTCCGCTTTGCTCAAGTATACACGATAATTCCTTTTGACAGTGTAAATTTTGGGCTAAATGAATGTATATCCCCCCCCCACCACCCCCCCAAAAAAAAAAAAAATCATGTCTTTTCTTCGATATTGTTTTAACCCCTGTGAAATGCTTAAAGGGTTAAACAGACTATGTGAAATTAGTTTTAGATACGTTTCGAAATTGGGGTTATTTATTGGGTTCTATTATTATTATTTTGGCCTTGTAAACGGAGTTGTCCCTCTAAACGTCTTGGTGATTTTCATGAAAATCTGAAAAATTGCACCTAAATTTCTAAGCCTAATAACATCCGAGAAAAATGAGAGGACACGTAAAAAAACATGTCATCATAAAACGGCCATTCCAGATATCAAGTTATTTGGGTGGTCTTACGAACTACCTTGAGAGGAGAACAGAATTTTTGTTGTTTTTTTTTCCCATACAAAATGCTAAACGTATCACTTTCATTTTTAAGTGCCAAGTAAAAAATTGTAAAGAAAGGGGTTTAAAATGATTCTTATTGTGTAAACATCACTAGGGGGTTATAGTTTGAGAACTTTTTTCATGGGAAAACCCCTTTAAGCTGAAAAGACATTTTGGTGATGAGGGGTTAAATAAGGAAGAAATGCAGAGGAAAAGGACAAATATTTCTTTAACCCCTTAATGACCGCCGTATCGGCTTTTTACAGCGGTCATTAAGGGTATTTCTTCTGCGACGGCACGTCAGAAGAAGATTTCGGGACATCAGGTCAGCATAGTGCCGGTGTCGGGCTGTGATATCACAGCCCAGACCCGGGATTGGTGTTTAACCCCTTACATGCCGTGGATCGGACCTCCCCGGTGTGCTTACTGGGGGATCCAATCCCTCCTGCCTCAGCCCCGGGTTCCTACGAGTGACCCGAGGTTGTCGGCTCCTCTCTGTGCCGGGTTCCGCCTCCTGGCAGGACCCGGCTGTATGTAACTGAGCATGCTCAGTTACTAACACTATACACTGCAATACAAGTGTATTGCAGTGTAAGGGCTTGAACAAGCGATTGGATGATGGCTTGTTCAAGCCAAGAAGTAGAAAATGTAAAAAAGTTTAAAAAAAAAAAAAAAAAAAAAAAAAAGGATTTAGTCATTTTAGAATATAATTAAATAAATAAAATAAAAGTCCCATAATCTCCCCAGTTACACATAAAGTACAAATAAAGTATATAAAACACAAAAACATGTACATATTTGGTATCACCGCGTCCGTATCAATCTGTACAATAAATCTAAATCGATATTGAACCCGCTCGGTGAGCGACATAAAAAAAGAAACTCTGAAACCTTCCCGTAATATTCAATTTTTCATCAAATACCAACACTAAAAATGTTCTAGAAAGTGATCAAAAAAAGTTATGTTCCCTAATATGATACGACTGAAAAGAACAACTCTTTTTGCAAAAAATAAGCCCTCAACCAGATCTGACAACAGAAAAATACAGAAGTTATGGCCCTAAAAACTTGTCAATAGTAAAAGCAATGCGATTTTCTCTAATATTGGTTTTGCTCAGGAAAATTGAGCAAAGATAAGAAAAACTATATAAATGAGGTATCACCGCAATCGTAGTGAACCAGAGAATAAAGATAAAATATTATTTTTACGTTACGGTGAGCGGGGGGGGGGGGGGGAGAAATGCTAAAAATCCAAAATAAAAATAGTTGATTTTGTATGTGTCCCCCTTCAAATAGTTAATAAAATCTCATGAATAAGCTTTAGACTCCCAAAATGAATAACATATACATTGTATCTCATCCCGTAAAAAATAAGCCCTCATATGTTCGCATTACCAAAAAAAATAAAAATTTATAGGTCGTACAATGTGACATTACAAATCTGTTGTGAATGGCGCCTCCATTCATTCTATACTCGGCTGTGAGTACACTCAGGAGGAATTGGGCATCAAGCGTTGCAGTGCGTTTCATCATTTTATTTATTCTGAAACTGTCAGTTTTGGCCTAAATGAATGTATTTTCCCAAAAAATTCTAAAGTTCTAAAATTCTAAAGTTTCTAAATCGCAGGTCCATATTGTTTTAACCCATGTGAAACACTTAAAGGGTTAATAGACTCAATAGAAGTTGTTTTACATACGTTGAGGGGTGAAGTTTCTATAGTGGGGTAATTTATGGGGTTTTACTATTATTTAGGCCTCTCAAAGTCACTTGAAAGCTGAGTTGTCCCTCAAAATGTGAGTTTTGGCAATTTTCAAGAAAATGAGAAAAATTGCACCTAAATTTCTGCACCTCATAACATCCTAGAAAAATGACCGGAAGCATAAAATATCATCCCAACATAAAGCAGATATTCTGTAAATGTTAATTATCAAACTTTTTGGGTAGTTTTACATCTTGTCTGGAAACCAGAACATTTCAAACTTGGAAAAATGAAGAATTTTTACGAACTTTTGCCAAATTTTCACTTTTTTTCAGAACGAATCGCAAAACTTATCACTTAAATTTTATAACTAACATGAAGTACAATGTGTCACGAGAAAACATTCTCAAAATCACCGGGATATGTTAAAGCGTTCCGAAGTTGTAACCAATTATCGTGAGACCGGACCAGTCTGGTCATTAAGCTGAAAAGTAGTGTCGGTGTTAAGGGGTTAATTTTATTGTAAAGCTTACAATTATCATAGGCTACATTGACTTATTCAGTTTTGTTGAAAGTTTATTTATGCTTTACATAAATGTCTTTTAGCTTTACCAGCTGAAAACCATTTTTTTTAATATGAAACCTCATCCAGCTTATAAGTGATTCAATACCAGAACTTTATTGTAGCTGGAGCAGTGCAAGAATATATCATACTACTAAAGAGTACAAGGCATCATTTCCACAATTGGTTACCTTATTATTTTGTCATATCAGTGGTGTTTGTCTCATTCCGATGTCTGTGGTATTCTATCATTTCATATAACAGTATTTCTGGTTGTGATGCTTTCCGTAATTATCAACAGTGTAACCTTTATTTTTTTTTCTTTTTTATAGTAAGTCCATACAGTCAAAAGTAGACTGCATTTTGGTAAGTAATGATTATTTTCATGTTTGTCTAGTTATCATTAATATAGTCATTGGGAATAACTATAGTTCCTGTTTGCTGCTCAATGTTTCTTATTCTTGTTCCTTTATGTCTTGAACAAATGGGTTACAATAAATGAGATTCCATTGTATTATGAGCCCTGTCACTTTCTCACATCAGTGAAGCTTACCTTACTTTTCTGTTTCCGGTATATACCTGTAAGCCAAATTTGTAGTGAAGCTTAGTGGTAAAAGAACTATATCGGTGACATTACAGAAGCAGTGGCTCTGAAAATATGACCATTGTGACGTAGTATTTTTTGATTGGCCACAAAATTTTCAACAGGATTCATAAGTCAATGTAGAAAGTTAGTAATTAAAACATTTGTGTGCTGACCAATTAGATTGGAGGGGAAAAGTGAGAGCAGATCAGGAATCATTAATAAGTAGTAACGGAGTCTACAGAGGGGGAAAATTGGTAAAGTACAAATTTACCAGAGCCCCGCTGTGCTTTGGCTTGACCCCCCCCCCCCCCCTGTCTGATGTAATCTCACGCAGCGGTAGGTAAAAAGAGCTGAATGTAGCTGAATCAAACAAAATTGGTGTCAAACGTTTGTGTTATGCTTGTGCCTGTCTGGTGTCATGGGAGGTGTCAGACTGTCACACTGACAGGCCGATCCTGTACTGTGACAGGGCTGATATAGTCCTGTGTCACAGTGCTGAGCACACTTGGGCTACATTCACATGACAGTGTCCCCGCCATACCGTAGCACGGCGCTCACACGTTGGCACCTGGGAGAGGAGGTGGTGTGAGTACCCCTCTCCATGGAGATACATTGTACACGGCATCGTATTACGGGTAAAGATGGGACATGTATGATGCCGCGCGCCCATTGCTGTCTATGGTGGATGATATACACCGTATATATGCCACCCGTATATACGTCCCCCATACGGCCGTGTGAATGTAGACTTATTCTAAGGGATCCAGTGATGACATCAGGAAATAGGATGGTGCATTTACAAGTTGCAGTAATGCATGCTTTTTGAAACGCATGAGACCTCTGAGAAGATCTTCCTGAATACATAGCCATTAACATTGTGTTTACAAAATGCATGCGTTAACAACGTGTAGGAGTTAGGCTCAGAATAACTGACATGTATGTAAAAATCTTGTAATAGAGAGCACAAGGGCGTGTCTAGCACCAGATTTTCGTTTAATCTAGGAGGAAAATTACAGAAAATGAGCAGGGCTGGTTTTAGACTTAGTGGGGCCCTGGGCAAAACTAAAAGGTGGGCCCCAAAATAAAACTATTTTATGAATAGTCAAAGTCAGTAAGAGGCTCCTTTAGCCCTGCACAATAATAACACTTTGTAGTTACATACTGTGTAGGCTGTAGGAGAACGTTATAGGAAATAGATTTATAGGAAGTAGATTTATGATAGATACATAGATGCATAAATATAAAGTAGATCTGAAATATAGATACAGTAGAAGAGAGAGAAGATCGATTGATAATAGATAGATCAATAGATAGACAAGAAGCTATAGTTAAATTATTAGATAGACAATATAGATAAAGCTACATAGATACAGTAAATGGTTAGATGGATATACAGATGAGTAACTAGACTGATAGATATATAGACAGGAGATGGATGATAAGCAGCTTCACCCCGGCATTTAACCAAGGGGTATTAAAAGAGCAATACATCCAGTGTCCACAAAAGTCCTTTAGGACAAGAGTTTCTGGGCAAATGTCCTGTGCCACGCCGACACCCCAATATGCCAACCCTGAAAATGAGGCCAGTCGGGGAAGGTAATTGATCACTGAACAATTATTTGTAACCTATTGATACTATTGTATCAAGACTTTCTGTAGCCGTAACTGGATTGTAAACTTTGTTGTTGCAAATGATTGTGGCAAATATTTTTTTTTTTTAAATAAAGCAATGTGTAGGAAATGTTTCCCTTTATAGCAAAACGTTGTGAGCCCTCTTTACTTTAGAGAAAGGAATATGCATTTGCCATAATAATCCTAGTCAGCCTCATGCTTTTCATTGAAGTTGCCGGCTTTTATGAAACCAAACTATTCCTTATACTTTCTACTCTTATGGGCCATTGAAATGTTCCCATCGGGTGTAATTGAGTTATTTTTTCCCCCCAGGTTTAAAACATCCAATGTACTGGAGGGAGGCACTAAATTGGTGTCCTAGTGGACAGGGTCACGCCTTGTTTATGCATTTCTACACAAAATTTGTCACTTTTTAAGTGTAATCTGTTATTGATATCAAATAAGTATTTTTAATTTTACACTGTATTTCTCATTTTTCTCTTACATTGGTGTTAATCATCGTAATCTCAGTCTAGACATAGATTAAGATATGGTAAGTGTATGCAGGGTTATCCAGTTAGATTATAAACCCTCTATTTTATAATAACTTGGTGCCTGTAACTTGTAATGTGCTGACCAGTCTAATTGAAGATTCTCAGCAGATGAGATCTAATGGTTCGTCTGAACAACAGTCATGGCCATAAGTTTTAAGAATGACACAAATATTATATTTTCACATGATCTGTTGCCCTCTGGTTTCTATGTGTGTTTGTCAGATGTTTTTTTATCACATACAGAAATACAAGTGCAATCATATTATTAGTAACAAAAGCTTTTATTGACAGTTAGAATGAGTTAATGCAGCAAGTCAATATTTGCAGTGTTGATCCTTCTTCTTCAGGACCTCTGCAATTCTCCCTGGCAGCTCTCAATCAACTTCTGGACCAAATCCTGACTGATAGCAGTCCATTCTTGTATAATCAATGCTTGCATTTTGTCACAATTTGTTGGTTTTTGTTTGTCCACCCGTCTCTTGATGATTGACCACACGTTCTCAATGGGATTACAATCTGGGTAGTTTCTAGTTGGAATGAGACAAGACTGGTGGTATCGCTCACCTTGTCTTCTCCAAACAAGCTGTTTTCCAGATGTTTCAAACAATCGGAAAAGGGATTCATCAGAGAAAATGACTTTACCTCAGTCCTCAGCAGTCCACTCAGTCAGTCCCTGATGTTTTTCTGGAGAGAAGTGGCTTCTTTGCTGCCCTCCTTGACACCAGGCCTTGCTCCAGGAGTCTCCACCTCAGTGCGTGCAGATGCACTCACACCTGCCTGCTGCCATTCCTGAGCAAGCTCCGCACTGCTGGTAGCCCGATCCCGAAGCTTTAAAGGGGTATTCCCATCAGGGCATTTACATTTAATTAAATTCATTTGCTATATGTAAACATTTCTTCAATTGGATGTTAATAAAAAAAATGTTCCTGTGTGAAGATAATGTCTCATAAATGTAGTCATTTTGTCCCTTAGAAACGAGATAGCTTCCTCGGATACGACCACGTCACACTCTGGCAGCGGTGGTCAGACATGCGATATAGAGTCCTGCTGGACCATCAGGATTCAGCAATCATTACCACAGGACTGATGTGGGTCATGTAGTAACTTCCGGACATTTTATATACAAAAATAATTCTTTGTGCAATCCCTCCAGCAGAGGTGGCCGTATCCGAGGAAGCTATCTCGAAGCTATCTGCAATATGCCGCAAAGACTTACCGGCTATGGAGAGGGCTCGGCCCGCGAGCCCTCTCCATGCACCGGGACCCGGCGCGCGCCGTGTCGGGAAGGGGTTAAGGCAGGCCTGCAATGAAGTTGAAATGTGTTTTGTGGGAAAAAGTTCACTTTCTAGGCAAATATTGACCTTGCAATTATTGCTGTTAAGCTGATCACTCTTTATAACATTCTGGAGTATATAATAATTGCCATTATAAAACCTGATGCAGTAGACTTTGTAAAAATTAACATTTGTATCATTCTCACAACTTATGGCCACAGAAATAGTATTTGTGGTCTCACATTCTTATGCATGTTTTCACTGGAACCATTTTTGTTCTCATATAAACCTTCTGAAGGAAAGAAACTTTGTTCTTTTTATTATGGATTTTGACATCATTGTTACCATTTTATTTTTTTATTGAGGGAATATTTATACTGCCATTGGGACATGGGTCATTGGGGGATAACTCATTACTACTTTACAACTTCCCTAAATGATGTGTGTCTTCACAAGGCAAAGATGTTGAGGGAAAGGCTAAATTAATTATTTCCTATGCTGCCCCTCATAAGGGGCAGCATAGGATATAATTAATTATTAGTGGCAGCATAGGATATAATTAATTATTAGTGGCAGCATAGGAAATAATTAATGGTGGGGGGCAGCATAGGAAATAATTAATGGTGGGGCAGTCTAGTAAATAATGGGGGAAGGGCAGGATATTTAATTGGGCCAATAAATAAAATAGTTCACAAAGGGGTGCAGTATATTAAATAATCAATTGAGGGGGGCTCAGTGTATTACGGATGCGGTCACATTTACGGCTAGCGATCTGTTTTCAAGGAATTTCTTATATTTTTTATTTATTTTTAAACTTCAGTCCGACCCTCCAACGGTCTGAGAGGGACAGTGAACGGCCCCCTACGTAAAAAGCTTGGGGACCCCTGCCCTAATCTGTACTTGCCTTAGCTGCCTGTACCTGGCCAGTCTTGTACATGCCCCAGTAGCATCTGTAGTTAATTTACATATTATTAAATCAAGTTTTTTTTACAATTTGTTAGGTTCCAGGATTATTAAATTACAGATTGGGGCTGAGGCATACAGGAGGCATCTACCATCCGATCTGCTTTCCTTTAAATTGTGGTTTTATATCCCATCTCCTTATTGAAAATTAACTCTTGGAGTCAATAGCGGTCTAAAATGTGTTAAACCGCCTTCCGCCGCAAATTACAGTGATCATTGTTGTAGTCTGGCGTTTCTAGCATTTCGCTGATCTCTTAACTAAGATAATATATACAGTATTTTTCGGACTATAAGGCGCCCCAGAGTATAAGGCGCACCATCAATAAATGCCTGCTAAAACGTCTAGGTTCATATATAAGGCGCACCTCATTATAAGGATGAATGACCAGCAGGTGACAGACCCTTGCACAGTTCATGGCAGCTGTTGTCTGTAAGTACAGTTCATATATAAGGCGCACCTTCGATTTCTGAGAAAATCAAAGGATTTTTAGTGCCCCTTATAGTCCGAAAAATACGGTATGTATATTAGATTTCATAAACTGACTATTCTTCACAAAGCTTAAAGGTTCATTGCCCAGTAGCTGGATTGTTATGACAAACTTGCTCCATGTCAGTTCTGCATTGAGCCTAGAACTGCTGAACTTATATGCTGATTCCGGTTCAGAATGTCTAGGTTTGGTCTGGTAAATCCTGCTCAAACATGGAACCAAATTTTTAGAAGAGACTGACTTGTGGGCCACATGATATAGTCAATCTATCATTTGGGCAGCTTCCCTATACACATGCATGCTGGGCAGCGCTTATTTGCTGAATGGGGAGATAAAGCTGCTGCCTAAATCCTTTGGCTACTGTTAATCTTCTCCATAACAAAAGGAATCCAACAGCTTGATCCTTATCCCCCCTGACATGTGCTGTTTTCATAGAGTTAGCTGGGCCCTCCATATTAGATGGGTGATATACATTAGTGGTATATGGCTGTCTTTTCTTGTGTTTTTTTTTTTTTTTTGTGGTTATATGATGAACTTTGAAGAGAACCTGCCATTCAAATCACCCCCCCCCCCCCCCAAAATAAATTCTTCATTAAAAACTATGATTAACTGGTTGACAACGTTGGACGTAACGGATCGTCATAATTAGCGGGCCGCTGCCGCATTTGGGCGATCTATTTCATCCTTCTCATTGTGGTGGCACTGCCGGTGTGCCAGTGTGATCAGCAGCAGGAGACAGGCTGTTACTTACACCTTTGTCCCTGCTGCGTCTTCCTGGCAGGGAGAGCTCTCCTTGCCAAGCAGTTAAACTCCTTAACCCCTTAATGACCGCCCTATCGGCTTTTTACGGCGGTCATTAAGGGTACTTCTTCTGACGCGTACGCCTTTCTACGGCGGCGCGTCAGAAGATGATTTCGAGACACCGGGTCTCGCTGGTGCCGGTGTCAGGCTGTGATATCAAGCATGACCGCGGCGTGCAAGTGTGTCCCCGTGGATCGCCCCCCCCGGTGCGCTTACCGGGGGGATCCGATCCCACCTGCCGCTGCCCCGGGTCCCGACAAGTGACCTGGGGCTACCAGCTTCTCTCCCCGCCGGGTTCTGCCTTCCTGGCAGGACCCGGCTGTAAGTAACTGAGCATGCGCGGCATGCTCAGTTACTTACACTATACACTGCAATACAAGGTTATTGCAGTGTAAAGGCTTGAATAAGCGATCGGATGAGGCCAAGAAGTAGAAAATGTGAAAAAGTAAAAAAAAAACAAAATAAATCTTTTTATAATATAATTAAATAAATAAATAAAAGTCCCATAATCTCCCCAGTAACGCAAAAAATGCTAATAAAGTAAATAAAACACAAAAACACGTACATATTTGGTATCACTGCGTCCGTATTAATCTGTACAATAAATCTAAATCAATATTGAACCCGTTCGGTGAACTACGTAAAAAAAAAACTCGAAAAGCTTCCCATAATATGCAATTTTTCATCAAACGCCATCACAAAAAATGTTCTAAAAAGTGATCAAAAAAAGTTACGTTCCCTAATATGATACGACTGAAAAGAACAACTGTTTTCGCAAAAAATAAGCCCTCAACCAGATCTGACAACAGAAAAATACAGAAGTTATGGCCCTGAAAAGTTGTCAATAGTAAAAACAATGCGATTTTCTCCAATATTGGTTTTGCTCAGGAAAATTTAACAAAAATAAGAAAAACTATATAATCACCGCAATCGTAGTGAACCAGAGAATAAAGATAAAATATTATTTTTACGTTACGGTGAGCGGGGGAAAAAAAATGCTAACTATCCAAAATAAAAATTGATGATTTTGTTTGTGTCCCCCTTCAAATAGTTAATAAAATCTCATGAATAAGCTTTAGACTCCCAAAATGAATTACATATACATTGTATCTCATCCTGTAAATAATAAGCCCTCATATGTTCGCATTACCAAAAAAAAAAAAAATAATTTATAGGTCGTACAATGTGACAATACAAATCTGCTGTGGACGGCGCCTCCATTCACTCTATACTCGGCCGTGCGCCCGTACAGCAGTTTACCACCACATATGGGGTATCAGTACACTCGGGAGGAATTGGGCATCAAGCGTTGCAGTGCGTTTCATCATTTAATTTATTCTGAAAATGTCAGTTTTGGCTTAAATGAATGTATTTTCCAAAAAAATTCTATAGTTTCTAAACCGCAAGTCCATATTTTTTAACCCATGTGAAACACTTAAAGGGTTAATGGACTTAATAGAAGTTGTTTTACATACGTTGAGGGGTGAAGTTTCTATAGTTGGGTCATTTATGGGGTTTTACTATTATTTAGGCCTTTCAAAGTCACTTGGAATCTGAGTTGTCCCTCAAAATGTGAGTTTTGGCAATTTTCATGAAAATAAGAAAAATCGCACCTAAAGTTCTGCTCCTCATAACATCCTAGAAAAATGACCGGAAGCATAAAATATCATCCCAACATAAAGCAGATATTCTGTAAATGTTAATTATCAAACTTTTTGGGTAGTTTTACATCTTGTCTGGAAACCAGAACATTTCAAACTTGGAAAAATGAAGAATTTTTACAAACTTTTGCCAAATTTTCACTTTTTTTCAGAACGAAACGCAAAACTTATCACTTAAATTTTATAACTAACATGAAACATTCTCAAAATCGCTCGGATATGTTAAAGCGTTCCGAAGTTATAACCAATTATCGTGAGACATGTCAGATTTGAAAAATCGAGTCTGGTCATTGAGCTGAAAACTAGTGTCGGTGATAAGGGGTTAAAGGGATTGGCCACTTTATCTCATGTTTTTTATAATGTGGGTGTAAGTATGGGGGACAGCTATTAGGTAATTTACCAATATACATTACAGACCAAAAGTTTGGACACTTTTTCTCATTCAAAGAGTTTTCTGTATTTTCATGACTATAAAAATTGTAGATTTACACTGAAGGCATGTAAACTATGAACTAACACCTGTGAAATTACATACTTAACAAAAAAGTGTGAAGACCTCCTTCTCCATGCTTCTTGGTGGGAACCAGCCATCTTCCATTCGTTCACATTTTCTGCACAGCCCAAAGACGTGGTAGTTGGAACCAAAGATCTCAAATTTGGACTCGTCAGACCAAAGCACAGATTTCCACTGGTCTAATGTCCATTCCTTGACCATGACGGCTGCTGCACACAGTCTCCTCTTAACAGTTGTTGTAGAGATGTGTCTGCTGCTAGAACTCTGTGCAGCAGTGACCTAGTCTATAATCTGAGCTGCTGTTACCCTGCGATTTCTGAGGCTGGTGCCTCGGATGAACTTCTCCCCAGCAGCAGAGGGGACTCTTGGTCTTCCTTTCCTGGGGCGGTCCTCGTGTGACTGGGGCAGTACCTTTCTCATGTGAGCCATGAGACGGGTACACCTGTGATGTGAAAATCTTTTCTAGTGAAGCTCATTGAGAGAATACAAAGAGTGTGCAAAGCAGGAATCAAAGCAAAAGGTGGCTACTTTGAAGAACCTAGAATATAACATGTTCAGTTGTTTCACACTTTTTTGTTAAGTACATAATTACACGTGTAAATTAATAGTGTTAATCTACAATTTTTTCAATCTTGAAAATACAGAAAACTCTTTGAATGAGGACTTGTGTCCAAACTTTCGGTCTGTACTGTACATCTATTAAAAGTCCATGAACAATCACCAGTTAGAGATCACATGACTCTCCATCTGCATCTATTTTATGGTCTAGAATGTCAAGAAAGTAGTGCAGAACTATAGATGTATAGTGGTGCATCTATCCAGCCCCCACACTTACACACATTACAATAAAACATTTTATGCCATGTCCTTAAGATGTTAAAAAGCATTGCCCATATCCCTAAATGGTTCCTTTCTATGTCTGCAATGTTTAAAAAAATCAGTTTGTGACTTATATGCAACTCACCTGATGCGAGTCCAGTGACACGAGGCGAGTCCTGCATAGTAAATTTTACTTGCATTTCCCTGCCTTTTTGTTCATGATTGACATGTCTTACTGCTACAGAACATGCTGCTATGCGGAACATTGAGATCTCTGTTACATCATTGGGCACTTTGTCATGTGATCCCGATGATTTCAACTAAGGTCCTGTAACATTTGCAGTACCTCCCCCATGTATGTATCTGATCCCATGAAATCACAGCAGTCTCCATGGAAGATGGTTAGGAGTAGAAGTCCATGGAGGCTGCTGTGACTTCATGTCATCACATACATACATGGAGTAGTTATTGCAAATGTAACAGGACTTTAGATGACATCACTCCGGTCACATGACATGCTGAGAAGAGTTTTTAGTTTATAGACTGTGCAGCGAGGCCATGTCCCTTTGTTTCTGCTAGTTTGAAAATGGTTAAATATTTGATAAATGTGGCACATATTAATTAGACCGTTTTTCATTCCCCTTGACCTTACTAATTTATGTGCATGCTCTTCACCTTTTGCTTCCATATTTCTGTTACAAACAATGTTTTAGAAGAGCTGAACAGAGGCAAAATAAAAACGGGGCACTTATGTTCACTTTTGTTTCCTATTGAGTTCAATGTAAATTCACAAAAGGGTAAACAAAAAAAACTTTAATATTTATTATTTCTGACTTAATTAAGTTTCACTATGGAGATTGTAAACAAATGAAGAGAGGATCTATGCCTTGTTTTCTGAAAACCGGAAGACATTTTAACTAGACAGTTCATGAAAATAAAGCCTGCGTAGGACTTGTTGCTTTGTTACATTAGAGTAACCCATTCATTAGAATTGGACAATATTTTATCTCCCCCTGCCAAATGCATAAACAGTCAGCAGTATAATAAATCTGTTACCAGATACTTTGCAATTGCCAGAAACACAATAGGAAAGAAGAATATTTCAACTCTATCAACAGAATAGAAACTCGACATTCAATGGGCAATGCCTGAAAAGGGTTATGCCTTTTTGTATGTAACAAGTGTTTCTGTACATTAGGTAAAGAATATACGGTATACACCCCTGGATTGTGGCATCGTCTTTCTCCAGGAAAGTTTTGTTTTCTGTCTAGATCTGTTCCAGTATTTTCTTATTTATTTAGGAAAACCTGAATAAAGATATCAAGTACCTGCTTATCAGCACTGAATGATCTCCCTGGGAAACAAGTTGTGGGGCTATGCTAGTACTTTTTAATTTGGCAGCAAATGAGCCACCTGCTCCATAAGTAATAGGAATTCTTGGACCAAGCTTTCACCAATATAGGGGTTGAACACATAGCACTAACTGAATGGAAGTGTCAATAGGGAGAATCTATATCTTATGAATAGTGGTTCCATATTAGGGAGTATTTGAGAAACCATAGTGAGTTTTTAAGGGGTTTTAACCCATTAACGACCTGAACCTTTTTTGTTCATTTCTATTTCTCACTCCCCACCTTCAAAAATCTATAACTTTTTTTTTATTTTCACACATCAAGAGCTCTGTGAGGGCTTGGTTTCTGCGTAACAAATTGCACTTCATACTGATGGTATTTAATATTCCATGCCGTGTACTGGGAAGCAGGAAAAAAATTCAGAATGCAGTGAAAATGGTGAAAAAATACATTAGTAGCTTTCTTGTGGGCTTGGATTTTACAGCTTTCACTGTGCTCCCCAAATGACGGGTCTACTTTATTCTTTGGGTCGGTATGATTATGGGGATACCAAATTTGTATAGGTTTTATAATGTTTTCATACATTTACAAACATTAAAACCTGTACAATTTTTTTTTTTTTGTATTTTGTAATCTTCTGGCACAAATAACTTTTTCATACTTCTGTTTACGTAGCCGTGGGTGGTGTCATTTTTTTTGCGGCTTTTGATGACGTTTTCATTGCTATGATTTTTAGGACAGTACGACCTTTTGATCACTTTTTATAGATTTTTAAAAAAAAATAATTTCAAAGTGGCAAAAAAGTGACAATTTTTACTTTGGGCGCTATTTTCCGTTACAGGGTTAAACGCAGTGAAAAAACGTTATTATATTTTGATCGGGCGTGATTTATACTGTTTATTTATATTTATAATTATATATATTTTTTTTACCATTTTTCAGACTACCTAGGTTGTCTGATCGGCGCCCAAGCGCCGGCATCTTTTTTAAGCCGTCGTCAGCTTTGCCGGTGGTCCAGTTTAGGCGAGGTCTGACCTGGCGGAGATCTCTGCTATAGTTTCTGCAGGTTTGCCTGCAGAAACTATAGTAAATGCGATGGGCTGCTCCACGCCCTGATATCCCTGAAGACGCTAATGAAGAAGGCATAATAAATCTAAAGTTTCTTAGGCAGATTAGTCTTCTCTTCAGAATACCCTATATCGGTTGTGTTTCAATTTTGGTTGTTTTTAAGTGTAGTCATTTTACCAGTCTGAATAAAGCCTTAAGTGATAAACATTTATATACATGTTTAATCTTTCTATTTAAACACCTGCTCTTCATATATTTTCTAGCAAGAAGTTGAGAAGTTTACAGATCTTGAGAAACTCTACCTCTACCTCCAACTGCCTTCTGGTCCTAGCAATGTGGAGAAAAGGTAAGTGTCTTTGTGTCCTTAGAATTGCTACCTGCTACCTATGTCTGTTTCATTCTGCTTATCCTAAGCTGTCCAAATTCTTAACCCCTTAACTCTCTGCGCCGTAGCTCTACGGCGCAGAGGTATAAGGAGTGTGTGAAGAGGGCTCACGGGCTGCGTCCTCTTCATACAAAGGTGGGGGGTTGTTGCATATTGCAGCAAAACCCCACCGCTAATTACCGCGGTCGGTGCTTGCACCGATCGCGGCTATTAACCCTTTTATTGCCGCTGGCAAAGTCGCCTGCGGCATTTAAAAGACGGCGGTGCGCGGGCGCCGCCATCTTTATTACGATCGCCGCGCCCCCGAACGTCATTGGGGGACGGCGATCGGTTGCTTCCGCAGATTCGTTACAATAAGCGAGCTGCAAAAATGCCATATATTGCAATACAGAAGTATTGCAGTATATGGTAGGAGCGATCTGACCATCTAGGGTTAATGTACCCTAGATGGTCTAAGACAGTGATGGCGAACCTTTTACAGAATGAATGCCCAAACGAATACAAAAAACCCACTTATATTTCACAAAGTGCCAACATGGTATTTTAAGCAGTAACTTATTGCTACATGTTCTTCCACATCTTTCAATCGTATCAGCCCCTGAGGCCACTAATACAGTTGAAAGAAGGAGGGCAAATTCAGACTCTCATTGCTGCTTCTCTCCAGGGTCTGTAGAAGAAGAATGGTGGGTCCAGCAGGATGACTTTTAAAGATAATGCAGCCCTGTCCACACCTTCTCACTTTTCCCACCATTCCAAACAGCCAATGAAGTGTTGCTTTAAAATAGCGCTAAAAGCAGCATCTCTTAAGTCACCTGGAACTGCAGGAAGATTTGTTGGATTTGTTCCTGTCTGGTGACCTCTGTCTGTTCTGTAATGGCCTGAGTGCCCACAGAAATGGCTCTGAGTGCCACCTCTGGCACCACAGGTCTAAGATATAGTTTAAAGTTTAAAAAAAGTTTAAAAAATAAAAAAATTAATAAAATATTTAAAATTCAAATCACCCCCCTTTCGCTAGAACTGATAAACATAATTAATAGTAAAAACCACAGACACATTAGGTATCGCAGCGTCCCAAAATGCCCAATCTATCAAAATATAGAAACGGTTACGGCCGGCGGTGACCTCCGAGACGGGAAATGGCGCCCAAATGTCCGAAATGTGACTTTTACACCTTTTTACATCACATAAAAAATGGAATAAAAAATTATCAATATGTCGCACAGACCTCAAAATGGTACCAATGAAAAGGTCGGCTCATTTCGCAAAAAATGACACCTCACACAGCTCCGTGCGCCAAAGTATGAAAAAGTTATTAGCTTCAGAAGATGACAAAAATTTCTTTTTTGTACACATTCGTTTAATTTTTGAAAATGTATTAAAACACAATAAAACCTATATAAATTTGGTATCACCGCGATCGCACGGAACCAAAGAATAAAGTAGGCGTGTTATTTGGAGCGAAGAGTGAAAGTCGTAAAAACTGAGCCCACAAGAACGTGCGTTTTTTTTTTAAATTTTTCCACATTTGGAATTTTTTTTCAGCTTCGCAGTACACGGCATGTTAAAATAAATAACATTACGGAAAAGTATAATTTTTTACGCACAAAATAAGCCCTCACACAGGTCTGTACATGTAAAAATGAAAGTTATGGATTTTTGAAGGTGGAGAGCGAGAAATGAGCGAAAAAACCCTGTGTCCTTAAGGGGTTAATATCCTAAAGAAGTTGGACAATTGAAAGGAATAAACACTTTGTTTACCTCTGAGCCTTAGTGATCACATCACAGCTGGAAAGGAAAGCCATATAGTAAGTCAATACCTGAAAATCTAAGACTTCTGAGCATAAAATCCACTACTGTTCTTGTGAATTTCTTCCATATAGTTAGTGTACCTCCAGTCTGAAAGTGAAAAATCGAACTTCCTATAAATTAGTTATATTTTTTAAAAGCTGATGTGTAAGGGTCCAACTCATGGGACCCCCGGCAATCTGCAGAACTGGGGTCTTGTTTTCAAACTAATAGGTCGAGCTTGTGTCCTGCAGCTCCATTTAATAGTTTGTGAGTGTCTGATTCACAGGATTCAGCCATCTCCAGCCTGAATGTGAATGCCTGGGATAGCCGAGTACTGTGTATGGCACTTTTCGACACTCCAATGAAAGCTTGACGCTTTTTTTGCCGATATCTCATGGCCCTCTTTTACAGTTGTGTGCATGAGACATTATACTGTAATACCGCTGACCAAAATATTTTTTGAATTTGTGAGCCCCATAGGGACAGGGACTAATTTGACATGCTTTGTGCAGTGTGTGTAATCTATGTGCGCTATATAAATAAAGAATTATTAATTATCATTACAGATGGTCCCCTACTTAAGGACACCCGACTTACAGACAACCCATAGTTACAGACGTACCCCTCTGCCCACTGTGACCTCTGGTGAAGCTCTCTGGATGCTTTACTATAGTCCCAGACTTCATTGATCAGCTATAAGATGTCTGTAATGAAGCTTTAATGATAATTCTTGGTCCAATTACAGAAAAAATTTGAAAATTCAATTGTCACTGGGGCAAAAGAAAAAAATTTGTCTAGAACTTCAATTATAAAATATACAGTTTCGACTTACATACAAATTCAACTTAAGAACAAACCTCCGGACCCTATCTTGTATCTAACCCGGGGACTGCCTGTATTTGCTTTGTGTTGTGAACCTATAGGCACTTTTATAAACTTGCAGTCTTCCCTTTCACTAATGTGGTTTTTCATGTGGTGTGTTCTTTTATAGCACATGGCTGAACTATTCTACTTTTTAAATATCCAGCCACTCAACTTGGCTAAACTTAATGGTTATATGGAAAAAACAGGATAATTTTCCTCCAAAAATGTTATTTGTTCATGTGGATCAGACTTCCAAATCACCTGTGTTAAAATATATGAAACACATCTGAGCCTTTTCCTCTATTTTAAATCCACCCGCAAAGTTTGAGAACTCCATCTTGGCAGCTATGGACTAGAATATAACTTTTCGGTAGTTTGCATTATTTGTCTTACTGACTTAATGAGTTGACTTGATGTTTAGCTGTACAGAAATACTCAGATACTATTGGATGTTTGTAACGGTGACCTTCAAAAAGAAAGTCAAGTAATTTTTTTATTTTTTTTTGTTACTATGAATTTTCAGTGATCAGAGCTCATTGTCATCTAGCCGAGCTCAGCAGACTCATGCATTCTCCTGGATTCGGAATACCTTAGAGGAGCACCCAGAGACTTCTCTGCCAAAGCAGGAGGTTTACGATGAGTATAAGTAAGTACAATGCATGCATTGCATGTGCTCTTCT
Source organism: Engystomops pustulosus (assembly GCF_040894005.1). NCBI lineage: Eukaryota > Metazoa > Chordata > Amphibia > Anura > Leptodactylidae > Engystomops > Engystomops pustulosus. Next base: position 153,047,957 of record NC_092414.1, read on the forward strand.
GTAGGTTACTATATCTTATGTTTGTCATTTGGCACATCAGGAGCTGCCTTTCTTTATATAAAGATTACTTCATTCATTATTTGTCACTCAGATGTGAAATCTGTGTCCAGAAGTGGCAGGTTGCAAGCGGGAAACATTGGCGGTTTATCACAAGCCGATTAGCCCCGTTTGCATGAAGAGCTAATCCATTTTCAGATCTGCGTGAGGCTATATAAAATGAAGAGACCGGTGACGCGAACATCCAGACCAGTGCAGGACATGCCTGAGAGACGAGCATCCAGACCTGTGCAAGATGTGCAGCACAGTGGACCAGGAAGATTGACTGACTGTGCACCCCCAAGTTTCAGATGGCCCTTTCTTGGCCTGGGCCACCTCGGAGACCCGACTCCTAGAGGAATTATCACTGGATGGAATGGACACTGCCAGCACAGGACGCTCTCGTGGTAGGTGAGCTGCTGCGAGACGTCCACAGTCCCGCAAGTCGCAGCCTTAGAGAGCCGAAGAAGGCCATCGGCTGCCCACTGGGAGACGTTCCTGCGGGCCTCTGCTGAACAACCAGGTTGGCGGCCCTGTATCCCCTGCATGGAGCTGCCCTGGTGTCATTCTGATCTTGTACACTGCTTGGTCATAAGACCCACAGGCAGCGCCACTGCAGGGCTATGTGGCTTACAAGATGTAGAAGGCCACCACCAACCAAAGACCCAGACAGTCGACAAAAAACACCCTTCTTTATGGACGCCAAGCATCCACATCAGAGCACTAGTCAGATGCAATAGAGACCCACCACCTGTCAGCATACAGCACCATTTCCAGTTACCTAGATTTAAGTCCCGGTACCAACAAAGAATCTCCTTTCCTTAGAAGGATGTCGTGTGGTTCATTTTTAGTAATGAAAGTAAATTTATTTGGGTCTGATAGGAATCTTTGTGTTCGGCCAACTGCAGAAAGACTGAACCAAACGTGTATAAAAAAGTCATTGAAAGGTGGTGGAGGAAGTGTTCTGGTTTGAGGAATGTTTTCTGTAGAAGGAGTTGGATCTCTCATACTGCTACATGGCATAGTGAATACAATTGTGTACCAGAATCTTATTCAACAACACTTGGTTCTTTCCTTGCGTTCACTCAATCAGCCAGCAGATTTTCATGCAGGACTATTCCCCCCTGTTACACGGCAAAACAGGTAAAGAAGTTCTTTGAAACCGAAAACATTGAAACCATAAACTGGCCAGCCCAGAGTCCTAATCTAAACCCAGGAGAAAAGCTCTGGAAAATCCTTTGTGACAGAGTTCAGTATACATCACATGCCTAGAAGTTTCTTGGAGACTGTTGGCTGTCATGACCACGGATAGGCCATCCAAAATGGCAGTACCCACTGGCAATGCTGTTAGGTGCCGCATTCAGGTACAACCATGGTACAGCTGACACCCGCTGTGTGTGGGGGAGAGCTCTGCGCTTGAGGTCTCCATGTACCCTCTGCAGCACCAACTGATGATCGGATATATTTCTGTATGATCACGGGCGGAACTTGAGCCGACACATACACCACATAGATATTATTTTAATATTATTGTTATTTATTCTTATAATGATAATTACTAAAGTCGTGCTAATAGAATCAAAGGTATGGTGGGCAGGCAGACTCTAGGCATTTCAGTAATATACCTTGTTTATGCTTTTATTCTCAGTTTTACTAATATAACAATGGTCTTTCTTCCTTTTACAGCCTCTGAACTCTCAATGTTAATATTAATATTATAACAGGTACCCTTACGTGTGTATATTTATGTATGCCTTTAGCCATTCAGTAAGGTCACTAACCAAAAGTTTAAAAAATATTTAATGGAACAAAATTGAAAAGTTTATTCAACTTGGATACTTCCACCCATACTATCATCTTTGTGTATTTCAGGAGCTATTGTGACAATCTTGGCTATCACCCACTAAGTGCTGCTGACTTTGGAAAGATAATGAAAAATGTATTTCCAAACATGAAGGCACGTCGCCTGGGCACAAGAGGGAAATCAAAATATCCTTTACTTCTAGTGTGACCAAAGCTGCTTGGGCTCCGTCACAAAACATCTGTTGTTGTAATTTAACTTGCCACTAAATTTAGAGAATGATACATGCAAGCGGAGGACAATCTGCCGTATACTGCACTTAACTCATAAGGAGTTAAACAAGTTAAGCCATGAAAAATAATTTTATTTAATTAAAAGCAATGACTCAATTTCATGTTCTGTGTAATCTACTTAATACCTAAATATCTTAACATAAAACAGTGCAACAGAAACAATTGGTATTGCTATATTCTTACACCCATATATTTTTCATACTTTGGCATGCATTAACCCCTACGTTATAGTACATCTCTGCGGGAAGATACTTCCCGCACGGGGACGTTGTGTAACGTCATGCTTCTGGCGCCACCTCACCAACGGAGGCGGCACCAGAAGCAGCGTCTTTCAGGGGTATATAACAGCTGACATGGCGCTCAACACTTGCAATCGGAGTCGGCTCAGATTATGAGTGTTAACCCCTTAACACTAAGGGTCTTCCCGCTATGGATTGGATCCCCGGTGCCGCTTTCCGGGGGATCCGATACTCTTCTGGGCAGCCCAGGGTCTGCCAAGTGCCCCGGAGCTGTCTGATCTTCCCAGTCGTTAGACCCTTTCCGGGTCTGACTGTAAACTGTCTGTGCATGTGTCTGCATGCTCAGACAGTTTAAACTGCTCTACAATGAATTGTTAGACTTGAACCAGCGATCAGAGCATCACTGGTTCAAGTCAACAAAAAAGTGAAAACCGCTAAAGTTTATTTTTTATTCTGATTTTTAAATACATAAAAATATTAGCTTCAAAAATGTCACACAATGTCACAATTCTCATAAAAACACTTAATAAAGTATAAAAAACACAAGCACACAAAAACCCAAAATATTTGGTATTTAAAATAATAAATAATAAAATGGAATCGTTACTGGACCGGCACGGTAAACGCTGGGGGGGGGGGGGGAGGGGGACTTTCTGATAAAAGATCATTTTTAATTCCTTAAAAAAAATTGCTCTAAAATGTGATTTAAAAAATGTTACGCACTACCAACAAAGAGTTAATAAAATCTCACCAATTAGCTAAATTATGTACCAGAAAAGTGTATCTCATGTGGTAAAAAAAAAAGCAGCGGCAGCTCCAGCACCTCGTGTGTGTGTGTATATATAAATACACACATGTACATATGTATAATCTTTGTTGCTGCTTTACCCCAGAGTTGAATTATACACAGGCTTCCTGAGGCTTCTAGGTGCTGGAGCTACTGCTGATACACTATGTCTGTGGCTTCAGCGTGTCCCTCAACTGTATTCTTTCTACGGGCTACGGAACGGGACGGTGCCGTAAGGCCATAGAAGTGTATAGGGGACGTCCCCCATACGTTCATGTGAATGTAGCATTACTGTCAAAGTATTTTTTTCAGGGACAGTTGTCTATACTGTGGAATTCTTTTGATTGTTTAAAAAAGCTTTTTGCTCTCTGCATTGAGTTGCTTTACAGCTCCTCCCCTATTATAATATGTGCAGTATCCAACGTTCATCTTTCCCCAACTTTACCTTGATTTACTGCTACCCCTCTCCTCTACATACAGCTGCCAAGTAATCTGACACCTCAATGAGCTTCTGTTCCTTTGGCAAGCAAGACAAAATTCAGCAACTTTAGTGAAGTTAGTGAAGCATATTAGGAAGTAAGCAGAGAGGATATTAAGAAGTGGACAAGGAAACTTTTAAGCAGCATTTTCTGAAAATGTACTTGGAACTCTTTAGAACACTTTCTTGTAAAGACTTCAATCAGGTGATTTTCAAAAGACAATAAAACTGTTTTGTTTTCTTTTTTTTTTTTAAGTCCCGTTTTGAGACGAGACAGGATGTTTAGGAGAAAATCTTGTGAAGAACGTTGTATGATCTAATTATATTTGAATTTCTAAACCGTTTTATGTTTTTGATTTTGACCTTTGTATTTCTTGTTCTACTGAGTTTGGGAAGTGTACCTTAACCAAATTACGTATTGCTATAGTGGATTGAGGAAGAAAGCTTTTGTGCACATGCCAACACTGCCTAATCTGGATTTTAACAAGACTGGAGATGGGGTAATTGTCAAAATTATTCTTCTACTTGTATGTTAAATATATATATATTTTTTAAAGTCTCTGTAAATAAAAAATAGCTATTTGATACTGCTCATCTTAAAAATAGATTTTACATAGATATTGTGACTTATAATAATTGTTTTGTATCCTAATCTCTGGATCTGTAAAAACTATTTTAGGATTAGTTCACACTGGAAAATCCATAGCAGAATCCTTCTTTTTATGAAATGGGAGAGTGGCTCCATAGGTGGATGCTTTTTGGGAATCCAGGGCATATTGGTCAAAATCAATTTTGCAAAAGTAGAAAAGCAGTTTTTGACCCAGTATTAAAAAAAAAATCCAGGTCAAATGATGCCAGGTGAATTTACTTCTAGAGTTTGTTTGAATAATGTCTAAAGGAATCTTGAGACATTTTGGTGGAAATTTGTGAACAAACAAATATTGGATAAGGGATTGTAGTAACAGAAAAAGATGTATATCAAATTCTCATTATCAATTTAAAAACTAAAATCTTTGTTTACTCACTGACCAGTAGGCTCTCAGAATAGATGAACATTTCTGTTCAATACAGATATGCTTCTCCTAGTCATCATCATTACAATCAGGATTACAACGGTGACACCCATTTATAGCTAACAAAATATACCACCACTTGGAGGTCACAATAATGCCTCTACAAGTGTCCATGATACTTGTAAAGGCTGATTAACTCCCCCAAGTAACACCAAGCGTATTTTCTTGTCACTGTGCTCACTTCACTCTATGTATAGTGTGTGTGTGTGTGTGGTGAGTGTGTGCTGTGTGCACTGAGGGTGTGAGCGGTGTGCCTTGAGGGTGTACTGGTGGTTGGTGGCATTAGCCGCTAGGTGGAGGGGGGCAGGGCACCAGCGACAGGGTCAGTTATCGTCTGTTCATTGAGCGTTTTGAGAAAACAAAGAAAAAGCTTGTGTACCCCTTGTTTACTGCATTATATAATAATTATACTGCCACAATTTGCTGTTTCAGAACAGAAGATACTTACTGAGATCATTTTTTTTGTATAAGTAGCATCTATTAACATTATATAGGGCTATCAGCTATATATATGTATTACTGAAATTTTCATACTCCGCAGCTAAAAATACTTTCCAAAAATAGAAAGAGGAGTATTATTGGCCTTCTGTAAAAATGTTAGTGCGACCTCCTGAGTACATGAAGTCTATGCTTCTGCTTTGTGGGCACTAAGGGTTAATAGCTTATCTGGACAGAGCTTATACTGTCGATAACAAGGTGGAGGGAGCAGCATGAGGAGAGAGACAAAGTTCTGTTGAATCACAGACTGGGATGGAGGTACTGATGGGGAACAGGGGAGATCGTGTACCTCACTATTCTGTGCAGCAGACATCTGCGTCACATGACCTCCTCCCCTGTGAGCAGGGAGCAGCCGCTCCTCCCATCCCACACAGGGCTTGTCAGCACATGCCGAGGAAGCAGCCATTGCAGCTCTGAGGTAATCTGAGGGGGAAAGAAACTGCTCCATATAGGTAGCAAAGATAATAGGCAAAGTTGTTTTACATCCCAGAGCTATTGATTTTTGGGAAAAAAATCTTTACAGAGTTGCTCTTTAAGTTTTTTTTGTTTGTGCAATTAAGTGTTTAACCCCTTAAGGACGCAGCCATTTTGTAGCTTAAGGCTCATCCCGATTTTTTGGATTCTGACCTGCGTCGCTTTATATGGTTATAACTTTTGAAAAAAAAGAAAATATGATAAATTTTTTGAAAAATTTGCCATTTTCGAAATTCTAAATCATTGCGTTTTCAGGCAGATAGATTTACCACCTAAATAAGTTGCTGAATAACATTTCCCATTTGTCTACTTTACATTTTCATGATTTCTGAAATGTCTCGATAATTTATTTTGATGTCACGCGGCCTACAAATAGAATATCGCTTTTCCGGATTTTCAGAATTGACTATTTTGGGGATAAATACAGTTTTGAATGAAATTTTACATATTTAGCATCAAAACCCCCTATATAATCTACCCATTTTCAAATCTGCACCCCTCAAGCTATCAGAAACAGCTTTTACGAAGATTGTTAACCCCTTGAGATCTTCATAGTAATTGAATCAAAATGGAGGTGAAATTTAGAATGGTCATATTGTTCCCTTATACGTTCATTTAGCCCTAAAATTTACACATTTCCAAAATATAAAAAGAGAAAACCCACCATACAATTTGTTCTGCAATTTCTCCTGAGTGCAGCGACCCCCCACATGTGGCTGTGATTTGTTTTATGGGGGCACAGCGAGGCGCAGAAGGGAAGGAGGGCGCTGCAGCTGCCAGGATTTTAGTTTCCTCATTGGCCCCTTTTGAAGGCTATAAAATTTTCGCTTTTTCGTTATTGGGGCCATGTGACGGCATTTTTTTTGCGGGATGAGATGCTTTTTCCATTGTTACCATTTTGGGGTTGGTATCACCTATTGTTGAAAATTTAGGAACTTTTTTTGAGGGCAGGAGTAGAAAAGCATCAATTCTGTACTGGATTTTTTACTTTTTTTTTTTTGGTGTTCACCGTATAGACTAATAATCCTGTTATCTTTATTCTATGGGTCGATACGATTACGGGGATACCAGACATGAATATATTTTCTTACGTTTTACTAAATTTGTCAAACAAAACCCTAATGTGGGGAAAAATATATCATTTATGTATTGCCATCTTCCAAGTGGCATAACATTGTTACGTTTTTGGCTACGGAGCTGGTTGATGGCTTGTTTTTTGCGGGACATGTTGTACTTTGCACCAGTATCATGTCTGAGTACATATGGTTTTTTGATCGCATTTTATAGCATTTTTTGTGGGATTGAAAAGGTAAAAATCATAATTTTTGGAGGGTTTATAACAGTTTTTTTTACGGCGTTTATCGTGGGGGTTCAATAATGATTTACTTTTATTCTACGGGTTGTTACGGACGCGGTGATACTATATATGTGGGGTTTGTGTTATGATTTAGACTTTTTTTTGAGTTATATGTCTCTTTATATGTTTTGGGAGTTTGGGGCATTTTTAGTGATTTATGACTTTATTTTTTTATTGAATAACTTTTTTTTTTTACTTTTTCACTTTTATACCATGGGATATGAACAAGCAATCCTCTGATTGCTTGTTCATGATAATATTCTGCAATACTCATGTATTGCAGAGTATTATCAGTGTCAGCCTATGCACTTGCATAGGCTGGCACTGTGCCAGTAAGATGACGTCACAGACGCCATCTTACTGGCAATTCTTGCAAGTAACTCTGGGGTCCAGATCGGACCACAGAGTTGCTATGGCAACGATCGGCGCCCCCCGAAAACGGTTCGGGGGGGTTGATCGTGGGGGAAAGACCCCCCCAGATGCTTGTTAGATGCCGCGGTCGCGCTGACCGCGGCATTTAACGGGTTAAGCACCCGCGATCGGAGACAACTCCGATCACGGGTGTTACACTGGGGTGCCGGCTATTAGTTACAGCCGGCACCCCGTGTTTCCCGATGCCGGTTCGGCTCTGATCCAGAGCCGAGCCGGCATAAGCGCCGTGGCGGATATATCCGCCACTGAGCGCTAAGTCACTGCGCTCCGTGGCGGATATATCCGCCACGGAGCGTGAAGGGGTTAAACCATTGCTTAATTTTTATTTTACAATGTTTATTCTAAAAACACAATATTTAGAAAGAGGCCTTTTTATTTTAACTTGTAATAAAGTAGTCAAAACGTATCCTAAACCAGTGATGGCGAACCTATTGGAGACAGAGTGCCCAAACTACAGCCAAAATCTATGTATTTAACGGGAAGTGCCAACATGGCATTTTAGGCAGTAACTTATTGTTATCTGTTCATCCACATCTTTTAATCATATGAACCCCCAGAGGTCACCAATACATTTAAAAGAAGGAGGGCAAATTCAGACTCTTGTTGTAGCTTCTCTCCAGGGTCTCTCTGTAGAGAAAGAATGGTGGGTGGATGACCTCCAAAGATATTGCAGTTCTGTCCACACCTTCTCACTTTTCCCGCAGTTTCAAACAGCCAATGAAGTGTCGCTTTAAAATAGCGCTGAGAGCAGCATCTCTAAAGTTGCCTGGGACTGCAGGAAGATTTAGTGGATGTTGTCCTATTTGGAGAACTTTGTCCTGGGGTGATGGCCCGGGTGCCCACAGAAATGGCTCCGAGTGCCACCTCTGGCACCCGTGCCATAGGTTCGCCACCACTGTCCTAAACTGTTAAGAGCTGAGTTTCCCTGCACACAAACACATTGTGATCTAGTTGTAAAAACTGCAGCCAGATCACAGTCCCTATAGAGGTCTATTACATCTAGTCATGGTGTAGTGAGCACCTAGTGTCTTACCACACCATGACCTAGGTGGCTGTTCTTCGTTTTAATTTTGAGACGTTTATTCACTGAACAGTGATTCAATATAGTTAAAAAATGAGCATTGTTAGGGTAATGTCTGTAAATTGTGACTTTGATAACCAGCAGAACTGTGAACACAGCTCTATATCTGATATACCATGATAAGATGCAATGCAATACATTTGCTGACTGTGACTTTTATAGTAAAACTTGCTGTATTTACCAGTAGATATGTGCTGCTTGCTTTCTTCTAACTGCTACTGTTCTTATTTTTTAGCTGGATGGGATGGAAGTATCTGCTCAGCTGCAGAATGCGGATGAAGAGGTTGTGTCTGCAGCCTGTCGCCTTGTTTGTGAATGGGCTCAGAAGGTCATTAGTCAGCCATTTGATTCAGTTTTGGATCTGGCTCGTTTTCTGGTTAAAAGCCACTATATTGGTACTAAATCAATGGCAGCATTAACTGTAATGGCTGGTGATTCTGCAGGTAATTTATTTCCTCTGTGAAATTATGTCCACTTTCAGCAAATAATTTGTTTTATGTAAGGAAAAGTTATACAATTTTCCAATATAATTTCTATATCAATTCCTCATGGTTTTCATGGATATCACAGAAAGTAATCGGAGCACAAAAATTAACATGTCTACATGCAATACCTATGGGCAGGAGAGTGCCACATTATAAAAGATTGGGTAATACACAGAGGTTTACTTGGATATTAGAAATTCTGTACACAACATGGATAACCGCTACATAAAATTAAAGGGTTTGACCACTTTCAGCGGATAGAAATCTGTTGATGCTCATGTGATTGACATGAAGGAGCAAGGCTTATTCTATCACAGAGAGTAATCTGAGGCGTGTGATCATAACGGCTCGTGCACCTGTATGACCTCACATGTCCATGAACAGATTTCTGTAGCACTCTGCTACCTACAGGTATTGCATGTAGACATGGTACTTTATGTGCTTTGCTGACTACAATTCTTTCTGTAACTAAACTCTTTTACACGATCGTCAGCATTTTTGAGAAAATAGTTTTTTTTTTTTTTTTTTTAGAAAAATAGATCTAACTATTTTAGAAATAAAAAGGGCAGGTGATCATAATATCCTTTGCAATATACTTGATCAAGGAAAAAGTTTCTGTATCCCATGTTTTGTTATTTTGTACATTGTAATGAGCAGTGTATTAAAGATGGATAAGGACAGGAAGTTCAACCCCTTAACGCTCTGCGCCGTAGCTCTACGGCGCAGAGGTATAAGGAGTGTATGAAGAGTGCTCACGGGCTGAGTCCTCTTCATACAAAGGTGGGGGTTTTTGCATTTTGCAGAAAACCCCCACCGCTAATACTAACCCTGTCATTGCCGCCGGCAAAGTCGCCGGCGGCGCCATCTTTTTTACGATCGCCGCGCCCCCGAACGTCATCGGGGGGGGCAGCGATTGGTTGCCATGGTAGCCTCGGGTCTTCTTTTGACACGAGGCTACATGGCTTCTGGAGATTCGTTACAATGAGCCAGTGGCTCATTGTAATGAATGACCTGCAAAAATGCCATATATTGCAATACAGAAGTATTGCAGTATATGGTAGGAGCGATCTGACCATCTAGGGTTAATGTACCCTAGATGGTCTAAGAAATCGTGGAAAACAAAAGAAAAAAAAAAGTTTAAAAAATAAAAAAAATTAATAAAATATTAAAACTTCAAATCACCCCCCTTTCCCTAGAACTGATATAAAACATAATAAACAGTAAAAATCACAGACACAGTAGGTATCGCCGCATCCCAAAATGCCCGATCTATCAAAATATAAAAACCGTTACGGCCGGCGGTGACCTTCGAGGCGGGAAATGGCGGTCAAATGTCCGAAATGCGACTTTTACACCTTTTTACATCACATAAAAAATGATCAAAATGTCGCACAGACCTCAAAATGATAGCAATGAAAACGTTGCCTCATTTCGCAGAAAATGACACCTCACACATCTCCGTGCACCAAAGTATGAAAAAGTTATTAGCGTCAGAAGATGACAAAAATTTTTTTTTCTTTTTTGTACACATTCGTTTTATTTTTGAAAATGTATTAAAACACAATAAAACCTATATAAATTTGGTATCACCGCGATCGCACCGAACCAAAGAATAAAGTAGAGGTGATTTTGAGTGCACAGTCAAAGTCGAAAAAACAGAGCCCACAAGATCGTGACGGTTTTTTTTCCAATTTTTTTTTTACATTTGGAATTTTTTTTCAGCTTCGCTGTACACGGCATGTTAAAATAAATAACATTACGGGAAAGTAAAATTTGTTACACACAAAATAAGCCCTCACACAGGTCTGTACACTTAAAAATGAAAAAGTTATGCATTTTTGAAGGTGGAGAGCGAGAAATGAGCGGAAAAACCCTGCGTCCTTAAGGGGTTAAAGAGACTAACGCAGCTTTTAAACCACTGAATTAACAGTTCTATTGTAGGTAGAACTAATTTTCTGGTGTTAATGTAAAGATGAGAATGTTATTGTCCATAATGCATCTCTGTGCCATAGAACCAGCGATACAGACAATTAACGATGTAAGATTCAGATATACTTCTAAATTCTGACTACTCAACACAGCCACAACCTGTGTGTGTTAATGAGATTCTCATATTTGCACAGATACAGGAAACCTGCTAGTCTGGCAAGTTTTAGTGTTAAAAATTGAATGCTTTAACCCCTTAAGGACCAGGCCCTTTTTCGTTTTTGCGTCTTTATTTTTCACACCCCACCTTCAAAAATCTATAACTTTTTTATTTTTCCATGTAGAGAGCTGTGTGATGGCTTGTTTTCTGCGTAACAAATTGCACTTCATAGTGATGGCATTTAATTGTCTATGCCATATACTGGGAAGCTGGAAAAAAATTCTGAATGCAGTGAAAATGGTGAAAAAACGCATTTGCGCCGTTTTCTTGCGGGCGTAGATGTTACGTCTTTCACTGTGCGCTCCAAATGACATGTCTAATTTATTCATTGGGTCAATACGATCACATGGATACCAAATTTGTATAGGTTGTATAATGTTTTCATACATTTACAAAAATTAAAACCTCCTGTACAAAAAAAAAATTCTTCATTTTGCCGTCTTCTTGCGCTAATAACTTTTTCATACTTTGGTGTATGGAGCTGTGGGTGGTGTCATTTTTTGCGACTTTTGATGACGTTTTTAATGCTTTTATTTTTAGAATTGTACGACCTTTTGATCACTTTTTATTTATTTTTTTATATTTTTCAAAATGGCAAAAAAATGTCATTTGCGACTTTGGGCACTATTTTCCGTTACGGGGTTAAACGCAGTAAAAAAACATTCTTATATTTTGATAGATCGGGCATTTTCGGACACGCTGATACCTAATGTGTTTATGATTTTTACTGTTTATTTATATTTATATCAGTTCTAGGGAAAGGGGGGTGATTTGAATTTTTAGGTTTTTTTAATATCATTTTTTATTTTTAATTTTTTTTATAAAATTTTTTTTACTATTTTTCAGACTCCCTAGGGTACTTTAACCCTAGGTTGTCTGATTGATCCTACCATATACTGCCATACTACAGTATGGCAGTATATAGGGATTTTGCACACCATCTATTACAATGTGCAGATCGCACATTGTAATAGATGGCCTAAAACATGATAGCCTCGGATCACTGTGTGATCCGAGGCTGTCATGGCAACGGATCGCCGCTCCCCGATGACGTCACGGGGAGCGGCGATCGGAGCCAAGATGGCGGCGCCCACGCGCCGCCGGCTCGTTAATGCCGCCGGCAGCTTTGCCGGCGGCAATGAAAGGGTTAACACCCGCGATCGGTACAAGCACCGATCGCGGGTGTTAGCGACGGGTGCTTGCTTCATTGTGAAGCAAGCACCCGGCGTGTATGAAGAGGGCTCAGCCCGTGAACCCTCTTCATACTACCCCATGCGCAATAAAACGTACAGGTACGTCTTATTGCGCTATGGGGTTAAATAATATTTTATACCCTACCTGGGGGAACTTGTGGTGTAAAAGCTGGTGACACTGCCTCTTTAACTCTCATCATACCTACACAATATATTCTTCCATGTTGATTTAGCTCTGTTAGTAAATAAGAATATTCAGTGACTGTTATTAGTAACTTTATCAGTCGATCTGCTTTAGTGAATACAAACTGCCAAACAGATAGAAAGGTAGGGGAAAAACAGGGCACAGGAACAGATTTAAGAAATATTTTAGAAAGTATGTTGCAAAGGTACTTTTATTATTGGTTTTATAACCATACACAAGGCATTGCTTTCTTTAATTGCTTGTACTACTTGTAACTGTTGACATTTCAAATAACAAATTTTACATATTTCCTTATTTGGCTTTTTAAGGAAATCTACCATCAAACATGATACACCAGGGACACTTACTCATAGACATGGCACTGTGTGATAATCTTCTTATACTTGTTATCCATGGCCTCCTTCCTTCTAAAGTAAACTTTTTAAATTATGCTAATGAGCCTGAGGGGCTACTGGTAGGGCACTTCTAACTCGTTAAAGAGAACCCGTCATGCAAAATAACCCCCTAATCTAAATATATTTTAATAAACTGCCATTAGAGAGCATTGCCTCTATCCCTTCATTGTCCCTCTAAATGCCTGGAAACTTAAGCAATGAGGTCCTAAGGCTGTATGCAAATGGGTAATTTTACCCTGTATTTTCTTTTCACTCTTTGTCACAATGAGCAGAGCAGATCTCCCCTCGCACTGGGAGCTCATTGTAACGGCCTGTGACGCTGCAGCACTGAGGGGCTCTGAGAACACCACCCACCAGAGCCCCTCAGGCTCATTAGCACAATGTTAAAGTTTATTGTAGAAGAATGGCGGTAAAAGATAACAGATATGATATAAGAAGATTACCACGGTCACAGTACCTGGATATATGCGTAAGTGTCCCTGGTTTATCTTGCTGGATTTTGATGTAATTTCCAGCAGATATACACTTGTATGAATTCTGGTCATAATGGGATACTACTAAATTATTATACTAAAACAGGAATCCATATTCTGATGCAGTTGTGCAGTGAGGAGAAGTTGTAATGAATAGAGTTGCAGGACACATAATGGTCCATTCAAACAGGATCTGGGGCCTGTACTTTCTGAATATAGTCTATTCCTGCAGTTCTTTAGGGAGGAGGGCACTATTATTTAGTTGAAAAGTGATCTATATGTACTGTTTACGGTACATGACCATGTGCTAATTTTATTTATTTTTTTGCAGGATTGAAAGGAATAACACAGACATCTGCATTTGTGCCTATGTCTGAAAGCAATGCTTTCCACCCACAAGTGAAGACCCTTGCTTCTCCTGTAGATGCCAAACAACAGTTGCAGAGGAAAATCCAGAAAAAGCAGCAAGAACAAAAGCTACAGTCGCCTTTACCAGGAGAACTCCAAATAAAAAAACAAGACGGGTCTACGCCCAATGGAATAACTAGCATTTGTAATGGAAGCCCTGCAATCCTTTCGCCTCAGCCTATTGGAATTGTTGTGGCCGCTGTTCCTAGTCCAATTCCGGTAATTTCCACAAGTGCCTTATATTTTAAAATACAATTTTATTTGCATTTAGCTTTGCATCTTAGTAGCATGTCCTGTGCCATACTTTATTTATAGCTACATATACTTTTGTAGAGTTTCTTTATTGAATTATGCCAGCAATCTCTGCTCACTTAAAATTCTGTTAACTATAGTTTTTACACCAAGCAGTAGTCTGATGTAGAGTAAATAAATGATCCCAGAAGGCAGTGCTACTCATGTCCTTATAAGGGTTTAGTAAAGTTGGAAGATTCCTCAAAATAACTATTCAGACAGTCCATTAAGAACACCCTAGTTACAAACAGACATCTGCATGTTGGTAATGTACTGTACTTTGGTCCTAGGCTACAATGATCAGCTGTAAGAGTTATCAATGGTGTCTGCAATTAAGATTTAGCATTCATTTTGGTGCGTATGACAACCCAAAAGTTTTGAAAACAATTGTCACAAATACAAAATATTGCAACAAAGTAGCAGGGTGGTGGAAATCCCCCCCGGAGAGAAATCCGCTGGCACTACCGGGCCCGTACGTACAGATGAGGAGGCAAGGGCATGTATAGCTTCACTGGATAGAAACAAAGATATCACGGTGGTGCTCAGCCAGATATCAGGACAATGTTTCAACGTAGATAAGTAGAAATAAGAAGGCGGCACTCACCAGGTAAATCTTCTTTTATTGAACACCTGTGGGCAGGGAGGTATGACAAGGCATCACTCACGGCGACTGGCCGTTTTGCGCAGTCCTGCGCTTCCTCTAGCCGTGTGCACACGGCTAGAGGAAGCGCAGGACTGCGCGAAACGGCCCGTCGCCGTGAGTGATGCCTTGTCATATCTACGTTGATACAAATACAAAATATATAGTCACACAAATTCAACTTACAAACAAACCTACATAACCCGAGGACTGCCTGTAGTAGCAAGTTACAATTGTTGTGTGAAATGTTAAGTAAATTATATATGCTTTTCCAAATTTTAGCAAATTAAATATTTATTATGTGTGGCATTTTATTTTTAGCCCACCTTATACAGTACTTTGTACGACCACCGTTGGCAGCAATGAAAGCTGTTGGGTTATGTCTCTACCAGCTTTGCACATCTGAAAGCTAGAATTTTTTCCCATTTTAGTATTCATAATTTTTCTAGCTCAGTCAGATTGCTTGGAGAACATTTGAACATCATAAATTATCAATGGAATTCAGGTCTGGACATTTTAACACACGGATATGCTTTCATTTAAACAATCCATTGTATGAACCTACACCGCACTCTTAAGTCTTTTGCAGCCTCTGGCAGGATGGTCTCCAGGATTGCCCTGTATATAGCTATATCCAGCTTGGGCAAATGCTTTCTCCACCCTAGAAAAGTATTTACACTTTTGTTTGAACAGTACCCATTAAGAAAAACATACCATAATATGAAATAAACACTCCAATTAATATTTCTGGAAAATGATGCACATAGACAAGACAATGACCATATCAAACACAATTTGGTTTAGAAAGGTTTCTATGTTGGGATCCTTTTTTAACCCCTGTGACATAAAAGTACCTTAAGGTGCTGTTAAGGATGTTTTGAAGAGGGCTGGCGAGCGATTGGTACTGGCACCATTTGCTGGTTTCAACCTGTCTAATGCTGCCAGAAAAGCCACTGGGGGCATGTAAATCCCACCTGAGCTGTGACTCTCTGCTGCTCGTTGAGTTACCCTAAGCCTATTGGAGTGCACTCCTTGTCTTGGCGGTCAGTGTAGGTGGGCAGCCAGCAGTCACTATGTGTTTCTCATTTGCCAGCGTAAAGGGGAGCTGAATACATATGCATGGCACACTTTTCAGTTTTTAATTTGCAAAAACTTTGATAAACACATGATATTTTCTAAACTGATTGGTGTAGAAGGAAATAAATTGTGCGTATGTAGTGTTGAGCCTTTCACACACGCACGTTGTTGTACCTATAGATGGTGAATAACATTTGTTTTATGGTCATTTAAAAAAATTGGAATAATGACAGTGTTCAAATAAATTATGAATTAATAGGATTAGTATAGACTATACATATAATATATAAGATAATCCTGTATTAGTCCCACAGTGGGGAAATTCGCAACGAGAGAGTACAATACAACCATGACAGAACAATAATATTAGAGATTTGCTCCTGTCCCTATCTGAGAAGCTGCTTCCCCAACAGACTACACCAAAGAAGATGGCTGAAGCTACTACAGAGTTGAAGAAGGTCTTGAAGTGCCCCCTGCACTCCAAATGCTCTCTGCCTCCTCAGCATGTATAGCCTGCTCTGACCCTTGCTGTTAAGTCTGTTTATGTTCTCTGTCCACTCCAGTTTATTGTTAAGGAGGACACCCACTGCCTCAGTGTTTGTCCTCCGGATTTCCACTGGTTGGGTAGGAGGACTGCGCTTATGGAAGTCCACCACCATCTCCTTGGTCTTCCCAGCAATAATCCCAAGGTGGTTTTGCTAGCACCAGTCCACAAATTCCTGGATCAATTGATCCGGTAATGAGGCCTACTATAGCAGAGTCATCAGAGAACTTCTGGAGTGAGTAGCTAGTTGAATTGTACCTGAAATCTTCTGTGTACAATGTGAAGAGGAAGGGAGACAGAATTGTACCTTGAGGTGCACCTGTACTACTTATCACAGTGCCCGACTTGCATTCCTTGGCTCTCACATACTGAGGCCTACGATCAAGCTAGAGAGGTGGTGGTCCACTTCAGCCAGATCCAGTTTGTCTCTTAGTAGCCCTGGCTGTATAGTTATGAAAGCACTGGAGAAATCAAAGAACATTATTCACAGTGTTCTCCGGCTCTCCTGATGAGAAAGAGTTCGATGTAGAAGGTGGATAATGGCAATAAGCAAATTGTAAGGTATCCATAGATGAGCTCACTAGAGGGTGGAAGTGTGAGAACCAACCTCTCGAAGGCCTGCATGAAACGGGGTGTTAATGCCACTGGGCTGTAGCTGTTGAGGTCTGATGGGTGAAGTGTCCTTGAAATTTGTACCACACAAGATGTTTTCCACAGTTGTGGTACCCAACTTCGGGCTCATTTTAAACATATGTGTAATGATACCACAGTGCTGATCACCACAGGTCTTTAGTAATCCTAGTAGTAAGTGGAAGCTTGAATCTTTACCCATGCAGATTGACTGTTTGATGAGGCTCCAGCACTCCAGTAAGCATTGTGTCCCCTATATTGTTTACCAGAGACGGCTCTGTGCTATAAAGTGGCTGTGCCTAATGTGAGACATTGTTAAGGCTTTGTCAAATTAAGGTGAATGCAACTGAGCTCCAGCAATGCAAAAGTAGTCACTACTAATTAGGGTTGCACCGATACCTGAATTTTGAGTGCAATAGGATACCTTGCGAAATATCACGATATTTGATACTTTTTAATTTTTTTCTAATATTGTATTATCTGAATGTTTCTGGTACTATTGCATGGGGGGGGGGGGGGGGATTATATTACGTTCAGAAACACAATGCCAAAGTCTGGGGGTGGGGCTCAGCCTGATTGCGTTTCCATTCTTACTGTTTGCATGCTCTTCCATCAACCAGTGTTTTGTGAGTTTTATGACAGTTTATTATATGTATTGTAAAGGTTGTTCTAGTAATATTAATATAAAATGTCTAATTTAGGGCTCATTCAGATGGGTCTTTTTCTTTTTTTTTGCGGATGGTACATATACCCATTGATCCTTTTTTTTTTTCTACTGATGCAAAAAATTGCAGAATGCACTATTATTATTTTTTTTCTCACATGCAGACCATGGACCATAGAAGTCAATGGATGACATCAGTATGCAACCAACTGAGCAGGGCAAAAAGTAGATTATAAACACATCATTTTTAATTTTTTTTTGCAGATCCTTGGGAGTAGGGAGATGTGGTTTATAACCAGTAGCGTGATGCATAGAGGAGCAGAGCCAGTGCTGTTGCCGGCACTATAGACTCGGCAGTCACGTCACCGTCAGGTCTAAAGGGGTTAATCAGAGCTGCTGGGTCTAATTATACCAAGTCCTTCTCTGATTAGGATCACCAGTGACAGGTGGTGGTTTTCTCCTGTAACTGAGGCTCTTATAGATGCCCCAGTTACAGGGGGAAACTTTTAAAAGAAAAAAAAAAACGGTGAAAATGTGCCCTAGGAGTCTTTTATAACCTCATGGGGGACATATAAAGTAAAAACATGCATACATACACAAAAAAAATTCATAAATATTCATAAAAATCCATTTAAATTTTCCTATATAAGGAAAAAAAATCCCCAGCTACACTACAAAAAACATTGCCATAGTCGTCCAATTTGCCTGAGCCTATACATATTATTTATCAAAACAACCGAAACTAAATAGGGAGTACATTAATAATGTTCATTTTGAGCTAATTTTAAAATAAATGCACTTTAAATTACAAAAAGCGGTTTTTTCCAATTTTAACCCCAAATAAACTGAAAATGAAATGAAAAAAAAAAAAGTTAAACTTTTATTGCGTTTTAATTGGCTCTGAGTCTCAAAAAAAAAAAAAACCCACAACGCAAACATTTTTTTAGGTGGCATACAATAAATAAGATATGGTCCTTAAACCACCAAACCATACAAAAATTCACTAAAAAAGCCGATTACTAGGTAACCAGGGGTTAAAGCAGCACTGAATAGAGTGCGTTTAAACATCTAATAGACAGTGACTTTACCAGAATGTGCATTAGCATTTTTGCTGCGACTGACCTGACAATTGATAACTCTGATCAGGACACTTTATTTTCATAAAAAAATTTCAGCCATCTAGCAGCTCCTTCTCTTATCTGCACAGAACCCTGTGATGTGATGATTGAGGGGTGTGAAGGGATTGTCTTGGCAGATGGAGGCCTGACGATGTTCTCATTTATAGATGCCAAAACAATGTCAAAATGAATAAATAAATATGTTTATTAAAGTAATATGCAGAAACTTTCAAATTGCTTTAGTGCTTTCCAATGTTTGTTATAGCCTTTTCACTAATAAATCATTAATATTATAGCTTCCTTTATACTAAACTATCACTTTTGTGTTGTAACAGGTACAAAGAACACGGCCACTTGTGACCTCACCCAGTCCCATTGGATCACCTGAGGGGAAGGTCCTACCGTTAAATGTTCAAGTAGTCACTCAGCACATGCAGTCTGTAAAGCAGTCACCAAAGACTCCCCAAAATGTTCCAGCAAGTCCTGTTGGTGATCGATCTGCTAGACATCGCTACGCTCAGATTTTGCCTAAGCCAGCCAGTTCTAACCCCTTGACGATCCGTTCACCCACCACTGTGGTTATCACCAGTAGCCCCATTAAAAATGTGGTGCCAGCTTCACATGTTGGCGCTCTGAATGTTGTGAAAATGACCACAATATCTCTTGCTCCCAGCAATGCTACTACTTCTGTTAAACAAACTCCGCCTGTCAATAGCAGTGGCAACTCGGCAGATGATAGGACTGTGCCACAAATCAAAAATGGCTCTGTAGTTTCTTTGCAATCGCCTGTTCCACGGATGGGTACACCTGTGGCATCTTCTGTGGAGGTAAAAACTGAACCTGACACCTTAACGGAGGAGAATCCGTGCCAAGAGAACACAGATGGTTCCAAATCTAGAAAAGCTACACCTATTATGTTATTTACACCCAAAGTCAGTCAGGATAAACAATCTCTTGATGTTGCTCGTGACACTCAGACTGTTAAGACCCTTGAACAAAGGGCAGAGGCAACAAGGACCAAATGTAAAAGTCGCTCAGTTGAAGGCACTTCTGTTTCCTCAGCCAGCAGCAGTCAAGGTACTGTAACTTTATGTGTTGCATCCCCGAGTTTATTCAGCAGTGGTCCCAGTCCAAACACTACTAATGATCTATCTGGAAAAGACGTTAGATTGTCATCTAAGAGCCCGAGAAAGCGTTTGACTGTTTCCGTTCAGGACTCGCAGATACCACCAGCGAAAAAATCACTTCTTGGTCAGCTGTCTGCAGCCTCTTCAGAATGTCCGAGAACTGGGGCAGTTGGCGCCGTGAAGAAAGTTAAAAAAGCACTGACGTTGAAAAATGATAATGTAGTAAATGTTGTTCTAGTACCTAGTGACAGCACACAGCAAGGAAACAGTACTGAGATGGTAACAAATTATTCCTTGAGCTGTGTTGAAAAGACCACTGACCCTCCCCAAGAGCTCATAGCCACGTCCCAGGACGTTAAAGTGAAACTAGAAGGTAGTGTGTTTAAATTTGTCACTGATCCAAAGTCAGACCTCCCGTTTGATCAAAACACTTGGCAGGAGATTGCAGAAAGTTCCAATTTCACATCTGGTAATTGTGAGCAGGCTCAAACTATTGGCGTCCTGGAAATGCCAGGAACTTCTGGTGCTGATAACTTGCAAAAAACTGTGTGGGAGCCTGTTGATTTTGAAGGACTACCACAAGACGCTTACAGCCAGCAACTTGAGGATTCGTCTTTGAATCAGCTTCAAGCACATTCTTCTAACCAGTTACCTCAGCGCTCTGATCTTAACGACCCTCCTACCACTGACAGTTTCTTTTCATTTGATGATGATCTCACGCAGGATAGCATTGTTGAGGAGTTAGTACTTATGGAGGAGCAAATGTCAATGAACAATAACTCTCAAAATTATGGTAGTTTAGGAATGGTGCTCCAAAACCAAGCATCAGCTGCCCATGGTACACCTGTACCCACACATTCAAATAGTGCCCACTTTTTTCATTCAGTACATAGCAGTGTAACTCCAGTTCACACTCCTACTCCAACACCCACTCCAACTTTGACTCCAACACCTACTTCAGAGATGATCTCCGGCACTCAGAGTTTGTCAAGAGAGAGCCCTTGTTCTCGGCTAGCTCAAACAACACCTGTAGATAGTGCTTTGGGAAGTAGCCGACACACACCAGTTGGGACCCCACATTCTAACTGCAGCAGCAGTGTTCCTCCAAGTCCAGTTGAATGCAGGAATCCCTTTGCTTTTACGCCTATAAACTCCAGCATCTCATACCATGATGCTAGCATTGTTTCGAGTAGCCCAGTTAAACCAATGCAAAGGCCCATGGCTACTCATCCAGACAAGACGAAGCTGGAATGGATGAATAATGGGTATAGCTCTGTTGGTAATTCTTCCGTTTCCGCTCATGGAATTCTTCCAAGTTATAAGGAGCTGGTAGAAGACAGTTTCAGAAAGCCACATGCTTTTGCTGTTCCTGGTCAGTCATATCAGTCTCAGTCGAGACATCATGACAATCACTTTGGTCGTTTGACTCCTGTATCTCCAGTTCAGCATCAGCTACCTTCAATAAGCAGTACCAGCAAACAGGAGGGCTTTGCAGTTCCTGCTCCTCTCGACAATAAAGGAACAGGCACAAGTGGAAATAATTTCAGGTGTCGTAGCGTAAGTCCAGCTGTTCACCGCCAACGGAATTTAAGTGGGAATAGAAATTCCCCATGCCCCATTTCGAATGCTTCTCGATCTAACGTGACTGCTTTTGGATCCTTAGTAACTCCAGAAGTTCAAAATATACTTGCAAATGTCCAAACAGACACAAGTGCCAACAGCATAGTGCAAAGAAGTCAGTCAGTCCCGTTAACTGTAATGATGCAGACGGCTTTCCCATCCCTACAGAAACAAAATAACACACAAAATATCACTCATGTTTTATTAAACAAATTGGATTCTGACCGTGATGATGCAGTGCGAGGGTTGGGAATCAACAATATGCCTTCTAACTATACTGCAAGAATGAATCTCACTCAGATTTTGGAAACATCTCCCATGTTTTCTGGTGCCAATCAACAAAATATGATGAATTCCAGCACTTCAGCTTATGAATTCCAAACGCCAGCTTACCTCACAAAGAACAGCAGTACTGATCCAATTGGTTTTACCACTGGAGACAACCAAGCACAATCTGAAATTGGAGAGCAGCAACTTGATTTTAACAGCACTGTTAAAGACCTGTTAGATGGGGAAAGCCTCCAAACCAACCAGCAACTTGTCGTTCAAGTGGCTTCAGATTTGAATAATGCCTCTGATTTCTCCAGCGACATCCGGTTGTCTTCTGAACTCTCAGGCAGCATCAATGATCTGAACACTTTAGATCCGAACTTGTTGTTTGATCCAGGACGGCAGCATGTACAGGACGATGAAGCTACACTGGAGGAGCTGAACAATGATCCATTGTTCCAACAGATCTGTAATGAATCCATTAACTCTATGACCTCCACTGGATTTGAATGGATAGAAAGCAAAGACCATCCTACAGTTGAAATGTTGGGTTAAACTTGTACTATAATGTAGCACACTGTATCAAACAAAAGGCAGACATTGTATTTGTCTTTAATAGAAGTGCCTCCCGCAGCAGAAACATTTATAATTATGAGCTTTTCAAAAAAGTTTGCTGCACAGGTTCTCTATATTTCATCTGTTCTTAACACGATAATCACCTATTCTGCAATGCGTTGGGCAGTTGATGAGCCAGTATTATATCCATTTTAGGTTTTTTTGTTTCATTTTTTTTCCCTACACTAATTAAAACATTTTAAAATACACCCTGAACATGCTACTGCTTAACTGCTTAAAGACAATGAACAACAACTGGCCATTAGGTAGAAATATGGTGACTTTAGTATCCATAAACATATCATATGTGGCATATGTATTTTAATGGAAAAAAAAGTTATTTATTTCATTGAGGACAACTCCTATAGCTATAAGTTAAGAAACTGCACTAAGATGTACATTTTTATTATTTTAACATATAACCTCACTTTCCCTTTTACACATTTTAATTTTTTTTCTTTCATTGGATAAGTCCACATAAGCAAAAACAAAGTGGAAATAGAATTCTCCAGTGCAGGGGAAAGTGGTGTGGAGTGCAAGTATCTGGGAAGTATTCTCTATTGAGAAGGTGCTTCTCAGACCTACTTTCGGAACTGGAACCATCATTAAGCTTTGCGATTTCTAATATTTGTATATATTAGAAACTGTATCTTTGTCGCATGTGATCAATTTCCCAGAAAAGTTACGAATGGACTACAAATAACATTTCATTTCTTACTCTGTTTTACTTAAGATGCTTGCATGCCGAGCAGTGGCTGACCTACGTTTCTAATTGGGGAGTAAAAGTTATTCCTGAACATCAGATACAACACATGGAAAAATGTGTTTTCTATGGAGATTTTTTTTATTACGCATTAGTCACTTTCTCTGTTATCCTAGATTGCTCTAAATTTGAGCAGATTTCTTCTAGGGATTTTACAACCAAACATGCTATTTAAGATTAAGCTGTTTGTTCTTTTTTTTTGTTTTCAATTTCTTTGCCCTTTCCACTTAATTTTTTGTTTTGTTTGTTTTTGCATGTTAAGAAGTTAAAACTCTGTGTACAAACTTGGATATGCTCACTTCCAAAACAATTATTTTTCCTTTTGGCAGCACTTCATAATATACTTTTTCAGAGTAAAATTGCGAAACTCCCACTGGTTACAGTGTTGGCCCAATTCTTAGTCTAATGGAAGTTGTAGTTGTATAGAATATTAAATATTGATTGTGTTTTATCTTCGCCAGCTTTCGTTGTTTATAAAAAAAAAAATGAGAAAAAAAAAACATAAAAAAAAAAGCAATCTAGAGAATTAACGTTGTATATCATTTTACCAAAAGGTGCTACGGCCAACTCAGAGCTCTGTAAACCTGATTGTGATAGTGAGTTTACTTGGCTGTTCTATATGTGTTTGCTGGTATTTTAATTTTTTTTTTCAGTACCTGCTCTTAGTACTTTTCACTATTGTACATTGAGATGGAGCACTATTGCGTACCAAAGTATTAGAAGACAAAAAAAGTGGAAGAAAAAACCCAAAGGGTAATTGGAATTATTTTGGTCTAAGAAGCCATTTTATAAGGCAACTTGTGAATTGAAAATTGTCAAGGGCATTTGGACCATAGCTAGTAATTTACTGTTTATTCTATAGTAGGTTAAAAAAAAAAATATCTATGCTTTCTGATCTATTTACCGCTTGACCAATTTGCACTGTTGCTGAATGTGTAAGGTAGGCTGTTCTTGCCATGAAAGCTAAATTTGGTAATATTGTGATATTATAAAAAAAAAAAAAATTGGCGGTGCATTATATGTACAGTATTGCAGCAAACACTTTACATTTTGCTGGAAGGCATTTTATTGGAGCAGTGCCTGTTCTCATTGCTTGTAAACTACTTAAAAAGAGGTTTCCTGCATCCTGTCCCTCGAGGAACAGGTCTTAGAAAGAAGAGGATAATTACAAAGAAGTTCTCAGGTTCACTTCTTGCACTAAACTTCTTTTGAACCTGTGGCACGGCACCTCTTTTTGGATAAATGCAACTATTTTGCCCCAGAGTTAAACTAGAAAAAAAATAAATAAATAAAAAAAAAAAAGTGACAAATTTCATTATATTAAGAAAACAATGCGGAATGTCATAAAAATGACAATTGTCTTATGTAGCAATGTGCATTAATCTCAGTGAGATATTTATATTTCTTATTCTCTTACACGAGAATATTACAGCAGGAAGAAATTAAGTTTGTTTGCTTCACCGTGTTAATACATGATCACAAAATGTGCATGTGTGTATTACCTTGTACAGTCTCAGTATATTCCTGTAACCACTTTTGCTGTACTAAATACTTGTTCTGTGTTGACCAGACAAGCATTGTTATTCAGTTTTTTTTTAACTAACAGCTTAGTTGTTAAATTAGTTTTTTTTATTGTGTTTTAAATTCTAAATAACTATTTTAGTGTTTTAAAATCAAATACTAAAAATGACCTTCGGATCATGATATGGTATAATACGATCATTTTGCAAAAAGTTGCAATACTCCCAACCAATGGACTGTGAAAGGAAGATTATCATATGCGTTGCATATATGAGTCACTGTACAGACTGAACGTAATGTGCTTAATCTGCAGCACATGACAGATACTATTCCCTTTCATCCTCTTACATTCAATTTAAAAAGAAAAAAAGCGAAAAAAGTACCTACCCCTTGTTTTGTTGTCTGTTGTACTGCTGAAACTACAGTAGTTTAATATTGCAGTAGAATTTCAGTTACGTTTTTTTTATGGAAAGTGCTCAAATTTGTTTTTTTTTAATGTTTTCAGAAACAATAAAATATTTTATATGAAAATGTCTGTTTTCTTGTGCATCTGTAAATTTTTCCAATTACCTTATATACTCGAGTATAAGCCTAGTTTTTCAACACAAAATGTGTGCTCAAAAACCCTAACTCGGCTTATACTCGAGTCAACTAAAAAATAAAGTCAAAACTCACCTTTCTGACATCACCTGTAGGTCCTCTTCTGTCTGGGACACTCTGAGACAGAAGAGGACCTATGGGGGACGTCGGAAAGATGCGTACAGTGTTATTTTTTGTCCTACTACAGGGGCTGGGCAGGCTGTATGCTACAGGGGTTGAGCAGGCTGTATGCTACAGGGGCTGGCAGACTATATACTGGGAGGCTGTAACCAATGCATTTCCCACCCTCGGCTTATACTCAAGTCAATAGGTTTTCCCAGTTTTTTGTGTTGAAATTAGGGGTTTCGGCTTATACTCGGGTCGGCTTATACTCGAGTATATACGGTACTAGTTCAGGTTTTTTAAATGCCATCTTGGAGCCTAAACAAAATTTTGCTAAATTTGCAATGTCATCTGTACTAGGGTTCCTACCTTTTGCAACAAATGCCTTGTTTAGGCTTAAAAACTATTAAAATTACATGAACACACTCCAAGGTATGTCAGATGGGTTAAGACGTATTATAATAAAGTGCGGTAAATATGCATTAATTTATAGTCCTCTGTTCCTGGAGAAGCATAATAAAGCGGAAATTTTGCAGTAAAACTATTTGAGAGTCCTTCCTACTATTATTCCTAAGTAGTGAACACATGCGCTAGCCACCAGTATATCAAATAATGTAGGGGATCCTGATCCACTCATTCCCGATGGTACCAACAATTTATTTTGGATTGGTTCCCTGAGAACACCCCAAATTCTGTGAATAAATGCATGACTGGGAGATGACTATGCAAGCATTTTATAAACAGTACAATGTAATCTGTAAGAAGGGCTAAATGTAGAACATCCTCACTTGCCACTATCCAGTCATAAAGTGATACATTTGCTAAGGTGTGAGGCAGGCGCTCCAAAGCTCTTTTCCTTTATTTATGGAGTCATTTTATATGCGCCAGAAAAGCTTGACCCAGGGCTTCATCTAGTATTTGTAAGACTCCAGGACCTGTCTTTGGTGCCAATCTGACACATTTCAATGGCACACTTTTCACATTGATAGAAAATTCTACATAGACTGCAGTACCGCTGTATTGCAACAAAACGCCTGCGCGAACAGGATGCAGGGTCATGGATAACTTCTAATCAGGACAATGGAGCTGATTAAGCCGGTTATAGGGATAGAACTATATATTCGATAATTACACATGACCATAAAGGCAGAAATCATCTTTGTAACTTGTAGAATAAACAGTGAGTCTGCATGAGAATCTCTACCATACCTATATATCTTTGCCTATGGACCACATATGGATACATAGAGTAGTGTGTATCTTGATACTATATGATGATGTATATGGTCAATGTTACATGGTAGCTGTAACAATGTATTCATATATTCCTTAAATCCTCATATTTAGCCGTGGTTTATGGTGTGGGCTTCACAGTCCGAGGGGTAATAAAAATATATATAAAACTCCCGAAGAGCAGCGCTGCTTATAGGAGTGTGCCCTGGCCGGTGGCCACAGCTACAATAAACGATCTAAGAAACTTGCGTCGTGCGGTGACGTCACCTAACCACAGATTGTCGCAGAGGACAATTTTCCTTTCTGAGACGTTTTAAAGACTAGCTGTCTTCTTAATCAGGGAATCAAGAGTTCTTGATCGTAGCGTAATTTATAAAGGCTGCGGGGGTATCCTACGAAACTACTTTGTAAGCGGAAACATATGTATGTTTAAAGAGGACCTGTCACCAGATTTTGCCCCCCCTGACTAACAATGTCTGCTGATTAACCCCTTCCCAACGCGCGCCGTACTAGTACGACGCGCGCTGGGTCCCGGTGCATGGAGAGGGCTCGGCCCGCATATTGCAGCAAAGGCTTACCGGTAACACCCGCGATCGGCGCCGGCAATTCTGGCGCGGATATTCGCTCCCCGATGACGTCACGGGGAGCGGTGATCCGTTGCCATGACAGCATCGGGTCTCACGAAGGCCCGAATCTGTCTCGTTTTAACCCATTCATTACAATGTGCTATCAGCACATTGTAATGAATGAGGAGTAAAATCCCCATATACTGCCATATTGCAGTATGGCAGTATATGGTAGGATCGATCAGACAACCTAGGGTTAAAGTACCCTAGGGAGTCTGAAAAATAGTTAAAGTAAAAGTAAAAAAAAGTAAAAAAAAAAAAATTATATTATAAAAACCTAAAAATTCAAATCACCCCCCTTTCCCTAGAACTGATATTAATATTAATAAACAATAAAAACCATAAACACATTAGGTATCACCGCGTCCGAAAATGTCCGATCTATCAAAATATAATAATGGTTTTTCACTGCGTTTAACCCCGCAACGGAAAATAGCGTCCAAAGTCAAAAATGACATTTTTTTGCCATTTTGGAAAATATAAAAAAATTAATAAAAAGTGATCAAAAGGTAGCACAGTCCTAACAATGATAGCAATGAAAACGCCATCAAAAGTCGCAAAAAATGACACCACCCACAGCTCCGTACACCAAAGTATGAAAAAGTTATTAGTGCCAGAAGATGGCAAAATCAAAAAAAAAATTTTTGTACAGGAGGTTTTAATTTTTTTAAATGTATGAAAACATTATAAAACCTGTACAAATGTGGTATCCCTGTGATCGTAGCAACCCAAAGAATAAAGTATACCTGTCATTTGGGGCACACAGTGAAAGCTGTAAAATCCAAGCCCACAAGAAAACGTCGCGAATGTGTTTTTTCACCATTTTCACTGCATTTGGAATTTTTTTCCCGCTTCCCAGTACGCGCCATGGAATATTAAATACCGTCACTACGAAGTGCAATTTGTTACGCAGAAAATAAGCCATCACAGAGCTCTTTATGTGGAAAAATAAAAAAGTTATAGATTTTTGAAGGTGGGGAGTGAAAAATGGAAGTGAAAAAAACTAAAAAAGGCCAAGTCGTTAAGGGGTTAAGGGCTACAAGTAGAGATGAGCGAGCACAAAAATGCTCAAGTGCTCGTTACTCGAGCTTTTCCAGATGCTTGAGTGCTCGTATCGAATAACGAACCCCATTGAAGTCAATGGGAGACTCAAGCATTTTTCACTGAAAGAACACTAAAGAAGAACACGTTGCAGATGTTTTCACTGAAAGAACACAGTGAAGAACACATTGCAGATGTTCCGACCATCTGCTAACTTATCGGAAGACACACGCGCCGTACTATTGTGAAGAACAACGTTCGGAGCGCTTGTCTTCCGATGTTAAAAATGTTCGGAACATCTGCAATGTGTTCTTCACTGTGTTCTTTCTGTGCTCGGGCTGGGCTGTGATGTAATCAGGGTCGAACTGTTGGTCCTGCTCCAGCCCGCTCCGCTCCAGCCTCCATTTCTGCCCCCTCTACTCTCCTCCATGCCTGCTCCGTTTTGCTCCAGCCTCCACTCCGCTCCTCCATGCCAGCTCCCCTCCGCTCCTCCATCCAAGCCCCACTCCGCTCCTCCATGCCCTCTCCAGCCCCCGCTCCACTTTAGCCTCCGCTCCTGCATGCCTGATCCAGCCTCCGCTCTGTGATGCCCGCTCCATTTTGCTCCAGACTCCGCTCCGCTCCTCCACCGTTCGGTGCTCGTGTCTTTGGCTAAGTTAGCAGATGTTTGGAACATCTGCAATGTGTTCTTCACTGTGTTCTTCACTTGAAATGATCCTGTGTTCACTGTTTTAATTGTATTCTTCACTGTTCTTCACTGTCTTTTCTTAATTAAATGCTCGATCTCAAGCAGGGGAAATACTCGTCCGAGCAACGAGCCGTTCCGAGTATGCTAATACTCAAACGAGCATCAAGCTCGGACGAGTATAATCGCTCATCTCTAGTTACTAGTCCTTCCTACTTCACCTAAAATTAGCTGCCATTGAGGCACTGTACCTTTAATTACAGCCTTTTTTCTGATATGCAAATTAGCATTTCTGACTCTACTTTTTCTGAGAAGAGTCAGAGATACCAGTTAGTCACGCCCCATTATTGTGACTGACAGCTGTGTGTCTCTTCAAATACTAACGTACGTAGGGCCATCTGCTAATATTCAACTACAGACATATAAAGCTCTATCTACAGATGGTAAATATTGTGTCAATTTTTTTTTACACGGTGCCTTGTGTTACATTCATGACATGTGACCAGTGACATCATCACAGGTCCTTCAGACTGCTAAGGGGAGGAGCAGATGGGAGAGGCCGTCTGAGCAGGACACGTCCCCCCCCCCCCCCTTCTCTGATGCCAGGGAATATGAGATAATTATGCTGGCTGTGTAGATAAACAGTCACTTTTTCTCTGAGCCACCGCCCTATACCATTGATGGGGGGCCGTTTTTACACGGTCTATACCACTCAATATTGGAAATTGGGTGTTTAGCACATACAGTATTGTGTGTAAACACAATGTATGTGTAGAATATCCCGGGCAAATGATCCATGCAATACTCATTTCTGGTCACCTAGGAGAGTTTCAATTATTTTAATTTGTTGACCAACCCTTGAAGATACAATTGATGACTAATCTCATCTTTTAATAGTTTGGAATTAAAAGTTACCCTATTGTAACGGAAAATAGTGCCTAAATGTCCCAAACACCACTTTTGACATTTTGTAACACATAAAAAATTTAAAAAGTGGTCAAAAAGTCATACAGTCCCCAGCTCATTACACAAAACGGTTTTCACCAATTTCACTGCGCTTGGATTTTTTCCTAGCTTCCCAGTACACCGCATGGAATATTAAATACTGTCACTACCAAGTAGCACCTCTTATAAAGATTGTTGCTCGGTATTGGGGTAGTAGAAACCCAGTATACACTCGCTGCGGCTAAAGACAACTTGACCTGGACCACTCTCCCTTCCACATCACAGGCTACTGAATGGGCCTGATGTGACACATTTTTAATTAGTAACCCCTTAACGCTAAGGTGCACGAGGTGTATGAAGAGGGCTCCACGGGCTGAGTCCTCTTCATACAAGGGTGGGGGTTGCATATTGCAGCAAACCCCCACTGCTAATAACTGCGGTCGGTGCTTGCACCGATCGCGCCTATTAACTCCTCCGATGCTGCCGGAAAAGCTGCCGGCGGCATTTAAAGGAAGGAGGCGCGTGATCCATCTTAGATCCAATTTTTGCTCCCCCGAACGTCATCGGGGGCGGCGATTGGTTGCCATGTCGGCCTTGGGTCTTCGTCAGACCCAAGGCTGCATGGTTTCTGCAGTTTCGTTACAATAAGCCAGTGGCTCATTGTAACGTATACTGTGCAGAAACGCCATATACTGCAATACAGTAGTATTGTAGTATATGGTATGAATGATCAGACCTTCTAGGGTTAGTGCACCCTAGAGGGTCTAAAAAACTGTAAAAAAAAAAGTTTTAAAAATAATAAAAAAATGTTAACAACCTAAAAGTTCAAATCACCCCCCTTTCCCTAGAACTGAAATAAAACATAATAAACAGTAAAAGTCACAGACACGTGATGTATCGCCGAATCCCAAAATGCCAGATCTAACAAAATATAAAACCGGTTATTGGCGGCGGTGACCTCCATAACGAAAAATGGCGCCCAAATGTCTGAAATGCGACTTTTACACTATTTTACTTCGCATAGAAAATGGAATAAAAAGTGACCAAAATGTTGCAGTTTTATTTTTTGATAAAGTTAAAAGTTTTCTTTTTTGTACACATCCGTGTAATTTTTGAAAATGTATTAAAAAAACAAAAAACCTATATAAATTTGGTATCACCGCGATCGTACCGAACCAAAGAATAAAGTAGAGGTGTTATTTGGAGCGCACAGTGAAAGATGTGAAAACTGAGCCCACAAGAACGTGATTTTTTTCCAATTTTTTCCACATTTGGAATTTTTTTTCCAGCTTCCCAATGCATGGCATGGAATTATAAATAATGTGGCGGAGAACGAAAATTAGTTACGCACAAAATAAACCCTCACACAGCTATGTACACCGAAAAATGAAAAAGTTATGGATTTTTGAACGTGGAGAGCAAGAAATGAGCTAAAAAACCCGTCCGTCCTTAAGGGGATAATTTAGGAAATCCATCCTTATCCCTGCCATATACTGCCCACAACCAAAGTTTGCACATTGTGGACAAATCTGCTTCAGTTAACCCCTTCACGCTCCGCGGCGGATATATCCGCCACGGAGCGCAGTGACTTAGCGCTCAGTGGCGGATATATCCGCCACGGCTCCTATGCCGGCTCGGCTCTGGATCAGAGCCGAACCGGCATCGGGAAACACGGGGTGCCGGCTGTAACTAATAGCCGGCACCCCAGTGTAACACCCGCGATCGGAGTTGTCTCCGATCGCGGGTGCTTAACCCGTTAGATGCCGCGGTCAGCGCGACCGCGGCATCTAACAAGTATCTGGGGGGGTCTTTCCCCCACGATCGGCCCCCCCGAACCGTTTTCGGGGGGCGCCGATCGTTGCTATAGTAACTCTGGGGTCCGATCTGGACCCCAGAGTTACTAGCAAGAATTGCCAGTAAGATGGCGTCTGTGACGTCATCTTACTGGCAAAGTGCCAGCCTATGCAAGTGCATAGGCTGACACTGATAATACTCTGCAATACATCAGTATTGCAGAATATTATCATGAAGAAGCAATCAGATGATTGCTTGTTCATATCCCATGGTATAAAAGTGAAAAAGTAAAAAAAAAAGTTATTCAATAAAAAAATAAAGTCATAAATCACTAAAAATGCCCCAAACCCCCAAAACATATAAAGAGACATATAACTCAAAAAAAAAGTCTAAATCATAACACAAACCCCACATATATAGTATCACCGCGTCCGTAACAACCCGTAGAATAAAAGTAAATCATTATTGAACCCCCACGATAAACGCCGTAAAAAAAAACTGTTATAAACCCTCCAAAAATTATGATTTTTACCTTTTCAATCCCACAAAAAATGATATAAAATGCGACCAAAAAACCATATGTACTCAGACATGATACTGGTGCAAAGTACAACATGTCCCGCAAAAAACAAGCCATCAACCAGCTCCGTAGCCAAAAACGTAACAAAGTTATGCCACTTGGAAGATGGCAATACAAAAATTATAGATTTTTCCCCACATTAGGGTTTTGTTTGACAAATTTAGTAAAACGTAAGAAAATATATTCATGTCTGGTATCCCCGTAATCGTATCAACCCATAGAACAGTGGTGGCGAACCTATGGCACGCGTGCCAGAGAGGGCACGCAGAGCCCTCTCTGCAGGCACGCGTACCATCTCCCCATTCTTATCAAAGTCGGAGCTCCGGCTGCCACTGCATCCTGAAGCTGATCGGCTCTGCTCTCACTAGTGATGCCTTAGTGAGACAGTAGCAGCCGATCAGTGCCCGCCCCTCCTCCTCTTCAGCCCGGGAAGACAAGTACAGCAGTATGAGGAGTGAGAGTCCACAGAAGGAAGCCTGCAGGATCAGAAGATGATAAGAGGTCAGGAGCTGCTGGGGCTGCTGTGTGTGGTTTTCACATCAGCAGTTCAGTGTTAGAGCTGCAAATGCCTTCAAAGGTTCTGTCAGGTGGCTTTGGGACACTAAACCAACTATAGGTAACTGTGATTTAGTGTCCCAAATCCCCCTGTATGACAGCTGTCTGTTGCCACATATATACTGGTCTGTGTCTGAAGCGCTCATCACTTGCATCAGGCGGGCAATGAAGCCAGCATAGCTCCACTGCAGGCAGCGCATGCACAATGTGGCCGGGTGCTATGCTGCATCACTGGCCGCACGGTGCATGTGATGAGGCAAGTATATATGTGGCCACAGACAGCTGTCATACGTGTGATCCCAAATCCACATGTGCCCACACCTTTCTCCACCTCCCTGCCAAATTGGATCAAAATGCCACTTTTTAGCCATTTTGCAGCATGTAATAAAAACTGATCAAAAGTCTGTACGGTCCTCAAAATGGTAGCATTAAAATCATCAGGTCATCTCGGAAATAATTACACTACACACAGCGCCGTACACTGAAGTATGAAAAAGTTAGCGCCAAAAATGGCAAAATAAATAATTTTTTTTTTTTTTTTGTACAGGTGGTTTCATTATTGTAAATGTATGAAAATATTATAAAACCTTTATAAATTTAGTATCCCCGTGATCGCACCCACCTAAAGAATATATGAGACATTTCATTTGTGGTCAACAGTGAAAGCTGTAAAATCCAAGCCCACAAGAAAATGGCACAAAAAATGGCACCAATTTCACAGCATTATGCAGAATACAGACCCTCACAAAGCTCTTTACATGGAAAAAATAAAGTTAGATTTTTGAATGTGGGGAGTGAAAAATGAAAATGCAAAAACAAAAAAGGGGTTAAGATTGCAATATTTGGTCCATAAGCAGACTAACTTATAGTCCCCCAGTCCCTGCCTCTACTCAGGACTGCTGTCACTGTATGGGGGTAATGATAATCAGTATATGGCGGTAATATTCCACACTGATGGCAGTAATACAGTATTCATCACTATATCAGCTTCTAGTATAGTGTTATTATTGGTAATGTTGGCCTTTCTATAGTCTTTATAACCAGAATTCTGCTATTTATGTGGTTGTAATGGTGGCGTCATGATGTCACAGTGTTATTTGTCTCTTGTATAGTGGTATTGTGGCACTATTGGGCTAAATTGCTGTGTTGGCACCTTGCACTAGAAACGTCGCCTTTGGTTTGCAGTTTGGGCACTCGGTCTCTTAAAGGTTCGCCATCACTGCCATAGAATAAAGATAACATGATTATTAGGCTATACGGTGAACACCAAAAAAAAAAAAGTCAAAAATCCAGTACAGAATTGATGCTTTTCTACTCCTGCCCTCAAAAAAAGTTCCTAAATTTTCAACAATAGGTGATACCAACCCCAAAATGGTAACAATGGAAAAAGCATCTCATCCCGCAAAAAAAATGCCGTCACATGGCCCCAATAACGAAAAAGCGAAAATTTTATAGCCTTCAAAAGGGGCCAATGAGGAAACTAAAATCCTGGCAGCTGCAGCGCCCTCCTTCCCTTCTGCGCCTCGCTGTGCCCCCATAAAACAAGTAACGGCCACATGTGGGGGGTCTTTGTACTCAGGAGAAATTGCAGAACAAATTGTATGGTGACTTTTCTCTTTTTATATTTTGGAAATGTGTAAATTTTGGTGCTAAATGAACGTATAAGGGAACAATATGACCATTCTAAATTTCACCTCCATTTTGATTCAATTACTATGAAGATCTCAAGGGGTTAACAATCTTCGTAAAAGCTGTTTCTGATAGCTTGAGGGGTGCAGATTTGAAAATGGGTAGATTATATAGGGGGTTTTGATGCTAAATATGTAAAATTTCATTCAAAACTGTATTTATCCCCAAAATAGTCAATTCTGAAAATCCGGAAAAGCGATAATCTATTTGTAAGCCGCGTGACGTCAAAATAAATTATCCAAACATTTCAGAAATTATGAAAATGTAAAGTAGACAAATGGGAAATGTTATTCAGCAACTTATTTAGCTGGTAAATCTATCTGCCTGAAAACGCAATGATTTAGAATTTCGAAAATGGCAAATTTTTCAAAAAATTTATCATATTTTCTTTTTTTTGTAAATAAACGCAAAACTCATCAGCCAAAATTTACCACTAAAATGAAGTACAACATGTGGGGAAAAAACAATCTCAGAATCGTTTTGATAAGTAACAGTGTTCAAAAGTTATAACCATATAAAGCGAAGCAAGTCAGAATCCAAAAAATCGGGCTGAGCCTTAAGCTGTAAAATGGCTGCGTCCTTAAGGGGTTAAAGGGGTTTTCCCATTACAGCAAATGAATGTTAATGCTTGTAGGATGAAAAGTTATACAATTTTCCAATATACTTTCTGTATCAATTCCTCACAGTTTTCTAGATCTCTGCTTGCTGTCATTCTATAGAAAGCTTCTATGTTTACTTCCAGTGGATAAAAATCTGACCCTGGTCACACAGGTGCACGGCTCGTTATATCACACAGCTGTGATTATTGTCTGTGATACTAACAAGCTGTGCACCTGTGTGACCATGGTCAGCTTTCTGTCCACTGGATGTAAACATAGAAGCTTACTATAGAATGACAGCAAGCAGAGATCCAGAAAACTGTGAGGAATTGATACAAAAGTTACACAATTTTCCAATACACTTTCTGTATCATAAAAACATTAACATTAATTTTCTGAAATAGGAAAACCCTTTTAAATGTTTTTCTTGAAATAATGCATGGTATACGTGTAAATGCTTTATATGGCGGACTACCATCATACATTTCTGAGGTGGGCCGAGCCCCTTCACAATCCAACTAACCACTTTCATTGTGAGGGACCATCATAGGGTGCTACTACATACAAAGCCGAGCAACTGTAGGGAAGAGTTGCTTATGAGCAGGCACATTGTCTCGCACCGCAGCAGGAGAGAAGATGAGTGCTGCTGTGGGGGAGTAGGGAGAGGTGAGTGTATGCTTACTTTTTATGGGCAGGGGGTCTCAATTAGAGGGAGCTGGGGGGGGGGGGGCACTATGTGGTTTTTGATACAGTTTTGGAATCCTAAAGCAGATGTGGATGATAATGGGTAAGAAAATATAATAAAGATAGTTACTCCTCTAGAACAGATTAATGCCTCGCATATCATTAATTCCTGTAAGGCTTTAAGGGGTTTTCCACAAGCTAGATCTATCATTTATGTACAGCATAAGTGATTCATAGATCCTGGTGGCTGTGGAGCGGTGGACCCGCAGAGACTACAGCCGGTTGGTAGTCCTCCGTTTATCACACTATGATATCACAGGTGCCTGCGACCTCGACTACTCCCTCAGCCCATCACACACACAGCAGGGACGCATGTAGTCACGTGATGTAGAAGGCCGTGAGCGCGCATGACGCTGTATGGCTGGCCAGAGCGGGAGCGCGCCCAGTGGGTGAGTTCGAGAGCGGAAACTCTGGAGTGACAGAGGCATCACCCGGACGGGCTCGGGGGCGAGTAGCATGGCCTCCTACATGGAGGTGCTCGGACTACCGGCGGAGGAGGTGAGGCCGGGGGCAGTGCTCCTCCATCATCATTGTGTTGTTCTGTGGCTGTGGGAGTCTGGTGACCCGGCTGTCAGCGCCCGGGCGGCCTGTGCTGACACTGGATGCCGTCTACAGGGCTGCCGGGCGGTGATCACCTGCTCCCCGTGCCTGCCCGGGGGCATAGTGCGAGCAGTGCTGCCGGGCAGACATGTGGGCACTCCGGGATCAGCCTGTGCACGGACAACAAGTTTCCTGCAACTCTTCAGCCAGCATTGTAGTGTCTCCCCACTGGTGTGTGCCATCCTGTATCCCTGCCATGTCACCCTGATACCACTGGTGTGTGCCATCCTGTATCCCTGCCATGTCACCCTGGTACCACTGGTGTGTGCCATCCTGTATCCCTGCCATGTCACCCTGGTACCCCTGGTGTGTGCCATCCTGTATCCCTGCCATGTCACCCTGGTACCCCTGGTGTGTGCCATCCTGTATCCCTGCCATGTCACCCTGGTACCACTGGTGTGTGCCATCCTGTATCCCTGCCATGTCACCCTGGTACCACTGGTGTGTGCCATCCTGTATCCCTGCCATGTCACCCTGGTACCCCTGGTGTGTGCCATCCTGTATCCCTGCCATGTCACCCTGGTACCCCTGGTGTGTGCCATCCTGTATCCCTGCCATGTCACCCTGGTACCCCTGGTGTGTGCCATCCTGTATCCCTGCCATGTCACCCTGGTACCCCTGGTGTGTGCCATCCTGTATCCCTGCCATGTCACCCTGGTACCACTGGTGTGCCATCCTGTATCCCTGCCATGTCACCCTGGTACCACTGGTGTGTGCCATCCTGTATCCCTGCCATGTCACCCTGGTACCACTGGTGTGTGCCATCCTGTATCCCTGCCATGTCACCCTGGTACCACTGGTGTGTGCCATCCTGTATCCCTGCCATGTCACCCTGGTACCCCTGGTGTGTGCCATCCTGCATCTCTGCCATGTCACCCTGATACCACTGGTGTGTGCCATCCTGTATCCCTGCCATGTCACCCTGGTACCACTGGTGTGTGCCATCCTGTATCCCTGCCATGTCACCCTGGTACCCCTGGTGTGTGCCATCCTGTATCCCTGCCATGTCACCCTGGTACCACTGGTGTGTGCCATCCTGTATCCCTGCCATGTCACCCTGGTACCACTGGTGTGTGCCATCCTGTATCCCTGCCATGTCACCCTGGTACCACTGGTGTGTGCCATCCTGTATCCCTGCCATGTCACCCTGGTACCCCTGGTGTGTGCCATCCTGTATCCCTGCCATGTCACCCTGGTACCCCTGGTGTGTGCCATCCTGTATCCCTGCCATGTCACCCTGGTACCACTGGTGTGCCATCCTGTATCCCTGCCATGTCACCCTCGTACCACTGGTGTGTGCCATCCTGTATCCCTGCCATGTCACCCTGGTACCACTGGTGTGTGCCATCCTGTATCCCTGCCATGTCACCCTGGTACCACTGGTGTGTGCCATCCTGTATCCCTGCCATGTCACCCTGGTACCCCTGGTGTGTGCCATCCTGTATCCCTGCCATGTCACCCTGGTACCCCTGGTGTGTGCCATCCTGTATCCCTGCCATGTCACCCTGGTACCCCTGGTGTGTGCCATCCTGTATCCCTGCCATGTCACCCTGGTACCACTGGTGTGCCATCCTGTATCCCTGCCATGTCACCCTGGTACCACTGGTGTGTGCCATCCTGTATCCCTGCCATGTCACCCTGGTACCACTGGTGTGTGCCATCCTGTATCCCTGCCATGTCACCCTGGTACCACTGGTGTGTGCCATCCTGTATCCCTGCCATGTCACCCTGGTACCCCTGGTGTGTGCCATCCTGTATCCCTGCCATGTCACCCTGGTACCACTGGTGTGTGCCATCCTGTATCCCTGCCATGTCACCCTGGTACCCCTGGTGTGTGCCATCCTGTATCCCTGCCATGTCACCCTGGTACCACTGGTGTGTGCCATCCTGTATCCCTGCCATGTCACCCTGGTACCCCTGGTGTGTGCCATCCTGTATCCCTGCCATGTCACCCTGGTACCACTGGTGTGTGCCATCCTGTATCCCTGCCATGTCACCCTGGTACCACTGGTGTGTGCCATCCTGCATCTCTGCCATGTCACCCTGGTACCACTGGTGTGTGCCATCCTGCATCTCTGCCATGTCACCCTGGTACCACAGGTGTGTGCCATCCTGCATCTCTGCCATGTCACCCTGGTACCACTGGTGTGTGCCATCCTGCATCTCTGCCATGTCACCCTGGTACCACTGGTGTGTGCCATCCTGCATCTCTGCCATGTCACCCTGGTACCACTGGTGTGTGCCACCCTGCATCTCTGCCATGTCACCCTGGTACCACTGGTGTGTGCCATCCTGCATCTCTGCCATGTCACCCTGGTACCACTGGTGTGTGCCATCCTGTATCCCTGCCATGTTACCCTGGTACCACTGGTGTGTGCCATCCTGCATCTCTGCCATGTCACCCTGGTACCACTGGTGTGTGCCATCCTGCATCTCTGCCATGTCACCCTGGTACCACTGGTGTGTGCCATCCTGCATCTCTGCCATGTCACCCTGGTACCACCGGTGTGTGCCAACCTGTATCCCTGCCATGTCACCCTGGTACCACCGGTGTGTGCCAACCTGTATCCCTGCCATGTCACCCTGGTACCACTGGTGTGTGCCATCCTGTATCCCTGCCATGTCACCCTGGTACCACTGGTGTGTGCCATCCTGTATCCCTGCCATGTCACCCTGGTACCACCGGTGTGTGCCAACCTGTATCCCTGCCATGTCACCCTGGTACCCCTGGTGTGTGCCATCCTGTATCCCTGCCATGTCACCCTGGTACCCCTGGTGTGTGCCATCCTGTATCCCTGCCATGTCACCCTGGTACCACTGGTGTGTGCCATCCTGTATCCCTGCCATGTCACCCTGGTACCACTGGTGTGTGCCATCCTGTATCCCTGCCATGTCACCCTGGTACCACTGCCTGATAGCTTTCGTCTCTGCCATGTCACCCTGGTAGGGTTTGCCTGATAGCATGCATTTCTGCCATGTCACCCTGGTACTGCTGCCTGATCAGTTCACCACTTGAAAAGGTATAACATCCGTATGTTTATTTGGGAATTGGTTCATGCTAACCAATGATAAGGGTCAGAGTTATCAGTAAGGTTACGTGCACATGACTGCTGTTAATGGCTGTGTGTTTGCACACTTATCTAGTTTATTTCAGCTTTATTGTGCTTGTATACATGGCCGTGGTTTCCATGCCCTGTGTATGATCCAACTTGGGTACTGTTTTTTTTTGTTATGGTCAGAGCTCACACACTTATGGGCCACAAAGAATGGACTATGAATGCACACATTGCTGTTACAGTTATCACAAATGTGCTATGATGGGCCTTTTATGCAATTGTCGAGCAGTTGCACATGTTCAGGTAATCTAAAAGAGCATCAATGAAATGAGAGATGTCATTTAGCAATTTTACTAATGCCTAGAACAGCGGTGGCGAACCTATGGCACGGATGTCAGAGGTGGCACTCAGAGCCCTTTCTGTGGGCATCCAGGCCTTCACACCAGCACCAGCTGCCAGGACCACACAAGAAGGTGTGGATAGAGATGGATTATCGTTGGAGCTCCTTCTCTGGGTGCCCTGATGCTTCCTCTTCAGGGGACCCTGGAAGGAAGCTTTAATTCAAATTTCTCCATCTTCTTTCTATTGTATTGTTGTTCTTAGGAATATCAATATGATTGAAACTTGTGAAACAGCTGGGATCAATAGGTTACTACCGAAATTGTCATGTTGGCACTTTGCGACATAAAAGTAGGCTTTGTTTGTAGGTTGGGCACTCTTTCTGTAAAAGGTTCGCCATCACTGTTTCCCCTTACCTGTCATCAGGAGCCCTTATTCTGACTCCCCCATGTCCCCATACAGAATAATGTGCACATTGCCATAATGTTTGTATAGTAAAACTGACTTTTTCCAATAAAAAGGGAAAACCGTTCCGTCATGTGTCATTTTCAAATAAGAGGGATGTGGGCATTTTTAAATAATACGCATGGCAGTGTGGTTTTTCTGAGGGTTGCGGGGGGGGGGGGGGCACTCCTCTGCGGGAGCCAGTACAAGGGCTCCTGATGACAGCTTACCTTTAATTTTCAGAAAGGACAGTCCCTGACAAGTTTTTGGATGTGGTCGTATCTTTGAATTTTTGACAGGTGTTGGTTGGTAGGTATAGTTACAGATGGTGAGAATGAATATCATTATATATCTGCCTCATTGATTCTATGTTTTAGACTAGGGTACGTTTGACTGATATATTGTAGCAGTACAAGTACACGACTGCTGCAGGAAAGAATCATCATTTTCCATAAGCTAAAACATCTTTACATTGTATTATTTCCCTAGAATAGGTGTCATCACACGGTAAAGCTGTTGTTTCCGCTTTGAAGCGGAATCAAAGCGCACGGGGGCATTCCAAGGCCAATGGCATTT
Organism: Engystomops pustulosus; assembly: GCF_040894005.1. NCBI lineage: Eukaryota > Metazoa > Chordata > Amphibia > Anura > Leptodactylidae > Engystomops > Engystomops pustulosus. The sequence continues at coordinate 153,088,899 of NC_092414.1, forward strand.
GCGTTTATATGAAAACGCATGCGATCAGTAACTAGCACCTGGCGTCTTGCATTTCGGCAATACAAGGCATATTGGGGCAGATTTATCAAGTGTCTGAAAGTCAGAATATTTCTAGTTGCCTATGGCAACCAATCACAGCTCAGCTTTCAATTTACCAGTGCTCATGAATATTTTAAAGGGGAACTGTGATTGGTTGCCATGGGCAACTAGAAATATTCTGACTTTCAGACACTTGATAAATCTGCCCCATTGTCTTTATAAAGCATCCTTAAGCTATGAGCACCATCCCATTTACAAGGAGAATGAACTTCTGGCATCCTGGCAGTAAGTGTAGTTATACAGAAGGTATAATAACTAAGGAATATCGCTACACAGAGTGGCCTGTAATCATTATTATACAATATTGCTGACATGGGCCATTAGTTTTATTTCCCATGTGTTATATGGATTGCATCTAGACTGCAGTAGGGGAATACATGGAGTGCTGAACTGAATTTGTGTTGGCTTCTCATTGACCTTGTATTGTAAACAATTTGAGACCTAACCCACAGGATATAATTCAATAACTTCAGTAAATCATGCCAAAATATTAATTTTATTGATTACAGGACAGCAAAACACATACAGTATAAAAATAATGCTGTTTAAATATCATAAACACATAAAATATGGACCGTGTGATAAATTCATCTGGGACAGTAGTAATATTTCATGTATTCAAAACTCTATGATAACAGTACATATAATAAAGTGCATGTGCCATCAGTTGTAAACCACAGATTATGTGTACTTGACTCTAGCAGGAGCTTGTAAAATAAGCCCAACCTGTAATGCACATAAAGATCTGCACATAGTGTACTGTCAAGCAGGTCACACGGTCCAACACGGTGACCTTTTTCACATGGCCGTATTGCGGTTCGGATTCTAGATGATGCCTTTGTAGTTATGTTCATGTGTGAAAATTGGTCTATTCTCATAATATTTATTAATATTGTTTACATTCACTGTCTACACGTCGTAGATTTTATCCACAATGAAAACATAACAGAATTTGTACGTGTAGTAGTGTGGAGTCTTATTGTGTATTCACCAGAACCAGCAAAGTATTGATCTGCTGCAGATTTCAACATCCAAACCTCTGGTCAGAAGATTTATATAATATGGACTTTTTTTTGTTCATATTTTACTGCAAAGCAAGGAGTTGATTTGTGAAATATTAACCCCTTAAGGACGCCGTTTTTTTCCGCTCATTTCTCGCTCTCCACCTTCAAAAATCCATAACTTTTTCATTTTTACGTGTACAGACCTGTGTGAGGGCTTATTTTGTGCGTAACAAATTTTACTTTCCCGTAATGTTATTTATTTTAACATGCCGTATACTGCAAAGCTGAAAAAAAATTCCAAATGTGGAAAAATTGAAAAAACGCATGTGCTTCACGTTCTTGTGGGCTCAGTTTTTACGACTTTGACTGTGCACTCAAAATAACACCTCAGCTTTATTCTTTGTTTCAGTGCGATCGCGGTGATACCAAATTTATAAAGGTTTTTTGTGTTTTAATACATTTTCAAAAATTAAACAAATGTGTACAAAAAAGAAAAAATTTTTTTTGCCATCTTCTGAAGCTAATAACTTTTTCATACTTTGGTGCACCGAGCTATGTGAGGTGTCATTTTTTGCGAAATGAGCCGATGTTTGCATTGCTACCATTTTGAGGTCTGTGTGACATTTTGATCATTTTTTATTCCATTTTTTTATGTGATGTAAAAAGGTGAAAAGTTGCATTTCGGACATTTGGGCGCCATTTCCCGCCTCAGAGGTCACCGCCGGCTGTAACCGTTTTTAATATTTTGATAGATCGGGCATTTTGGGACGCGGTGATACCTAATATGTCTGTGATTTTTACTGTTTATTATGTTTTATATCAGTTCTAGCGAAAGGGGGGTGATTTGAATTTTTAATATTTTATTAATTTTTTTTATTTGTTAAACTTTTTTTTTTTCTTTTTTTTTTTTCACTAATTCTTAGACCATCTAGGGTACATTAACCCTAGATGGTCAGATCGTTCCTACCATATACTGCAATACTTCTGTATTGCAATATATGGCATTTTTGCATCTCATTCATTACAATGAGCCACTGGCTCATTGTAACGAATCTGCAGAAGCCATTAAGCCTCGGGTCAAACGAAGACCCGAGGCTACCATGGCAACCGGTCGCCGCCCCCCGATGACGTTCAGGGGCGCGGCGCCCGTGTCTTTTAAATGCTGCCGGCGACTTTGCCGGCAGCAATGAAAGGCGATCGGTGCAACAACCCCCACCTCTGTATGAAGAGGACTCAGCCCGTGAGCCCTCTACATACATTCCTTATACCTCTGCGCCGTAGAGCTACGGCGCAGAGCGTTAAGGGGTTAAGGAAGGACTTGTATGTCCTTTTCCTTCCTGCTAGATCCAAATAGTCATATGTTGTTTTCAAAATAGACTGTTATTTCAGTCTGAAAGTGAAATATATTTTTTTAAAGGCAACCTGTTGCCACATGTTTCACAAATGTAGCTAGTTGCCATAGAGCCCTATTAACTAACTGACACTCTTCTTTTAGATCCCCGGATCCCCATAAAATCCGAGTTATAAACTTGACTGGTATCCAGGGATACCTAGAGCGAGTTGGGGGCGTGACCTAATGTAATGGCAACAGGGTGACATAATCTCAGGTCCCTTAGCCTCATAACATTAGCTGTGATTTCAAGTGTATTGTGTACATTTGGCGAATGTTAGGAGGCTAAAGGACATGAGATGATGTCACTCTGGTCACATGACATTACTGCTGAATGCTGAGAAGGGATGGGTTGCTGGATTCAGCCCGATGAGGCCATGCCCACTGCGGATCTAGATGTTCTTAGATACCAGGTAAGTTTATTGCTCTGATTTTATGGGGATCTGAGAGAAACAATTTTACTTAAAGAAGGGTGTAAGTTAATTGTGCTCTATGGGAACCTGTCACTAGCTGTATTTGTGAAAAATGTGACAGGTTCCCTTTAAGTAAGACACAATTTATTAAGTGGGCATATGCAGTCATAAATTAGCCAGTAATATTATAATTCAGCATACGGTCATTATGTTTAAAAGAAAAAAATATATATATATCACCATCAAAATGTAGATATTTGCATATGTTTTTCTACATGTCAGTTCAAGGCAGGGAAAAAGTTTTGTTTGCTTAGTGAAAATAGAATCATAAGTTAAAGTTTTTGGGCATTGACACAGCTCAGTGGGTGCTGGGACCAGGGTAGAAATGAGGAAGTAAACAAGTATGGATACAGGAGGCCAGGAAATGGCTGGGGGAAGGTTGCACAGACACAATATTATATATATATATTTTTCTGAACGTTAGTCCATAGTTATGAAAATAAATACTAAGCAAATACAGGCAGTCCCAGGGTTACATACAAGTTAGGTTCTGCAGGTTTGTTCTTAAGTTGAATTTGTATGTAAGTTGGAACTGTATACTTTATAATTGTAGCTCCAGGCAAAATGTTTTGGGTCTGTAAGACTATTGGATTTTAAAAATGTTGGGTTGTCATAAGAACCAGGATTAACAATAAAGCTTCATTACAGACACCTGTGATAACTGTTATAGCTGATTATTGTAGCCTAGGGCTAAAGTACAATAAAGTATCAAACTATGATTAGAAAGCATTGCCCTTTTTCCTAAATGCTTCTTTTCCATGGCTGCAATATTAAAAAAAAAGAAAGAAAAAATATCAGTTTATAAATGTGTGCTACATACTTGAGGTGAGTCCAGTGGACACGCCCCCTCTGATGCCGGGTAATATCATACAATATATATTTTATTTATTGGATTGTAAGGGAAACAATGTTTAGCTAAAACATAGGACATAGTTTATAGAACTTTATGGAAACCTCTCCCTGTACTTGTGAAAATGTGGTGACAGTTTCCCCTGAAGATTAACATTTTAAGTAAATCTATCATCAAAATCAAGCATGATAAACCAGGAACACTTACTCACACTTATAGATCCAGGCACAGGGACTGTAGTAATCTAATATATATATTTGTTATTCATGGTCTTCTTGCTTTTAAAATTATGCTATTTAGCTGTAAGGAATCTGGGGGTGTTACCAGAGCTACTCTGTGTTGCAGCTTAACTGGCTGTTACTTTGTACATGAGTACTTCCTCCTCAGACTGTGTGAGATTTCAGGAGTTCCAGGAAGGAGCCCATGGATAACAAATATAAGAAAATTACCACTGTGCCTGGATCTTTTGAGTAAGTGTCCCTGGTTTATCATCCTTGATTTTGATTGTAGATTTCCTTTAACTCCTCTGGGACTGCACGCTGACATTTGATGTCAGCGGACGCAGGTCCAGAGTCTGCAGCGACGTCTTTAGACGTCTACAATTTTCTACTGCTCCTGTGCCAGCCGTGGGAGCAGGACCGGGTGTCAGGCACCCAGAGACCCTAAGGAGATGGGAGATGCGGTTCATTACCACTTCTCCCTACTCCGATCCTCACAGCATCGCGCTGAATGAGCATGATGCACGGAGAAGCAGATCCGGCGCCGCCTGCAGCTCCATAGACTCGACAGTCACGTGACCGATGTGTCTAAAGAGGTTAAACAGAGCTGCTGAGTCTAATTAGCCCCAGTACAGCTCTGATCACAATCCCCAGTCACAGGTGGGCATTTCCCCTGGTAGCATGCAAAGAAAAAAAGTTATGGCCAAAAATTCCCTGTCTCTAGAGCTTTTTCAGGTCACCTCACTAAGGGGTTAAGTGAGGCCGCTGCGGGGACATGTTATCAGCGAAGGGAGGAAGCTGCGGGGACATGTTATCAGCGAAGGGAGGCTGCTGCGGGGACATGTTATCAGCGAAGGGCGGCTGCTGCGGGGACATGTTATCAGCGAAGGGCGAGCCTTTTAGGTGTTTGGTGCATTATTCCTAACCCCTTATTGTAATTACTTTTATAGCAGTATTATTACAATTAAAAACCATTGTATATGTTTAAAATGGGCAGGAGATGGGTGGAGGTGCCATGGTCGAGAGGGGGGGTTGCCAAATGTTTGCTACTGCCACTGCCCTTATCTTGGGCCTTTTCACCGTGAGAAAAGAAAATAATCATACCCCATAGATGCCAGTATAATCCAATCTGATTGTTAACCAAGGCACCTAATTTTTACCACACAAAAAATTTAAAAAACTCAGCCCCGAGTATAAGTATAAGGTGAAAAGGGTGAAATGCAGCAGCTACTCTTTAATAAAATGGCCTGCAACCTCCCCTCATTAAATGTCCACACTAGCCTCACCCTATTAATTGTCTGCACAAGCCTTCTTTTATGAACACATTAAATGAAATGAATATGGCAAAGCCACCCCCCAATGTGGTGTCCTCAGCGCTGCTGTCCCCACCCATTAATGTGATGTTCCCTGCAGTGCCCCCATAAAAATAAATAATAATCTTTATTTATATTGCGCCTTAAAGTCTTCTTCTTTTCTGAGATTCCCAGCAGTGCGGGCATGGGCAAGTGTTTGCTCTCCACCCTTGTGCACCCGCTATGACGCAACTTTGTCGCCAGCTGATTACATCATAGCGGGTGCGCTCATGCAGAGCCTCTGCCCACACTGCCAGGAAGATAAGAAGGTAAGTACCCATGTTTTTTTTTCTTCCTGGGATCGGGTGTTCCATGGCCCGGTCTTGGGCTGCGGCCCAGCGGTTGGAGACTGTTGATCTACATTAACCAGGAGAATACCAGATGTTTGGGCTAAATGTCTGTGCACCTCACACAATTGGCTAGTTTTGTTTTCTTGGTTGGGTGCTTTGGTATTGCTTTGGGTGGTGGTCTCATTTGATCTTGTGTCCATCCTTGCAAATCCTTACCCCATGTTGACTGTATTCCCTGGGGCTATGGGATTTTCCAACAGGACACTTTAACTTTTCATATTGCCAGAACCATTCATGAGTGGATTGCAACTATGTGGTATAAATATATCATATGCTAGGGAAAGTGGTTAATTATGATATCTTCCAATCCATTAGACCAATTAAATCACATGATGTAAGAAGATACAATGTAGGATGCCAAAATCAAATAACACTATATAAATGTATTAAAGATGGAGACTAAACAAGGAATACGAATTCCTTCCAGAACATTTTTGTAGATACAAAGTGAATATCTAAGAGAAAAAGAATAGGACTATATACAAAAGACCCCAACCCTTGTGTGGTTTAATATGTTTTTATTAAAGGGAAGTGGAACAGGACACAGAATAAAACAATCCAGATGAAAAGGACACCGCAGGATACATGGAATAAACATTGTGTGCAGGAACAAGGGGGAGAACGTTTCTTTTACTTTTCAATCTAAGAACTTAAAAGCCGGTGGAAGGGACTTACTGCTTTTTTATTTTAACATGGAAGTGACAGAAGATATAAACTGAAAGTTTTCTGTTTGTATCCATCAATATGGAAGACTTTAATGTCCATTTGTTCTTATCATTTGGGAGATGACTATATACTACTTTATCCCTGTAGTGCTAACATGGTGAGGTTACATATAATTATTAGACAAAGTTACTATTAGATATCATTGTTAAAATTTTGTGAACATTACAGTAGACGTTTTGTAAAGCTACAAAACTGTGTGTCTTGTAAAAACCTGGCAGGGAAAATCTCCAGGTCCTCTCCATTTTTGGCTGAGCAGCTACTGAGGGGATGGAACTTGGCATACCAGAATCTGCGTCATAGACAGTGCATTAAATGCATGTTTTGTAGCTAAAACTAAAGTGTAAGACTGATTGCGAAGGATTACTAGATTTAACATTTTATGGAATTTCCCCTTTCACATTTTACAAACCTTATATTGCAAAAATACTCCTTAGCAGGTGGCAGACAGATGTAGTATGGTCGAATAGTTCCATATGAACTGCCCAGATAAGTTCACACAAGTATGGAGTGTATGGTGTGATACACCTGTTTGCCATTCTGACTATGTACAGCTCTCCCTGGCCTTTTCTCCACAGTCTAGTGCTGTAATTTGGCATTATCTGGTTACTGCCATCCTTAGGCTACATCCACATGACCTTAGGGGTTTGTATGTACGGCCGTGCGTACATCCCCCATAGGTCGGCAATGGGTGCACTAAGCGATTATGGTGCCGCACGTACTGCTCCATACACGGGGAAAAGATAGGACATATCCTATCTTTCCCCGTCTTACTGCGCCGTGCGTAATGGATCGCTATGGAGATGGGTCACCCCTCCTCCTCTCCAGGGTGCCGGACGTATGCCCGCCTGGCTACGGCCCAGTGGGCATACGTTTGTGTGAATACAGCCTTACCTGCTACCTATGGGGCTCTCACTTGGGGATGTATGTTAACTTACCCTCTTGTCACCAAAACTTAATAAGGCACTTTAGTTTATTTGTTCTAAACATTCATTTTTATTCTTTCTTCACTTATCTGTCAATTCAGTTTTGACACAAATTACCCTTCTTGGGAGTGGGCCCTGCTCCTCAGTGGGCCATGCATCCAGTTTTCACTTGTCAGGTGATTTGGGTAACTTTTTAGACTGCCTTTATAATACAAAGACCTATTTAATGGTCATTTTATTATTTTATTATGGTCATTTTGGATTAATTACAGTTCTGGAGGAGCGCAGTTTCTGGTGTCTATTGTAAATGGGGGCACTGCTTGCTACCTTTGTAAAAAATAGGTGAAGTGTAGAAGGGTAATGGAAATTGCTTGGATATGAATCTCTAACACTATGCACCTATGTCACGTACTGGGAAATGTTAGTAAATACAAATTCAGATTCTTTCGTAAGGCTCGGATGTCCCATTTATATTGGACCACTGGTTTAGGACTAGCATAACCTGTTGCACAAGCTGTAAGTGAACATTTTTGGAATGAACACAGTTTCTCTGTTTCGTGCACCTGAAAACCTCCCTGGCATTTCAACAATGGAGGTGGAAGTTATGATGCTACATCCTTTTCAGCTTTTCCTTGTTTACAACCTATCAGTACCATGAGGATTTTACAATCTGCTTAATACCATCTTCTTCTTACTCATCCCTTCAAATCTTTCTTGGTCTGTGAACCTGGAGAAATTAAGTGCCAGAGGAGGTTGAATATCCTCCCAACAATTACAACAATGCCTAATTTATATCCTGTATATATTATATAATTATACTTTTTTCAGTAAGCTGCCATGTTTATTGGTATTATTTAGACTTTTTATTGGTGCTACCATATATACCAGGTACTTTATATTCCATTTTTATGAAGTTGGTGACAATGTAACAAAAACACAGCTACACAATTTAACGACCGGGCTCTTCTTGGTTTTTGCATTTTCATTTTTCACTTCCCACCTTCAAAAATCCTTCACTATTTTTCCATGTAAGGAGCTGTATGACAGCTTGTTTTCTGCGTACCTAATTGTACTTTATAGTGACAGTATTTAATATTCCATGTCTTGTACTGGGAAGCAGGCAAAAAATTCCAAATTTAGTGAAAAAATGCATTTGAGCGGTTTTCTTTTGGGTTTGGATTTCACAGATTTCAGTGTGGGCGCCCCAAATGACAAGTCTACTTTATTCTTTGGGTTGGTACAAACACGGGGATACCAAAGTATTGCTATTGCAAATTATTAGTGCTATTTCCGTTGCGGGGTTAAACATCGAGAACAACCGTTATTTTATTTTGATAGATCGGACATATTTATATCAGTTCTAGGAAAAGGGGGGTGATTTAAATATTTTTTTTTTAATACTGCAGCATGACAGTCTATGGGGATTTTATACATCATGTATTACAATTTGCAAATCGCACATTGTACTACATTTAGTAAAAGGAGACCACCTCAGGTCTTTGGGTGACCTGAGGCTGTCATAGCAACGAATAACCCCTCCCCAATGATGTCACAGGTTGGTGCCAGCACCAATCACAGGTGTTACTGGTTAGTGTTTGCTGCACTATGTAGGAAACACTTACCAGCTATGGAGAGAGCACAGCTCGTGAGCCCTCTCTAATCACCCGCAGCCGACGCATGATGTACTACTGACATCATGCCACTTGACTGTAAGGGCTTAAATAACGGATTATATTTTTAGAGTTGGGTGTTGCGAATGCACCGATGCCAAACATGATTTTTTTTTTTTAAAACGTATTTTTTTCGACATAATAAAATAGTTCCAGCACTAGTCTGGATGGCCCAGTATGTGCATTGGTGTTGCTTATGTCAGCGAGATTGGGGCTTATTTACTAAGGGTCCCGTGGTAGCATTACTGCCTGGTTTTCTGACGTTTTCAGGGATCGCGTAGCTGGGACAGGTATTTAGCAGGCAATTGTGTCGCAATCTGATTTTGGCGCAATCACACTGGCTTTCATGCGAATCGGGGGGCAGGCCGTGGAGCGATCCGACAGATTCGGACAAACCACAATTTAACTTAAAAATTGTGTCGCAAGCCATGCACTTACAAACACCGAGAAGAAGAAGGTGAACTCTGGCGGACATGATCTGGGAAGCGACACATTCAGGAATGCCCCATTGTCTTTTAGATGCTGCAGTCAGTATTGACTGCAACATCTAAGTGGTTAAATGGATGCAATTGGTTTCAACAGTATATCACCTTCTCCTTCAATTGCATGGGCTCAACTTCCTCATACACACGACTGTGGTTTCCATGGCCCCTTGTCAACTTCCCAAGCCACAGATTTTTGAGCAGGTCCTATTCCTGCCCAGTTTTGTGATTGGGGCAGTTTTTATTACTGGCCTCAGACCGCATACGTAGATCAGACTACAGGTCTTTTGTTTCCAGCCCTAAATTGCAAGCGTTTTGTTTATAGGGAGACTTCCACGTAGTTAAATGAGGAGCCAATATGTTATTCTTGGAACCCCCAGGAAAACATTTCTCCTAATCTCTTCTCTACCAATTATACTATTGTTAGGAATTGATTTTATGGTGTTTGTCTTGTCTGCCTTGGGAACCAAATTGCCCCAGCCCTGCATGTCAGCACCACTGGTCCATGGAACTATAGAAGGATAGGGCTTTATCTGCTGAATCAGGTTGTCTTTTACATCATGTAAACAAGCGGGTGTTTATGTGTGTGTAATGCTAACCCTTGGAAGAGCTGGCAGCACAGCAAGCCAGGAGACCAGCCTGATTCTCTGCTGGGAAACTATGGATCCTTGCATTCCTATGGACCACCTCCCCGAGGATAAAGTACATCTTCAGGGCAATTGTAGCTTCACTCGTCAATTGCCTAAACAAAAGTAGTTTGAGCATGATACAAGGTGCAGACAATGTTTTGCAAGCTGAAGGCTGAAAATGCACAATGTACTGCATTAACATTTTAATAAAAGCTTGAAAGTTTTTCTCGTTCACTGAAATGACTATTGCTTGTGTATGATATTGCCTGTTATGAACTAGGGCAATATCTGGATTGCATAGTTAACATTGTTATTAGCATAGAAACCTAGCTGGTATGTGTAGTTGGATACAACTGGTTTCTTCCGATTCAAGCTAGGTTATGATTATTTGCCATGGCTAGTCAGATGATGGATGAGATCTGATATCATAGTGAGCTCCCCTCATTTCTCTACATGAGAACATACAAAACCAACCAGTCACTAACAAAACACCTTCTTAGATCCCTATTCTTTCTTTCTTTGCTTCCATCCTCTTGTCACTTTTGCCTCCGGGAAAGTGTGAGTTTTTAAAACCTCAAATGTTGGCACAAACAAAATTGTCTCAACTACCTGGTATAACTAGTTTGGCAGCCCAGCCACCGGTATAACATTAGATTCTTGTTCTAGGTGTCTCTTATGGATAAAATGGCCCTGGGCTAAACGTGTTTTTCTAAAAAGTTCTAATTGTATGTCTATCTGTATCTAGGATAGTATAATGTAATGTAGCTTTGTTGTACCTGTCCGAAGAAATCATTTTCATTTATCATTTTCTTACTGGTTTTTGACGCTTTCATGGCATGGTCCGAATCCGACATCACTTTTTTGTTCTTTGGATTAATGTGATCACAAAGTAACCAAATTTAATAATTTTTTGTTGTGTAAACCTACAAAAAAGTAACTTAAAAAAGCCCCAAATCTCCTCCAAAGTCAGGCAAATTTGACTCTTCTCATCATATTTTCACATCAGATGAGTTAATTTCATTGGTTAAAGGGGTAGTGTGGCTTCAGGAGCCCCTAACTTCTGTTGTATAGTACCTAGATACATGCCTTGAATGTCATATTAAAGATGCCGTATATATACTCAAGTACAAAATTCTTGCTGAAAAACTCGGCTTATACTTGAGTCTATAAAAAATGAACACTGTACTCGCCTTTCCAACGCCCCTCGTGGGTCCTCTTCTTGCTTCCGATGCTCCGGTGTCTCTTTGGGTCCCATCGCGATGCCGGTGGCTCACAAACGATGACATTGGCAAGAGGCTTAGGTCATTGTGTGTGCTGGCCGAGCGCGAGTAGGACCTACGGGGGGCTTCGGAAAGGTGACTACAGTGTTAATTTTTTTTTTTGTAGAGGGGCTGGCAGGCTCTATACTATAAAAAATGTCAAAATGTCCCCCAGGGGTCTTATGTGACCTCATGGGGGAATTATAAATTAAAAACACACACAGAAAAATACATTTACATCTACAATAACATTGCCAAAGTTGCCCTGTTTGCCTGAGACTATACATATTTTATATCAAAACCAAAAGGAAATTCATTATTAATGTTCATTTGGAGTTAAAAATTATAATATACACCATAAATTACAAGCGGCTTTTTTACCACTTTTAACACTAAATAAAACTAAAAATGAAAACAAACCTGTAAACTTTTATCATGTTATAATTATCCCTAGGTAGCATGCAAAGAAAAGTTATGGCCCTTAAGCCGCCACATATGAAAATTTCCTAAAAATTCCCTGGTCATTAAAGCCTTTTCAGACTGTGTCATTAAGAGGTTAAAAGAACACTATAAATGTGTTTCTTTGTGCCACAGATCAGAAGAAAGAATGGCATTTGAAGTTGGTCACTGTCCTGATGTCTATAGATGTGCTATCTGCAGGGGTATGTGCAAATAGAACGTGGAGTTAAAGTTCTCACTGCTGCAGTACATCTGCTGGGGTATTTATTAAAAAGGTTACCGTATATACTCGCGTATAAGCCGAGTATATACTTGAGTAAAAAAACAAAAAGTGTACTTGCCTTCCGACGCCCCCTGGTAGGTCCTCTTTCATACATCGCGGCCCTGGCATAAGCTCCGCGCCCTGGTCCGTCGCAGACATTGTGACGTCAGCTGCATGCTGACATTCTAATATGTCATTGGCTCAGACCGAGCAGGGACACTGAGCCAATGTCGGAGCATCGCTGTATAGAAGAGGACCTGCCGGGGGCAGCGTTGGAGGGAGAGTGCACTTTTTGTTTTTTTTCTTTTTTACTAGAGGCGGCGGGCGGGCTGGCTATGTGCTAGAGGAGGTGGGCGGGCTGGCTATGTGCAAGAGGCGGCGGGCGGGCTGGCTATGTGCAAGAGGCGGCGGGCGGGCTGGCTATGTGCAAGAGGCGGCGGGCGGGCTGGCTATGTGCAAGAGGCGGCGGGCGGGCTGGCTATGTGCAAGAGGCGGCGGGCGGGCTGGCTATGTGCAAGAGGCGGCGGGCGGGCTGGCTATGTGCAAGAGGCGGCGGGCGGGCTGGCTATGTGCAAGAGGCGGCGGGCGGGCTGGCTATGTGCAAGAGGCGGCGGGCGGGCTGGCTATGTGCAAGAGGCGGCGGGCGGGCTGGCTATGTGCAAGAGGCGGCGGGCGGGCTGGCTATGTGCAAGAGGCGGCGGGCGGGCTGGCTATGTGCAAGAGGCGGCGGGCGGGCTGGCTATGTGCAAGAGGCGGCGGGCGGGCTGGCTATGTGCAAGAGGCGGCGGGCGGGCTGGCTATGTGCAAGAGGCGGCGGGCGGGCTGGCTATGTGCAAGAGGCGGCGGGCGGGCTGGCTATGTGCAAGAGGCGGCGGGCGGGCTGGCTATGTGCAAGAGGCGGCGGGCGGGCTGGCTATGTGCAAGAGGCGGCGGGCGGGCTGGCTATGTGCAAGAGGCGGCGGGCGGGCTGGCTATGTGCAAGAGGCGGCGGGCGGGCTGGCTATGTGCAAGAGGCGGCGGGCGGGCTGGCTATGTGCAAGAGGCGGCGGGCGGGCTGGCTATGTGCAAGAGGCGGCGGGCGGGCTGGCTATGTGCAAGAGGCGGCGGGCGGGCTGGCTATGTGCAAGAGGCGGCGGGCGGGCTGGCTATGTGCAAGAGGCGGCGGGCGGGCTGGCTATGTGCAAGAGGCGGCGGGCGGGCTGGCTATGTGCAAGAGGCGGCGGGCGGGCTGGCTATGTGCAAGAGGCGGCGGGCGGGCTGGCTATGTGCAAGAGGCGGCGGGCGGGCTGGCTATGTGCAAGAGGCGGCGGGCGGGCTATATACTGGGGTTGCGACCAATGCATTACCCACCCTCAGCTCAATAGTCAATAGGTTTTTTGTGTTAAAATTAGGAGTCTCAGCTTATACTTGGGGCGGCTTATACTTGAGAATATACGGTACATTAACAAAATCAGAAAGTGAAGTTGGTTCCAGCAATTATTTTATGTTTTGCTCCTGTGAATTCTATGGTGTTTAGGATTTATTTCCAAACAACTAAATAACAAGTAGATGCTTATCAAGGACAAACAAATTTAACACACAACATGGTTTAATTAATATTCAAAAGACAGGACATATGATAAAAACTCTAAAAACATACCGGGAGGATGTGTGTTAACCCAACTGCCCCTAACACATTTGAGTATATTTCCACATGTTTTATTTTTAGGAATATTAACATACCATGTGTATTAACATTTATTAACATAATGTTTAAATTGTTTTAGGAAAATTCTCGTGTCCTTCGAGTGAAAGTTATTGCTGGCTTTGGTCTTGCAAAGAAAGATCTTTTAGGAGCAAGGTGAGCGACTTCGCATCTGTGTTCCTAATTTAAGTTTTTTCTGATTTGGTTTATTTTAATGTTCTGTACAAATAACTAAGAGGTTCGAAGCACGTTCATGCGTCGTAATGAAATCTCCACCAGGTCCTGCCTAACCTAGGTTTCTGCAGTAACTTCTGACAGGTGATCGTAAATTTATCAGGTGTCGCCAGCCCAGCCCCGACCCTTTTCAAAAAAAGTGTCGAAAGAGGAAAATAAGTGCGCCAGGAATTGTGACCTTTTCATGTCCTGTACACTAGAAAACTGAAGTGCTAGATAATGGACACATGCCCTTGAACATTTTTGTCTCATCCAAAAATGATATTGATAGGTGTATGATCTTTCACCTATTAGCAAAACAGAGCCATGTGAATGACTGTCTTACTTTACCTGTATTATCAATTACTCTCTAACAAACATAGTCACTCCAGGCCATGAAATCAATGGTGTTGGGATAAGCACAGAGATTGGATAAGAGTTTTTTGTTTTTTAGTATAGCAACAATTTTGGTTTCACGTTGACTTGCAGTGCATAATGACTCAACAAGGCAGACGAAACGTTTCAAGCACTGCACTAAGTTCAATCATATATTTACACCTACTATGCAGTGAGAAATTATGACCTTAAAACATAAATTATTATAAAGCAATTTCTGATATTAGGAGAGTTTCACAACTGTTTTGAAATGGATCACTTTATGCATCCACATCAGCTTCATCGGTGTTCAGTGATTTTGAGGAAATTTAAAAAACTCTACCTGCAGGATATTTACCTTTTTTTAATAAAAAAAAAAAAACTGGACATGGATTGAAAAGGACAAATCCTGTGATTTACATTGAACTGATGACAATGTAGGTGTTTAAACCAAGAGTAAAGCAACTCTTTCATCTATCTTAGTATTTTGTATCTGCTGGTAAATTGAATTTTCATATAACGTATTAGGGAGATATAGAAGTGGGAGATCCCCATTCATGTTGTACAATTTGTGTTTTTACCATTAAAGAGGACCTGGCACCTGTAAAAACGGCACTAGGAGCTGCTTACTAAAGTAATTACCTCCCATTGCTACAACAGATGTAGCAGTGTCA
The DNA here is from genome assembly GCF_040894005.1 of Engystomops pustulosus. Lineage (NCBI taxonomy): Eukaryota > Metazoa > Chordata > Amphibia > Anura > Leptodactylidae > Engystomops > Engystomops pustulosus. Next base: position 153,103,991 of record NC_092414.1, read on the forward strand.
CACTGCTAGCGTTATCAGAAACCTCCGTGACACTAGCAGACACTACTCTGCTGTACAATAGAAACGGTCGGGCCTATTCATGAGGGGGCGAGATTAGGAATGATGACTGCCACATGAAACTCGGCAGTCACTGCTGGCCTATGGAGTGGTCAGCCCCCTCATGAATACACCCAACCCCTTACAGCGCAGTCCGGCATTTCTATTTCTACATCTAGGCAGTGTTAGGTTTCCGATAACGCCAGCAGTGTAACACTGCTACATCTGTTGTAGTGCTAGGAGCTGCCTACTTTAGTAAGAAGCTCCTAGTGCTGTTTTTACAGGTGACCGGTCCTCTTTAAGTGCTCTGCAGTGTATAGTGTTCCAGCTAAGTTTGCCTTTAGCTCATGTTTTATAATATTGATTTGAAATGTGATTACTGTATATGTATCAAGGCTGCAGTAAGTTGCACTGTATAAACACTAAAACAAATGGTCAACATCCAAAAAGGACAACAACAGTCCCCTGTACCAGTGTATAGAAAAGTGAACATAAATTTCCCCCTATTTCTACATATGCTGGTCTAACTGTAATAGAGCACAGGACTATAGAACAAGAGAAATACTTGGGCATCTTCAGATTTTCAGTGTATAAAAATCGATACAAACCACTTTTGTAATATGGGCTTCCGCAAAATGCATAGCTCACAGGAACGGGAGGCTTTTCTTTTAATTAAAGGGTAGGACAATTGTGATTTTTTTTTTCCCCCTGCTTATGCCTCAAACATGATCTGATCTATATGTAGAACAATGTGGAACAAGAATTTTTCTTAAAGTTGTTAAAGTATGGAATGCCCCGGAGGTAGAAATAGCATAAATTATGGCAGCATGTTATGGTGTGCTGCCCCCCACCATTAATTATTTTCTATGCTGCCCCTCATAATTATTTCCAATGCGATCCCCCCACCATTAGTTATTTCATATGCTCCCCCTACCATTTGTTGTTTTAAATGCTGCTCCCATAATGAATGATTTTACATGTTGGGCCCCCGGGAGGGCACAATGTTTTTACTGCTCTTTAATTAAAAAAAAAAAACAAAAAACCTGTATTCACTGGCAATGGCTCCCGCTGCCGGACAGGAAGGGGTGCACGGCCATGTGATGACGTCATTACGCAGCCGCGCATCCAGGTTCAAAGAGCCATGTGCGCCGGGGTTGTCTTCTGGCCACAACACTCCACCTGCAGTAATAGTGCTCAAGTGGCCGTTTCTGGACGCTTTGAGCACTATACAGTGATGGGCAGGAGCTTCCTGTCGGATGGACAGAGGCCCCTGCCCGACGGCCGGAGGCCCCAGCTGGAGCCTAATCATTGTCGCTTTTGGAGCGCCAGCCCAGGGGCCCCCAACCAATGAATCCGGATCCAAGAGTGCCAATGATGATGGGGGCTGGATAGAAAACTTGCGGGCCTTGCGAGCATAAAAAGAAGAAAATGGGTGCAGCAGCAGACATGCCTTGGATAATTTGCATAAATATTAAAGCAGGAATTTCTTTAAACAGATCACTGAGAAAAATGAAATATATATATATCTATAATGTCTATAAAATGCCATACACAATGGTGATGTTACTTGTGGATGAGTGGGGAGGTGGTAGACTTCCTCTAAAGCCTTCATGGCATCACCAAGTCTCTAAATCATGGACCATGCTGAGGCTGGGTCTCGCAGACCAAGCGCTACTAGGATGGGACTTGAATATAATACTTGGCAAAGGTACACGTTTCTGGGGCTGAGCAAACCATAAGTTAAAAGTTAAAAATGTATCTTTTTTTTTGTTTTTAAGTGGATTTTGCTAGAATTATTTATTATGATGCATAACTATTTTTCCTGATTAAGGCCTCATTAACACCAATGTGTGCTGTGGCCATGAACTAAACGCCCAAACCTCGACTAATAGAAATCCGTGGGGCTGTGACCTAGCTGCTGACTGTCAGGAGCCTAAGGCCTCACACACATGAACGTACGCCCACCCAAGCTACGCCGGGTACAGGAGGGAGGAGGGTTGAGCACTAAACACCCCTCCCATCTCCAATGAAAGCCGAGTGACCAGGACCGTAATACTGCAAAATATAGAACATTTGCTATATTTTTCTGAGCAGCTGTCCGTTGTGGTCACAGTGCGGGGGCCATGGATATCTATGGGGGCTGTGATGGGGCAGCAAATTGTGTGGCCATGGCAACGGCCCTCATACGTTCATCTGTATGAGGCGTAAGACCTAGATACAAAGATACAAGTCGTCCTACATATTTATCTGGGTTTTATGTCCAGACTTAACTCTAGTTATAAATGAAAGACGATAATGTTCTTAACAGTGCCCAGAGTGATGTTCTTTCCTTTCTATTTTTCTCTTCATATAACAATATTTTAACCGTATGATTTCAGTGATCCTTATGTGAAATTGACACTTTACGATCCAGCAAGTGGAATAATAACCAGCATCCAAACCAAAACTGTCAAAAAGGTGATTTCATTACAAGTTTTAATGTTTACAGTATGATAGATAATGCTTAGTATTAGTCTTAAAATTACAGCAATTGTAAAAAATTATTAATTATGTGCTGAAATGGTCCATACATTATTTTGTACACTTTAGGGACCTGTGTTCTTTGGGGGTATGCACAGGCATTGGAGTTAACATACAGTTGGGTCTGTGCTGAAGAAACAGCACTTTTCTATATGTTGTGGCTGATTCTGCCCATGATGGCCCAACAGCATCATGACACATGAAACCCCCATTTAAAAACAAACAAAAGTTACACTATATACTCTTGCTTGCCTTGCCTCTGTGCCCAGGTGGTATTCCCTTATTGCTGAACTGATGTGTAGTTACAAGCGTCCTATCTATTTTCTCAAATAAATAAATCATTAGTAATAGATGTCAGCTAGCTTCCAAGTACTCGTTTAATTTCTTCATGGTTTACAAAGGCAATTGATGTTTTCCTGTCTTTATTTCCAAAATAGGGGTTTTCCAACTCCCATTCCTGTTGCTTCACTATGTTGTTCTATAGATATTCCCATAGCTGGGGTCAGGAACCTTTTTTGGCTGAGAGAGCCATGAACACCACATATATTAAAATGTTATTCCGTAAGAGCCGTACAATATGCACATGCCCCTGCGATTTACGTCTCGGATCGCAGGCACACCCGTTCCCCCGTTATGCGGCAGCACCCCTTTCCGAGCCCACTCGCCTCTCCACGTTCCTGCTCCCATCCTGGCTGGCCAGTGCGCTCGCGCCGGTACTCACAGATTTAAAGGGCTAGCGCGCCGCTGATTAGCGCTACCCACTTCCCGGGTTCCTATAAAGACTCCTAGCATTCCCCGCCGGATCTTAGTGCTTCATGCCTATGAGGAAGCTTTCCACAGTGTTTCCTTCCCAAGTGATGACCACCCGTTGTGACCCTGGACCTGTTCCTGATTCTGCTCTTTCGCTGCCAGTCCTGACCTCTTGCTCCGTCCCCAACCTCGCATCATTGCCGCCTGCCTTGACCGTCTACCTATTGCTGACCACAAGACTGCCTAGTAATCCTGTACCTCCAGTCGCACCTGTGGAATGACCTGGTGGTACTACACTGCAGCAAGACCATCCTGCTTTGCGACTGGTGCCCCCAAGTAGATAGGTAGCCACAGCACGTGCCCACAAGTAGATAAGTAGTCACCGCAAAACAAAATGAATATAAATTTACCAGCGCTCCCTGCAGCCAGATCCTCATTGCTCCCATGCTCTTCTCTTTGACCTAGGCTTAGACGATGGTGGCGATGGCACCTGGGTCGTACAAAGGACATAGGCAGCGGTAACATTGCTGCCTGTGTCCAGTGATCAGTCTAAGAGACACACAGCAGCCATCACTATTTATTAAAGATCTGTCTGAGAGCCAGATGCAGCAAACAAAAAAGCCACATCTGGCTCCCAAGCCATAGGTTCCCTACCCCTTTAAACATAGCTGTGGGTCCTAGAGAAAGATCTTCAAATACCATATGTGGATTATTCCTGCATATTTTGCTTCAGTGTATGGCAGCAAGTTTAACCTAGACACGTAGCACCATAGACCTACTTTTTTTCCATAAAAAGTTTTATGATTTTATTCTTGTGTCTGATTTGTTGCAGAGCCTTAATCCGAAATGGAATGAGGAAATATTGCTCAGAGTGAGTATTTTAGTTGTTTCTATAAAAAGATAGTGTTTGTTTTTTTCACTGTAATTTTGCTATGTTAGCTTATGTCAGGTTGTAACATTTCGGTATATGCCAATAAAAGGAGACCTTCTTTTAATGGTCATTCTCCACATTGTACTCGCAAGCACTGTGTAAGCATCAAATTACCGTATATACTCGAGTATAAGCTGACCCAAGTATAAGGCCCCTAATTTTACCACAAAAACCTGGTAAAACCTATATTTTTTTTACTCGAGTATAAGCCGAGTTTGGGTTTTCAGCACATTTTTTTTGTGCTGAAAAACTAGGCTTATACTCGAGCTGCTGCCCTAGACCGGGCCGTAGAACTCCTTCATTTTTTTGGATCAGTGTGGTTTAAGGTCTTCTATAGACTTCTTTTTAACCACACTTGAGATTTTCTACTTGAGGCAAAGCGTGTTTAACATTCTAGAGCAGTGGTTCTCAACCTGTGGGTCGCGACCCCGGCGGGGGTCGAATGATCAAAACACGGGGGTCGCCTAAAGCCATCGGAGCCACAATTTTATTGCATTTTTTGGCATGAATACAATATTCTTGTACATGGTTTGGGGTCACCGCAACATGTTGAACTGTATTGCGGGGTCACAGCATTAGAAAGGTTGGGAACCACTGTTCTAGAGATAGTAGAAATTACATTTTGAAGTCTTTGAAATCTACAGATTCACATTCTAGTGCTTCAGCCTTTCCTGGAACTATATATTTTAGATTGTATTTTGTGTATTTATTCTCTTCCAATTTCTTTTCTAGGTGTCTCCACAGAAGCACAGACTTTTGTTTGAAGTATTTGATGAAAATCGCTTGGTATGTTACTTTGCTTTATTTACAGTTGTTTCAGTTGTGCAGATTATTTTTAGTTTATTTTTTATGAATATTAGAAAATTTGAATGTAATTATTTTATATATTATTATAGGACAGTCTCTGTCAATATTCCCCTATATGGAACTTATTAGAAAGAGGTTGCTCAATCATAACAATCACTTTTGTTATTGAATAATGATAAACTGAAAGACTTAAAAGGTCCATTTGCCAGTTTTCTGGCTTATTACTCTTTTTATGTACTTTTTCAAAATGTGTGTAGGGCAACATCAAAATGCAACACGGTGAAAAATTAAGAACACCCTTACTGCTTTCATGGCGTAACTAGCAACTGGGTGGTGCTTATCAAATGCCTTTGATCATGAGCAAGTGTGACCATCTCTACAACGGGAGAAGTTTTGATAGTTTGCTGGTCTAGCACATTTAGGTGTTTTGTTGGCCTAGTATCGATGAGGAAAGTCATCAGCAGTGATCAGGAGCAATTGTTACTGCCCATTATTTGCCATGGAATGCAATGGCATTTCCAAACCGTTTAAATGTATTATTCTACAGTGAAAAAGATAATTCACAAATGGAAACAACTGTCAATCTTTCCATAAGTAGATGTACCAGCACAGCCATCAATAGGTCAGATTGTGCAATGCTTGGAGAAATTGCCAAAAATTACCTAAGAAATTATATCTTTGATTCATTGATGGGCCTCATATTAACGCCAAATTCATGACAATACAATTAGCAAAATGGTACACAAGTATGGCTTTTTTGGTTTTCAATTTTTCATGCGTACAAACAATTTGAATCCTGCAACAATGTCCCATGGACACACAAGACCACAGGCCAAATGTGCCACAATGCACAGCAACATGTTTGTGGGGGTATGCTGGCCGCCTTCAAAGATACAGACGCACTTTGAAAATGGCTGTGACGGGAAGGTTGTGACATGGAGAAGAGAGGGCAGGGCGTGGGATGTTTAGATGGCAGAAAGGAGATCGGGACATTTTCACTGGATCCAAGAGCTTTACCCGCCTCCCCGAATGGACAAAGGAGTCAACTGAGGAGGAATAAAAGATGTTTTTACGGCTCAGCGGAATCCTACAGAAACCTCAGTACAGGCGGTCCCCTACTTAAGGACACCCGACTTACAGACAACCCATAGTTACAGACGGACCCCTCTGCCCACTGTGACCTCTGGTGAAGCTCTCTGGATGCTTTACTATAGTCCCAGACTGCAATGATCAGCTGTAAGATGTCTGTAATGAAGCTTTATTGATAATTCTTGGCCCAATTACACCAAAAATTTTGAAACTCCAATTGTCACTGGGGCAAAAGAAAAAAAATTGTCTAGAACTTCCATTATAAAATATACAGTTTCGACTTGCATACAAATTCAACTTAAGAACAAACCTCCAGACCCTATCTTGTACGTAACCCGGGGACTGCCTGTAGAATCATTAAAATGCCCATATCCCTGTCTTTAATGTATTGTGTGAGATTTAAAATGTAGGTTGGTGGTTACAGCTTTAAGTATTTGACTGCGATGGCTACTGTGGTACCCACCACTTCTGATCCAGCCAGGAGTGTTGAGGAACAGACAACTTTTGGGAAGCTGGAAGTGCAAGCAGGCCGAGAATACAGCAACTCTTTGCTTCCCCCTGCCCCAGGGGGATTTTTCATGATTCCGGGACAAACCTCTTTAAATCAACCTTTATCTCCTCTGTATACCAAGGTGTTCTAGAGTAAAATGTTAGTCCATCTATCCAACAGAAAATGGGTTATTCATTAAAAGAATAAGCCTTATCATCTACACTAGCTACACTAATATAAAGAATTAGGTGTTACAACCAAGTCCAGACCACAACCCAGTGGAAAAAACAAAAAAAAACTGAGAGACTGGTAAAGTCACACAGAACATTATTACTACAAGATATTGCTAATAAATATTGCTAAGTTTTACATATTACGCAGGAGTGGTTAATTAAATGTGATTGCTGGGGCTGCGGTTATTAAGAACTTCTGGATCTGATCAGACCCTGTACAGCTCTGATTAGACGTCATCCCCCACAGGAGGTCAAATCAACTTGGAACAGAGGCTTATATAGATGGTAAAACTTGAGGGGACAATTAAAGTAAAATAAATAAATAATAATCTTTGTATACCGGCATCAAATTCCGTAGCGATTTACAAATCATAGGGGAAATATAGAAATATAATATTACAAACAGTAATATGGAAAAATAGGTGATGGTCCTGCTTGCAAGCGATTACAGTCTATGAGGATGAGCGGGTGATGAGGTAGAGTGGGTGAAGAGCTTGTACAATGGTCCAGCCTTTTTTATAAGGGGATGGAATAAAAATAATTTAATAAATAAAAATGCTGCTGCTTGAACCAGCCATCAGCCGCCATCTTATATACAAAGTCCATAGTCAGTTGAACTACAGAGAAGCATTTTCCGGATTACAGATAGGGGGAGAATTGGTTATTAAAGAGTTATAGTTACATGCAGTTAGCAAGTGTGATAGGCCTGCCTAAACAAGTGAGTTTTAAGAGAACATTTGAAGCATTGTTTGGGTATTAGTCTGTTAGACCCTGATAGGGCATTCCAAAGATTTGGTGCAGCTCTGGAGAAGTCCTGGAGACGTGCGTGGAAAATTCGAATCAAGGAAGAGATTAATCTAAGATCACTAGCAGATCGAAAAGAACAGGTTGGACAATAGACTGCAATGAGAGAGGAGAGGTAGGGAGGTGCAGCATCATGCAGAGCTTTGTGGATGAGGATTATTAACTTAAACTGCATTTGGAAGGAGACGGGCACCCAGTGCAGTGACTGGCACAGACTGGAGGCATCCGTGTAGCGTTCTGAAAGACAAGCCCGGCTGATGCATTGAGAATAGATTGTAGAGGCGAGAGCTTACTAAGTGGAAGGTCGATTAGTAGGGAGTTAAAGTAGTCTACACAAGAGTGAATCAGAGCGACAATTAGTGTTTTAGAGGTTTCGATTATAAGAAATGGTCAGATTCTAGAAATATTTTTTAAGTGCATCCGGCAAGAAAAGGTCTTCGTCAAACACAACCTCTAGACAGCTGGCTTACTGCCTCTGGGTTATAATGACATCACAGACACAAATTGAGAGATCAGGGTTGTCATAAAGAAAATATTTCAATTTCTGGTCAACAAACCTGGATCAGTATCCTCTAATAGTCCTGGGGTGTCGAGCACCAAGGAGGGAAGGAGGAAATGGCTATTAGACCATTAGACCATTCAGCCAACATTTCATAATGGTGTTTTGGTTTTGTTTATACTCGTGCTGGGAAATGTCGTTATATCTTCTTCTCGGGAGAACCTTGTGAGAAGGCATGATTTTTATTTTACTATTTGTTATGTATGTATGTTATTTCACCATTTTTTAAAAACTTTTTACCATTGTGCCTATTTTGCATATTGTCACTTAAAAAGTTTGTGCTCTATACGTTCCCATAACTCTGGAGAGGTGTTTCACTCACTCTCACAGGTGTGTCTTGAGGGAGCTACGGCTATTAGGCAAGTCGAACCCAAAGAGAAAAGCAGACATAGAATATATAGAGTTCCAAGCTACTACCTCGACTTAAGATGTGGAATCTCCATAGAAAATACTGTCTACTTTTCGTTCATCCACTGATCCAGTTGGTATCAAGAAGAGTGTGTATCTGGGTGTATATGTGCAGTCCTGCGAGAAGTGTGACTGCATCTGGGAGTAGAGTGGCTCAGTGCAGTAGCATTTCATAGGCACCTAAGTTGTGGTGGTGGTGGGGTTTACATAGTGTGGTTGTGTGCCCCCTTAGCTGTGTGTGCGTGGTGTGTAGTGTGTGGGATTCCATTTGGTTTCCCTGACACGAGAATTGAGATGACTGGGTGTGCTGAGCGCTTGGGAGTAGGAATTAGCGTGCACGCTGTGATTGGACTCTGGTGTGTGGGGTTTGTGAGATAGATATAGATATCTCTATCTAATTTTTTTTAATTAAATTATTTTATACTGTTCCCTTAAAAAGAATGGCTGGACCATTATAAAAGCTTCCATATGTTCCATATGAATGTTTGTACTCTGTAATTTAATGTGATATTATATTTGTATATGTCCCCCATGATTTGTAAAGCACTCTATAATTTGGCGCTATATAAATATAGATTTATTATTATTATTTACACATATATTATGACACATTTGAATATGTAATATTTTATCTGAGGTTGTATCTTCCTATTTGTAAGACCTTTTAAGGAACAACTGTTTTTCCTGTGTACTGATATGTAAATCCATGGAATACAAAGAGGGTGTATTTTTGCTTGTGACTCTATAATGTGTACTGGCTGGTATTTTTACAGGGCCCGTGTAAATTTTCTTGGCTCTAAACATTATTCTATGTGTTCACTGGGGATATGTGTTTGTTTCAGTGGATGTATAGCTCTTTATTCCCTGCTTTCACTTATCACAGTAAATGATAGAACTGTTCTACCACTAGGGGGAGCACTGTGCATAAGGATTGATAGGTGTTATTAAACTCAGATGAAATTATACAAAGTCGGAGCTCATTCTGACAGCCGTTATGGGAGCCGCGATCTGGTCTCATGATTTGTGTCACCGCACTGTCACCAGGTTGGCCGGGCACGCAGCAAAATATAGGGCATGTCCATTATTTTGGCAGGTGCTGACTCTTGTTTGCCTATGGAGGCAGTATAAGTGAAGAGCGCTCTCCCAGCCATCTGAATGAGCCCTCATATTGCATGCAAATGCTGGTACATCAAAAATGCATTACTTTTATTCCATTGAGTTTTAACTGTACCAAACCGCATATTGTAAATACTCCCTAAAGTTATGTATGCTCATTCACATTTTACTGTCTGTGTTTCTGAGATGAATGGCAATCTGCATTCTGTTATTGTCCAGTTTGTCAGGTCGCTATTTATAACAATTATAGCGGCTGAGAATCTAAACCTTATTAATGATATGCCATTTTCTTGGCATATAGATAAATAACATTACATGTCATTAATCTTAATGCTTTGCTTTATTTGCTCATATTTGTACTGACATGTACAGTACACTGCCTACTTCTCCCTCCCAGTGGACACCTGCAAGTTACTGCAATGATTTGCTTAATTTAGAAAACTTCCCATTCGGAACAGCAGAGTCAGCAGCTGTGGCTACACAAAAGGCATGCTTAATTACCAATACACAGATGCCAACTCTAAAATCTGCCCCCCTTCTTTAGTGTCCATGAGGTGATCCATAAGAATTGAGTGCGCCCTTTGTCAGAGGTGTCTGCCGTCCTGGTCATAGTGCCCTCCAGATAGCTCCACTACTTCCAGATTTGTACATTTGTTGCTTCACTGGGCCCACTCCATCAACTAGCTGAACCCACTCCATTTTTAAGAAATGTGCCTGTCTTCCACCATCACATACGGTCTCCTTGGTCTATACTGTGTTGAACACAGAGGGTTTAGGGGACACCTTGCCTCCTTTTACGGGAGTGTGGGAACATAATCTTAAAAAATATTTCACTTCTGAATATTTTATCTGTAGCAGACTCCAGGAGCTAAACTACAAAATCTTATAACAAAAGTATAGAAATGCATCCAGGTTACATCTGATGTTTCACAAGGTCACAGCCAACGGCTGGCACTGCAGAGACGGTGAAGGGTAACATGCTTCATATATGGTGGAACTGCCCTCTGGAAGGAGGTGTTCTAACTGTATTCTGATTTATGTCCCCCTAAGATACAGCCCTCCCCAAAGCTGGCTTTGCTGTCACTATATCTGGGTCCTATATCTATCTCCAAATTTAAGAAACGCTTGCTGTGTCACTTTCCCATGAGGAAGATTATCCCCCAACTATGTAGATCTTCAGAACCCCCACAGTGGCTGGAAGCCCTTAATCAAATACTTCATATGAAGGAGCTGAGGGCTAGCGATCTAGGCAAATATGAGATGTTCCACAGCGTTTGGCTCCTCGCTTGTCATAAGCTCTTGGTTGACCACTGGCGGCACCAAACCATATCGTAGCGGCATGGTTTGAGGTGTTCTGCCTCCCCTTCAACCCTCCCTAATTTAGTTCTGTTATAACCTTTTGTCTAAGTCTGGTCTTTTTTATGAGTGTCAATTATCAAAAGGTCGTACAGCCCACAAAATGGTAGCACTGAACATGTCATCAAATGTCGCAAAAAATGACACCACCCACAGCTCCGTACACGGAAGTATGAAAAAGTTATAAGTGCCAGAAGATGGCAAAATGAAGAATTTTTTTTTTGTACAGGTTGTTTTCATTTTTGTGAATGCATGAAAACATTATAAAACCTATATAAATTTGACATTCCTGTGATCGTAATCGACCCAAAAAAGTAGACGTGTCATTTGGGGTGCATAGCGAAAGCCGTAAAATCCAAGCCCGTAACAAAAAAATTTTCACCAATTTCACTGTATTTGGAATGTTTTTCCCGCTTCCCAGTACACGAAGTGGAAAATTAAATGCTGTAACTATGAAGTGTAATTTGTTATGCAGAAAACAAGCCCTCGCACAGCTCTCTACATGGAAAAATAAAAAAGTTATGGATTTTTGAAGGTGGGGAGTGAAAAATAGAAATGCAAAAACTAAAATGGGCCTGGTTGTTAAGGGGTTATAATAGGAGTAGATTTATTGGCTATGTTTGCTGTTTTGTTACCCGATTCACAAAGATGGTGCGCTTGATATCCTGCATGTGTCGCTTCCCCGCTCGTTCCGCCGGAGTTCACCATCTTCTTCCTGGTGTATGTAAGTGCATTGTCTTGCGACACAAATTGTAAGTTAAATCCTGCGCTCAGTCTGAATCCATCGGATCGTCCAACGGCCCGCCACCCAATTTCTGTCGCATTCGCCAAAATCCCCTTCTAAATACCTGTCCCAAAATGAAAACGTTGGAATATCCAACGAAAGTGCATCTGCGGGACCTTAGTAAATAAGCCCTATCGTGTAAATATAATGAACCATTTCAGAACTGAAAGGTGGCATGATCAACAGTTCAACAAAACATAAACACCTAAGACAATAGACTTAACAAATAAAGAGCAGACTCCTAAGGAAGAGAGGGGGGGGCGCCAGTAACTTGTTGTCGAGAGGTAAGTGTGCACCTGTGCCTCACATATTTTAAGTTGTTGTGCTGGACCAATAGGAGTCCCAAAGAGCCCAAATGTGATCAAATTTATTAATTCTGTTAAAGGGTGTTTCTCGTACTTTTTTTTTTTTTTACTTTTAAAAGTTTTAAAAGCCACAAACTTTATTACAGTATTGTCTAAGTATATGGTCATGTGGATAAAGGATCTAATTCCTAAAGATCAAATGCCTTGTTTGCATGCACGGGATGTTACCAGGCAAATTATCGATATGGTCCAAATTGCAGAGGAATCTTGAGACCCCTGTGAATTCCTGTTTTTAGACACCGAAAAATAATTTTACAGGGTGCACTGGGGCTACCGAAAGGCAGATATGAGGAAACTTTGGTTTTATATGGGCATTTCTTCAGTCATATTGTCCTTATATAAAGGGACTTGAGCACCAGTGAAAATCACTTTTGTATTTATAATGGGCATAAAGGATGCCCAAGAGCTGGCGTGTCAAACTAAATTTCACCAGGGGGCTGCATCAGCCTTGTGGTTGGCTTTATAGGGCTGGACGTAATTTTATCGCTGCTTAAATTTATCTAATTGAGCTACAGTGTCCCTCCACACGGTATAAGTACATTTGACTGTCAGGGGGATAAATTTGCTCACCTTTCATCAGGGATGCCCTCTATCCCCATTCGTCTTCAATTTAGTCATTAAACCACTCACCCATACATATGAGTTGCGTTTTGTAATTCAATTGAAATGTGGCGAGGAGGAGCTTGGCCCAATCGCATATGCTTTTACACGAACACATTTCCTGTAGTGTATGATATTAGGTTTTAGTCTTGTGTAATATCTTGCTTTACCACTAGATGGCACCAGTGTTTCAGTTCAGGAAAGTAAGTTGAAGTTGTTACTATTTTTCTTCTGTAGCATTATGATATCTATTAATTGTTGTGCATATAATAAAATAATGTCTGTCTTTTGTGGGTTGATCCCCCCCCTACCCCATTAATAAGTTGTTAATATGTGGAAAGATTCTTGCAGGAAATGTTTTTTTCTTTTCTAGCTAGTTATTGAAAAAAAATATTGATTCATTCCTTGTGTTTATTTTTCCACTACAGTATTATTTCATACTTATGGCTTTCTGTGCTTGTATGAGAAAAATTCTCTCTGCACTTGAACCTGGTGGCTTTTTTGTATTATTAAATATTCCAGAATCCTCTAAGTAATAGAGAATTCTTTACTGGAACTTGAAATTCAAATGAATACCGGTGGTTTCCTGCATAGCCGAATCTACAATAGTTTCCTATGATGGAGAATTTTTGGTAATTCAATCCGAACTTTGATACTCAATTATGTGGAACTCCGTTCCCTGCAACTTCCTGTAACTCTATATGTATGGGTAAAAATATTAGAGCCTGAACACTTCAGAGGAAAGTTTAGGCATATTGATTCAGCTAGGACTTGCGTTCAGCTGGGGCGACTATAGCAAGAAAACACAGTGCGCTTTCAATCGCAGGCACAAGGTTGTTTTTGGGAAGGACTCATTCATGCATATTGGAGAAGGTATTATTATATCAAGTTTGGCAGCGTGACAGCCAGTATGCAGCAGGAGAGCTGAGCTTAAATGTCGCTAGAAATCAAGTGCCTGGTAAGTGAATGCAGTTGGAGTACAAGCAATCCAAGACGATTTAGAAACCGTGGAGTCAGGAATGGTCTGTTTGCTTCATGACGTGCACTGCTCTACCCTGTGGCTCATCATTTTCCTGTGTTTGGCTGGGACACATGAAGCAGTTTTGTGGCTTTTCCTGCTGTGTAATACCAACGATCTACATGTTTTTCTGCTGCTTCTGGTCTGCTCGGGGAGTGAGAGAGAACTGCACATCTGAATTAGTAATATGGTCTGAAGGAACAAATGGCACGACGCTTAAGACTTCATTTTGCCACCAGAAGAAGTAACACTGATCCCCTGCCGGACAGCTCTGGAGATGGTCTGGATAGCAATATTCACATGTGCTTCCAAAGTGTCTCCCGCTCTTCTGCTCCAAGTGTGATACAGATGCGGCTCTCTCCACGACAAACAGTGCAACTTTCATCTTCACCTGGAATTGTACAGACCTATCAAGGTAGTCCTGTTTCACCACCTAGCAAAAAGAGTACTTCGCTGCAGATTTCTTTACAGCCCAGCCAGAATTGTAGATGTCATCAGTCTGGCAACACAGACCTTACTACGGAAGACATTTCATTCGTCCGTGATTACAAGGATGGGAATAATTCTAGTTATAACATGAGCAGGAATTATAGCTGTCACCCAGTCGTAAATGACAGCAGTTTCCCAAATAACACCTTGGCTAAGAACGGCAGTTCATGTAGCATTGCTGCAAGCGACAATGGATCGTTTAGTAGTAACAGCAGTGACTATGGATCATGTACAAGTACAACAAGTGACACTGGTTCATGTTCTAACAGTGTCTTAAGTGACAATAGTAGCTGCACTCTTTCTCTAGGTGACATTAATGGTGTACTTGCTAGCAGCCAAACCTCTACCAAAACTGAATTGAATGCTTCCAAACTAAATAATGTTCGCCAGGTTTATTCTAGGTGTAAAAGTACTTTTCCTTTTGACCAAGATGAACTAGACAAAGAAGTGATTATGGGAAATCTGCCATCAAGAAGGAAAACCAGGCTTCCTTTGAGACGTTGTTCCTCTTTAGTCATCTTCCCTCGGAGTCCCTCTGAGACACCACCAACCTCTCCAACTACTTTGAGCCCCCCAGTTAATAGGGGTCCTTATCAGACATCCTATCAGTTCATGCTTTGTTCTAATGAGCTTGCCCAGAAGGAAGATCAGACCTCCTCAAAGGGTTTTCTTTCAACAGCAGTCAATGGAGTCCGTCTTTCCAAAAATAATTGCACTATTGGTGAAGTTAGAGATGTTAAACCACTTTACTTGAATGACTCTTCACAAGAGGCCTGTCTATCACATGATCTTCTGAACACAGACACCGCAGAGGAGGAATTTTCTTCTATTTCACTATATGTTTCTCCCCAGAGACCATTGTCCGCAGGCAGCCAACGTGACCATGTAAAATCACGCAGACCTTATGATCCGAAGCCTTGCAATGGAGCGCAGTCGCATCGGCACATCCACTTGTCCCGCAGTACCTCTGCGTGTTCCCCTTCTAAAAAGATTGCTGAATGTCAAATAAATTTTAATGGAGACCAGGGCAGCAAAGTTGTTCCCAACAGGAAATCAAGCATTCTTTTTCAAAGAAGTATATCAGAAGGACCTCCCAGCAAACTTAACTCTTCTAGTCTTAAGTATAATTATCCAAAATTGGGGTCATCCCATTTGCACATACAATTTGCACCTGGAAGGGAAAGCAGGATATGTAGCTATAAGAGGCAATCTATTAGGAACCCCTCCACTGATGTGACAGTCAAGCCCTCTGTGAAACCCCTCAAGGTGAGTTCCCCCTTCAATTGTGATAGTTGCCTAAAAGCCTGTTGTTTTATAGCAATTAAATCTTTGCACTAATATGCATTTACTCCATGTTGCAAAAATGAAAAGTGAATGTAACTCTATATGGTGCAGTAGTGGTTAACCCTACGGCACGTTTACGTTTTACATATTCTAATAGATTTATGGTGATATTTTGTGTGTGTGTGTGTAAATTATATATATATACACACGTATATGAAGTCTTTTTTTATTTTTGAATGTGATTTAAGAGCTACTGGTTGTCATTAGAGTTTGTCTCTATACCAGTCTTGACAATAAACTTGAATTCACTATTGTTTATTATAATGTTTCTATTTGGTAGATAGATGTTGCTTTGGGTTAAGTTGTATATATGTGATTGTTTCAATGCCTAGTAACTCTTTTATACAGTTAACATTGGCCCCTGAGTGTGAATGTGTTCATTGCAGCCATAGTACCGCATTGTAGGCCAGTTAAAAATAAACAGCTCCCAAAATATTTCCCTTGACTCCAGTTAGTCTGGTCATGTATACTGATACGTCGAGTGCGGTTTCAAATTTAACAAGTTGATATTAGAGCAGTGTTTAGTAATGCCAGCTATCTGTACACAGCAGTCATGAAATTAAATCGGTGCTTTACTCAGGCTCTGCCATCACTGAAAGGTCTGTGCGTTCTTCATTTGTGTGTCCAAGTTTAAGCCTCTAGTAGCATAATATCGAATTCCCTGCTTCAATAGTCAACAGCTTGTTAAGGATGGCTTTCTAAAATTCACTGTGAATTGTGAATTCACTTATGATTGTTGGGCTTGTCCATGCTGTTCTTTTAAAATAAGTGTGCCTGAATAAGTAGAAAGATGATTGTTGTACTTTCCATAAGGATAAGTAGATTGCATTAACTATGCTGATTTTTGTAAAATCAGTATAATTTAATATACAGGCGGTCCCCTACTTAAGGACACCCGACTTACAGACAACCCATAGTTACAGACGGACCCCTCTGCCCACTGTGACCTCTGGTGAAGCTCTCTGGATGCTTTACTATAGTCCCAGACTGCAATGATCAGCTGTAAGATGTCTGTAATGAAGCTTTATTGATAATTCTTGGTCCAATTACACCAAAAATTTTGAAACTCCAATTGTCACTGGGGCAAAAGAAAAAAAATTGTCTAGAACTTCCATTATAAAATATACAGTTTCGACTTGCATACAAATTCAACTTAAGAACAAACCTCCAGACCCTATCTTGTATGTAACCCGGGGACTGCCTGTAAAGTGTTGGCATGCTTACAAGTGGGCTACTTAATCTGAAAAATTGTTGTGGTAGTAACTCTGCATTGGGTTTTCCTTATCCAAGAATAGGTGATAATTGTTAGGCTGCTGAGGTCGCTAGATCTTTATCTAAGTTACTTGCTTTTATTTATCTTTTTGACTGTGGGTGATTTGGGCCAAATAAAAATTTTTGATTATTCCAAACTAAAAAGGGTTAAAAATTTAGTTTGATACAGAAAGCGGTGTTTTCTTTATACAAATCCCCCTCACCGTCTTTTTTTTTTTTTTTGTGGATCTCTGCTTCTGTCTTTTTAAATGGGAACCTTCACTGTTAACTTCCTGTGGATAAACGGTTCTGTGTTATATAACGGGACGTGTACCTGTGTGAGATCACATGACCATAGACTGATTTCTATCCACTGGGTGTAAGGAATGATTGACAGCAAGCAGAGATCTAGAAAACCCAGAGGAACTGATACAGAAAGTGTATCGGGAAAATTGTACAACTTTTCATCATACAAACATTAACGTTTATTTGCTGATACTAGAAAACTAGGTCAATTCTATATTTTAATTAAATTTTATTTTTATTTCATGGATCTAAAGGATCAGTTTTTCCCATGAGCTAAGAGGCAGCAATGAACATCTAGCCACAGCTTGTGGTCATTTAGTCTTGAATTTTTGCTGCATGAAGTGTGAGGGGAGGCTTATTTTTGTGCTATGGGAATTGATCCTTAAATGCATTATTCCACAAAATGCTCATATGTTTACATAATTGATGGAAATGTAATCGTTTATTGTGTAGTGGTAATATATTTAATTCCACTGACCACTTTTTTGTTTGTGAAAGTGTAGGGAGGGCAAAATATTAGGTAAATTACCAATATACATCTATTAAAAGTTCTGCTCCGCTTTTTTCATTTGCAGTGTCCTGTGCAATTTTGTTTACACTTCAGTACTGGATATATATTGCTGTATTCCTCTATTCTTTGTGTTACTAGGTATTGTCATACACTGATAAACTGTAATTTTGGCACAATAGAGGAGGCCTAGGGTTCATATTTGTCCTATGAAAGTGAGAATAAAATACTGATAGAATTGAAATCTTGTCAGCACTAAAAATATAATTTATCACTAATGATAAAAATCTGAACAATCAACTATGGAAGATAACAAAAGGTTTAACAAATTGTCGTAGCAACATAATAAAGTGGTACAATATGTTCCCAGCAAAGGGAATAATCTTGGCCGATTACTATTAATTGTGGTGATAATTATAAATGGATGAAGAACATTTTTAAGGATGTCTTTTGACAGAATTATTGGCCCCGAAGTGTCTGCTGGATTACTCCATCGCCTGGCAGTCAGTAGACAGGAGTGTTGTGTTCCGACAGCTTTCTGCTTGCGAAAGTTGGCAGTAACGCAGTGACCAGCAGCAGCATCATTTTGTAATAACCACTGAGCCGCTGAAATGGCTGAATCCAGCTCACTGAGCTTAATAAGTGGAAGTGGAAGGAATAGTAGGAACGTAGAAATGTTGGAGAACATCAAGACATCATTGATTATCTCATATTTACAAAATAAAATGGAACAGTAATAATAATTTATATAGCGCACACAGATTACGCAGCGCTGCACAGAGCTTGCTAAATTGGTAAATCTACCATTTGTTTTTATGCATTTTGAACCCAACATACGTTGAGATTGCTGTAGCTACTCTGAACTTATAAAATTATGATAATGAGGCTCTGTGGCTCGTGTGGTTGGCTCGGCGATTTTAAACAAACTCAGATTGGTTAGTCCTGTCTGGACAGTTCAGGAAGCTCTGTGAAGCACAGACGCCAGTATGCACCCAGCTTTCCCAAGGTCCTGAATTTTATAATTTTTTTTGAGTAAGACCACTCGGATCATGGGTTAAACAAGATATGCATCAGTGTAGCTACAGTATTCTCAAGGTATGTTTGGTTCACAATGCATAAAAGAAAACGGTAGATTTCCTTTTGATAAGGACTTGATATGCTGTGCTGATATGAAATGTACAGTTGCCAATCAGCTCAACTAAATGTGGATCACAATACCACACCCAGCCATCAACCAATGGCATTTTTTTGTAATGTTTCTTTTACAGGTGCTGAAGAAGATCTATCTAAAGTGACTGAATAAAATCTCTCCTTCCCTCCTTCTATATTTTTGTTCCCATCTATGATTCCCCACAGTCTTCTAGTGAATGTTTTCCATATTTCACATCTGGCAGAGTTGCTCTCCAGCCAAGCTTTATTGGCCTGTGGTAGCTGACTTTTGTGGGTTTTGTTCATAATTATAATCTGTCCTCTGTCTGTTAGCAAACTGAAATGCATAGCCTTGGCTATAACAAAAATGCTTACACCCTTCATTCAGAAGCAGCTGTCTATCTCATATTGGAAGCACCCTGAACATTGATCGTTTAACACCCTTTATGTGTGTTAAACGAGTCGTTTGACTCGTTTAACACACATAAAGGGGGTTTAGCATTTGGATATGTGGAATAATAAAAGGTGTACTTGCCCTGCTCGATGGTCATTTGGCCCTCTGACAAAGGTGCTAGAGCATGGACTCATCTTTGAC
The DNA here is from genome assembly GCF_040894005.1 of Engystomops pustulosus. Classification (NCBI taxonomy): domain Eukaryota; kingdom Metazoa; phylum Chordata; class Amphibia; order Anura; family Leptodactylidae; genus Engystomops; species Engystomops pustulosus. Next base: position 153,123,499 of record NC_092414.1, read on the forward strand.
ATAAAAGGGCCCTGTTGTCATCACTAAAGAGGAAGTGCTGGAAGCATGTACTTGGGAGATGAACAGCTTCTGCTGGTACAGTGAAGTTCCATAGTGGTAGTACGGTCCTGATAAACAGGGAGGGTGAACTAACTTGGAGGCTACAAAAGGAGATAAGCAGGTTGTAGGTAGAACTGCTGTATTTTACTTGTTGTGCTGGGGTTTCTTTTCTTTACTCCAAGAGCCAAGAGGAGCTGGCTACACACAACCTGCTGTGCAGGGCTTCATGGGAAATGTAGTCTCTGCTGGAGAATTTGGTTACAAGCAAATAAACTGTTTGATGTGAACAAAAGAACATGTAAATTAGTTTACAGAAGCTGTGCTAGAGTAGGGGAATTTGATTGTCAGTGTTCTAGAAAAAAGTGGTGACTCAAAAACCTTGCCTGTCACCATTGTTAGACACTCTTGAAATAGTTAGTGACCATTTAATATAATGCAGCTGTCTTCTCTCAGTATTTTATAAGGTTACAAGGTTGTAATAATTTTTCTCACTGTATTTGTCAAGCCACACGGCTTTCCAAAGGAACATGTTTTTCATACTTATTCAAAGTTGTATTTTTCTTTTTTGCCCGTAGCCATAGAATAGCTTTCTTCTCTTCTGCCCGACTGTTGGATAACTGTAGCGTTGGTCTACATTTGCATCTCTTCTTTTATATATGCTCAGTGTATAAGCCAGGAAAGCTCCCAACTTCTACACTGAGCTTATGCATAGACATATACTGGCGTCCACTAGAGGCATCCATTTTGCATGTGTCTGACCATTATACGTTGTATACTGTGGAAAACCTAGCATGGAAAACAGCAAGCTATGTCTTTTCATCCTGCTCTCTCCTGTTCAGCCACTTTCACATTTAGAAATGGTGGACAGATGCAACGGTGGTGCATCCCTCCCCAGGCCTCCACCAAGTGTATGCTCAAGGTGGTCCCCAGTGATGTCACTGGTGGAAACACCCTGAAGGTCAGCAGCAAATCATTGGCTGTTGCTAATGTTCGGTCCTCCTCCTGCTTTGGGGGTAGGTGGAAGAACAGGACAACATATCCTTGTTCTCCATTGAAAGGACACATCGGGAATTGACCATCCTTACAATAGAGGGCAAAAACGAGATGTGAATGTGGCCCTAATTTTGCAACAAGATGGTCTATTTGCTTCTTATGTGATGATATTCTTGCCTTTGAAGGACACAGCCAGCTTTTCAATGCATTATTTGGACTATATAAATATTATATTCTTGTTTCCTTGGCGCCTGTGTGCTGCAGCATAGTCGATACATGCTTTTAATCACCTGACTGTGGAAATCCCCGGTTTCGCTGGGCTTTCTGATGCTGTTAAAACTATTGTTAGATATTTTAAGTTTGCCAAACAACCCCTTAAAAATTAAAATCTTGCTACACAAAGTTTGTGTATTAGCCCTAGCCTTATTGCTACAGCCCTTAATTGCACCATTTATTTAGTAGGCATTTTATATGCCATGGGAGGCTTAATGTGTGCACACCTGTAAGTCACCTGTGCCAAATATTGATATTTTAGAGTAGTGCGTTGTTTGAAAGCGTGACCGGCACATTTATTTTTAGTGCGAGTGAAGAAACATTCTGTGTTGATTAAAATAACCACTTGATGGTCACTCCTACTGTGTCTTCTGTGAAGCCATTTAAATCCAGAATGTACAGTTATGTCTGGGACATTTTGGCAGAAAGAATGTTGGCCTAGAAAATAGCCTTCTTGAGTCTGTATTTGTATAAGTCGCAGCAATAGTCCACATCTCTGTTTATTTTCCTTTCTGTTTAAGTTGATATTTTATATTCCCTCCAATAAAAATCTTGTTCTCCTGCTCTACAACTGTAGACTTCTGTGTGTAGCCTAACCAAACTTGCATCTGGACAGACCCTCATATAGGTAAGCCAGATGACCAAATAGATTTTCAAGTTCCTTGAAGTGGCACATTTATTGAAGAATGTCTTTGGAAAGTTGAGCCCTGAATGACCTTGCACATAAAGCTATAGAATGGCACTTTGTTGAAGGCTCCGGTAATGAGCAGCCACAGGTGTTTATACCTTGTGTTTTTCTTTCCACTCCTCGCGGCTGGGGGTGTTCTACATTAGCAGGTAAACAGCTCGCTGGTGCATACAAGGAGAGTGTATGATATGTGGCATATCCTGTATTATATACAGAGCCTTAAACATTTTAGCTTTTCACTTGAACAGAAATAGTTGATGTGATTCTGCAAATAGAGAAGTTTTTAATTACCGCCTTTTTATTTTAACACTGCGTATTTGGAGCATAGACCGTTATAGATTTCCTATTTGAACATAGTTCCAGTACTTCAGTGCTGCCACGTGTTCTCTGGCATTTGGTTATTAATATTGTCCTGCATTCTTGTCTTCCTTACTATTTAAAATTCAGGTTTTCAATGCTGTATTTGGTATTAAAGTGACTTTCCCATTATGTGCATTCATAGCACACTTGATGAGCATGTCATAAATGTATGATGGGCAGAGACCAGTTTGAGATATGGGAAAATGAGCACACAACTACCCTGTTTCTCCTAAAATAGGACGTTCCCCTAAAATAAGACCTAGTACAATTTTTTTTATTTTTTAGAAATATAAGACCTCGCCCGAAAATAAGACCTAGTATCTGTCATTGCTACATCTCCCCCCAAGCCATATATTAGAGGGTAGTAGTGAAAACAAGTAGCGCTCATAGGGTAATATTGTAAGGTAGTGTATAAGTTATATAGTTAAGTCGTTTGCTCACCTGGTCGGGTTGTGCTCAACAAGGCACAACTCCAGTATTAGTGTGCAATATCGAAGGTCAGTGGCTGCCGGTGCTTCAATGTGGTCTCCAAACACAGGGGACTAGGCCGGTTGGAGTCTGAGAATCACGTTGGGGAAGGTCGAAGCGGGAGGCGCACAACGAGACCGGATATGGAATTGTTCCAAAAGGGTTTATTGAAATATATGATAAGGGTCACAAAGCATCACAACGCGTTTCGGGGAATAAAAATCCCCTTTTTCAAGTGAAAAGAAACTTCAGTCTCCGGATGCTAGAGAAGCGTGTGTCCGGAGTGTGCGCACTCCGGACACACGCTTCTCTAGCATCCGGAGACTGAAGTTTCTTTTCACTTGAAAAAGGGGATTTTTATTCCCCGAAACGCGTTGTGATGCTTTGTGACCCTTATCATATATTTCAATAAACCCTTTTGGAACAATTCCATATCCGGTCTCGTTGTGCGCCTCCCGCTTCGACCTTCCCCAACGTCAAGCCATATATTAGTATTAGAAGATCTGGCTGAAGAATTTGCGGAATAAAATCACTGACTGTTGTAGGACAAATGCGCAACATCTACATGGACATGAAGTGGTCATTTAAGCAAAGTGCTATTGCTAATGATGAGAGATTGGGGCCAAATATTCGATAGTTTGGAGTTTTAAGAGTTATAAGGATGTTTGAGAAGTTGGTTTTTTTTTGTTCACCAATAAATATAAATTCTTTTTCATGGAAAAATAAGACACCCCCTGAAAATAACACCTAGTGCCTCTTTAGGAGCAAAAATTAATATAAGATGTGGTCTTATTTTTGGGGAAACGGGTTACATTGCTTGTATTGTACTTTGTATTTTAGTAGTAACAGGGTATGTATTGTATCAGCATACTTATGCAAATATGTTTTCCAAGGTGTTAAATGGAAAACGATGCCTTTTGCCACCCTTAAAGGCAGCCCCCTTAAGACCAAGTATGAGCTACAAGCAGTCTAATAACATGATGTGGGATTTGGCCAAACCAGTACATCTATTCTAGAAGGAAGAGACTCCCAACTGTAGACAGCGCTGTTTCGACCTGGTTGGGTCTCCTCAGTACAGTGTAGGGAACTAGTTTGGCTGAGTGAGAGGCTTGTGACGAGAGAGAACTTTTACTTTCTGGGACAAAAGGATTTACAATACAGCATCATTGCAGGCAATTTAAAAAAAAATTTAGAATTGATCATTGCAGCTTGTGTCTTAAAGGGGCATTCCCATTTCAGAAAATAATTGTTATTGCTTTAATGATAAAAGTTATACAATTTTCCAATATACTTTCTGTATCAGTTGCTCAAAAATTTCTAAATCTCTCATTCTACAGAATATGTCTATGTTTGTTACCGGTGGGCAGAAATCTGACCATGGGCACACAGGTGCACGGCTCATTATCTCACAGACAGTAATCAGAGCTGTGTGATATAACGAGCCGTGCACCTGTGTGACCATGGTCTGTTATCTATCCACTAGCAGTAAACATAAAAGCTTCCTATAGAATGACAGCAAGCAGAGATCTAGAAAACTGTGTAAGGAATTGCTTCAGAAAGTGTATTGGATGAATTTATAACTTTTTATAATATAACCGCAAATTAATGTCAATTTTTTTTGACTACCCTTTTAAGTTCAGTAAATTACCCGCATCCAGAGAGCATTACCAGATGTCACAGTGGTCAGCAAGGTTTCTCTGCAGCTAGGACTCCCCTGTAAGTTGGGTCTTCTTTAGTCTGAGACTGCTGGTAAAATGAACGAGACTAGAAAAAAGAGTATTTAATATGAAGCCTCCTCTTTTTATTGTTCATTTGATTGCAAATCCATATCTGGTCTCCCACAATCCTGCTGCTTCCCTAGTTTATTTTTAATTGTATGCTTTCACAAACTTTTACATTGGTATATTGTAACGATTTATGTAATTATTTTGAGATCCTTATTTATTATTTTTTAAAAGTATGTGCATTGTTTACCCTTTCTCCTACATCTTAACCTCCTACATTGTATCATTGCTAACGAAAAACTGTAAATGTTAAATGGTTTCTAGGACTCTGCAAAATGAGTCAGTTGATCATCTGTGATGGGTGTTTTGGGAGAGGCGGTAGATGCTTTTTCAACCACTTTATTCTAAAATAATCTAGTTTAGTGGCTGAAGAGAACATGTACAGAGGTACCCTTATACTTTGTGCAGGCTAAATTCCAGCTTACTAATAACATTTAAAGTTTATTTCTAATTCACTAACCTTTTCATGACTCTCCCTAACACCAGCAAGTCACATTTGCTTTTAAATAACAAACTACACCCAGAGGAGCATAAACTAAGTACAAACAAACATTGTATGAATGGGTTTGTATGTGGCTGCACCCATACCATTCCTTAACCCGTCCATGACCAAGGGTCCTTGGAACCTTGGAACCTCAATGTTCAGGTCCGTTTTTGCAGTCGTGTTCTGCTCTTTTCGTAAGTTATATTTTTGGAACAGCTTTACATAACATAGCAGATTTATTAATTACCTGGTTTTTTTTCTTTGTATGACTAAAAATATGGTCATATAATACCTTGGTAAAAATGTTTACCAAATATGTTAAAAATTTGTACTGTCTAGGGTTGCACCCTCGGTAATTGTTCGATACTTTCAAACTCCGAACCGTTCAATACGGGGTTTGTCATTTTTGGTATTGAAATATGAAATGTGCTTACCATATATAATCAAGTATAAGCCAAGTTTTTGGGCACAAGTCTATAAAAGAACATTAACACTGTACTCGCCTTTCCGACGACCCCGCAGGTCTTCTTCCTGCTTCGGATGCTCTGGTGCCTCTTCAGGTCATCCAGATCCTCTTTAGGTCCCCTGGACCCGAAGAGGCACCAAAGCAAGAACAGGATCTGCGGAGGGGCGTCAGATTTTGTTATTAAAGGCTTAGCATACTTGGGGCAGGGCCTGGCTGGCTATATACTGGGGGTATTTGGGCTGGCTATACTGTGCAGGGGCTGGCTGGCTATATACTGGGTGGACAGGGGCTGGCAGGTTAAATACTGGGTGCAGGCTGTGACCAATGTATTTCCCACCCTGGGCTTATACTGGAGTCAATAGGTTTTCCCAGTTTTTTTGTTAAAATGAGTCTTATACTCAAGTATATACGGTATGTGGTATTTCTAAATCTCTCAGGGCCTCCCTTGACACAAGGGGGGAGATTTATCAGACGTGTCTGAGGTAAAACTGTTCCAGTTGCTCATGTCAACCAATCAGAGCTCTGTTTTAATCTCAGCTCTGATTGGTTGCCATGTGCAACTAGAGCAGTTCTGCTCCTTCACTTCTGATAATTCTTCTCCTAGGTCTCTAAATTAGTTCATGTTATTCAATTAAATATTTTTATGGCCAGCCAGGTTTTGAACTCCTGTATTCTACACCTGCCATAGAGATACAGCAACTCTATCCACTATGAACTTAATGGTTGTCAATGGAGGATTTTGTCTTGCTAGAGTTTCCATAGAGGTACACTGTGACACAACCTCCATGCACTGGTATATGGATATGCATCTTCTCAGAGATCTCTCTATATATCACTACATTATCCTTTTTTTAAACATATATACATTTTTATCAGTTGATTTTTACTTTATTCATTTTAAGACACAAAATAGTTTATTTAAAGGGCACCTACCACCACGATTCTACGTATAAAGGTAGATCGGGTGGTAGGTGGATGTAAGGGACGTGAGGAGAGCTCTTTTTAGAGCTAATCCTCATGTCCCCGCTAACTTTTAATAAACTTTATTCCCCTAAGATGTAAATTTACTTATGCGGCTACTGGGGCGTGGAGTAGCCGGGCACGAGGCTACACGGTGCGGCTACTCCACGCCCCTGTAGCCACGTTACTCCTCCTACCCTGTGTGTTCGACACGCAGCATCCTTGTAACTGCGCGCCCCCGCTCGACATGCTGGCGTTCTGCGCACTCCGGCTTGTTGGATGCTGCGCGCCGCACACACAGGGTAGTAGGAGTAATGTGGCTACTGGGACGTCGAGTAGCCGCACCGTGTAGCCTCGTGCCCGGCTACTCCACGCCCCAGTAGCAGCATAAGTAAATTTACATATTAGGGGAATAAAGTTTATTAAAAGTTAGCGGGGACGTGAGGATTAGCTCTAAAAAGAGCTCTCCTCACGTCCCTTACATCCACCTACCACCCGATCTACCTTTTATAGGTAGAATCGTGGTGGGAGGTTCCCTTTAAATCTTTATTTTAACATATTAACATAAAAAAACCTAAAGCTCTCCTTGCAAAACACTGATTAATTACTGATCTCATGCGTTTCAGTGGCTTGCTGATTTTAAAGGAGAAGTAGCTAGGTCTTTTCTCCCCACTGTATGCAAGTCCATCATTTCATTACAATGCCATGTGTCTGCTGAAGGTGTGCACTGCCGCTTTTCTTAAACAATGTTCAAGAGGTTGTAAAATTTACAGGGGTCTTCATACATTTGTTGTTTTTATGCCAATGTACTTTTTTCCCTAGTGTAATAAAATACCTTTAATATATCATAGTTTATACGGTTGAAAAAAAGACACTTGTCCTTCAAGTTCAACCAAGAAAGGGAAGGGATTCGATGAGGAAGGGATTTAGGGGAAACAATTCTATATAACATAGCCATCAATGTTATATATAAATAACCTTGTGTATGTAATATGGCAAAGTAGATTTGTAAAGTCCCCAGAACTAAAAGTTCATTGACTGAAGACATAGAGGTCATATGAAGTGGCATTTGAAAAGTCCCAGAACCCATAGTCAAAAAATGTGATGAAAAACCTCACCTCAGTGTCCCCGATGCCCGGTGCGGCTTCCTGATACTTGGTGCAGCTCCTCTTCTATTTTCTCTCTGCTGTAACAGCCGGCAGAGACGCGGCCATGTGCTCTGCCAGCTGTCGCACACTATGATGCAGCAGCGTTGCCACTGATGATGTCAGGCCGCGTCTCTGCCGGCTCTTATAGCAGAGAGCAGAAAGAAGATGAGCTGCGGGGACGGGAGCATCTGGGAGCATTACGACTGGGTGGCTAGCAGGCTCTATATGACTGGGGGGCTGGCAGGCTATATACGGCTGGGTGGCTGGCAGGCTATATACAACTGGGGGCTGGCCATATACTACTGGGGGTTGTCTGGCTCTATACTGAGAGGCTGTGACCAATGCATTTTCCACCCTCGGCTTATACTCGAGTCAATAGGTTTTCCCATTTTTTTGGTGGTAAAATTGGGGGCCTCGGCATATACTCGAGTAAGTTAGTTCTCAAAGCCATTTGGTAACTGTTTTCTTGATAAACATTGAATGAATGTGTTTGTATGTGGCTACTTACCATACAGCTACTTATAAAATATGATGGTCAGTGTTTTTCCTATGCATCAGGCCTTATGTAAAGATGTGCGTTTACCTGTCCATTCACTGTCCACCTGGAAGCAGCTGCGAGTTGCATCTACCCCATGCAGGGTAGAACAACAGCTCTTTTTATAGGTGCTGGTCCAGAGGTGGGACCCACATTTTTTAAATATGCTACAGTACAGACCAAAAGTTTGGACACACTTTCTCATTCAAAGAGTTTTCTGTATTTTCATGACTATAAAAATTGTAGATTCACATTGAAGGCATCAAAACTATGAATGAACACATGTGGAACTATATACTTGACAAAAAAAAGTGTAAAACGACTGAAAGTATGTCTTATATCAGTGATGGCAAACCTTTTAGAGGCCGAGTGCCCAAACTACAACAAAGAACCGCTTATTTATCGCTAAGTGCCAAGACAGAAATGTAATTTGTGATTTATACTCCCTTCTCTGTCACAATTTTCATTGATACCAGCCCCTGTGGATATCAATAAAGCAGAAAATAGTCCCAGGTACAGCTGTCACTTTAAAATAGCTCTGTGCACAGCAAGTCCTGGGCTGTCTGGGACTGCAGGAAGATACCTGGAGTCATCTCTGGTGATGGCCTGAGTGCCCACAGAAAGGGCTCAGAGTGCCACAGGTTCGCCATCACTGTCTTATATTCTAGGTTCTTCAAAGTAGCCGCCTTTTGCTTTGATTCCTGCTTTGCACACTTTTGGCATTCTCTCGATGAGCTTCACCAGAAAAGGTTTTCACATCACAGGTGTACCCGTCATGTTTAATAAGTGGGATTTCTTGCCTTATAAATGGGGCTGGGACCATCAGTTGTGTAGTGCAGAAGTCAGCTGATAGTCCTACTCAATAGACTGTTAGCTGCTTTTTTCTAGCCAAAATACAAATTCTAAATAAAGAAAAACGAGTGGCTATTATTACTTTAAGAAAGTACAAAAAAATTGGGAAAACTTTGAAAGAGTGAAGGCAAAAGAGCTAACATGATGATGATGCTAAACATCTCTGGGAACTTCTTCAAGACTGTTGGTAGACCATTTTTGGTGACTACCTCTTGAAGCTCAGAGTGTGCAAGCAGTAATGAAAGCAAAAGGTGGATATAAGGCACTTTTTCGGCATACAATTCCACATGTGTTAATTCATAGTTTTGATGCCTTCAGTGTGAATCTACAATTTTTATAGTCGTGAAAATACAGAAACTCTTTGAATGAGAAGGTGTCAAATTTATGGTCTCTACAGGTGGTCTCCTACTTAAGAACACCTGCCTTCCATACGACTCCTAATTACAAACTGACCTCTGGATGTTGGAAATTTACTGTACTTTTGCCTTAGCCTACAATAAACAGCTATAACAGTTATCACTGGTGTCTACAATTAAGCCTTATTGTTAATCCTGGTTCTTATGACAATCCAATTGTCACAGAAAAAAATTTGGTTGGGGCTACAATTGTAAAATATACAATATGAATACTTACATATTCAACTTAGGTTCTGTAGGTTTGTTCTTATCTTGTACGTAACCCGGGTACTGCGTCTACTGTATATATGTTTAATTTGGGAATATTGCGGTGCTATTCTTACTACCAGTAATATGTTTTTGCTTCTAGATAACTGTCCGCTTATTAATAGAACAATCATCAAATTTTGTTTCATACGATGATCTTTCAGTTTATTGATGTCGGTTCTATTATTTTCAGAGTTTTGTTAAATGTAATAATATACTTTTTCCATTTTCTAACATCTGCTATTTTTCATTTTCAGACCAGAGATGACTTTCTTGGTCAAGTGGATATTCCCCTTTACCAGTTACCGGTATGTGCTGTTCTCTTCGCGGCTGTTGACGTCCTGTTCTGTCCTGCTGTAAACCTAATCTGTTGATCACAAGATAGCCTGCTTTTTTTCATTTATATAAGGCCATTAAAGATGATATGTGTGCCTCATGCAAGTACAATGCAAGCCTGCCAGAAGACTTAGGTTTGAAGCTTTTTTTTTTTTTTTTTTTTTTTCTTGGTAAGAACTAGTCTCACGGCTATGCAGATACTGCGGGGTATCAGGCTTTGTAAAGCTAAAACATTATTTCCATTTTTTTGGCTTATGAATGTGAAAGTTGCCAAGTGCTTGGCATTGTTGTTGTGCACAGCAAGTACCTCATGTGGTGAAGTGGTTAACTTACAGTAAGAGATGTAGACTGGATGTGCTGCCAGGCAGGCGTTTCACAGAGTGTTTATGGCCTTGACTGCATTACAAACTACGTTTTATAGCGGGCCTCGTAGTATGATTTGCCCATAAGCCTATCCAATTAGTAGACTTATCTAACACATGTTACCGTTTTAGTAACTATTTTGCTCCTTCTGGAAATGTGTGCATTTTGGAATGTGGGTCACAGATAGTTGATACAGTGTATAAGACTTCGTGTCATTTTTATTTTTAACAAACATTTGGCGGATTCAGTACTCAGAGCATATAAAGATTAGCAGGTGCCCACTCTTTCATTTGGGTGGTTGTGGTACTTCAGTAGTGTCTGCTTCTAGCTTTTAGAAATGTTTAAGGTTAGATTACATTAGAGTACGGTAGTATTTTATTTTGTTTTGCCGTTTGTATAATGCTACACAGATTTATTTGTGGTAGGGGGGTTTTGGGTGCTAAAAATATTGATGAATAAGTCATGAATATCAAATTGTTGGGGTCTAATACTGAGGACCCTGTTTTCATTAGCTTAAAAACATATGTAGATCACTACATTCCCTGTGTAGTAGTGAAAGCTAAGCTGCAGTAACTCAGTACAGCCACTAAGCAGAGGTTGGAGCCGTCTCCTTTCAGGGCCATTCTCTATTTATCAGCCGCTATAACAACTTATCTGTGGGAGTCTGATATTATTGACTTATTAGGATAGATCATCAATCCCTTTTTTTTTTTTTTCCAAAAACCCCATTGAAGAGTACCTCACTTTTCAATATATTTTGAATAAATCTGTAGTTGTGTACATAAGGATAATTCTGGTTATGGGAACTATCTGATAGATATTCTAGCAGTGTTCTTTTCTGCATCTTCTATCTAATTCACCGATTTCTCTGAACTGATAGAACTAGATCCTACAAGTCACTCATTTCCCTCCACTGTGCATTCTGAAACCTCAATAAGCTTCTGCCCTTATTACTGGTAAGATGGCGTTTGACTGATCGTAGATGTCCAGCATTAGATGGCCATTTCTGTGCTGGAGGCGCTCAGGCGAACGCTCCCTAAAGCCCCCTAAATGCCGGATGGGTGTGGAGGGAGCGGGGGGCGAGCCTTCTCCTAGCTCCTTGGACAGGAGTAGGCTTGCACCAAGAGGGGTGGAATAATTTAAAATCGGGAAGCTGAGAGGCACTCAGGTGATTTACATATTTTTTTAAAAGTTATTTTCTGAGCTAATATGCCCTTTCTTTACACTCTGTAAAAAATATTTCTTTATGCACCAATTGAAACAGGCATCTAATGCTGGAAATCTACCATCAGTCAAACTGATGGTAGATGTCCTTTAAGCAGAGATTTAATAATGAATTGTATTAATAATGAATTTTTGTAAAATGTCACATTTGCTGAAACATTAAACTATTTTGAGATGAAATATTTTCTAGGTTTTCTTCCGTGCTGTCCTAATGTTTGTACATTGTATGCTTAGATGACACACTTCTTTATTGGACTTTTGCATCCAGAACAGAGAATGGTATTGCAGTTTATTGCCTGTGACTGGTCATATGTTTTAGATGGAATATAAAAGAGGACTGAAGCTTTTTGCGGGTTGTTTGTAAATTTCCTCAAGGACACCAAGCTTTCATGTCATTTTTAGGCATCAGCTGTAGTGTCTCACTCCCACCAACTTATCTGCCATCTGCATTAGTGTTCTAGGAACTAATGCACACACACAGCGTAGCCCGTAAAAATATAAAAAAAAAATTTATTATTCAAATACTCACATTTGTTAAAACACAATCCAGCATATCTTAAAAACACATCGATGCTTTGGCTAGTCGGAATACGCCCGACCCTGCGTTTCGCCTGTATGGCTTCTTCCGGGTCTGTATGTCTGCTGCAGTAGCTGAATGGTCACTGAACCATCTCGGATTCAGAAAGAGTCTTGTCCATTTCAGCCCCTTCAAGCACATTACTGGTCACTTACTGACTCTTACTCCTGGACATCCTCTGTAATAGACAGCCGGTTTAATATGTAAATTATTCTTAAAGGGATTTTCTCTTGAACAGTATTTTTGAAATATCCACTGGATATTTTTGAAAACATTTTTTTTTTTTTAAGATATGGGCCGAATAATTGGATATGTTTGTAAAACTAGTCATTATAAATATGTGGTCACAGTTATGAAGGTTTATTTCCTTTTTAATTTTTTTTATAAAATTTTGTTTAAAAAGTTATATAAAAATATACAATATATTATGAGACTATAAGATGCACTTTTTGGCAAGAAAAATACAATTAGCAATTTTCTTGACTGCTATGTATTATTGGCAATAAAACAATTGAATTTGTCATCTTTGCTTCATTCCAGACAGAAAATCCCCGGTTGGAGCGACCATATACATTCAAAGATTTCATCCTTCATCCACGAAAGTGAGTATTGTATGAGTATATTCTGTTCAGTTCTGTGTTTGCAATATATATTCTAAATAACTTCTCCTCTGCTGTCAGAACCTGGTGACTTATCATAAGCATTATTAGATTTGACTGTTACTTCAGTAATGCAAAATATAGTGTAATATAAGGAGATAAGATACTAAAAAGCATTTTGTGATTTGGCACCACTTCTGATCTTTGGACTGTAGTGTAGGATAGAACAGCGTGAATTCTTGTGTTTCCTGGTTAGCGCTTCTTTTCTTTTTATTGCCCCTTTTTCTTTTCACAACTAGGGCTGTGGAGGCAGTCTTACTCTGATCTGTAGCAAAGTATCTTCACTACTGAGCATGTACATAAAATGCAGCGTACATTCATCTCAACTGGCGCCCTGTAGCTGATGGGCCACATGCAGCCTGTCAAGTTATGAGTTGTGGTCTTCACCCTGCTGACAGTGAGTCTAATGAGCACTTCCATAACTGATGGCAGTGTTGTTTGGTTCCAGAGGCTGGGTGCCGCTCCACTCCATGTTTTGACTCCTGACACTATTTGGGCACCAAAATGGATCAGGGTTGGTTCGGTTAGTAGATGGTGGAAAGATTAGAAAGAGTAAGTTTCAAGAAGAGGGAGGACATGATGTTAGAGATAGCAGAGAGACCTTTACTAGTGTTTTGGATTAAGGCAGGGGTGATGTTACGTGCATGGGTATCATCATCATAGAGATGATACTGAAAACCAAATCAGCTGATGGTTTGTCAGGAGGGAAAAGAGAAGAGGACCTAGGACTGTGAGAAAGATCCAGCAAAGGAGACACTGAAAGTGTGGTCGGAGAGATGGGAAGAAAACTAAAAAAAAGTACAGTGTCCTTCAGGCCAATGGAGCAAAGCCTCCTTAGGAGGAGCTGGTGGTCCACAGTGTCAAACACTGCTGAGAGAATGAAGGAGAGAATAGTCACCTTTAGATTTGGCAGTCAGGAGATTATTGGAGACTTTAGTAAGCACAGGTTAAGTGGAGTGCATTGTATAATAACCAGCTTGTAGGGGAGATGACGGGTTAGTCGAGAATAGACCGGAGATTCCAGAAACTGGTAGGTTGTTAGTAGCACTGGATGGGTCCAGGGAAGGTTTTGTTAGTAATGGGGTGACAACCGCAAGCTTGGAAGAATAGGGAACACCAGAAGAGAGAGGTTGAAGAATTAGTTAGGTGAGAAGTCACTGCTGGGGAGAGAGACTGTACGAGATTTGAGGGGATGGGGTCACTGATGCAGGTAGTCGGGTGAGCAGAGGAAAGGAGCCTGGACACTTCTTCCTCTGTGACTGTCTCGAAGGAAGACAGTGTGCACGGTGAGGTACCAGAGGGAAGGGGATTAGTGTGTGAGTGGATTGAGAAATTATTTTATGGCAAATGCAATCAATTTTATCTTTAAATGCGGTGGCCAGATCTACAGCCCCAAGGTCTGTGACAGGTCGCTGCACTTATGGTGTTAGTAATGAGCGAAGAGTATCAAAGAGCCTTTTGGGGTTGTTAGAGGGAGAGGATATTAGATTAGTAAAATAGCCCTGTTTAGCAAAGTGAAGGGCAGATTCCTAGGTTTTGAGCATAAATTTAAAGTGTAGAAAGTCTGCAGATGTGTGCGCTTTATCCACAGAGGTTCGGCAATCTTGGAGCACTGCCGAAGGAAACAGGTTTCGTCCATGTGCCAAGGTTGCCTGCGTCTGTTTAAAATTCCAGATAGAGAGTGGTGCCATCTCATCTAGGGTGTTACAGGAAGATTATAAATGTTAGTAGCCAGGTTTGGACCGATGAAAGAGGAGTTGGGGGGCAGTGAGGATCAATGGCACATGGGTTAAGGTATGAATGATGGGTGGAAGGATTCTGAGAGGGTAAAGGATTATTGAAAGTAAAAGTAAAAAGGTTTGGTCATTGGAAAGGAAAAATTGGCAAAATTACACATTGAAGAAAGTCGGTAGAAGACCAACCGTAGGATGTTTCCCTCATTATGAGTGGGGGAATCGCAGAGTTGTGAAAGACCTAGAGAAGTAGTTGGTGTGAAGAGCTGAGAGGCAGGAGGAGAAATGGGAGTGCTAATAGGCATGTTAAAGTCTCCCATGATGATGGTTGGAATGTCACACTATAGAAAGTGAGGGAGCCAAGAGGCAAAGTGGTCAAGGAACTGATAGGGTGAGCCGGTAGGACGCTTTACTACAGCCACACGAAAAAAGAATGGGCGGAAAAGACTCAGGGTATGGACCTCAAAAGGGAGGGAGGGTACAAGAGGAATGACCTGGGAGGTGCCTGGTATGCCTACCCCTTCTCCCTGCCTATTCTCAGGTCTGGACAGTGAGAAAAGTGTAAGCCGCCATAAGACTATGTCGCAAGGGAAGCAGAGTCATCCTGCTGGAGCACGGTGGCTGAGTGGGTAGCACTTCTTCTGCCTTTCAGCGCTGGAGTCCTGGGTTCTAGTCCCACCCAGGTCAACATCTGCAAAGAGTCTGTATGCTCTCTGTGTTTGCATGGGTTTCCTCCGGGTACTCCGGTTTCCTCCCACACCGGTTGTTTACATTGTGAGCCCCATGGTGACAGGGACCAATTTGTATATTATTTTAGATAACTCTTTACTTATATAAAATAATTGGTTATTTTACAGATTCTAGTCATTTTACAGATTCTAGTTAATTGCACACAGAGCGGGCATTCTATAGGGCACATTTATTTATTTAGGGGTTATTGGTGGAGAAGAGGGGGTACACCGAATCTTGATAAGGTTAGCAGGGTTTCTGTGTGAAGTGTTAACGTAAGCAGAATGGGTTAGGAGTGATGTCACCACCAGCAAGCAGAAGGAGAAAGACAAGAGACAAAAGATGCTTCAGCGATTTATAAGTAGTAGTATCAGGTTAGTTATACAATGAACCAGGGACCCCATACAACAGCAAAGCACTTTATCTAGTAAATAATGTAGAAACCAGATCTAAACATCACAGGATAAGCAAATACCTTAGGGTTCTACAATACATTTGCATTGTCCATAGACAAATATATGGTCCAAAAGAATATCAAGGGTGTCATTTTGCACCCCTTTATAGGAAAACTGTGTGTTTTCCAGTGCATATTGTATCTACCGGTAATAATTTATTTTCATAACCAGTCTATGTATAAGATGTGCAACTGTATGGCCGATATTGGAATATTTCGGATGCCTATGTGAAACTCAGAGTGAACACATCTAAAGTGGTTGACTAGGAAATGGCAGTCGGTTGTTAAAAGCTGTGAATAACTATGCATAAAATGATTTTGCGTTCTGCACAAGTGCAAATAAATACCAGGATAAGTTCCCATGACATACCTGGCAGCTCCACAGAGGCTAAAGGTTAAGTGAATGTATTCCAAGGAAATGCAGAAGAATTTTGGTATGTCATAAAGTGCCACCTGTTCCAATGAATTTTCCTATCTCAGACCTAGATGAATATTACATTCTGTTCCCAACATTGGGCATTGGCTGACCTGCATAAACATTCTTTTAATTATAATAACATTAATAATACACACATTTGTATCGTGGCCCTGCCTACAAATGTGGTGTAGAGTGCTATAGGTTCTATATATTAATAAACATTAATATTGATAAATAATATTTGCAGTTGTTGACATATGTTTAAACAATGTGCTGTTTTAAATTTAGTTGTAGAGTGTTATTGAGGAAATTGCAGTACATGGCATCATTCAGAAGTAATAAACAAGGCTGTAAATTCTCAGCACAGGTCCCACACAAGATTTCTTATTTCATGCAGAACTTCCGGCATTTTATAATTCTGGTTTTTGCTGGGCACGGAGATGGAATGTCTTTACATACTTTCTGACCTCATTCTCGAGAACTCTGAAAAATATGTTTGCTTAGGCCTCTGCCCATTCAATTCGTACTCATTACATTCATTTTTTTTTATTTGGCAATTTATTGAAAGTATTTGGCTGTTTAGCACCATTTATGTTGGCAGCAATGTTACAGCTATAAACACACAAAAGACCAGTTTCTGCTCTGAGTTTATCCTTTCATTAGATCTGTTGTCACTCTGTATTCAGAGGAACACAGGTCACTGTAAGACAGGTCCTTACATCACATAAAAAATACATGAATAAATGAAATATTAAAATAGTTTTATGTCATCGTGGCTTCAAACACTTAAAGCTTTATTTAAAGGAATCTGTCAACTGTTTTGGCCATGTAAACTCTTTACAGTTTTAGGTAGCGGCCCAGAACGCATGGTTACTGTTTGTACAAGTATGTTCTGAGCAGCAGAGCTGTGAAAAAGCATTTGTTTTCCTTTATAATTGTAGTTTTGTCAAGTGCACAGCTTACACTGCTGTGCTCTGTGCATTGAACTTCTCCACAGCCCTTGTGTAGAGGTGTGATTTTGGGATCAACTGCCCTTGGTATACCTTCCTTTCAGATCCCGAATAGAGTCATGATTGTTAGTTGGTATTTTGTCTTTAGCTGCAGTTTGTTTTTGATAACGTTGTCACCAAATGTTTTCCCAACAGTCACAAATCTAAAGTCAAGGGACATCTTAGATTAAAAATGACTTACTTGCCTAAAAACAGTGGATCTGAAGAAGAAAACACAGAGCAAGGAGAAGAGGTGGAGGTCAGTTTTTTTCATTTTTGTCTTAAAACTTTGCACTTTTGGAGTGTACATTGATGTTGTACATAAATATGATCATTTTCTGGGTTAGTACTACTTATAAGGGCTTGCAAAAAATAAAATAATAGGTTTTCATTTGTACAAATGGCAGTGCATTGTTTATGTCCGATGAAGGTAGTGCTACATGGGTGAGTGGACATATATAATATAATTGATGTGTGAAGCAAATGGTCTTCAACAGAAGCAATTATTTGACTTATTCTATTCTGCGTACGAAGTTTAGTCAGTTGTTTCTATCTTTTATTTGTGTATTTGGTTTTGTTCATTGTATGTTATATGTATATTTATAAAGTGCAGATTGTGTTTTTTTTGTAAATTTATAGTGTCCAGGTTGTGTTTATTGTACATTTATATTATGTACTTTTTCTAAATCCTCCTAATGGTCCTTAAACTGTTTGACGACAAACACTTAGATGTCAGTATTTGTGACACTTAATACCAAGTGAGCTTGTTACTCAACAATTTTTGACTGTGCTTTTTTAACATTACGTTTTTTTCTCCACAGAACTTTAATGAAAGCAATTAGTTTTTCTTATTTCTTATGTACATTAGAGTGTTATGGAATTTGACAATTAGTAACTCCAAGAAATAAACCAAACTGTTTTGATATTCTTTCCATCAACTTCCCCACTGGTGCTGTGTGACCGTAACCTGTGTAATTATTAGCAGTAGCTGTGAAATAAGTTTGTGTTGTGCAATATAAGCGGTTTTATTATAGAAAATGACCTCTGGTGAGATACATAGTTGCATGTAATTTTTGGTAGGACATAATGAAATCACATGGTCCCAGTGAAATTTTCAGATGGAAAACAACAGCTAAATAAGGTTTTACTCATTGGCTACTACATTCTGAGAAAATATGGATGTAATGAAAGGGGGAGGGGCGTCTGTATTGCATTTATGTATGTGTCTTATTTTTCCCTTTATGCTTCCTTTTTATTTTACTTAGCCTGGGTGGGTTATTTTGGACCAACCAGATCCTTCTTATCAACCACAACCACAGGAATTAACTCCTCTACCTCCAGGGTGGGAAGAGAAACAGGATATCTTAGGCAGAACATACTATATTAGCCACCAGTTTAAGCGAACCCAGTGGCAGAGGCCTACCATTCAGTAAGTGACTTATTTGAATGTAAAATATAATGTAATCAAAGTTTGTATGTTTAAGAAATTATTATTTTTTTTATGTAAATTTTTCACTAGAAAATTACTTTTTTTTTAAACAACTGCTGGGTACAGTGCTCTGTTATTTCTTGCTCTGCCACCTGTAACAAAAAGGACAATATCCTGAAATACGCTGGACCAAAGCCTTAAGCCCAGTTCACACCAGCGTTTGGTCCTCTGTTATCTTCCATCACCAAAACGATAATAACGGTAGTCTAACGGATAAAGGATAGACTTTTAATGGTTACAGTAATTGTCCTCTTGCACCACTACTGTAAGGCGTCTGTTACTTGAGATGGAGAAATAGCACTGCAGCCCCAGTCCAACTTCTCATATAACGAAAGTCTATAATTGTTATCGCGCAGGTGACTTCTAAATTTGCATTTATAACCCTTATTTAGTCCAAACATTGGGTATGTACATTGCTTTATTAAAAAAAAAAATAAAAGGATAATTGGCAATTTTTCAGAGATGGCACAGCTGGTCCAGAAAGTGGCAGTGTTCAGATGGAGGCACAACGTGCATTCACAACCCGGAGACAGATATCTGAGGAGGCAGAAGGTCCAGAAGCCAGGGATTCTCCCGAGGTGAATTGATAATGCCCTTGAGTCTGGTTGGGCTATAGTAGTATGTTTAATAAAAGCCACAGGGCTTCAGGAAAGTTAATGTGCAGTGTGTACAAGACCAACTAAAGATGTAATGTATTAATGTATACACATCTAGGTATTCTGTCAATTCAGTTTGTCAATTCAGACGATTGAATGTTTCTGCCTGTTTGTACAGAATGTTTCATGACAGTCAAATAAAAATTAAATGAAAAAAAAAATGTTGTCCCCCCCCCCCCCCAACTCCAACAAGCATATGACACAATGGGCAAGCCTGTAAGGCCTGAGCCCACCAACCACCTCACCCACTATAAAGTTATGCAGTGTTTATTTCGCCTACATCAACAAGCACCGTAAATAACGGGAGTACATGTTATAACTAGGTATATGTTATGATCAAATAAAGAGCACAATAGAGATCAAGAAAGAAAAAGTTACCCTGCTAAAAGGAAATGCATATAACTGTATGAAAGTCCATGCTAAATATAAGCAGGGGTTAATAATGTGGGTATATTATAAGCATATAAATGTAAAGATGAAATGCATACAAGCAAGGGTTAACGGAGCAACGGATCCAAGGTGAACGATACACATACGACATTGTTGAGCCAGGTTGGTGATGTGTCCCTACATGTATTGCCATAAACAATGTTCTCCTCAGGGGTTACAAATATAAGACCCCCTGCGCATGATGAACATTGTGGGTTTTTTCCCCATTCGGTTTCATGGGCCCGTGACCCATATGCAGGTCACCTCACTACAAAATCGATGCTTTTATTGTCACCTTTTACTGTGTAACACCGAAAAGTAGAAAATACACTTACATCTCAATATTTGTATTGTATCTGGATGATGACTCGAGACTAAGTGTTTGTTTTCCTTGATAGAGCTGGGAAATTATTACAGAGGATGATGCTACAATATACCATCCTGCTCAGCCCGTGCCTGGCAATGATCTCCAAATACAAGTCACTGATGAGCTCAATACCAGACTCCACATATCAGGAAATGTCACCAATGGTAGACTCGGCTCCAGCACTGTGAGTAATATTTATTATATTATAATATTATGCTTAGTTATACCATGTTTTCCCGAGAAAGACAGTGTCATATACAAATTTTTGCTCCCAATGAAGCACCTAAGACTATTTCCATGAACAAAAATTCACATTTATTGTTGAGCAAAAAATTTATATTTATTAATATACTGTACTGTCATCACATACGTCAGCATAAACGTCTGAAGTCCATGTGCATGTACAACAACCTATGGTACGTCTGCCAATCCCGATATTTATAAACAAAAAGCAACATTTTTTTATTCAAAGACCATCATGTCCACAACATCCTTATAACTCTCCAAACTCTAAATTTCATGCTAAATTTTTAATGACTCCATTTCTATTAGAACCATTTGCCCCCAATCTCTCATGTATAGCAATAGCACTTTCCTTTAATGACCCCTTCATACCCCGGTCGCTGCTTGTAGCACATTTTCAGCGCTACAGTCAGTGATTTTATCCCATGAATTCTTCACCCATGATCCCATGATCTACTAATACTAATGTGGGGATAGCTATAGCAATGGCTGCAGCTAGGACTTATTTTCAGGGGAGGCCTTGTATTTCTAAGCTTGAAAAAAAGTTGTACTAGGTTTTATATTTGAGGAAACATGTAGTAAAACATTCAGGGCCAGTTCTAGCCTTTATGCTGCCTAATGAAAAAATTGAAAATGCCCCCCTGTTTTACATAATCCCAAATTAAATTATATACAATACTCTATACAAGGCCGCCCTGATTACATTCCAGCCGCTATATTCAGATCCCCATAGACAGTATATAGCGCCACGCCGTACACTGTGTACATGGCCTCCCCGAGCAGCACAAAGCTTCCCCCAAGTATTACACAGCCCCCCCTTTCAGTATGTACACACAGCCTCTCCCCAGTATAACACAACCCCCCCATTATATACACACAGCCTGTCCCCAGTAATACAGTTTATAGAGACATATAGAGACAAAAAAAGTTAAAAAAAAACTTGTACTTGCCTCCGAGCTCCAGCCTAAGCATTCACCCGCAGCTGTGTTCTGTGTGTATAGACACAAGGTGGCGTTCGTGTTGACGTGACACCGGCCCGTGTCCCACAGGTCGGCACACACAGGCGCGCTGTGATGCACTGCTCTGCCTGTAGTAGTTGCTTTTTCATGTAGTACGGACTACTACTGCAATCTGCCACCCTGAATACATTAACGTCCTCACTACCAAAATGCTAACCGTGAAACAAATAATATGCAGTGGTAGAGTGTGGGTATTTGTTACATTTAAATGTGCTCACTATTTGATTGTACATTTGTTTTCTTCTAAATATTTGGTGAAGACGCGACCCAGCAGAAGAGAGAGCCTGCAATCCTACTCACAAGAGGAACTCCCTACATTACCTGTTGTAAGAATGTTTTCCCATTTAATGCATAATCACTTGATTGCATTGTCTTGTAACAGACACAAACTTTTTTCTTTTTAATACCTTTATTTTTTATTTTAACTATTGGCAGGTTTTGCATAGGCTTAAAGGAAACCGTCAAAATCCATTATGATAAAACAGTGGAACTTAGATCCAGGCACTGTGACTGGGGTGATCTTCTTACATTAGTTATCCATTGCCTCCTTCCTTTTAAAGTCAACTTTTAAAGTACGTTGATGATCCAAATGGGGGGGCCTTACCAGAGCCGCTCAGTACCGTATTTTCACAGACTGTTACACTGTCTACCGCTTCCCCTGCTCCCTTAGCACTTCCCCCTCTGCCTGATGTAATCTCACACAGTGGGTGGAGGATGTGCTCCTGTACAGTGTAACAGCCTGTGAAGCTGCCTCACGGAGGGGCGCTGGTAACCCTTCAGGCTCATTAACATAATATATGTTGATTTTAGAAGGAAGTAGGCCATGGATGACAAATATAAGAATAAAACGACAGCCACAGTGCCTAGTTCTATATGTAAGTGCCCCTGGATTTTTATGGAACATTTTCTTTAACAAAAAAGAAAACTTTTTCCAAGTGCTGAGTAGCTTCATCCCATAGTTTTTGCCTTCGGGGTGGGGCCACATTTTTCCCCCTGACTTTTTTTTCTCTATGGAGTTCTAAAAGACATAATTTTTCTGTGTACGTTGCTGGTTTAGGGGGTGTTTTTTGCAAGATACTTTTTGCTGGGGTTCCATTTGGGGTGCTTATAATTTATTCACTGAATTCTAATAACTCTTTCTAAACAAGATGAAAAAAACCAACACTAATTCTGACAACTTATTGTTAATCATGATGTGCCAGGCTCCTGTGCTGAGTCTCTTAGCCTGTGCAAGCATCATTGCATAACTGTACACGGGGGTGCCATAATATACAAGCCAGTACAATGTATGGTTATGTCTTGGTGTGCCTAAAGCTTAATATACAGTCATTGACCATAAAAAAACACTTCTGTGTGAATGTAATGATAATATGTGTGATTACATTATTAGAGCCATTAGAGGATGGGGATGGGGACAACTATACAATTGAATGGAGGCTCTAGTAATCTGCTGGGCTGGCATAAGGTTGGATACAAGAGGAGATACGGTTAGGCATTTGGGAACGCAGGCTATGTATTCACCACAGATGTTGCAGCTGGATGCTACAGTTACAAAGTTGGCCTGCCAGCTGTTCTCATAAATGCCTGGGTATAAATTTGTTGACCAGAGGGACCAAGGAAATGTTGCAATATGAGGAAAATATTCCTTTAACCCCTTAACAACTTGGCCCTTTTTAGTTTTTTCACTTCCATTTTTCACTCCCCACCTTCAAAAATCTAACTTTTTTGTTTTTCCACATAAAGCTGATAGCACTTTGTAATGAATGAGTTAAAACGAAGTAGCCTCGGGTCTTCGGAAGACCTGAGGCTACCATGGCGATGGATCGCCGCTCCCCGATGACGTCACGGGGAGCAGCGATCCGCGACAAGATGGCGGCGCCCATGCGGCGATCGTTGGGAAAACACCTGCAATTGGTGCTAGCCGTACTAGTACGGCGCAAGTCGGGAAGGGGTTAAAACCCTTAGTCTTGCCTTAGATTGCATTTCCATCATGATAGATTCTCTTTAAGCATAATAATAATCTTTTTATTTCATATTCTGTAGAGCTTTAGAAATAAAATATATTATTTGCAGCAAGATGGTACAATATGTTTTTTTTTTTTTTTTTTAATAAGAATAACTGTTTTGTTTTTAGATGTTACCCACATCTTCAGGGTTGCCTCCTGGTTGGGAGGAAAAACAAGATGAAAAAGGAAGGTCATATTACATAGATCACAATACAAGAACTACAACTTGGGAGAAGCCTGTATTTCAGGTACTATAGAATTGACACAGTTTGCGATATGCATCACAGAGTTAATACTTTCTGAATGATTTGGTGAAGTCAATTTCTAATTTGGTGGTGTCATGGCATCTACAAGTGCTTCTCAATAATTTAGAATATTAGCAAAAAGATTTTATTTTTCAACAATTCAATTCAAATTATGAAACCATATATATACTGAGTCATTACAAACAAAGTGAACTTCTCATGTGTTTATTTATGTTAATGTTGATGATTATGGCTTACAGCCAAGGAAAACCCCAAAGTCATCTCAGGTCCCTGAGGGTGCATCCACACGTTCAGTTTTTCAGATGCAGTTTTTGATACCCAGACCAGGAATGGAGTAAAAGTAGGAGGAGGAGCAGCACCTTACAATCATTTGTCTTAATCCATTTTCATCCGCACCTGCTTTTAGCTCCAAAAACTGCATCTGAAAAACTGAACGTGTGGATGCACACTTAGTCTGGTTCAGTAGGCCACACAATCATGGAGAAGACAGACATCCAGAAGGCAGTTACTGACACACTCCACGTGGAGGGAAGGCCATGAAGGCTCATTGCTAAAGAAGCTGTTCAGAGTGCGGTGTCAAAGCATATTAAGGGAAAGTTGAGTGGAAGGAAAAAGTGTGGTAGAAAAAGATGCACAAGCAACCAAGATAACCTCAGCCATGATAGGATTATTAAGAGAAGTCCATTCAAAAATCTGGGGGAAATTTACAACTATTGGGCTGTTGCTGGAGTCAGTGCTTAAAGAGCCACCACACACAGATGTATCCAGGACATAGGCTACAAGTGTCAGTCCATGTGCCAAACCACTCCTGACCAGTAGACAACACCAGACACGTCTTACCTGGTCCAAGGAGAAAAAGAACTGGACTGTTGCTCATGGTCCAAGTTGTTATTTTCAGAGTAAAGTAAATTTGGGACCTTGATTTCCAAATGAAATGCCAGTGTCTGGAGAAAGAGTGGAGAGGCATAATCCAAGCTGTTTGAAGTCTAGTTTCCACAGTCAGTGATCAAAGTCACCATAACTATTGTCAATCAGTAATATTCTTCTTTTAATGCAACTACATGCATTTATTCAAATGATACTTTTACAGTTTAAAGCAAATTAAAAAACATTTTATTCAAAGAATTATAAAAATTTAATATTTTGAGTGGGTTCATAAAGGTGAGGCTCTGAATTGTTTGTTGAAAAACCAGGCACTCAAGATTCCCGTGGAGCAAGTTTCTTTGAGTATCCTATTGTTCTTAGCTGTGTATGTATGTGTGGCTTCTGTTTATGGAAACACAGTGTAAAGACCTGCAGGGCTTTTTGGAGGTAGCTTTCAGAAGTTAATGTGTCTTTAATGTTCACTCGCAGAAGCCTACACCTGCGGAAATGTCGCAGACTTCACCCACCCAGAATGTGCCTAGTGGTCGGCATCAGCAGTCACCAGCGTATGAATCCACTAAACATACTGGGGACCAGGATCTGGGATGCCTCCCCAAGGGTTGGGAAATGAGGCGGGCACCAAGTGGACGACCTTTCTATATCAATCACATCACAAAGACTACAACGTGGGTACGTGCGTATTCCTCTTCTATTTATCCAAGAAGGTGAACTACAGGCTTCATAAATGTATGTATTGCAGAGATGTTTTCAATGGTTTCAATAATAATAATCATTTTTAATTGAGAATAGAATAGCCATCTCAGTCATACATGGCGTACCCACAGAAATGCCATATAGAAGTGGGTTCCATCTCTAGGATCTGCACCTTTTCTCAAGAATCAGTGAAGGACTATTCTGAAATCTCTTCACTGTGCAGACTCTGTAGTACATCTTTAAAAGGCAATTACTATCAGATTTACTGATGGTAGACTGTCCTCAGTGACATGCTCGTTACTTTTGAGGGATCCTTAAACTTTGGTATAACGAGAAATATGCTTTTTAAAAATATGTGAATGAGACAGAGGCGCTCTGTCCAACGTCACTGGAGTGCCGCTTGGCTCTGCCGTCTTCTAAAATAAGCACGCCTCCTGCAGTGGCGGATTAAGTGTCCCGTGGTCCCCGGGCAGTTATGACTTAAGTGCTACTCTATATACTGTAGATATATATACTGTATATACTATATACTTCCTACCTGCTCTTATAACTCATCCATATAGGAAAGCCGATCACATTCCCTAACTGCATGAAACCCTCCACCCCGACTACCGTTCAGACCAGAAATCCCAGTCAGTGTAGGAGATGTGGATGCTACCCCTGCCCCTGTGCTCTGCAGCTGATCTACCCCTCATACTGTAAATACTTGTGTATAAAGCCGAGGCTCCTAATATTACCACTAATAAAAACTAGGAAATGTTATTGACTGGAGTATAAGCCCCTAGTTTAAGAAATGCAGCCACTGCTCTAATAACATGTCCAGCAGCAACCGCACCTCATTATTGAAATGTCCTTCAGCAGTTGCCCCCTTTACAGAAATGTCCAGTGTAGAGACACCCTTTACAGAAATGTCCACCGCAGGGCCCCCCTTTACAGAAATGTCCACCGCAGGGCCCCCCTTTACAGAAATGTCCACCGCAGGGCCCCCCTTTACAGAAATGTCCACCGCAGGGCCCCCCTTTACAGAAATGTCCACCGCAGGGCCCCCCTTTACAGAAATGTCCACCGCAGGGCCCCCCTTTACAGAAATGTCCACCGCAGGGCCCCCCTTTACAGAAATGTCCACCGCAGGGCCCCCCTTTACAGAAATGTCCACCGCAGGGCCCCCCTTTACAGAAATGTCCACCGCAGGGCCCTGCTTTAATGAAATGTCTGCGGACAATGTCCCCTTTACTGAAATGTCCGCAGCCGATGGATCTTCATATAAGGCGAGAACACTTTCCTTGCGCAGCCAGCCAGTTACTGGTGTAAGAAAAGTGTTGCATATTTTAGAAGATGGCGGAGCTAAGAGGCACTCCTGTGATGTCAGCCGGAGTGCCTCTGGGTCATTTACATATTTTTGTAATGTATATTTCTCGGTATACCACAGGTTAAAAATAATTAGGAAAAGATGTGCCTGTGCCCCCTAAGGTAACAAGCATGTCACTGTGGAAATCTGATGATAGATGTCCTTTAAAGAGAACCGTCAGGAAAAATAACCCCCCTAATCTAAATATATTTTCATAAACTGACATTAGAAAGCATTGCCTCTATCCCTTCATTGTCCCTCTACATGCCTGTAAACGTAAGCAATGAGGTCCTAAAGCTGTATGCAAATGACCTGTGACATGTCCAATGAGTCACTAGCATATTCAAGCCGTCCAGCTTATTCATGAGTGGGAGGTACAGCCACACCCCCAGTTCTTGACTGACAGCCCGTATAATGGTGTGATGTATAATGGTGTAATGTCTCCTCCATGCTGGCGGCCATGCCCCCTGCAGCCTGTGTGTCTGTATAGGAGAGATACAACAGCTCCAGGATGCAGCCATGTTATAGCAGAACATGTCAGGTACTTGTGTAGCTGATGTCTGTGTATTAGAAGGATGCAGCATGTCAGCAGATACAGCACACACACACTAGCAATGCTTTACTATACATTACACACAGACGTGAGCAGGGAGAGGGGAGGGGTAACAGTGGTGACATCACTGCCTCTAACCATGTGACCGGCCTCATTTACATAATAAAGAAAAGATGATTTTATAATGATTAATGCATGAAGTGATTAAATAAAGGCTGTGATGGGGTCCTTGTGAGGTGCTCTAACAGGTAGAGGTGACAGGACTAGTGGCAGAGACCCTGATGACAGGTGTCCTTTAAAGATCTGGACCAAACCACAACTGTCTTGCACTTATAAAAACAAAAGTTCACAATGTGCAAAGTCATATATTTATGTATATATGTGCATGTGTGTGTTTTATATACATACATACGCCCAACAGCATACATTTTTGTGCTCTAGCTACCAGTAAACTTCTAGATGTCCTAATTAGGCACGGAGCAATTAGCTGTATAACTATACGTCTCCTCATCCCTGAAAAAAGACACCCCCTCCCCCTAAAAGTGACGACCAGAGAGCATGTATCATCTTTCTTCTGGAGGTCACTTACAGTTAAAACTTCCCACTCTCCATTGAGGTAGGAGGTTCTGCTACTCCCTAAATGAATGCCATACCTAAAATATTGCATCTAAAATATTAAGTCTGGTATCACATGGCAAGATTGAGCACATTAGTATGACACCAATGTCTGAGGTCTAGCCGTGTTATTCTTTCCTTGCAATGTTTAGACCGGGTAAATTGCATGGGTTAAAAGTGTTCATAGTGTGTATGATTTATACAGAATTTATTATTTTTTTTTCCCCACAAAAGCATACATCAAGCTGCTCAACTCCTCTTTCTCTATGACATGATGCTTGCAGAGTAGACTGTCACCATATAAATGCAAAGTAACCGTCACACATCTTAGATGTTCATCTTAGCGAACATTTATCAACTTGTCTCTGGTGCCTCAAACTTCTGTGACTTGGGGCTTGAATTCTCCTCCTGTCCATATTGTTTTTCATAGCCTGCTTGTAATCTCATTTGTATAGGATGACCCAAGGCTGCGAATACCTGTACTGCTCCGGCCAAAGCCTCCTATGGATGTGTCAGACTTGGGACCACTTCCAGTAAGTAAGAAATAATTCAGCACTCCATCATGTCAAATACATTTTATGTGATGACAAAACTTTTCATAAAGGACTCCTTTCTTGCTATCAGCTGTGCAGTAAAAATTCATGGGCAGGAACGGGTATTAACGAATATCAAAATGCTCCGGTGTGTTACTGCACTGTTTACACATGCCGCACTTCTCTTACTGCTGCACTTGAGATAAAAAAATTGCAAATAACAATTAATGATGAAATTAATAAAGATGTCCTACTGGCCATAGAGATGGTCTGGTCAGAAGAATTAATTATCCGTCCTCGAGAGCAGAGCACTTCTTATGGTTTGTACCTTAAAGGAAATCTGTTACCAGGACCTCATTTTCACTAAACACAGGCTGCAAAAGCCCATCACACCTGTATTGCACATATGCCTTTCTGCTTTCTTTAAGATTTTTCATTACAGTATACACTCACCGGCCACTTTATTAGGTACACCTGTCCAACTGCTAGTTAACACTTAATTTCTAATCAGCCAATCACATGGCGGCAACTCAGTGCATTTAGGCATGTAGACATGGTCAAGACAATCTCCTGCAGTTCAAACCGAGCATCAGTATGGGGAAGAAAGGTGATTTGAGTGCCTATGAATGTGGCATGGTTGTTGGTGCCAGAAGGGCTCGTCTGAGTATTTCAGAAACTGCTGACCTACTGGGATTTTCACGCACAACCAACTCTAGGGTTTACAGAGAATGGTCCGAAAAAGAAAAAACATCCAGTGAGTGGCAGTTCTGTGGGCGGAAATGCCTTGTTGATGCCAGAGGTCAGAGGAGAATGGGCAGACTGGTTCGCGCTGATAGAAAGGCAACAGTGACTCAAATCGCCACCCGTTACAACCAAGGTAGGCAGAAGAGCATCTCTGAATGCACAATACGTCGAACTTTGAGGCAGATGGGCTACAGCATCAGACCACACCGGGTGCCACTCCTTTCAGCTAAGAACAGGAAACTGAGGCTACAATTTGCACAAACTCATCGAAATTGGACAGTAGAATATTGGAAAAACGTTGCCTGGTCTGATGAGTCTCGATTTCTGCTGCGACATTCGGATGGTAGGGTCAGAATTTGGCGTCAACAACATGAAAGCATGGATCCATCCTGCCTTGTATCAACGGTTCAGGCTGGTGGTGGTGGTGTCATGGTGTGGGGAATATTTTCTTGGCACTCTTTGGGCCCCTCGGTACCAATTGAGCATTGTTGCAACGCCACAGCCTACCTGAGTATTGTTGCTGACCATGTCCATCCCTTTATGACCACAATGTACCCAAAATCTGATGGCTACTTTTAGCAGGATAATGCGCCATGTCATAAAGCTGGAATCATCTCAGACTGGTTTCTTGAACATGACAATGAGTTCACTGTAGTCAAATGGCCTCCACAGTCACCAGATCTCAATCCAATAGAGCATCTTTGGGATGTGGTGGAACGGGAGATTCGCATCATGGATGTGCAGCCGACAAATCTGCGGCAACTGTGTGATGCCATCATGTCAATATGGACCAAAATCTCTGAGGAATGCTTCCAGCACCTTGTTGAATCTATGCCACGAAGAATTGAGGCAGTTCTGAAGGCAAAAGGGGGTCCAACCCGTTACTAGCATGGTGTACCTAATAAAGTGGCCGGTGAGTGTAATTGTGTGTTATAACATACCTTGCACCCTCACAGAATCCTCTGTATAGTCCCAGGAGCTGGGCTTTGGTTTGGATGTCTTTCAAAAAACAACATGTGACTTGCCTGTGCTGCAGACTCCTCAGCTCTCAGCCCTCACCTTTGTGCTCCTGTACAGCTCCTGCCTCTCCCACTGAGGTCCGCTCACCATGCTGTGAGCTCTGTGAGCAGCATAGACAATTCACATGTTGATTTTTGAAAAGCATCCAAACCAAAGCCCAACCCCTGGGACTACACAGAGGATTTTGTCAGGGTGCAAGGTAAGTTATAACACACAATTATATTGTAATGCAAATGCTTAGAAAAAGCAGAAAGGCAATGTAGCTGTAATGAGCTTTTGAAACCTGTATTTAGTTAAATTTAGGTCCCTGGTGACAGGTTCCCTTTAAATGTTGTATACATTATAAAAATAAGTGGACTTGAGAATATTAGGAAATAGGTTTGCACCTATACTAGAATTTTGAGTGTGATACTGATACCTGGAGAAGTATCAGGATACTCTATACTGATATGATATTTCAAGAAAAGAAAAAAGTATTATGTGGATTCAATGTCTAGGGTGCAGTCCCATGAGATGTTTACATTGCATTTAGAAATGTAATGCAAGTGCCTGGGGGGACCGGGCTCAGGCCAATTTCATATTTGTTTCCAATGAAACTAATGTAAACATATACCCACACATACAATATATACACATCATATACCATAGACATATACAGCATATACACATCAAAGATACACACACATATACAGCATATATACATGACATATAGAGCATAATATGTATATAATGGTGAACATCCTCCATTCTTTAGTGTCAGCCCGGATGCTGGGGCCCCCTGACACTGCGGGCCCCATTGCGGTTGCTATGTTTGCTACCACTGTAGTTCACAAATCTCTGACAAGATTGTTGGGAAAGATATACATATAAGCATGTCCTAATAGCTAATAGTAATAAGTGGTTGTGAAAAGTAACCATTCCCTAATAAATGTACCTGCATTTGCCAAATAGTTTCCTTGTAACTAATGTATATGGTTCTCCCATGCAGCCTGGTTGGGAAGAGAGAACACACACTGACGGACGAGTCTTTTATATTGACCACCGTAAGGAAAAGCCTCTTTCTAAATAATAGTATTAAAATTAAACACCCCCTCCCCCCCCCCCAAAAAAAAAATATGAAAGTACATTCTTAATTCTTCCAGATACAAAGAAAACTCAATGGGAAGATCCACGCTTACAGACTGCTGCTATCACAGGACCGGTGAGTTTTTATGTAGAAATAACCCTTTACTGCCCAGCGATTATTTCGTCAGCTGTTGGATCTTATCCATCACTACTAAGCACCTGTAAGCAAATGTGACCTGAGAGCTCATATCACTATTGCTAAACCTTTCTTGTGATGCATCTGTCAGTGCACCATATTTACAAGACAGCAGCTTGTCTAAGGTGTGAAAAGTATGTTAATATGGAGCCAGTGTAATAATATATTTCACCTCGCACCATCTGGGAAATCACCTCCAGCTCTTCTATCCATAGCCACCGGCTGCAGTGAGGGGGTGGGGATTGAGTTTCATTCCTGGCTGTCTGAACTTTTTTCACTGAGTCAGAATGAGCAGTACTTGGGGTTAAGAAGTGTGAGGTGAGTCCTTATTAGTGAGGAGAAACTGACATGTGATGTCCCTATCAGAGGCCACCTCCGTATACGTTCTGCTGTCAGTTCTCAGTATCTTCCAATCTGTCACTACTGCTGAATTGTGCTTTTGTTAAGATGTGTTGCACTTGTGGTTTTACTAAAGTACTGCATGTTCAGCAAAGTTACTCATATTCTGTAGCCATAAGAAATTCACATTTGCAAATAGCTTTAAAGCTGCCAAATAGTTATATTTGAGGTTTTTGGGTATACTTGTGGAGAGAGTACCGAAAAAAGCCAAAAGGCATATTATTTAACATACCATGCAGGGAAAATAGAAAAATACTCAAAGCTGTGATGTGGTGGAAAATGGTACAAAAACACATATACTCTACTAATAAGTGTATACACTTCAGATGTGTAGCAGAAAAGTCGGCAACTGTACTATACATCTAAAAAGTTTGCAGAAACCACCCCATTCACATGTGTGGAACTAATTTTCTGTCAGGTTTTCGGATCGTTGCATTCAGCTTGAGAATTTTTTTCGTGTTGAGGATTAGGATGCATACATTTAGATTTATCTTTTATATTGTGCCTATTTGTTGTTGGTTTGTAGTTTGAGTATTCATTATTTCTAAGGATCTAAATCAATTGCAGTAAAGAAATACAAATCTCATAATGTCCAATCCTGTTTTAGCAAAACTAAAAGAAGTGCTAAATCCTATGGAGAACTAAAGTGTTAAAGAGAGCACAGTAAAAACAAGTAATCTCTCACTATGTGGCAGGAGGAAGGTGTATGATCTCTTCTTTTCATAGTCTGCCCTCTAGTGTACAATAATAACCTACATGTGCTAACTTAAAACATTCCATTCTTTATTTTATTTTGTTTTGTGCCACTTACATTTGTCAAATTCTTGTGCTATTTCCAGGCTGTACCTTATTCTCGGGATTACAAAAGAAAATATGAGTACTTCCGTAAAAAGTTAAAGAAGCAGGTAATTTTAAGCTCTAAGATTCCTAAATTGAACTGACAACCTAAAACTGGAAAACTATAATCCTGGTCTTGACCAGATAACACATATAAGTGCCTGTAGCAATGTCATAAGTACAGATTGCATCCAGAGTTGCTGTGTATTATGAGGCACTAACATCAAGTGAACTTGTGATTCACCACACTCTGCTTTCTCCAATACCAAAGATCATAAGTTCTAATCCTATTTTTGAAATCCGGGGCAGTGTGAAGGCTGACCGGAGAGTGTCCCCGACACAAAGAGCGAAGGGGCAACTCACTTCCTATCAAAGATAAACTCATAAGATGTGAATCTGTTGTTGGGCATTGCCTTTAATCCAGCATAATAAAAACATCTAATCATCTTAATTTTGAACATTTTAATTTCCCTTAAACAGTTTGACACTGATTTTAAACAGTATGGGTATTCTAATTATCAAACATAGTTCAGATACAGGTTTTTTGGTATAGGGTCTGTATCGGTATTATCAAGATCTCTACTTGCTGCTATTGAATATGAGTATTCATTGTTTACGTTCATTAGATACATATCATTCCTTTACTGTATTGTAATTTTAGTCGAATTGCCAGACCATAGGTGAGAAAAGTGTCAGGAAAGAAATACATAGGACTACGTAATGTATGAAAGCTGTCACGTGAACATTTTAACATGTGCATATTGTTTTCGTAGCTTGATATTCCTAATCGGTTTGAAATGAAGTTGCGTCGCACCGCTCTTTTTGAAGACTCTTACAGACGGATAATATCTGTGAAAAGGCCGGAATTCCTAAAAGCTCGTCTCTGGATTGAGTTTGACAATGAGAAAGGCTTAGATTACGGAGGAGTAGCTAGAGAATGGTTCTTCCTTATATCTAAAGAAATGTTCAATCCGTATTATGGTCTCTTTGAGTATTCTGCAACGTAAGTGAAAATTAAGTTGAATGAGAAGATGAAACTATTAGATTTTAATAAACAGCTACTACATCTGATATTATATACTGCTCCTACCACAGATAAACTATTGCCTTGTAGCAGCCTCACATACTTATCCTGGTACACAGTGTCCATTACGGTATTCCACCTGTGTAACTGTTGCATAGAGGATACTAACAAAGGCTCTTGTTTTTCTTCAAAGGGATAACTACACTTTGCAGATCAATCCAAATTCTGGACTGTGCAATGAAGATCATCTATCATATTTTAAGTTTATTGGCCGTGTTGCTGGAATGGCAGTATATCATGGAAAACTTCTGGATGGTGGGTTCCGGTTTTATCTGACTTTTCTATTATGGCAACTTAAAGGGAACCTGTCACAATATTTTCACAAATACTAATGACGGGTTCCTATAGAGCCCTATTCATAAAAGACGCCCTTCTTTTAGCTAAAAGTTGTTTCCCTTACATCCCCCATAAATAAACTCTATCTTAGATTACCTGATATCAGAGGGGGGTGACCTTCTTGGTTGGCCACTCCCATCTACTCCTCCCAACATCTTATGCCTCCTTACTATTCAGTAGTTTATGTCATGTGAGCAGGGTCTTGTCATCTAAGGTCCTATACATTTGCAAAATGTGCCCCATGTATGTATCTCATCACAGCAGCCTCCATGGACTTTTACACCTCTCTTTCTCCATGGAGGCTGCTGTATTTTCATGTGATCAGATACATACATGGGGTACAGTTTGCTAATGTTAGGAAGCTAAAGGACCTTAGATGACATCACCCTGGTCACATGACATGAATGTAACACAAGGAACTATGTAAAAAGATTTACACAATACTTCTTTTAAGTAAATAGAGCTCTTTATATATGTAGTTAAATATTAGCAGGCAATCACTAAGCACAAGGAGGCAGGGCAGTGATTTGAAGAGACACAGAGCTGTCAAAATAATGGGGCGTGGCTCACTGGCAGAGAGAGAAGACTCGGAGACAGGAGTCAGGAAAGCTAATTTGCATATTGGAGAAATGCCTTTAATTCAGGTACAGCTAATTATTGGCAGCTAATTTTAGGTGATATGGGGAGTACTTGCAATCCTTTACCAGCAGACGTTGTTAGTCAGGGTGGTAAAATTCTGGTGAGTCGTCTTTAACTCCTTACCGACATGTAATTATACGTCACATGCCGGGTGCATGGACTCACGGGCTGATCCCTCACCATAGCCGGTAAGTCTTTGCTGCATCTCGCAGCAAAGGCTTACCGGTAAAGCCCACGGTCGCTGCTAGCACTGATTGCGGTTGTTAACCCAATGATCGCTGCTGGCAAAGCTGCCGACGGCTTCAAGAAAATGGCGGTGCATGGGCGCTATCTTGCCGTGGATTGTCGCTCCCCGCAACGTCATCAGGGAGCTGCAATCCATTGACATGACAGCCTCGGGTCTTCTGAAGACCCGAGGCTGTCTCGGTTTAACCCTTTCATTACAATGTGCGCTCAGATGTGGGCTGTCTGCTCATGTTTACATTCACATCAATGGGGGATGTATCTTGTCCTTGGCTTCTTTTTTCACTTTTGTGCACTGGTTATCCTGATCTGCGCCTTATTCAACTTTGTATTTCATTAGATTCCACATTTTGGCACTTGATGCACCATTGATTAGCACCTAAAAGTCCCAAAAATTGTGCAAAACACTAGTCCGCGCCAGGCCTAGGCGAAAAGTCAAAAAAATAAAAAGAGGCCACCATATCACGCCAACCCTACCATACCTCATCACCCTCCTCTCCTGGTTTATTTCAGCTGACACAAATGCTCAGCTGTTAGTAAAAAAGGGAGGGGTGAGGAGCACTGACTAAGAGGCTGGAAAATCCTTTTCTCAATGTGCGGTGTTTGGACACCCCAACACCAACACTATTATGTGGGATGTTCACTTAATCATGGCAATTTTGGCTTTTGCAGGATTTTTCATACGACCATTTTATAAAATGATGCTACAGAAGGCAATAACTCTGAATGACATGGAGTCTGTGGTATGTTACTCTAATTACTGTGATGCTTGTCCCCATTAAGATACCCATTTAGTACAGCAGCTTTCTTGTTACAGTGGACAACATGGCAGAATTTATTGTAAGGACAAATATTTATCAGTATACAGACTATCTATCTAATAAACATTTAGTATAACACGCCCCGTGGCAACCAATCATCTTTAAGTTGTGGGAAAAGTAGATTTGAATGTTGCTGTCCCTTTAAAGGAACACTCCAGCCAAAGCTAATTCACTGAATAATGTGTGGTACAGGGCGAGAAGGGAGGAGCAGGACTCATTGTCATTGTATTACTAGAACCTCCACAACATATAATTCAATAAATCGGCTGTGCCTGGAGGGTCCTTTTACGTTTTTTCACTCTGTGGTCAGTGATGTCTGTGTACTGTGAAAACATGGTAATGTGTCTATGATTTTCGATTCCTTGTACATGAAGATATGGATGGGGCCTCCATTACCATAGGATAGCGATAAATTTACTGTGCACTCCCATTTATTTATATCCATATACTGGTCAATGAAGAATTTATTGCATCGTAGTCCTACAAATAGTAAGCATATGCAGGGCTCTCAACAATAAATGATGAACGTTTATAAAATACCCCTTTAAAAGAATCTGCTGCACTAATAATAATATAATATTTTTCACGTCTCTGTTTGTCTCCTAGGACAGTGAATATTATAATTCTCTCCAGTGGATACTTGAAAATGACCCAGCAGAACTGGACCTACGGTTCACTGTGGATGAAGAACTTTTTGGACAGGTAGAGGCAACTTTTTATAGACTGCCGGACATGTTACTAGCTGAATAAACAACTATTTTTTCCATTTTTTTTTTTTGCAGACACATCAACATGATCTTAAGCCTGGAGGATCAGACATAGTAGTCACCAATAAGAACAAGAAAGAATACATACAGTAAGTTCGCAAATCAATGTATGGAAGTGTTTATGAATCAGTGAATGGACATTTTGGTTTTACGCAGGAGGAACCTGCTACAACTTTGGACATGATGTGTTGTAATAACTAGTTTTTGATAGCCTTGAAGACCAGCCACCCAATACCTAGCGTTTTCTTTAATTTATAAAGCTACACTTAAGTATGCCTAAACTTGGAAACCAAAATGAATTGCAGTATACATACCTTACTGAGTTCATATTATTCCCATGGTACAATGTCCACCTTTGTGCACTGATACCCATTTCATGTCATGTGTTGCACGGCCAAGCTAGGCCTGTCATTATGACTTTTCAGGAGGACACCAAATCTTTACAAATTCAGTACAAAACTTAATTTCATGTGGTTTAAGCCATCCAGTATGCATTTCATGGACTCCCATCTATTAGCCAGAACTAGTCAAAAGAACTTGGGGTTTACTGCAGTAGGCCCCTTTTTTCACAATAACTTATTGCTGTAGGTAGGAGCTTTTCACCTCTTTTATTGTCTGGATTATCTGTAAGCTGTCACTATCTGAATCAAGTAGTTAAGTATTTTAAAAATGTTGTTTTCTCTTTCTTAAGTCTTGTCATACAGTGGAGGTTTGTGAACAGAATTCAAAAACAGATGGCATCTTTTAAAGAGGTTAGTGTATTACATCTTGCCCTTTTCTGCACAGAAAATACCTAGCAAACTCTCCTATAGACCGCACTAAGACGGCATTTGTATTACTGGCTTTGGCCTTCAGGCTACTGTAAAGCATATTATGGAAAGGAAATCTACCCAACTCAAGCATTTTAAACCAGAAGCACTTACCGTTATCAGAGCCTCTCCATGCTCTGAGTTCACAGGATGTTACACTGGGCAGGAGCACTTCCATCTCCCACTGTGTACTGAACTCCCTGCTGCTGTGAGATTATAGCAGGCCGAGGGAGAGAAAGTGACCGGGAAGGTGGGGGAGTGCTCCTGTACAGTATTAGAGCTTGTGAATCTGCAGCATGGAATGGGCTCCGGTAACACACCCAAACCACTTTGGGCTTATTAGCATAATTTTAATAGTAGATTTTAGAAGGAAGGAAGTCATGGATAACAAATATAAGAAAATACCCCCAGATCGAGGCACCATCACGTTGGTAAAGTGTCCTTGGTTTATCATGATGGATTTTGACAGTAAATTTGCTTTAACATTTTAAAGGAACTGCTCAAGCAAGATGGCTGCTCACATAAATAATGGAAAGAAAGTAATCTACAAAAATGATTTAATTTATACAGATATGAAATTAGTAACAGAAAGCATGTAGCCATGATTTAGAGTATATATAGGTGTATATATCTTGTTCCTGTAAACACAAATATACACTTTTGTTTATTTTTTCTCCAAAGGGATTTTTTGAACTGATTCCTCCGGATCTGATTAAAATATTTGATGAAAATG
The DNA here is from genome assembly GCF_040894005.1 of Engystomops pustulosus. NCBI lineage: Eukaryota > Metazoa > Chordata > Amphibia > Anura > Leptodactylidae > Engystomops > Engystomops pustulosus. The sequence goes on from NC_092414.1 coordinate 153,161,488, forward strand.
AGCTGGAGGTATCGTATTAATATCACTAAACCAATTTCTGTTCATTCATGTAATAATTTCGCAGTCAGTGATTCCTTTTAACGTTTTTATTTTTAGCTCCTCATGTGTGGCTTGGGGGACGTGGATGTCAACAACTGGAGAGAACATACAAAGTATAAGAATGGTTATTCTCTTGGACACCCAGTTATTCAGTGGTTTTGGAAGGTGAGAAGGTTTTTGCTGGTCTCCTTCATAATGCCTATTGCTTTATTTCCATAGTATGGCTTAGTCTGCTGAAAATCAGATATTGTATAAGTGACTACAAAGCATCCATTACAAGCTTTATTTGTATTGATAATGCTACATTTTGATGCCACTGTGCTATGTATGGCAATGTGCCTGCTAGGAAGTGAAGAGATCACAGCCTTCAACAGAGCTTATATAGCCTCTTCAATAAATTACCTCACCATAGTGACTAGGACCATTATCCTCCACCATAATACCCTGATGCAATTGCCTGAAGTCACTTACACCTTTAAGTCAACTTAATAATTGTAAACCCATTAGGTGTTGATTTTCTTTGTTCTATAAACAGAGCAAAAATATTGTGATTTCCACACTTTATCCAGTTTATAGAATTTTATGTATACGTTTTGGACAAATTGTGACGTATACTTAATAGGGTTGTCCACTTTCAGCAAATATTTGATATGGTTTGTGTAAGGAAAAGTTATCCAATTTTCCAATATACTTTCTTTATCAATTTGTCATGGTTTTCTAGATCTCTGCTTGCTGTCCTGCTAAAAAAAAAGCTTCTTTGTTTACTTCCATTGGATAAAAGCTTGTGCACCTGCTTCACATCACATGAACAGATTTATATCTACTGTAAGTAAAAATAGAAGCTTTTTTTAGCAGGGCAGCAAGCAGAGATCTAGAAAACCATGAGGAATTGATACAGAAAGTATATTGGAAAATTGGATAATGTTTCCTTACACAAACCATATCATACTGTATATATGCTGGAAGTGGATAACCCCTTTAAGGACTTACAGACGACCCCTAGTTACACACTGACTTTTCTGCCCACTGAGACCTCTGGTGAAGCTCTCTGAATGCTAAAAAAAAGAGGAAAAAAAAGACAGCAAGCCATGCAATTACCATAGTCCATAGTCTAGGACAAAAAAAAGAGAGAAGGCCACAGCATCCACTATGATGAAAAAAGGTTAAACCTTTATTCACACAGGCATAGAAAAAACTGCAACGTTTCGATTCACCATGAATCTTTGTCAAGCTTTGTGTGCACATGCACATATATATACACCCATTTCTTAGTGACATCATTTCCTGTTATACCAAATTTGTTTTTCTTTTTTATCACAAATTCATATATTTACTATTATATCAAAAGTGAAACAAATACAGTGTAATACACACAATGTATATAATAGTAAATATATGAATTTGTGATGAAAAAGAAAAAAGTTTGTATAACAGGAAATGATGTCACTAAGAAATGGGTGTATATATATGTGCATGTGCACACAAAGCTTGACAAAGATTCATGGTGAATCGAAACGTTGCAGTTTTTTCTATGCCTGTGTGAATAAAGGTTTAACCTTTTTTCATCATATTGGATGCTGTGGCCTTCTCTCTTTTTTTTTTTTTTTTTGCTCTCTGAATGCTATTACTACAGTCCCAGGCTGCAATGATGGGCTTTAAGGTCTGTAATGTTTTATTGCTAATCCTTGTTCCCATGACATCAAAAAAATTCTGAAATTCTGTCACTTGGACAAAAAAATTATTTGTGACATAACAGTTTAGACTTGCAACTTAAGAATGAACCTAAACAACATATCTTATATGTAACACAGGGACTGTCTGTATGTGCCAATAGAGGAAACTTCTTCATCATGAATATGTTTTATCAAAATCTCATTACATAGATAAAAGTTGTCTTCTAAACCACAATGTTTCCTTCTGAAACGTCTGGTGTTATACAGATGACTGGAATGGAAACCAAAATATTTGTATTATTCTAATATAATCAGCATAAAAATGTTATGAATTCATGTGGAATAAATACAATAAGTATGACCTGCTGCTTTCTGGAAATTAACATTGATGAAAGATGATACTCTAATGAATAATACAGGCAGCAAGTCACATTAAACATAAGAAGGTGATGGCCTTCATGCTGAGAAGGTAAGGAATTTCCAAATGTAGTTGGAGTGTAAGTAATAATGCTAGAAAAATAACACTTTGTCCAGTCAGAAGCGATGGGGACTTTTATAGAGTAACTTTGAGTTTCAAGAATTTATCTGCCCAATTCATTTTCTAGTTCTTGATATTACTGACAAGCTGCCACATTCTTGCACCTGAGCGTTGTAAGAGCAGTAGGAATTGTAACCTTATTTTATTGCTGCACCCTGCCAAAATTTCAAATCAAACACATTGTAGAATTAAACGAATGGTTAAAGACATTTGAGGGGTTGTCCAAAATTTGAAAAGTAATAGCATGCATTAATGCGTAACTAAACTTTTAACTAAGTTTTCTACATCTAAAGTGCAGATGATAATCGTTGAAGTTTGTAATATACTTTGTTAAAGAAAAATGTTCCTGTGTCCTTCTTTGTCCCCTGCCTTTCTTCCTTAACATTTTAACCTTTTTTTCTGCTGAAGAACTTTTTTCCATTTTGTGTTTCTATTTTTCTCACCTTGAAAAATGCTCAACTTTTTTTTATTGTAGAAAGCTTCATAAGGTTTTGTTTTCAGTTAGTACTTTCTAGTGTTAGTATTTGATATTTTATGCCATGTACTGGGAAGCTGAAAAAAATGTAAAAATGCAGCAAAATTGCCAAATTCTTGTTCAAAGACAAATTCTTGTATTTACGGCTTTCACTGTGCACCCCAAATGACACCTCTACTTTAATTTCTACCGTTTTGGGAACCATACAAACTTTTGACCTTGCATGTTTCTGATTGTGTTTGTTCCTTTTAATTTTCATTTAACCCCCTACGGTACTTGAGCCATAAGGGTCTGATCACTTAAACAATATACCGCAATTCTACCATATTGCAGAATACTATAAATCACTGGATTTACAGATCCTACTATAACAGCCTTGGTTAGGTTTCTAGCTGTCAAAGCAACCAGATGGTGCCCTCCATTGACGTCGGCAGGGTGTGCAACCAGGTCAAAGATGGTGCCATCACTTGCGTTTGATGATGATCGGTGCCAGCACCGATTGTAGGTGTCTGCTGCCCTATTTATGGAGGGGGCACATATATCCTTAACAGACATGTGACATACAGAAACATCACATGTTGTTTAGGTGTTAAGTTTGTGTAAATTAACTTTTTGTCCTGTTCTTCACTGACAGCTGAGACAAGGAACCTGAAAAAGTATCTAATGACACACAGTTACTAAATAGTCATCCAGGTTTGGATATAGTTAACCATTAGCCTCCTTTTCTGTCTGAAGTGGACAGAGTTCAGTTTTCAAATAAACTGCACACTGCATGAGGAAGAGCAGAAAAAAGACATAGGAAGGCTTTTGAATGACGTATATTACAAAGTTTACTTTCATCACCTGGACTATTAATTTCTGAAATAAAAATAATTCGTTTCAAATGTTTAGTTACTCCATAAGTGCTGTAACAAAATATACTATTAAAATATACTATTAAAAATATGATTATTTTTAGGCCGTATTAATGATGGATGCAGAAAAGAGGATTCGCTTACTGCAGTTTGTCACTGGTACTTCAAGAGTACCAATGAATGGATTTGCTGAGCTATATGGTAGGATTATGTCTAATGTACTAATGTATACATTGTGTAAACTCACAATACAATATCAAAACTGACATATTACTTTTCCATTTTCTTGAGTGGGTAAGTAGTAGATGGGTAGTTAAATTGATACATTTTATATGTTCAATACACAAATAGGTTAGAGCGTTGAGGCCTTACAATATACATCTTAAATACATTAAAGGTAGAGTGCAGCACATGTGTGGAAATATTCCATATTATACACATGCAGTACTGCCAACATGGAAGCCAGTACTGTGCACAAAATCCAGAGAAAACTTTACACTGCAGACATTTACTTTAAATCGTTAGTAATTCTATTATCTCATGTAATAATAATGATCATATTCCACGCTAATATATTGCACATCTTGTGATTTCTTTGTATAACTTTCTTAATGTTAACATTATGTATGAAGTTTCAGTAAGACTAATCTGTTTCAGTAAATCCTAATCTGTCTGGTTTCAGGCTCAAATGGACCACAATTGTTTACAGTTGAAAAATGGGGCTCACCAGAGAAACTTCCCAGAGCACACACATGGTAATTTATTATTGTTTTTAACCTGTGTATGAAAAAAATCTGTCTTCGCTTCAAATGTTTTTATCCTTATATGCAAAACCATAGAATTATTTTCCTTTTTCTCACAAACATTGGCGCACAAGGTATGACACTTAGGGGACAGTTTGTTAGCATTCAAGACATGAACAATTCCTGGTGCACACTATGGAATTTTGGACTTTTGGACTTTTTGCCCCTGAAAATAAAACAACGTGAACTCGGCAAATGTTGGACAAGGCCGATTGTGGTGAGGATACCTTGGCCTGCCAAGTTTGCTATAGGCTGCACCAAACTACTGGAGCAGGTTATAGGTTTACAAGAATTAATAAGAAGAGGTCAGAATCTCTTAGTAATTACGGCATATCACACACTCCAGATAAACCCATATTTGTCACTGGAAGGTTGTTCTACAAGAGATTGGTTTATGGGGGTACAACATCCGGCTGATAAAAAAAACAAAATGTACAGGGCCTGTAAAGAATGGGACATAGGGGCAGGCATAAATGAGAACAGAGATTAAACCTTTTGTGCATTTTTTTAACCCCTTAAGGACCAAACCATTTTCATTTTTTGCATTTCCATTTATTACTCCCAGTCTTTAAAAATGTACCAAATTTTTTTTTTATTTGTATGTGTACAGAGCTGTATGAGGGCTTGTTTTCTGTGTAACAAATTATACTTCCTAGTGATGGTTTTTCGTATGCCATGCTGTTTACTAGGAAGCTGAAAAAAAATTCCAAATGCGCTTTTGATTACTATTGGCGCTATTTTCTGTTACTGGGAATTTTCACCACCGGGAATAACTTTTTATATTTTCATAGATCAGAATTGGGATATGTCACTACCTAACATGTTTAGGATTTTGTTTATTTTTATATGCATTCTAGGAAAAGGGGTGAATTTTTACTGTTTTTTAAAAATTCTTTTAAATATTTTAACTTAAGTTTTTCCCTTCTTTTTTTTTTTTGAACACTATTGGGTCTTACTGCTCATGCAGTATACTGCAATACAACTGCATTGCAGTATATTATAAATATAGCTCTCGTATCACAGCCTGTCACGAGCAGTCTGTGATAGAGTCTTTTGTGGCAGCCAGCACTCTGGTTGTACACCTGGCCAATCACAGCCATTGCCTAGTTGCTAGAGATGTAAAGCTGCTTGATGGGCCATACTGCAGTCCATCAAGCAACATGTTTGGGTTAGGTGGACCTGCCGAACGGGGGACGCCACACCTAAAGTTTGGGACTCTCTAGTTAGGGGGTTGGGGGTTTCCATGGGCTGCTCCCATGTAAAGCTGCTGTTTGTGTTAAATAATTGGCTTTCTCTTTGTACATGTACAATAGGCAGTACTTAAGAGGTTAATGTGCATATATGACATAAAGTGCTAGGGAATTTGATTTATTTATATAAATAAAGATTATTATTATGACATCATTGCTTTATAAAATCATTTTGTGTTATTTCAATTAATTTTAATTTTTTTTTTGTTTAGTTTTAACCGCCTGGACTTGCCACCTTATGAGACATTTGAGGACCTTTGGGACAAGCTGCATATAGCAATAGAAAATGCACAAGGTTTTGATGGGGTGGATTGAAGTGCCGACATGCGCTACATTTACAACCTAAACTAGTCTTTTCCCCAAGGAACTTGTAAAGTGTTACTAGTAATGTTGTTCTTCTGTTTCTAGAAGATGACCAGAAAGATATTCCTCTGCATCTATACAGAGCAAGTGTGTATGTGTGTACACCAAAGTCCCTCCAGTGTTTCACCTTACATGACATTTCTTAGGACTAGTGGTTACCTCTCAATCCATGACTTCAATCTAAACTACTGAATTATAAGCTGTGAATTAGGCGCAATGACAAAATGTTACAATTATGAGACAGTGTGAGATAATACATTCTAGACCTGGACTGTGCAAGCAAGTCACATACCAAAAGTGTCATTCTCTCAGCCACTCAGTATTTTACCTCATTTTGATGACTAAAATGTTTAATTGACATGACTCTCCATAGAGATAAAGCAGTAATGCCCCATCCATGTGGTGGCAGTGACATAGAACTCGCCTCTAAAATCATAGAAAGGGTTTAGGGGGTTGGAAATTGTATCATCTGTAGGGTATGTTATGCTGTGAAAACCTTCATCCTTAGGTGTACCGCATAGATGCCATTTCTCAGGGTTCTTGGAGCTCTTCTCACGTGTCTTTTTTTTTTTTTTACTAAATACTTGTATTTTAGTAAAAGCATATAATTGTTCTGGATTATTTTTTGATAAAGATAAAACTAGCTTTTCCTCTTTTGCTTATCCTACACATGTCTGAATTGACAACTGGGTGTTACTTCTTTAGGGTGTGTCTCTGCACAGTCTAAGGCTTCATCCATATTTTAGTTTAAGCCCTCCATTATAAGGGTATGTTGTGCGGATTCCCAATGTATCCTTACACTGGTGGGCTGTCACACTGTATGCTCATATCTCCTTACAGTACCCTGTTGAGGGTGTCTCCTGAGTGATGACAAGAGGCCGGGGGTGTATACAGCACTGTTCCATCTGTCCCCTATAGGCTATTGTGGCCTATAGTAATAGTATATATCACTCTGCAGCAGGAAGCAGGATGGGAAGACGCACCTTACTGCATCTTTCCATCCTTTGTGATGCCCTCACCTGCCAGTATCTGTTGATGGAGATGTTCAGCACACACTCCAGGAGCTTTCTGGACATTTATGCTGAACTTATCCATAAAAAAAAAGATATGAATGTAGCCTAACTCGTGTCCTTACAAATCACAACTGAAAGGACAATCTGTGTGACAAGAAGATTGGTTATACTGAAATACTAAAATTGTTAAGGGGAAGGCCCATCACCAGCGCTTGATGTTAACCCTGCCCCACAGGTTTCATCATAAACGCTGAGAGGCTTCGGCAGATTAGATTATCAGGTGGACAACCGGACAGTTCTGCACCAGGTCCCACCTGCGCTGGCCTACTTCACAACCCAATATGGACATATTGTGCAAAGTAGGGGGCTACAATACCTGCCGTAAGTTCTACGAAAAAATGATCTAGAATTGTTATATTTAGTGGAATACAGTTCTGTAGTAGCCTAGAGGTATGGAGAGCTGACCGGTAGACCTAATGACTTCACAGGAGAGGGGCTACCGTATACAAACATGGAAAAGCTCCAGTGAGTAAAAATAGGTTAATCTGCAGATGGAATATTTATTTCCGCACCTGACTGTATGAGTATAGTGATGCTAGTGGCTCACAGGGCTTCTGTGTAATTCCTAAAGGTGTCTCCTCCAAAGTATTAAGAGCTTAGTTCCTCTGCATACAACTTGTACTAATCTCTACCTTTGCTTATATTTAGACTTGCTGCTGCTTCTGGTTGTGTAATGGTCTTAATCCCAATGTACTTCACACCTGACAAGGCTTTAAAGTTACTCTCCCCAGCATCCAGTCACATTCTTGTTTTCTTTTGTACATTGGTGTCCTTTAGATCGCTGTCCTGTGTTTTTGTTGTATATTGTGTTTTTACTTTTTGGTCATAATTTTGGAATTCTTTTTTTCAGTTGTGGGGGGAGGGGGGGAGAAATGTATTACTATGCCGAACACTTCCATTAGCCCAGAGTGTGTACACATTATTTTTTGCAATGTTGCACAGTTTCACTCAGAACCAACATGTTTACAGAGTTTTATACGTTTACATTTAATCTCGTTTATAGTTTTTATATATCTATTAACTCCTTCACGTTTAGCCTAGTTACCAAATAATGTATTACAATACAAAGTAACCAAAGTCACAATGTAATGTGAGAAGTCATGTCATTTGCTCTTTTCTTTGTAACGCCATGTGGCTTTGTTTTTTTTTTCTATTCTTAAATTATTATTTACTGCTGTGAAAATGAAGAGGTTTGATTTACTTTGATAATTTCAACAGAATTTCCATTTCCAGAAGGATCGTTCAGCTTCCTTTTAATTGTTGTATCCATCCTATACATCTATCAGGGGCAGCCGTTTTGGGGTTAGACCCCATGAATTGGTAAGCGCTATTGTCTGGGGGTGAGCATGCAGCCACCCAAGTCATAGTGACCGCAGTACTGAAGGGATAACTATTGGTCCAGCTTACAATATGGCTTCCCGGTATATCATAGCACCGTTTTCTATGCCTTCGACACTTTACTTCTTACCTTACAGACCCTTTCACAAACTTTGCATTTGATTGTTGTATATGATCTCCAGATGTATACATGCAAGTTTGGAGAGGGGCTGATATGTTTCTATGCAGGAAATGAAATATGCAATTGTAAATGAGAGCAAGCAGTGAATGTGATTGTAACTCATCCCATGCTTCGTGTCTAATGCAGTGATCAGAATGTGCAGGTATGACGCCATCCGTCTAGGACAACTGGATCGAGATAAGACTCAATCTTTTTTCTCCATAAATTTAATTTGCAGGATTAAAGTGATGCCCGAGCCAGGGTTGTGTAAATGGCATGGAATGGGTGAAAATAAATAAAAGGGGAGATACCTGATCCCCATACACTCCCTGGGTCCTCACTTGCCTCTGTTTCCTTGTCCCTCTTAAAAAGAGGAATTGCTACACACTGTGATTAGCCGAATAATCTTTTTTTTTCCCCAGTGGTTGAGGGGGGACCAGGATGTAGTGACAAGCATGGGATGGTGACCCAGGATTCTTCAATATGGCAGCAGCAGAAATCAATGAGGAGAGTATTGCATCTATTTTAACCCATTCTCTGCTATTTACAGAAAACTACTTCCCGCTTAGTAAAAACACAATAAAATACATCTTTGATTTAAAGCCTTTTCATTGTGTTATAAACTAGTCAGTACCACTCCCTGTTGTCATCCATGGGATAAGTTTCCTTTGTTTTATTCAGCCTGTATTATGGTGTGTGGCTTAGTAGAAGTCCCCCTCATAAATGATCATGTGTCCCACTATAGACCCTTATTTCCCCATCTCCATTCATATGGGATCCTCATTCTCCTCAACAATGTTGATCCCCACCAATTTGACTGTTAACCCCTGAACTGTGGGTGTATAGTGGGACATGAAAGTGTCTATAGTGGGATACACTCTTGTTGGCCTTTTTTGCTGCAAGATTTTTACTTTTAAAAAGGACTATTTTAATATCCTTGGTTAAAAATGTCCTTCCCTTTAGAGAAAGCAGAAAGTGACATCTGTATCCTGTTTCTAGATATGTAGATACCTGAGCTAAAGTGGGGAAATGATATGTGGTCATCTACTTGCAGCCCACTTCTTTACCAGTGATAGAAACTCCACTGCTTCCTACCAATGACTCTATATACTGTATTGCTGCTTTAACCTCCACCACTGTTCTAGGGGCCTGCAGTAAATTCACAGCAGTACAATGCAGACCACACACACTAGAGAAGGGGTCAAGCACCTTACATTTGCTACATTGTATAAATGAAAGAAAATCAATTTTATCTTGATGGGGGCGTTTTGTATTCTCCCATTCATTGTGTTATTGATGTTTGTGGCTGCAACTCTATTCCTTGAAAGTATTACATGTAAATAGGTGATAATTTATATGAAATTGAAATAATTGTACAATGACCGATATTTTGTATAAATGCATTACAATAGTTAAGCAAATGTATTATTTTAATTGTTGGAATATTTGTTTAATAAATTTTAGTTTGAGACGCTTACACACAGTCATTACTCTGAGAAAGAAAATAAATAGATTTGTTCTAAGAATGTTTCCATTGGTTTATTGAAATATGGGGGACTTGCAGAAATATGAAAAAAGGACTTGTTACAATGAGTAAGAAGTTCATGGGGAATCATGAGTCTAACGTGTTTCTACTTTTATTCCAGTAAATAGTATTTTCTATTAGGCAAGACCTCAAAACTATGGGAATTACTATTAAAGGAGTTTTCTTTACCAACTGCTGAGAAACATGAAATAGGGATGTGTGGTAGCCATTATTTTCAGCGGGGAGCACACATCCCCATTTACTTCTATTCCACAGCCTGGTGCATAAGCCGATTTCTCAGGCTGCAGCAGGTCATGTTCACGGCCGGGTTTGGCAGTCGTTTTCTACTGCCATTGTTGCACGATCAGCAAACACCTGGATCAGTTGTTTGTGGCCCGAGGAACTGCACAGGTTGTCGGGAAAGGTTTACTCGGCCAACCAAAAACAAGCCTCAAGCATTGCACTGAGAACAGAGCTATCAGCTGCGGAGAACAGCTGATCTGACATTGGGACCCTCACCTTTCTGATAATGAGCACCCTTTCTCTGGAGACATTCCCAAAAATTGACAGTCCTTTGACAAGGACAGTGGTATTTAAACTTTTTCCATTAGATCAAGTCAAGAAAAAAAAAAATCTATAAATCCAGAAAAATGTTTTTACACATATACTGTATATACATGCACCCAGTAAAGTCTCAGCGCATCCTTTTATTTCAGAAATATGAAAAATAGTAGCAGAACAATATATATCACTATGTTGCTTTGAGCCGTCTTCAGCATTGTTAGTGCTTGGTCTATGAATCATGTACTGCCCGGATTTCATGTACCTGTCGTTTGTTTTTAGCCTGATAATCCCAGAGAGTAATGGGTGAGGGGGCCTATGTTGTACACAGAGTCCACTATATGGACAACATGTTGACTCAAAGGCAAGTTTTTTCCAATGGCAAGAGTGGTGTAGCATATAAAAAGAACTGTATTGTCTCAGAAATCGATTGCCATAATCAGATTTACAGTATCCCTAATTCTGAAAATTAGCAACATGTCTAGTTTCTTGTACTACTATTTCAGACACCGCACACTGTTGCAGGTGGTGCTTATGTAGGATTCTCACTCCAGTTATGTCAATCAAAGAGCATGGCACACACCAATGGATGCAATTTCTTTTATTTACATAAATGCAGAATTATAAGAATTGTACTATATAATTAATTGGTATTACATAGGAAGCCGATCATGATTACATGATGTTTTGATCATCCGACCTTTGTCAAGTTACAACTGTAATATGGGACATGAAGCAAAGGGATTGGTGAGGCTCATTACTTATTACTTATAAACTATAGGGAAGGCTTATAACTTTTCTGCATTTATGTAAATAAAAGAAAATACATCCATTAGTGTGTACCATGCTCTTTAAAGGACCAGCGTTACTGTCCCGATGACAGCCCTTGTTTATGATGATCAAAAATCCAGGGGTTGACAGAAGAGGGTAAATTTGGCCATTTTTACTGAGCCTGAGTGCTACTGTGAATGTGGCCACTAGGCTGCACTATTAGGCCATCGAGTAAAACTGAAGTAAACCAGTGTGATATGTATTTACTAAGAAATCTGTTATGATAAATAAATTCACAATTTGTAATATTTTAATGCATATATTAACAGTATCTATATAATACATTACATTTTAAAACGTAATCTCACAAAATTGTTATCATTTTAGGGTGCGCCGACATTTAGAACAGGAGGGACAAAACAGGTTTAGTATGGGAGGAATCTCCATTTATTAAGGAAGAATTCAGTGCATTATGCGGGCAATATATACCGTATATACTCGAGTATAAGCCGACCCAAGTATAAGCCGAGGCCCCTAATTTTACCACAAAAACCTGGTAAAACCTATATATTTTTTACTCGAGTATAAGCCGAGTTTGGGTTTTCAGCACATTTTTTTGTGCTGAAAAACTAGGCTTATACTCGAGTATATAAGGTAATTTGTTGTGGGGGATTGCTAGATGGACATGTATATGGTTGGCCATGAATGAATGAATGGTGGCAGTGCATGTTAGACGTTGCTTTTTTTTTTTTTTTTTTTTTTTTAAGGAAAAAGACTTCGCTGTCCATTTTCTTCTGTAGTGAGCAGTGGGTCTGAAAGTTTTCTCAAGACTGTACACAGCAGATAGATTAGTAAAGGAGGAATATTAACTCTCTTCATACATGGAGATATCTCTATCCAGTCTGTAAAGAGTTGTCATTAGAAACTTTATTAGCTTCTTATCTATCAGCTTTCTACACAACGCTAAAAGCAGAAATGGTGGATAGAAACCTGACGCAACAGTTTTTTAAAAATATTAAACTTCATCGTGTACTTTATCATCTGCACTATTAATCTATGCACTTTGGTTGAAGGTTAAAAGTTTATTTAGTTAACATCTGCATTATAAACAAAAGAAGTTATAGAATGCCGGTTATGTAATGCATGCAGATGTAGTGTAAGGCTTAAAATGCTAATAAAAAAAAAGACAAGTTCCAAGTCAAAATCAGTAGCAGATACAAATAAGGCAGTTGTATATGAACCTTATAAATTGTCCACCATTTAGTTTGGCTACAATAAACATTAAAATACAGTAAAAATTAGCTGTAAATTGCCATAAAAAGCATGTTGGAGGTCTAATTCTCAGAAATACGCTTATCTAAGCGAAGTGTAAATAAGGCTTCATAGCCAGGACACAAGTCAAGTGGAGGCGCATGCACATTTATATACATTATAATTGGTGTGATATTTAGTATTTGTTCTTGTGTGCAGCCCCTGGATTAACTAAATGAGGATTACTGAACTGGAGACAGAGGACAGGGAAAGGATGACCCAATTAGACTGTTTTCTCTTTCAGAGAGATGTTCATCCAGTGCTTTCCTTGGGGTCTGGCTGTGCCATGTGATTTATGACACCGGTTGGGGGTTGGAATTTCCCTCTTTGTTATCTGCCTAATTTAGGACACAACAAACACATAACGCTTGGTGCAAGGAGAATTCCAGGAGGATGCAGATAACAAAGCAAATCACCATTCCCCATCCAATACCAGGAATTGTATATGTTCTTATTCTAAATATAAATCTAGTAAGAAGGTGCCATAAGGTTATATAATGAACACGTTTAATAGAGGTGTTTTTTATTCATGACCTCATAAATAAAATAAATAGAAATTCATATGGTGCCATCATATTCTACAGCGCATTACAGATCATGGGGTACATATACAAACACTATAGACATTGCAGCGCAATAACATGGTCATATGAAATAATGGAGCCTGCTCACAAGAGTTTGCAGTCTATGAATCCCCGATAATAAAATTCCAGATGTACCAGACACTAGGGAATAGTAAAGGATAGTACAATATACATTTAATAAATATTAATAGCAAATATTTTCAGATCATACACACACATGCACTCAGATTTATATATTAGATTACACCACCACACAGCTTGCAGATTGTAAACTGTTGTGTGAATAAGCAATAAACAACCAATAGCAAAAAACAAGGGTTCAACTGGTGCAAGGTCAGCAATTGCAACCCCCCTTATGCCTCCTGTGTACGTTACATTATACAATGTACATTAGCTATGTCCCGGGCCAGGAACTGGCTGTAGTGCCATTCTACACCAATCAGGAGTAGAATCATCCAGCCCCAAGGCATTGGGACAGAGCCCCTTCGTATATCCAGCGTGAACAGTCAGTGGTCCAGTGGGTTGCTTTTAGAGTAAATATACCGTACATGCTTTGCTTACATCTGTTGCTATAACACCCACAACCATCACCGAAGCGTCCATAGTTGTCATAGAACGCTCTGCATTAGACCCTTTCAGATGCAAGGAGGTCTAATGCAGGTCCACTATATTGCCAAATCTGCAATACAGCCATATTTCAGTATATTGTTTCAGTGATCAGACCCCCTTGCAAGTTACAAGTCCTCCCCATATCACCTAAAATTAGTAGCCAGTGGGGCACTGTGCCTAAATTACAGATGTTTTTCTGATATGCAAATTAGCTTTTGTGACTCATGTCTGGTGTTTGTGACGCTTCTCTCTCCCAGGCTGGCAGTGAACCACACCCCATTATTTTGACTGACAATTCTGTGTCTCTTCAAATCCCTGCTCTGCCTCCTTGTACTTAAGGACTAATATTCAACTCAATATAAAGCTCAATGTACAGATGGGAAATATTGTGTCAATATTTTTACACAGTGCCTTGTGTTACATTCATGACATGTGACCAGTGACATCATCATCAGTCCTTTAGCCTTCTAATAATAGCAAACTGTACACCATGTACATGAAATCACAGCAGCCTCCATGGAGGAATGAGAGGATTAGAAGTCCATGGAGGCTGCTGTGACTTAATTGGTCAGATACATGCATGGGGTTCAGTTTACTATTGTTAAGAGGCTAAAGCACCTGAGATGTCACTCTGGTCACATGACATGAACTGTGACCAGTAAGGAAGCGTAAGGCATGGGGAGGATTAGATGGGAGGGGCCAGAAGAGGAGGACACGCCTCTCTGATAACAGGTAATATAAGATAAAAGGTGATTTATATGAAAATAAGCAAAACTATCTTTAACCGGTTCTTGACCGCCCGCCGTGTATTCACGGTAAGTCTCTGCTGCATATTGCACCGGTGTTTTCTTGCTGATCGCCGCCGGCAGCTTTGGCGCATGGATGCTCCCCGTGACGTCATCAGGGAGCGGCGATCCGTCGCCATGGTAGCCTCGGGTCTCACGAAGGCCCAAAGCTACTTCGGGTTAACCCAAAATCCCCATATACTGCCATGCTATAGTATGGCAGTATATGGTGGGATCGATCAGACAACCTAGGATTAAAGTACCCTAGGGAGTCTGAAAAATAGTAAAAATAAAAATTAAAAAAAAGTTAAAAAATTATAATAAAAAAACCTAAAAATTCTAATCACCCCCCTTTCCCTAGAACTGATATAAATATTAATAAACAGTAAAAATCTTAAACACATTAGGTATAGCCACGTCCGAAAATGCTCGATCTATCAAAATATAATAAAGTTTTTTCACTGCGTTTAACCCCGTAACGCAGTGGCGGCGAACCTATGACACGGGTGCCAGAGGTGGCACTCGGAGCCCTTTCTGTGGGCACCCAGGCTATCACCAGGGAGGACTCTAGGTATCTTCCTACAGTCCCAAACAGCCCAGTACTTGCTGTGCACAGAGCTATTTTAAAGTGACTGCGCTATCTGGGACTACTGGAGGGGTGGGAAGGTGTGGACAGATCTGGATTATCATTGTAGCTCCTGCTCCGGTCCTGACAATTCTTCCTGATCATCCAAATTTCTTCTATTTTCTGCTTTATTGGTGTCCTCAGGGTGCTGATATCAATGTAAGCTGTGACAGAGAAGGAAGTATAAATCACAAATTAAATTTCTACGTTGGCACATTGTGATAAATAAGTCGGACTTGGTTGTAGTTTGGGCACTCTATCTCTAAGAGGTTCGCCATCACTGCTGTAACGGAAAATCGCGTCTAAAGTCAAAAGTGGCACTTTTTTGCCATTTAAAAAATGTTTAAAATTCTTTAAAAAGTGATCAAAAGGTCGTACAGTCCTAAAAATAATATCATTGAAAACATCATCAAAAGTCACAAAAGATGACACCACCCACAGCTCCGTACAACGAAGTATGAAAAAGTTATTAGCGCAAGAAGACGGCAAAATAAAAAAAAAATTTTGTTCATGAGGTTTTAATTTTTGTAAATGTATTAAAACATTATAAAAACTATACAAATTTGGTATCCCTGTAATCGTATTGACCCAAAGAATAAAGTAGACATGTCATTTGTGGCGTGAAGTGAAAGCCGTAAAATCTAAGCCCACAGGAATACGGCGCAAATGCGTTTTTTCACCATTTTCACTGCATTTGGAATTTTTTTCCCGCTTCCCAGTACATGGCAGGGAATATTCAATGTGATCACTATGAAGTGCAATTTGTTACGCAAAAAAACAAGCCGTCACATATCTTTTTACGTGTAAAAATAAAAAAGTTATAGATTTTTGAAGGTGAATGGAAATGAAAAAACAGGAAAGGGCCTTGTCCTTAACCAGTTAACTAAAAGGGTGTCAGTCAGTTAATAGAGTTCTATAGGAACCTGTCACTGGCTGTATATGTGCAAGTATAGTGACAGGTTCCTTTTAAGTCGACCCGAGTATAATCCGAGGCCCCTAATTTTACCACAAAATAATGGGAAAACATATTGACTTGAATACAAGCCTTGGGTGGGAAATGCATTGGTCACAGCCTCCCATCAGTAATGAAATACCCCATGCACCTTCCCCTAGTAATGAAATGCCCCATGCAACCTCCCATCAGTAATGAAATACCCCGTGCACCCTCCCCTAGTAATGAAATGCCCCATGCAGCCTCCCCCAGTAATGAAATGCCCCATGCAACCTCCCCTAGTAATGAAATGCCCCATGCAGCCTCCCCTAGTAATGAAATGCCCCATGCAGCCTCCCCCAGTAATGAAATGCCCCATGCAGCCTCCCCCAGTAATGAAATGCCCCATGCTCCCTCCCCTAGTAGTGAAATGCCCCATGCATCCTCCCCAGCAATTAAATGCTCTGCAGCAGCTTCCCCTCGTTGTATAAAAAATAAGCTTACTAACTTGCCTACCTGCATTCCCCACACCTGCACTTCCCTCTCCTCTTCATTTAAAAAGCGAGCAAAAACATGCTTATGCGCTTTGATCACGGTCGCTGATAACATCACAGTGTGTGTGTGGGCATAGAAGCCTCCCTGCTCACTCTGTAACATGAAGACGAGAGGAAAGAGGAGTGGTGGGGATCAGCGGAAGGTACTGTATTTTTCCGGACTATAAGAAGCACCTTACTATAAGACACACCCCAGATTTGGACACCATAAAAAAGGAAAAATACATTTGACACCAATTAACCCTTCAGTGACCACCTATACAGGTTTTTACGTTGGTTACTAAAGGGCCTTAGGCTAGGCTGACGTTCCAAAAGCCCTAAAAAACACAAATAAAACAATATATAATCTTTAAAAAGTTTTTAAAAATCCCCAAGTCCCCAATATGGTAGCAATGAAAACTTCAACTCATCCCAGAAAAAAATTACACCTTAGCCAGATTCATACACCTAAGTGTAAAAAGTGAAAGTGAAAACATTAAGAATTTTGTGTAAAAGGTGTTAATTTTTTTTTAATCTATATGCCCACTGTCCCCCATCTTATATGCACTCGGAATGGAGCATTTTCCTGCTTCCATCTGGCGGGAGCAGGCTGTCTGCAGGGTCCACATAGGCCTTCATCAATATAAATGTTTAATATTTGCAGACAATGTGCTCTTGTACACCTCAGATCCTCTCACATCCTTGCCAACACTCATGCGGATCATGGAAACGAAAGCCATGTCATCTTAATGTCTCAAAGAGTGTGGCAATGGGGATCGGTCTGGACCCAGATCTGACGACTGTTCTCCGTTTCCGATTTCCCTTTACCTTGGAGGTAATTGGGCATTCACACTCCGGCAAAGATACTTTCACAGGAAACTAGGTGCCCTTCCTGCTTGGGATAAAAAAGGATTTGACCTTGTGGAACAGACTGCAGGTATCTTGGCTAGGATGTATCAACAGTGTCAAAATGAATATGTTGCCTTGTCTTCTGTATCTATTTCAGGCCATCCCTGTCAGTGTACCTGCATCTTTCTTTCGAGAAGAGTCTCCCCTAATAGGCAAATTTGTTTGGGCACCCTCTTCCTTTAGGTTTGCTAGGCAAGTACTGGTAAATCAGCAGGGGGCCTGGCCCTGCCTGACTGCAGGGCATATTACATAGTAACTGCCGCAGCATGAGTCCTACACTGCCTGCACTTCAAAAAATCAAAGCTATGGGTGCGCCTTGAGAGTGATCTATTCTCAGCCCCCCTAGTGACTCTCCCATTGATTCCTCCATCTGCTAAACTTTTGTCAGATCTACCCTTTGTCATATCCAACACTAAGTCTGGATGGGTGGCCCACCTATCCTCCTTTAGTTCCGATTGTGGGTAACCCTATTTTTCGCTCGGCTAAAGCAGAAGTATTCTTGGGGAGATTTTGATAAGGAAAATTGCACTGGCACTATCAGAGCGAAAAAAAAGTGGAACTTGTACTTACTGTAAAGCTTGGGGGTGCTCTGCTCGGGAAATAGTCCATGTAGCACAATAGAAGAAGTATGAGGAGGCACTCACCAATCTAAAGTATGGATTCTTTATTTTCATATGCTGCACAAACAGGACATAGCCTGACGACGGGCCGTTTCGCGCTCTCAGGCACTTCCTCAAACCACTGATGTCAATATGCTTAGACGCGCACAACATATGCGATAGTCAAGGCAAACGTTGTCAAAGGAACAAACAGCACAATGAACAGTCACCCATTATAACAACATAAGTGCATGTTTAAAAACAAGTTAGTTACATAATTAAATAAAAACCAATATGAGTAACCATAGTGTGAGTAGAAACTCAGTCTGAAAAGACACATTCCATCAATATAAATAGCGAAAATAACGGATGTAAAAATAACAGATGTACATAAAAATACATTCATCTCATTTGGGTCATTGAGTCATCAAATTTAATGATATATTGACTTTCTCACCTAAGAAGAGCTCGCAAGCGATCACCACCCAGAGGATTGGGTTCGAGTCTTTCAATACTGGAAAATTTTAGGACATCTGGATTACTATTATGAGCACATTGGATGTGTTCTATGAGTCTAGGGCACCCAATACCTGAGGTAATTGATCTTCTGTGTTCTCTGAAGTGTACAGCTAAGGTACATATGGTTTTACTGATATTGAATCGTATACAGGGAGAGAAGACAATATAGACTACAAAGGCGGATTTGCATGAAATAAATGATGTGACCTCCTCTGAAAGCCTGCTGAAATTAATTGTTTTCAATTGACCATCATATTTGAATTGATTACAGAAGCCACACTTGAAATTTCCTTTTGGAACCCTTTTTCTAACCAGGTTCGTGGGGACAAAAATTTGCTACTAACTAGGGAGTAGTGGTAGGACCAGAGCTGGGAGCGTGGACTCGGTAAGACATTCCCGATAGCAGCTTGGGGCAGAGCCTTTGAGCTATGTCATAAATTCTCGATGTCTTGCAAAGCACAAGAGACCAATTATAAAATCCTATCCCGATGGTATAGCACGTTTTTTGTGCTTAAAAATAAGGCTTTACACAAGTATCACTGTGTATATAAAGAAAAGGTAAGTAAATAAATATCAGCTAAAATTGCGGTGGCTAGAGCCTGGAAGACGAATATTATCTCTTTTTCCTATGTCACGACTAATCATGATTAATCATCAATTAAGCAGTATACTAGCAGACACTCAGGATAGATCCGATAAAGTTTGGAATCCCTGGAACCCAAGAATGTCAGCCTACACCCCGGACCCATGACCACTGCTAGCCTGAGATCTGCTTAAAGGAAATCTAGTATTTGATTTGATGCATTATGAACCAAATATACCTTCAGAATGCTGTAGCTACACTGATGCAGAAACATATCTTGTTTAATCCCTGTGCTGAGTGGTTTCACTGAAAAAACATACAAGATGACTCATGACTCTTTTGTGTCATTTGTTGTTGTGAACCAACATTGAACAGTGTGTTACTCTTGTTTGAAAGTGTTTGAATAAACGTTTGTGGAAACAAAATATGAAAATTATTGTATTGTTATTGTTATTATTATGGTATACACTGTAATGGAAAAATAATGTAGAAAAATTCAAATAACATTTTCCCATTTCACCACAACAAAAATCAAAGGCTCATTGAGTCCACAAAATTATATCATTGAAAATGTCAGCTGGCCCTGCACAATATCACACCTAGAGGCTCCATACACCAAAGGATGGAAAGTTATGGGTGTCAGTATATGGTGATAGAGCTCAATAAAGCCTCCGTGATTGTATGGACCCAAAGGATAAAATAGTCATTTGGACAACACAGTGAAAGCCGCATAAAACAAAGCCCATAAAAAAATGACACCACATGTTATTTTGTCAATTGCGCTACATTTGGATTTTTTCTGCTTTCCAGTACAATGCATGGAATATTACATTCTAATGACATCAAACCCATCCAATTCTGATATAAAATTCTACAGGATACAACAGCTGCCTGCATCAGACAAAATACAAAACACTCGAACAATCATGTGCTGTCAATAAGAATAAAACTTTTAATACATGCGGACCCCTACTTAAGAACAACCAACTTACAGACGACCCCTAGTTATGGACCTCTAGATGTTGGTTATTTATTGTACTTTAGTCCCAGGCTACAATAAACAGCTATAACCATTATTAAACGTGTCTCTAGTTAAGATTTATCCTGATTCCTATGACAACCCAACATTTTTAACATCCAATTGTCACAGAGACCACAAAAAATTGGGTTGGGGTTACAATTATAAAATATACAGTTCCAACAAAAAATTCAAGTTAAAGAGGACCAGTCACCCAAATTTTTGGCACTAGGAGCTGCTTACTAAAGTAAGAAGCTCCTAGGGCTTGAACAAACGCCGCAGTGTTAAAATGATAGCATTAACGGAAACCTCCGGTAACGCTGTCTAACACTGCGGCGGGGTACAATGTATTCATGAGGGGGCGGTCCGAGGCGCTGCCTCTTCCCTAGACCGCCCCGCTTGCCTCATAGGCCGGCAGTGACTGCCACACACCAGGCGGCAGTCACCGCCCCTAGCCACGCCCCAACCCCTCATGAATACGTCAGACAGCTTTGCACTGTACCCTGCCACAGTGGAAGATAATGTTACCGGAGGTACCAGAGGTATCAATCTAACACTGCGGCCTTTGTTCAAGCACTAGGAGCTGCTTACTTTGGTAAGCAGCTCCTAGTGCCGAAAATTTGGGTGACAGGTCCTCTTTAAGAACAAACATATAGACCCTATCTTGTACGTAACCCGGGGACTGCCTGTACTAATACTAATTAAAAATTACTCCTCAAATAACCTCCTATCAGAGATACACAGTAATGGTGATTTTTGTGCACACTGCAGAATTGTGGCGCACCTCAGTAATAATTGTGCCGCAAACTCTGACTAAGCACTAATACGCCCGTTTAGGTGCACATTTTTCTTGTCTCATCAGACACAGTCCACCTGCAACACAAAACTGGCGCAGACACTTAATAAATACACGTGCAAGCAGTTTCCATGTTCTTTCTTATGCAAAGTCAGACAGAAAACTGGTGAAACACTTGAATAACTGTCGGCCATTGAGTGATTGGTTGACTGATTTTTATTCGAAATGTGCATTTGAGGTTTATAGGGCGAGTTCATACATCACGTAACTAATATAAAGCTGTCAAAGTGACCGCCAAATCCACAAGGAAATCCATGTGTTATATCTAGATTGCATTGTAATAAAACTTAAATCTCTGACATTTTCACAACATACAGTGTATGTGAGCAATGCGCAGCTGATCTTCCATACTGAAAATGGATGGGATTTGTAAAAACTTCATTCACTTACATTGTGGAGGACGTTGTCGTAGAAATGTGCAGAGTGCAGCTTTATATCCTCATATAGGGGGTAAACTGCAGGTAAATGGATGGGATTACACTGGGATTTAATGCTCTGCTTTAGTTTGTGGTATTTGTCATAGATTCTCCCTCATATTGAAGGATGCGAGTTTTAAATGTGTTCATATACATGAAGAATAGATTGATACGTGGCTACAAATCTATCATACATTTACCACACAGGATTTTTGGATTTAATGGACACTTTGCCGCAATAGATGTTCATATGCTTAAATCTTAGCGATATCTCAGTGACCTAATGCTCTGAGATGGTGCAGGATGACAGCACATGATATATGAATCTCCCTCTATTTACGCTGAAGGTTCAGATTTATGGATACTTAAAAGTGGGAATTTATATGTAAAGGGATTGATCAATATCTTAGTATTCAGAGTCCTGTGTTCCAGTTTGCAGAAGTGATACACTTGCTATTGGGAACCAGCACCACGTGTTTGCATGTTGCAAAACAGGTGGTGCTCATTCCCTATAGCAAGTGTAAATGCATATGTGTTTCCAAATGAAATTCAAGTGCAGTGTGTGAATGAAGTCATAGTGAGACCGGCTGCAGATGAATGTGTGCAGCTTGTGGAAACTGGTTCGATTCCACAGACTGCATGCATTGCACAGAACAGGAGTTCTTGTAGTATACAGAAACTTGATGCAAGGACCCCCTTTCTTACGGGTGAACTGCAGTACTGTATAAACTTTGCCACACTGCAGTTCGGACAGCCGAAAGGGAGTTCTTGCATCAAATTTGTATATGATGCAAGTACTCTCATCCTGTGCAATGTGTAGGGGCTCGGACCAACATATGGCCCTGTTTCCACAGGTGGTACATGTTCATGTGCAGCTAGCAAGTGTGTCATGGGTACTTGACAATTACTAAAGCACAACACCACCTTCTGACATATATAGAAAGATATACTGCTCAAAATGATGATGATTGGTTTGTGAAGCAAATATGGCAACATTACTGACAATAAAGGACATGTTAAATTCCACACGGTTTTAAGAAACTATCCTGAAAACAAGTTATTTGAAGTATGTCACATGGAGATCCAGCACATAGTTTAGCCAGTGGCGCTTCAGCAGTCAAGCTGTGAACTGCACAAATATGTGCACATATCTAGGTCACTTCTGAATTCATACAAAAAATAAGTTTCATAAAAGTTCCCTTGTGCACATTCTCTCAACAGGTTCAGCTGCCTCTCCAAAGGATATGCATTGTTGTACTTAACCTTTTATTGGCACCTCCACTTTCTGCCCTAATGATTTATTTTCTCATTCATGTAGCTGTATTAAGTTTTTTTTTAAGTAGGAATTTTATCCTTGAAGGATTTGAGTCCATTTTTAAATATTTTTTTCAATTTGAAACTTAAAAAGTATTTATAAAAAAAAAACTAACAAACGGTTTCTCCTGTGTGTTGTAAAGCAGCTCATCCCTTCCACTTTCAAATGTATTTAGAATTGAAATACCGGTAAATATAATAAAGAATAAAAATTACACCTGTATAAGATTAGGGGAATAATCTACATCGTCATGTCCCCAAGACATCACGTTTTCCCTAATCTTAGCCAAGCTTTGTGACTTTCAGGTTATCTGATAGATCAGAACATTTGCTGTGCAGATAGCTGAAATATTTTTCTGTGGTGCAGCAGAGGGCAATGAGAGCCATAAAAGGAGCCATGAAGGGCTGTGCCGATTCTACGGATGCCTCCTTCTTCTCCACTGTTGAAAGTCTATGCTCTAAGAGGCTGCTCCTGGAAGTTCATCTGTACATGAATGTTGGCAAAAAGGGACACCAATGTCCATTTTTTACAAGCAAGATTCAGCAATCTTTCCACAGATCCAAATAATCAATAGTCATTGGGGGTAATTTTTCAGATGGTAACCTGATGTTTATGGTATCCTGATATATTCCGCAGTTGGCTGCTCCTGGGTACAATTCTATACCCGGCAAAGGAGAATTATGCTTTTCCCTGAGACTGTTCAGGCTGTACCGAGTGCACACTACACCACTAGGCATGCCGCCCTTCACAACCCCCCATGCCCACTTGCTTTTGAGGTGATTTAAAGGAGGAAATTATCACAATTCCAGGCAGTTTGGAAGTTTCAGGACTTGAACGCCAGAAAACTGGGATACAAGCCCTAATAAATGTCCTCCTATGAGTGATCCTTTAGAAATTAATTTGTGAATAAGAGTATTGAGCACTGATACATACAAAAAAAATGGCATTTTTGCAGCCGTTTACCGTCATTCAAAAACCTGCTGAAATGGCTGATTTTCTCTGTCATGAAACTATATAAATTTACTTTGGGTCTGAGAAGATATTCTGGCAGTGTTATGAGTGAGCGCCATTGTCAGTGGTTGTCAACTCTAACTCTGATTACTGATGCTGCAGACAGTAAAGTCCATGGTATCTAAGAGGTTTTATAGACTTCTTTTCCCTATTTACCTGCATCAGCTCACAGGGAACTGATCCATTACTATGTCAGCCTGGAGTATGTATCCCCAGGGCTGCCCGCTGTGTGTGTCACTGAATCCAACCTCCACAGACAACAGTAGTGTTTCTTCCACAATATTAGTAAAACCTAAAATACATATCAGCATATGGTATATAAGATATCACAGTGACCAATTAAATTAAAGAGGCCATCGGATTTCATTACATTTTATTCACAAGCATGCAACTCAATAAATTGGATTTACCTAGGTCTTGTAAAGCAGTGATACTTAGTAAGAAAAACAGTTTTGAAGGACACCTGTCATCAGGTCTCTGTCACTATTTCTGTCACCACTACCTGTTGGAGCAGCTCATAAGGATCCCATCACAGCCTTTATTTAGTCAATTCATACATTCATCATTATCATATTGTCTTTATTATGTAAATGAGGCTGATCACATGGTCAGAGGCAGTGATGTCACCCCTGTTACCCCTCTCCTGCCCTGCTCATGTCTGTGTGTAATGTATAGTAAAGCATTGCTGGTGTCTGTGCTCTATCTGCTGACATGCTCTGTCCTCCTATACACATGTGAGAAACACAGGCATCAGCTACACAAGTAGATGACATGTTCTGCTATACACAAGTGTGAGACATGGACATCAGCTACACACGTGCCTGACATGTTCTCCTATACACATGTGTGAGACCAATTTGTCATGCATTATGCAGCGCTGCGTAATCTGTGTGCGCTACATAAATAAATAATAATAATAATAATTATTATTATTATTATGAGACACAGACATCAGCTATACAAGTGCCTGACATGTTCTGCTATACACATGTGATACACAGACATCCACTATACAAGTGCATGACATGTTCTGCTATACACATGTGTGAGACACAGACATCAGCTACACAAGTATCTAACATGTTCTGCTATACACATGTGTGAGACACAGACATCAGCTACACAAGTACCTGACATGTTTTGCTGTACACATCATAGTATCATAGTATCATAGTATATAAGGCTGGAAGGAGACGCAATTCCATCAAGTCCAACCTTTAAGAATTAAATAAATGTTTTATCCCCATAACCCGTGATATTTTTTCTCTCCAGAAAGTCATCCAGGCCTCTCTTGAACATGTACATAGAGTCCGCCATAACAACCTCCTGTGGCAGAGAGTTCCATAGTCTCACTGCTCTTACAGTAAAGAACCTTTGTCTATGGTGATGGTAAAATCGCCTCTTCTCTAGGCGTAGAGGATGCCTCCTTGTCCTGGTCACAGGCCTAGGTATAAAAAGATCTTTGGAGAGATCCTTCTACTGTCCGTTCAGGTATTTGTACATTGTAATGAGGTCTCCCCTCAGCCGTCTTTTTTCTAAACTGAATAATCCCAAATTTTTTAATCTGTCAGTGTATTCTAGTTCCCCCATTCCCCTAATAATCCTGGTTGCTCTCCTCTGCACCCGTTCCAGCTCTACTATATCCTTTTTATACACTGGTGCCCAAAACTGTACACAATATTCCATGTGTGGTCTGACCAGGGATTTGTATAAGGGCAAAACTATTTCTTTATCATGAGAATCTATTCCTCTCTTGATACATCCCATTATTTTATTTGCTTTAGCAGCAGCCGCCTGGCTCTGGTCACTAAAATTAAGTTTAGCATCCACCAATACCCCCAAGTCCTTTTCAGCTCCAGTTTTACTAAGTAATTGACCGTTTAGAACATAATTATACTTTTTGTTTCCATGGCCCAAGTGCATAACTTTACATTTATCTACATTAAACCTCATCAACCATTTCTCTGCCCATCCCTCAAGCTTCCACAAATCCCTCTGTAATGCTAAACTATCGACCTCAGTATTTATTACTTTACACAGCTTAGTATCATCTGCAAATATTGAAACTTGACTGTGTAAACCCACTACAAGGTCATTAATAAAATTATTAAAAAGAAGTGGCCCCAATACTGACCCCTGTGGCACTCCACTGGTAACATCAACCCAATCTGAGAATGTGCTATTAATGACCACCCTCTGTTTTCTATCACTAAGCCAATTACTTACCCAAATACACAGATTTTCTCCTATTCCCAGCAGTCTCATTTTATATACCAACCTTTTATATGGCACCGTGTCAAATGCCTTTGAAAAGTCCAAATATACAACATCTACAGCGTCCCCCAGATCCAGTCTTGAACTTACCTCCTCGTAGAAACCAATCAGATTAGTCTGACAGGACCGATCTCTCATAAATCCATGCTGACGCTGGGTTATAAGGTTGTGCACAGTGAGATACTCCAGGATAGCATCTCTAATAAACCCCTCAAATATTTTCCCCACCACAGCAGTTAGACTCACGGGTCTGTAGTTTCCAGGATCACTATTTGATCCTTTTTTGTATATTGGTACCACATTTGCTATGCGCCATTCCTGTGGAACATAACCAGTCCTCAGTGAATCTTCAAATATTAAAAATAACGGTTTGTCTATCACCGTACATAATTCATGCAGAACCCGGGGGTGTATGCCATC
This sequence comes from Engystomops pustulosus, assembly GCF_040894005.1. Lineage (NCBI taxonomy): Eukaryota > Metazoa > Chordata > Amphibia > Anura > Leptodactylidae > Engystomops > Engystomops pustulosus. The sequence goes on from NC_092414.1 coordinate 153,188,209, forward strand.
TGGCCCAGGTGATTTATCTATCTTAGTGGTTGCGAGGCGGCGCCGTACCTTTTCCTGGGTTAAACTGTTGACATTATAAAAAGAATTTACATTATTCCTCATTGTGTCTTCCACCAGGGGATTTTCCTGGGTAAAGACAGTTTAGAAGGCGACATTCAGTAGATTGGCCCTTTCCTCATCTCCTTCCACCATGACCCCCATGTTATTTCTAAGGGGACCCACACTCTCTGTTTTTAAGTTTCTTATCATTTATATACTTGAAAAATAATTTGGGATTATTTTTGCTCTCCCTGGCAATATTTCTCTCAGTCTCTATTTTTGCGGCCTTTATCTGCTTTTTACAGGATTTATTTTTCTCTCTATAATCCTGTAATGCCTCATCGCTACCTTCACGTTTTAGCACCTTAAACGCTTTATCTTTCTCGCTTATTGCTTTCCTTACAAGACTAGTTAGCCACATAGGGTTTTTCTTGTTCCTTTTATGCTTTTTCCCATAAGGTATGTGTTTTTCACAGGACTTTTTCAGAATATATGAGAAAAAGTCCCATTTTTGGGGGGGGGCTTTTGTCTTTGAGAACATTATCCCAGTCTATGCCTTTAAGGTCTTCCCTTAGTTGCTGAAAATTTGCCCTCCTGAAGTTTAGAGTGTTGGTTGCCCCTTCACTAACGCTCTTAGTAAAGCGTAATACAAAATCAATGATATTATGATCACTATTCCCCAGGTTCCCCCCAACCTGTAGTTTTGATACCCTATCAGGTCTGTTGGTCAGGATAAGGTCCAGCAGTGCCCCCCTTCTTGTTGGCTCCAGGACTAGTTGCGACAGGTAATTGTCTTTTGTTGTTGACAAGAACCTGCTGCCTTTGAAGGACCTGCAGGTTTCTGCCCCCCAGTCAATATCTGGGTAATTGAAGTCCCCCATGATAAGTACTTCACCATGCTTTGAAGCCGCATCCATTTCACTTATCAGCATTTCCTCTGTTGCCTCCATTATATTTGGAGCCTTATAACAAACCCCTAGTAATATTTTATTATTCTTTTTCCCTCCTCTTATCTCAACCCATAGGGACTCCACATTTGCGTTACTGATGTCATCTCGCAGGACGGGCTTGAGGCAAGAATTCACATATAAACAAACCCCTCCCCCTTTTTTATTTATACGATCCTTTCTAAAAAGACTATAACCATCTATAGTAACAGCCCAGTCATAGCTACTGTCCAGCCATGTCTCGCTGATACCCACTATATCATATTTCCGCTCCAACATCAAGAGTTCCAGTTCCTCCATTTTGTTTGTGAGGCTTCTGGCATTTGTGTACATACACTTTACATGGTTTTCCCTGTCCGTATTCCTTTTGTCCTTATTCCCCAATCTCATTCCAGCCCCCCTTCCTCCCCCATGGACTATGACTCTTCCCAGCTCTCTATGTACACTGTCTATTTGCCCTGCACAAGTGTAGTTGCCCTCCCCCCATGTCTCTAGTTTAAACACTCCTCCAACCTTCTAGCCATTTTTTCCCCTAAAACAGCGGCCCCCTCCCCATTGAGGTGCAGCCCATCCCTACTGTAGAGCCTGTAGCCGACAGAAAAGTCAGTCCAGTTCTCCATGAACCCAAAACCCTCTTTCCTACACCAACTTTTGAGCCACTTATTTACCTCCTTGATCTCCCGCTGCCTTTCTGGTGTGGCACGTGGTACAGGTAGTATTTCGGAGAAAATTACCTTTGAGGTCTGTGCCCTGAGCTTATGGCCTAAATCTCTGAAATCATTTTTAAGGACCTTCCACCTACCTCTTACTTTGTCATTAGTGCCAATGTGGACCATGACCGCTGGTTCCTCACCAGCCCCTCCCAGTAATCCGTCAACCCGATCCGCAACATGCCGAACCCGAGCACCCGGCAAACAACACACTGTTCGGTATGCACGGTCTTTGTGACAGATTGCCCTGTGTGTTCCCCTAATAATAGAATCTCCCACTACCAGCACCTGTCTGACCTTGCCTGTGCTCCCATTACTGGGAGCTTACTGGAGCAGACATTCCCCTGGTTGCTAGCGGCCACGTCTTTCTGCAGCATTGCTACCCCAGAGCTGATATCCCCCTCATCCGCCAGCCTGGCAAACTTATTGGGGTGCACCAGATCAGGAGTAGACTCCCTACAACTCTTCCCTCTACCCCGCCTTCTACATGTTACCCAACTAGTTGCCCCCTCACTCTGCACCTCCATACTTCCCTCCCCACACCCATCTTCCCCAGAGAGTTTGTGCTCCAGGAGCAGCAAACTTCGTTCCATATTATCAATTGCCCGCAGTCTTGAAACTTGCTAATTTAGATTCAGAATCTGGGCTTCCAGATGAGCAATTTTCACACACCCCACACAGCAGTATTCCCCCTCAAACGGCTGTTCAAGGAAAGCATACATGGCACAGGATGTACACCGTGTAGCAATGCCACTTATGCAAAGGCTGCTAATTAGATAGCCACACCCCACTATTAATTAGGCAGCACCTGTGACTATACTGTCTAGATAAGCAAGGTGAATGCCTCCCTATACCCCCCACACAATATACAGATTATGCAAGTAAAATACCTTCAGATCTACTTGGTTGCAATAAAAATCACACAATGAATAGCAGGAAATAAAAATGTAGATGCACTTATCTATTTGTTGCTGGATCCAAAAAGTACTCCTTCCCTTAAACCTAAGTCACACTTAAGACACTGCACACACTTGGGATCAATGCACACTCGCCGCCAAGCTCATACACTCGCTTTTCTGTTGCTTTTTTTAGAGGTAATGTGCCACAAAACTCTGCAGAGCTCACTGCAACAAGATCTGGCTGCAAACATGTGCAGGGGCGGACTGGGAATTTAAAGTGGCCCTGGAAAAAACTGTAAAAGTGGCCCCATTCTGTGGGCGGGTCAAAACACGCAGGCGTGGCCTTGTGATGTGGGTGGAGTAACTAAACTCCATACAAACTGTTAATAGATACTAAAACATACTACAATACCTTCTCCAATAAACAAGAATGTAACTACTATAATACTACTGCCCCCAAGTAAAATATATTGTAATACTGCCCCCTATGTACAAGAATATAACTACTATAATATTGCCCCCTATGTACAAGAATATAACTACTATAATACTGCCCCCTATGTACAAGAATATAACTACTATAATACTGCCCCCTATGTACAGGAATATAACTACTATAATACTGCCCCCTATGTACAAGAATATAACTGCTATAATATGGCCCCCTATGTACAAGAATATAACTACTATAATACTGCCCCAATGTACAAGAACATAACTCCTATAATACTGCCCCTATGTACAAGAACATAACTCCTATAATACTGCCCCTATGTACAAGAACATAACTCCTATAATACTGCCCCTATGTACAAGAATATAACTACTATAATACTGCCCCCTATGTACAGGAATATAACTACTATAATACTGCCCTCTATGTACAAGAATATAACTACTATAATACTGCCCCCTATGTACAAGAATATAACTACTATAATACTGCCCCCTATGTACAAGAACATAACTGCTATAATACTGCCCCCTATGTACAAGAATATAACTACTATAATACTGCCCCTATGTACAGGAATATAACTACTATAATACTGCCCCCTATGTACAGGAATATAACTACTATAATACTGCCCCCTATGTACAAGAATATAACTACTATAATACTGCCCCCTATGTACAAGGATATAACTACTATAATACTGCCCCCCTATGTACAAGAATATAACTACTATAATACTGCCCCCTATGTACAGGAATATTACTACTATAATACTGCCCCCTATCTACAAGATTATAACTACTATAATACTGCACCCTATGTACAGGAATATAACTACTATAATACTGCTCCCTATGTACAAGAATATTACTACTATAATACAGCCCCCTATGTACAAGAATATAACTACTATAATACTGCCACCTATGTACAAGTATATAAGTACTATAATACTGCCCCCTATGTACAAGAATATAACTACTATAATACTGCCCCCTATGTACAAGAATATAACTACTATAATACTGCCCCCTATGTACAGGAATATAACTACTATAATACTGCCCCCTATGTACAAGAATATAACTACTATAATACTGCCACCTATGTACAAGAATATAACTACTATAATACTGCCCCCTATGTACAAGAACATAACTGCTATAATACTGCCCCCTATGTACAAGAATATAACTACTATAATACTGCCCCTATGTACAGGAATATAACTACTATAATACTGCCCCCTATGTACAGGAATATAACTACTATAATACTGCCCCCTATGTACAAGAATATAACTACTATAATACTGCCCCCTATGTACAAGAATATAACTACTATAATACTGCCCCCTATGTACAGGGATATAACTATAACTACTATAATACTGCCCCTATGTACAAGAATATAACTACTATAATACTGCCCCCTATGTACAGGAATATAACTACTATAATACTGCCCCCTATGTACAAGAATATAACTACTATAATACTGCCCCCTATGTACAAGGATATAACTACTATAATACTGCCCCCCTATGTACAAGAATATAACTACTATAATACTGCCCCCTATGTACAGGAATATTACTACTATAATACTGCCCCCTATCTACAAGATTATAACTACTATAATACTGCACCCTATGTACAGGAATATAACTACTATAATACTGCTCCCTATGTACAAGAATATTACTACTATAATACAGCCCCCTATGTACAAGAATATAACTACTATAATACTGCCACCTATGTACAAGTATATAAGTACTATAATACTGCCCCCTATGTACAAGAATATAACTACTATAATACTGCCCCCTATGTACAAGAATATAACTACTATAATACTGCCCCCTATGTACAGGAATATAACTACTATAATACTGCCCCCTATGTACAAGAATATAACTACTATAATACTGCCACCTATGTACAAGTATATAACTACTATAATACTGCCCTCTATGTACAAGAATATAACTACTATAATACTGCCCCCTATGTACAAGAATATAACTACTATAATACTGCCCCCTATGTACAAGAATATAACTACTATAATACTGCCCCTATGTACAAGAATATAACTACTATAATACTGCCCCCTATGTACAAGAATATAACTACTATAATACTGCCCCCTATGTACAAGAACATAACTGCTATAATACTGCCCCCTATGTACAAGAATATAACTACTATAATACTGCCCCTATGTACAGGAATATAACTACTATAATACTGCCCCCTATGTACAGGAATATAACTACTATAATACTGCCCCCTATGTACAAGAATATAACTACTATAATACTGCCCCCTATGTACAAGAATATAACTACTATAATACTGCCCCCTATGTACAGGGATATAACTATAACTACTATAATACTGCCCCTATGTACAAGAATATAACTACCATAATACTGCCCCCTATGTACAGGAATATAACTACCATAATACTGCCCCCTATGTACAGGAATATAACTACTATAATACTGCCCCCTATGTACAGGAATATAACTACCATAATACTGCCCCCTATGTACAGGAATATAACTACTATAATACTGCCACCTATGTACAGGAATATAACTACTATAATACTGCCCCCTATGTACAGGAATATAACTACTATAATACTGCCCCCTATGTACAAGAATATAACTACTATAATACTGCCCCCTATGTACAAGAATATAACTACTACAACACTGCCCCCTATGTACAAGAATATAACTACTATAATACTGCCCCCTATGTACAAGAATATAACTACTACAACACTGCCCCCTATGTACAGGAATATAGCTACTATTACTAGTAGCCAGCACCCCCCCCCCCCAGTATACTATATATATATATATATATATATATATATATATATATATATATGTATGTATCCGCCCAGTATACAGCCCGAAAGCTCATAGCCCCAGTATACAGCCCGAAAGCCCATAGCACCAGTATAAAGCCAGAAAGCCCATAGCACCAGTATGCAGCCAGAAAGCCCATAGCCCCAGTATACAGCCAGAAAGCCCATAGCACCAGTATACAGCCAGAGAGCCCATAGCACCAGTATACAGCCTGCCAGCCCATAGCCCCAGTATACAGCCCCTGCCAGCCCCAGGTATACAGCCCCTGCCAGCCCCAGGTATACAGCCCCTGTTAGCCTCAGGTATACAGCCCCTGCCAGCCCCCGGTATACAGCCCCTGCCAACCACCGGTATACAGCCCCTGCCAACCCCCGGTATACAGCCCCTGCCAGCCCCCGGTATACAGCCCCTGCCAGCCCCCGGTATACAGCCCCTGCCAGCCCCCGGTATACAGCCCCTGCCAGCCCCGGGTATACAGCCCCTGCCAGCCACAGGTATACAGCCCCTGCCAGCCCCAGGTATACAGCCCCTGCCAGCCCCCGGTATACAGCCCCTGCCAGCCCCCGGTATACAGCCCCTGCCAGCCCCCGGTATACAGCCCCTGACAACCCCAGGTATACAGCCCCTGCCAGCCCCAGGTATACAGCCCCTGCCAGCCCCAGGTATACAGCCCCTGCCAGCCCCCGGTATACAGCCCCTGCCAGCCCCAGGTATACAGCCCCTGCCAGCCCCCGGTATACAGCCCCTGCCAGCCCCCGGTATACAGCCCCTGCCAGCCCCAGGTATACAGCCCCTGCCAGCCCCCGGTGTACAGCCCCTGCCAGCCCCCGGTATACAGCCCCTGCCAGCCCCCGGTATACAGCCCCTGTCAGCCCCCGGGATACAGCGCCAGCACATAAAAATAAAAACACATGAACTCACCTTTCTCATGCCCCGACGCTGCTCCCCTGCTTGATCTCAGTCCGGCCGCGGTGACAGCTCCGTACAGGCCGGCGTCGCACAGACCATGATGTCAGCCGCTTGCCAACGTCATGGTCTGTGCGACGCCGGCGCGTACGTTGTTATCACCGCGGCCGGACTGGGATCAAGCAGGGGAGCAGCGTCGGGACATGGGAAAGGTGAGTTTCGTGTGTTTTTATTTTCCCACCGGCCCCACCAGTACCAGACCGGCCCCGGACCGGCCCTAATCTAATCGGCCCACCGGGATTTCTCCCGGTGGGTCTTATGGCCAGTCTGCCCCTGAACATGTGTGAGACAAAGACATCAGCTACACAAGTGCCTAACATGTTCTGCTATACACATGTGAGAGACACAGACATCAGCTACACAAGTACCTGACATGTTCTCATATACACATGTGTGAGACACAGACATCAGCTACACAAGTACCTGACATGTTCTCCTATACACATGTGTGAGACACAGACATCAGCTACACAAGTACCTGACATGTTCTCCTATACACATGTGAGAGACACAGACATCAGCTATACAAGTACCTGACATGCTCTCTTCTCCTATACACATGTGAGAGACACAGACATCAGCTATACAAGTACCTGACACACTGTGTTCTCCCATACACATGTGTGAGACACAGAGATCAGCTACACAAGTATCGGATATGCATCCAGTCGCAGTTGAATCTCTCATACACACAGGCTGAAGGGGGCACCAACACCTGGAAGCACATAGAGTAGCCAGCACCAGGATTGTCACATCATTATATAGGCTGTCAGTCATGTGTTTAGGAGTATCTCATACACACACAGGCTGCAGGGGGGAGGGGCAGAAGAAGGAAGCACAAAGAGGAGCCAGCACTAGGAGTGTCACATCATTACACAGGCTGTCAGTCAAGCTCTGGGGGGGGGGGTGTACGTCCCACTCACAAATAAACTGGACAGCTGAATACGGGTTCTCTTTAATTGTGAAATAATTGTAAAACCTTGCATAAAAAAAACTTTATGCATTTGATGTTGCTGTGTTTGTATCAACCTGTAAAATATATAATATATAATGGTTGGTGGAAAATGTATAAAGTAAAAAGACATTAACAGAATTGTAATTTTTTTGCTTTTTCTTTTCCCTGAAATTATATGAAAATTAAGGGCCTGTCCCAAGTTACTGTAGCTAGAAAGTAACACGTCCAGGACTAGCTCTAGACAACGGCATCACAGTAAGTAACCAAATCAGCAAGGTGCCTAGCAATTATTAAATTGATATTAAATTAATAATTTCTAGGCACCTTGCTGATTTGGTTCTTTTCCCTGAAAGAGTTAATAACACTTAATAAGAAATATGGTGGCATAAAACAACTTTTCTTGACAAAAAAACCTTTATGGAAAATTAAAAAACTTTAGGGCTCTTGGTATGTAAAAAAGAAAACAAAAATGGCTTGTTTATTAAGTCTCAAAACAGGTCACTAAGAAGGGACACAGCAAACTAATAATCGAAAACCTAAACCCTAAATGTGTAAACTCTGCATTTACTTGACGACCAAGTCAGTTGTTTGCCATCATGATAAACACATTGATAACACATAAAGCTGCTGATTTGGTGGTGAATTATTTAAACCTGTGTTCACTTGTTATACAACTGCACTCCAAAAAATTTATCGAAAATATAAGGTACCTTATTTGCCTTTGACATCAGACTTCTGGTATCTTCCCACTTGTTCCCCGGGTAGAAGAAATTATATACAGGCAGTCCCCTACTTAAGAACCCCCGACTTACAGACGACCCTTAGTTACAAACGGACCTCTGGATGTTGGAAATTTACTGTACTTTAGTCTTGGGCTACAATAAACAGCTATAACAGTTATCAAAGATGTCTGCAATTAAGCTTTATTGTTAACCCTGGTTCTGACAACCCAACATTTTTAAAATCCAGTTGTCAAAGAGACAAAAAAATTGTTACAATGATAAAATATACAGTTCTGACTTACATACAAATTCAACTTAAGAACAAACTTATTGTCACGGCCGTGATCCTCGGTATGGATAGCGGGCACACCCGTGTCCTTCGGTGCGGTGCGGCAACTCCCCGGCCCGAACTCACCTCTCCAATGCTCCTGCTTTCCGACAGGCTGCGCGCGTCCCCGATCACTAGGGCGTGTGCACGACGACTCTCCTAGCCTTAAAGAGCCAGCGTCCTCCTGATTGGAGCTCGTTAATCCGGCCTCACCCTTATTATCTGGCAGCTCTCTTCCTGCCTCGACGGATCTTCAGTTCAGCATTGTTCCTGTAAGTGAAAGCAGGGTTCCGTTTGTTATATGTTAAGCAGAGTTTTCCCAGTGTCTGATCTGATTATTGACATGAATTTTCAACTTCTGGATTAGCCCCGGCTGGAAGCTAGTTCCAGATAACAAGGATAAACATGCAACGTTGCAGGTTCCACTTTGGTGATGTCACCTTTGCTTTAGGGTAGCAGAGTAGGACAATGTGGAACACTGCAACTCATAGCAAAGGTGAAGTCACCCAAATGAAATCTGCAACGCTGAATGTGTATCCTTGTTATGCTGAATGATAATAATAATCTTTATATAACCAGCACAGGACTTTAACCCTTTTTCGTATTTGCGTTTCTGTTTTTTACTCCCCACATTCCTAAAGCAATAACTTTTTTAATTTTAATGTTTACAGAGATGTGTGAGGGCTTGTTATCTGTGGGACAAATTGTACATTTTAGTGGTGCCATTTAAAGGGGACCTACCACCACGATTCTACCTATAAAGGTAGAACGGGTGCCCTTTTTTGGGCTAATCCTCACATCCCGGCTATACTTCGGTAAACTTTAATAAGTCTGTATGTAAATTTTTTTAAGTGGCTACTGGGGCGTGGAGTAGCCGGACACGAGGCTAGAAGTCGCGGCTACTCCACGCCCTAGTAGCCTCGTTCCTCCGCCTACCATGTAATCTTCGGCGCGCAGCTCCTCGTAGCTGCGCGCCCTCGTCCGTGTACCCGGCGTTCTGCGCATGTGCAGAACGCAGGCCTACGGTTGCACGGCCATAGCTCCAAGGCTGGCGCTACTGCGCATGCACAGAATGCCGGGTACTCGGACGAGGGCGCGCAGCTACGAGGAGCTGTGCACCGAAGATTACATGGTAGGTGGAGGAACGAGGCTACTGGGGAGTGGAGTAGCCGCAACTTCTAGCCTCGTGTCCGGCTACTCCACGCCCCAGTAGCCACTTTACATACAGACTTATTAAAGTTTACCGAAGTATAGCCGGGACATGAGGATTAGCCCAAAAAAGGGCTATCCTCACGTCCCATTCATCCACCTACCACCCGTTCTACCTTTATAGGTAGAATCGTGGTGGAAGGTCCCCTTTAATTAATTTAATGTAATTTTCCATACAATGTACTGGAAAGCTGGGAAAAAATTGCAGTGAAATTGGCAAAAAAAACACATTTGTGGGACTTTTTTGTACACTCTGTTTTAACAGGTTTTATACTGCGCTCCAAATGACACCTCCTCTTTATTCTTTGTGTCGCTACGATCACAGGGATATCAAATTGATATATATAAATTAAAATCTTTTGTACATAAAAATATTTTCCATTTTGCCAAATTCTGGTTTGGTGTACGGTATAATTTTTTATGGTACGTGCTGGCGTATTAATTTATATAAATTTGGGACCTATATGACTGATCATTTGTATTTACATATTCATGGGTGGAAGGAACTTCAAGTACTAGCTCACGTACTGGCCTGGGCCAAAGCAACAAGTGGACTACAAGTGGACCCACCCTTAAAGGGCTATTCCCATTTGAGCAAATATGTAAATATTTCCAGATTTCTGTCCACAAAAGCCAAAGCAAAGATCAAGAAATCACGAGGAACTGAGACAGAAATAGATTGGAAAATTGTATAATTTTTCATAATACAAACAATAATATTCTTTTACTGAAATGGGAATACCCCTTTAAAGTAAAATACTTTAACAATAATGTGTACTGTGTAAAGTGCACTAAATATCTGTGTACGAAGTAAGGATGTAACATAGCACATCCCATCAGGCATTGTTCGCGTACTGTGGCCTTTCAGTGACTTGGGGGTCTCGTATAAGGTATAAATTACACTTAGGAGTCAAATCTAGGGTCTGCTAAATTTAAGGATCTTAGGAACGGATAAATTCATGGGTCTGATCTTGAAGCTGAATTCATTTATGTCTTTGATCTGTGGTATAAATAATTGTCTGATGAATTTTGAAGACTGTTACGCAGAATGATAAATTTGGCAATGGCTACCTTCTTACCAAGCCACATACTTCTTCTCAGAGGATGGCAAAACTAACTCTAGCTGTGCAAACTTTTATTCACACAACTAAAGTTTAAAAATTGCCAACATTTTTCAATAAATGTATCTTCATTATCAGTAGACTAGATTTCCATGTAGCATAAGAGGCTCACTTTATAAAGTCAGACACCATACAACATTGGATCAATGTTTTTGTTTTTTATCTTTGCATATTGTATTTTGTTTTGACATATACCAGAAGCCAATGGAAAGGAAATTAATAAAGTTCTAGTGTAAAAACAAAACATTATTTCACAAAGACACAACAAATTCTGTTCCCACAGTTATCTTCTTTTATTTTGGTTGTTCTAAACTGGTTGCAATACAAGTTGCAATTTAAAATAAAAGAAAAGAAAATATTGAAACATTTTTAAAGCAATTTTAAATATTTCAATAGGTGATGTTTTTTTTTAGTTTAGAATTTATGTATAATGCAAAGATAATATAAAGGATAGTTTTATTTTGCTAACTTGGTTCACACTTAAAGGGTTAATAGCTGTCCATGCATTGATGACTCATGCACCTATTTATCTGGCCTTGAATAAGAATGGAATCCTGGAAGAGGTTTTAATCAAACTAGCCTTCTATCTCTCAGTCTCCTTGACAACATATCTATCCCTCTCTCCCTTAGAATAGCATGGATTGCGCAGAATAGTCTCCCACCAATGTCATTAAAGGAAAGCAATGCATTGGAAAACTGGTTCAACAAGTGACCAAAAATGGAAATGTCAAGAGTTACAAAAGCATTTGCTACCCATTTCCAAGAAGAATATGCAATGTCATAATGGGTGTCTTCAAGACTGACTATATTACAAGTAGTTACCATATTGTTTTACACTGTATGAACAAAAGTATTGGAATACCTACACTTTACAACTACAGGGATGGCTTAAATATGCAGTCCATGTGCATCTAAAGTAAGTTTTACTCTTTTGTGCAGCTTCTACAAGGTTTAGAGTGTGACACTGGTAAATGTCCCTACTTATCGAGAAGAGAATTTGTCAGACACTGATGTTGGTCTAGACTACCGGGCTTCCAATCTCCATTCTAGCTCATGCCAAAGGTGTGTGAATGTCTGGGGATCCTCCAGGTCAGTCGATTATTTCCATAACAACTTGGGCACAGTCATACTGGAAAAGAAAACAGCCCTTTCCCACAATGTTGGAAATATGGAATTGACCGAAATGACTTTTTCCAACACTGGAGCTAACGGGCCAAAGTTGTTCTGTGGCCATTTCCTTCAAGTTCACACTAAACGTAGAGTGAATGTGAGAAGGGCTGTTGCTAACTATGGTGCTTATTTAAGTCATATAGAAATAGCAAAAAAATCCAGCTCACACTAAAAAGACAGAGGGAAGCGCATAGCCACAGCTCACGGTCAGCTGTGAGCTGTTGCTGTGCGTTCCTCTCTGTCTTTTTTGCATCAATGCTTTTTAAAACGCTAAAGAAATAAAGTCTTTAATGCTTTTATTTAAGAAGTTTGGAGTCCCATGAGCTGGATTTTTTGCTATTTCTATATATCTTCGACTCGGAACTGAGATTGTCCGTGCTTGGAACTTCAGAATCCAATTAACAAGCCGTGCCTTTTTCCATTACTCGCTTATTTAAGTCACTCCTCCATTCACTTTCTGGACCAGGACTCTGATATCTCTTAAGAGCGCTGACTGCCCATTTCCCAGTGCTTGCTATAAGTATGTTGTGAGTATTTTTTTGACTTTTGTATTCTGGTTTCTTTGACTCATTAGGGCAGATTTACTTACCTGTCCCTGCGAGATCCCCGAGGTGCAGTCCCAAAATCCGATCGTGTGTGACACAATCCGGCGCAATCCCATTAAAGTCGGAAAGCCCGACAAAAATGTGGCCGGGGGACCCTTAGTAAATAAGCCCCATTGTCTTCTGACCATCCATTTGCCTCTTGATTATGTACGATATTGTCCTCTTGGTTTTGGCCTGTTCTATTCTGTGTTATTTTTGTCCTGTTTTTGACTCTGTGTTTTCACTTTGGCCCACAAAGAGAACATTGACCAGTTTTCACCTACCACTTAGTGTAGGATGGGCAACTAGGTAGGGAAAGCTGAGGAGGTCTAGCTTTAGGGCCCACAGCCCACATCTGTCCTACCTTTCCATTTTTGTCCATCCCCTAACAGCATCATAACAATAAGACTATGGAATTCAGCAGTCATTCCAGTAAATGTCCTGAATTTTTCCTTTATGAGAAGCACATATGGGATTGCTACAGTTCAAGATTTATACAGTATTACTGGGAAAGTGGCCATGTTTCAAATTATGAACAAAATGTCTGCTTTTAAATATCCAATCTCAAGAAATAAAGTAATATCAATGAAAGGGGCAATGTATAGTACATGTTTTAGCCATAGAATCTCTTGGGTTTGCACTGATCAATGCTTTCAAGCTTGATTCAACAAATAATACTGGTTAAAGTCATTCTCATTACTCAATTGACTACTGGGAAGCAAGGAGAGGCAGATAACACTCAAGTTAATGTAGCAGGAAAAGAGACTTCTTTCTTGAAGATTTGATGGCTTCAAACATTATTACCAATTAATTTGATTGTAGGTATTTTTGTTCTATCCACAAATTACTTGCAGTGATGCAATAATGTCTTTTCTACATTGTCAAGGTAGAAGCAATGTAAGCAGAGCACATACATTTCAATGTTCATGATGTTTTACTTAAAATTCTAAACATTGGTGTAGTAGGTGGGTGTCACAAGGTTGTTGAAGGTAACCTGTCACCAGGAATGTCATTTTTAGCTGGTGACAGGTTACAATAGCCTTTGCTATGGCGATTTAAAAAAAGAGGTCCCTAAACTATCTCAGACTTGGGGATACTCCTTTTAACAAAATGGATGCACAGCCTGTTAAAGTACTGGACATGTTGTGTGTTGTCCAATTTTCGCTGTTGTGTGAATCTGCCCTGAGCCTTCTTGTGGTTAATAAAAATTGTGAACGGAGCACAAAGTCTCATATGATTTTCAAAAAAATTATAATCACCGAAAATCAGTAATATTATGTTTAACATGAAAAGTTGATTCAAACACAAGGTCACATAGCGTTGACATATTTTCTTTTTAAATGGGGTTTCCAGCAATCTAATCCTGCAATATGTTTTAATTTAACCAGGGGTAACTATGAATGTTTTTTCTTTTGATGGAATACATTCACAGATATCAATCAATTGTACTGGCTTGAGAAGACGAGGACCTGCGGGGGAGCGCTGAGGCTGGAGCTGGAACCAAAGCCTGTAAGTACTGGGTTTGTTATTTGTTTTGGGTGTAATGGCTGTGTTTAGTGTGGGGCACTGGGGGAGGCTGTGTATATTGTGGGCATTGGGGGAGGCTGTTTAGACTTGGGGAGGCTGTGTATACTGTGGGGCACTGGGGGAGGCTATGTATACTGTGGGGCACTGGGGAGGTTGTGGGGACAGAAGCTGGAGCCGGAACTGAAGCCCAAGGGTACTAGGTTTGTTATTTTTTTTTGGGTGTCATGGGTGTGTTTACTGGGGATCATTGGGGGAAGCTGTGTGTACTATGGGGCACTGGAGCAGGCTGTGTATAGTGTGGGGCACTGGGGAGTGGCTGTGTATACTGGGGGAGGCTGTTTATTCTAGGGGGAGGTTGTGTATACTGTCGGGCACTGGGGGAGGCTGTCTATACTGTGGGGCATTGGGGGAGGCTGTCTATACTGTGGGGCACTGGGAGGGGCTGTGTATACTGTGGGGCAGTGGGGGAGGCTGTGTATACTGCATCAAACTGGGGGAGGGAGTGTATACTGTGGGGCACTGGGGGAGGTTGTGTGCACTGTGGGAGGGTGTGTATACTGTGGGACACTGGGGGAGGCTGTGTATACTACGGGACACTGGGGGAGGCTGTGTATGCTATGGGGCACTGGGGAGGCTGTGTATAGTGTGGGGCACTGGGGGAGGCTGTATTTACTGTGGCACACTGGGAGAGGCTGTGTATACTGTGGGGCACTGGGGGAGGCTGTGTATACTGAGGGAGACTGTGTATACTGTGGGGCATAATGGGGGGAGGCTGTATCTATCAGACTAGAATTGGCCCTGATATATGTATACTTGTTTCAGATTTATTGATCTGGTGAACATTTTGCTTTAATTTCTGTGCCCCGCGATCAGGGCACTGAGAAACCAATGTGCATGCCCTGGCACCATCCTGATATGGCAAGCAAATTGTGCTTCAGAGCACAATATTACATATTCCTGGAGATTTCAGAGGCTGGAAAACGTGTCTGCTGTGCGGTGGTGGCCTCATCTAATGACAACATGAACCTGTAGCTAAGGGACAAGTTAGCAACATTTACAGTAAATTATGCCCATATCGTTCGAATTGAAGAAGTCTACTCACTGTGTTTTAAAAGACAAACAAAAAAAAGTTGAGTTTCCTACCTTTTAAATGTTGGCCCTTAGCGATGAATAAATGGGTTTTAGGTAGCAGTTTACGTACACAGTCTCCAAACAGTTTTCCACCACTGTACTAGTAAATACCAGGTGTAAACTAAGAAAAGAAAGGTTATTATAGTGCATAGTAGCTAGATTGCCAACACATCAAAATTATAAACTCACGTGTGCCAAATTATTAAAAAACCCCAAATTGTTGCAGAATAAGCAAACAGAAGGAATGAGAGGAATGGGGAATATGTCTCATTATTTTTCTTAGGAAGCTTAGGAAGCGGCTACAATTTAACATACAAAAGTTTCCTATGATAACTGAGATCATTAGGCACTTCAAACAGCTCATCAGTGGGGGACTGCTGATACACCAAGGCTTCTCTCACCATTACAGCTTAGTATATTTTACACTAATACATCATTTTGTCATTTTGAAAATGAGATAATAGAGAAAGGAAGTCAAAGTGCTAAAAAAATCCCTAAAATGTATGAAATGGCTTCAGAAAAATTGTGACACCATTTCTCAGAATAGACAGCATAAAAATGGCTCAGCTGCAGGTAATAAATGGTAAGACTGTGATATATTTGCTGGGTGTTTGGTAGCCGGTGATGGGTTTGCTGTAAATTGCTCTTCTGCAGGCTAAAATTGAATCTGCTTACACTTTCATGAGTGTCAATGTCCCATTAAATGTAACTAATATTTGTTAAACTGTAGGTGAAATGTTTTTTAAAGGGGTTGTCTGGCTTCAAAGTTTTTTTAACCCAATCGTGACCACCCATTGTTTTAACTTTATGCTGACCGACAGGACCTGTAGAGAGAGTTACCACAGCCCCTCTGTATACATACTGAGACCAGCCGAGACAGGAGGCACACTGCTGGACCAGAAATGTCTTTTACCTCTTCAGCCATCCATAAATTGGACAGGAATGGATGGATGGTGATCTAAAAGAGATTTCACTTTACATATCAAGAAAGTGGTCCAGAACATGTAATAAATGTATAGTACAGTATCCTGCCCTGCCTGCACTTAAACACATTACACAAAAACATGAGTTGAGGTGGCCAACCCATTTAACTATCTTATAGGGCAGACGGGATTACATTACAAGATTGGCCTCTCCTGTCTATTTGGCAGGTTTGACTATTGCACATTTAGGCTACATGCACACGAACTTGTGACTGCCCAGCCATAGCCGAGCGGGCACATACATCCAGTGACCCCCCCCCCCCTCTCAATAGAGATACACATTGCTGTAACAGGGGGAAAGATAGGACATGTCCTATTTTTTCCCTGTGTACGGAGTGGTATGGTGCCATGTGGCTCCGTGCGGCCATTGCTTTCTACGGGAGACGTATGTACAGCAGCAAGCTGCCGGCCATACATATGCCCCCCGACGGTCATGTGCATGGGGCCTTAATCTGCATTCCCACTTATGATAATGGGAGCAATGTATTAATGACCTGGCTTGCCATGAAAACCAAACCTTAAGTACCACTTCTGCTAACACAACAGACCATTTTTTACAAGATTATTATTATTTTTAAGATTTTTGTAGCTTAACAATATCTGGCATATTTGAAAGTATCTTGTAAGCCTACAAAGTTATCAGACATTACTTCCTCAAATATATCAGTGCTTGGCGTAGCACGGTCGGCTGCTGGATATACTAATATTGCACAGCGCCTATCTTCAGCAATGAACCTAGTCAAATAATTGCATTACTACCTAAATGAAAGATTATAGGGCACATTTACTTACCCGGTCGCGATCCCGCAGTGCGTCGCCCAACGCTGATTCAGGTCTGCCGGTATTCACTAAGATTGTGCGCCCGATATCCAGCAGGTGTCGCTGCAGCGCCGAGGTTCGCCGGAGTTCACCTGCTTCTTTCCGGTGCATATAAGTGCTTGATCTTGCAATACAAATCGATTTTTAAATTCCGTGGTTTTTCCCCATCTGTCAGGTTGTTTGACGGCCGCTTCCCCGATTTCTGTCACGTGAAAGCCGGCGCCGATCCCAGGGCAATTTGGCGCAAATCAGAAATATTTGGGAAACCGGACCAAAATGCGCCCCTATGAGCCCCTATGTATGAGATGTAGATCTTCCTATGTTTGTTGTAGTGATTTTGAATAATTACAAGCCCTCTAAAATAGGTACAATATACTTTCATAGATTTCTAATACTGAGTTCATTTGCACTGATCTGGATAGTTGGGAGTCTGTTGGAGTCAGTTGGGAGTCTGTTCCTTATGGAATAAATATACTGGTTTGGCTAAATCCCACACCATGTTTTTAGACTTCTTTTAGGTCATAGTTGGTATTAAAGGGGCTGCCTTTCAAGGTAGCAAAAGGAGGTATTAGTTTCCAATTAACACCTTGGAAAACCTTTTTGCATTCTTCCCAGAATTCCCTAGTGGAGCATCTTTGGCTTTAAGTCTCCACACGCCTTTAGGTGGCCTTAATTGGCAATGATGCCAGATCTAAACATTATTTTGTCAAACTCTCCTGGTATGTCCCTCGATGCAATCCGTAGTCTGCATACTGAATACTGCCTACTAAACTGCAGGTTTCATGATCCTGGGATGTTGCCATTCCGTGACTCCGTCTCGTTTACAATCAACTACCCAAATGAGAAATATTGATATATCAAGTTTATATGTTTTTGTTAATTTTGTCATCATTGTTGTTGTTGATTTCATGTTCCTTCTTTTCTCTTTTTTTGTTTGGTGTAGAGAATCTGTTTAGGACCGTAATCAAGTATGTCGGTACTTATTGAGCATTTGTTTCTTTTATATTCTTAACCATCTATGTAAATAAATATATATATTTTTTTTAACTTATGTATTGTTTTTTACATCATATGAGGGATTTCCACCGTATGAACGTAATCCCTTTGAACTTTGACCCCCGGTAACTCACGTGATTCTTTTTACGTACTTCCGGGTCTCTGTTTATATAACATTGTTACTTGCTGTAGTATGTTATGCCTGATGAAAGCTCCAGAGCTGAAACACGTCGCAACTTTTAATGTAAATAAACAATTGGGTTCCAATATTTTGTAACCCTCGAGTGCGTTGCAAAACGCCACTCCGCTATCTCCTTCGGGTTCTACA
Organism: Engystomops pustulosus; assembly: GCF_040894005.1. NCBI lineage: Eukaryota > Metazoa > Chordata > Amphibia > Anura > Leptodactylidae > Engystomops > Engystomops pustulosus. Next base: position 153,206,987 of record NC_092414.1, read on the forward strand.
AGCAGCGGCATAAAAAGGACAGCTCAAAAAAAGGGATGTAAATAAAAATAACGATGATTACAATAATTTCTTGACAAGAAATATGTGGCATAGAATTTTGTTTTACAGAAAACATTGTGTAACCTGGTTTGCTAATTCAAAATATAGTCAAAACCTTAAGTATGAAATAAGTCCTTAATAAAGATGAGCAGATCCAAACTTCCTGTTCAGGTTTGGGGTTTGGGTGTGCCACCCTGTGACTAGGTCATATTGCCAGATTCGGCAAATTAACATCCCTAGCAACTAGCCATGACAATGATTGGCTAGGAGTGTCCCTTTGGCTAATCACAGACATGGCTAGTAGCTGGGGCGTAAATTTGCCAGATAGGCTGTCCAGGCCGTGCGTGGTGCACCTAAATGTGAAGTTTGAATCAGCTCATCTCTAGTCTTTGACTGTACATACACATGGAAAAAGGATTGTTCATCACTCCATTGGTTAGATCCATATGGAGGATTCATCAACCTGCTTACAGCAGAATTGCTGTCACAGTCTTATTGTGTCACAAAATTAAAATTTTATCAAGGTTTATACACACTTTTAGATACTTTTATGACTAGTTCAACACATAAGCTGTAACCAAATTAGAGAGGACAAGGCTGCCTAAAAAACATTGCCAAAAGCAGCATAATTTTAGAGCATTTTCCTTGGGTAAACAACCTCCTTGAAATAACTATCAGACACATAGGGCACATTTATCATTGACCACAGAAAACTGTCATTTTGTTTTTCCTTGCTGCGTCTATTACACCACAACATTGGTGCTTTTTGGACACTCCTGATTTTTTTCTTTTTGTGGGTGCGCAATTTGGGCGCCGCTTGGGAATCTGACATCTTTCCTGCATATCTTGTTTCCCAACATTCTTTTGGTGCAATTTTTGGAGATTCATAAAGCTGATTTATTGAATTCTATTTCATCTTCATGAATGTGGAGACAGTTCTAAGACTTTTCAGTCCCGTGCCTATTTATTAACCTGTTGCATCACAATCTAAGATGCCAGTTTAGCCAAAATGTAGCCAAAATTGATAGGTGCATAAGAATCCACCCAACGAGATGGCAGATAAGCAAGTATTATTGCAAAAAATTCCAAATAAGTAATTATGAGTATATAATGATAAATATATAGAACTACATTTATTCTATGCAAAAGTGAAAATAAAAGCTTATGAGTTTATATATCATTGAATGAATGTACACATAAATGTACACATAAATAAAAGTACTTACAAAAAAATATTTTTTTTTTGGTTCAAATACATTTTTATTTGCAATTCAAACAGGTCACTTTTTAGTTTTATTAGTAGACATACAAAAAAAACTAAAACAAGAATTAATTAAATCAATAACCTCTTGTCAGTACGTACATAACCTGGAATAGTTCCACATTAAATGTATGAAGTCTGTATTAGTTATGTTACATCTGGGGCAAAAGTATAGCAATTGGAAAGAAGTTGTGCTTACATATACATAAATATAACTGAGATTGGATTAAGGAAAATACAATACATAAATAAATAAATGTATAATAAATATAAGTGCTTTATCAAACTTCCAGGTTCCTGCCAAGCTGCAGGATCCAAAAGGCTTCACTATTTTAGACAGTAAAACCCCAATCCACTCTCATCCAAGAATGGAAAATAGACATCTTATGCACCAAATGCCATAGGGGACACAATATTTCTAGTTCCTATGGATTTAAAATAAATCGATAGTAATGCAGAGGACCTTACATTTAAAAAATCATGGAATTATTACTGACAAAGTCAATAGATGTCAATAGTAATTCCATGACCATGTCAATAATAATTTCAAGTATTCCATGTACTTTCAATGTATAGATTCTTCTTCTTGTGTTCACGTTTTTGCATCTGTCTGCGAGCGTTTATCCTGGAGACATCTAGTTATTATCTGAAAGAAAGCACAATAAAAGTGATCTCCAATGGTCATCATAGGCAGATAATCATAGGGCATACAGAAATATAGATGAGAGTCTCAACAGAAGCAACTACTGGATAGACATTGGAAAGAGCAAAATATACAATTACAAACAAAAGAGAATAATTCATATTGTTTAGAACTAAAAACTAAATAAATATATTTCTATCCTATACCAAGGTGATAAGTTACACAGACTTGGAACAAACTTTTATGATAGTGGAAAAAATGGGGTGAAGTTTAGACAACTTATTGCATACTTTATTGTCCCAAGAGGAAAAAGCATAGCTTTCATAAGTGGTTCTTTTTAAACATAATGGGGGACATGTATTATTGTATCTGCGCCTAAAAAATGCTGGGATCTTTAGGTTTTTTTTGGGCGCAGAATTGTTGCGGATCATTTATAATGAGTTTACCCCAGAAAGCACAGATGTTTCCGACTATCCCGACTCCTCTGCCTTTTTTTGGCGCAAGTGGGCATGGCCTAACTTTTCCACATTATCCGTCACATTTATGGGTATTTTGTCGGCATTTTTAGGCGCAATTTTTGGCTCACTATAGACCAGGAAAAAATGGTCAGAGAGCAAAATTAAGACGCAGTCCATGTAAGATTTCGGAGCACATCTCAACAGCTGTGTGCCATTTTAATACATCGGGCTGTGCTTTCAGGAGACAGATCTCCAATGCCGACAGTCGTGCTTGCGCCAGAATTAGTAATTCCCCCCGATGTCTTTAATTCTTGTATGTTTATCTCTAGGTTCAGCTCTTTCCATATCTCTAAGGTCTCTTGCCCACAAGTTTTTTTTTTTTTTTTTTAAACAAATGCTGTCTGAGTCTGCATTGGACAGCACTCAGAAATAGCTCCCACACAATGACAGTCTCATGTGCTATGCACATATCCAATGCTTTTCATAATTCATTGATCTTATTCAAGAAAAATCTAGCTCATTCAAGTCATTTGTGAATCTCGCTCATTGAAGATAATGGGTGCGTGAATGTCATCCTAGTGTGGTCAGTTGTTACACATGAGTAAAATAGTCGGCTAGCACTAGAATAAGAGAAGAAAAGTGACCAAAATTGCATAAAAATGGTATGAGTTTCCCTGACTAATAACATACGAATTGACACTTGGATTGTAGCCAACTGGCCTAAAACTCAGGCAAATTAATTTATCAACTGTGACAGCTAAACACACACATAGAACTAAAAAAGTTTTAATAGCTTCTTGGATTAGTGCCATAGTGTCCTAAACAGTAGCGTAACTAGAATCCACTCATCTACAAGGCAAAATTCCTAACGGGGCCCCCCTCCCTCTTAACCATGGCAACTCCATTACTACTACCCATTTTTGTGTAGACAAAAATGAAATACATATGTGTATTTTTATTGTTCCGTATCTACTTCATAGATACAGTAGCAGAACCAAGCAGCTTGCTGCATAGTTATTGGAAGAGAACCAATCACTACATACATAGGGGACCAAAAGCAGGCCTCCACTGATTAAGGCAATTTTTCCAAATATATGGAAAAAAATATGGGCGGCACTTAAAAAGTTGAGTGACCAGAACCAAGATTAATAGATAGATACAGGACCAAAACACAAGAAGAATTAGACAGGCAGTCTTATACTGCACCATATTTATCTGGTGCCTGATGCTGGATAATAAATCTGGCGCAGTATAAGGTTGTCTTCATGTAGCTCCCCTGATAGGAGAAGATAAGGAGTCACAGCATAGGGGAGACAGATGACGTCTGAACAGTGGGAACTCTTTCATTTTCTTCTTCTACCTGGTCATCATTTCAGCTTCTTCTGCAGATGTAATAACACAAAACAAAATCTTTAGGTTCCTCACATCATCATCATCTCCTCCACCTTCTTAGCACAAAGTTTATACTTTTGCCCCAACTGCAGCCAATATAGTCACAGGTGCCCCCACTGTAGTCACAATAATCACAGGTGCCCCTATTATAGCCAATATAGTCACAGGTACCCCACTGCAGCCAGAATAATCATCGGTGCCCCTATTGTAGCCAATTTTTGATACACACGATCCTTTTTTGGTGCAGCTTCCATGTGACACAATTTAGTGGGCGTGCCGTCAGACGATCTGATTGATTTGGACTGAGCACGGAATTTAACTTTCACATTTGTTGCAAGCCCAGGCAGTTATTTGCAGGACTAAAAAGATGGTGAACTCTGTCGGACCTTTTTTTTTTCTTTTTTTTAATTAAATAACTTGTAAAACATAGCAAAAACAAAGCAACAATAGCCTTGTGTATGGCAAGTAAAAAAAAGTACCACGTCAAAACCGCAACATATATAAATTTTATGACATTTCCATATCTAATTTCTTAATATGTATGTATGTTAATAATAAAGTGTCCATGATAGCATTTCACTATTAATGTCTACCTCTTTAAGCCAAAAAGGAATATATCCCCCAAAGGGATAAGTAAGAAGAAAAAGAAAAAAAGAGGAGAGAAAAAGCATTATTTTATATCCAAATTTTCCCTATATGTCATGACCCCTAAATAAATCTGGGTTAGAACTCCACGGTCCCCATCTCTCCGTAAAGATTGAGAATTATCGTTTGTCTATAGCTATCCAATGTTCGTATTGATAGAATTTATTTATTCTTGCTATTGTAGCTTTTAAACAGGGATCTTGTACTTCTTTCCATTGTTAAGCTATTTCTATTCTTGCTGTGCAGAGTATATGGGACACAAAATATCTTAATCTTCTTGGTAATAAATCCATGTTCATTGTGTAGAAACTCTGTTGGACCTGAGCGGGGAAGCGACACATGCGGGATATCGGGTGCATGATCTTGGTGAATCGTGCCACAGTTCATTCTCGGTGGACAATGCTATTTACAGTGGGAATGTCAGTAAATGTGCCCCATTGTGGCATGGCATTAATTGAACCTATGATCATTGCTGAAAACCAATGTTTTTAAAGAGGACCTGTCACCCAATTTATCGGCACTAGGAGCTGCTTACTAAAGTAAGCAGCTCCTAGTGCTTGATAAAACACCGCAGTGTTAGAGTGATAGCGTTACCGGAAACCGGAAACACTGCGGGGGGTACAATGTAATTGTCGGACAGCTCGCAAAGCTGTCCGACGTATTCATGAGGGGGCGGGGTTGGGGCTTGGCTAGGGGCAGTGACTGCAAGCTGTCCGATGATTACACTGTACCCCACCGCAGTGTTTGATAGCGTTACCGGAAACCTCCGGACTCTAACACTGCGGCGTTTGATCAAGCACTAGGAGCTGCTCCTGGTGCCGAAAATTTAGGTGACAGGTCCTCTTTAAGTATTCATCAATGAAGCAATGGCTTTAACTAATGGACTTCTGAATAGCCTTTTATCCATATACACTCACCGGCCACTTTATTAGGTACACCTGTCCAACTGCTCGTTAACACTTAATTTCTAATCAGCCAATCACATGGCGGCAACTCAGTGCATTTAGGCATGTAGACATGGTCAAGACAATCTCCTGCAGTTCAAACCGAGCATCAGTATGGGGAAGAAAGGTGATTTGAGTGCCTTTGAACGTGGCATGGTTGTTGGTGCCTGAAGGGCTGGTCTGAGTATTTCAGAAACTGCTGATCTACTGGGATTTTCACGCACAACCATCTCTAGGGTTTACAGAGAATGGTCCAAAAAAGAAAAAACATCCAGTGAGCGGCAGTTCTGTGGGCGGAAATGCCTTGTTGATGCCAGAGGTCAGAGGAGAATGGGCAGACTGGTTCGAGCTGATAGAAAGGCAACAGTGACTCAAATCGCCACCCATTACAACCAAGGTAGACAGAAGAGCATCTCTGAACACACAGTACGTCGAACTTTGAGGCAGATGGGCTACAGCAGCAGAAGACCACACCGGGTGCCACTTCTTTCAGCTAAGAACAGGAAACTAAGGCTACAATTTGCACAAGCTTATCGAAATTGGACAGTAGAAGATTGGAAAAAGGTTGCCTGGTCTGATGAGTCTCGATTTCTGCTGCGACATTCGGATGGTAGGGTCAGAATTTGGCGTCAACAACATGAAAGCATGAATCCATCCTGCCTTGTATCAACGGTTCAGGCTGGTGGTGGTGGTGTCATGGTGTGAGGAATATTTTCTTGGCACTCTTTGGGCCCCTTGGTACCAATTGAGCATCGTTGCAACGCCACAGCCTACCTGAGTATTGTTGCTGACCATGTCCATCCCTTTATGACCACAATGTACCCAACATCTGATGGCTACTTTCAGCAGGATAATGTGCCATGTCATAAAGCTGGAATCATCTCAGACTGGTTTCTTGAACATGACAATGAGTTCACTGTACTCAAATGGCCTCCACAGTCACCAGATCTCAATCCAATAGAGCATCTTTGGGATGTGGTGGAACGGGAGATTCGCATCATGGATGTGCAGCCGACAAATCTGCGGCAACTGTGTGATGCCATCATGTCAATATGGACCAAAATCTCTGAGGAATGCTTCCAGCACCTTGTTGAATCTATGCCACGAAGAATTGAGGCAGTTCTGAAGGCAAAAGGGGGTCCAACCCGTTACTAGCATGGTGTACCTAATAAAGTGGCCGTTGAGTGTATATGTTGTTGCCTTGCAATTCAGCAAAAGAAATCATGCACCCAGAGCCATTGCATGTGGTAAAGCAATAGATTGCTGAGATACAGGGGAAACATTACTACAAAACCAACACAATTCTCTAAAACTGAAACACACCTGAATATGTCCCTTGAAATGGAGTAGACATTTTTTATAGATTCTTGTGCAGAAAATGAATGAAATGTTTCCTGCATTATAAATAAGGCAACATGGGCCATTTCTCTTGATACAAAGCTAAGTTATTTCCTGTGACACTATAAACATAGTAACTAGCATTTGCCATTGTATTCATCATAATTATTGATTGATATGTATCCATGGACTACAATATGTGCGCTAAATCTCTCTGTATGCTTGTAATTGATCACAAGACATCTCCTTCTTCCTAGTGAAAACCCAAGGGAACTTAATGTTATTACTATTGGACACAACAGGCTGGCATTACAGGTTGTATGGATTTATTCAGTTAGATTTTTCATTTTTTTGTTGTTGCATTATTTGAAGTACAAGATAAAAAATAACATACTGGGAAGGAACAATAATTTTTTTCTCACATCTCTATTCCCACTGCGGCCATTGTCGCTGGTTTGTCACCGCTGAGTATCTGTATACAAATAGAGCGGAGCCCAAGATTTGAGTATTTGGAACCTATATAAGAAAAAAACTTGATCCTAGACAAAGGATATGGGAGTCCTTTTCTTGGGAACCCCCTGACCCCATCCACCTCTTTACACATGAATGTCCATACATGCAGCTCTGCAACTGTGCTGCTGTATCAGGCAAAGGGACTGATACTGATGGACAATGGTGTTCATAGGGGTCAGAAAATCAGTGGTTATCTAAAGACATAGAAAGGCACTTGCTTATTTTCTGCCTTAAGAAAAGATATTTATAAAGCTGTCATTACACATCAAAAGACTAAAACGATTTTACCATTTATCAAAAGCCCAGCATATCAGAAAAAATGTTGTAATACCTAATCATATCAGAGGTAGATATACTGCCTCTCTAGGTGGTTCAGCTGCAAAGGGAAAATAGCTCCGCCAATGAACGTTTTTAAAGGTCAGTTCACACTGAGGTTGACTTTTTTTCTACAGCTGGGGTATCAAACTCAAATACACAGTGGGCCAAAATTAAAAACTAGGACATAGCTGAAAGCCAATTGAGGAAGTTTTCTTTTTCTTCAGCCCATTAACCCTTTTATATTAGGTATTTTCCCGTAAGAATGCGTAATCATACCTTTGTGTGTTGTTAGTAGAAGCAGGACTGTGAAGCATTTAAGGAAATCTACCACTTTATCAAAGTAACAAACAACTTTCCTCTACTTCATCTTAAAACCAGCGCTGGTCTTCGCTAATTTTGACCTGTCAGGATCACCTAGAAAAGAGACTTATAAAAAGCCGGCCAGGGTGCAGGATCGAGATGTCCGGCACCCCAGGCTGCTAATTATGCACTCCTCCTGCGTGACGTCACCTCCCTCTTCAACATGGGAGAGGGAAGCATAATTGTGCTGGGGACATGTCCTCACACTACTGGCCTCCACAGTTGATGTCAGGTATTGTCCCTGGAGATCTGTGTAATCATACCCTTGTGTATATTTTTTAGCAACAGCAGGACTGTTTACTTTTGCATTTACTTTCATACAGGATTGTAGTTGGACTTGGAGCTCTCTGTGGTACTCCTGTGTGAGTTTGTTATCTTTATCAAGGAGAATAGTTGATCACATAGATATGTGTTACCAAACATAGAGAGCATTTGAGGAGCATGGGTCATTACACTCACCGGCCACTTTATTAGGTACACCTGTCCAACTGCTCGTTAACACTTAATTTCTAATCAGCCAATCACATGGCGGCAACTCAGTGCATTTAGGCATGTAGACATGGTCAAGACAATCTCCTGCAGTTCAAACCGAGCATCAGTATGGGGAAGAAAGGTGATTTGAGTGCCTTTGAACGTGGCATGGTTGTTGGTGATAGAACGGCTGGTCTGAGTATTTCAGAAACTGCTGATCTACTGGGATTTTCACGCACAACCATCTCTAGGGTTTACAAAGAATGGTCCAAAAAAGAAAAAACATCCAGTGAGCGGCAGTTCTGTGGGCGGAAATGCCTTGTTGATGCCAGAGGTCAGAGGAGAATGGGCAGACTGGTTCGAGCTGATAGAAAGGCAACAGTGACTCAAATCGCCACCCATTACAACCAAGGTAGGCAGAAGAGCATCTCTGAACGCACAGTACGTCGAACTTTGAGGCAGATGGGCTACAGCAGCAGAAGACCACACCGGGTGCCACTCCTTTCAGCTAAGAACAGGAAACGGAGGCTACAATTTGCACAAGCTCATCGAAATTGGACAGTAGAAGATTGGAAAAACGTTGCCTGGTCTGATGAGTCTCGATTTCTGCTGCAACATTCGGATGGTAGGGTCAGAATTTGGCGTCAACAACATGAAAGCATGGATCCATCCTGCCTTGTATCAACGGTTCAGGCTGGTGGTGGTGGTGTCATGGTGTGGGGAATATTTTTTGGCACTCTTTGGGCCCCTTGGTACCAATTGAGCATCGTTGCAATGCCACAGCCTACCTGAGTATTGTTGCTGACCATGTCCATCACTTTATGACCACAATGTACCCAACATCTGATGGCTACTTTCAGCAGGATAATGCGCCATGTCATAAAGCTGGAATCATCTCAGACTGGTTTCTTGAACATGACAATGAGTTCACTGTACTCAAATGGCCTCCACAGTCACCAGATCTCAATCCAATAGAGCATCTTTGGGATGTGGTGGAACGGGAGATTCGCATCATGGATGTGCAGCCGACAAATCTGCGGCAACTGTGTGATGCCATCATGTCAATATGGATCAAAATCTCTGAGGAATGCTTCCAGCACCTTGTTGAATCTATGCCACGAAGAATTGAGGCAGTTCTGAAGGCAAAAGGGGGTCCAACCCGTAACTAGCATGGTGTACCTAATAAAGTGGCCGGTGAGAGCGTATATCAGGGATGTAACAAGGTAACTCTCCCTCCTTAAAGGTCCAGAATTTCATTGCAATCTCTGTTGCCACATTAAAATTCCCCTTAACAGCATCCTTGCTTCTTATATGGCTTTTGTTAACATAGTCAGTCATTAAAGAATTCCTTTCAATCTCATATCCTACTTGCACTTTCTACTGCTGGGCCAGCACTAATAGGGCCGGAATCAGGGGACAGCAAACTGGGTATTTGCCCAGGGTCTCAAGTCCGAAGGTGTCCCCTGTATGTGGTCTTTGTGGGCAGAGAATGTATTGCTCTTTTAATACTTGTCAGGCTCAGAGGTAGTGGATCCTCTGAACCACTGCGGATAATGACACAAGCCACTACCTGGGACCAGAGTATAAGTGGCACCCGGTTTTCACCAGAGCCCGCCATAACCAAGGTCGTGGTAAAGGAACGGCTGGCAATCTCGTAGTCGGGAACAGGCAGGAGGTCAGGACGGCCAGCACAGGATCAGAGTCGGAGATGTAGCAGGTCAGGGCAGGTGGCAAAGGAGCGAAGTCAGACACGGAACCTGGGTCACAACGGGAGTTCTCAAAAACAGCACAGGGCATCAATACAGCTTTCTCTAGGGCGCAAGGCACAAATATCCGGCAAAGCAGGAAGGGAGGTGCCGGATTTAAAAAGGTGGAGGTGTTCAGCTAGCACACCAATCAGTGGTGCTCTGGCCCTTTAAATTTCCTGAAGCCGGTGCGCAGGCACCCTAGGATACAGGGACGCGCATGCAGGGACCTCGGACATGGATCCGGAAAGGGGAGAGGTGAGTTGCGCTGGCGCCACGCTTGCGGAGGAGGGGCACGGGTATGTCGCAGGTCGCGGGGCCACCCATGACAATACCCCTTGGTTTAGTGCCCAAGTGAAGATGCTTATCATCTATCTTGTGTATATATATCTATCATCTATCTATCTAGTTATCTATCACCTATAATTTGTCTATATCATATCAATATATCTGTCTATTTAACAATATATCTATCTAGCTTTTTGTCTATCTATTATCTATCAATCTATAAATCAATCTTCTTTTTCTCATATCTATCTAATTTATATAATTTATCTATTTTATATTTATTTTATATCTACTATTTATGCATCTGTCAATCTCTTATATAATTCTCCTACAGCCCCATATTACAGATTTCCTTACCATATTACTGTGTGTAATCTACAAAGTGTTATTCTTGTGCAAGGCTATAGGAGCCTCTTACTGAATGTGACTGTTCATAAAATAGTTTTATTTTTAATTTTGGGGCCCCACTTTTAGTTTTGCCCGGGGTCCCACTTTGTCTTAAACCGGCCCTGAGCACTAGTAGACATTGGGCGTTTTTTCATGTCCCAAATAGTGGGACATCCCACCTCTACACACTGTAATACATAGTGGCAGCTCAGCTAATAAGCAGGATGAGGGCGATCAGAGACCTTTCAAGCAGGTGTATTTCTTCCCTTTAATTTTTTTACAATGAATTTTAAATTATATGAGATGGATCCTCCTCCTTCTGGAGTAAGTTTAGTAGTCAGGGACTGCAGGCAATAGCAGATTCCAGGATACTTTGGCCCACATTTGTCAGGGCTGGTATGCCTGAAATCTGGCATACAAGCAATGAAATAGAGTAATTCCTGAAGCACAGCAGGTTACAAAGCGGATCAGGTGGCCCCCATGAGGTGTCCCTTACCCAAGCCTTTGAACTACCTGTAGCCTGTGCCTGTTCAGTGATCGATCTGGCACCTTCAGGGGCACCATTATACACTGGTGAAGTAAGCTGTTCTTCCAACTTAATTCTAAGGGTGGTGCCACATGTTCCCGTTTTGATTCCGCTTTGTAACGAAATCAAAGCGCACAGGGGCGGCCCGTGGACGATTGCATATGCGTTTGTATGCAAGCACATGTGGTTGACAATCAGTGCCCGGTGTCTCGCATTTACACAATACAAGACACCGGGCGCTGATAGCTAATTGCGTGGGCTTTGATGCCGTTTAAAAACGGAATCAAAACGGGAATGTGTGGCACCACCCTTAGTATTATGATATTCATGATATCTGCCACAAGTTCTTAATGATTTTGGCACACCCAGCATTATACACAGGCAGAGCACTTTCCCACAATCTTAGTAAATGTACCCCATTGGGCCGCAGTTTGCCTGTGAAGTGTGCAGGGTTCGCCTCTGCATTGCTCTGACAGAGTACACCAACTTTTTTTTTGGTGCACCTTAAACATAAGGCATCTGACATAATTCTGGCGGACTTTGCATGATAAATGTGGAGCACGGTCCGACTGTGCGGTGGAACATCCCTTTTAGTGCAGAAATTTGTGTCGCATCTAGAATAGTGCAGCCGCGACACAAATGAGTCACACGTGACAGATATATGTCGTGGGCACTTTTTAAATACCTGTGCAAGAGGTTTGCACATAAAAGAACATGCAAAGACAACCTGGCACAGGGGCTTTAGTAAATGCAGACAATAGTGTATACATAGAAGGCTATAGTAGAGTTAAAATATCACACAAATATGATATATATGCACACATTTCTCAAAATTTTCTGTTCTGTGTTCTCTTATTGAAGATATGTGAGTCTTCTCCACAGTTTTTGCCCCAGTGCTGCTGTGTCAGTGCTGTCACATATGGCTGTACATTTACATATGGCTCTGCTAATCAGTCTGTATATCCAGACATTTCTAACTGCAGGCAATCCATTGTCAGCCAAGTCATATGGGGAGCTGTTATGACCTAGAGCCTGGTAGGGAGAATCCAGCAAATGATCCTGACAGTTGGAAGCCGGCATTATTACACACAGATGTTACCACATTTAGGAAACCTGAGATGCACACAATCCACTCCTGTTTTCATAGAAAGGTAGGAAGAAAATCTGCATACATCTTAGAAATTGTGGCTATAGGATACTTCTTCAATAGAAAATGTAGCTGCAAGACAATACAACAAAAAGACGTGTAATATTTATTTATTACCCGCAGAGTTTCCCATGAGTGTTTTTACTGTGCTGATTTCAAAGGCTTATCACAATATTTTTATGCCTTAATAATTTCCTTAGGGAATGCAAGTACACAGGCGATGATGAGACTACAAGGACTTCCCGCAACATAAACAATGAAAATTTCAAGAACACAAAGGCATTGTGGATATGCCAGCCCTACCACTGCCACTTAATATATGAAAATAAGGAATAAGAAAAGTTTTCTCTCCGGAACATGTGTCATTCACTTTACCTAAAGGATATCCACCACTTGGATAGCCACGATTTTAACCAGCTATTCTTATTGGTCGGCATTTTTACCCTAAAATCAAGGAATTTCACCCAAAAAATTACCTTTAAAATGATGCAAATTATGCTCAGACGCTCCTGTGTACATCACACAGGGCGCTCGGCGCTTCCTCCCCCTCCCAGGCATCAACTGGCCCTCAGGAACTCTCACGCATGGGTGTTCGGCTTCCGTGATAATGAATGGAAAGGAGGGGATGTATTCTAGAGCACTCAGGAGATGTGTATAATTATCAGCAATGGGTTCCCCAAGCTCCCTGTATGACATACAAAAAAGTGCCAGAGACTTTTTGTATAATTTTAAAAGTTGTTTTTTGGAAAAATTCCTTGTTTTTAGGGGTAATGAAGATCCTAGATCAGGATGAAAACGACGACCAATAAATATGGTTGGTTAAAATCATGACTATCCAAGTGATTACTTGATAACAGATCTGTTGGGGCAATTTGGGACTCTAAACCACCCACAGGTCCTTATAGTTTCCCACATCACCCTTTGCCAAGTCCCTATGTGCCCCCTATGAAAAAAAAACTTTATACCTAGACATTGGTCTGATGAGGAACTGCACACCCCAGCTTAACTGTGCAAGCTCTGTAGCTAAGGACCTGTGGGTGGTTTAGTGTCCCAAATTGCCCTCAGGTCCTATTTAAAGCAAGAGGAGAAAGTAACTATTCAGATGCAGGGGACAGATGTAGAAAAACATACAAAAATTCAGCAGTATGGACTAACCCTTGAGATGTGATGACATTTCCTTTTTATGTGGATTGTGTTTATATGCTGCAGAAATAGCGTGTAGTGACAATCTATATTGAGTGGATTTTTATTAGCGCCATAGTAGAGATTCATGCCACAGTGCATGGATGAGATTTCTTATAAATATTTTCTGAATCCCAACCAGATCTCAAGTCAAGATGAGTCAAAGTGCAGCAAATAACAAGACACAAAACATTGTTCTATTGAAAATTGTGTGTATTTTATGATTAAAACAAACCTTTCTATATAGTTGCACTCCATAAACCTCTGAATTCATATGATCAGACATGGAATAACATGTGAAACGTGCAATTTAATGGCTCACTTAATACAAGTCACAAACTTGGTACAAATAGGCAAATAGAATAATTATGCAACATTCTAGACACCGAAAAAGTGATGTTATTGTAGTGAGACATCTCTCATTAAAACAGACCAGAGTAAGACCTGCAGTGAGGTTCTGAGGATGGACACATGGTCTGTTGACAAAAACTGGATGTGTGAATAGCCCCATTAAGGGTGCATTCACATATGTCAGTTTCCCTCTAGGGTGGGGGAGAAATTCTTAAGAGAAACTGGTGCCAGAACGGATCCTATATTTTTCTATGGGATTTGTTCTATAACAAGGAAATCGGGATCAAAAACACTAGAATGAGGGTAATGGGGTAATGAGGGTATTTAATCCCGTTCTACCATCCCTAGCCAAGCACAGCAGATATATGTGACCATGCAATGGTCTGGAAGCTGCTGACAAAGTAATGTATGCGCAGATATGTTGCATATATTGCTATTCCTCAATATTTTGTTAAAATGCCTGCTATATGATAAATGTTTGCTTCCCTATGATTGTCATGAAGAATAATAGAGGCAATGTCACATAACCGTGACCATTCCCCCTAGTCGGGGGATTCATTCATCACTGAATCTCTACATGAACATTTGTTCTCCTTATCCCATCCTGGAAAACGGATTTTCAGCTTTTACAGGAACGTAGTGATTTTTCTTAATAGCCATAAATTATTTTTTTATATATATTTAAATTATTTTCTTTTTCGTTTTTAAAGGCTCGGCAGCACATAAATATCCTGACCCTCTGTGCAGGCGACATCCTCAGACAATTGTTTCCTACACAAAAAGCAGAAGGGCATTTCAGGGCACCACAGGACAGTCCTTAATGATGTGAGAATGAGGGTGGGGGGCGCAGGAGCTCCAGGCACACAGTGCGACCCCAGCCCCCTGACCCTGTGCCCTCAGAGCCCAGTAGTGTGACACACACACTTTCCACATGCCTGCGCTGCGCTCCCCTCCCCCTGTGCACTAGAGGATGCACTATTATGTAGTGCCGGCCACTCAAGGTTTCCCTGTGTCCAGCGCCCCCCACCTCTGTGCACTCTCCCTCCGCCTCCTTCCACCTCGTGTGCCTGCGCAGGAGCTCGAGGAAAAAAAAGTCCCGGAGGGCTGCGAGGAGGAGAGGAGCGCATAGTGCGAGCACGGATCAGGAGCAGCTAGTCACATCACCCGGCATGTGTGCCCGAGCCCGGTGATGGCAGTGCATAGACCCAGCATGGCCCGGAGGCTGCTGCTGCTGTGGGCAGCGCTCTTCAGCTTTCCAGGTGAGTACAGTAAGGAATTCCTGGCTAGAAACTTTGCTTTCCTGTAGTGAGGGCGACCCTTGTAATGTATGGCTGCCCCGGCCAGGAGTGCGCATAGCTCCACACTGGGGATCCCCACCTTATCTGATCGCATTGCATCACAGAGCAGCGTAGTATCCTGGGCTGCTGGGATTAATTTCTTCTAATTACTTCTGCCATTACATCACTATGATGTCATTTGTGAACAAAGTTTTCAGCATACCGGTTGTTGGTGTGAATGCAATGCAAGTGTTAATAGTATCTGTCCCAAAAATGTGATTTAAGGTGACAAGACTCCGATATATAATATAAGCTGGTCAGGCTGGTACAGATGTTGCATTTGATGCTCCCAAGTAGTTTAAGGTGGATATAGTGAGATAGATTTTGCAATTGCTTAAGGTGGTCATAGTGACACAGATGTTGCTATATATGCCCACAAGCGATTTAAGGTGATCATACTGATGCTGATGTTGCCATTGAGGTCTTCATACTGATTCAGATGTTGCCAATGATACCCAGAAGCAATTTAAGGTGGATATAGCGAGATAGATTTTGAGTCATAGTCACACAGATGTTACTATACATGCTCCAAAGCGATTTAAGGTGGTCATACTGGTGCAGATGTTACCATTGATGCTTACAAATATTTTCTGAGGTCATAAAGTTGCATTTATCTACATACTGATACAGATGTTGACAATTCCTAGGTTGTAGACCGTTGGGTAAATGACTGCAATACAATAGGTAAAGTTATCTTTAAGGAGAGTCCTGAATTGTGGATACATTTTAGTAGCTTTCTAAAAAGGTTGATTACAATTTGCGAGATTTCTGGTTTCACATGAGATAATGCAATTTGCGGAGAATATTAAACAGAATTCTGTACACACCTTCTGGTACAATTCTGATATAGAAGCAGCAATCCTTTTTTTTCTTTCTTGGAATCGGACAATGATAAATGTTCTCTAATCTAACAATTTGTAGAATGAACCCTCAGTTTGCTACCCACACGTGTAAAGGTAAAAGTTTCATGGCACATGATTGCATTGTCTTAAGATACAGGCAGATTTCCACTTCCAGTACTGGATAAGCCAATTGCCATTAGTATTGTGAGACTTTCATACTATGAATACACAATACACCTTTTTACATTCCATACATTTATTAGTGAACAATCTCCATTTATCATCGACTTGTAAACAGAATTGACAGAGTAGTGTGGCAGCATAGTTGAATTGAGCCTGGTTATAGTGGAATTGCTAGAAGGTATATTCATACTGTAACATTGTATCTCTATGTAACTTTATATGAACAGAAGGAGAGTTCTGGTCTACTGTAAACTTTTTATGTATTTGGAATCATTAATAGTTTTACTATATCAATTATTTACTATTGCTTTATGGTCAAGTCCATTATAACAATGTTAAGTGATGTTGGGTTAGTGTTTATTTTGTATATTGGATATAAGGTGATGCCTGGATTTACACATCATGTTTAGCTTTTACCCCATTACCTTTTCATTATAGCAATTAACACTTTAGCTTGTAAAGAAAATGTTGCTCCCCAGGACCATTAAAGGATGTGTATTGTCAGGCAGATCAGCATGATATTATTGAGAGCTAAGATCTGATAAAGCCTTCTTTGATGGATTTCTCACTTTTGGGACCCACAGTGAACATCTCAAGATGTGTAAAATATATCACATTAGAGGCCATTTATTTATTCAGAAAAATCTATTGTTGATAAGGATTCCAAAACTATTTATATACATCACCTTAATGCCCTTAAAAACAGCACAGATTAAAGGGACTGATAAAGTGCCTTGCAGAGAGATTGTGTCCTAAGGCTGGGGGTCTTTGAGGGATCTGGCTTCTTTTTTATCTCTGGTTGTGATGGATGGAGAAGCCAGGCTTGTTGTGTTAGGTAAAGAAGGCATGTTACTTCCTTGAGAGATCTGTTCTCCTAAGAAAATGTGTATTGGGTAATTAAGTAATCCCCGCTGCATGAGACAGTAAGCAGCCAATTAGTTCCGCATTTCTGTAACAGTTGGCAATACACAAACGTGGAAAGAAAGGTTCCCTAATCCCTCTCCCACTGAGGTCTAGCAGCAAGAGTCACAAATATTAGGAAGTTGCTTTGTCCTTCATTTAAATGCATCTGTAAAAATGTAATAAGAGGAGCAATCTTATAATACAACATAAACAGACCCTAAACACTTTCTGACCTAGGACATACTGGGGAAATTCATGGGTTTACCATTCACCTCCATGCAATGAATAACTCTCCAATAAAAGGTATTAGGGGTTTTATAAGTGCAGATATGGATTTAACCTCAACCACGATGGTTTTGGAAGTGCTAAATGTCCCCAGGGCAGAGAACCTGCTTGTTTATGAAGAGGCAAGGATGTTAATGATTTCTTGTAAAATCAAACTTTTATGACTTTCCTTGTTTAGGACCTCTGTGACAAGCTTGTAAAATTAGCAAACAGCTTCATCTCTTGTTTTCCTGTTAATGACGGTGAAACCTCACATTGTGACTTCTCATGTTCTTGAAAGTGTCCGAGTTTACGAGTGTTTGGCAAATAAATATGAGCGTGTTTGTTTGAAAAAAGTCAAGAGGGTTACTGTCTTTGTGACTTTAACACTTTATTTGGGATATAGATTGTAACCATTGTGCAGTTTACAGTCCGAATAGGTAAACATCTAGGATCTTGGGATTGAAATTGTTTTAGTTAAAACGTGACCTTGCATAATGTTAGAGCCTTATCAGACCTCATGTTACATTACGGATTAATGCTAGTTTATGTGGACAGTACTCACTGTGTTTCACATATTCCAATGCAAATGGTGAGATCTGCTGCTTAATCCACTGCACATGTGCAGACGATTTCTGTAGTTTTCTGCTAAATGTTTATATGGCTAATACAAGTGTCCATATGTGACAGTTAAGTAAGTCCCATCTATGGAGTATAAAAGATTTTGGCTTTTTATTCCCAATGGCTTTATTACATTAATAACTCTTTACTATCATGCCAGACACAACTTTTTGAATCTTTTTAACTTTTTCTTATGGTGGAATTCCACTTTGGTAGAACATTTCCTGAATTGACAACATTCCCTGCAGAGAATTGTGCTGTGAACACATTTGCTTTATTATTGTCTTTACTTCCTAATTATTATTTTTTAATTATTTTTCTTTCACACAGGATCTTGGGGTTTCAGTGACCTGGCATTCGTGAAAGAACCTGTGGATGTTATAGTTTATCGGAAAGACTCCGCACTATTAGATTGCTTGGCTCAAGGGGAACCTCCAGTCACAATCACATGGCTGAAAAACGGAGCAAAGGTTTCTGAGAATGAACGGATTTCAATGTTACACAATGGTTCCTTGTACATCCAGGAGGTGGAAGGCAGGAAAGGAGAGCAGTCTGATGAAGGATTTTACCAATGCCTGGCTCTGAACAAATATGGTGCCATTTTAAGTCAAAAGGCTCATCTTTCATTAGCAAGTAAGTCTGGGATTTAGTTTCAACTGAGTTGTCAGTCATGGTTTGTTGAAGACATTGGAGAACGACAGAAGTGCTTTCACACAGATATTTGACATTGTCCATTGTGACACCCTTCAGTCTTTAATTAAGAATGTGCATGATATAAGAATATTTATGAGGTACCTCAAATCTCTTCTGTGTGTTACTATAGTAACTATCAATCAAAAAAGCTTTTGATCAAGATGACGGCCATATGTAAAATATCTCTGATGTGGAAATCCAGGATGGCAGCAATGTACAGAGATGTGTAGGGACTTGAAAAGAGGCATCAGATGCATTTTTAATCTAAGTGATGTAGGTCAGGTGTGTAAAACACATTCTCTCTCTCAGCATTGAACAGATATTACTTTTTAATGACTTGTGTGAGTACTCTCAGGACTATTAGATTCATTTATTTATTTCACACCAGAGTCCATCAATTTCTTAGCAGAAGGAGAACAGAACATGTCCGATACATTAGAGACAAGTCTACAGGGTGCAAACGTGACTGCAGCCACCATTACAACAATCACACTCTCTTTGTAGTAAGATCACATTGTGGTGATGTGTTGCATTCCTCAATTTGATAGAGAGTAAACCCTTTTCCTAAGAGCAAAGAGATTTTTTGTAAATAGTAAAAATGCCACATTGATTCTTACATTGATAAAGTTCCTCCTCTCTGTGTTGGAACTGCTGCCTCCTCTAATTGCTTGGCCTTGCAAACCATAGCATGTGCGATATGCAACGTCTAACCCTTTGATTCAGTTTTTTGAAGTATAATGGGCTCTCCTATTTGACACCAGTGTATAGAGCACCCTTAAGGATTAAACATTTATCTGCGGTGGTAAAAGCTAGGCTGTGAACCAATTGATTTTTCCATTAGGCTGTGTTTCCAAGGCAAGCTTTTTGCCTACCATTTCATATTTGTAGAAGATAACATCTCTCTTTCCACATCCACTATTATTGTCAGCTATAAACAGTAGGGGGGTTTAAAATCGAAGGCGAGCAATTTTCTTCACTGTATTGTTTATACCTGTGTACCTATTACATGTGGACTTTGCTTCTTTTTGTCATTGTGCCTTATTCAATAGATGTTCTCAGTACCATTTTTTTTTTTTTACTTTTGCTAATTTTATTATATGTCATTCCACCAATATGTGGATCTATAGCTTATTTAGAACTCTTTGATATCAATGAGGTTTTTATCTGGGTTCTGTCCATGAACAAATGGACCAGCAATTGGACAGCACCAATTATAGTCATTGGAACTATTTTCTCACTAGTATCCTTACTTCACACATGCAAGTCTATGGAGGCACAAAAATAAAACAGATGTGTCCATTGGGGATCGACACAGATAAGTAAAGAAATGAAACTCCCATGTGCAGTGGTCCATTTTGTGAAAGCATCCCTAAATGTTCTATAATCCACATCTATTTAATTTCTTTAAATATATTAAACTGTGTCTGAGACACCATATAATATTTAAAGGGTTTGTTCACTTTACGCACATTCCAGCAAATAATTGATATAGTTTGTGTAATGAAAAGTTACACAATTTTCCAATATACTTTGTTTCAGATCTTTACGGTTTTCTCAATCTCTCCTTGCTGTCAACAGGAATCTTCATTCTTTATTTTCTGTAGATAAATACCGGTCCATGGTCATGTGATGTCACACAGGTGCACGGTTCATTATATCACAGAGCATAATCAGAGCCATGTGATGCTGATCTAGAAAACCATAAAGAATTGATAGAGAAAGTATAATGGAAATTAGTACAACCTTTCTTTATACAAACAATATCAATTATTGGCTGCAATGTGCTTAAAGTGGACAACACTTTAAGACATTTAGGGAATGTGAGTAAAACTACAAAGTGGGTTGAACCCTGAAAGTGTTTAATGCCTACAAGTGTTGGCGGAAAAATCTGAAGCCAGTCATTCATTCCATTTGCAATGGCATAGTGTCTGTGGTCTGGCTAAATGAGGGTGGGTGGTTTGTGTGGGCCCTCCTTTGTAATGCCCATATGGCCATTGTCTTGATGGAAATATTATATAATGAATGTATCATCATATGAACCTGTACATCAAAAGTGGTTATTGTTAATGACAATTCTCCTTAGTCAATAATAGTACAGGCAGCCCACGGATTACGTACAAGACAGGTTCTGTACATTTGTTTTTAAGTTGAATTTGTACGTAAGTCAGAACTGTATATTTTATAATTGTAACCCAGCCAAAAATTTTTTGATCTCTGTGACAATTGAAGTGTAAAAATAGTTGTCATAAGAACCAGGATTAACAATGAAGCTTAATTGCAGACACCTTTGATAACTGTTATAGCTGATCATTGTAGCCTAGGGATAAAATACAGTAACTTACCAACATCCAGAGGTCTGTTTGTAACTAGGAGTCGTCTGTAAGTCGGGGACTGCTTGTAATGGGAAACACTTCTACTACTTCATATACTGCTTTCACCATCTCATCTTTATTAATAGTATTTACTCAAGTTGCCTTCCCTAGGAATTTCATATTGGTTACTTCAAGTAAGTTAGCTCTTGAAAGGTACTGGTTCTCTTTGCAGCTATCAATCTGCTTTAGGGAGCAGCAACATCTCAAGTGGAAGTAATTAGAATTCACATATATAGCCTTTTCATTGGAATCAACCAAAGTATATTCAAAATACAGATACCCACATCTCTTTTACTGCAAATTAAAGTCTTTGGGTAATAGAAGGTTTTTAGTTAAGGTTTTTAGTTTCCATTAAGCTCCTCTTAAACAGAGAGTGTCACGTTAAGCCAAGAGAAAAATGTGAACTGTGCCTTAGCTGTTTCTGCAGGAATTGGCAGATTCAGCTGACTTATGCCTCATGTTATACTCTAGATTTGGAAATAAACTGCATTCACTAAATTAAAATTACAATCAAAACAGTTGGACAGTTTATTCGTAGATTAATCTTTATTTTGAATTAATGTCAGCCATGATTTATACCCTCGTCTTTGAGGATGTGAAGCCATATTTCAGTGCCCGACGTTAGCCACGTGAAAACCTATTGAAGTTAGATAGTGTCTTCATTTGCTGCGAGGCATTTGACGGCTTAATGAGTCTAGACTCTCCCACAGTAGATGTATAATGCTGGGCACAACATGGCACTGTGTGTAAGGAGATACATAAATTAGCATTGAGGATGATAATGGGGGCTGTATGGAATTAACACTCTGTTTTGAATATCAAATACACTGTTAATCACATCCCTAATAGAGACATCAGTGGGTAGCTCTGAGAATATCCTAAAGCCTTTTTCACATGGGATAGAATAGTAAATAGGAGAAAAGGGGCAGTGTGTACTCAGGCTTAAGGCATTTTTCATTTTGTTTGCCCCATGTAAACTTTTCTTCAGAGTCGCCTAGAGACAACTGCAATAGAGCTGAACGCCTTAAATGAACATCTTCTAGATAAATACACACGCCTATGGAAATTGGTGTTGGGGGTCAAATTTATCCTGGTACAAAAGCAGTATAAAAAAATCTGTGAATGGCAGTGATTGCTTTATCAGCATGTGTCCTTTTTGTGAGATTCATCTACTTACCGGCTTAATTTTTGTCAGCTAATATATGCAAAAGCTACGATTTCTCCGTCACCAGGGAAATTAAACCGAAAGCTTCTAATTCCTTAAGATTTTTTTGCCACAAACGGCATATAACAGAATTATTAGGACAGACAATGTTTAGATATTTAGGCCTGAATACAAAGATTTAGCCTCAGTTTGTTTGGGTTTTTATGTGAGCTCCTGGAAACCCAGATGAGTTTTGACTATATTTTAGGGGAGCTATACATATTAAACAGGTGGAGAATAGGCATTAAATGGGCATTCTTTCTAGTCAAAGAGCAAGTACTATCTTAGTCAGTGGCAACAGCAGGGGGCAAGGATGTGCTTTTTCTGTGGCTGGCCAAAGCATTGACTAGTAAGCCTGCCATTAGCTTTAGGATCACAATGCAGAGTTTTGCATTTGGAGATGTGAAGAGCTTTAGCCTACGCAGTGGTTTAGGGGCTGAACACACAAGTAGATCAGGACCAGGTTTCTAAAGTTTAAGAAGTGGAAACTGGAGGTTGCACTCCATACAGGAATGTCATTTTGTCTGTGCAAATGAAGGCTTCACTGGGTTAAAAGGTTAGAAACTGGCCAGGGTGCGGCTTACCCTGCTGATAAAGGGCAGATGACCCTGATTCTTTGACCAATTCTTTCATGTCTGTCCTCTGCAAAGAGTGATTGCCAGGGATTGTTCTGTAGGAATGCACAGATTGGAAAGTAAGCAGACTCTTTTTTTGGTGTCCCTTAGAACCTTATCTCATGTTCCCAGCAGGTCCTCCAGCAGACTCTTTCTAGACCTATCTATGTAGTCAAGCAGCAAAATTGCTTCTATCTATTAACCCTACAAGAAAAACTTGTGAAGTCATGGAACTGGGTTATAAAAATCTGATGTTTTGGAGTGATTTTATTCCATGTCCCACACATGCAAATATTAGTGTGAACATCATAGAAAGCCAGTTAATCGGATGCAGCGTAACTTGAGGGGGGAAGAGGGTGCTAGGACCCCCTTAAGGGGGCTTATTAGTTGTCTCTTCCTCTTATGAAGAGACCAGCTCTATAAACAGTACATTTTATTGGGGGGGGGGGGGCACAGGTACAGATTTTGCATTGGAACCCAACAGCTCTGTCTATTAGTTTGAGGAAACTTAAAGGGGTATTCCAGGAATCAGCATAATTCATATACAAGTGGGCACTCAAAATATAAGCTAATGTGTAATTAGTTGTTATTTAAAATTTTGCTCCCCTTAGCAGAAAAATGCTGATGACATAGACTGTAATGAAGAATTAAAATGCTACTGGCCCTTTAATCAGTCCGTTAATTTCCTCCGCGCGGTCCGTCGCAGAAAAGAAGATGGCTGCTGGTCACATGTCCACATCACATGTCCTGTACCTGCCTGGGCAGGTCATGTGATCACCACTAGGTTTGGCTGTAGTCGGTTGGTTGCAGTGCATCCAGTATGGTCAGTGTTGTGGTGATGGCAGTTACACATCATTACTATGGTAACAGAGCAAGAAAACCTGTTACATCATCACTGTTAGCAGAGCACAACTGGTAGGAGGAGTTACTGAGAACTAAAGGATCATGAAACTTGTAGTTTCCAGTGGCGGCCATCTTAGTGATAACTCCACCTACTTTAGAGAGGCCATAAATTTTGTAAATCATAAAATCATATTATTTCAGCTCCGTTTTGTGACTAATGACATTGAGTATTGTTGTATTCATTTATTTATATCATCATGGGTTTTTGTGTCAGACGTTCATGTTCCCGGAATACCCCTTTAAGTTCATATGAAGAGCATGAGTATTTTATGCAAATTTTGTCTTTGGTTGAACTGGGCCCCTTGTCCTAAAGATAATACAATGCACTTATCTGATGGGATTCTATGTTATTAAAAATGATGGATTTTTTTTACCAGGTAAACTCTATTCAAAACAAGATAGGCTCCCTGGACACTATAAACCTTATAGGAAAATGTATAGATCAAGTGTAGCTTGCATATAAATTATATAAGTTATGATGATGATTTTGTGAGTATGGGTTGTTTGTCTTCAGATGAGTCAGGGCTTTGAAAAGCATGTCAGAATTCCCCCATGTGCTCAATAGAGCTTCAATGATATTGTACGACTGTAAGTGGTCCTTTGCTCTCTGCTGTTTTGTAGTATGTGTTCAGTCCATTATTTAAGACATAGTTTATTCTGGTCAGCTGCTGTGGTCAGCAGACAGGTAGGCGAAGCCTAAGGCATTCCTATAGAAGATGTTGGACAGCACAGATATGTAAGCAATAGAAACCTCCATGTGTCCAACCCTGCGGAGCTCTGTCTGTCTTTTGTTCGCACCCCTGACTGTTGAAGAATGGTCTCTATCTCAAAACAGTTGCTTGGTCCAAAGTCTATTGTTATGTTTTCCCATTCTGCAGCTGTGCCTATTGTGTGCCATGTAGAATAATTTATGACTTAGAGGGAGATGGTTCCCATTCAGTGTACATTTTTTTAATAAATGTCTCAGTTCTCCCTCCTTTATCATAATACCTTGGTTGATTAATTTCTCATTCATAAATGGACGTCTGTGATTTTACCAGCCAAACTTGGCAAGTTACTAAGCATCTTGTGTGAGCTAAATATTAATATGCTGAATAGGAATTGTATGTATATTCCTAGTCATAAAGATTGGGCTAGATAAGTCTGTTGCCAAAAACAAATCAGTATGTATTTCTATTTCTAAATACAGGCTACTTTTTGTGTAGATAACTTGACTGTCTCATTGTTCCTTTCCTTTATATTGCCCCTTTAGCTGACGCCATGATTGAAAGGTTTGGATGACATGAATAGCTATATCATTGTTGCCAACCTTGCCTTGAAACCTCTGATATTCTCTCTCAAGTGGTTTGAAATCTCTAAAAGTGAGAGGCTATTGCTTTATTCAAGGATTTGCATGTGACAATAGACAAGTCATAGTATCCTTAGAACAACTAAAGGAAGATGCTTCACGGTGAAATGTATTTTTAAAGGTACTACAACAACAGAAAATGGCCACACTGGCTATAAAGAGTAAGGGTTTTATTAAAGAAATGCATCCCATATCCTCATTATGTGACTACTGTATATGATTCATCAGGTCTTTTTGTCTCAGCCAAGGCAAAATAAGTCACAACTATGACAAACAATGAAGCAATGTCCCCCTAAATAGCTAACTGTTGTAGGTCGCAAAATGTAACCATCTTTGTATATTTATTTTATGTGTGACTCTCAGTATATACTTGTAGCAGGACAAAGTTTGGCAATTCCTGTAATCATTTACAATAACTGTAATATGGAATATAAATATACTGTATGTACTTATTTATATTGTGTATAAATATAATGTATATACTTAAAGGGAACCTGACAGCGCAGATTGATTCAATAAACCACCAGTATGTTGTTAAGTAGATTAACACCTAACACAGACCATCTTTCATGGCCCAGTGTGGTGGCATCAACCAGAAAACCAACTTTGAAGTGAGATGTAAATCAGATGTATTATGTCAGGGAGAAGGAGAGCTCAGCACGGAGGTCAAGCTCAGCCATACTTGGGATGTCCCATTCACAGTAATGGTTGTCCACATAAGTTAGAAGTTCTCCGGAAGTCTGGTGAATTATGTCAATCACAGAAGAGGGGGAATTCTGAATTAGGAAGAGCTTGACTTTAGTGCTGAACTCTCCATCTTTCTGACTCCTTTCAAAGTTGATTTTCTGGATGATATCACCATGTTGGGCCATGGAAGATATATGACCTGGGAGGTGTTAAACTGATTGGTAACATACTGGTAGTCAATTTCTACAGACAGGCTCCCTTTCAAAGCCATTGTCCTCAATAGTATGGGTAAGTTTAAGCACCTATAGAAACGTTTACTACACTATGGTACCCTTATTTACCTCTTCTAAGAATCTATGACAATTTGGAAATGGAAATCTCCTAAAAAAGCATCATTCAAAAAGAAAATGGTCATTAAAAGAAATAATTAGTTCCCAGTTTTGAATTAGCCTAGAGCCTAGAAATATCTTGTATAATGGAATTTATTAATACACAGAATGCATATATGCACATATATATCAATATATATACACATATATTAGACTGTGTTCTTGTCTGTCATATTTACTATGTCTGTTTCCCTACATTCTTCTTATTAGATTTTAATGAATGAGTCCGGGTAATGAAGTAATTTGTAGATTTGATCACTTTCTGCAATCCGACTTGCCATTTTGCTTGACCTTTGGTGGTTGTTTAAATGATATTCAGAAATAGACTTATACAGGGGTGGGGGAGTGCTTGACATGTTAACATCAATACCGCTTACCTGGATACAAGGAAAGGAAAATGGATTCCTGTCAAAGCAGTCCACTATTTACAGTGCATGTGATCCAGAAGCCCCCAATTAGTATTTACAGGACATGATTTTTCTTCTTACAATTGACCTATTGGTTGAAGGTTTCAATAAAAGCAGTGAATACTTTCCATGTAGTGTGTCCATTTTTATAAAGAATGCAAAATGAATAGCATAACCACTTCTGAAACATTTTATATCATTGTGTTGTATTTAAATCTCCTTCACTTTAATTATGATTCCTCAAAAGAGATAAAGCAAAAAAGAAAAAAATATTTTAACAATAAAATTCTAATGACCTTTTCAACTTTGGATTTAGAAACCTGCACAACTAATTATATAGGTATTTTAGTGCAGAGCTACATCGCCAGTGAAAAAAGCAAATGGAGGACAAAGCTAAAGTGTCTAACAAATTTCACAAGTAAATCAAACATGGCACCATATATATGGCGTTTATGACTATCCCTGCCATTTTGCCCATATGGGGTTTCACTGTAAACATGGAATTCCACAAAAATTACGCAAATGCACCAAAATTGTAGCTTAAAATAACCAAAGTAATAAGAGGTGCAAAATCAAGTAGCAGTCCTAAAGGAAACCTATGATCAAGCCTGACAGCTTCCTGTACCTTACTTTACACTGAACCCGAATTTTGAAAATATACCTGGCTCCTTGCAAGAAAAGCCGCTCCTTCAGCCCATCTTGACAGAAATCCTCCCAACCCCGAGAAATGTAGATATTTTGATGTTTTGGGTTAATTTATTAAACAAGAAAAATCTTATCCTTTGCTGTGTCACTCATATTTAACTCGCATGCTGTCCATTTTCTTCTGATCCTTCTTGAGGTGGTTCTATTCCATTGTTGGAGTCCAGCTGTGTTTAATTAAACTGATTGGACTTGATTAGGAAAGGCACACACCTGTTTATATAAGACCTCACAGTGCATGTCAGAGCACATGAGAATCATGAGGTCTAAGGAACTGCCCAAGGGGCTCAGAGGCCGAATTGTGCCAAGGAACAGATCTGGGCAAAGTAACAAAAGAAGGTTGCAGGATGCCTTCAGTTGATGAACCAGTATAATTGTGGATGAATACTTTATAGAAGATCTAGAAAGTTGATTTGTAATGCTAATACTTTTGCTTAAAGGGCACCTACCACCACAAATCTACCTATAAAGGTAGATCGGGTGGTAGGTGGATCAATAGGACGTGAGGATAGCCCTTTTAAGGGCTAATCCTCACGTCCCCGCAATGATTTGAAAACTTGTATTTCCCCAATATTAAAATTTTCTTATGCGGCTACTGGGGCGTGGAGTAGCCGCATCTGAGGTTACACGAGGCGGTTACTCCACGCCCCGGTAGCCTCTTTTCTCCTCCTACCAAAAATCTTCGGCGCGCAGCTACGAGGAGCTGCGCGCCCTCGTCCGGCACATCTGCTGTCTGCGCATGCGCAGAACAGCAGGCCCGTGCCTGTGCAGCTCCGACTCCGTAGCAGTGACCGCGCACGCGCGGGCCTGCTGTTCTGCGCATGCGCAGACAGCAGATGTGCCGGACGAGGGCGCGCAGCTCCTCGTAGCTGCGCGCCGAAGATTTTTGGTAGGAGGAGAAAAGAGGCTACCGGGGCGTGGAGTAGCCGCCTCGTGTAACCTCAGATGCGGCTACTCCACGCCCCAGTAGCCGCATAAGAAAATTTGAATATTGGGGCAATAAAAGTTTTCAAAACATTGCGGGGACGTGAGGATTAGCCCTTAAAAGGGCTATCCTCACGTCCTATTGATCCACCTACCACCCGATCTACCTTTTATAGGTAGTTTCGTGGTGGTAGGTTCCCTTTAAATGCAAACTCTAGTATTCTAATGACATTCTAATGATTCTGTAATACTTTTGGTCTGCAGTGGATAGTCATATGTTTCATTATATACATGGTTCATAATTTTATTTGCCCTTTTAAGTCGCAATTATGTAGCTAGCATAGTTTGTAGAACTATTCATTTAATGTATAATTCATGTTTAACATTGGTCTTACAATACCATCTGCCTAGGGATGAGCAGATTATATATGCTTCCATATCTCCAGTACACACAGTTTGTTGTCTACTGACAGATATTTATCACTGAAATCATTAAACTTGTCTTTGACATCCGGCAAATTAATGATGAAAACATTTTTGGGAGAGTTTGGACACGACATTTAGCCTGAGGAATAAAACTTTTGAAGAACTTAGCACCTGCTGAAAATGCATCATTCACAGTTCACAAGCTTTTACGGGTCCAGAATAAGTAAAATGACTCAATTTTCTCATGTTTGTACCGTATGGTGATTTACACAGCGGCCATTGTGAAGATAATGTGAGATAATTTATACATGATATATGATCCAGTATGTAAAGGGTGAAATGGGACAAATCTGTTTCCTCTTTAGATGTATTATATGATTTATTGTAATATGTTATGAGGCTCATTAAGTTGGTTAAATCATCGATTGTTGTTTCCTGTTTTTATTGCTGTAATGTTTCTTTAAATCTAGAACATTTGTGTTTCTTCAACATTTTTTGTTGAGCTTTCAGATTTTGCAGACCTGAAACACATTGCATGATGCACAGCTGACTGGTAGTGATTCACTAGAGAACGGGAAATGGGCATCTCCTTTGTGCCGGGGACATATGCTCTCTTTTATCTTCATTCATTTCATGGTAATCTGCCTAAAGCTGCTCAATAGCCAGTGATATTTACTTTTCCCAATCTTTGTATGTCATGGAAATGCAAATAAATGCCATGCAAGGCTGTACAAATGATTGGATTTCTCTGACAGGATACGTCCTACTTTCCCCACTCTTTTTTTTCATCGCTGTGTAGGTTTCCAAGATCAGTGGGGCTAATAATAATACCGTCCTACAAGATCCACTCTTCAATAAACAATTTCATTTCACACCATTACCACTCAATGCCCATGCTCAGGCTGGGAGAATTGCAGGGCATCTTATCGACCTCTTGAGAAACAGGGCAGAAAAAAAAGAGGCAACCAGATTTAACCCATTAATCAGAGTTGATTGTTAACATATTTTGTCTTATGACAAAAAGGAAATTGATCATCAAAGGATTAGATTTGATTTACCGCTTGTAAAATTGGTCCCAGTGTCTTCAGAAGAACATATAGTACACAATAATAAACTTGCTAATCCCGGTTGATGCAGAATTTCTGTATTTGGTTCATGCAGAAAATTGGTTTCAGATACCTTTGTAATACGAGGTGAATATGCTTGGACTGTGGAATCTGGTTTTTACAACAAAATTGATTTTCAGGTTGGTTCTCCTAGAGTAGAAGATAATGTATTTGTTTACAATTTCCATGTTCCAGTCGGCACATATAGGAGCAGGGGCAGATCATAGGGAAGCAAAACATCCACCATCCATAAATAAGAGCTGTAAAGGGACATCAGGCACAAACTACACCAGTATTTCTCTAAATCTTTGTGCAAGTTGTTAAATTTACTTTAACAGGACCAGGACCATTTTAGATATTACATTTTTTTGATAAGTGGGTTTCCATTTGGGTTGGTGGATGTCCAGGCTTATTGTAGCACTGTAAGCATAGACTGGACAGTATCACAGATATGTAATCAATTGGTAAACCCCCCAAATTGGTAAATTCTACATTATACTCCTTTTAGTTATTGCATGAAGAATACAAGTATTTGCTAAAAACAGACTTGTCAGGAGTGCTGACAGATCCTCTTTATGTAAGGTTTATTCCAGGATTTACACATAAAAATGCATCAGTGAAAGTGTATTTTTGTCTCCTATTTGTCCAAGAGATTTAACCAATTGCAGTTTTAACTTAATCGTGGACCAGGTTAGTTTCTGTTTCATAGACCAACCATAGTGCCAAGGATGGGACTTCATGCATCATAGTGATATGCAAGGAGTCCTTGCTTATTAGTACCAAACTTTATTCATTGTTACAGTGGTTACAAGGACTACATGCATCATAGCAATATATGATGCAAGGAGTCAGTGCTAGATAGGAGCACCAAACTGTATTCACAATTATGGTGGTAGGAGGGACTCTGTGTATCATATATCACTATGCTGCAAGGAGTTCAGCCCCGGACACTGTGCTTGTCCCATGAAACAGGACACTGCGCAGTCCATAATTCACTGACCGACCACGACAGTGTGAAACTGCCCTTAATGAAATTTGATGTCTTGCAGAATTAGATTTTTTAAAAAGATTTTGTTATTTCAATCTTCTCCTTCATTGTGTTTGGTTAATTGTTGAGTGCTTGTCCTAACCTATCCAGCACTTCCTCTCCATAATGAACCAGACTGTTTCACTATTATATAACTCTATGATTAATTCACAGCAATCCATACTATTGGTAAGATCATGGTCCTTTCATTCTATAAAAGTAATTAAAATCTGTTTTGTCTGGTTGAACATTAGAACAATGGACTCAGGAATAAGGAAACCCCCAAATAGTCCTAGCTGGAGGACATATGAGATGAATGAATGTGAAGATCTTTGTAGGGGCATCTTTACTGACCCTGGGGTTACTGGTCTATTCAGAAGGTCTGCAGCTTTGCAAGAGCTTGACCACTGGTCAGTGAACCCTGACAGGCATTTCTGCTAACCATATAGGTCGCAGGCTAGCAGCTGGAGATTGATTTGTGTAACCATCCTGCCCCACATTCTTCTGAGAAGAGCTTGTCAAGAGACAAAACAGCTCTATGGAGAGCCATTCATTTCCTTAAAATGGAGGAGACGTATTATATGATTGAGTGGATTACTTTTGGGTCAGGGGATGTCTCTGCTGCTGGGTTTTAATTTAGACTAAAAACTAAAAAATGTTTACTCAAGAAGGGAATAAATTATTACACACTGTAAGTACAATGACTTTCCAAATTCAGGTGGTCTAGCCAAATGAGAAACTAATGATTTGTAAAGCGCTAAGGAATATGATGGCGCAATATAAATAAAGTAGCAACATGTGAAATATTATTTAAAGATGTTGCCACTTTATGGTAAGTAGACAAATTTGTAATTATTACATAGTACATATATCTTGTTTCGATTGATCTTGGAATATATTTTGGCTATAATCTTAATCAGATCAAATTATAGGTCTCAGATTAGTTTTACCTATAGTTTTATGCTCAATAATGTCAAAATAGCACAACCATATAAAATAATTTGTAGTCAAAATGGAATCAGTCATATTTTTTATGGGAAGTGCATTTGAAGGGTTTCAAGTTTGCATTATATGCTTTAACCTTTTTATCCTTTTCTTGCTTGCTATGATGAGCTGAGTTCTTATCTTAGGGTTTTAGTTTTTCCTTTTTTATTATAGGAACTGAGTGCATGGAAAGCTAAATGTAGATGTTTCTATAATATAAGGAACACAAACAGATCCTGATAGACCCCATTGTTATTGATCTCACTGTTTTCTATTATGGTATGCCTCAAATCCTGCCCAAACAAAGGCAGCTTGCAGCAAAGTTTCTTCAATATTTCTTAAATCTGTTTCAAAAGATTCCTTGTCACAGGCGTTAACATAGTCTAAAGCCTGTTGCCCATGAGTATCACTGAACTGAATGGATGGGCTGAGTTCAGTTTAGTTGTTTTAGGTGTTTGTTCCAGTAAATCTTGAAAGAATAGTTTTCAGGGCCAAACTCCCTTATGGTATCAAACTTTAAAGGGAACCTGTCATCAGGGACCTAGTTTTCACTAAACACAGGTTGCAAATATATCTTTCTGCTTTCTCTACGGATTTGCATTACAATATAATTGTGTGATAACTTACCTTGTACCCTGACAGAATCCTCTGTGTAGTCCCAGGGGTTAGGCTTTGGTTTGAATGCATTTAAAAAAACAACAGGTGACTCGTCTGTGCTGCTCACTCCTCAGCTCACTCCAAAGGTGGGGGCCAAGAGCTGAGGAGTGAGCAGCACAGACAAGTCACTTGTTGCTTTTTGAAATGCATCCAAACCAAAGCCCAAGCCCTGGGACTACTCTGAGGATTTTGTCAGGGTGTAAGGCAAGTTATAACACACAATTATATTGTAATGCAAATGCTTAGAGAAGGCAGAAAGGCATAAATGCAATGCAGCAGTGACGGGCTTCTTCAACCTGCCTGTAGTAAAAATGAGGTCTCTGGTGACAGGTTCCCTTTAAAGTGGCTTTGTAAATGTCAACAATAAATATGATGTAATAATTAAAATTAGTTTTGATCAACAAATGACTTGGTTTAAATGTAGTCATTAAACAAAACAATGGCCCCAATGGTCAGTCCCACACCTATCAGGTATCTATGACATATTCCTCTGGGTATGACATACATATCTGCATTGAGAATACCCCTTTAAACCAATTCCATGGCTTTCCTCGGTGCACATCTGGTGGCGGTGGAATGGATTTCGTTGAATATAAATGTTTACAAATCAAACACAGATCTGAATTGTAAATTGCCCTTGCAAACAAAAAACACGTTTAGTCCATTGTATGTCCTCTAGTTCATTTAAATATCAAGGTCAGTCTTTCAATAACCCTGTGGGCAGGTAGATGAGCTTTGTCATAATGACTTAACAGCCATTTCCAGGCCCAGTAGTAATTGCACTACTTCTTGCTGGGGGTTTATCTCTATTCTTCCACTTTCCCTTGGGTTTCATTTTCATTTCTCTGTAACAACTCCAGTATCAGGGGGGAATGACCATTAGATCTTTAACATCTAATTTAAATTAGCTTCAGAAACATTCCAGGGAATTTCCTAATTTGTTTATTTCCTGTTGTTTTATATAGTACAGCCTGGAAAAACAAGAAATGGCAAAAAATAAAAATAAAGGAGGTTGTGTTTTTTCAATTATTGCTATATTTTTTCAGACGGTTAGTGACTAATGGGTTAAGGTTGTTTTACTCTCAGTTTAAGTAGCTTAAGGTACTCAGCGGTATTTCTAAATGATAGCAATAACCCTTTAATTTTTGAAATTACAGCCCCCTCTGCGGCTGCCTTCAGACCTATCCATTAACATCTCAGTCATGCTGTGTTAAAATGTAATTTAATTCCACAGCAGGCAAGTATTTGGGCACTACAAAGGCATATTGCCTCCCCCAGGACTGGAAATTTGATAAATCCTAACATACTGTAACTTTAGTAGGGTTCCTTTGCCTCAAACCGTGTTTTGCTGCAATGGTCATTCTTCTCCCCCATGGACCTGTACCTTTGCAAAGGTCATGTAATATTATCTTTAATAATTAAAGGCCTATCTTTGTTGATTTCCCCAGGTTGCTGCATTTGTACTTTTTTATTTGGTATCTAATGTGTACTGAAAACATTTGTATTTCTTATACCCATATGTATTATACAAAGTAATGTGATTTTTGGTGGGCAGAACTATAACATGTATTCCAGAGCGGTTTCCCTACAAGACCCCTTTGATTCATGGTGTGAATATCATTGATGGCAGTAATAGTTTAAAAAACTGTTCTTGCCATCAGAATACCACAATACTTTGCTGATTATTATCACTGGTGTGAATGGAGCTTTGATGGACAGGAGTCTCCTTAAGATGTGATGTGTTTCACTATGTTTTTCTTTTATTTCTTATGTTTTTTATGTTTTAGTATGTTTTTTTTTAATTTGACCTCCGCAGTTAGTAGTCATTATAAAGTGTTGAGAGAGGCTTTAGTGGCACTAGAAATAATAAGCTTTCAGTTGTAAACCTCCTGCCGACTTCAACAGATGAAATATGACCTACATGTTTCTTTAGCTCTACTCCTATAAACCACAAAGTGTTTTGATATGGCTTATTCCACACATTATGGTTGATTTCCAGTTGGCTTCGGGCCAGACTGTCACACTTTGAGTCTTATGTGCGACTGAGTTAAGCTTGCTGCTGATTTTGTGGTCCTACATGGTGTTCTTATATGATAAGTATGTAAAAGTATTTAAGAAATGAACATGGCCTCTATTTAGGGGGTCTGCACACAGTGTATTTCAATATGCACCCTCAGGACCCATAACAAGATTACAGGTTGAGTATTTGGTATGATTAAAAAAGTGTCTAAATGGAGTTACTCATTCTCTTCTGCTCAAGTTAATCCTTCGTAAATCCTTTAAAACTTGCTCTTTTCTTTCAGTGGAGATCTAGTAGACCAGGTTGTAATTGAGTTATAAAGGTTAATATGTCTTTCTTGCTATGTTCACATCTACATTGGTTATTTCCATTGTTATGTACCGTCATGTGAAAAGAATGAAAGTCCTTAATCTGTCGCATAATGTACACCAACATCATCCAATGAATTCAACTGACCATAATGGGATATGTCTGCTTTCCATTATGGGATGTAGTGTTTTTAAGGACATCAGTGAACTTATGGCCAATTGAGGGGTTTTCTTACTCAGTTAGAGGGCCATTCAATACACTATGAGACTTTTAAGATGACTATCTCCTGCAGTTCCATAGAAGTGAATGGAGTGCTGGTGTCTACATGAATTGGAAACTAGCTGACCCCACTCTCATCATTGCTGGTAATAGCGAGCGGTTGAACTCCTCACGATCAGACATTTATTCTCCATATTTTAAGCCTCCTGAACACAAACCTATAATAGGTCCAAGTGCTAGCTGCTGAAAAAAACTGCTCCATTACTTTCTATGACCTCACGTCCGTGCATTCGCCGCACCAGCTGACTACCTGTGTCGCAAATTATAGAGCAGGTCCTGTTGATGCTCATCTTTGCTGTCCCACAGTCTATTTGTAATGTCCCCCAAACAAGGGAAAACGTTCTTGTTTGCGGACTATAAAGCGCCTAAGCGCCATGAAGCCCTATGTATGGGAAATAAATATCATCACTGAGGAACCCCTTTTTAATTGTACAACCACAGCTTAGACGACAATGTAAAAAATCTTATTGGAATAATATTACCTGTATCTATACATGTACCACATTTATGTAAAGGTCTGTATTCTGTGATTTTAAACATCTATAGCAACCCATGCCGAAAAAAACCTGGTAATCTAGTCACAAGCAACACTACTTGCTTGATGTCCACATGATGTGCAGAGGTCTGCAAAAATGTCACCTTCATGAACTTTGCTGAGGAAAGTTTTGCCTGGACATGTGTCAGGAAGTCCTAGCTCAGAAGAAGAGGTTGTGCTTTAGCCAGCTGGAAGAATAACACAGACTGAGCCCTTTGAAGTATAGAAAACTGTTTAATGGAGTTTCTCGTATGTAGACTCGTATGTGTCAGTGAGAGGAATGGCTAAAAACTGTGACCTGAGTTACCTGAAATGTAAAAAGACTACTTTCTTTAGATTATTGTACCTATGGATGTGTCATATATATTGCTAACAGATTTCATGAAAATAATAATAATTCCTTTACTTATATAGCGACTACAGATTACGCAGGGCTGCACAGAGCTTGCCATATCGGTCCCTGTCCCCAATTGGGCTCACTGTCTAATCAACTTACCAATATGTTTTGGAGTGTGGGGGGAAACCAGAGGACCTGGAGGAAACCCATGCAAATGCATAGAGAACATACAAACTCTTTGCAGATGTTGACCCTGGGACTTGAACCCAGGACCCCAGTGCTGCAAGGCTGTAATGCTAAGCACTAAGCCACCATGGTGCCCCTATTTTTTCACTTTTCTCAAATTTGTTATTGTGGTTTAGTCCATTTGGTCACTACACATTTTGTGGACACTGTGGACAGTTAAAAAGTAGAGCGTGTCGTACTTTAATTCCACTTTTATGGACTTGTCTGTGCAATAGAAGTCCAATGCTCCTTAAGAAATTGGATTGTGCTGTCCACTAAAATTGTATAAGAACCATACTACAGAGAACTGGGTAGTGTACTACGGAGCCTTAGGCTACATGCACATGCTAGGTGCATGTTGTTTTCATCCATGTGCTATTGTTTATTTTTAACTGATGGCAGGCTGTCACATTAATTTCAGTGGACACATACACATGAACATGTTTTTTACGGATCTTTGTGGAGGCTGTAGAAAACTCAGAGCAGGTCTTATTTATGTAGGTATTTGCAGTTCAAGCCTTCTTATAGAAGTCTGTGGGAACAAATAAACAAGGGGGGAAGGTGAATGATACAAAGTTGTCATCCTTGGGCGGTCCGAATTTGTAGATCAGTTTATAGGTAACACAATCATGTGCCCCATCAAGAGGTTGAAACTAGCCTGCGACATTATTTGCCAGCCTTCATTTTTTGCGGATCCACAAAAACAGATCACATGCGGATGACACACAGACTGTTTTTGTGGACATCCAGCTCAGCAACGGTTTACATACTGATCCCTCCATAGCCACAAAAGCAGTCGACGAATCAGTTGTTTGTGGCCCAGAACGGCACACTTTGTTGGTGTACAATTTGCCAAAAAATAGATCGGGAAGAACGGTGGCTTAGTGGTTAGCATTACAGCCTTGCAGTAGTGGGGACCTGGGCTCATATCTCCAAGGAGTTTGTATGTTCTCTCCGTGTTTGCGTGGGTTTCCTCCCACACTCCCAACACTCTAGGTTGGTTTGATTGTGAGCCCCATTGGGGATAGGGACTGATTTGGCAAACTCTGTGCAGCGCTGTATAATCTGTGTGCACTATATAGATAAAGAATTTATATAAATTTGGCATATCTTTGATGCCTTTTTTCCCACTGTATATCTGAAAGACTTTCCTTAAAGGAAATCTACAATAAAAAATCAATCATAATAACCCAGGGACACTTATTCACAGATCCAGGCATTCTGAGTGCAGTAATCTTCTTATGTTTTCTTTCCATAGCATCTTTCTTCTAAAATCAACTTTAAAAATTATGCTAATGAGTCTCAAGGGCTTCTGGGGATGTTACCAAAGCTCCTCATGGATGCAGCTTCATAGGCTGTTACACTGTTGCACCCTCCCTCTCCCTCAGCCTGATGTAATCTTATGGTAGCAGGGGAAATTTCAGCACACAGTAGGAGTGGAAAGTGCTCCTTGCACACTGTAACAGTCTTTGAAAGTGCAGCACGGAAGGGCTCTGGTAACAACTCCAGAGCCCCTCTGGCTTATCAGCATGCTTTAAAAAGTTGATTTTAGAAGGAAGGACGCCATAGATCACACATATATGAAGATTACCACAGTCAAAGTTCCTGGATCTGTGGATAAGTGTCTCTGGTTAATAATGATTGATTTTGATAGTAGATTTCTTAAAGGGCACCTACCACCACAAATCTACCTATAAAGGTACATTGGGTGGTAGGTGGATCAATGGGACGTGAGGATAGCCCTTTTAAGGGCTAATCCTCATGTCCCTGCACTTTTTTGATAACTTTAATTTGATATTTATTCAAATTTACTTATGCGGCTACTGGGGCGTGGAGTAGCCGCATATGAGATTACACGAGGCGGCTACTCCACGCCCCGGTAGCCACTTTACCCCTCCTACTCACCCATCTTCGGCGCGCAGCTCCGCGCCCTCGTCCGGCGATCCTGCCATGAGCAGAAGAGCAGGCCCGCGCCTGTGCGGTCACAACTCCGAAACAGGCGCGGGCCTGCTCTTCTGCGCATGCGCAGACGGCAGGATCGCCGGACGAGGGCGCGCAGCTACGCGGAGCTGCGCGCCGAAGATGGCTGAGTAGGAGGGGTAAAGTGGCTACCGGGGCGTGGAGTAGCCGCCTCGTGTAATCTCATATGCGGCTACTCCACGCCCCGGTAGCCGCATAAGTAAATTTGAATAAATATCAAATTAAAGTTATCAAAAAAGTGCAGGGACGTGAGGATTAGCCCTTAAAAGGGCTATCCTCACGTCCCATTGATCCACCTACCACCCAATCTACCTTTATAGGTAGATTTGTGGTGGTAGGTTCCCTTTAACTATTTCACACAAGTTTTGAATGCATTCCTGGCTTTGGCTCAGACTAATCATTTCCCAAGATCTCTGATATCAGTCAATGAATGTCAGTGTTAGTGTTGACATGCAGAGGCACTGCAATATAAACAGTTTGGGTGACAGACTATAGATTTGTACTTCTTCCCACACGGTGTACATGGACATCATGTTATGCATCAGCCTTTAAAGTCTACACAGGTTTTCAGATGTTTTCTGGATTTGAAAGAAAATTTTTCTGTTTACTGCTGCAAGTAGAGATCTTATAATCAGAATGAGATATTGAATCACAGTAAAGTTGTGTTATAAAGTTGTAGAATTTTTCAATATTTTTTTGCTATTGAGAGCAGGGCCATCAATCCAATTGTTTCACCTGACCATGTCAGATTTTGTTTGTATGTTGATGTGTACAGTACTGCGGAATATGATGGCGCTATATAAATAATAATTTATTTGTATTAATTATGAAGCTCTATACATAGAACAATGTATACATTTTAGTGTTTCCAATTGGTGATAGAAATGCTTCATAATAATCAATGACTGTTCTGTACCTGGGACTGGGTATTGTAGAGCAAATCCAACAATACAACAGTAACTAAAGACCCAGGTTTAAAATACTATTTGACATGATACAGTGAATAATAAGAGTTACATTTCCACAGGACAGATGAGGGGATTATTAGCTGCAAAGAGGAAAATTTACTTCCCATCCTTTCTTTTCCTAACATCTAATTGCTTTTGAATACTTGGTGGGTTTCTAGGTGGTTTTCATGTGACTATTTAGCTACTTACTAATGCTAATACTTTATGGAATGGAAGGAAGCCCTGGGAAAAGGTATGTGTAGGATTAGTTATCAACACAAGAAACCAATCACTTGGCAAAGCACTCAGAAAAAGCACCCCTGGCGAAGGGGAATCTATGTGCCCTTTGGCCCCTCAAAGTATTGTGGCCACACAAGATGAAGAGCTTTGAAGCTGTTTAATGTGGCTTGTTACTTGTGCCTTGTAGTATTTTCTCCTTTGCTGGAGATTGGAAAGGGCCGAGGGAAGCTACTTGATAAGTGTATTAGCATTTATTGTGCATTTCTCTGGCCACATACTGCCGACTGGATGATAGATAATCTGAGAAGGGGAATCCCATCTGGGCTGCTCCGAAAGTGAGGAGATCAAATCGCAAAATCAAATACATTCTGTCAACAGCACTTGGGATAAGGGATCGGACACATGGCGCTCATGGCCTGTTATTTACAACCATTAGCCCATTTACTGGATGAATAGCAAAAATGTTATTCTCATAATGTGTTTAATTGGTTTAGGAAATTGCACTATATTATGAATTAATTATTACCGTAAACTTGTAGTTATGGCTAGTTGGAACATTTTTGGTGGGTTGAGAATTTGTGCCAGTTTTTATGATTTTGACAATTATCTTGTCCTGAATTAGTGACCTGAAACATCAGATAGACCGCGTCCCCTTATCAACCCCCTATAGCCATGCCTTACTTACATTTTAATTACATTTTTTTTTGCATAGGTTGCCTCTGACCATAGACCTTCATTCCCTACCCAAGTGTCTGAATAGTCATTTCTGCCCTGCAGGAGCATATACAATTTGTCATGTTTTGTCTTGCCTGGCTGTTAATAGAACTCCCATAGTAAATGGGGAGACCTGTACAGATAACAATAATAATGCATCTATATGTATATAGCAACATCATATTCTGCAGTGCTGTACAGATCATGGGGCACATATACAAACAAAATAAGGCATTACAGAGAAATAACATGGTCATATAAAGCAATTAGAATGAGAGCCCTGCTCACAGGAGCTTACAATCTATGCACCTTTTAGAGGAGTTGATGATCAGGAGCACCAAAGTTCCCTAACCAGTGGGTGAATATATAGTAGACCGACTATTCAACAACCAAACATATGCAATTGACAAGCAGCACAGGAACATGTAAAACAGGGAAGGTGCTACCAGTAAGAAAACTGTATTGAGTGACCATATTAACCATCCCTCGTCCCTTATACCATTTTCATCAGGTCATGTGAAGGTCCCTTTAAATGAGTTCTAATAACTGTTACATTGTCAGTCCAGGCTTGTTTAGGACATGATATCAATGCATGTAAAAGAAACCTTAGGGTGCCCATTACACACGTGTTACCTGTCACTTCTGATAACTTCCCGATAATAAGGCCGCACCTGGACATGCTTGTCACGGACGCAGTAACATTGCCTGGTCTAGATATGGCCTGGCACTGCAGCCTTTTAAATACGTTAGGAATATATGAATATACATTGCTACCAGTTGTTATAAAACCATAATTGGCAAAGTTGGAAATTCCAATTGAAAATTCCAGAAAGAAATCCAAGATACCAACTGAGAAAACAGTCTGTCCTCATTACAGTGATGTACATAATAACTCACACCTTCAGTTTTATACACTGGTAATGATAGGACTGGAGCAGCCACTTGTGAGTCACATGGGACATCCGCTTACACCTAGGTCATATCCAGCTGTGTTCCAGCACTTCAACATTGAGAATTTATCAGAGTAAATGTATACACTTTTAACTTTATCTTGTTCTAGGTGGTTTTTTTTAGATGAGTTGCAATGTTTTATTTCCAGTTTCATAAATGCATTTGTTGAATTTATTGTTTAGGGTGATAATTTGGGACTTTTCCCTTTGTATTTTGCAGCTTGACCCTTGACCTTTTAATTACTGCCATGTGGACTAGGGTGTTTAGCTGGTCATTTGAAATGTTTTTCACAT
The DNA here is from genome assembly GCF_040894005.1 of Engystomops pustulosus. Classification (NCBI taxonomy): domain Eukaryota; kingdom Metazoa; phylum Chordata; class Amphibia; order Anura; family Leptodactylidae; genus Engystomops; species Engystomops pustulosus. The sequence continues at coordinate 153,248,418 of NC_092414.1, forward strand.
GTAATGGCTGCTGGGCAGCTTCTCACATCCTGAACTTTGAAAGAATTTGGTGATTGACATAGCAAATGTGACTTCCACATAGGGAAAACGAAACTATACTTTAGAATTGTGATTAAAATTGGTTCTACTCATTAGAGGATTTGTTGGCTGTGATATTTTGTCTTATTTATTTGTATTCAACCAGCTCAAAATAATGGTATTAGGTTACTATTCCTACATTCAATTTTACTTGTTTAATGTATTCTGAATTAATTATCTTCCTCCTGATTTATCACCACCTGATCTATGGTCTATGCCTAGTACATGTTGTAAAGCATCAAAGTTATGATGATCTGCCAAAAAGTACATCTACCCTGATTTTCTTAAAAAAATACTTATACAGGCGGTCTCCTACTTAAGGACACCCGACTTACAGACAACCCATAGTTACAGACAGACCCCTCTGACCACTGGTGAAGCTCTCTGAATGCTTTACTATAGTCCCAGATGACAGTAATCAGCTGTAAGGTGCCTGTAATGAAGCTTTATTAATAATCCTTGGTCCCATTACAGCAAAAAATGTTTAAACTCCAATTGTCACTGTGGCCAAATTTTTTTTGTCTGGATCTACAATTATAAATACAAATTCAACTTAAGAACAAACCTCCGGACCCTATCTTGTACATAACTCGGACACTGCCTGCATTGTGCGTTCATCTGTGCACATCAGTTAAATCTTCTGCAGAAAGCAGAAAGATACTTAAGTATTCTCACCACACACCATGACCAGTGTAGAATTGCCACATACATACACACGTAGCAAGGGATTAACCAATTTCCTGCAGGGAGTTATAGGTGACTATCCTTTATCAGTGGAGGCTGCAAATGAATGTGAAATCTGATAAACTTTCATCTTCGACTGATTCATTCCCTAAGGCCATTCTAGAGTTACACATGGCCTGAATGCACTTGATAGTAATAAGGTCTGACAGCACGGGGAAGTAACAATTGTGTTTTAGGTTATTTTGATTTGTAAACCACGGAACAAATTAGCGAGAAGTTTCCAGGAAATGAAATGTACCATGCATCTACTTTCCAGGATTGAAAGGATAAGCAGCAAGCTTGCTACTGTGATCCGATACATCCATGAGAACATCAGGTCACTTCTACTGACTTTTAGCTTCCTTTAGGTGGATGATTTGAATAAGTCTGGGATCTGTTTTTCACAGATCCTAAAACGATAGCGAATGAGTAATCTGTGAATAACGGGAACATGCTTTACTTTTTAACGGATCGGTTTCTTGTGCCGTTTAAAATTTTTGCCATGTGCACTGATCCATTAAAATGTACTTCATTTGCATGGCACATTTTTACAGTTTAATGCATCTAACCTATGTTGGAATTCATGTTGGGCCTGCATGTTGGCCCAAACCCATGGACTGCACACTTTGCACAGGATGGGAATCCTTGCATTGTACCAAAATATTTTTCAAGGACTTCCCATCAGCCGTGTGAACAGCAGTGCAGACTCTTTAACAGTGAGTAAAGTAGCAGAGATGCAGTCTGGTTAGCAGAAGTCTTTGCATCATATTTTGGTATAATTCAAAGACTCCCATCCTGTGAAAGGTCTGCAGTCTATGGAATCGGGCCAACATATGGGCACGTTTCCACTGATTGCCCTTAGGCTGTAGTAGTGATGTCATATCTGCAGGGATTTCTCCTGCAACTTTCTAATGGCCTCAGCTAAGCATTTCTGTGTAAATAGTTCACTTTGGTTGTTTTTGGTCTACACTACTGTCCTGAGTGGAGGAAATGCAGGTGCTAGGAGCATCAGAAGGCTTGAGGTTGTATGTATAACACAATAGCTGGTGTGGCTTTTGCCAGGTTGTAAACCTGAGAACTATCTACATACTAATAGAAAGGAGTGAACCTCTCATAAAAAGGCAATTACATTTATGGTGTTGTGGAGGGAGCTGTTTTCTCGAACAACAGAAGCTGCTTGTGGACTTTGATGTGGGGTCTTTTTATGGCTTGTTCCTCCCATGACTACATTACTTTTACAGTTTGGGCTTTAAATTGACATTAGTGCTGACCAAGAAGGTGCAGTAACAGATTGTGCTACTACAAAAGACACAATTGTTCTGGAAATTACATTTTGGCTCATGAGCCAACAGTCCTGGGTGAAAAGCTGCTTGGTGGAAAAAAAACTCTCTAAAATAAAATAGTAATAGTTTAATATATGGTTATGTTATACTATTTAACTTGTATTGTTATATACTATTCTAGTTGTACTATATTATACTATTACCTTAGCAGTGTGATGTAGCTGTGATTCCGTATTGCATGGAATTGTATTCTATATATTCAGTCACCTAACATTTATAAAAAGAATCTATCCAGCCAGTTTCTTATTCACCCCATACTTGTTCCTGAATATTTACAATTTACAACTGCGTAATCTGCCAGCAATATAATGTGTATGGAGACACCTGAGTTTATTTAACTGTAATTGGCTGTTATGAGCTTTTTGATGATTTATACAAAAGTCGCAGAATTTGGGGCATGCTATATATATAGATATGAAACAAAAATCTTAGCAAAGAGCTAATACTAAATATCAACATTATAAAAACACTTTTAGATCAGTTGTGAATAAGATAAACTGAAACTTCATTGAATTTATCAGGAAACAAACCTCATTCATGTATCTTCCTGAATACACAATCTCCTCGGTCTCCCATTGTGAGGAATATCCATTATCCAAGAACTGTATAAATGCCTATATGGAACCAAGTGATACATGACATCTAACAACTCTGGGTATTGTGACCTGCTGAATATACTTGAAGACAGTGTGCTAATACCCGTGACACTAAGGTCGTCTTTGTTATAATGTGATTGTTCATGGGGCTTGTAAATTATCTTGCTATCTCACATATATGCACTTTTCACCTTTCACCCGGCTATTCGCCATTGTACATTGTACGCAATATTCTAATTAGTATTTCTAACTATTCACATTTCCATCACAGTGAACTGAGTGAGACCTTGCACTTAAAGGTCAGATAATAAATTCAGAGCCACCCAAACTCGGTACAGATAAAATATCTCTTAATGCGCTTGCTGCTTGGAATGATCTTGTGGTACTGATACACATGAATCACATGTATTCCTAATAGCTGTGGATATTTTAAGTGTATTTTTTATGGAATATTACTTTTAGAAAAAAAAAATTTTTTTCTATGTTTTAGCTATGTCTGCCTTTGAAGAACAACCAATTTCAATAAAGGTCCAAGAGGGAGGGATGGCACGTTTCTCTTGTAAGATAATAGCGAACCCTCCGGCTGTTATTACTTGGGAAGTAAATCGCACAGCTCTACCTCTTGCCATGGACAGGTGAGTAACCAACCCTTTGAAGAATGTATCTACAGACAACGAGTTGCAGTATGTTGCTGGTTAACTTCATAATATAAAACTGAAACTTGATCTCATAAAGCAGTGAGGTTGGATTTACACACTTCTACAGTACAGAGTATTGATGTTTTGAGGTTTGGCATTGTCAAAATCAATATGCCCTTTTATGGTCCTACGACCCCAAATGGCCCCATTGACTTGCTCATGTGGCTACACACAAGCCATAATGCATTTTCTCACAATGGTGACTCTTCCTTCAGGAACTGATCATTATCTATTTAACTGATGGATATAGGTGCTGTTATCTAAAATTGGTTTAAAAAGGTTTCAGCAAGATACTTTATTGTAATAAATGATATCTTCAGTGAGTCATGGTTATGAAGTTGACACATTTCTGTCTTGCAGACTTGCATGCCACATTATTGAATTAATATACTTTCTGCCATTTATTTTTTTGCTGTTCAAAAAGGATAACTATGCTACCGAAAGGTGTTCTTCAGATCTATGGTATCACTAAGAAAGATGCTGGAAATTACAGATGTATAGCCAGCAACCAGTTGAATAGACGGAAGAGCAGCGAAGCTACATTGACTGTTTTATCAGGTATAATGTGATTATATATTAGCCTAAAACTGATGAACAATCAAAATAACTGTTGTACAAGTAAAAGTACATAAAGAATATTTTTGCTAACCGATAACATACTGCCATCATTTGGAAAGAAGATGATTGTTTTCATGAAAGATCTTTTGTTTGTGAATTATCTTTTTCTTAATAAATGTTTTCAGCAAGGGGGTTTATCATTTGTCCATTGTCACTGATGAGTTCCTTATTTGAACAACTGTAATAGCTAATATGAAGTGAAATCTTAATGGTATCTCTTATGTCAGTGATGGCGAACCTATGGCACGGGTGCCAGAGGTGGTACTCTGAGCCCTTTCAGTGGGCACTCAGGCTGTTGCCCCATGGCAGAGTTTGGTAGACAGGGATCCTCCTGCAGTTTCAGGACTTTCCATGCTTAGCATTATTTTAATGTGAAGCATCCTGGTATACCTGAGACTGCAGGAAGAGATAGGAGGTGTGGACAGGGTCAAGGGAAGCTACAGTGGCAATCCAAATTTCTTCTGACAGGTATTGGTGTCCTCATGCCCATTTAAAGGTGTGGTACAGCACAGAGCAGGAAGATTGTAATAAGTTACTGCATGAATTGCTTTGTTGGCACTTTGCAAAAAATATGCAGGTTTTGGGTTGCAGTTTGCAGGTTTGCCATCACTGTCTTATGTGATCTCTTGGCATTATGGATATAGTTTAATACAGCTAACATTTCTTTGGGTCTTTAAAGGGTTTATTTCAGGCCCAAAATATTAATGATTTGCCCATAGGATAGGTTAATTAATTGAGATCTATCAAGATTAACCTGTGCTGATCAACTAATTACACATTGAGGGGAATTAATTAAGACTAATGTTTCAGTGGCAGTCTTAAAATTCCCCCGCTGACTTTTCAGCGCCCATATCCACAATTAGGCTCTGACCTCTTAGTGGATCTGTGCACAAACTCTGCTAGTTCTGATTTGTTGACCAGGTCTGAACTGCCAGCACCACTGCTCTCAGCTGATCGGTAAAAGTGATTGGTGCTAAACTTCCACTGATCTCTTACTAATGAGCTATAGCTAAGGCATTCATATGTTGGGGCTGGAAAAAGTTGCCTTGTGCAACTCTAGTGGAGTGTGATACTTGAGAGTCATCTATCTGAAATGTATGTCAGCAAATTTAAAGGTTATTTGTATATTTTTGTGTAGCAACACAGATGGAAACCTTCCAGAAGCCTGTCATCATAGCACCTCCTCAAAATATAACTACCTCTGTGCACCAAACCGTTACCCTGGAGTGTATAGCTAAGGGGAACCCTAAACCAATAGTATCCTGGAGCAGACTTGGTAAGTTTTTCATAGAAACCAGTAACATGTGTGAATCTTTTCTCTAGTATTTTCATGCTTTATTAATGCTATGCCTCATGGCCCCCATAGAGGTCTATTTTATATTGTGCGGTAAACACACCGTTTCTTTCTGCACTATGACCGAGACCAGCTCCACATGTCCACCTGCCCGAAACAGGGTACAAACTTTCACCTATTTTCACCAATAAAACACTATACACCACTACATAAAAAATTTGGCCTTATGTGCATCCTCATGTCCTCCATTGAGGTCTATTTTACATTGTGCGGTGAGCCCACCATGTCTTACTGTACCATGAGCAAGCTGAGCCCCACATGTACACCTGCCTGAAACGGGGTGCAAACTTTCCGCTGTTTTCACCAATGCACCAATAAAACACTTCGAAATTACATGAAATTTGGAATAGTTTATACAGTACTGCTATGGTCTTGAAAAAAATTATGTCTGATTACCGCATAATCCATGCCTCCCTGCTTTGGTATGGAATGGGATGCCTCACTATACTCCAGTACCCCAAGTTATTTCTTGAGTTACTTTTTTGTTAAATTTGCCCCATATAAAAACACTGTGTGAAACCACCATATATAATAATATGGACTGTTAGTTAACAACAGTTATAAAGTTACTTGACTGCAAAAAATGTGAAAAAAATTATTTTTCTAGACCAAAAACCCATTGATGTCTTCAACACCCGAGTAGTGGGAAATGGAAATCTTGTTATATCTGATGTGAAGGTGCAGCATGCAGGGATCTATATATGCAGAGCGACTACTCCAGGAACTCGGAATTTCACTGTAGCAATGGCTAATGTTATAGTCTTGGGTAAGGCTTACAATTCATTCCTCACCTTTGTTTTCTTGTGTACTTCTATTATGACTTAAGAAGGACATACATTTTCTTTTGTTACTACATTTCACATTTAAAGAAAACTTTTAGACTACAAATTAAGATGATGCCTGTGGTCTGCTTGATATGTTCATAATGGGAAAACTAACATTCAGTGATACTAAATGTCATAGTATATTTAAATTCAGAACACTTCACTGTATGGTATCTGCATGGTAAAAGTCAATATAAATAAGAAATAAAATGGTGAAATCAGTCCTATAATTTATGATATGATATGGTAGCTATCACCCACTTATTGCCCCACAATTTTAAGTTTAGCTTATTTTTAGTGTAGTTATTTTGTAATGTGGATCATGGTGAATGATAAACTGCAATGTCTTGTTAGCAACAAAGTGGCCATGTTTGACGTTACGTGACGACCATGGCTAACATACCAATCTAGGGTCTTCAAGGGAACCTGTCACCAGGAGACCCATTTTTAGCACTCCCACAGTCCCCACAGAGCATAGTACATACACTGCCAAAGTGTTTTTGTATTAAAAATTGGTTTTACAGAAAAAAAGATATGTTATATGGTACCTTTCATTAGCATGTGCTGTGTGACTAGGCAGTTGCCTTTTGGGAGGAGCTGGAAAGGAGCCCTTATTGTGATTTCCAATAAGTTAAGTCCAGTATGGATGCATCATTCTCAAAAAAAAATATTTGAGAGTAAGAGAAAGAGATTGAATGGTGTATTGTTTTAAAATGCTTCTAATTGCTATATTTACTTAATTTCCCAGTAAACCTTATAACATGTAATAAAACCATTGTGAAACAAAATAAATACACTTTGTACGTTGTGCCATATCTATGTATATATAGTTGCTATTCTATTTTACTCTTCTTTAAGAATCCATATAATTTATCGTACCCAATAGTTTTGGTTTTGGATTTATTGGATATAAAACCGAACTTGGGATTGATTTAGCGGCAATTCATTCAATAGATGCCAGGACAAGCTGACAAATGTCTGCACAGTCCCTTAAGCCTTTGATGTAATAATACAGATTACTGAAAAGCTGTGGACAACATAGCGACAAACGTTAAGGTAAAACCAGCCACAGAATGCAGAAGCATCATCATCTCACTTTGCTGTATTATTTTCCAGCTAAAAGGCTTAATATTGTATTTAATTTTTCATGAGAGGTTAATGTAATACAGACAAGAAGCTATTGAACAGAATTTGTAACAAAAGTCTACTATGTCTTTACAGCGCCACCATCATTTATTGAGCGACCGGAAAGTTTGACAAGACCACGTGCGGGTACTGCTCGTTTTGTATGTCAGACGGAAGGAATTCCAACCCCCAAAATCACCTGGCTGAAGAATGGCCGGAAGATGCATTCTAATGGGAGGATAAAAATGTACAGCAGGTAAATAATGGAGACACCTTCGCTTTCAACAAGCTTTGCTGAAATAAGTTGTCCAGTGTATGTTCATGAGAAGTAACATAGAGGGGAAATTATTAATTTGGGCACAGGGTAGCGCTGGAACCGTGCTATATTTATAAAGGGAACCTGCCACCAGGAGACCCATTTTTAGCACTCCCCCAGTTCCCACAGAGCCGAGTACATACACTGCCAAAGTGTTTTTCGTATAAAAAATAGGTTTTACAGAAAAAAAGATGTTATATTGTACCTGCTGTGTGACTAGGCAGTTGCCAATTGGGAGGGGCTGGAAAGGAGCAGTCCAATCCCCCCCCCCCCCATGGGAAACATGTGACCTTTTCAAATATATGAATAACTCCCAACACTCGGGATTGGCTTTAGAGGAGCAGGGGGCGTCGCTAAGCCCAGTGATGGGTGTTGTCATATATTTGAAAGGTCACATGGAGAAGCAATTTCCCTAGGGGAAATCTGACCATGGTCACACAGGTGACTTGTTACTTGTTATTTGTGTAAGGTTTGTTCTAAAGGTAGTGACCATTTAAGTACAATACCTATAGTAGAACACATTAAAATGTCTTGGCCCTCCAATACTGTTCTCCAGTTTTGAAAAGTAAAACAGTTTATTGCTGATAATGATGAAATGAAAGTAATGGAGACTGATAAGAATTTGCATTTGCATTGATGAAAGGTGCTAACTTCTTCCGCAGCTGTAACTAGAGTAATGCCACTTTTCCCATTAAAAGGCATATCTTATCATATATGAGTGTTAATCTAAAAAGTGATTTCTATTTTAAGTATATAGTTTATCTAGTGTTTCCATTTACGCCTTTCTTTCTGTGTTTGTTCTAGCAAACTTGTAATCAATCAGATTATTCCTGAAGATGATGCCATATATCAGTGCATGGCCGAAAATAGCCAGGGCTCTGCCACATCCCGAGCAAGGCTGACTGTTGTCATGTCTGAAGACAGGCCTAGTGCTCCTCGTAACCTCCGAGCGGAGACAATGTCCAGTTCAGCCATTATACTATCGTGGGAAAGGCCTCTGTATAACTCAGAAAAAGTCATTGCTTATTCTGTGCATTACATGAAGGCGGAAGGTAAGAATAAGTGAATTGCAGCATGTGTATATGAAAAGCCTATAGATTTCTGACAGCTGCACAAGGCTTTTGTCCCTTTTATAAGATTTCCTTTTCCAGAACTACCTTGGCTTTGACAGGGAGAACTGCTATGAAATTAAATATTAATGTTCACACTTCACAAGATTCATTTTTACTAAGAAATGGTTTTGCATTCTATTTCTAATATCTAAATGCTTGTTTAGTTGTACAAGTTAGATTTGTATGTTAGCCAGAGACTGATTGATTGATTTTGCCACACTCCCGCATTCAGCATATACCAAGTTACAGGGTCCCTTGTTTCTGTTACATTGTTTTTATATGCTGTATACTTGTTTCTTTAAATATGTAAAAGGCAAAAACAAACATCTTTTGTACCTCTTCCGAGTGAGCTTGTGCATCCTGATATTTTCTATAGGGATGAATGCAACGTAATGTAGAAGTAGTTAGTGTGTAATAGAAAGAGATGCTGTTTAAAGAAAGCCAACAGGTGTTCTTTAAATAGGGACCCATCCTGCATTTAAATGAGTGGGTTATAGTGCGCCGGGCAAACGAAAGGTCTGATGAGAGTACATGAGTGTATTAATTCCTTGTTAGCAATTTGGAAGCACTACAAAGGGCGTAGTGATTCTGTTTGTAGGCTGGTCTCACCCCCTATTATGGCCATTTCATCAGGCCTCCACATGAGGCCCAGTGGCTCATTCACTCCAAGAACAAGGTCTTTTAATTTGAGCTTAAGGATCTTGTTTAGCGGGTCAAAAATCGTGCCACGACATTCCTAATTAACAAACCATCAGCGGCTCTGTTGTGAGATGCCGGTAATCTTGTCTAATTAAAATGCTTTTTAGTCAATTCAAAAATGTGGGAAAGCTTAATAGTGGAATTTTGTCTTGTTTTGTTTTATAAATTTGATGGTAATGGGCGGTGGGGGAGTTTTGATTAAGTTGACACGCATTTTGGTGTGAAATGGACTTGAACCACAACAGCCTTGAACAACCTTATTCCGCTTACCAGTTCCTATGTATAGGAATTAAGGCCCAACAAAGAGAATCACAGCAATGCAACCCTTTGCATATTTCAATATGAATTGCTGAAATTTTTTCTAAGCTCATTAAGACACAACACATTTATAGACTGCATTCTCTTTCAGTGCCCCTGCCTTCATCCTATCCAATGTCTATAATAGATTTCAACTATATACGGTAATCGCCCTTTTACAATGCAGTTTTTTGTGTAGTTTCTTATAAAACAGCTTGTTCTTGAATGGAGCGACTCGGAAAGCTTGGCTTGTTTTTCCCAACGTTTAATCACAAGGATTTAGGATGAAGGCGGTATAAGTGGGTAAATGGTCCATCGATTAGCCATGTTTTTTTCCTCTCTATAATGAAACAGTTTGCTAAAACTTGTTGTGACTAGTTGTGAAACACAAGACGATTGTTACATTTGATGCTCTTGAAGGAAATGTGTTTAGTCATTGGATATAACAAGACACCAGATTCTGTTATACAATAAACATTTTGGATGTGATTGTGATCAGTTGTAAGAAAAGTAGCTTAATGTTATTAGGGCTTTTGGGTGTCTTTTTTTAAATACTGAGTAGTTTTAAGCATTATTTTGGCTGTTACAATCTGTTCTTCTGGTCAATTTTTTTTAACAAAAATTGCATTGTAGATCAATGTAAACGGTAGTCTAATTATAATTTTACAAATAAAGATTAGAGGATAGTAGTTTAAGAGTAGTTAAGAGTAGTTTTTAGCTCTGAGGATACAAGGTGTCTTAATGGTACTCTGTCATCAGATTTTACCCCATTAAACTACTAGCCCCCTCAAGTAGGGTATAAAATAATTCCATCTTTTATCTGGGCATTCCTTCCGCTAATCTATAGCAGAGGAGCTTCCCCCTGAGCATGTACATAAAGTGCAGCACACATTCATTTCAACTTAAAGTGGAATCGGGGATGCACAAGCCACACCGACAGGCAACATGCAACCTGTCAAGCCTTGAGTTGCAGTCCAAACCCTGCTGACAGTCAGAGTCCCATGAGCACTTCCATAATGGATGTAACATAACTGATCAAAGCATTCATCGATGCAGGAGGCCGGGTAGTGGTGAGGGCAAATGATACGTTCTTACTTGTATGCTTTGATGTCACAACCCATAGCAGAGTGCCCGCAGGAAAGAAACCAGGAGTGGTAAGTACTTGTCAGCTGTACTTTACTGCTCCTGATTCCTCTCCTGCTCCTGGCGCAATTGTGCTTTGCATCCTGCTTTGCTGCAAAAACTGGCATGGGAAGAGAGAGGCACAAGACTGAGAGAATAAGCTGCAGTGTGGTGCATAGAGGAGAAAATGAGCCGGGAAAGGAGAGGATTTAGTCATTTTTTGTCTGCTCTGGGTTGTTTATGGACTGGGGGTCTCCAGTATTAATAGTTTTATGCTCTAGGGGTCTACAGGATTTTAAGCCTGCTATGTGGTCTCCAGAACTAATATTATATGCCTTGGCGTCTGCACTATTGTTTGCTCTGAATGCAGTGTTTGGTTTCTGGGAATGGGGGGGGGGGATATTTTTTGCTGTACTGTGGCAGTTATAATTCCTGAGTTGGTACTTTGTGATGTACCTTGGTTGTTGATGTATATTGTGTACTGGTGACTGATGCGGCCCCTTAAAGTTGAGCAGTATGACAGTATGATACTTAAACCAATAAATGTTGCTCACCCCTGGTCTCAATCCTTAGATCTGGAATAGAACAGATATTTAAAGGAAATTTCACAATTTTTATAATTGATTAAATGTTTGTGGAGTCTGATTCGGCCCATTTTATCATGACTCCGACTTCACATCTTACACTGTGGCAGACTGAGCATGTACATGGTTAAAGGTTACATGTCAGTTAAAATACTACCCAAAATTAATATTCTATAAAAAACTATTATTAACAAGCATTTCCATTATCCCTAAATGGTTCATTTCCATTTCTGCAGTGTGAAAAAAATCAGTATGTAAACTGGGGTGAATACAATCCTATTTATGGGGTCCTGCATATTAAAATGTACTTGCGTTGCCCTGCTCTAAAGAGCTCTGTTACATCATTGATCATTTAATGTCATGTGACCAGGGTGATGTAATCTAATAGTTAGATAAAAGAGAAAAGTAATCTAAGGTTCTTTCCTTTACCCAGTAAATTTGCATGAAATCACAGCTTTCCTACATGGAGGATGGCGAGGTGGCGAGGCAAGCTTTGATTTCATGTGACCAGATATATACATGGGGTAGACTTTGCAAATGCTACAAGGTAAAGGATCTTTGATGATGTCACCCTGTTTAGTGCTGAATGGTGATGAGGCATATGGCATGGGGAGGAGAATAGTTGGGAGGGGCGGGCAAAGTCAGCCATGCCCTCTCTGATGTCAGGCTAGATAAAATAAAGTTGATTGAATGGGAATGTGAAGAAAACTATTTTTAGCAGAAAGAATGGGGGTTTTTACTTAATAGGGCTCTATGGGAACCTGTCACTAGCTGTATTTGTCCATTCAGTAGTGATGATTTCTCTTATAGTAGTTGTGCATTGTTATCCCATTGTTTACTGCTTGTAATTTTCCAAATTTGGACAATCTCTGTTCATCTTACTTCAAGAGACCCTTTAAACCCCAAAACTGTCCAAAGAAGGCAACATAATAAAAGTGTCTGACCCTATCCAGAGATGTTAGACAGCTACTCATCTACTTAATTTCCAATCATGCAACATTCATATATAGATTTGTATAAATTTTGTGTACTTTTAATGTATGTCTGAAATGAGTATTCAGCATTTTATCATTCATTGATTAGATTTAGGGAAGTTATGTATTATCAAAACTGGTTATAAATAGGTTATGCAAGGTAGTGGTGAAGTGGCACTCAGAGCCATCTTTCTGGACACCCAGGCACAAAGTTTGCCTGCCATGTTCAATGACTTGAGTGATTATTTTGCAGTACAGGGCTGCAGGAAAAGCAAGTAGGTGTGGACAGGGCTGAATTATCATTGGAGCTCCTGCCCTGTGATTATTTCTGTTCAAAGGGGCCCTGAAGGGTAGCTACAATGATAACCCTCATTTTCCCTCCTTTCTACGATATTGGTGTCCTCAAGGCGCCAATATGATTGAAATCTGTTTCAGAGCAGGGAGCAATAAGATGCTGATTAAATTGCCATGTCAGTGGCAATTGTGATAAATAAGGGAGTTTTTGGCTACAGTTTGGACACTATAAGGTTCACCATCATTGCCCTAGTTCATGGCCATCTTAAAGAAATATGCTGTCTTACATGTAATTATTTTCATTTTTCCAGGAATAAATAATGAGGAGTATCAGGTCGTTATTGGAAATGACACAAATCACTACATAATTGATGATTTGGAACCAGCCAGCAACTACACATTTTACATTGTTGCCTATATGCCAATGGGTGCAAGTCAGATGTCAGATCACGTAACACAGAATACACTTGAAGATGGTAAGACTTTTACATTGATTAATATTCAATTTTTTTGCTTGCTTAGATCAATAGTCCATTAAACAGAGCTCTACCAGTTTTACCAAGCATTATAACCTGCTGGCAGAATGTTGTAGAGAAATTCATTGTGATTTCAGTAATATCATTTCTGTCCATTAAACCTTTTCTACGATATATACCCAGTTTAACCTGTATTATATTCCATTGTCGCTTCATGAATTTCACAAGACAAATCTCAGAAAGAGACGGTAGCGGTCCTGGCAGGAACAGGATACTAATAGGGTACTCTGGTTACTTAGAACACAACTTTGGTGCACCAATTGCCTCATTAGCATAGAGAGTAAAATGGAAATGTATCAGAAATGGCATGATGGACAGAAATAATAAAGGTATTATTTTATTTATACCATATGTCTCTACAAAATGCTTCCAGCAGATTATAATGCCTGGGGAGGAAAATTAGGAAAAAAACCCCTAGGAGCCTGAAGTTTTTATATTTTCTACTGAAAACTGGCATTGGTGTGGTTATCGACCATAGTCCACAGTGTATAGTAACTTTTCAACTCTTGAGTCAAACTTATGTCATTAAACTATAGATAGATAGAAAACAAGCTTGAGGATGGTTGTCTGTAACCGGAATGTCGCATATTACCATGAAATAAAGACCACCTAATTTATTTTTTGGGCCTTTACTTTGCGTTTATATAGCTGGATAGATAAAAATGGAAAAAAAACTAGAAGACCACTTCTTTACAAGACTAGGTTTTTGTTTCAGATAGGTTGTTTCTAGATCTATATCCGTAATCTTCATATAGGTTCCAAACCAATATGAAACAAATTTACTTTTTTTTTCAGTTCCACTGCGTGCCCCAGAAATCAGTTTGACAAGTCGCAGTCCAACAGATGTTGTAATCTCGTGGCTTCCCATTCCACTTAAATTCCGTCGGGGAACGATGATACTGTATCGCTTATCCTTCCGAATGAGCACTGAAAGTTCTGTCCAGGTTCTAGAACTTCCAGGGACAGCACATGAATATTTTTTGGAAGGCTTGAAACCTGACAGTGTTTACCTAGTTCGCATTGCAGCAGCTACCAAAGTGGGATGGGGAGAATCCTCAGTCTGGACTTCACATAAAACACCTAAAGCAAGCAGCATTAGAGGTAAGTTCATACTGGCTTCTGCCTTTCTGTGTATTTCAGGGTACCTGCCAGCAGAAATTGACCTAATAAATCACTTTCAATTTGTTGTCAAGCAGATTAACATCTTCTACATTATGTTTCTGTCATGGCTCAGTATAGTGGCATCATCCAGAATATTCGCTTTGAAGGGAGATTTAAACTGTTTGTATAAAGCCATGGGGGCAGAGAGTTTAGTACTGAAGTCAGGCTCTCCCACCTTTTAACTCCCCCTCTGCTGTTATTGACATCATTCACTTAGGTTTTTGGAGAGCCAATATGGGCTATATGATGTCCATGGATGCAGGACCATCAATTACAAAAAGAGTCAGTCGGAGACAGGCAGAGCTTCACTTCAGTACTGATCTCTCTTGTCTCTGTGACATTATACAACCATTTTACATCATACTTCAAAGTTGATTTTATGGATGTTTCCACCACATAAGCCATGAAACAAACAATCTGCAAGTTATTTAGCGTCTTGACAACGTACAGCATCGTTAGTGATTTATTTAGGTCAATTTCTGCTGATGGGTTCCCTATGAGTTATATTCTGAAATCTCTATGTGTGTTGTCTCTGAAATGTTTAAAAAACTGTAAAAATGCAGTTTAGTAGGAATATTAATATAAAGCCAGTTACAATTGAAGGCAAAGTCTCGGCCGATATTACAGAACAAGAGTGCACACATCCACTGTTTGAGATTAGGTCAATTGAATACTGGGGTGAGGGTGGCCACTATGTCACTATGTGACAGCCTGAGCAAACAAGGCTGTATCTCCAGTTTAGTGATTTTGTAGCTCTGGGATTACAGACAAACCTACCAGTGGCTGGACTTGATATACTAGTCAGTTTCTTTCCTTGTAATTACATGTTTAAATCTGTTAGGAATGTAATGTTCATATGGCTAAAGAATATTCCTCCTGCTCAGCATGGGGCTTGTAGAGTTATAGTCTTTAAATAGTTTTAAATGTTTAAAACCAGTTTTACTTCAAGAAACCAAGTGAACTAGAAACATTTGACTTATATTTCTTAACTCTTTTTTTCCTTAGCTGTGTCTAATCAAGCTCTCCCTCTGTACTCAAAAAGACAGAGAGATGAGGAGCAGTTGTTAAAGTTTCTAAGGATTTAACTCCTTATATACACTATGTAAACTTATTACCATACACAACTGCATTGTAAAGGGAAATAATACAGTCTTTAGATAATTGTTTTCCTTTTCTCCGTTGTACAAACTTAATACAAATTTTGGGAAACACTTATTTCTGTAGTTTATTTAGGCTTTAAAGGAAGCAAAACACAATCATTTCAGGAGAAAGTTTTTATTCTTAAAATAAATGAATACAAAATAAATCACAAAATGTATTTGTTGTACCATAAGTACATTGTAATAATACAACTGTATTTTTATAGCACCAAGATCCCCAGAATTACGCTTGGATCCGCTCAACTGCACAACTATAGCTGTGAGATGGCAACAGGACCCAGAAGACACAGCAACAATTCAGGGCTACAAACTGTACTACAAGGAGGAGGGGCAACAGGAGAGTGGACCTATACTTCTGGATGTCAAAGATTTTGATTACAATATTGGTGGATTAGGTAGGTGGATATACTTTACTGCTAAACTTGTGTAATTTGTATGCCCTTTTACATAATATCCTACAAAATATGCATCAGTCATCTCAAATAAATAAAGTCACTGGCTTCATCCAGCCACATGAGAAAAAACCTTTAATGGGTCAAATAAAAGGAAATCTACCATCAAAATGAAGCCTGGTAAACCAGGGGCATGATTATGTTAATGAGCGTGTTACCAGAGCCCCTGTGTAAATCTGCATTATGGAGGAGCTCTGGGTCATAAAACATAAATTTAATTTTTTTGTTTTAGAAGGGAGGAGGCCATGGATAACAAATATTATAAGATTACAACAGCCACATTGCCTGGGTCTATGAGTAAGTGTCCTTGGTTTTTCATGATTGATTTTGATGGTAGATTTCCTTTAAACTAACCTTATATATATAAATATATAGCTTATGAACAACAGATCTGTCAGTTCTCTATAAGTACCCTAGTTCAAAGCACGAGAACCATATTTTATCGAAAATATCTGTAAATGCCTTTGCCTTTTAATGTCTTAAAGAAATGAATAATAAAAACCCAAATTGCTTTTCTAATGTTCTCAGTATGCAGTTCTACTAACATGATAAAACTAAAGGTATTTCACATATCACATATTTCATATCAGGAACACAGAAAGATACACAGCAGTGCTTAGAATTATAGAGGAAATATAATATAAATATTTATAACATAATGACAACTTTCCGTGGCCATAGCTGTCACTTGCCATAGCAAGCATGGAGGTATACTTCAGCAGTCAGTCAATGCCACTCCGTCCCTTTGATTAAAGGTCTTGTGTGTCTTCTATCTATTTGCTCCTGGTCAAGTCTCTGATGCACATCTCTGGTAATAAAAGGCGTTCCCTTCCCCCATTGAAGGTGCCTGAGCATCAAGGTTCCTGGGTTTTCTTAGTGAAAGTGTGCTTTTATTTTCTGTGTTCGACCCTGGGTTGTTTCTGAACCTGTACTGCCTGCCATAACCCTCCGCCTGTTGTTGGATTCTGCTATTTTGCCGCCTGACCTGACTACAGACTGTTACTTACCTGATCCCTCGCTGTCATGCATTGGTGTCTCTGTGCCCATGCACTGGGCCAGCTGCTGCTACTAGTAGGGGGAACTTTTGACATCTGGAGTGCTCTTCTTATAGGTTATATCAAATTTTGTACAGTGGTGGCTGGAACATCCGCCGCAAATGCCGAGCAACCAGAACTGAACTCGGCCTTAGCATGTCAGTTCAGTTGTCAGCGTTCGATCTGGACACGCGCTGAGTGTGATGCGAGTTGCATTGTATTTTTTCTATGCTATAGGATTGATGTTAATATGTGTGTCCTGTCTCATTTATTATTTCAAAACAGTTTCCCACTAAAAGTTCTCTTAATAGGGGCTTTAGATTTTTCTTTAATTATTTTCCTTTGTTTTTATAGTCCCAACATACTTGCAGTTTCAGTAGAAATCAGTGAATGAAGCAGCAACATTTTGCCTTTTCTTACTACATTTGGTGGGGTTTGTCGGACCCCTGGCGAAGACCTGTACCCTATTGCCTCTACACGGTGGCGCTCCACCATTTTTTCTCTATACTTGCCGTTTCTGTATTCCCATAGACATCCAAACTATTTTATTGAACAGAATATAAAGCAGCTGTATGTTGTTGGCAATAATATATGACAGCCTAAGCACTAGTTCCTTGCTACAAGTGTGATGTGAAGTCTCCACTTGACGTACCAGAAACCTTTATTACAGATTCCGGAAGTTGTGTTTTTCATTCTTTCATTTCAATTTGAATGTGTCAGTGTTTTAATGGGTTTCTTTGTGGCAAGCACTTTGAAGATCGAGTTGTCCGGATTTCATTAAATGGTTTAGAGGAAAATGAATTATGTGGCTATTTTCATGAGGTTTAAGATAGCTTTTGTTGTTTGAGAATTTATGCAGCCTTCTTAGTGTCAGGTGGGAGCTTGGCGCAGAGGTCATGAAGTACTACTCAGAGGAGAGAGAGAAAAGAAGGAGGGTTGATGACCCCAGAAAATGACTACTTTAATGCTGAAAGTTTGGGTATTGCCTATTAAAAATGCATTGTACGTCAAGTGCTACTTTAGTTGGATTAGAATGAAAAGGGGTTTTCTAACACATTCTTGTAACGTTTCACATTATTTAGTCTTTATTGTGTGACTGTTTCAATCTTTCTCTATCTTACTACCTTTTTGATTTATTACTTTTATTTGTCAGTGTAAAGAGTAGAGTATATATATAGATGAGTTTAATGTGGCAGAATTGTTTTCATCTTTAAATAGCAGTAGACCAAATAGTTCTGCAATTTATGTATTTTGCATGTATTTTCTCAACTAGGAATTATGCTACACATTATAAGATATTGGTGCATTTAGCCTCCTTCAAGAAGTAGGGCTTTTACCCCAAAAGCCAGATGAGTGGTTGATGGAAATTACTTGGGATATTTCTGTTATTTGCTGACCTGCTTCCACAGGTTGTATCAGTAATGCAGTACTTATATTATACTTCTCCTTTATTTCTACGTAAAAAGTGCAATAGGAAGAGATGTCATTGTTAATCATTAGGCTTCACCACAAGAATAATTTGGATCTAATCCCTTTTAGCCTTGAACATTTACTTGAATTATGACTGTGTTGTTTGTGGCTCAGCTTCTGCTATGCTCTTTTGTGATTACAGAGGGGTCTGGAAAGCCCCCTCCTCCTTTATTCCTTCAGGGCAGGAACAGATATTCAGCACATAGTTTAATGACATTTTTGTTAAAAGAAGGGAAAAATCTCCAGGGATTGAAGAGGCCAGTAGGTGAAAGGTGATGGGGAGGCAGTAAAGAAAAAGTGCAGCTTTGCTTCCTGGCTGGAAGCATTCAGTCTTCCTTCTTTGCAGATGATAATCTTAGGTAGTGGCACACAGAAGACTCTTATGTCCCCTCATTCTGGTTTGCCTCCATAATTTAGCTTTTTTTTTTTTATATATATGACTTTTAGTGATGCCTCCTCCAAAGAGCCAACTCCTAGGGAGCCAAAAATATTCTTTCTTATAAAAATATAACACCAAACCTGGTAAAACTTATTGGCCTACATTAATTTAAGTGTTTTCAGCCTTTTTCTGTCTGACATTGCACTAGAAAGAATCTGAAAACTACTTGCACATGTATTTATGAAGCGTCTGC
The DNA here is from genome assembly GCF_040894005.1 of Engystomops pustulosus. Classification (NCBI taxonomy): domain Eukaryota; kingdom Metazoa; phylum Chordata; class Amphibia; order Anura; family Leptodactylidae; genus Engystomops; species Engystomops pustulosus. Next base: position 153,267,620 of record NC_092414.1, read on the forward strand.
ACCAGTTTTGTGTTGCGGCTGCACTGACAGAAAAAATGTGCAGTGCAGGGGGCACCAGATTCATGCAGAACGTGCACCACAATTCATGATTCTGGTGCACCCTGCACACTTGACAGGCACATTGTTTGCACTGTTCTTTCTAAATATGGGCCATTATGTCCCAAAACTGGGTAGTATGAGCGGTACATTATCCTAGGGTCTATTTCCACTGAGCCATAGAAATCCTTTGTTTGTGCAAACACATTCTGCCGCGTGGGGGTGTTAAAGAAACAGTTCTTGGATGTGAATTGCTTCCAGTTGTCAAACACAAATCTGAATGTGTTACTAAATATTTGAATTTTCCCTTTTAAAGTTACCGTAGAATTACACGCTGTAATAATCCATATGATGTGAGTAATAACTGTGTATTAAGAAATATCAATCATCAGTCTTGATGTACAACAGTTTTATAGTTACATAGTGGTAATTTTGATCTTATGTTTTTTTATGTTGTGATGAAAGTTGGATTTTACACTAATGGCAAATTTATTAATGGTGCATAAAAGTTAGAGAGTGCAAAGTTGTACAAGACAACAGCGGCGATTCTAGAAAGTGTTTATTATTTAACAACAAATTATGGTTTTAAGGCCATCAATTTTAACTTTATACATCCTACTTTTTGGATTTATGGCAGAAAAGTCAACAAAATGCTGCGTGTGAATTGTTTTTTGTTGGAATTTAGGAAAATACTGTTGACCATAGATCCACAGACTTTTCCGCCTTTGCAGTTCAAATCCTAAACGTATTTAAAACACTTTTAGGAAAGACACACACGTGTCACCGTACCGTGGGATCAGCAGAAAAAAGAAAGAGCTTGGTCTATCTTTTTATGTAAGAATGACCCGGCAACGCACCTTCCTATGGAGAAGTGAGGGTTGAGAAGTCCTTAAACCTCTACAGCCAAACATATGCTGCACCTGGGTCCTCACCTGGGTGTACCATATGTTTTTGAGTAAGGAGCCTAACCAAGCTTTCTAATATAAATTACAATAAATCATAAGTGTTCCCCATTGGTTCTATAGATAACTGCTTAACAATGATGCAGGATTGCTTCACTAGATGTCACTAAGCTTACAGCAACATCATGCCAAAGAAAGTATTCACTACATGGAAATACTTCACAATCAGGGTGTATTGGGTAGTGAACAGTATTGTCACATGTAAAATCACATGATGATCTTTCCAAGACTATTCTATTCATTTTTCTTTAATAACCCTCACTCGTCTTATCTTTCTCCATTCCAATAATCCTTCACTCTCTCTTTTTCTTGTTATCTCCCTGTCACTCACATTTATAATCCCTCTGGTGTCTGGTAGACAGGGTACGTCCCTTTTGTATATATACGTTTTTGAAAAATGATATTTGCAGTTGTGGAAATCCCTGGGTTAAATCTAGCTAATTTATCATCGATAACAATTGACATTTATTAACAAGCTTTCCTTTTAAGATAGCCAACAATGGATATTTTATCCAAAGTTTAATTTGCATCTGACACAGAGGGCAGTAATCCAATATGCTGTGAAACTTTCATTAACTTCAGTGGGAATACCAGCCTGTGGCAATTGTTTATGGGAGAGACAGGACACATCTGAAGAGAGATTACTTGCGGTATACACTTTACTTTTACATGTTGCAGAATTTAGATTGGAGGAGGCAACTCCGGTTCTGTTTACATCTGTGTTCAAATTTTTTAAATTCTGTTCTGGAAAGAAGAAATGACAGAGAGAGCTGTAACCACCAGTGGAGCTGGAAGGGCCCCATTGATTCTTAAGCAATATCTACTCTAATTATTGGGTCATTAAGTATGGTACCCGTTCAGGAGCCAGGACATGTGAATAGTTCCTTTTACTTTTGCCTTCTGCTGATATCACTATTAAGATCTGCCTGTGTCAGCAGTACCATATATACTCGAGTATAATCCGAGTTTTTCAGCACAAAAAATATGCTGAAAAACTCAAATTCGGATTATGCTCGAGTTAAAAAAAATCAAAACTGACCTGTCCGGCGCCCCCGCAGGTCTTCTGTGCAATCCGTCAGTCAGCGGCAGATCCGTGCGACATCACAGGCTCTGACGTCAGCCGCCGCTGCAGCAATAGTATTGAATGTGCCAGCTGCCACTGACTGACGGTTCTTACAGAAGACCTGCAGGGGGCGCCGGAAAGGTGAGTTTTGATGTTTTTTTTTTTAAATCAACTGTCTGTAAAACGAGGTGGGGGGTCTCCTGAATAATAGGGTAGGGGGCGCTGGCTATATACTGTAGCAGGGGCTGGCAAGCTGTATACTGGGGCAGAGGCTGGCAGGCTGTATACTTGGGCATAGACTGGCAGGCTATATACTGGGGCAGGGGCTGGCAGGCTATATACTGGGGCAGGAGCTGGCAGGCTATATACTGGGGCAGGGGCTGGCAGGCTATATACTGGGGCAGGGGCTGGCAGGCTATATGCTGGGGCAGGGGCTGGCAGGCTATATGCTGGGGCAGGGGCTGGCAGGCTATATACTACAGGAGGCTGGCTGCTTATATACTAAAGGGGCTGACAGGCTATATACTGGGGCAGAGGCTGGCTGACTATATACTACAGGAAGCTGGCAGGCTAAATACTACGGGGGCTGGCTTTATACTGCAGGGAGCTGACAGGCTATATACTACAGGGGGCGGACTGGCATTATACTACTGGGGGGCTTCTGTCTATATATGAGGGGCTGTGACCGATGCATTTCCCACTCTCGGCTTATAGTCGAGTCAACGTGGTAAAATTAGGGGCTTCGGTTTATACTCGGGTTGGCTTATACTCAAGTATATACGGTAATTAAAGCGTTTGACGTAGACTGTAATGGAAATGTATTACTGTCTTCGTTATAACGATTGCTTTTTCAAGCTCTTTATGAAAACTATAAAGTAAAAATGATTGAAATAATAAACTAATAGAACTATAAAAATACAAGTCAATCCCACCTTCCAGAGAAAACATCAAAAATGATTTAACAAATATTGATATTAAAGGAAATCAACCATATGGTATTATGCTTTTTCGACCAAATACACCTTCAGACTGCTGTAGCAACGATGATGCCGTATCATATCTTGTTTATTCTCTGAAAAGATCGTTTTTCAGCAAAAAAAAACCAACATAAAATAATGCTAATGAGGCTATGGTGCTTCTGTCTCCGTCTTCTTCTGCCCTAATTATGTACATCCCCAGCATGCATGAGATAGCACGGGCTGCCCCCCTATTCCCTTCCTGAGAGTCAGTGAAGTTACCAAGATTTCGGGAGCTGTAGCGCGCGTGCAGCCGGCTGCTTTGCAGTGCGGCTGTGCAAACAAACCTGGAAGTGTCGGGTTAGGGTAATAGGAGAGCGCTGTGCACCCTGTGCGAAGGATCATATGCATAATTGTATGATGTTTATTTTTCAAAATTCTCTGTAAAATAAACAAGATATAATTCTGCATCACAGTTGCTACAGTAGTCTGAAGGTATGTTTGGTTGAAAAGACATAATACCAAATGGTAGATTTCCTTTAATCAATTTGGTGTCCCTGGACCTAAAATAAGACCATGTGTGAAATGTTAATGCATCTGTTGGTCAGGTTAATGTTACTATTGCTATACATGATGTGAGCCACAAAAAAGTTCAATGATATCTAAACAAGGTTGTCATTTATTATCAGACATTCCAGTGATTCAAATCTATTTTAACTCCATATGGGGCAGTATGTAGATTAACCATTAACCTGCCAGTTACTGATTAACTAAATACTATTGTTTTCCTACCCCCCCCCCCCCCACATTAGTTTTCTTCTTGAAAAGCAGCTTAAACCATAAACAAGAGGTTCAGTATCTGAGAAACCTAGGAAAATGAGAAATAATCAGAGTGTGTCAGTTTGACCAAAATATAATGCATATAAATGGCAATTCAGTACAATGTCATGTTTATGGTTGAGGTCAGATGTCTGAAGAGCCCATGTCACTGTTTTTGTTGTGTGTCGATTTGCAATAAACCTGGAAAAAAAATCCATACTAAAACTTAAAGATGTTTTCTGGGCTAAGTTATTGATAACATATCCATAGAACAGGTCCTCAAAATAAGTATCTGAGATGCTGTCACTCGGAATGGAGCTGCCTGCTTCCTCTTTCATTCTGTATGGGAGTGCTGGACTAAAATCTGGAATACCATTTCTTGTTTTGCCTGAATAATAAAAAAAAAATAATAATAATCTTTATTTGTATAGTGAGAATCTTTTTTTAAGAAAGAAAAGGGTGGCTGACTGCTATGGTCTCTCATAAATTGGTTTTCTATCTCAGGCTCATTGTGAGAATATTTGTGATCAGTGAAATATTATTTTGCTGTCAGATCATCCATGGTGCCAGCATTGCAGTCAGAGAGACTGTGTCAACATTTTAGATAAGATACAGACTAGATGCTGTGATGCTGGATGAGAAACAGTAAGAACTGAGATCTATTACATGTTGTATTCACAGCAGATGTAAAGTGACATATTGATAATGGAGTTTTTATCAGCTTTCTGTGACCTCCTGATCTTTAGGGAGTGTTACAAAGAAAACAGAACTCCTAGATTGATAAATAGATTCTATAGGAAGATAGGACAGTGCTGACTTGTCATGGCTTTAACATCCCCCCCCAGAAGTTATTTGTTAGAGCTGTTAGAATGATGGATTCAGCTCCTCCATTTAAAGCGCATATCATGGTGGTACACGTCTTCAGTGTGTAGGTACTAGGGGGTTAATTTGTGCTGCCTTTAAATCAAGTAAAATCAGCTTCTGAGATGTAATATAGTGGATATGCTTATCCCTTATTATTTAACCTTAGATGCTTCTAGTGCTGCTGTGCAGAGGAAGCTCATCATGCACAAAAATGTACAAATTAAACATTTCTAATGCAAACTCCGCTTACCCGGTAGTCCAGATAGGTACAATAAATTGTGCATTTTGAATATACATATTACAGTAGTTGCAGTGTGAAAGCCAAGCTATATACATATGTATATAGCTTAAGTTTATAGCTATATACAGTAGGTCCATATATATGTGTTATAAGCCTATGTACGGTACTAATTAGATAGCATTAATGATGGTTTAGTGACTGGGTCAATGTTGAAGTTACAGAGTTGTGGTTTTCCAATACTTTACTGGATTGTAATCAGGTTTAGTAGGCATCTCTACAGGCAACGTATCTGTGCTTCTATTGATCACACGGTTACACGTGACAAAACATGACAAACACTCTTAATAAAAAAAATTGAGTAAAGCTCTAGGCTTACTTAAATTAAATGCAAGGTCATGATTTTGCCATCAAAATATGGAGCTTAGTGCCTTGCAGTGGCTGGAATATTAAACATTCATTATCCCACCACCCACCCTTCCATTTCCTTCACCAGTGGCTTCATCTCTCAATGAAACGTAATTAGTTCACTCCTGCTGTACATATTCAAGTGGACTTAGAAAAGGAATGTATCTTGTTTATCTCATTTGCTAAGGTATCACATTGACTTCATATCACTTTTTTGCCTATTTAATGTTACCATGTTATGGAACAAAATTCATATTTTTTAGTCATAGAATATTGTTCATTTTTAATATCATCTTATGCTATACCCAACCTAACCATATCAGATCAATGCATTATTACGGTACCTTTCAAATGATAATTCTAAATTCATGTAATTATATGAGCTTTAAAGATGTTGTCTCAGAACTGAAAACCCTATTGATACTCTTGGCAATCGGTTGAATATGCCAGGTGAATAATCATTCATGTAATACTTACATAGTGGCCACTATGTGCAGTTTTCCTGTGAAGTGTGAATCAGATTAATCAAACCTGGTGCCCGTTCTTCATTAATCTGGTTCCCCTGCACTGCTATGGAAGCGTGAACAATTGTTTTTGTTGCACTTTGTTCATGCCGCAGAATTGTGGCACACGCCAATAATAAATGTGGCGCACTGTCCTACTAAGCACTAACTCACCCCTTTGGGTGCACATTTTTTCTGTGTTGTCGGACACAGAGCACCCTTAACACAAAACTGGAGCAGACACTTTATAAATACATCTAAAAGCAGGTTTCACGTTCCTTTCAGTGCAGAGTCAGACAGAAAACTTTCATAAATGCTTTAATAGATGTAGCCCAGTGTGTCTACCCGAGCTATAATCAGTGCTTGGCTTTGATTCATTGTAGTGAGATGGAAATAACCCTCTACGACATTAATTTCCCTTTTGGACACAAGAAGGCTTTCTCCACTGAAAATAAAGGATGCATGGTCAGCTGAAGTGTTATATGTATTAAGGATTTGTAAGAGATAAGTGTTTGTTCAACCAACAGTAATCTTATATTTATAGGGGGCGTCAGGCTTTCAGAAACTTTCGCGTCAGGCTTTCAGAAACTTTCCTGTTCATCAGTAATCGATTTCCTAGTTATCGAAAGTTTACAAAAAGTTGTCACTTAGGAACTTGTGTTTATTATCACTCAGTGCTTATAAACTTATAGGTTTAATGATGCTTCAGTAAACAATACGAATGGCTTTAATTACTGTTAAAGGTGCACTTTCAGTATAAAATATGCATTCTGTGCATCATGTACAAGTAGAATGTATGGACCAATTCAGTATAATTAATGTATGTCTTCTTACACCCCTGTTAGTACCTCTTGTGTAACTAGAGCAGATGCCTGCAGAAGATACATTCCTAGACATTTATATTGTACATATCCACCCTGGCAGTTCTCATTTTTAGATGGTTATGTGATTGTGGGAGGGTGTGACACAGTCCTTAAGATGTATTGGGGCACTTGTATAGTCTGTAACTTAACATAATAGTCCTTCAGGACTAGTCAACAATTAAGCGACCATATTTTGAAGTGAGGTCTAGTTAGGAATAATATTTGGGGAAAACATTTGATGGTGGAATCCTGTTTTGGCAATTACTACATAGCTTCTACATAAAACTGCATTACATTTTCTATAAACACAAGAGGGGGAGATTTATCAGGAGTGACTTGGGGCAGATCTGTTCTAGTTGCCCATAGCAACCAATCAGAGCTCAGCTTTCATTTCCCACAGCTGTTATTAAAATGAAAGTTGAACTCTGATTAGTTTCCAAAATAAAATTTTTAACTTTAGTTTGAGCAATTCTTATCTCAGATGTGCAGAATATACAAAGAGTTTCAGATGTATCTGTGTAAACCTAGAGAATCTAGAATAATGCATACAACTAATCTATAAATCTGAGTGTATGTATGGGTGTGTGCATATGCATGTATGTCCTAAAGGAATCTAAAGGAACAGTCACGTCATAGACAGGAGCCATTGTCTGCTGGCTGCTGTGGCGGTTAGCAACCAATTAACACTCAGCTTCTATTTTGCCACAGGTCATTAATATGAGCTCTGAGCTTTGATTGATAAGATGAAGAGAGACAGACAGAGAGAGAGACAGTGAGACAGAAACGGAGAGAGACAGAAACGGGGAGAGAGAGACAGAGATAGACATATAGTGAGATAGAGAGATATAGAGACAGATGGCTATTGAGATAAAATAAGGAGATCCAAGGCAGCACGTCTTATAAAGCTGGGTGCAATATCTGTAGATCCGTGGCAAAAGGATTCAATTCATGTTTCATGTGAAAAACCTTTTTCAAGAATGCTTGAAAAAACGTTGCATCCCTGAAATAAAGATCACCTTGCTTTGAAACACTAACTGAAGTGCTGCTGCATTTCCTGAATGGCTATTGAGATAGATAGATAGATAGATAGATAGATAGATAGATAGATAGATAGATAGATAGATATTGAGATAGATAGATAGATAGATAGATATTGAGATAGATAGATAGATAGATAGATAGATAGATAGATAGATAGATAGATAGATATTGAGATAGATAGATAGATAGATATTGAGATAGATAGATAGATAGATATTGAGATAGATAGATAGATAGATAGATAGATAGATAGATAGATATTGAGATAGATATTGAGATAGATAGATAGATATTGAGATAGATAGATAGATAGATAGATATTGAGATAGATAGATAGATAGATATTGAGATAGATAGATAGATAGATAGATAGATAGATATTGAGATAGATAGATAGATAGATAGATATTGAGATAGATAGATAGATAGATAGATAGATAGATAGATAGATAGATAGATAGATAGATAGATAGATAGATATTGAGATAGATAGATAGATAGATATTGAGATAGATAGATAGATAGATAGATAGATAGATAGATATTGAGATAGATAGATAGATAGATATTGAGATAGATAGATAGATAGATATTGAGATAGATAGATAGATATTGAGATAGATAGATAGATATTGAGATAGATAGATAGATAGATAGATAGATAGATATTGAGATAGATAGATAGATATTGAGATAGATAGATAGATATTGAGATAGATAGATAGATAGATAGATATTGAGATAGATAGATATTGAGATAGATAGATATATAGATATTGAGATAGATAGATAGATATTTAGATAGATAGATAGATATTGAGATAGATAGATAGATATTGAGATAGATAGATAGATAGATATTGAGATAGATAGATATTGAGATAGATAGATAGATATTGAGATAGATAGATAGATAGATAGATAGATAGATAGATAGATAGATAGATAGATATTTAGATAGATAGATAGATATTTAGATAGATAGATAGATATTGAGATAGATAGATAGATAGATAGATAGATATTGAGATAGATAGAGAGATAGATAGATAGATATTGAGATAGATAGATATTGAGATATTGAGATAGATAGATATTGAGATAGATATATAATCCAAGGACTAGGTAGTTCTCCGATAGATATTGAGATATATAACAAGATCCAAATCCAAAGAATATCGGCAGAAGCCAACAGAGTCTGGCAAAAATTCCATGTAATATATCCATGTAATATATTGAGATAGATAGATATAAAATATTGTTGCTAAGAGCAGATATTGTTATAGCTAAGTGCAGTTATTTACTATCCTGGGAAACACCTGGAGCTACAGCTCATATATATATATATTTATAAAGAGAGAGAGATCATATTTGCACAGGAAAAGTAGTTATAGTTATATTTTTATTTATATACTATTTCTTCTTTGTGCTGTAAGCATAAATAATCTAGTTTATGGCTAACATTTAGTAGATGTGACCTTTTGTACAAAACTAGTATAAGTACTTTGTAATGCAGCCCCCTGTAGCTTAAAGTGTGGCATTTAGAGCAGGATAAAATAACTTATCTCACTCAGGGGGTTAGGAATGATAGTCAAGCTATGCACATTTAAAAAATATATACATCATATGATAACACGTAAAGTTCATTTCACAGTGGGAAAACACATAAAACTTGAAATGGACCATAAAAACAAAGCAAAATAATGAATAGCAACTTGAGACATCTCTCCTGAAGACTTTAACAAAAATCCCCTAAAGAAAAATAAATCAGTATTGTCCATTAATCATAGTGCATGCCAGACCTTAGGCCTTTATCAATTGTTCTCTTTAAATGGAAGTCACTATTTAGATGTGTGCGGCCTTTCTAAGGTCTTGAGAAGTCAAAGGGGACGACTTGAAAAAACAGTACAATTACCACATGAAAGCCCAGAGAGTGGACAGCAGAAAACATTTACTGTGCTTGGGGAGGAAAAGAAACGTAGTGAAGGCTTCCTGCATGATCTCATTGCGTCTATGACTTCATTGATGGTCAACAAGAGATTATGTCACACATGTTTATGTCTAGAAGGTTTGCCGGAAGAAAGTTGACATACTTCATCAGAGACCCCTGACACAATCTTAAGAAAAGAAAATGACTTTTGATTTTTTGTAAAGCGCTGCCGAATATGATGGGGCTATATAAAGATTTATTAATCTTAAGATTGATTCACTGGCATACAAGATGCACTACACTTACTGTGGCTGTTGTATTGAAATCTACCACTGGATTTAACCCCTACAAACACTGGTGATTAAAGGGAACCTGTCACCAGGTACCTCATTTTCACTAAAGACAGGTTGCAGGAGCCCATTACAGCTGCATTGCAAAGATGTCTTTCTTCCTTTTCTGAGCATTTGCATTACAATATAATTGTTTTAGCTTACATTGCACCCTTACAGAATCCTGTTCCAAAAAAAAACTGTGCCAGTTTTTTGTATGGATCCATTAAAAAAAAATCACTTGACTTGCCTGTGCTGCAGACTGCTCAGCTCTCTGCCCCCACCTTTGTGCTCCTGTAATGCTTTTTCAATGATCGCGTGCACAGCGCTCCTTGGGATGTTTAAAGTTTGTGAAAACTTTTTGTATACAAATCCAGCTTTAAACTTCTCCACAACATTATCACGGACCTGCCTTATGCTCTCTGCACTTTAAACAGAACCTCCAATACTATCACAGAAAAGGTGTATTTATACAGGGACTTGGTTACACACAGGTGGATTATATATAACATCATCCGTCATTTAGGACAACATTGGTTCATTCAGAGATGCTCACTGAACTTCTGCAGTGAAAGTAAAGGGGCCGAATAATATTACACTCCGCACTTTTTAGTTTATTATTTCTTACAAAAGTTTTAAATATCTATTAATTTTCATTCCACTTCACAGTTGTGTCCCAAATGTCGTTCTTTCTTCACCAAAAAAATTACAATTTTTTATCTTTATGTTTGAAGCCTAAAATGTGGCAAAAGGTAGAAAAGTTCAGGGGGACTGAATACTCTCCCTAGGCACTGTATATATGTAGATACATAAATGTAGGTATCACTGTGTGAATGATGTGTAGGTATTCCAGCATTACTAAATCAATGCACCGATGCGGAGAGCATCTCAATCAGCAAATAATCTATTGGGAGAGTTTTTTCAGGGTATTTTGGGTCACTAAACCACCAGACCAAAAAAACCTGTAGTTTCTTTAATGTCTTAAATCGCCCTGACAGGTTTTCTTTAATAATATACAGGCAGTCCCCGGGTTACATACAAGATAGGGACTGTAGGTTTGTTCTTAAGTTGAATTTGTATGTAAGTCGAAACTGTATATTTTATCATTGTAGTTCCCGACAATTTTTTTTTTTGCCCCAGTGACAATTGGAGTTTCAATTTTTTTTGCTGTAATAGGACCAAGAATTATCAATAAAGCTTCATTGCAGACAATTTTAAGCTGTTTATTGCAGTCTGGGACTATTTTAAAGCATCCAGAGAGCTTCACCAGAGGTCACAGTGGGCAGAGGGGTCTGTCTGTAACTATGGGTTGTCTGTAAGTCGGGTGTCCTTAAGTAGGGGACCGCCTGTATTTACAGTATATTTATTTAGGCACACGGGTAGTCATGCATCAACTTTATTGGGCATGGAAAAACCAAGATTATCCTAAAAATGACTAGTCCTTCATGATATTTTCCTGATTTACATTAACATATTCACAAATAACTGTTAATATGTTGATACGTTTGTAACTTACAGAAGTGCATAGTCTACAAGTGAACACATGGCATACTATGTACTAGTGGGAAATTCAGGATAAAGTGGATTTTTGTTGTTTTGCATATGATTTTGCATAAATGTCTAATGTTTTGGTCAAAAATACTGTCTCTATGCTTATTTATATGATATAAAATGTTTTTTTAGTACAAAATAAGACAGTAGTTGGTAAAACTTAGACATACTAAATACTAAATCATTTGCTTTCACACATACTTCTAAGAAGATCATTTCATTAGAAATGCAGTGGCAGCTGCTGATTGTACCTGTGTAAGCTGCTGTAATGGCAGCATCTGCCGCTCCATTGAGATCTTGGAAAGCAAAACATATTCTGAAAAAGAGTCTTAGAAGACCCGATTCTTTGAGATACATGGGAACCATTGAGAACAAACTGGAGATTAACATAATGATGATGAGAATTTACTTTGGCTGCTGTAGTATTATAATATTAACTAATTGCTGTGGCATTTGTCTTCCTGATGTCATGCCCTCAAAGAAAAAAAGGCATTATTCCGAAAACCTGCAGGAAATCTGAGAATTATCATAAATATTCACTAGTCCCCAGCAGCCAGGCACCTAGAATTGTGGGATCTGACTTGTAGTCATTTGAACTTTTTCTGGAAAATAGTTGTTTTTTTCTTTCACCAAGACTTTGGACCTCTCCATGAAGATTGATTGACTGTTTTGTGATCGGTGATTTTGAAGAAAGTGCAATACATCCAAGTGCAACATTCAACAAGAAAAAACTTTATAAGTTAAATAGCTGTCGCCTAAATAATAGTGAAGAAAGAGTAATGACTAGTATGGATTTATGCACGGATAATAATTTCCACTAATTTTCTGCTACATGTAGATTGGATTTTTTTTTCTATTCCACTTGATGGAATGCAATACAGTACATTATTTAGATAGATGTGGAAAGGTAAATTGTAATGGCGCTGAAACCTTATCATGACCTTTACCGTAATATGAGACAAATAGGCGATCTATATGAAAAATTAAGTAGCTTTTCATAGAAAGACGAGCTGCGTCATCATCCCTAGTAGTACCAGCAGCTGAATACATGTTAGCAACAATTATCCATTATTTATGTGTATGCTCAGTCCACACCATATTCTTTAGACACCTTTAACTAAATCCATTAAAAATATCTTGTTAAGAAACTGATGGTTTAGAAAATTACAGCTCTGGAGCAAAATCTTTCCTTTTTCTGTGAAGTCAGGTATTCTGAGAGCATAATTACACACATGTCACTATCGTGTTACATGGCAACTGCAGAGGGTTAGTGAAGCGCTTCCTATAAATCTAGTCACTGGCAGTTGTGTTTATTTCTTTAATCATCTCTGAGAGAGGCAACTTTACTTCACTTTGTTTTTCAGCATCAAACACAATGTCACTTTTAAGTCTCTTTCTAGTATCTGAAGAAACTGTAGAACAGGACACAATAGAAGAATAATACTTGTAATTACATTGTATTAGACAGTATTATTGTTGCCCTACTAGGGTAATACATATCAACTTGCTGTATTGCTGATGAGAACATCCGAGGCCGCCTGCAAGCCAATTGCTTAGGGTAATACAAGCTACATTCATCAGTCGTGCGTCTAAAGTTAACATCTTTTACCGTACTAGACACTGTTCTTGTACATAAATTAGTTATCTTGCTATTGGTGAATTTACAGGCTGCAGATCTGTTGTCGGAATATCTACAACTGTCTGATTGATCTAAAAGAAACTTATAGCAAAGAGGAAACATCAGCTTAATGGGATATGAGTGTTCCTCCACTAAGCCATATTGATAGTCCACTATTAAAAGGAATGGAACAGATATTCAGACATAAGGGTTTAACCTTAAGGCAATCATTTTCCTTGTGCCTGCAAAAATACTTAGTCAGAGGATTGCAGCAAGTTTTTTTATGAGGAGACAATCCCTTTAACTTATTAACCCAACTGTTTACCTCTAATTTCCTTATATTTTAGGCTCTCTAACTCCCAGCAATGATAAAGTCCAATTGCCCATTTATAATATTATATAATATTAATTGTACAATATACATACCGTATATACTCGAGTATAAGCCGACCCGAGTATAAGCCGAGGCCCCTAATTTTACCACAAAAAAAAATATGGGAAAATCTATTGACTCGAGTATAAGCCGGGGGTGGGAAATGCATTGGTCACAGCCTCCCCAGTATATAGCCTGATAGGCCCTGCCCCAGTGTATATAGCCTGATAGGCCCTGCCCCAGTGTATATAGCCTGATAGGCCCTGCCCCAGTGTATATAACCCCCCCCTCATTCCCCCCGTTGTGCAGCACAACAATACCATTGTAGCGGATGGATCGCACAGAAGATCTACGGGGGCCGCCGGAAAGGTGAGTTTTGATTTATTTTTTTGACTCGAGTATAAGCCGAGTTTGGGTTTTTCAGCACATTCTCCCACAGCTTGTGCTAATATAGCTTTAGGTATACGCTTTTAGGATAGCAAATTTAGCATTTAATAGCATCCTATATAACTGTGCCTACAAATAGTAGGCGTTTGGCTAGGGTCAGGAAGTAAGAGCTCTTCCTTCTCTCGAAAGTCATACTTGAAGGCTGCCTTACAAGGTTGCTAAAGAGGTAATGCTTTCTTTATCCCATCTTGGAAGACATATTTTTATATTTGTACAAATAATATACATTTTTATACCATGTCTGGATTTTTAGAATATTATGATGGTGTAATGATGGTGTATTGGGGCTTGGATTATGTCTCTAATCAATAAAATAACACATCCTGTATTTGTAACTTGCAATGCTCTGAGGTGCAATATATTTGATCAACCTGTAGTCACAATAACTGAGGATAAGTACATTAATTTGTTCTCCATGAGATTCCCCACTGGGAAGGTTAAATTTGTGCTACAGAGGTGTGATAATTGCCCCTTGCCAAACACAGGACATGGTCATATTATTATTGTACTTCAGTTGTTCACGTTTATCTCTTCTTCCATGTCAGTTGATTTAAATTAGAAAGTCGTTTCCTTTAAGACTAAAAATGGGATGAAAAGGACCTTAGGGGCAATTTGAGGTTATGGTGGGTGGGCACAAACAATATGGCAATTTCTTCTTGATCATGAGTACAATATATTAGCATTTATTTATCTTTGAATAACAAAAACGGTTAATTATTACCTTAATACACAAAAATATCAATAAAAATACACTACATATTGTCATTATCTAATATTTCTTCTTTTTCAACTTCTGGAGTTTTTTCTGTTTTGTTTTCAATCATTTACATTTTGGTGCCAGGAGTGTCTCAGTTTTCCCACCCATCCCCCTTCATCAGTTTCTCTGTGCGTCAATTGCTCCAAGCACACTTTGGTCAACCCCAGGTTTTATGGCAAAGGTCTTGACCCAGATGTCACACTGGCCTTTAGTGCTGCCCCTTTGCCTGAATGATGATGTAGACTTTATTGTATTGAGAGGTTGGTCTTGAGGGCAGTGCACTCACCCTAGAAATTGGGACCAATGAGCTTTCCAGTCGGACTCTTGCAGAACAATAGGTTGGTAAGACATACAAAAACTGCACAATACAAAAGCCCTTGTAAAAAGTGTACATGTGACCACACCATACGTCTAGCTTTAGCACCTCAGTTCATCTATTCAGGTTCTATTAAAGATTAACAATTTATTAGAAATTATGGATCAGCACACTTGTATAAACTGATATGTTCTGGGTTAGTAGCCAGTGACCCATTTAATGGAATGTGGTCTTGTAAATCTTTGTAAAAAAGGCTTTTGGAGAAAGATGTTCCCAAATTGCCTACTGACATTTTTATAATGTTATTTTATAGTCAATATTTTCTTATGGACAGTTTTGGACTCGATTTGTTACAGTGGGGCCATATGAAACCTTCCATTACACTGTGAGGGATATTTAAAGGGAATGTTTGAAGTTAGTTTGTAGATACCAAAATACGTTTGATACATTTGGCACTTATGTCCTAAAATGTAACCCTACTTTCTACATTACATTTTTTTCTTTAGTGATTTCAAACAACCTACTTCCATTTGTGTAAAGTCATAACCTGGCCACAAGTAGGCATGATATAATGTTGTTTGAGTTTTTGGGGATGATTTATACCAGATTGTACTGTTGTGTGTGTCTTAATAAAGTTGCAATTCCTGGTACAGGCGGTCCCCTACTTAAGGACACCCAACTTACAGACAACCCATAGTTACAGACAGACCCCTCTAACCTCTGGTGAAGCTTTCTGAATGCTTTACTATAGTCCCAGATGACAGTAATCAGCTGTAAGGCGTCTGTAATGAAGCTTTATTGATAATCCTTGGTCCCATTACAGCAAAAAATGTTTAAACTCCAATTGTCACTGGGGCCAACATTTTTTTTGTCTGGATCTACAATTATGAAATATACAGTTTCGACTTACATACAAATTAAACTTAAGAACAAACCTCTGGACCCTATCTTGTACTTAACCCGGGGACTGCCTGTACATGCCGAGGAATTTGGACCCCCCACACTCCACGCCTGGTGTATGGGGAGTTGCGTGGAGTGGGCTGTGCTGGGCTGCATTTGCCATAGTATGCACCAGTTCCTGGTTGGAGCTTCTTGGTATATTACTAACCCTTTTAGTTACAATCTGCGGGGAAAATGAAAGGTTAGCATACAATGTGCCAGCACTTGATAAATACAATTCAGTGTTCAAATGAAATATTTAGTCAAGACTTGCTTCATATTACAATGGGAAGAATTCCCATTGAAATATAATAAATTAGCATAACCAGTAATTGTTCTTCTTTGCATAACAGTCTATCAGATAAGTGTCATTATAGAAGATTCTTCTATATGCTCAACAAGACAATTCTTCTTGGAAAAATAAGCTAGTTTTAGCTAAAGGACCTTATGATTTTTCTTAGAAGCAGTGATAGATATAAACAGAAAAAAATTTGAATGATATGAATTATGGATTGGATGTATAATTATTTATGACTCTATCCCAAGGCATTGTAGATTTTATAGGACTGCAGTGAAGTGTTTACATTTCCTCCCCGCTTGAAAGCACATCGCTTTATGAATGGAAAATTAGTGCCGTACAATAACCTATATACATATAAATTGATGGAGAACATCCTTGATTCCTTCTAGTTATGGAAGCAACGGTAATCCATAGAATTAGAAATTGCCTTCCTGTGTGCTGAAACCCTTTAAGGGTCCTGTACATAAGAATTACATGATGTACATTAACTTTACAGCATAGCTAATGGCTTTATTTCAAGCAATATTTTTGTCAACATGGTAAGCATTTCATATTCATATGGACTCTCTTGGGGAAGGAACTGTCTAATTCAGTGAGGTTAAGTGCTTTAATAGTGTTATTCATTATTGACAGTTGAATGTCTTGCTTCTTACCATAAACACAGGTTAAATGTCCCTTTAAGTGTGTGTATGCAGTGACATCTGGTGGTAGGCACGTCCTAATGGCTCAGCTGTGAGAGTCACCCTTCTTGTCTTTACTTTCTGTGAACTTCATCTTTTGGCACGCAGTTTCTTGAAAGGGAGAGCCAAGTATAGTTACTAAGAAATGTTTAGAGTGTATACTTGATATGCTTGTTTGTAGATATAGTTATGTGGTAATGAAATGTCTGTACATAACCTGTATTAGTATTAATCATATTTATGTGTAACGTTGTAGCTATGTGTTGTGGGTATCCTTTAGCCAATTAAACCTCCACAGGATGATGAGGCATATTGAAGAGCATTGGTGTTAATATTAATCATATCTGTCATTTTCCATCGTGTGCTGATTGACTGTTGCTCGCCCCGGGGGAGATCCTTAAAAGAAAAGTGTGGCATTTGGTATTCTGTTCAATTACCTTGAGCTGTCATCCTCAATTTGAAGTGAGCTTCTTGTTGAGAGGATAGCCCAGAAAACCAAGCAGTGAACCGTTTACAGATTTCTATCAATGCTGTATACACAGGGGGCTTCAGATAAGTAGGACCCTGGTTGTCTCAACATTTCAGAGATACCATGACTAAACCTGTGGTAATGATGAGCCACTCAACTGGAACTCATAAATAAGGATTGATTCTACAGAGAGTCCTGTGCTACACTGCTGTGCAACATGGCATGGCCCTTGAAAGATCTCAACTGGGTTCCCATTCCATGTTTGCAGGATTATCAGAAAATTAATCTGTGTCTTCCCATTTGAGATGTTAAAGATCTGATAAGTAATGGAGCTATTGCTGGTTTTTAACAACTTATTAAAGCTGTCAATGGATGTAATAATTGTGATCAATTGTCTCAAATTGCACTGATCATCCTAAAGCAATGAATAGTTCAATTAAGCAGAAGAATTGGATGCAACAATCTGCTTGTATTTTGAACATACCAGGATGTTCATTGCATGTTATTGACAAAATGGTCAAGTTTGCATATCCCACTCATACAATACATAGTATAGTAGCAAAAGTTGAAAAAAATATCAGGTCCAGACGATATTCCCATGTCCCATGTTGACTCAAAAACACTCAAAATGTTGATGCCAACTGGTCCAAATTAGAAAGTTCCTCCCTGACACTAAATATGGCAGTTAGAATAAGTCTCTTGGTCAAAGTCACATTAACAAAATGTTTTGTTCAGATTATATTTTTGCTCTCAAGAACGGCACTGAAGACTTTTGAACATTTGCATAGTATCAACCATCACTGCAAATGAAATCTTGAAGTATCTGCTGCAGAGATCTTTAGGGGAGGTTGGAATGAAATGAGGGAGGTTAGAATGATAAAGGGATGTAACAATAATAGAGGGGCATGTCATGCACTTAGATCATATACAAAGTGTTTATGAACGGACATAAAAAGGTTAAGAAAACATTTTTCCTCATACTGTGGTCTTCGTGTAGATTAAGAATACTCCATCTTGCTGTTGGCGACAGTGTGATTAATCCTTCTCAATTTCTACACACAGAGTTCTTTAACTGTGACCGAATGTTAAGAAATGTCTGTTTTTCTGATATACCATCAGTGACTGGTCTGAGTGTAAATGTAGTGTTGAGAATATCACTTTGTAATGTTTTTATGAAAACCTAAGAATCTGCTTTGCGTAGTCCCGTACACACATATATCACGTAGACACCATCCATATGGGCCCATGATTTAGCTCCCTGTACCTTATGTTTTTCCAGTAAATCTATTTTCTTTGAGAAGTAATGTATATATTTATCACAGTGGTTTACAGTACATGATAATTATTTCTGAATTTCATAATCTCAGTTCTTTATGTTTGCGGTGTGTTTAATCCTTAGATCCCAGAAGAAAGTACCATGTGAGGTTGCTGGCTTATAACAACATGGATGAAGGGTATCAAGCAGACCAAACCGTCAGCACACCAGTTTGTGTTTGTAAGTAACTTTAGATATTCCTATAAGGAGCCTACATTAAACTATGATGTTAGGCATTGACTTTTGTTCTCAGTCAGTTGTGAACTATATGTGAACTTTTTTCCATTGCTTGTTTTTTTAACAAATGGTCCAGGAGAGACGGTGGGGATCCACAAATTTCGGTGACCCCAAGTAATTGCATGGGTTGCGATAAGGGTAAATCCACCCTTGTCAGCAGCTATTGTGTAGTACAGGGGACCTGGAAACAAAATACTTGCACTGACTTATATACACCACAAATATATCCGTATGACATAACTGGTACGTTTTTTTGTGTCCATATTAGACATATCTCCTTAAATAAAAATTCTACTTAAGATTTGTAAAGCGCT
The DNA here is from genome assembly GCF_040894005.1 of Engystomops pustulosus. Taxonomy (NCBI): domain Eukaryota; kingdom Metazoa; phylum Chordata; class Amphibia; order Anura; family Leptodactylidae; genus Engystomops; species Engystomops pustulosus. The sequence continues at coordinate 153,286,949 of NC_092414.1, forward strand.
ACGGAATTTGATGGCGATATATAAATAAAGATTTATTATTATTACAAACAAACCTAAAGAACCTATATTGTATGTAACTCAGGGACGGCCTTTATATGCAGTATAATTTTACATGTTGTTGTAAGTTTTTCCTGTTAGCCGCTTCTTATTCTTTACTTTCTTGTATTGGAAAGGAGAGGGGTCTTATAGGATTTCAGAATGTCCAGTTTTATAGTTTTGGTAAACCTAATATAAAATGGTTATCATAATTGTTATCCAACAGCTGTACCTGATCACATGGTCCCCCCTCCTCCTCCCCCTCATCATCTCTATGCCAAAGCAAACAGCTCTTCTTCCATCTACCTATACTGGGGACGACCTGCATTTTCATCTGGACAAGCTATTAACTATACCGTGCGCTGTAATCCTGTGGGCCTGCAGAATGCTTCTTTAGTGCTTTACCTCCAGACGTAAGTTAATTACAGCACTGCGGACATTGTCCATTTTACCTTCTTATAGTAGATACATTGTGCATTTCTTCTGTTATCTTTATAACTATATAGAGGAAAGGGTGTGTAGCCTTAATATTTAGTAATAAAATATTTATTTCTACAGCATATAACTGTATCTTAGATTTATGATCTGATACCTGCCTGGTATTGTCTGCTGAAGTCTGAAGCCACAATATTGTTACATACATTGTAGATGCAGGCGAGTAATGTTATTTCCCACATCACCTGCAGTTATAACAATACATATTGTGTTCTTTGCATCCACAGGTCTGAGCCTCATATTTTAGTGCAAGATCTGGAAGCAAATACCAAGTATGAGTTTGCTGTGAGGCTGCATGTAGACCAGTTGTCGAGTCCCTGGAGCCCTGTGGTATACCATTCCACCCTTCCAGAAGGTATGAATTATGAAAGCCATTTACTTTTAGAGTGTATTGAATAGTCCCACAGGCCTCTTAGAGCAGTGACTACTTTGGCTGTTGGTTATTAGGACATGGATCAGTTATTTTAAGTATCAGTGCTGATATGTTGATCCGGGGGTGGATGTGTGGATCAGCGGGTTTACATGCAGAAGGGTTTCATACTCTTTCAGTGGAATTACACAAGTCATTTCATATTTTGACTCTGATTAATAATACAAGTGATGTCTATGGTATTGACCAAGGCTGATACTGAAGTACATGCCATGAAAAAGTCTTATTTCCTGGCCCATGGCAAGTAAGAGTGGCATGGAGTGGGCAAAATGATCTAGCCGTACAGTCATGCGCTGGATATATTAGTCGGAGCCCCTTAGTATATCTGGCGACACCAGTGGGGCACAATGTGCCAGCACTTCAGAAATACCCCCAAAAATTATACTGACCATAGATACTCACCCTGTCAGGGAAACCATAGGGAATAGGTAGTGAATTAAATTATATATTTATAAAAAGGAATTGCTATATATATATATATGTGTGTGTGTGTGTGTGTGTATATATATATATATATATATATATATCCTAATACATAAAGGTCAGAAGTGCTTTATTTTGATCAAATAATGTTATGTGTTCCTGTTGGTATTTGGAAAATCGCCATCTGTGTAACAGAAGTAACACAAGTCTGCAAATAAAGGTTGCACAAGACTGTGAGCATTTACCAGCTATTTGTTATTGGACCATACCTATGTAATGCTTTGTATTTTTATTTTCATGCAGCTCCGACCAGTCCGCCTGTGGGTGTCAAGGTGACACTGATTGAAGAAAACACCGCTTTGGTCTCCTGGAAACCCCCAGAAGACCTGGAGTCAGCTGTCATCCGTTATACAATATTATATGCTTCTAGAAAAGACTGGGCAACCGGCCAGTGGCAGATTATGCACAGAGATGGTAATTCACTTGCTATTAACTTTATCTTTACGTGTGGATAATACATTGTAGATTTGTTTGAGTCCTTTTATGTATCGTATGTAGCGGTCGCAGGACAGCCACCATCCAGGGTTAGTGACGAGATCTACTATGGCTCATTTTCTGCTTTTATGCACAGTGAATAGACGCCTATATAACACCTCATTAGTAAGAGGTTTTATTACGCCAATTATTAAATATTTATTACTTTGCTACTTTTCTTGGCTTTGGTCTTAACCACCTTTACTTGAAATCATTAGGATGTGAGGTCATTAAAAGCCATTAATGCTGGAGCGGTGAATTCATTAATGAATTAATGGACTCCTGCGGACTGAAACACTCTGGAGGTTTGAACACATGTGACTTTTTAATTTAGAAGTTATGCAGGGGTAGCCTTAAATCTGACTTCACTGGGAGTCAATCAGACTTGCAGTCTCTTTACTAGTATTTGATCAGTGTTTTATAGTGTGAAAGTCTGTGAAGTATCCAGAACCTTGACAGGTTTATAACTCTATAGCAAAGGTTATGTCACAAAGGACAAGACACAGCTGCTACAAAAAGAGCCATGCTCAGCTAACACCTCATAACAGGGAGAATTGGCCGGACAGTTCCCATCCCATCAAGTGATACCTTATTTCTTTGATGCAAACAAGTTGCGGAAAAGTATGATGGCTGAATTCATAACTCAAAACCCATCAAGCAACATCTTTAAATCGTTCAGTTCTTATCTTTGCTGGATCCACTACATGATACTAAAGATCCCCATTGATATAATGGGCCTATTCAGGTCCAAAAAGAATTCTAAAGATATTTTTAAGACTTTTGCATGTCATTTAGCCATGATAAGAAGCAGTCGGCATAAAAAAAAAGACTTGGAAAAATGAAAAACTCAACATTGGCTTTAATTTAGGATATACAAATGGTCGATGCAATTGTTTCTCTGAAATGTATAATATAAAATGAAAAATATTACACTATTAAATGTCACTCGGGCCCAGTGAGGGCACCGTTTCCAGTCCCGACCAGACTTCACTTGCATGAAGAATGAACATTTTGACTTGTAGAATAAAACAAGACTCATGTTTGTTACTTATCTTTATTGCTAGACAAACATAAATTCCTGAATAAAAATAGCGATAAGACCTGAGAACAAGTTAATTATTGACCTGTGTTGGAGTTCCACTGATTTTTATGGCTGACTTTAATGTGCTCTTAATTCACAATATTAGAAATATCAAATTAATTCATCCAGGTAATTTGCAGTTGTATGAGTTTTACCAAGATGAAACAAGGTAACACTCAGTATTGTGTAAATTATTTACAATGGTTATAAAAGTTGGAAAAATTGTTGCCCCTCCCCCAATCGTCTCACAGTTAATTGTGCCCTTTGTGTTCATATCTGTGTATGCTATAAGGGACTGATATATGTTGCTACTCCTCTCACTCCCTGCTTCAATATAGTGACACAATAAAACAAATTACTTTAATTCTGGAGACTGCAGTCCTCCAATACCCCTGGGGTCCTCCTGACGCTCCGGCCCTGGTGCTGTTTAGAGACATACAGTAAAATATCTTATTAGATTTGCATATCCTATGCCAGACTTTAAAGTGTTGGGCAAGATTAGATAAAAATATTTGCGTTCTTCTGTAAAGCACGCCACATCTGTTCACAAGCTATGCGTGGTATTGCAAATTAGTATGACTTTAGTGGAGCTCAGCTGCAAAACCAGACACAACCCAAGGCCAATACAGCCGTGTGTTTTTAAAATTCTGCACAACCATTATAAACCAATGAATATAGGGGTTTGATGTGTCAAATTCACTGTATTTTAATAAAGTATATACCTGTTTCAAACAGTTGTAGATTTTAACTATACATTTTGCCAGTTTCAGTTGTATTTACTAATCATTCAAATCAATGGTGATCACCTCCTATTTGTTCCCATACATTATGTATAATCAACATCTATTAGGGTAAACACAAAGAGGAGAAATATAAGTAGGTGATGGCATTATATGACTGATCATGCAGGATCAGGTACATTATAAAATATACATGTTCATTGAATATTGGGGAGAGAGATCACAGCTTGAGACACAGATTAAGAAACCCCAAACGCCATCTCAAATGGGAAGCGTATTGACAAATTTAGAAAAAATTATCAAAACGAAAAGGAAACAGGGGGTGGGGGGAGAGGAAGGGGGGCACATGAGGCAGATTGGGAACTTTGGTTCCCATACATTATAGTCGACATATGCACCAAAATTCTCAAGTTTTTTCATGTAAATTGTAAACTTTTAAAACATGTTGTTCTCTTCTTTATATGTACATTACAAAAGAATGGGAAACCTTCAGGACATGCAATGAAATATGTTTTAATTATTAGTTTTGAGTAAGCAGATATAAACCAATTGGTAATTCACAGGGGCAATAACCATGGCTCTGCTGGAGAATCTTCTACCTGGAACCATCTACCTGGTCAAGATCTCAGCTGCCAATGAAGTAGGAGAGGGTCCGTTCTCAAATGCAGTGGAGCTGTCTGTCCAACCAAAGGAAACCGTGCACAGCAGCATGAAGTCAAAGCAATTCAATTCTGCCAACAGTCAAGGTCAGTTTGGAAATCTTTACAATAAACAAAGCGAAACAGTTTCATTATTTACTTGGGAGCATAAATTCTTTCAGACACCCATCTGTGGCTTTGTGTCTGCAGAGTAGTACTCTATTGAGCAAAGACAAATGACCCGAGACTGCGAAGAAGCGCACTGCCTTGGAATTACTTTATGGAGGTGATACACTGTCACTGTAATAAACGTAAAATAAACAAATTAATGACAGTGATTTATTTCTAGATGAAAGTGCAAATCTAAATCGTATATCACTGAATTTGCAGTTCTCAGCAAGACGTTAAGGTTCAGCCATAGCGAATGGAGCTGTGTGTAATTTATTCCACGCTTTATTGATTTCTTTTACACTTTTTCTGATTTTGTTCTTTTGTTCAAAATATTTAGATGTTTATTTTGCAAACATGTATTCTTTCAGGATTTATGGTATTCTTAAACTCATCTCTCACATATCTGAAGCCTTGATTAAAAAAATGGGTCTCATATAATATGAGATTACTTATAATCTCATATAAGTAATATGCTGCTCTTGTTTTTATACGGATATAGAGATTTGAAGTTTAGGAAAGCAACATTTGCCATGTTATAAGGATAATACAGACTTGTAGTTTCTTTTTTTTGCAAAGTATTAGACGTGATTGGAGTTTATGAAAAGTAGCACAAACATTAAGAGACACCTCTAATGTTCATAAATCAGTGTTACAATGCATGCACCCCAAAACGGCTTTATTTCATGCATGTTGGGCTTGGTCTAGATGGTATTGGAGAGATTTATGGACAGTATATTCAACTGGAGAGTGAACAAACTGTAGTAATTGAGATCTACCAGTACATTATAGGGTGGGGATCTGTAGATTTCAGCCACAGTGATGTGATGTACTCGCTGGCTGTCAGTTCTGATAGCAGCTGAGGTTCTGTTTACACAGGCAGAGTGAAGGTCAACAGTAAAGTTTTTGGCACTCCTCTACAAAACAGTAACAAAACAGTAGACAAAGTAGAGATGGACACTATAATTTTGCTTACTTTCTATCAAGATGATAAAAGATTCTAATTCTATATTACTTCTTGCAGATTACTTTTATCATCTGGACCAGAAATCTATGACTGGAATTGTTGTGGGAGTATGCATCGCCCTGACTTGTATCCTCATTTGTGTGCTAATATTGATCTATCGTAGCAAAGCCAGGTTTGTATGAGGAAATGAAAAATTACTTTATTTGGATGGAATTTTATGGATAATCTCCTTCACTGTTACTTCTTAACCTGCGTATGTGGGGGTTACTTTGTACAGGTTCACGCTTCACTATTCATCCCTCTACAGAACACAGTGGCAAAATAATATTAATAATCTTTATTTATATAGCGCCATCATATTCCGTATCGTTTTACAAATCAAAGGGGACAAATATATTAAAACATGACACAGCACAAACATTCATATGGAACAAAAGGAGTGAGGTCCCTGCTCGCAAGAGCTTACAGTCTATTAATCACATGTAGAAGCAAAATTGGTCTAAACCAAGTTATTTTAACGTCTTGTTTTTGCAATAATAATGATAGTAATAATAAATACTTATTTATATTGCACCATCATATTTTGCAGTGCTTTATAGGTCATGGGTTACATATACACAAAAATATACAAAATAAGACATTACAGAGTAATAACATAGTCAGATGAAACAATAGGACTGAGGGCCCTGCTCACAAGAGCTTACAGTCTATGAGGATGAGATGGACTCCCTTGATGATTTTTTAGTCTGTAATGCACCCTTTCTAAGGCCTTGGGCACATGTCCACATGATGGCAGCCATGAGTGAGGTCCCTTCCTTCTGCAGCTGGCTTACAGCTCATGCGGACGTGTGCATGAGGCCTAAGAGTTATGTTTTTCACTTTGACAAATTCTCAGTGATATGTAACCAGCATGGCTGGCAGAATATTTAGAAGAAAAGAAAGGCATTGCAATATTTTTTTTTAAATGAGACTTGTAGCCTGAGATTGTTACCACTGGTGAAACTATCCTGATAGATGAAAATAGGCTCAATAGGTGGAATACGGGGTAAAGATCTTATTTGTATTGTAAGAAATAATGCATCTTTGTGATCCACAGGAAAGCATCCATTGCCAAGATTGCTCAGCAAGGGTCTAATGGAATACCTCCTTCAGCTACTTTAATTTCTCACGAGACTCAAGAGAGGAAGAGCATGCACCATACTGAAGAAAATGCAGATGCCTTGATCCCAACTGTTGAAGTGAACCACTACCTAGATACAAAGGTACATTTCAGTTAAAAACATTTTGAAGAATATTCAAGATTTTTAACAATGTTCAATACTAAAAGCTTTGAGTCTTGAAGGTTGCTTTAAGCCTAGCATTTCCCTTGGTAGTAGCCATTGTAGTAAAACGTAAAGGGAACATGTCAGCAGAAATTGACCTAATAAACCACTAGCAGAATGTTGTCAAACAGCTGAACACACATTAGATAATCTTTCTCTCATGATCCAATGTGGTGGCATCATCCAAAAAAAATCAACTTTGAAATAAGATGTGAATTGGTTGTATAAAATCATGGAGTCAGAGAGTTTTACATTGAATTCCAGCTCTCTTTGTCTCGGAAGGCTCCTGTTACTGTAATTGAAGGTCCTGCACCATGAGAAATTACTAACCAGATGTCCAGTGCATGAGGTCAATCACAAGAGGAGGTGTTCAGAGGTGGGAAGAGATTGACTTCAGTTTTAAACTCTCTCCCTCCTTGACTTTATACAACCAATATCCATGTCTTTTCAAAGTTGATTTTCTGGATGATACAGCCATACTGGGCCACAAAAGAAACATGATCTGGGATTACATACTGGTAATAGTTAATTAGGCTACTTTCTGATGACAGGTTACCTTTAAAGGGCAGCATCTAAAGGTGTTTCTTGTACAGAGCAGCTATTCTTTCTTGCTTATATATCAGATCCCATGCAGGGATCTCCTCCTCCACTTATGTACAAATGTCCTTAAAGTTCATAAGAGTTGTCCAACTTACCACCTTTTAATGGGGTAATGATATGTGTGCAGTATGGTTGTAAATGGTCACAACTGAGAGCCCCTACAACATGTCACACAGTTTGTATCAGGCAGACACCTGCGATGCCAAAACAGGGACACTGCTCATATTTAATTTAAAACCTGCATGCGCTAATATTTGTATTTTTCATTCCAGGGTGGTTCAGATCTTATCATCAACGGATTTGGACCCATTGTAAAGAAGAACACAAAGAAAAAATGGTTGTTTTTCAGGGACACCTCCTCTGAGAGTACGAGTCAGGTAAACAAGTCAGAGAGTCACAGAGTCAGCTGTTTCGCTGTATAAATGTAATGTCCTAATTTTTTTCTGTTTTCATTTTACACAGTCCAAAAAAAGAATTCTTAGGTCTTCTTGTATATATCGCCCTGGCACCACTGTACTGAGGGGAGAAGATGGGTCTCCCACCTCACCTGGTCATCCCGGCACTTTCCAGATGCGACACAGCATAGCAGCAGACACAGAGCATTCTGGGAACAGCGAGGAAAGCCATGAAACAAATGATTCTGGGAGATATTCTCATGAGTCTACTGAGGAAATTCACCTCTGCTCTGTTATCAGTACCTCACCACCTACCTCCAACTCATTCAGTGTTCAAGAATGTGGAATAGACTCTGCCTTAAGCAAACACGAAAAGCCTCCCAGTGTGTGTTCCTGAGGAGTTCATGTCAGTTATTCCTCAGATGATCCATATTCCCTAAACATTTCAAGAAAATTCCCTCAAGCCAGATATTCCAGCCATTGGTGTCTGTTCGAAGGACAATGACAGAGCAAAAAAAAAAATGTTTGCGAAATCTGGTCTCTCTCATGAAATCTCTGAGTTTTCTGCAGTACGTTCCACTGAGTAAATCTATTGACATTGAAGGTTGATTTTCCCGGGAATGGTGAATGGCTTTGAAAACTCTCCAGGTTTTATGCTATTTGTCTTTGTTGTAAAGGGACGTCAAGCAGTCTCTTTGATTTATGTCTACCTCAGCTGGTCACGTTATGAACTCCATTGTGCTGCTTTACCTACATTTGTGTTTGTTTGTCTCCCCTTAACCTTCATCCAAAGTACTTCCTATGTGTTTGTTTGTGTTGTTTTTATTATTATTGCTTTTTTATGTGATGAATGTGTTACTTAAGGAGTTGTAAAGGCAACACAGATATATGCCATTTTCTAGTGTTCTTTCTATATGTACATATGATCTCTTTCTACCTTAAAGAATGAATGACTACCTCTAGATGTCTTTAAGAAGACCAGCCTTTCTTAAGGACAGTTCTCCCATAGCAACAGTCACTACCTTGTAACAACTGTGCCTTCAAGTATTTTCAGTTACAAAGAACTGCCTTACTGAAAGGAATTCAGGACATCACTCAGGACAATGACAAGATGCCTTAAATCCTAGAAATGTTTTGCAGAATATTAAATCTCACCCTATCTTTCTGTTTACAGATACTATATTTATTGGGGTTGTGATATACATATACTCTTTAGTATAATATTTCTGGAGTTTTACATTATTCACCTCTACTACCATGACAGATTGCGCCCTGTATTTTACAGCCACAGAAGTACAGTGTCTGGTCAGCACTGACCATGTCACCCTGGCACGGGCTAACCTTGCTGCTGAGATTGGTAAATGGGACATCCATTAGTGATCCCCATCACGATTACTGCAGATGACGGTAGAAATCAATGTAATTTGTACATTTTTAAAAAAAATATATATTAGGTATAGTTCAACTTTCTTCTGAATCTCAGGGTGACCAAAGTGGTCAGTTTTTACATTGACTCTTTCATATCTCTTCAGTGGATAAGCAACAATATTCCTGATCCGATATTGAAGTGAGCATTTGGAAAATGGCGTATTACATGGCTATTCCTGTCTGTTGCCTTTACAATTCCTGTTTTATACTACCTCTTTTTTTAAATTGATGTCAATGTTTATTTCCTGGACTCAGGGAATAGTGTTTTTGTGTCTATATCCCATGAATACATGGGGCAAATGTGACAGGGTTTCATGCTCATATTTGATTTTGAAAGGAGATGAAGTAGGTCACTTATTTAGCTACACTGTCAAAGCTTACCAGTCACTTATGACGCATTCAGAGCAGGGATTCTGGGAACATAGCTTGCCATAGACATTCAATAATTGTAGGCCAACAATTTTAATGGTTGATTCCTCCATGTATGTGCATGTTTGGTTGCGGACAAGCATGGTAGTTGCTGAAAACTAAAAAAGTTACAGGAAGAGGTGGATTTGCAAGCAAATATTTAATGTCTATAAGCAATGTAACGCCAGATAATTCATAAGTGTGTGCAGATTATCTGTCTCACTTGCACCCAAAATGTAGAGGAGTCCAGGAAGCTAGAGTCACGGTAACATGGCGATCTCCTGCAGACGTTATGGTTTGAGGTTCTGTTTCTGTAAAAGGGAAGAAGACCCTGTAGCTACCGTAATCTTTGCTTCCTGGACTCCAGTGGGTGTGAATTGTCTGGTTATTAGTCCAGATCATATAATTTGTTTGATTTTTGTTCCTAAAATTTTGTGCTTTTTTGCGCCTGTGACTGGTAAATTTATTTACAGTCTTCAAAAACTGTACTTTTTCATACCAAAGATTGTTCTTTATATTTTAAGGGATAAGAAAATCTACTATTTTGATGTTGGCATAGTTGCCATGTAGTAGTAGTGATTGTACTAGTGCAGATATGATAAATATAAATCTGCATTTTAAACTACCTTAGACTTTAAATAGTCATGTCCAAAAACTTCCAAGTTACAAGTTTAGTATTTAGCTATTAGCTCTTTATTATTACAGTATTAGATTACCTATTTTTGATCAAATTGCTTTATACATTAAGGGAAAAAAGTGTAACCAAAGATTTATTTTTGGGTCTTGTCTTGGTGTTTGTGAAGTGTACACAAAGCAGCTCTTGCTATATTCACTTTAGTATAAGATGCTTTTTGTATAACTGTTCATATTTTGTGAGCACCAGTTACCTGCTAAGCAGATCATATGCAGGGGTAACCAAAAACCATAAAAAAATACTTTGTTAACCTTGGAGGTTTACTATTGGGAAGTATGCAGAAAGTATTATAATGTAACACCCCATATGATACATATGTGAGCAGTGTCTAGCAAACAGATAAGTTATAAGTGTCCACCCATCTTATGAAAATGAATGGAGGAAAGAAATCTCAACAGGAAGATAATGTCCGAGGGTATTGGAAAAAATATATATAATTGGTTCTGGCTGCCTCCTTACCCTGATAGCCAGGCTATGGCAGTACATCAGTGTCATCTGGCTGTCGCTTCAAGGGCCGGTGGTCCTCTGAGTTCTATATTTGTCTGATAACAGGCAATTTTTCATATTTTTGCAGAATAAATCACAAAACAGATATTTGACATAGTAGACTTCTGATCTTATTGAACGCTTTCAAAGACCGTATTTTGGATAGTCTCTTTCAGCTACAAACTTGTGTAGCCATAGTGGAGGAGTACTGTATAGACACCTAGTTTGTTGTAGTGCACTACACTGTGTATATCATCATGAAGCACAGAATAGTTTTACGTTGTGTGTAGCAGCAAAGTCTTGCATTGTTTGTATCTGTGTGTCCTAAAGCAAAGATATAAGAATCAACAAGTTGCAGATGTAGTGTTGAGCATCAGTACCTAAAGGGTGTGTTCCCATAAGGTGGTGTGATAAAAGAAAGTGCTGTATTGTTATCTCAATACTGCAAAACCTCATGTGAATGTGTGGTTTTCCTGTTATGCTACTAATTCCCATGAACATTTCTATCCTGGATTAACAATTTGTACCAAAGATATTTATGGTTTCCCCTGCATATGAGACTTTTCTAGTATGTTATATCTGCTGTGTGCTAGTTTTATAAAGGACTATTCCTTGCTGGATTGGACTTTTTATTATAGTCTTATCACAGACATGTGTTCTACTAGTATTTCAATTACTGTTACCAAAACTTCAAGGGATGAGCGGCATTGTTGTATATACTGTATTTCTAGATCATACAGCTTTAGGCTTTTCAGTTTTGTGTCCATCATCTCTTGAAGCAAAGTAATATCTCTGTATTACACACTTACTGTTATATCAGTTTTTCATTGTATATGTGAAGGTTACAAGTATATATATGTATATATTTAATGTACACTACTAATGCCAATGTTTATGTATTATGACCTACCAGAGTGCCCTTGTCTATATAGAAGGTAAATTCCTTATATATGTATATCAACTGTGGACGCTGATATTTAGACCCACTTGGCAGCTAACTATTACTGTGTGTAATTCTGTTCTTACCCTGTGCTGCTGTCAAATATAGTGTAAGAAACCAATTATCTATATTGCAAAAAGAAATCTTCACAATCTTCAGTAGCAGGTAAATGACAATATTGGAAGAAATCTCAAGTGAAATAGACAGGATAGGTGATGATTGTCTGATTCCACCTCTCGGACCCCCATTGATCATGGCATCAGGAATCTTGTTTTTCCTTTATGATTGGATCAGCAGATTGAGCAGATGCAGTGTAGTCATCTCTATGTATATAGTATCTCTATGGTACTGCCAAATAGAAGGCAAGGACACTGCTCTGCTATCTTCAGGTGCCTGAAGATATGAATGATGCAGCAGCAGTATACTTGACCCGCCAATCCAATTCATATAGGGAAAACAGGGTTCTCATTCTTGTGACTTGTTGAGGTCCTATGGGTCAGACCCTAAACCTCATTCAATTATCACCGATTCAGAAACTTCTAACAGGAGGATGGAAGCAATCCCCAGTTATATGTTCAGATTTCTCCTGGTGCAATTCTGGAGTAAAAATGAAATGTTGTTATGTAATTATTAGTATTTTATACACATTTCTTAAAACTGACATGCAGTTGTATATGACCCTCAAGTGTAAATTATTATCATCTGCATGAAAACATACAATATAAGGTCATTTGTGTCACTCATAACCCTGCAGTGAACTATCAGTGAAATAGCTGAGAATCCTCTGGATACAGCCAGACTATTATTTGTGTATATACAGGCATCAGAACCCAGGCAGGGACCTTGGGTTTAGGTTTTGCAAAAACCAAACTTATTATGTCTACATAGAGATACTAGTGTTTAGTTTTTTTTGCCAAATAATTTCTCAGATCTACTGTGTCTGAGAAATTGTTCTACAATTATAAAGAAACCCTTAGGCCCCCTGCATATGGACATTCTCAGTCTGTGGAAAGAGACCAATGTGCTGGTCAGATTCTACAGACCAAGCACAGTGTAGTGGATGGGGTGTAAAATGATCCTGCTGGTCCGGCATTGTACATTGTTGGCACTGTGTTTCGGGCGGCAGACAATGAGTCCCACAGACCAAGGACAGAACAGTGGACTGGAGTCCTTGCATCATAGTGATATTTGATGCAAGGACTCCGGTCCACTGTTCTGTCCTTGGTATGTGGGATCTGACCAGAACATGGGTCCATTTCCATGGACCGAGCAGGAAGCCTTACACTGTCTTTTGCTGGGGTTTTGCTTTATCGTGGTGCACTTGCCTGATGTAGCAGAAATCCAGCCTTATAAAGCTGCGTACAATATAAAAATAATTTTGTAAAACCTCAGCAGTATATTTAATGGCAGTGTACTTTTACATACACAGATTATTTTCTGCTACTAGTTGTAGTTGCCACATGAAATCAGACCACAGGAGTTGGTATTTTTCATTCGTAAGGAAACCTCGGCCCTGGTGTTTCTCATGTTAAACTGGATAATGTTGGCATTTATGGATATACTGTATGTTCTACCATTATTGTGGTTATTCATGAAGGGATCTTTTTGGTTTTAAAGTCACTTTCAACCAAACATAAGCATTGCCCACAAGTGTACTACAAAATAGAAATAGTGTGGCATTATATATGTACAATATATGTAGCAACTTCAATTATTTTGGTACATGTATACCTGGAATAGAATTTTTGTATGATTTATTTTATTACAGTTACAACCTGATTTTCTTTTTTCTTATCTTTTTTTGTAAAGGTGATGCTGGTAGTTTGTGGTAGAGCAGAGCTGATTAAGTAAGGACTCTTCTCAGGGGATCTGCTCTGGCACTACCCCATTCTACTCGTTGTTCTCCTTGAATAGTGAATGTAACTCAAATTTCTGGCTTTACTGTAATTCTTTAATTATTCTGTTCTGTTCATTGTTGTTTTTTTTTACATTGTTATTATATAAATATAGAGAATGTTTTTAGCTGTTTATTTTTATTTTGACTTTAGTATAATTTTTCATTTCATTGGAGATATTAGTTTCTCCACAAGTCTTGCCAAAAAGTATAACTGTTGATATGCCAAATGTTTCTGCTGTGATAAGTCCAAAATATTAGTACGTTGCACAGTTCTAATAAAGGTTTTCTTAATTAAAGTTGGATGGTTTATGGAGTTGAATATTTTATTAATTTATTCTCATTCAAATAATAATTAGCTGTATTTCTTCTTTAGAATGTGTGGCACAAATTTTCCTTCCTTAATTCCATTAACAATGATCATACCACCTGGATTTCCTCAGGCATCTTCTACTGTACGTGTTGTATATCTTGGCCCAATTAGAAGATGGAGATTTGTGCGTCAGTTTGGTCTTTTAACTCCTTGAGAACGCAGCCAGATTATAGTTTAAAGAGGACCTGTCACCTGGGAAAAACACCCCCAACAAATTAGCTCTGCCTCATCCTGCCCCGTGCCCCTTTATGTTTATTGAATTTTTATTAAGATTTGTGTTTTTATACTTTTAAACGATCCGACCTCTTATTAAATAAGAGGTCGGATCGTTGTACAGGTCCCCTGACAGTCGGCCGTATTCATGAGGGGGGCGGCCGACACACCCCCTCCACGCCCCTGTCAGTCAGGGACCTGTAAGACTCGCCGGCAGCAGCGCATATATTACGCAATCGCTGTGCTGATAGCGGCCGCAGAGGGGCTTATTCACAGAACTGGCCGAACGTTCAACCAGTTCTGTGAATAAGCCCCTCTGCGGCCGCTATCAGCGCAGCGATTGCGTAATATATGCGCTGCTGCCGGCCGAGGTACCTCATTTTAACACAAAAAACGGAGAAAACCTATTGACTCGAGTATAAGCCAAGGGTGGGAACTGCATTGGTCGCAACATACACCTAGTATAGTATATAGCTAGCTAGCACATGCCCCCCCCCCCAGTATATAGCCAGCTAGCACATGCCCCCCACTATATAGCCAGTTCCTGCCCCAGTATATAGCCAGCAGCCCACGTCCCCTAGTATATAGCCAGCAGCCCACGTCCCCTAGTATATAGCCAGCAGCCCATGTCCCCTAGTATATAGCCAGCAGCCCATGTCCCCTAGTATATAGCCAGCCCCCCTTCTCCAGACCCCTCTGTCCTCTTTCTTCAGGTCCCTCTCTCTTGCTGCTGATGTCATTATCACAGGCTACGACGCGGATTGCCACGCATTACTCCCGTCTGTGGGTCGGCCTGGACGGACAGCAAGGAGAGGAAGAAAGAAGATGAAGAAGAGACTGACAGTTCTCCAATCAAGAACAGAACAACACTGGAGAATTCATAATAAAGGTAAATGTTGATAATCCTGCACCCAAACCAATGCTTAATTTTTATATTGAAGTGGCCAACCCATTTAAGGTCCCATTATTAGAGTACAGCTGATGCAGACAGTGTACCTAACTTGGAGTGGCCTTCACTTTCTCCAGATCCGAATCCCATTGAAATTCTATGGAATCACTACAATTACTGTGTCTGGGCTCCTAACTCTGTAAGCCAGAACCTCGATGACCTGTGGGACGCCCTTCAAGAAGAGTACTAGGCCTCAGCTGACAATTACAGGCGGTCCCCTACTTAAGGACACCCGACTTACAGACAACCCATAGTTACAGACAGACCCCTCTGACCTCTGATGAAGCTTTCTGAATGCTTTACTATAGTCCCAGACTGAAATAATCAGCTGTAAGGTGTCTGTAATGAAGCTTTATTGATAACCCTTGGTCCCATTACAGCAAAAAATGTTTAAACTCCAAATGTCACTGGGGCCAAAATTTTTTTTGTCTGGATCTACAATTATAAAATATACAGTTTCGACTTACATACAAATTCAACTTAAGAACAAACCTCCAGACCCTATCTTGTACGTAACCCGGGGACTGCCTGTACTAGACTTGTCAACAACATGAGATGTAGATGTCAGGTTGTAATTAATGCTCAAGGCCACATCACAATTTATAGAGACATTTTTGTGGGATTATACCCATCACTGTTATTGGCTTTTATTTAAATAAATTATTTGCTATGAGGAATTACATACTTCTACTTACATCCCCTACTTTCCTGATCTATCACTGCTGTGTGAAACTTTTACATTTTCCCCATATTTGACCTGAAAGCCAAGATACCTTGGCTTTTTGTCCCTCTCCTATAGTTTATGACAAACTGTTGATCTGGCTAAGGCCCCCTGCACATGGACATTCTTTTTGTTAGATTGATACTTGTTAATTTATCGGATAGCACATGGACCCATGTATTTCTATGGGCTCCTACAAACGGCTATGGTTTCTACAACATGCATAAGCCGTCTGGTTGAGCTGACCCATGTTTGCGATTCAGGCCATACTTTGCTTCTATGTTGCCCAATAAAGCAACATTTGTGTACAAGTAGGATAAGATCACATTCAAATGTGGCCATTGCATAATGAAATGCAGCGCAAAGGCTCGACCTGCACTTACCCGTCAAAGTAACATTGGGGCACTACAAATGCTATTTCCGTGTATAATGTTGCACTCACTAAGATTGTGCACCAGAAATCTTGAATCTCTCGCTTCCCCGGACCGGCCAGATATAGTTCACCATCTTTTTTGTGGTGCACCTTTAACATAGGGAGTGCGACACAATTTGCAAGTTAAATACGCCCCCCCCCCCCTAATTTGTGTGGCATGGAGGCTAGTGCAGTTGTGCCACAAAAGGGTTGCGTGCGACACAATAGCGGCGCAGACACTTCTTAAATACCTGTGCAAGCCATTTTTGCCTAGAAGAACGTGAACAGTCTGATGAAAGTGCGGCACAAAGCCCTTAATAAATGTGCCCCCTTGTGTTTGCAATGTGTGCTTTATGCACACGAGAATACGGCCTAAGGATATGTTTTAAAAATATAAAATCACATCTGGTCCTGCAGCCACATCAGTGAAAAAAAACACAAACCGATAACAGTCATCATCAGTTTCTTTTCCGGACCCATAGATTGACTTATGCGTTATGTTTGCATTGCATTTACAAACACAATGCAATTATTAGGGGGCCAGGCTGATCACATTGAAATATATGTGATTGGTAACAAGCAGAGAGGGGACATCTATCTTACCGTATATACTCAAGTATAAGCCGAGATACTCAATTTTAACACAAAAAACTGAGGAAACCTATTCACTCGAGTATAAGCCTAGGGTGGGAAATGCATTGGTCACAGCCTCCACCCAGTATATAGCTAGCTAGTCCCCTTCCCCCAGTATATAGCCTGCCAGCCCCCTGGCCCCAGTATATAGCCTGCCAGCCCCCTGGCCCCAGTATATAGCCTGCCAGCCCCCTGGCCCCAGTATATAGCCTGCCAGCCCCTTGGCCCCAGTATATAGCCTGCCAGCACCCTGGCCCCAGTATATAGCCTGCCAGCACCCTGGCCCCAGTATATAGCCTGCTAGCCTCTGCCCCCAGTATATAGCCAGCAGCCCCCGCCCCTATTATATAGCCAGCAGCCCCCTGCCCCCAGTATATAGCCAGCAGCCCCCTACCCCCAGTATATAGCCAACAGTCCCCTGCCCCCAGTATATAGCCATCAGCCACATCCTCAGTATATAGCCAACAGCCTCCTTCCCCCAGTATATAGCTAGCAGCCACCTGTCCCTTGTATATAGCCAGCAGCCGCAGTATAAAGCCAGCAGCCGCAGTATAAAGCCAGCAGCCCCCTGTATAAAGCCAGCAGTCCCCTGCCCCCAGTATATAGCCAGCAGCCCCATCCTCAGTATATAGCCAAAAGCCCCCAGTATATAGCCAGCAGCCCCCTGCCCTCAGTATATAGCCAGCAGCCCCCTGCCCTCAGTATATAGCCAGCAGCCCCCTGCTCCCAGTATATAGCCAGCAGCCCCATCCTCAGTATATAGCCAACAGCCCCCAGTATATAACCAGTAGCCCCGTCCCTAGTATATAGCCAGCAGCCCCATCCTTAGTATATAGCCAACAGCCCCCAGTATGTTGCCAGCAGCCCCATCCTTAGTATATAACCAAAAGCCCCCTGCCCCCGGTTTATAGCCAGAAGCACCATACTCAGTATATAGCCTGCCATTCCTTTTCCCCAGTATATAGCCTGCCAGCGTCCTGCCTGAGGTATGCTCAGCCTATAAGGAAAAAACACTGTACTCACCTTTCCAACATCCCCCTCCCCAATATCTCTGCGCAGTGCCATCGCACACACCATGACGTCGGTCACTTGCTGACATCATAGTGTGTGTGCAGCCATCGGCACATACTATGTGGCATCACAAAGAAGAGTACCTACCGGGGGCATCAGAAAGGTGAGTATAGTGGGGGTTTTTTAATAGACTCGGCTTATACTCGGGTATATACGGTAAATCTGGAAAGTGTGTCTAGTTTTTGGGATTTTTTTGTAAGGTTTTGGGCTTGCCTGAGTTATGTTGTACGTTCAAACACTTTCAAAAGAGAAAGAAAATAGTGTGAAAATAATAGGACAGGCTTAATATTTTTTCCAACGTCAACGGATCAGATATATAGAAAATGTCCTTGAAAATCACTGATAGCATACAAAGTCCCTCCCTTTCTACCTAAACCACACCCATTGTCCTTCCCCTTGCCCCACTCCCATATTATAATATTGACCTTAATGTACTTTAAATTTTATCCTCCCTCACACTGTGGCCCCCCTGTCCTCCATCCTCCCTCATACTTTGGCCACCTGTCCTCCATCCTCCCTCATTCTGTTGCCCCCTGTCCTCCATCTTCCCTCATATTGTGGCTTCCCGTCCTCCAACCCCCTTATAATGTCGCCCCTTTCCCTATCTGGGCATTAAACAAAAAAGTCTTTGTTACTTACCTTTCCCTTGTTCCCCGCCAGCAGTCCTGCTATTACCCTTATGTGTGGCTCTTATATGACTCTGGTAGGTGGCAGGTCCAGTCAGGGGTTGAGCTGCCACCACAAATCTCTGCTATAGAGCAGAAACAGAGATACGTGGAGGCAACAGGATTTTATGGGCAGAACAAACTGAGACATTGGGGTTTAATTACTAAGGGTCCGCGCGTGCACTTACGTCAGACTTTCCGATGTTTTTGGGATTGGCGCGGCTTTGACAGCTATTTAACAGGTGTTGCACGCAATCAGATTGTGGCGCAGCTGCGCTGGCTTCCATGCGACAGATTTTGGGGGGCGTCGGACTGAGTGCGGGATTTAACTTTCAAATTGTTCCGCAAGACAATGCACTTACATGCACCAGGAAGAAGAAGGTGAACTCCGGTGGACCTGAGCGGGGAAGCAACACATGCAGGATATCAGGCGCACAATCTTTGTGAATCGCGGCACAGAACATTATCGTCAGACAATGCACTTTCGGGAGAACTTTGTCGGACAGGTAAATAAACGTGCCCCATTCTCCCAGTCGCCTGGGGCAGCGGTACAGCTCCAGAAAACCAAGACTGTCCCGCCAAATCAGGGGCGGTTGGTAGCCGTGCTTAAACGCACGGTGTGAAAAAAAAATTTTGCAAACGTGATGGAAACGCAATGTTACCTCTACATGTGATCATGGCGGAAGTCCTAGAATTGCATCTCAAAACACAATGAAAACATTTGCCCCCAGTTTTTCAGTTTTTTTTGTGGAGTAGTTGATAAGTCTGACGCACTGAATCTCACAGATGCATGACTGGACATGACAGGCGTCTTGGGAGACATGATACACTGCAGCCCTGCTGGGGGCAATAAGCCCCATGAACAGGTAAAAACTTTTCCTCACACACGGGATCACGCGCCCATCCGGTGGGTGCAGTCATGTGACAAGCGGGTGATTATGTGATGTGATAACACCTGCGCGGTGTAGCGCTGTACTGGTAGCGCGTGACCCCGGGGCTGCACTCCGCTCTGTGAGCAGCAGGTGGCGCCCTGTCCTCTCGGTTCTCCCATGAAGTGTATGTGACAGCTCCCGCAGCACATCGCCTCCTCTCCATTACCGAGCCGGGGCAGCTGGGATATGCGCTCAGCCCTGTCCTCCCGGCTTCCGCTCTACAAGTAATGCTGGCGGCGGAGGCAACTTGGGAAACTTTATACAAAGTGTCCGGAGCAGCAGCAGGGGAGGCGGTGACACGCACTCCCGGCCAGGTGCCCGCTCTTCCGGCTCCATGTGTTTGTTATGTCCGCAAGATCCTTATAAGAACATTCGCTGTCAGCCGGGCCGGGCTCTGCAGGTCTGCGGCCTAGGACCTAACACATGGACAAGTCACTGTGGGACAGAGCAGGTTTGTATCTTGTGTGTGTAGTGCGAGGGCTTCCAGGATGTCTATCTACAGCTGATCAGTAACTTGTAATCCCTTATTACACCCCTCACTGATGGCCTTATTACACCCCTCACTGATGGCCTTATTACCCCCTGGTCACACTGAGTGCTACTTCTCTGCCTGGTTATTATATATTCAGCTCATCTGTAGACTTTTATTTCCTTATTACCCCCTGTTCACACTGAGCTCTACTTCTCGGCAATATTATATCTACAGCTGATCTGTAGGCTTGTATTCCCTTATTACACTCCTCACTGATGGCCTTATTACCCCCTGTTCACACTGGGTGCTACTTCTCTGCCTGGTTATTATATATTCAGCTCATCTGTAGACATGTATTCCCTTATTCCCATGTTATTATTGTATATACAGCTGTACTTTAGCCATGTAAAGTGTATTACAGTAATAAAGTAATGTTCTGTACACCCCATCTATTCCTAAAATGTACATATCTTTAGAATTTAATTATGTTGAGTTGCTCTACTTTTTCTGCTTAACAATGTTGTTCTCCCCAGGTAGTAATATAGATCTTATACATTCTATAAATTATTTAAGGGGCCCCTAATGTCTGGCGTCGCAGACATGTACTGGGGCAGGGTGCAATGTCATGTTATTGACCCCCTCCAAACTCTAGGGCCAATTGACCAAGCTGAATTATGAAATGGAGAATGTTGCAGGTTCTTGGTGATGGAGTCTCTAGAGAACGCAAGTCAGGGTGGAACGCAAACCATGGTCAGGTGTTGTGCTGTTTTAGGAAGACAGCAGCCATGTTTTTTAACCTAAAGACATCCCTCTTAAGCACTGAATTAATGCTCCCCGTTCTGTCACAGCTTTCAATCATTTGGCCATCCTTAGGCTACATTCACACGGACGTATGAAAACGGCCGTATCCGTACCGTTTTTTTACGGATTACATACGGCCACATTAATTTCAATGGACAATACGTCTGACCATTTATATTGCCGTTGTTAAATCCGTTCCGTACCGTACCGTATACTAGCCGTATAAAAATATAGAGCATGTCCTATTTTCTCCCGTATTTCAGTTCCGTATGCCCTAGAAGTCTATGGGGACGTATAAAATACAGGTTACATACGGGTTACATACGTGCTGCATACGGATGAAAAACGTCACGTATATACGGCCCGTAAATACGGGACTGGAGAAATCATACGGTCGTGTGAATGTAGCCTAAGGATTCCAATACCGTAGAAAGTAGGAAAGTGGGGAAATTTGAATTATGATTATCCAGCGCCCATGGACATGAAGATTTGCTGGACCTGTAGAAGATCTCCTCCAGCAGTCCCCGGAAGCCATGGATGTGTTGCTTGAGAATTGCACTCCTGGGCAGCCTTGTACTGCAAGAGGAGGGTCCTGTCTGGCAAAATCTGTGCTAGAGATGACCGGGGTGCCCCCAGAGAGGCCTCCGAGTGCCATAGGTTCACCAACACTGACCTATGACTCTTCATTCTGCCTTTTGGTGAGCTTCAACAGCATCTGGGCTCCAGGCTTTCTCATGAGGGGACACAAATTGTCCCCAGGGTTAGCCTTCATTCACATGGCCATCTGGGGGGATATTTATGCGGCCATATACACGTCTCCATAGACGGCAATGACGGTACGGTGCCACACGTGTGGCACCGATCCGTGCCGCACACGGGGAAAGATGGAGCATGCTCTATCTTTCCCCATGTCTGCGGCCGTGCAATGCTTTTTTCTATTGAGTGGAGGGGTCACCTCCTCCTCTCCAGCGCACGTCTGGCATACAACTGTATGTATGTACCCTTATAGTTGATGCGTATCTAAAAGTAAAATCTGGGACCATGCACCTCTTGAATTTGCATACTAGTTCACAGATTAGTCCTAAGTGATACATCCATTGCTAACTGAATAAGATTTGTAATGGCCTGTGGCATTGAGTGACCAGACACATGTCTTGTATCCCAGTTTATGAATGAATGCGATCTGTCTCATGATGTGTGTGTGATCAGGAGAGATCACATGCCTTGTGCTATCTTCAGTCCTGCTCTGTAATATCACAGCAGTGCCCTGTATAGTCCATGCATGAAACTCTTTCAAATGGAATATATATAACGTCAGATGCCCAGAACTCAATTTCCAGATACACTGCCAGAGAAACAGCCTATTACCAGTCTTCTGTAGGGGGACCTGGGAAAGCTGGGTGTTCAGTGGTGCTGGACGATCCCAATACAAATAATTTTTCAGTGGGTTTTAGTAAGGCGCTTAGTAAACGTACTTTGATGTAATGATCAGTTGATCCGCTGGTTCCTCATCAAACAGGATATTTCGCTGGGTCATTTTCACTAGTGGAAATTACCATTTTCCTGCTGTCACATATTTTTAAATATCTTACTGAATTTGTGTCTGACAGGAGATGTTGGGGGTTTGGAAGGGTTAATCCGAGCGGGATCACAATTGGGATGCCCAGAAAAAAAGAAGCGCAAGTCAACCGTGCAGGTAAATGTCACATGGCGCAAGATGTTATTTTAGATCCTGATCAACCAGTCTGATATGTACCTCTGTCAATGAAATGTAATTGTTTGTATTTCTTATGCAGTTAAGCCCTTAACCTTTCTGTCCTGCAGAATGATGACGTTGTGCTTGACTTTAGTTGTACTTAGATTTCTACTCACTGCTGATAAGTACAGGGCAGCACTTCTGCCTTGAAGCACTGGGGTCCTGGGTTTGAAACCCACCCAGGTCAACATCTGCAAAGAGTTTGTATGTTCTCTCTGTGTTTGCGTGGGTTTCCTCCGGGTCCTCAGGTTTCCTCCCACACTCCAAAAACATACTGGTAGGTTTCTTAGCTTGTGAGCCCCATGGGGACAGGGACCAAATTGTCATGCTTTGTGAAGTGCTGCGTAATCTGTGTGCGCTATATAAATTATTATTATTAATTCCCAAAAACCCTCCTGGATTCCTTTGATCTCATATGGAAGCACAGGGGGTATGAATCCAGCAAGATAAAGGAATGTTTTATTTGCCTGCCTATTCTCTGCTAGGGGTATAGATTCTGGCAGAGCTATGTACCCTATGCGGGACACAGAGTACTAGAAAGCGACCAGTATACGCCAAGGGTTCCTTAAAAATATCAGTCTTTCTTGTTGTGACTGTAGTTTGTACTTTCCCTTATCCTTCAAATTATCCAGCGTAGAGAATGTAGGGCATCATCTAGGGCAATTGTGAAGAAGGGAGAGACCGTTGGGAGAGATTAGTATTGGGACTCCCTTACCCTCACCCCCCACCTGACCTTACATGTTCTATTTTTGTCTAATCTGTGGGAATAAATCTTCCCTATGACAGTAGGCCTTCATGTATGGTATCTTTTGCACCCCAGTGTGAAATTGTTGGAGGTGAGTAATGGGCTTTGACTATTGATGCCAAGCCTTTTCCATATTTCTTAAGATTCCAGTTGTGTTATTTGTAGGGCTCACGTCACACTGTGTCCCACCCTGCATATTTTCTGTGGCACCTAGAATTCTACTAAGCTGCGTTCACACGGACTTAATGCTACATATTGGTCCCCTAAGACGCCATGTTGTCTCGCCCCACTGTGACCGTGCACAGCGAAATATAGGACAAGTCCTACATTTTGCCTTGTTACTGCGCTGGCCGCTTGCTTCTCTATAGAGAGGGGAGGGCCGCCTGCTCTCCAGGGCGCGGCTGAATGTTTCCCAGGCTATGGCCCACATGTCGTGTGATTGTACCCTAAGGAATCTATTGGCAGAAAATTACCAAGTAAGCCACTATCAGTATGTTGTCATGCATTGTTTGTTTCATGGCCCAGTGTAGTGGTGTAATCCAGAAAATATGCTTTAAAGTCAGAGGGGCAGATCTGATGCAGGGAGAGCTGGACTTCAGTGCTGAACGCTCCACCTGACTTAATAAAACCAACTTACTTCTCACTTCAAAGTGATGTTCTGGATGACAACACCACAATGGGCCATACAATAAACTTGATCTGGAATGTATTGAGCTGCTTGACGACATAATAATAGTGGTTTATTAGTTAAATTTCTCCTTTTCTTTTCAACCCCTTAACGACTTGTGACGTATTTGCATGTCACATGTCGGCTGCGGGTGTATGAGCCCTCTATATGAGGTGGGCGTTTGCTGTGTTAACCTTCTGATTGCTGCTGCCAGCAGTTGGATGGCGTGAGCATTGCCATCTTTGCTGTGCTCATTCCATTCCATACAGTGACATCATCAGGGAGTGGCTTTCTATCACCATGGCAGCCTCAGGTCTTTATAAGACCCCATGCTGCATGGTTTCACAGCATCTATTACAATGTGCCAGTGGCTTACCATATACTTTAGTATGGTAGTATATTGTGAGATCCATCACACAACCTAGGGTTAAAGTACCTTTAAGGGGCCTTAAAAATAGAAGAAGAAAAAAAATCCCTCCACTTTCCCTAAATAAACATGTTCTGTATTTCTGCTTGTCAAAATAGGAGTTATTCACGACTTTGTACCCCGTAAAGGAAAATAGCGCCCAAAACGTCTCTTTAACCTGTCAGCTCATCCAACAAAAAATGATCCAACAACTCTATTGGATGAAAAAGTTATTAGCGACGAAAACAAACTGTTATTTAATTTTTTTGTACAGAAGGTTTCCGCTCTTTAAATTGTACGGAGACGCAATAAAACCTATATAAATTTAGTATTCCCGTGATCGCACTGATCCAAAGAATAGACCTGTGATATGGGGCGCACAGTGAAAGCTGTAAAAACTAAGCCAAAAAGAAAATTGCACAAAGTTGTTATTTCACTAATTTCACTGCATGTGGCATTTTCTAGCACTACACGACATGGAATATTAAATACTGGCACTTTGAAATGCAATTTGTTACCCAGAAAACCATCCCTCACACAGCTCTTTACATGGAAAAATAAGTTATAGATTTTTGAAGGTGAGAATGAAAAATGGAAACACAAGAATGAAAAAGTGCCTGGTTGTTAAAGGGGTATTCCCACGAAGACTCATTTTTAGCACCCAGTCCCCACAGAACACAGTACATACACTGCCAAAGAGTTTGTTTTACAGTAAAAAAGATGTTGTATAGTAACTTTCAATGCCTTGTGCTCTGTGACTAGGCACTCCTCCCCTGGGAGTGGCTATATAGGAGCAGGGGGCGTTGCTAAACCAGGTGATGGGCACTTTCATATATTTGAAAATGGCACATACCTGCTCGTCTATAGCCAGTCCCAGGTGACAAGTGCCTAGTTACAGAGCACATGGCATTGAAAGGTACTATATAACATATGATTTTTATTTTTTTTCTGTAAAACCTATTATAATTTTTTTTTTTTATACAAAAAACTCTTTGGCAGTGTATGTATTATGCTCTGGGAGGTGCTAAAAATGGGTCTCCTGGTGACGGGTCCCCTTTAAAGGATATGATTTCTAGAAGTGTATGGAATAGCGCAGGAGACTATCCTGTTAAGTAGAGCCATGAGTGTACAGTCTATTTCCTGCATCATGTTACTGTTCATCTGTTATTTTGGTTACTTCTAGGGGTCGGGCCTTCCTCCTCTCTCGGAATATGCTCCACCAATGAACACAAGCTCAGACCATCTCATTGCCTCCAACCCTTTCGATGATGACTATAGTGTATCCCCTCTTTCAGGGTACAGTTACTTTGCAAAACCAGGGTATGGAAACGTTGGACCTTTTAACGCCTTTAAGATTCCACCTAATCATTCACCAAAAAGGTCTTCCCGTAATGGTGGATCACAAAACTTCAGAGATCAGCCCCAGTCTTTTCCAAGAGACATGAGAAGTATATCCCTGGGCAGAACATTCTCATTCAGCAATATACCAGAAAAATCACCTTTTGAAAATGAGTCTTTTTTGAACAGTGGACTTGGGCAGACCATTGCAATGCCCGGACAGCACTTTAGACCAAACCATAATCAAGATGTCTTTCACATTACAAACCATCGAAACAACTTTCAGCCTTCCCCTTTTAGGCCTGAAGGTGGCAAAGTGCATGTTAATCAGCAGCCTGAGGGCAGCCACCCATTTGGGCTAACCCAGCCCCACTTTCTGCATCCAAAAATGACTAACTACAGGCAAGATTCTAATTCTCCATCCAACCCAAATTCTAACCTAAATCACACTACAGCTGAAGACAGAGCCAGTCCAAGAGCTTTCACTCAACCGTCTACTGATCCACAGGGTCCTAAGAGGCATTCAGAAAATTTACAGTGTGAGACCATAGATCTGACGAATTGTGGTCCAGGTAACGGCGGGCACAGCAAGACCTCACTTTCTAAAATTTCAAAAAGTGATGTGACGCCTAGTGAAAAATGCAATAGATGGCTTCTCCAGTCTAGTTTTTGTGGTCCTGTAGCCACTGACAGGATGTACGCATGTGGTATTTGTTCTGTAGAAGTTACTAATGTCAGCGACGCCATCATGTGTGAGGTTTCTTGTCGGAAATGGTTCCACCGAGCTTGTACTGGGATGACCGAGATTGCCTATGCACTACTTACAGCAGAAACCTCAGCGATTTGGGGTTGTGATACTTGTATGGTGAAGAAGGATGTCCAGCTGGTGCGCACTCGTAAATAACCCCCACCCCACCCTTCTTCTGATTGTAGGGTATGTTTATGTTGTAAACCAAGCCATATCCTTAGTCACATCCGGAGGGTGTCCCACTTTACTACCGGAGTCATTCAGCAACATGAATGATCAATGAGACCCTCTAGGACTGAGCACCTGCGTCTTATGAAGTGTGACATGTCTGGGTTTTTGTAGGGTCTTGATTTTTCTTACCATTCAGACAATCTGGACAATATATTCTGCTCTGAGATTTTTGCACTATTTAGTATATTGATATTTTTAATACAGATCAGTTTTTTAGGGGCAGCACAGAGGGTAATAAGATTGTGGGAGTTGCACTAGACTACATGTAGTGATGGCTTGTGTGTTCTGGGTTGGGGGTGGCAGGTAAGAAATTGTGTATATTTGATCACGGCACTTATCCCTTGAAATGTGAGCTCTAGATTTATCATGATGTCTGGAATATTTATATCATTAGCACTGTGAAGTCTGATTATTGGATGAGTAGTTTGGGCTTGTGCAGTACCTGTCTGTATTTACAGGACTAACATTGAGGGACAGTATGCAATATTGATATGTGATTAGCTGATCTCTGATAAACAGACTGGACAATGAATAGCGATGGCTGGAAATAAACCATTAGCACCTCCTGCTCATCCATTTCTTTCATTCTGACATTTCACATCAGATATATACAGGAATGTGAGCAAAAGTGGGACCGGAGAATAGGCGTTTGTGGGGCTTGCTCTGTTCTTACATATGAAATGTACTGTTTTTGTCCCCTTTGATTGTCCTTATTATTGCCCTAAGAACAAGATTTTCTGAAGATTTTATACATGCTCAGGGGTCTAGCTGTTCTGGAAAGGTTTAATATTTTATACCTTCTACAGGGTATGTTTAGTAAAGCACAAAGAGACCAGCAGGATATTTTTCTCTACCAATTATTGGTGTAATAAAAGAACATTACCAAAGTGTCTCCAGTTTTTGTTTTATTTTTAAGTTTGTGGCTTCTTAAACTTTTAAGAGGTACCCAAATACATACTTTGTCATGGATCCAATCTACATGAAGTAAAGTAACTCTTGGTCCCACAAAGGGTATGTGCCCAGATCTACCCAGTACAGCTGAACAGACTTGGTGTACTGGAGTTGGGGTGGTCAAAGTACCATAGTCTCCTATTCCCAGTGATCTTCTTTCTTTCCCATCTGTACAGGTAATGCTGAGGCTGCAATGATCAATTGCTGTCGCAGAGTCCCATAATTCCCAGACCAGAAGTGTACAGTCCCCATAGAGGTCTTTTAAATCTGGTCAAGGAGCAGTGAGCACCACACCATGACTGGACCAAGCACTGCAAAATAGGGCAGGTCTTAATTTATGTATTTTAATCAATTTGCAGCATGTGACAGTCACTGGTGCAGAGTTATTAAAGAGAACCTGTCATGCAAAATAACCCCCTAAACTAAATATATTTTCATAAACTGCCATTATCCCTATCCCATTGTTGTCCCTCTACATGCTTGTAAACCTAAGCAATGAGGTCCTAAAGCTGTATGCAAATGTGAAATGTCCAATGAGTCATTAGCTTATTCATGAGTGGGAGGCACAGCCACACCCCAGTGCATGACTGACAGCCTGTATAATGGTGTAATGGATGTTACATGTGTTTGCTGGTGGCCACGCCTCCTGTGTGTGTATAGGAGAGATACAAAAGCTCCAGGCAGCCATGTTATAGCAGAACATGTCAGGTACTTGTGTAGCTGATGTCTGTGTATTAGGAGGATGCAGCATGTCAGCAGATAAAGCACAGACACTAGCAATGCTTTACTATACATACAGACATGAGCAGGGGGAGAAGAGGGGAGGGGTAACAGGGGCGACATCACTGCCTCTGACCATGTGACCACCCTCATTTACATAATAAAGAAAATATGATTTTATAATTAATGTATGAAGTGACTATATAAAGGCTGGGATGGGATCCTTGTGAGCTGCTCCAACAGGTAGAGGTGACAGGACAAGTGACACAGAGCTAATGACAGGTGTCCTTTAAGCTCAGAAAGAGGGAATTATTTTTAGTTATCGTGGGAAAACTTCCATTGGGGCTTATTTCTCTAATGAGAACGTGCTTGAGCCAAACACACATACTGTATATGTAGTGCTCAGAAGGAATAGGGGCAGCTTAATGGCACCTGGTTTACATGGCAGAAGAAACTTGTCTCGTGTCTGCTAGTATAGCTGACACCAACCCCACTAAATTGAACAGAACTCGGGGGTCATGGCTTGCACTCCAGTAGCCTCCTAGTATATTGGGCGCATCATGCACCAGCTGGGGATTATTATCACTAGTGCACAGTGCGCCCAGTTTTAATACATCCCCCCGATAGTGTTCAGTTGAGCTGAAGGGGGTTTCTGGCTGTGTGAAATGGCTCTAAGGGTGTAATGCCAGGTTAAGTATTCTAACGAAGATTGATACATTCTTGAATATGTTGTCATATGGGTTTCAGACATACAGTATGTTAAGACATACACTATTATAGTAAATCTACCAGTTTTTAGGTCTAGTATTGTGACGCCACCCTAGGCTCACCTGATTTGCACTTCCTCATTAGTGTTATGATGATACAAGTTCAGTATAATAGACCTATGGGGAATCTTCCGGGGTGTAATACAGCCTCATGAAGGTGGCCTTTGGGTGATTTTACTGCGATGGTAATGTACTTCTGGTTTTGGAAATGCCTATATTGAATGTGTTAATGACTTGTGACTTGGATAATTCCCATTTGTATGGCCTCACAATACATGGAAAATGACAGTGACTCACAATGTAATTATCCCTCACATTGGGCATCCGCCGGGGTGACTGCTGTGTTCTTGATCTCGCTTGCTAGGCATTTGCATAGAATTCATTCAACAGCCACCCATGACACTGAACTCCTTGCCAACAACAGCGTGTTGCTATGCGACATAATGGGAAAGGATATTAAGGGCATTATCTTTAGAGCCGGCTGCTCTCTAAGGAATACATTGTTTATCTGACACAAAAAAATAACTAGGTAATTGCAAAATAGTAACATCCAGTAACAGTCTGTATCGGTGAACCCTTGTGTGAACACAGGCAATTACCGGAGACCCTGTCTGCAATCCCACTGGAGTCATTATATTTGCCATATGTCCTAAGTAATAGAAATTGGGACTGCTGGAGAGCTGAACAGGTTTAGCTGTCGTTTTTGCATCTGTGAATTTGATGATGGGTGAAACATTATTTCATCCTCTCCATATTTGTATTAAATATTGTGTCCCAGTGCGTCGTCTATTCTAAGCACTATTCACATTGTGGGCACAAACACCGCAATCCTTGGAAATGTCCACCACTTTGTAGTCATGAACATACCAACCAGGGGTGTAGACTTGGCCTGACGACTATACAAGGATCAGTTAGTGTAGAGTATGGAATATTAAATGCAGCCATAGGGGGATGTAAGTATTCCTTTTGCACATGTTCTTTGTTGTTAATATGTTGCGTATAGCTTTTTTTTTTTTCACTGAACAAACTTCTAAGTTGCTTTTATTGAAGTGGATAGATGGACTGCATCTTTCCAAAAAGTCACAAAATAAGACACAAATCAATGCCAGTCCTCTCCTGGTGTATACTGGGGAACTGGTTAAGGTGGGAAGTATTATGGTTACCAATGGGTTGCAAGTGCAACCATGAGCCTGACAGTGGCCCCTACTGTAACTTACTAGGCTCTGTAAAAGGCTACATGCACCCAGCATATAGCTTTATATGGGCTGAAAATAATGGATCCGTTGACCATATTTGTCCTCTGTATGTATTCTGCTTCTCCCCCATATAGACATATATATGGGCCGTGTGTCACCTTTACATCCAATGTATTTACTGGGGTGCCTGGGGCCCACCAGAGAAACTGACCGCCAGTTTACAGCGGCTGCATTGTGCTTAGCACTAACTTACCAATAAGAATAACTAGCTATAACCCTTCACTTTCTCCATATGTTCCCTGCAGCACATAAGAAGACTAGACAATGCCATTATAGAAATAACTGTAATTACTAACTAGATTATCAGACTCAGAAATGGGATTCAGTACCTCACATGTCACACGTCTTCTCCTTTAGGTAATGAACTGCAGGACGACTTCTCCCTTTTTATCTCCTTATCACTGGAGAATTTTCCACCAGATATCTTCATCTGTGTCTGGCACACAAACTGTGCAACTAAAAATATCACCGTCACTACAGCATAATGTCACCTGGATAACAACGTCCCACTCTGTGCTCCTAAATAATATTTACCACTCACAACACAACTGACCACATTGTGCCCCCCACCAATACCAAATATACCCCCATAACAAACACAATACTGTGCCCTCTCCATAAATAAAATATTACATAGCGACTCCTCACTATATCATAATACACCCCCCCCCCCTGAGTAAATAATATGATACACATAATAAATTAAATTGGACTTCATTCCCTTTAATTACATAATATATCATTTCCAATTCTCTCCTTAAAGGGGTTATACGGGTTTAATTTTTTTTTTTATGGCCGGGGTGGGGAGGGATAATTAAACATAATAAACATGTACTTACCTCCTCCGGTGCTGCCGATGTCCCGCGCCGCGGCCCGTCTTCTCCGTGCGCCGGTTTCATTACACCGGCGCACAGGGAGCTTCCGCCCGGCCGGAAGCTCCCATGCGCACCATCTCTCAGCGCTTACAACGCTGAGAGATAGGGACGCATGGGAGGAGCCGTCCACATCGTGGACCGGAAGCTCCCTGTGCGCGGCTTCCGTGCCCCTGTTTGTTTACAGGGGCACGGATCGAAGTGACCGCGGCGCGGGACATCAGCGGCGCCGGAGGAGGTAAGTCCATGTTTATTATGTTTAATTATCCCTCCCCACCCCGGCCATAAAAAAAAAATTAAACCCGGATAACCCCTTTAATTATTATTCTTATATTTACTGTTCCTCTTATCAAATATTTTATAAAAAAGTCCTAATAAATACTCCTATTCAGGTATTTATGGGCACAGCACAGTACTACTACTCCTATCATGTATATATGGACACAGCACAGTAGTTCTACTCCTATTCAGGTATTTAAGGGCACAGGTCAGTACTACTACTCCTATCATGTATATAGGGAGACAGCACAGTAGTACTCCTATTCAGGTATTTATGGGCACAGTACTACTCCTATCATGTATATATGGACACAGCACAGTACTACTACTCTTATTCAGATATTTATTGGCACAGCACAGTACTACTACTCCTATCATGTATATATGAACAAAGCATAGTACTACTACTCCTATGCTGTATACATGGGTACAGCACAGTACTACTACTCCTGTCCTGTATATATTAGCACAGTACTACTACAACTATCCTGTAAATATGAGTACAGCACAGTACTACTACTCCTATCCTGTATATATTGGTATAGCACAGTGCTACTACTCCTGTCCTGTATATATTAGCACAGTACTACTACAACTATCCTGTAAATATGAGTACAGCACAGTACTACTACTCCTATCCTGTATATATTGGTATAGCACAGTACTACCACTCCTATCCTGTATATGGACACAGCACACTTCTCTTCTCCCTGCGACTGTGAAACTGACAAGAGTAAGACACGCGGCAGCGTGAGTACATCATCACGCTGCCGCGCATCAAGGGACACAGTGCGACATGTGGCGGGGAAAAAAATGTCATCAATGGCAGCACAATTAACAGAGATGGTACTCGAGTGGCTGCTTACGGCTGCATCGAGTACCTGTGCTGTCACTCACTGGCAGGTGCCTCTGATCACGATGGATCGGAGGTACCGGGGGCCCATTGTGGGCCAGTGTGACCCTGCTGGCGGGGCCTTTAGATGGGGATGGAGGCGCGTGCCGTAGCGGAGGTATCCGGGGCCCACTGGAGGATTCCGGAATTGAAACCAAATGTTCAATCTTCGTCTCATCAGCCCAGAGAATCTTATTTCTCATAGTCTGGGAGTCCTTCATGTGTTTTTTTTTTTTTTTTTTTTTGCAAACTCTGGAGAATTTCATATGTCTTGCACTGAGAAGAGGCTTCTATTGGCAGACTCTGCCATAAAGCCCTGACTGTTGGAGGCTGCAGTGAGACTTTGTGGAACTTTCTCCCATCTTTTCTTCACCTCTGGAGCTCAGCCACAGTGATATTTAGGTTCTTCTTTACCTCTCTCATCCAGACTCTTCTTCCACGATTGGCTGGATGGCCAAATTGAGAAAGAGTTGTGGTCATCCGAAACGTCTTCCATTTAAGGATTAACGGAGGCCACTGTGCTCTTAAGAACCTTGAGTGCTGCAGAAATTATTTTGTAACCTTGGCCAGATCTATGCCTTGCTCCAATTCTGTCTCTAAGCTCCTTGTGCAGTTCCTCAGACCTCCTGATTCTCATATGCACTGTGAGCTGTGAGGTCATATATACACACGTGTGTGCCTTTCCTATCAGTTTTCACACAGCTGGACCATGATCTGTGTTTGACCATTTCAGGTCCTTTTTTTGTTTTTGCATTAGGTCACGGTCACACGTTCTGCTAGTGTTGTGTTCAAGCAACGCTAGCACGCGGGGGGGCATCCTGAAACGCATGTGTCCACCGTGCACTAGCTAGTGCAGTGGTGGCGAACCTATGGCACGGGTGCCAGAGGTGGCACTCAGAGCCCTTTCTGTGGGCATCACATAAACACATAGTTTGCCAGATACAACTCAAGGCTTTCTCCTGCAGTCCAAGACAGCCGAGGAGGAGTGAGAAGGTGTGGATGGAGATGGATTGTCATTTGAGCTCCTGCTCTGGGTCTCCTGATTCTTCCTCTTCAGGGCACCCTGGAGGGAAGCTACAATCCAAATTTCTGCGTTATCTTTCTATTATATTGGTGAACTCAGGACGCCAATACGATTAAAACCTGTGATACAGTAGGGATAAATAAGTTACTGCTTCAATTGTTATGATGGCACTTTGCGACATACAAGTGGGTTTTGGTTGTAGTTTGGGCACTCTGTCTCCAAAAGGTTCGCCATCACTGAGCTAGTGGAATGTGTGACCACAGACTTACTGTTTTCTTCTCCTCTCTTTTCAAACGCCATCCTTTTTATATTTTTTACACAAATCTGTTAGGGCTTGTTATCTGTTACTGTGTTCATGGTTGGGAGTAACTGTTTTTTTTTTTTTTTTTTGTATATTTTTTTTAACTTTTATTTCATGGCCCCTAGGGTACTTTAACCCTGGATGGTCTGATCGCTCATACAATATACTGCAATACAACTGTATTGCATCATATAGTAAATGTACTGCTGATCTCTAATAGCCGGCCATTGGCATTCTATTAGAAATCGGTATCCTTCGCAGGCTTAAAAATTACAAATCTCCCTATAAAGCATTTAATAGTAAACACAAACATAAACGTGTTAGGTATCCACACTTCCCAAAATCCCCTTTCTATCAAACTTTACAAACCACCTCTACATCACCACTTTTTCGCCACTTTATCACACATAATAATATCAGTGATAAGCTATGTTCTGCTCTTCTTCTGATCTTACACAAAACTGTCTGCTGAAGTACGAAAAAGTTATGGCTGCCAGAATGAGACTTAATACATTCGGTAATTATGTGATTGTACTAAAGCAAAGAGTAGAGGGGTTCTGTCATCTGGACCACACAATGAAAGTCGTAAATCCATAGCACCCTTGAATATGGCGCAATAGCGTTTTATTTTCAGTTGCCCTATATTTGGATGTCCTTACAGATGGCACAGAATATTAAATGGTGCCACTAGGAAGGACAGTATGTCCCACAGATGCCAAGCCCTCATATAGCGAGGTAAGTATCGGAAGGCTGGGATTGAAGATAACAGAGGTGTGCACACATATTGGGGATATATACTGAATGATAATACCATAACAGCAGTGGAGCCAAAGTTTTGTTATAATATTTATAAAAGGCATGCGTTTTAGCATTTTATAACAAAAAAAAATAAGAAAAAAGACACACCCTGTGATCAATGATGTTTTGTGATTCTCTCAATACATCCTATTTCTCCTACATAAACATACAACACGTACAATAAGCAGAGGGCAGCCCCCAGGGAAAAGGGTAGCACTGCACTCATGCAGGGGGACACCGGCCCGCGCAGGGGGTGCTGGGACTTGTAGTTCCCCGCTGCGCTTCACACAGGAAGTTCTCAGTCAGGACAGGAAGTTGTCTCCATAGCAACTGGTGTTTAGCGTGTTCCCCTTACTGGCGGAGATGCCGATCCTAGTAAAGGACTATACATGGCAGCAGACGGAGAAGGAGATCTTTATATCAGTCCCACTGAAGGGAGTCGCGGCGGGCGCCAGCAATGTCATGTGCACGGAGTCTTACATCAAGGTGAGAACCGCAGGACGTCACTCTGTGGTCCAGGAGTGATATATTCACACTGCACTACACAGCTCATGCGTTTGTCAGCCTGTTCTTAAATGATACTTACCTGGAGAATTATTTATATGTGATATCTCTCTACACACACTCACTCCCATCAGTCCTTGTGCCCATGGGTCTCA
Organism: Engystomops pustulosus; assembly: GCF_040894005.1. NCBI lineage: Eukaryota > Metazoa > Chordata > Amphibia > Anura > Leptodactylidae > Engystomops > Engystomops pustulosus. The sequence goes on from NC_092414.1 coordinate 153,322,280, forward strand.
TAATCTTAAAGGGTGTGACCATTTTCTATTATACAGCTGTCATATGCCACAAAATAAACATGATGACACTGGGGAGCCCCATATAGTGGTGGGGTGTGGGTGATACACCCAGGGGTAACCTGTCATGAGAATTTAGATCCACACAACTCCAGACGGTGACAGGATCACAATGATGTCCTTCTGTATTCTGGGAAATTCAGCTTTACACACAATAAGAACCCTAAACATTGTATACAAATGACCCAAAGAGTCACAGGGGTGGAGAAGAGTCTCATCTAATATATAAAGCTGAGTATGTGTGTGTGTGTACGTATGTATGTCTGCTTAAGGAATCTGTAGTGTCGCATTTACATTCACAAAACTTTGCACAGTTGTTGCCTGTGACTCAGGGAATGTCATAGACTCAGTTTTGAGCCGAAATGAGCCAAAAAAATCCACTTATTACCCACCATATACAGGAGCTATCGACTGCTGCTGCTGCAGTGTCAGTTGGAAGCTGAGCCGTGATTGGTTGCTGTTCTGCCACAGGTCATTAATATGAGCTCTGAGCTGTGATTGGTTACTACAGGCAATGAGTAGAAGAAGCTTATAAGTGAGGTAAGATGAATAGGGATACAGAGATACAAGAGATTTATCAGAAATGTCGGAGGTAAAACTGTTACGGTTGCCCAAGGAAACCAATCAGAGATCAGATGTAATTTTATAAATAGCTGTGGGAAAATGAAACTTGAGCTCTCAGACAGTAACTGAAAGAGACTGCGGCCGACAGGCAGCCAGACAGTCACTGAAAGAGACTGCTGACGACAGGCAGCCAGACAGTCACTGAAAGAGACTGCTGCCGATATGTATAGATACATATAAAAATTTTTGTTAACCCATTCTATTTTGTTGTAGTTAAGAGCAGTTATATACTATCCCGAGCAAGGCCGAGAGCTACAGCTAGTAGTTCATATACATCATCACAAGTTTCGGCAGCTATTGAAGGTAGATTATGATGATGCACTTGTCCTATGGGACTTTATTCAGGAGGGGTCATATCAGCATGACTCTTCTCCATGACTCCTCAGGTCATACAGTGCTCAAAGAACTTTTCGCATAATGCTGAATCTTCCAGAATATAGAGGACATCTATGTGAACCTGCGAAACAGGGTGGTGACAGCTTGTGACAAAAACCAAAAAACAAAAGAGCTTTAAATGTATAAAATGTAATTCACTTTATTCAACATGATACATACATAATATAAACACCACTTTCAAAAGGGATTCCTGAAAGTAGGAAATATGAGGGGAATAGGCAGTGTCCCAGATGGATGTGGGACAGACACAGAGAACCCTTGGCCCCCCTATCCTACTACTACCTCACCAATAGTGCCAAAAGGAGATGTAAACGAAGAAGTATTATGTCCAAAAAGTGGGACAAATTTTATAGGGCAGTGGACCTAAGTATTACTATCAAAAACTGGTTAACTGGAGGTACCATCCGGCACTAATAATCCACATCAATAGACAGGTCACACTTACCCAAGGGCATGATGTAATAGGCACGGAGGCAGTCAAGGGGAGGGCCAGCAGGAACACCCCGACGCGCGTTTCGCACAGATGCTTCTTCAGGAGGTCACAGGTGGTGACAGCTTGTGAGCCTAAATCCTCATGACAGGTTCTCATTCAAATAAAGCCTGTTCGAGGAATAGGGTAGAAGTGCAATGCTCACCCACATCTTCCCCTTTTTGAATTATACTGTATTTGCCAAGTCCTGAGAAATTGCTGGTATTTAATGTTTAACCAATGAGGTGTGATGGACCTTTAATATGCCCTAAGAGAAGGTTAGGAATGTATTTTCATATAGGGGTCTGTGGGTGCACATGTGAATGGAGTGGCCTCTGCTATAGTCTTTTCTATGGGACTGCTGGAGATCACCCTCAATGGAGGAGTACCTAAGCACATGCACCACCGCTCCATTCACTTGGACACCTGCAGACCACTCACATGAAAATTGAAAGCAGATCCCGGTGCCATGAATAAAACTTCTTATTTTATTTGATACATATTAGAAAAGAACAAGTCGATATCACCATCCATAGTAGCTGACGCGTTTCGGCAACAACAAAATTTAAGTTCCATAGTTACTGGCAGACCACTGTTCTCATGGTCATTTTAGTCAAGGCATTCAGAACCCCAGTGATGGTCACTAGTGCATCAGTATGAAGGGGACCTTCTCATAAAAGTATAAGGCGAAGTTCACACCTACATTCGGCCATTTCGTTCAGACCTTACATTATTAATAGCGGAAAAACAGTGCAGCACTCCCCATCTCTTGTTCAATTATAAATAACAGAAGGGCCATTGTATTCTATGGGGAATGAAAGGTGAACACAAGACCTTCCATTTTTGTTACCATTACACTCTCTAACAGAAATCCATGATGCAGATGTGATCTGGGCCTTGCTGAAAATGTGGAGTAATCATTTTCTCTTAACCTTTGGTCCACAGGCAAATTTCACACCTTTCCTATTTGAAGTTTTTTTATTTGCACCGATTGATGTAGACAGAAGCATCACAAAGATTGGTAATGGAATCATCCTGTTCACTCTATATAAGCAAGAGCCCTCTATCTGGGATTCATTATCCATAGCTAATGGTAAGTGCCAGAAACTAGTGCTGGATAAACTTGTCATGATGACCTGCTGGATAGTGAAGCTTAACCCCTTAAGGACGGAGGGTTTTTCGGCTAAATTCTCGCTCTCCAACTTCAAAAATCCATAACTTTTTCATTTTTACGTGTACAGACCTGTGTGAGGGCTTATTTTGTGCGTAACAAATTTTACTTTCCCGTAATGTTATTTATTTTAACATGCCGTGTACTGCGAAGCTGAAAAAAAATTCCAAATGTGGAAAAATTGAAAAAAAACCGCACGTGCGTCACGTTCTTGTGGGCTCAGTTTTTACGACTTTCACTCTTCGCTCCAAATAACACGCCTACTTTATTCTTTGGTTCGGTGCGATCGCGGTGATACCAAATTTATACAGGTTTTATTGTGTTTTAATACATTTTCAAATATTAAACGAATGTGTACAAAAACGAAAAAAAAATTTTTGCCATCTTCTGACGCTAATAACTTTTTCATACTTTGGCGCACGGAAATGTGTGAGGGGTCATTTTTTGCGAAATGAGGCGACGTTTTCATTGCTACCATTTTGAGGTCTGTGCGACATTTTGATCATTTTTTATTTCATTTTTTATGTTATGTAAAAAGGTGTAAAAGTCGCATTTCGGACATTTGGGCGCCATTTCCCGCCTCGGAGGTCACCGCCGGCCGTAACCGTTTTTATATTTTGATAGATCGGGCATTTTGGGACGCGGCGATACCTAATGTGTCTGTGATTTTTACTGTTTGTTATGTTTTATATCCGTTCTAGGGAAAGGGGGGTGATTTGAACTTTTAATATTTTATTAATTTTTTTTATTTTTTAAACTTTTTTTTTTCTTTTTTTTTTCACTATTTTTTAGACCATCTAGGGTACATTAACCCTAGATGATCAGATCGCTCCTACCATATACTGCAATACTACAGTATTGCAATATATGGCGTTTTTGCAGGTCATACATTACAATGAGCCACTGGCTCATTGTAACGAACCTGCATAAACCATGTAGCCTCGCGTCAAAAGAAGACCCGAGGCTACCATGGTAACCGATCGCCGCCCCCCGATGACGTTCGGGGGCGTGGCGATCGAAAAAAAGATGGCGGCGCCCGCGCGCCGCCGTCTTTTAAACGCCGCCCGCAACTTTGCGGGCGGCGTTTAGAGGGTTAATAGCCGCGATCGGTGCAAGCACCGACCGCGGTTATTAGCGGTGGGGGTTTTGTGCAAAATGCAAAAACCCCCACCTCTGTATGAAGAGGACTCAGCCCGTGAGCCCTCTTCATACATCCCTTATACCTCTGCGCCGTAGAGCTACGGCGCAGAGCGTTAAGGGGTTAAAGGGGCATTCCCATCTGGGCATTCACATTTAATGTAGTTCATCTTCCATATGTAAACATTTCTTCAATTGGATGTTACCAAAAAAATGTTTCTGTGTGAAGATAATTTCTCATAAATGTTGCCACGTCGACCCTTAAAGGGAACCTACCACCACGATTCTACCTATAAAGGTAGATCGGGTGGTAGGTGGATGTAAGGGACGTGAGGATAGCTCTTTTTAGAGCTAATCCTCACGTCCCTGCTAACTTTTGGCAAACTTTATTGAACTAATATGTAAATTTAGTTATGCGGCTACTGGGGCGTGGAGTAGCCAGGCACGAGGCTACACAGCGCGTCTATTCCACGCCCCAGTAGCCACATTGCTCCTCCTACCCTGTTGTGTGCGGCGCGCAGCTCCTCGTAGCTGCGCGCCCTTGTCCGACAAGCTGGCTACTGCGCATGCGCAGTAGTTCCGGCCTCGGAGCTGGGGCTGCGGGCCTGTGTTCTGCGCGCGGAGCTACGAGGGCGCGTAGCTACGAGGAGCTACACACCGCACACAACAGGGTAGGAGGAGCAATGTGGCTACTGGGGGATGGAGTAGCCCCGCTGTGTAGCCTCGTACCCGCCTACTCCACACCCCAGTAGCCGCATAACTAAATTTACATATTTACATATTAGTTCAATAAAGTTTGCCAAAAGTTAGCGGGGACGTGAGGATTAGCTCTAAAAAGAGCTCTCCTCACGTCCCTTACATCCACCTACCACCCGATCTACCTTTATAGGAGGAATCGTGGTGGGCAGTTCCCTTTAAAAACGAGATGGATTCCTCGGATAAGACCACCGTGGAGGAGCTGTTTTTGGAAAAAGAAGACATGTTTTCAACCCTTTTCAAGTCTTTTGGTTAAATTCAGTAATGATCCATTGGGTTTTGTTGGGAATTAATTCGCACAACAGATAAGGAGCAACTGTACTTGTGTTATAGAAAGAAGTCATAACGTGTGGGTGGAGCCTAAATGTTTTATCCTGCTTTTTGATTCTTTTATGCACAGATACTTTTCTGAGCATATTTAATACAAAGTAACCCTTTTTTAATAAAATCAACCACTTAACATTTACATTGTTCAGATAATATTATGTGCTTTTTTAAAATCAACAATAAACTTTATTAAGGGTAATTTGGAAATACAATTTACAGAGCAGACAAGGCACATAAAGAGTGGGGGCTCATTAAAGGTAAAGGAGACAGAGAGCAGTGTACATTAATACAATATGCATACAGTGGGTATGGAAAGTATTCAGACCCCTTTATGTTTTCCACTCATTTTTTTCAGTACAGCCAATTGGCAAAATCAAAAATGTTCTTTTTTTCTCATTAATGTACACTCTGCAAACCATCTTGACAGAGAAAAACTGAAATGTGTATATTTTTGCTGATTTATTAAACAAGAAAAACTTAAATATCACTTGGACTTCTGATGCTCCTTGAGATTGTTCTACTCCTTCAATGGAGGCCAGCTGTGTTTAATTAAACTGATTGGACTTGATAAGGTAAGACACATCTGTCTATGTAAGACGTCACAGCTCACAGTGCATGTCAGAGCACATGAGAATCATAAGGTCTAAGGAAATCCCAAGGAGCTCAGAGACAGAATTGTGGCAATTGTAGCCAAGGTTACAAAAGAATTTCTGCAGCACTCTGACCACAACTTTTCCTTTACCTGGCCCCCAGCCAAACAAAGCAATTGTGGGAGAAGAGCCTTGGTGAGAGAGGTAAAGTATAACCTTAACATGACTGTGGCTGAGCTCCAGAGATGCAGTAGGGAGATTGGAGAAAGTTCCACAAAGTCAATTATCACTGCAGCTCTCCACAAGTCGGGGCTTTATTGCTCTCCTCAGTGCAAGACATATGAAAGCCACATACAGTTTGCAAAAAAAACACATGAAGGACTCCATTACTATGAGAAATAACATTCTTTAGTCTGATGAGATGAAGATTTAACCTTTTGATGTTAATCGTAAGCAGTGTGTGTGGAGAAAACCAGGCACTGCTCATCACCTGCCAAATATAATCCCAACAGTGATACACGTGATGGGGGTGTTTTTAAGCTGCAGGGACAGGACAACTGGTTGCAATTAGTGGAAAGATGAATGTGACCAAGTACAGAGATATCCTGGATGAAAACCTCTTCCAGAGTGCGCTTTACCTCAGACTGGGCTGAAGGTTCACCTTCCAACAAGACAATGACCCAAAGCACACAGCAACAATAACAGCAGAGGCTTCAGAACATCTCTGTGACCATTCTTGACTGCCCCAGTCACAGGCCTGACCTAACCCAACTGAGCATCTCTGGGGAGACTTGAAAATGGCACCCACCAATGTTCACCATCCAACCTGAGGGAACTGGAAGAATGGCAGAGGATCCCCAAATCCAGGTGTGAAAACTTGCTGCATCATTCCCAAGAAGACTCATGACTGTACTAGCTCAATAGGTGCTTCTACTCAATACTGAGCAAAGGGGCTGAATACTTATGAACAAGTGATATTTCAGCTTTTCTTGATTAAATAATTAGCAAAAATATCTACATTTCTATTTTTCTCTGTCAAGATGGGTCGCAGACTGTACATTAATGAGCAAAAAAACACCTTTTTTCATCTTTCATCTTTTCATCCAATTGGCTGCAATGAAACAAAGAGTGAAACATTTAAAGGGGTCTGAATACCTTTCATACCCATTGTACATGGTCTGACACGATAACAAGATTATCTCCACATGAATAAATGCATAAACATCAATGACAGGTATGGGAATGGTTGTGCAAAGAAACCGTATGCCAGAGCAGTTAACGGGATATTCCCATTTCGGCAAATTAATGTTATTGTTTATATTATGAAAAATTATACAATTTTCCTATCTACTGTATCTGAATCAAACAAAGCACCTGCACTGCCCCCACCCCTCATAGCACGGTCCGATAAGGGTGATGCAGACCTGTGTATACTATAGATTATGTAGTTTGGGGAACAGCAGTAAATGGCGATTCAAGCCACGTATTCCACATAGAATTGCAATTCCTATCTTTCTTTCTATGAAAAAAATTCCACTTCTTGAGTGGAAGAACATTATTGACTGTTTTGATCCAGTCCCAGTTTGACATCCAGAATCCACCAACTGTTTTCCTGGTACAATACAGGGTTTCGGTGAGGAATGCTCATTCCATAGTTAACTGGAACAGTTCAGGGTCTACCAGGAAAAGGCAGAGCTTAGTGTTGTCAGGGACAGCCGCCCCCATTTTATCAAATAGAAACTTGTGAACTTGTTCCCAGAACCCAGAACCTTCAGGGCAGGACCACAGTAAATGGAGAAAAGTATCCAAAGTCTCAGAGCACTTAGGCATAGGTCTGGGAACCCAGAGCGGACTTTACTAACTCTGATAGTATATAGATTTGCTCGGTGGAGTTTGTAAACCTTGGAGGAGACTATTTTGGGCAGAGAGAGGACAAGGTACCACTCCTCACCCATTAATGGACCAAGTTCGTTCTCCCAGCGAGCCTTTGCCAGAGCAGGTACGCCTTTGATGTGAGTGGGTAGCAGCTCGATATACAAATGAGAAATGAGAGCCTTACCTGGGGCGATAATATTGTGTTTTAAGTTATTGCCTCATTAGTTTGGGGGAGAAAGTAAGCAGTTCTCTTCAAATGAAGGATTACTAAAGAAAAATAATATCCCTGAAGCAGAAGAGTAAAACGTAATCTAATTGTATTCAGCTAAAATAGATAATGACTGAGACTCCAAAATATATTGTGTATTATAGTTTTGCATCATGTGAAATATGACCTCAATTACATATGACAATTCCGTTATTAACCAGAGGTAGCACTATGTCTCATTGCACCCTGCAGTCAGACATTGATTCTGATTACTTCACGTGTTCCCCTCGTCACCCCAAATAATCTTTCATATACAGAAGTAATGAAAGCAAGTCATCTTTATGAAGAAAATAACCATGTTAAAAGTAGAGATGAGCTATTCGAATTGGACAAAGTTGAATTAAATTTGAACTTCATTAAAAATCTATTATGCAAGAATATAAATTTTGTAGCGATTCATGGTACTGAAGTTTGGAGACTGGAAGGTTATGTAAGACCTCATGGAGACCTTTCTGGTATGGCCTGGGGTTTTGTCCTGGTCAAATTTATGACTAGAGGCTCTCAAAAAGTTGCGCTGTCCTGGAGCCCTGACTCCACCTTGGTCTTTCCGGTAGCAGAGAACCAGAGCTGCAGTTCTCAGGGAGCATCCACAGGTACCACCCTTCCTTAAAATCTAGGAGCTGGAGGACCTGGTCCCCCAAAGGTGTCCCAGGTCTCCAGGAGGGTGACTCTTCTTTGACCTTCCAGTCTTGCCACAGAGCACTGGTATCACTCCATTATTCTCTGCAAGTCCATGATCCCCAAGAATGGACGTGGCAAGAGAAATGGGACTTGTTTGAGGCTTTTGTGGTGAGACTTGGAGGCTGTGGAAACCCAGTCCGGCCAACACCGGGAATCTCTCAGAAAGTAGCTGGCCTCCTGGAGTCATGATTCGGGCCAGGGGGTATCACGTCCTCGCATTTCCAGACTTCTGGGAATATTATAGCCTGGGCACTCCCTGGAAAATGCAGCTCTGCTTCTATGGATCTGCTCCCCCAAGAGTTAAAGATCCAGGAGGGCGGCTACCTTTTAAGAGACTCTAGTCTTAATTCATGCACTCTAGTCTAAATTCATGCACAAATGGGATGAAGCCCAAGGCATTACTGGAAAGAGCTCCTGGAAAAGGCTTCTATGACCTGTCAGGTTTTTTCGGAGTGAATGTTACAAGTAGGAATACTGTATATTTCCACCAAGATTATGGGAAATGGGTTGTGAAAACATGGCTAAGTTGCCTCTTGTCATTATTATTGCATTGTAGCTGATAAGGAGACAATGAAAAGACTTCGAGAGAATGCCATTACAAGAGTGCAGGAAAAAGCCAAGGAAGATGCCCAGTCCAAAGCAGCACGGAAAAGAGAAAACGAGAAGTACTCTCTAGAGATCATGATGAAGGTACAATAACTGAATAATCCTCTCCGAGTATATATAATAATGGCTAGCCAGCTCAATATATACCTTCTGTAAAAGAAGTCTATAAAACTCTTACAACTGTAGAACTTAATATATAAGATTATTTTTCCTCACTTAGATCGATGAAGAAGAGAGAAAGCGAATAGAGTATTCGAAAGAGGAGGAGAGACGGAAAGCAAGTGAAGAGTTAGAAAAGTTTAAAGAGCAGCAGAGACTAGAAGAACACAGAGAGCAAAAGAGAAAGGAGGAAGAAAAGCAGAGGAATGCTTTAAATAAATCTATGTTTTCGGATTCTCCTAAATCCAGCATTCAAGGTATCTTTAAAACATGGAGTTAAAAACTTGGGAGGGGAATACACTATAATATATACTATTTGTTTTTAACACATTGTGGCACATTTACTTACCTGTCCACGTCACGATCCCCGATCCGGAATGTCCGACGATCACCTTCTTCCCGGTGTATGTAAGTGCTTGGCTTGCGACACAATTCAAATATTTCATCCCGTGCTTAGTTCGAATCAGTCGGATTGTCTGACGGACTGCTCCCCCCCCTCCCCCTCCTGATTTGTGTCGCATGAAAACCGGTGCCGATGCCCACAATCCGATCACGTGCGCCAAAAACCCCTGATAAATGTGCCGCAAACCGTAAATCATCGGAATATCCAACTAAAGTGCGTTCCGCGGACCCTGAGTAAATAAGCCCCTATGTATTGTATATTGCTTTATTGCTTCTTATATTGCTTTATTTTGACTTCGGTTCGCCCTCTGGTGGTGAATCCGCAATAAGACTGCATCATTGAAAGGCTGCATAGTTTCTTCCTTATCTATGGTTTTATTTATCTAGGAAATACATAAACTATTGAACTGTTTTAATAGAAGTGGCAAAGGATTATTTCTTTATATGTCCACCATCCCAGAAACAGTAGTGTATTATAATATAGGTGGTTTGGGCGGTAGCTTGGTGACAGAGGCGAAACTAGGAGAGGCAGGGCCCCATAGCAGACTTCTGAATGGGGCCCCCTTCCCACTGTAAAATATAAATATTACACTCATATATATACGCACACATTTATATACCTATATACATAAACATGCAGTTCTTCACTCATACACACCCATTTGAGTAACTTCTTTCTTTTATGAAACTGTATACATATATATTCTGTTTGTCATCAGCACAAAAACACAAGATTGAAAAGGTTGTGCCTCCCACCAGGAAATGCGGCAGCATTAAAATCCAGTTCACCCCTCGAGTATTCCCCACCGCTCTCAGGGAATCTCGGATGGCAGAAGAGGAAGAGGTGGGCAAATAATAAGTGTCTCGAACAATTTCCCCCTTTTTTTTTTAACCAGCTTTGTAATTGTCCTGTGCATTGATGATCGTGAAGTGAATGTCTATCCTTTCAACCATCACAAAATCCGCTTTTGGGTTTGGCTCACAAATAACTTTATACCATAACCATAACGTAGCTGATGTGTCATCGCTGGGACTCTCACTGTTCACAGAAGCAGGGGTGTACTTATTCCCTAATATGGAAGGGGCGGTGCAGACCACCCTGTACGCTACTTAATGCTGATGCCGGCAAATAGTTTAGTTAGGCTCGGAGAACTTTGGTTTAGATTAAAAAAATGAGTTTCTTACATGAGTAAATGAGCCCTCGTTGCTACCCTACGTCATTTTCGGGCTGGCGATGGCTTCCGATGTTTAATTATTCCCGCCTCCTTCATATTACCCGTCCTCCTTCAGGTGCCAAGAGCCGTGACGTCACCAAGCTCTTTGCACTTGTCGACGGCCGGCTGTGCGAGACTTCGTGTCTGCGCATGCATGATAAGTGCCGAGAGCTTGGTGACGTCACGGCTCTCGGCAGCTGAAGGAGGACAGGTAATATGTAGGAAGCGGGAATAATTAAACATTGGAAGCCATCGCCAGCCCAAAGATGACGTAGAGTAGCACTGGAGGGCTACATATGTAAGAAAATTGTTTTTTAGCTAAACTAAAGTTTGCCGAGCCTAACTAAACTATGTGCCGGCATCAGCATTAAGTAGCCTATAGGGTGGTTTGCTCGCATGATTTCATCATGGGAGCAGTGTTAGGTTTCCTTTAAGCCATATAAAGGAAATCTACCACTGACTTATAGCTGTATCCACCCTAAATGCTGATGGGTGGGTGAATACAGCTATAAGTTTATTAGGAGCTCTGCTCTTGCAGTTTGGTTAAACATTAACTTTAATCTTCATGTAAATCTGGGGGAAATGGTCCAGGGAGTGACACTAGAGCCCTTTTGGTCTCCAGGGCTCTGGCTCTTACTTGCCCCCTAGAGCACTACTCCCATGTAGATTTTTATAGTTTAGTGTTAAAGAGATAAATGACTGCTGGTTTTCAGTAGACATTACTTTATTTATGAAGTCTGCATTTACATAACAACCAACAAGATAAAAAGAAATGATATTCGCACAATACTTTGTCCATTGAAAGTCTGTATCAGCTCTTTGTAAAAATTAAGTATCCTACCACATACAGTTAATAGGAAGAATAAGTTGTTGTAAAGAATTAATTCTCTGGATTATTATTCTTTCCCATCGTGCATTACAGTGGTTACAGAAACAGGCAGAAGCCCGCAGAGCCATTAACACGGACAACCTTGACCTTCAGGACTTAAAAGAAGAAGAGAAAAACCCAGAATGGCTGAAGGACAAAGGGAAGTAAGTGAATTATACAATATTCTATCCAACTAAAGAAATGAGGGCTTTCTTTTAATTTGCTTTCATTAATTTATACAACAACCTATGAATTGTATTACATATAAGAGGTCCTTCTCACTTCAGCTTCCGTAGCATATATACCAGGAAAGGCTTTTGTTACTTTTCTATGCAATGCTGAAGTCTACTCGGCTATTCATTACAGTGAAAGATTGAATTGGAAAATAAATGGCCATAAGAAGTAAAGAACAGCCTTTTGGCCTCAGTAGATTTTTTCTGATGTAAATGCTAATGTATAGATCCATAACATGATCTATAACTTTTACTTATATATTTTAATTTGTTGTTTGTCTAATTTGTATCTCACCCTACTGTACACATCACATTGTCTTCCACCCCTGCGTCTAACTAAAGATTTCTGTGGACAGAAACAGTTATGAGTTATTTGTGAAGCACACAGATAACGCCCCCCAGAGGCCTTCTGGCCCATTAGGACAATTTTAAAAGTTGATTTTAGAAGTAAGGAGACCATGGATAACAAATATAAGATTGCCACAGTCACTGGGGCACATTTACTTACCTGTCCGACGAAGTTCCCCCAAAATTGCATGTGTTGCTTCCCTGCCGGAGTTAACCTTCTTCTTCCTGGTGTATGTAAGTGCATTGTCTTGCGACACAATTTGAAAATTAAATCCTGTGCTCAGTCCGAATCAGTCGGATCGTCTAACGGCATCAGTTTTTTGTCCTTTTTGGTATAGAGTAATTTCAGAAATAAGAGCAGGCAATAATAGTAATAACTTTGTAATCCTTACTATACTTCTTTAAGTAAAGCAGCTTATTTTCTGCTCCTTCTTTCTCCTGCAGTAAGCAATGTATTTGAAGTACACAATTCAAACACAAGGAAAGGAGAGAATATTTCACTTCATGCAGCTCTTTAAGGAGATTAGAATATTAATCAAAACCAAACTAGGGAAATCTACCCTCAAAATCCATCTTAAACCAGGGGCACTTACTGATAGATCCAGGCACTGTGACTGTGGTAATGTTTTTATTAAAATTGCTCTGGCCAATAACGCAACAGCATTTCCCGAAACGCCTGGCAGTGAAAGGGTTAAGCCCTTTATAGTTGCACTAATTTTATGACATTCCTACCTTGTCACCCGTCTTTGCTATGCATTTCATTCCCTGGGTCTTATCAACTTTTTAATACCACCAGCAACAAAATATTTTTGGCTGAGGGTGGAACTTGCCAGTCACACAAGTCACACGACACTCTCAGACCCAATTCATACTTGCCAACAAAAATATTGACATGCCTGAAGTGGGGGAAGTATATGTATTATAAATATATATGTATTTATCCTACTTATTTTTTTTCTTCTTGATATCTGTGATACATAGAAACTTCACATATGTTCTCTTCTCAACTACAGTAAACTTTTTGCTGCTGGTGACTATTTAGCCGCTGTGAATGCCTTGAACCTAGCAATACGATTAAATGACAAGATGCCAACCCTGTACCTCAATCGATCCGCATGCCATCTTAAATTAAGAAACCTCCATAAAACGATTGAAGACGCCTCCAAGGTATTACCTAAAGAATGTACTGCAATTCTTAGTCTATCATTATTTCATGGACTTAGACACTTGTGTAGACTCATCTTAAAGTACAAAGCACTGAGCACATAAACTTTTCCTGACCTTGGAAATATTGATTACTACAGACTAATGGTTGGTCTCTGAAGAGTTTTTCATTTGTTTATCTGTTTGATTTTATTATTACTTAGGGAAGAATTTTCCCATATGCCTAAGCCCTGATTCCTAATTATTCCCTTTTCCCTGGCTACTCCTACTCCCTGTACTAATATCATATTACAAAGCATAATTCTATACTGCCTGTACTAATATAATATAACAAAGCTTAGTCCTATACTGCCTGTACTAATATAATATTACAAAGCATAATCCTATACTGCCTGTACTAATATACTATAACAAGGCTTAGTCCTATACTGCCTGTACTAATCTAATATTACAAAGCTAACTCCTATACTGCCTGTACTAATATCATATTACAAAGCATAATTCTATACTGCCTGTACTAATATATTATAACAAAGCTTAGTCCTACTTTTATTAATGGGCAATAACACTTTGTATTCAATTCATAGCAGCAGCAATGTTCTCACTCTATAGGTTGAAGCACTTGGTAACACCATTACAGGTGGTCCCCTACTTAAGATTACTGACTTACAGACGACCCCTAGTTACAAACAGACCTCTGGATGTTGGTAATTTACTGTACTTTTGCCTTGAGCTACAATAATCAACTGTAACGGTTATCACAGGTTTCTGTAATGAAGCTTTATTGCTTATCCTGGTTCTTATGACAACCCAACATTTTTAAAAATCCAATTGTCACAGGGACCAAAACATTTTTGGCTGGGGTTACAATTATAAAATGTACAATTCCGACTTACAAACAAATTCAACTTAAGAACAAACCTACACAACCTAACTTGTACGTAACCCGGGGACTGCCCGTATTTGGTAAATTGCCAAATTAGTTAATCATAACTGGGACCCCTACAACTGGATGGATGGGGGTCCTCACATGTGACAGCTTTCATAAAGCAGCAGACTGTCATGTACTTCGCCATCCCATTCAATTATGTAAATTACCATCAGTTATATGGAACTTATTCGAATGAAACATTGCAACTACTGTCACCAAGAATGTCATTTTACCTGGTGACAGGTTCCAATAGCCTATGCTGTTCAGATTTTAAAAATGCCTTTGTCAGCATTCTGAATCATTTCAGTAGCTTATGTAAGTTAAATTCACATTACCTGGCCAGCAGCTTGTGGGGAGCCCCCGGGGGAGGGGCAGCTGCGGCCTGTGTGCTTGTGTCCGTCTCCTCTCCTCCGCGCTCATGAAGCTTCCTCGTCCCACCCTACTTCTTGTCATGTGCAATGAGCAGGGGAGGGAGGGGTGGTGTAGAATGCATAAGGAGACACAGACTCACAGCTGGCAGGGAGCCAGGCAATGTGAATTTAACTTATATAACCTACTGAAATTATTCAGAATTCTGACAAAGGCATTTATAAAATCAGCATAGCATAGGCCAGTGGTGGCGAAGCTATGGCACTGGTGCCAGAGGCGGCACTCTGAGCCCTCTCTGTGGGCACCCAGGACATCACCCCAGAATGAAGTTCACCAGACAGGACTCAAAGAATCTTCCTATAGAATCTTCCTACAATGATAGACAAATTTGCCCTCCTCCTTTCAACTGCGTTGGTGTCTTTAGGAGGCTGAACAATTGAAAGTTGTCAAAGAACAAGGAGAAATAAATTACTGCTTAAGTTGCTGTGCTGGCACTTTGCAATAAATAAGTGGCTTTTGGTTGAAATTTTGGCACTCAGGCTCTAAAAGGTTCGCCATCACTGGCCTAGGCTGTTGGAAACTGTCACCCGCTAAAATGACAGGTTCGCTCTAAACTAATTTTAAAAAATGCTTAAGTAAATTGCCACCTGGGTGTGTCCCTTCGCAGTCTGACTACCAGGGTACCAGGTAGAATAACAAGGGCACTGCACATAGAAACATATAGGGGCATTTATCATGGTATGCCAGTTTTTTGGCATAAAAGCCAAGAAAAAGTCACAATTGCAGGAATTGTGACTTTTATTCCCCCCTACACCACCTTCATCCCAAGTGGGTCAAATTTGCTCTGTCTTTTGCCTGCTGTAGTGGAATACTACACCATTTTGTTGAGATACAGCCAATGTATCCGAGGCAAGAAAGTGTAGGCAACAAGGAGGTCATCCATGTTATTACTGCAGGTGCTATTATAAGAAGGTCTTCTCCTTATTACAGAATTCTTTTTATTAAGCTGTAATGCAATATGTACAATATAACCCATGTAATCCTTTACCAGTACTTGTAAATAATTATTGATCATATATTGAAGTAGATTTTTCTGGGAATTGTTTCATTATTTGTGGTGTAATTATAACTCTTATTTACAATAAATAATCTAGGCTTTGGAGCTGCTCACTCCACCAGTTCCAGACAATGCTGCTGCCAGGCTTAAGGCTTACGTAAGACGCGGAACTGCTTTCTGTGAACTAGAACTCTATGTGGAAGGTAGGTAAACATTATATTACCGTATTTTTCGGACTATAAGACGCACAAAAAATCCTTAGATTTTCTCAGAAATCAAAGGTGCGCCTTATAGTCCAGTGCGCCTTATATATGAACCTTCCTTACAGAAAACAGCTGCCTTGAACTGTGCACAGGTCTGCCATCTGCTGGTCATTCATCCTTATAATCAGCTGTGCCTTATATTCCAGTGCACCTTATATATAGGTACCCCTATTTTTTGAACTATAAGACGCACTTTTTAGCAAGAAAAATTATTGCTAAAAAGTGCCTGCGTCTTATAGACCGAAGATCAGGAGGATCCAGCACTGCCAGACCCTCCTGACCGCTGTAATGGAGATCCGGTGATGCCCTGAGCTTTACTGAAGTACAGGCGGTCCCCTACTTAAGGACACCCGACTTACAGACAACCCATAGTTACAGACAGACCCCTCTGACCTCTGGTGAAGCTCTCTGAATGGTTTACTATAGTCCCAGACTGCAATGATCAGCTGTAAGGTGTCTGTAATGAAGCTTTATAGATAATCCCTGGTCCCATTACAGCAAAAAATGTTTAAACTCAGATTGTCACTGGGGCCAAAATTTTTTTTGTCTGGATCTACAATTATAAAGTATACAGTTTCGACTTACATACAAATTCAACTTAAGAACAAACCCCCGGACCCTATCTTGTATGTAACCCGGGGACTGCCTGTAATAACAATGAGTGTGACCCTATTAGAGTTTTGTACTTACCCTGGTAAAGTTTATTAGTGGCCAAACCCTTTTCATTCTGGCAATAAAAGACAAAGTTATATTGGAAAGGAGTTACTGAAAAGACTGCTGCTGCTTATTATACCAAACCATGTTTGAGTGGAAGCTTCTGATCAGACATTGATCTAGTCCTGGGCTAATGTTTGGGGTCGTGCTAAATCCGGGTTAATAAAATATAGGTGTGATCTGCTTAGAGTGGGTAAAAGGAATTCTTGTATTGCCTAAAAATCTGTGTTTTGTGATGGTTCTTCACATACTTGTGACCCCTTACATTTTCTATGAAATGACATTTGAAGAACTTTTTACAATAATGCACCTTTACTCAATAGATTTTCTGGATCGATATTTATCCCTTTATTTATTTGTCTCTATATATTACTGTTTGATGTTTGAGTGGTCTTGTTGAGCGGGATCTTTTGATTCCAGGAATGTGTGAGGCTTTAAAGCAAGAAAAGAGGATTTATTGTTCAATTGCTCCCCATATTCTCTGAAAGGTCATCTTTATTAATCCTTGCCTTCAGCAATTACTTCCTATAAAAAGTGCAGATGTAAGGAATAGTTTTTCCTCAAGGGCTTTTGACATTGACTTGAACAAAATAAAACTATTCAAGGTTTCCCTGAATGAAACAATATTCTTTGTATTGTTTGCGATGAGTTTGTGCAGTGGACCAGTGTCGCAAGACAGTTCAATGAGTACGGGAAAGAAAAAGTCGCTGACATAAAAGGAGTGAAGTCTAGCCCGAGAACTTCAAATCATTCTTGAACTTCTTAGCAATGTACTGTACACAGAAGTGTCATACAGCTCCAACAAAGAAGACTAAGAAAATAATAAGTAGCTATTATCTAAAGGCTCTAATAGACAATAGCAGATTCTTACCTCTTTATTATGTTGGTTGTGGAAAGATATTAGAGATGATTCAATGAATAAAAAGTCATTAAGAAAGGGAAAAAAATAATTTGCTGAAGCTAATACAGAGATGATGAATCATAATGCACTAGAATTGTGCCATGAACTGCCATAACAAACTGTGTGACATGCCTCATGCCATATTTATTGTGTGCTTATGACACTTTTTTTTAGACATTTTAAAGAGTTGGCCACTATTTTTAAATTATATATTGGGAAAATGATCCTAAGCACCTTATCAACATATAGTCACTTAAAGTTCTGCACCTTTTTCATGAAATCAGAAGCCACAGCCTTAGTTCAGAAATGCCTTCATGCTCAGCAGCCTGCTGCTCCCATCCGTAATATGGCAGCAGATGGACTGCAATGAGCATGCACTCTTCTACAGCGTCCTGTGAGCTATCTGTACAGTGATCTCCTTTCCGTGTTAGACACTGGCACTGCCATGTCACAAGGGCTGTTGTAATAATTAATTCCTTTATTTATATAGTGCACACAGATTACGCAGCGCTGCACAGAGCTTACCAAATCGGTCCCTGTCCCCAATGGGGCTCACAATCTAATTAACCTACCAGTATGTTTTGCAGTGTGGGAGGAAACTGGCGGATCCAGAGGGAACCCACGCAAACACAGAGAGAACATAATAATGCTATCCACTAAGCCACCGTGCTGCCCCTGTTATGAATATCTGTGTGCAGCTCTGCCTGGACCAAGGACACTGCACTTCTTTAGATTCTTATCTGTTCTCCAGCGTGGGACATTCTCCTCCCCCTACTATTTAGGCTGTTACTCCTTCCCCTGCTTATCACACCAGAAGCTGAAGCAGTGCAGCAACTTCTCTCCAGACAGAGCAGCACACAGCTTCTCATATGTTATAAATATGTACATGTATGTACAGACAGGTAGAGGGTGCATGTACCTTTGCAGATACTTATGCTTCAGTGTATGGGGGCACTGTGACATCTGTGGGGTGCACTGTGGCCGCTGTGGGTGGGGGCAATGTGGTGGGCACTGGGGCTTCTGTGGAAGCACTGTGACTACTGTGGAGGGACTCTGACAGCTATGGGTGCACTGTGGCGGCTGTGGGGAGTATTCTCGTTGCTGTGGGGTCACACTTACCAAGGCAGTGTCTCGGGTCATTTCAAAATATGTTTAGCTTTGTGGTTGCCCTGCATTGGCTCAGTATAACTACTGAACAGGCTGAGTAGTTACATTTATACAGTAATAAAATTACATTCGGCCCCTTTAAGGCAACCGTAAGGCCCCTTGGTTATATATTAAATACAGTTTATAGGTATTTGGTAGAACTGAGTTAAGTATATTAGTCTGGCCCTCTGGCCAATTTCTCATGTGGCCCCATGGAAAAATTAATTGCTGGGGGGTTTATTTTGAACGGTCATCTGCTGAACCGTGGCACCTAGAAACCCAATTCTGGTGTCCCATTAAAGAGGAGAATATCCCATTTAATATAACAGACCTGTCTTTCCAAGTGAAATAAAACTGGAGCTATTCACTCTTAAAATTATAGTCAGGAATTGAGATCTGTATTTAAAAATCTAATTTTTGACTGTACCTTTAACAGTGTATATCTCTGATTCTGTTTCACCTAAATATGGTTCAGGACATATGAACAAGCCCTTAGTAAATGTGCCCCGTTGTGTCCTAATAACTAGTGAAGTCAGCTTTAATGTTGCTAGACATTAGTTTTAGTTGATGAATGCAATAAAACACTATCCAGATATATGGAGAGTAATTTAAATATTTTTTTTCCTATACTGTCATTGAGTGCTGTTCAGACTGATTATTGTATTTTACTGACACACAGGTCTGCAGGACTACGAAGCTGCCCTAAAGATTGAACCTTCCAACATAAATGTGAAATCTGATGCAGAAAAAATTAGACGGATCATCCAAGGCACCAGTCCAGATCCTGAATAAGCAGCCACCCGCATGTCTACTCGCTTAGCGCTCTCCATATGTACATAAATACTACATGTTTAAGTGTCTGTGTAATTTTATTTTGTATAACTGTATTTTTATTGAAACGTTTTGTAGTAATAAACATGGTCAATAATCTTAAGCAATTGCTATGAAAACAAATGTACAGTAAAAGCTTTGTGCCATTGAGCTTGAAACAGGAAGAACAGGACTGTTAAGGCACTGAAGCCAGAGCACACCGATCTAGTATGCGTCATAGGAGCCAACAACGTGGAATTAGGATTAAAGGAAATCTACCATTTGATTTGATGCATTATGAAGCAAACATACCTTAAGAATGCTGTAGTTACACTGATGCAGAAACATATCTTGGTTAATCCCTGTGCTGAGTGGTTTGGCTGATACAACACATATAACATTATGATAATGAAGCTCCGTCACTTCTATGTCTGCTCTTGCTTTCCCACTTCTAATAGCGGGAGAGTTTCTCTCTGATTGCATCTTTATCTCCAGCAGTTTTCTTCCTGCCAGACAGAATAATCAATTGCTGCACCATCCCCAGCTGCCGTGTATGAGTGATCCAGCTCAGGTTGATTAGTGCTTGACTAGTCATGCTTAGTCATTCTTTCCTTAGCAGCCATTTGTAATTCCAAGCTCCTGCGTAATGTGTAAGCCAGTCTGTCCCAGCTTTCCCAAGTCCTGAATGTTATAATAGTTTTTTCAGCAAAACCACTCAGCTCAGGGATTAACCCAGATATGATCCTGCATCAGTGTAGCTACATCATTCTCAAGGTATGTTTGCTTCATAATGCATCAAATTAAATGGTAGGTTTCCTTTAATTGTAGCTGGGTGCTCCAGAGGTTCTCTATCTCCATCCACATTGAGTAGGCAGGGAGAGCAGACCAGGCGATGCAAATGGGCCGCCCAATAGTATTTAAAGAGGACCTGTCACCCAGAAATTCAGCACTAGGAGCTGCTTACTAGTAGCTCCATAGTAAGCAGCTCCTAGTGCTGAATTTCTGGGTGACAGGTCGTCTTTAATAATATCAGGTGCTGCCAGGCACCCCCCCCCCCCCACCTTCCCCGATCTCCAGGTAACATAATGAGATTACGGGTTAGTCTGAACTGGAAGAGAGAAGCCTGGAGCCCCCTAAGCGCTCTGAGAGGGACCGGGACAGGGAGAGTCCCAAAGTAGTACATTGGTTTAGGAAGAATAGTCGTCTTAATGGCCAAGATTCTCCCAAAGAAAGAGAGCTACAATTTGTCCCATCTGTCCGTTGTCTATTTCAGGGAGTCAAAGAGAGGGGGGAAGTTGTGGGAATATAGTAATTTGTAGGTAGGGATGACCTTGTACCCTGAGAATTTGCCATATTCCTCCGACAGCCTGTGCAGGCTGGGTAGTGATAGATGGTCAGCAAAATATCATCCGCAAAGAGAGAGAGTTAGAACTCTATGGGGCATATTTATCAGGGCCTCTGCGCCATGTCAGTCACGTAGAAGCCCTGAAATAATGGCACATGCTAGCTTCTTGCTAGCACTTGCGATTATTTACCCCAATCCGCCAGTGAGGCATAAAGGGGAGGGTGCGGCCGGACGGGAGTGTGCAGGCACAGGGTGTTAACGTTCTCGCGCCTTCGCCAGCACCCCGCTGGAGACATTAAGCCTTTTGATGTATCAGGCTGCGAAAAAGCAACGGCAGGGCTATCATACGTCGGCGCACGATAAATATCCCCCTTAACTCTAAAATGGCAGATCAAAGTCCCCTCCTATGAGTAAGGCAGCTGGGTGAAGGCCAGAAAGTCTTTGAAAAATATGTTTATAGAATTTTAATTTGCCCGGTGTATTTTTTTACTTCTTTATACTATCTGTGTGTTTTTTACTAGGAGAGGGAATTATTCTAATAATTTATATATTCATTATGAAGTAATTTTTTTTACATTTCTTTCATCTTCGTTACCTCTTACCAGTTGTCTGGCATAAATAAAGCTGCAAACCTTGGTTTTGAAGCAAATTTTTAATGCACAGTGCAGATGATAATGATAAACTTTGAAACTTTAAAAAAAATATATTTCATTTAGTAAAACAGCTTCTCTGCCTTTTTTCTGTGTCTCTTCCTGCATTGAACAGTGTATCTGAAAGTCTTCATACTCTATGAAAAAGCGCCAGAAGTTTCACTGGAAATGCATATGCAATCGCGGCCGAGGCCCACCCAGTGCACTAGTGTTGCGTTTGTAAACGCAGCGCTAGGGGTACGTTCAGCCACACATATTTAATGCATGCGTTTCAGCAATAAATGTAGAGTCAGCAGGACCTCCACAAATAATCCGGTCCTTTCCACACTGGATATCTTGAGTTGCCTGAGACTGCAGGAAGATTCTAGAAGTCCTGTGTGCTGATCTTTGTCCATGACTTGGGTGCCCATAGAGAGGGCTCTGAGTGCCACCTCTGGCACCCGTGCCATAGGTTCGCCACCACTGCTATAGACCATCCATAGGGGGTCTGACTCTCGGCTTCTTACATTACACTGTAATATATGAGCTAAGAGGACATTCACGGCCGGGCGGGCACATGCCAGCGTGCTGGAGAGAAGGAGGCATGAGCGCTGCTCCCCCCCCCCTCTCCATAGAGCAGATAGACATCGGTCCCCACTGCGTTTGTGTAAATGTACACAAAGACCGATTGTTTCCAAGAAAAACCACAGGATCAGTGCTAAGAGAGGTCATTTATTATATTTCACATTGCTGTTTTATCATCAATAGGGAGAGAAGATAGGCAATAGTTTGTCTCCTTAGATGGTAGACACAGTATTATAAGGTGTTGTGTGGGTTTAAACAGTCATAGACCCTGTTCTTATCAACCGCAGTGTTTAGAGAGTGATTTCTGTACATGCCACAAGTACCCAGGTGTTGGGAAAACTGCTGGGACACAGGGTAGTGGTAACATGGTGCCATCTCATAGGATGGCCGCATGGCGCCATATTCACTGGAGGTTGTTCTGAACAGGATGCTTTGCGCTCTGGCCTGGAATACATTGCTTGTGGAGGTCCTGGGATTCATGGTGCAGGAGAACACAGGGTTTCCAAGCATTGTGCTAGCAGATCTGCTATTCTCCTGCTTCAGTTCTGATCCAGGAACATCAGGCGATCCTTGAAAAGAAGACATCTTCTCCACCTGGGTAATAAAAGAAGGTAACCTCTACATTACTAAATCCAAAACACAAGAAGATGCCAGGGAACTAAGAAAATAAATGTGTCACACTAAGTGCAATATTACCAATAATATTAATACAGGTGGTCCCCTACTGAAGAACACCCGACTTACAGACAACCCCTAGTTACAGACGGACCTCTCTGCCCACTGTGACCTCTGGTGAAGGTCTCTGGATGCTTTACTATAGTCCCAGGCTGCAAAGAAGTTTTAATGATAATCGTTGGTCCCATTACAGCAAAAAATTTTCTAAAATCCAACGGTCCCTGTCTTGTACGTAAACTGCCTGTACTAGATTTGATGTTTGAGCGGCAGGGGCAGCTTGACCCTATGTTATGAGCAGTCCTAGGTAGGTAACCCTATCATGCCCTTTTGTACACAGCAGCACCCACAGTCCCTATCTCTCTGTGTTTGCGTGGGGTTTCCCCGAGTCCTCCTGTTTATTGGCTGATTTGGGACACTAAACCACTGGTCCACAAGGAGTTGTGCAAGTATTGGTACATTCTTTTAAAGCCAATGTCTCTGGGTTAACAGAAGAACTCCACAGGCACCAGAGCACAAGAAATCGGTCCAATGTGCCTCATCTCTAAGTGAGCACATGGGTTGAGCTTAAACAATGATCCATAAGGTTCTGTTTTGTGCTGACAGGTTCCCTTTAACATCTTTAGGACAGGTTGTTAAGGAGATCGCACTGGTTTCGGACGCCATCTTGACTTAAGAAATCCCAAAATAAGGGACTGTCCGCCATTTTAAGTAATAGCCAAGGGTCACGCTGGGGGTCAAAGCACTGTCCAGTTAAATTCATAATTCAAACTTCATTTTATGTAACCTGTTTGCTGGCCTGCCAACTAATTCCCTTTGACATTTAATGAGAAGCCAGTCTGTCCTTCATCTTTAGTTCAATATAATGATTCTGGAGTCCGCTTATCTCCTTCTTCTCAGCAAATTAGTATAAACAATATCTGTGTACAAGGTCCCTGAGAACTGAGCACAATGAATTAACTTTTTGTAGAATGTGCTGATGACCAATGACTTTGCAGTAAACTATTCACCCCTCTTTGATGACTCTTCTGTCTGTGATATTATGGATTGGAGATATTAAACAGGAGAAGATCATTACATACACTAAAAGACTGACGTGTCTTAGTTTTTATGTTCAAGTTACTGGTACCAGGACAACCATGAAAGGGTTAATTAGAACTCACCTTACAAAAGTCAAGAGGGCTGTTGGGGCCCAGCATAAAAAATCCCTATCATAGGTATATACATTACATACATGTAATCCACACCAATAATTGTACTTCACTACCCAGTTCAACTTTGTCTTTGAGTTTAGTATTTTTTGTGTTGTTTTTTTTATTTTTAAAAATTGAATTAAAAAATGATTGATCCCCCTAGTGGTGAAAGAATCTATAAAAACAGAATCAAATCACATGTTCCAACAAGGGAAAGTTCACATTAACATTCAACTCTCCATTCCTTAGCTCCGTTAAAAAAAGTAAGAAACGTATAAATTAAAAATCCCATCGACATCAGTGTAAACTTTATGTCATGAGTTATGGTCAATTATGCCGGCATCCTTTATCCATGATAGAGGCTCCAGTACTTTTCCTTTGTTTGTAAAAAACGCACAGATAACGGATAACCGCTTAATTGACCATAACAAATAACATAAAATGTACGTTGATGTCAATGGGATTTTTGAATGATACGTTAAACCTGTGTTTTTTTACGGTACTCTGAAATTAGCCTTCTACCTGAACAATAGTTGATAACAAGTGTCTTACGTGCACAATACGTACCCGGTTATGACCGTCCTCCCGCACCTGTTCTCCGTTCAGTACGACAAGCGCTGTGTGCGCCTATGTTTCCATAACAACCGTGCCGGTTCGGCGTCTCCTCCTCTAGGCCCTGCCCCTTTGTTAACAAAAACCACTCCTGCGCTATGTTTTCTGGGAAATGTAGTTTCCTTTTAGCATCAGGGCCCTTATTAGTGGCATACAAGTAACTACAACTCCCAGACTCCTGCGCGGGTCTCTCCAGTCCACTGGTAAGGCAGCTGTTTCTGGTCCTCTCCCAGCGCTGTTATTTTGCAGAGACGTCACTGGGGGACTGGAAGTGACAGTTACCGAGCAGCAGGCGGAGGAGCGCAGTCCATGTAAACACCACGAGTGGGGGTCCCCAGGGCCTGCCTCGCCACCGCGGTAAATAACCGGGGAGCCACGTCTATGTGTGGGGGCTGTCGGGGACATTTTGTGACCTCTGGCTGATTTGTGCTCTGCAGTTATTACATATGGAAGGGACGTAGAGAAATATTTGCGGGCTGTGGGGCGATACATATGTAGGATGCGCCGTGCATGACATTTGGGTGGTGACTGGAGACATCAGGAACTGCTCATGTGACGGGGACACGGGGCGCTGCAGGATGTCAGCTCCCTGCTCCTCCATTAACTCAATACAGCCACCAATCCGGACGCTGCTCTCTGCTTTGTAAAGCGGCGGGATGATGTCATCTGGATTCTGATTGGTCTGCTGCCTGTTACTTACGTGTTAATAGTGTTGGCTCTCTGCTCAGAGGTCTGCAACTTGTTGCTCACCACAGCATGATGGGAGTTGTAGTCCCCCCCCCCCCCCCAGAAGAATAAGATTCTGGCTGCAATGTTCTGAGCCATATCCATTCCACATACACATCTCTGAAATCCTATTACACCCAAAACAACCTACACCTTCCCATCCTGAACTCTGGTCTCTCCGGGCTGAGACCACACATTACTACAACAGAATATTACTGGCCTCAACAGTTTCCTGCTGTATACCACTGAGGCCAGTGATCCTGTCACAATCCTGAAATCCAGTCAGGAAAGACCCGATCACTCATGTGTGTGTATGGAGAGTCACGAGGAAAAGCCCGGGATCATGTGTAAAGACTTATTTACACAAATACACTTGGTCCGTACAACACATGTACCGGACTCTGCTTCAGGGAATGGAGTCCAAGAATCGTAGTTCTATGTGATGGAAGGAGTTCCTACATCCACACCGTACTGAAAACATGATTACACATTAATATGGCGTGGTGGTCCTGCGGGAACTCCTTGCATCATGTATAGCTATGGAATCCCATCTATCCTACCTGATAGATGTTGGTCAGAGTTGTTCTTGGATTACCATAAGGTATATTTGCCATACTGTAAAATAGGGAGTTGTTTCAGATGTTGTAGATGAAGTTGATGGGAATAATCTGTTTATTTGCGGTCTGGGCCAGCACACAGTTGTGCATATGGTGCTTTTGGACAACTGTGTGCTGGGCCAGACCGCATCCTGGGAGAACAGGGCCAGGAGGAGCAGCGGAGAACACTCTTCACCCCTCCTCTTTCCAAAGGTCGTCTAACTTGGTCAGGGTGCGGTGACACATGGTGTGCTCACCTTGCCATGACCGGGGGCCATAGAGGTCTATGGGGGCTGTCATCTGGTCGCACATCATGTGTCCAGATCACTGCCCCCTGAACAGCCATGTGATGGAGCCCTTATCTTGTACTATAGTTCCATATCATGAACTGCAGTATATTTGTAAACCTCTTCAACTATAAGTAAAATGTATAGCTGGTATTCCTAGGTCTATATACTTCATACATTAGAGGTCTTTCCATTGCCTGGGCTTGTTCTGTCATCCCCTCTAGTAAAGTCCCTCTAGTGAAGTAGTCTAGACTGCGCCTGACTGCTCCCAGCTTCAGAGCCCTGGTGCAGTTCCTGTTTACGTCTGGTCATATGTTGGGCACCTCACTTGGCATGTAAAGCTAAACACACATTTGGCACACACATCTGATGGCTGCCAGATAGGACACTGTACAGTATTACACCAAGTGTGTATGAGGGAGACGCGCAATAAAAAAATGCAAAGCAACTTCAGCCGCCTGAAGGCTGAAAACAAGCACTTTGTGTGCAGGAGGACTTTCTACCGCAAGGTTTGTGGTATGTGATCTATAAAGAGAGACGCGTGTCTTGTGGTTACAGTAAATGATCTTCAGCCGTGTTTTCTACCACCTACTCCACAGGAAGCCATGTTACATCTTGTGTTATGTTCTCTTACATGACAAGCTATGTTATCTGTATGTATCAGGAAGGGCGGCCCCGTACAGATATATGGACATTACAGCACTTACTGACAGGAGGCTTGTGTTAGGAGAGGAGGTGATGAATTCTTACCGAGCTTTTCTCTATATTTATAGCAAAAATGTCTGGAAATTCAAGCGATAGTGAATCATCGTGTGGATGGACGATTATCAACCATGAGGTAAATGGTTCTTCTCTATTCACCTTGTTTTTGTCCAGGAGGTGAGTTTTAAAACTCCCTCTTCAGGGGTTCTCTGTAGAAATAAAGATGACAGAAAGACACATTCACACGAAGTATGTTCACCCGGGGTGCTAGAGCTCCAAGCCAGCGCCGTAACAGCCGAAATAAAGGCACTTCCTATATTTCGCTGTGCACAGTCACGGTGCAGTGAGACATTGGGGCACATTTACTAAGGGTCCGTCGGACGCATTTCTCGTCGGGTTTCCAGAATATTCCCTTTTTGCCCTGAATTGCACAGGGGTTTTTGGCGCACGCGATTGGATTTTGGTTCATCGTCACCGGCTTGCATGCATCACAAATCGGGGGGCGGGCCGTCGGGCAACCCGACTGATTCGGACAAACTGCGGAATTTACCATTCAAATTGTGTCGCACCACTCACATGCACCGGGAAGAAGATGGTGAACTCCGGCGGACCTGAGCGGGAAAGCGACACATTCAAGAAATCGGCCGCACGCTGTAAGGGAATTACGGCGGCTCCGAATCCTCGTCGGACATTCCGGATCGGTGGCGTCAAAGGGACGGGTAAGTAAATGTGTCCATAGACGTGAATGGGGACCAATATGTGCCCACACATGATGTTGGGGTAATGAGCCCTAAGAAGTACTAGACATATTTTTAACACCTGCTGACCCAGACAACAGGGGGCAGATGTTTGATTTTAAATTCTTCCATTTAGTCAACCATGATGCTCCTCTAATAAACCTTATTATGAGTCCAATCCTGTAGGTGATTTGTCAGATTGCCATCTGTAAAGCTAAAAAATCACATGTAAATGAGGGTTTTGGAGCACCCGGGCATTTCCCTGTGCCATCATTCTCACTTCTGATACAGCCTTGTGCTTCCTATATCACATATACTGCTGCTATCCTCTCTTATTACTGTACCAATTATTTGCCCATAAAGGCACCTGCTGTATTTATTCACCTAAGGCTTCTTGAATGCATCAGCATTTTTGGGGCGCAAACAACAAGTCTGTCTTGTTTTTGCATCCCATGTGTCATCTCTGTGTGATGATACATGGAAGAGACTACCTGAGTCACAAACTTGGGCAGGAATAGGACCTGCTCTGTGATTTGTATCGGATCACACACAGGGCCATAGAAACCATAGTGTATGAGCCAATAGAAATACTGTACATGGAGATGTGCATGTAGGCATCTTGCCTGCTCCCCCTCTGATAGTATGTCACAGATCTATATGTTCAGGTCTAGTTTGTTTATATTGCATATGTGCTGAATTCAGAGAAGTCAGCCCGTAAAATCCCTGCTACTATATGCTCAGTATAAAAATCAAACTAATACAATATGATGGGCATCATGCTGTGTTATAAATGGTACAATAGGTCTCAGCGAAGTGCAAAATGTGCACCTATCTACCAATAGAAGAGTGAAGAAATCAGGCGATACCTTTTTGAGGCTAACTGAGTATATTTGATGGTGAGCTTTGGAGAATACTAGTTCTCTTCGTCAGACATGATGTTATGCATGAAACAGAAAATTCACAGCATTTTATACACACTAAACAGTGATCATCAAAGGATATTAAAAAAACCTCTAAAACAACAGATTGATAAAACAGGGACATCTTATTTACAACAAGATGGCAATAAAAACATTAAAAACCTATGAGGCCAGACACATGAGTCCTGGCTCTTATCTGCTTGTGGCCTCCAGGTCAGAGGTAGGAGGTCATGAAGCTGGCATGAATGTTAAAACCACTTTGCAAGGTGTTGAATCTCCTCACCAAATAGTAATCTGCAAATCCTCCATAGTGTGGTCCTCTCTGGAGAAATGTGCAGCCACTGGGAGATCTTTTCTTTCATTTTTAATGTCAGATCTGTGTGAGTTCATACGTTGATGGAGTCTCTGACCTGTTTCCCCAACATAAAGGCCTGTTGTTGGACACTGCTGACACATAATAAGGTAGACCACATTAGAGGACCTGCAGGAAAAGGTCCCCTTGATCTGATGTACCTGCTGTGATTGAGGTACAGGTATCTGGTCACCTGTGTGAATGTGCCAGCACGTTTTACATCTGCTTTGCAGACAGGGTGAGGTACAATTTTCTGATGGGGGTCTCAGGGCACTCCGGACAACCAGTTGTTTCAGGTTTGGTGGTTGCCGGAAGGACAGGAGAGGAGGGACTGGAAATATTTCTTTTAGTCTTGTGTCTTTATGTATAATCGGTTGGAGTTCCTTGGCAATGTGACGCAGGATCTCCAGTTGTGGGCTGTAAGTAACTACTAGGGGCACTCTGGCCTCCTGTTGGGTTTCCTTATATGTGAGTAAATCATCTCTGTTGATGGCTGCTGCTTTACCTATTTGGTTATCAGTCACTTTTGGTCTGTAGCCCAACTGGAGAAATTCAGACCTGAGCTCCAGGAGGTGTTTTTACAGGTCTTTCTTGTTTGAACAGATACGGTTGTAGCGTATGGCCTGGCTGTATATGATAGATTGTCTGATATGTTTGGGGTGGAAGCTGTTATTTCTCAGGTAGGCCGTTCTGTCTGTTAGTTTATGGAATATTGTTGTGGTTAAGTGTTGTGGTTAATCTGTATTGTGGTATCCAGAAAGTGTATCTCCTTGTCTGAATAGCTTAGTTTCAAGTTGATGGTGGGGTGAAAGTTGTAGCCCTCATGGAATTGAATTAGTGCCTCCTCACCTGCAGTCCAGATGATCAGAATATCACCAATATAACGGAGGTAGATCTTGGGTTTTGTAGTGCATGTGGATAAGTAAGCACCCTCCAGTTCAGCCATAAAAAGATTGGCGTACTGTGGTGCACACCTTGAACCCATCAATGTTCCCATACACTGTAGGTACAGATCCTCTCCAAATGAAAAATAGTTGTGGGTGAGCACAAATTGTATGAGAATTCTCGAAAGCTCACCATCAAATATACTCAGTTAGCCTCAAAAAGGTATCGACTGATTTCTTCACTCTTCTATTGCTCTCCATGGCTAACACGGTACAAATCTACACTACTAGCACCTATCTACCAGACTGTTACTTAAGACCAGGCTTTTATCTGTGTAATCTAATGCATCCCTGGAAAGATGGCATCCGTAGAGATCCCCATTCATATTGCCTCATTGCAAACCTACCCCAGAGACACCTACAGGTAGTAGTTATACATGTGCGGATCTCTGTGGACACAAATCTGGAGGGATGTATTAGTAAACATTCATTTATTCAGTGTAATATCAGAATCCATATCACTTTGATACATCCTATTCTTCACAAAGTGAAGATGGATTTGATGGGGCTTTTAAATTGCTTTATATAAGTGTATTTTAAATTATACCATGGGTGGGGTTGTCTTGGTGCTGTGTCTACATGATGGTTGCAAACATGCATATTTCCATGACACAGGCTCTCTCTTGTGTATATAATCCATGCACTTTAATTCGTCAGTGTTTGGTGTTGTGGGATTTCAGGGTTAATCCAATTTACATGTTTTATACCTCTATTCACAGCACGGCAAATCTTCTTCTCACAGATCCCAAAATGTCTATGCAGACATGCAATTTTAGGAGACCCCCTTCTAATACAAGGTTGTTATATAGGGCCTTCCTGCTTTCTACTTGCCACCACTAACCCATAACACAACAGTGCAGATGAATAATTAACGGCTGAGCTGTTTTTAGATCCTGTGTTGTTTGGAGCTTAGTCAACATTGAAAGGGATTTTCCACACTCCATACCAAATACTGTACAATAATACAATTTACTGCAGATGTTCAGTTACCGGTAGTTATATCTGTTCTATCAGAATTGTCTGGTAGAGAAAGAAAAATCAATGGATGTACAAAATGACAAGGAATAGAATCTAAAGTTTCTGAGAACTTGAAGAGGATCTGACTATGGCTGGAAGAGACTATTTCCTAATTTAAAAAATGTATTTATCAAAAGTGTCTTCAAGTAGAAAAGTTCAGTGGTAGATTAGACGGTTTTATACTGCACAAGATTTATTACATTATTTGATCCTGGAAGATGCATCTGGTATAGTATTAGACTGTCTACAGATACTTTGCACTTAGTTTATACTAGAAACATTCTGGTGCATTTTCATAATTTTTGGTTCACTTTTTATTTCAGTGGTGCCAAGCCACCTTTTAGAGCCTACTTCCATTTTACATTACTAGTCAGTAGAGGGTCTTAAAGGACACCTGTCATCAGGTCTGTGTCACTTGTCCTGTCACTACTACCTGTTGGAGCAGCTCACAAGGATCCCATCCCAGCCTTTATCTAGTCAATTCATACATTAGTCATTATAAAATCATCTATTCTTTATCATGTAAATGAGGCTGGTCACATGGTCAGAGGCCGTGATGTCACCCCTGTTCCCCCTCCCCTCTCCTCCCCCTGCTCATGTCTGTGTGTAATGTATAGTAAAGCATGGCTAGTGTGTGTGCTGTATCTGCTGACATGCAGCATCCTCCTAATATACAGGTGAGAGACACAGACATCAGCTACACATGAATCTGACATGTTCTGCTGTAACATGGCTGCCTGGAGCTGCTGTATCTCTCCTAAACACACACATGCACACACAGGCTGCAGGGGGCGTGGCCACCAGCACCAGGAAGCACATCATTATACAGCCTCACATCATTATACAGGCTGTCAGTCAAGCACTGGGGGTGTGGCTGTGCCTCCCACTCATGAATAAGGTGGACAGCTTATATGCTAATGCTTCATTAGACATTTCACAGGTCATTTGCATACAGCTTTAGGACCTCATTGCTTAGGTTTACAGGCATGTAGAGGGACAATGAAGGGATAGAGACAATGCTCTCTAATGGCAGTTTATGAAAATATATTTAGTTTAGGGGGTTATTTTGCATGACGGGTTCTCTTTAATGCTGATGCCAGCACATAGTTTAGTTAGACGTTTTTCTTACATATGTAAATGAGCCCTCCGGTGCTACCCTACATCACCTTCGGGCTGGCGATGGCTTCCGGTGTTTAATTATTCCAGCCAACTTCAAATTACCCTCCTCCTTCAGGTGCCGAGAGCCGGCTGTCCGAGACTTAGTGTTTGCGCATGCATGATAAGTGCCGAGAGCTTGGTGACGTTACGGCTCTCGGCACCTGAAGGAGGAGGGTAATTTGAAGTTGGCTGGAATAATTAAACATCGGAAGCCATCGCCAGCCCGAAGGTGATGTAGGGTAGCACCGGAGGGCTCATTTACATATGTAAGAAAAACTTTTTTTAGCTCAACTAAAGTTTGCCGAGCCTAACTAAACTATGTGCCGGCATCAGCATTAAGTAGCCTACAGGGTGGTCTGCTTGCATGATTTCATCACGCAAGCAGTGGTAGGTTTCCTTTAACAATTCCTGGGTGGGATTTTGAATTTAAAATAATGTTAAAGACTTCAATGAACAGGACAGGCCCCTGTTTTCTCCTCTTGCCCTTTAATAGGAGTGATCAGATCACAGCGTCCTGGAGGATTGATATCTACCATACACTAATACCTTATTCAGGCTAAAGCTATTGCTAGCAAATTGAGGGCCTTGGGAGATTGGAAGATTCTGATTCCAGCATTATGCGAGGAGTGCACAGAGCTACTTGAGCCGCATTGCTACATATCACCTTCAGTAAATAATAGGCTAATACAGCTTTATATCATTCACCAAAGCTACCTCACACCGATAAGGCTCCACAAAATGCGCCGAATTACGCCTCTTTACTGTCACAGGTGCAGTTTCTCCCCTGCCTCTTTCTGGCATATAATACGGACCTGTCCACACCTTCACATGTTTTGCGACCATATCCGATAGTTCCTGTTGGAGTGCTCTCCGGAGATATGTCTCTTCACGGAGGAGGATCTTCCTCTATGAAGTGTTATTTATGACGCGTGAAGCGGTGGCCATAAGGTGGATGGATCCAAAATCACCTACCTGCTCTCAATGGAAATCTCTTGTAAATGGTGTAGTCCTTTATGATAAAGTAGTATACATCAATAGAAATCAGGTGAAAAATTTCATAAGATGTGGGGTAGGTGGTGTGACTCCCCCATCACTAAGTACTATCCTCCTCGCTGGATGCTTATGTATAAAACATATTCTAAATGGTGAAATGTTTATTTCAATAGGCCCTTCAGTCCACACAGCATGTTGGAGTGATGAGGGTGACGTGGATATACCCATTGTTAATACTTTCTTTGCATTTTCTTTGTTTTAAGCTTTGTTAGATGCAGTGAATTTGCTATTTTTCTTCACGTAAACAGAAGAATGCGATGAATCATACATGTGACACATGGCTTAGTCACTTGTATGTTCTTTTATTTTTCAATAAACTTTAGTAAAGTTGCAGCCCCCTTATATACCCATATATCTCCTAATATATCCCTTCTGCTTGTATGTGTATTAGGGTTCGGACATAGAGACCCTCCATTCTGAAATTGAACCATGCCCAGACCTCACATTAGAAGACAGCACAACTGTTACTGAAAACGTGCAGCCAGATTCATCAGCCGGATTGGCAGGTAATAAAAGATATGCACAAGTTATTAGAAGTTTACGGTAGAAAAATAGAAACCTGGAACTATTCATGCTCTCTCATGTTAAATGTAGATGATGTTACTGGATCACATGTGGAAAATCTTCATGCCACTTTGGAAGATGACGAGGGAGCCTCACAGGTACTGCATTCTATAGGACATTTCCCATATACATGAATATTGTAAGTGCACAGATATAGGGCGCATTCACACTGACGTATGGCCACGTGGCTACGGCCGGGCGGGCATACTTCCAGCCCCATGGAGAGGAGGAGTTATGAGCCCTCCCCTCTCCATAGAGATCCACGGCGCCCGGCCCGTAACACGGGGAAGGAGAGGATATAAGCTTGCGGCCATACATAGGTCGCCCATACGGTCGTGTGAATGCGGCCTTACAATTGTGTCATTTAGCGTAGTCCTTCAGGTTCACCACTGTACCACCACCTTTAGACATTAAATGAGCACCAGTGCCCTATAGAATAGATTAGCAGGTTTTATTTCATATGCAAAAAAAAGGATCAGCATTCAGGATCACCCCCCCCCCCCCATTCAGCCCCACATCATAGGTGCTTTCTGCTCATACATTATACATTATGCAGGCTCCGCTACCGCAGGGGACCAGGTGTTTCTTATGTAACTTTTTTTCTCTTTGACTATGTTTCACATGTTACAAGTCATATGATGAGCCTTGTGATAACTATTTATACCTGGAGTGTAATGTAGTGTAGCTATATGGATGGCTGGCAGGCTCAGACTCAGCTGCTTCAGGTACTTTTTTGCCTTTTGTTTACTTGACTTGCCTGGTATCTTAATGTAAACCTGACAAGAGATCTATCACAAGTAGATCTGATTGTAGATGCCTCCTGCCTGCCTAATCTGTAATATAGTAATCCTGGAACCTAACCTGACTTGTTAAAAACTTTATTTTAGTAATATGTAAATGAACTGCAGAGGCTACAGGAACGTGTACTTACCTGGCCAGCCACATGGAGCTAAGACTAGTACACCCCCCAGTAGCAGTAAATTTACATATTACTAAAATAAAGTTGTTTAACAAGTTGGGTTAGGTTCCAGGATTACTAAATTACAGATTATGTTAGAGGCAGACAGGAGGAATCTAACATCAGAAATACTTCCTCATAGAAGTGCTTGTCTTTAGTACATATGTGGATAGATATTCTATATACTACAGATATTTTTCTTTTATTATCTCCTTCTGCAGCTTTTGTCATCTTGTTTAACACCAGAGAGCTCAGTGCAAGTGCATGCTGAATATCATGCTGAGGATGGCGCCACAGCTGAGGATAGTCACTGCGAGGCCACCAGTGATGACTCTGATATTGTTACCTTGGAAACTCCCAAAGTGGATGAAGTTGGGCCTGAGGAAGAGGAGATTCCAGAAGATTTGTCTGGGAGCAGAGATCTTAACATGAGCTTCTCTTCCAGTAGCCAGTACACATTTAACCAGCCAGAATCTGGTAAGCTACAAAGCATTTTATTATTCTGTTTGATGAGATTCCTATGGAGGTAAAGGTGCGTACGACATAAAGGGACTCTCACTTGTCCTTTACCCACAGTGCAATTCAGCATATACACTGCTACCCCATTTGTCAGTCTCATGGACTTTCATTGCACCTCTATTCAAACATGCGACCCCTGCAGTGTGACCCCCAGTGTTCAGAAACTCTTACCACTATACTGGTGGATAGAAGATAAGTGTTAACTAAGAGAACTTTCTTCACCCCTGATGCAATCATCATAGCTCCTGTATTGGATCCATGGCTGGTTATCCTGGTTCTGTTTGAAAATGGAGAACAATGTCAATACACCAGGGTCCGGCATCTCCATTTTCTTTGCTCCTCTCCCTCTTTCTCTGTGGATATTACTGGCCTCCTCCCACAGCAGACATCCGTTCCATCCACAAATAGTCCCTGTAATTACACTTCTTTCTCAGATTTTCCAGATTAAACATTCAGCGAGTTCTGAATGATTTCCTTCAGTTTTTAGATAATTTACAGTATATTAAACACAAAGATTGCATTTTCAGGGTTTATGTTAATGGCCCTGCAGCCATTGATCTATTGATGTCATTTTGGTGGGTCCCTACACTATAGGGTGCCGCATGACATTGCTGCAAAAAAGCGCCAGCATGGATCAAGACCCAGCCGCCCACCAGAACCCTCCCACGAAAGAAAATTCTCACATCTCAATCCCTTAGTGATGTTAACACAATAAAGATCATTTTACCTCCTTACTTTACAATGTTACTCAGGAGCTAAAACAGCAATAACACAATCTCTCCCTCTGCTGCTCAGTTTTTAAAATATATGCAGACAAGGGTCAGAAACACCCTGTTCCTGCCTACTCTGCCGGCCGCCGTGCACCTCTACGTCCCCTCCATGCCCACATGACGTGCAGGTGGTGTAGTTGCTATTGTAATCGCCAATTCATGCACAAGAATTTGCCATTATAGATATTATATGCATAGAAACATTGATAAATCTCCAATATGCTTGATATGTAGCAGGAGGGTATATAATGAAGACACTCATGCCCACACTATATATGCTTTATGTAAGGATCTGATTATGTTGTTGTGTGATGTCATTTTCTTTTTCTCTGCTCTGGATTTTCCATGCTTGGCTTTCTTTTTCTCTCAGTATGTTTCGCCTCATTGTGCTGTGCACATAGAGGGACCCCCTGGAGCAGTGAGGAAGATGCATATTAATGTAAGGGTAGTGGCTCGGTGAGCATGCTCCTGTCTGACTTTTTCAAGATAAACCTGCTAACACTAGAAATGCATTTGAGCAACTTTGCCACAAAATACTCACTAACACATGTGTTATATATGTGTCCTCACACAAGTGCCTCCTACTGTTGTAGCCAGCTGGCCCGACTGTACACCGGTAACAAATGTGGTCCGGGTACAGGGTTGACTTGGTAGCAAAACAAATGTGGTCTGGGTACAGGTTTTACTTGGTCTAAACCAGAAGTTTAGAAATTGGGAGAGAGCGGTGGACCGCTCTTTTGGATTTACTTAGGCCCCTTCCACACTTGCGTTGCAGATCACGTCAGAGTTTGATCAGGGTGCGATCAGGGTTTGGTCAGTGAAAAACGCACATTTTGCATCAGAGTTCAATCAGTTTTCAGTCAGAGTTTGTTCAGTGTCTCAGTTTTTCAAGCGCGTTTTCAGTGCAATTTCAATGCATTTTTCACACGCAGAAAATGCGTGTGAAATGGACTCAGGACTGAGCTCTATCTTTTCTATGGCAATTGATGCATTGCATCATTGGCAAGTGATTGGCAAGTGATTGCACTTGCATGTGTCTCAGAGTGCAATGCGTTTTTGATGCATCTCCATAGACTTGTATGGTGCGTTTTTCACGCGTTAAAAAAAACGCGCAAGTGTGCGTGAAAAAAAAATGCAAGTCTGAAAAGACCCATTGGTTACAATGGGTCAGAGTGCAATGCAAGTTCTGGGAGTCAAAAGCACGCGCAGAAAATGTGCGTGAAAGAGGCCTTAGAGGCTGTAGCCTTTTAGTAAATCTGGCCTGTGGTACTAAAATGTCAGTGTTACTAAATCCTCCCCCCCCCCTCAATGTGTCAAGATCTGACAAATATTTTGCAAAGAAAACCTGATGTTTTAAAGGTCCAAACAATGTGTTGTTGAGCGGCACCGTGCATATAACAGTAATCGGGTGCAGGTCTTCTTTTAAGAGGTCTGGCAGCAACCCCAAAGCATATTAGAATACAATTTGAGAAGCAGCACTCCGGTATCTCTGAAGAAAGAGTTTTTATTCCACCAAAAATGTGCGACGTTTCGCCAATTCAATCAAGGCATTATCAAGCATGCTTGATAATGCCTTGATTGAATTGGCGAAACGTCGCACATTTTTGGTGGAATAAAAACTCTTTCTTCAGAGATACCGGAGTGCTGCTTCTCAAATTGTATTCTATGATGTTTTAAAGGGGTATTCTGGGAATATGAACATCTGCTCCTCCCTCTTATGCTCTGCTCCCAGTGAGGATGTAACAGACTGTCCTGTCCAGGGTAATGATGTGTAACTGCCATCACTGCACACTATCCCACTGAGATGGGTCTCACCACAACACTGGCCATACTGATGCACTGCAACCAGCCGTCTACAGTCAAAGCGCTTTACTCCACAAGCGGTACCTAACGCCATTCTCTTTACCCAGCGCCACATTGCTATATCCAAACCCTCTTTTCCTATACCTGACAAACGGAGTCTGATGAAGGTCAATTGTCTGACCGAAACGTCACAACTTTGGATGTTTGTACGAAATAAAATAACCTTAATTTGCAACACAACAGTGTGACTGGCGTTTACAAAATTTTTTACAGTCAAACATAGTGATGATCACATGAGCTGCCCAGAGAAGGTGCAGGACATGTGATGTGGACATGTGACCAGCGGCCATCTTCTGTCCTGTGTCTTCTCCACAGGGACAGAATCGCAGGACTGATTTAAGGGCCAGTAGCATTTTAATGTCCACAACATTTTTCTGCTAAAGGGAGTAAAATAACTGATTACATATTAGCTTATATTTTAATGACTTATTTGAATATAAATTATGCTTATTCCTGGAATACCACTTTAAGTCCTGAAAGTTGTAAACGCAACAAGAAATTTTTGTTGTCCATGTCCTCTGATAAACTTCACTCCCACATTTGTCCTGTTGCACTTGAGGTGCTTGAGTCTAAAGCCTTATGACCATGATTGGAAAAAAGAAAAAAACAAGTACTCGGCATGGCTATTATTGTAGAATAAAAGAGTAATATACAGCATACAAGTAGAACAGTGCCCCAAAGTTGGCACATTTTGATGCCAAGCGTCTTAATAATTACCTGAATCTCTGTTGTTCTACATTACAATTTTAAACCTCCATCTATCAGTGGCCAAGTCCTTAGTGTTGCTTAGGCTAAGAATCAGACTTTGGTCTATTGACCATGAGCAAGTTTGGTGCCTCAAAATCACATTGGGGCTTATTCATTAAGGGTCCTGCGTCCGCATTTCCGTCAGGTTTTGGGGGATCTCACTGCTGGGACAGGGATTTAGCAGGGGATTGTGTTGGACGCAATTGGATTTTGGCGCATCTGCATAGGCTTTTTTGCGACAGAAATGGGGGGGCGGGCCGCTGGGCGATCCGACTGACTCGGACTGAGCGTGGAATTTAACAGTAAAATTGTGTTGCAAGCCATGCACTTACATACACTAGGAAGAAGGTTGAACTCCAGCGGACCTGAGCGGGGAGCGACACATGCAGGATATCGGGCACACAACCTACGTGAATCGTGGCAGAGTTCATTCTCCACTGACACTCCGGATTGAGGAACGAGCAAGGACAGGTAAGTAAATATGCCCCATTGTGTTCCTGCTAAAACATCCGGCCTGAGATGTTCAGTTTTGGTGCTGAGCGTTTGGACCGGACATTTTGGCAGGCACACAATGCGATTTTGCTTCTAGTTGGAAGCATCAAACTTGCTTGTGGGCTAAAGGCTTTATACTCAGACATCCCCACACACTTACAAGTAATACTCATGAATGTATAAATCATTGTAAAAGGACTAATGGTTCTTATGTGCTAGACAAATACTAAATAATCAATGAAATCGTAAGAACAGTGATAAGATAACATTGATAGACCATCAATCTAATTTACTAGAAAATCCCTTTAAAGAGGACCTGTCACCCAAAAAATGCTCTAGGAGCTGCTTACTAAAGTAATCGCTTGTGTTCTGATAAAGCAAACAGCCCTGTTCTGTATAATGGACCTGTTGTTAATCGTGATGCTTATTCATGTATGTACCAGTGTGATAAGTCTTAGGCATTCTTCTGACAGATGAATTTGTTGAACAGGATATTGCAGAACAGAGCTCATGACAACAAGCATAAAGTGTATATGCATACATGGAAACCGTGTTCGCCTCATTGTGCCCAGATAGATAGATGTGGCTTTTATTCACGATTCGCTTCCGTTGCACTTCATGTTTTACCAGCAAATGCATTAACTTACAGTAAAACGCTAGTTATGTTATGGTGTAGTAACTCACATTAAGGCACATCCTTTTATTACTGAGATAGTTTATACAGAAATTGTAGAGTAGTACATATTGTAAGCTCTTGCATTGTCCTATATAATTTGGTGTATAGATATTATTTGTGAATACGAGGTCACAAAATCCACAAACAGCCTGGAGGCTGTCGGCTTGCCATGGCTTCCTGTGTGTAACCATATTGCTTTATATTTTCCACTCTCCTTCTTCATATTTGCTGCACCTGTTTGAAAAGTGTGAAAAAAGTGATAATAATATAATAATAATAATATCGTGTTTGTAAGGGTGTGATAAATGATGGACCTAACCACTTGGGGTCAATCATGTACTACTGTCTGTTTCCAGTTTTTCCAGATTCAAGTAATGATGAAGCAAGCGATGATTCTGCGCCTGTTTTGCGACGTCGGCGTTCTAAGAAATCAACCAGCTCTGGATCTGAGTGTGAGAACAGAGTAGCTGCAGAGCAACCTACTGCCCCTACTCCCAGATCAGTGGGGTGGATTAGTAGCGGCTTAAACAAGTGCATTATCCTGGCTCTAGTTATAGCAATAAGCATGGGCTTTGGACATTTTTATGGTAAGTATTATAAGATTTGTACATTTAAACTTGGTTCCAATCCCCTCAATATAATATTGTTCTACTTTTTTGCTTCCTTTTTTATGAATGCTGCATTCCTTTTGCCATTGGACGTTTGACCCTTTTACTGCCAGGGGTTTTTAGACTTTTTATTCAGTGACCAGAATACTTTTTAATTTTGACATTTGAAATCCTATTAAATTGGGAAATAAGGATTCATATTAAATTATAACCATACATTTTTCTGAAAGCAAACACCAAGTCAAATAATAATGATTCCACTCAGCAGTTAATAGACTACAGGAAGAGAAGGTATGGACATGGTCAGATTATCATTGGAGCCATTGAAGCTCCTCTTCTTGGCCCCACAATTCCTCCTGTTCACTGGGTGGTCAAGAGAAGCTCCTATGGCAATCTGATTTTAATAAGTTATTGCCAGAATTGTTATGTTGGCACTTTGCAATAAATGAGTGGGTCTGGGTTGCAGTTTGGGCTCTCGGTCTCTAAAAGTTTCGCCATCACTGGTCTAGTGGATAGAGGTGCTGTATCTCTATGGCAGGTGGAGAGTAGAGGTTGTGAATGGATAAGAAAAAAATGCATCGGCATACGATAGCGGACAGGTTACCCCCCCAACCCCTTGATGAATCCAGCAACCACTGCTGGGTCAAACTGCACCACGTCCGACCTGCATAGTTTTGAGTAAGAACATTTTTCCGCCCAGTGCCCACCTACTTTTAACATAAACTCATTTAAATATAATATATTTATTATAATTATTATTGTCAAAATGTCACAAGAAAAGCCTTTATTTATTTGGTAATATTCCACAAATGTGTTAATATGCAAACCACAACATAAAAGCAACTGTAACGAATAAAAAAAAAAGAGTAGGTATCAAAATCCTGAACCTACTATTGAAAAATTGCAAGTCACAAATCTTTTTCTCTACTCTTCAGAAATACTCAATACTTTTGTGTTGCTCTGTGAAGTAAAATGTCAATACAATATTCTTAAGTTTGTAGCTGTAGCATTTAAAAATTGGGAAAAGTTCAAAGGGTATGAATAATTTTTGGACCTACTGTAAGTCCCCTGGAGTCTGCTACTGGTGCGGAGATTATTTACTGTCTGCAGACTGATGGCTCCCCCTTCCCTGCAGCGCACACTATTACAGAAGATGATCTGAGCAGCCAGGACCTATAATGCACATCCTTGGCTAGTGAAGAGCCACCATGTCAGGTCCATCCCTGGCAGGGAAAGGATTAAGGTATTCTAATGATATTATACATTTACCAAGTCATTTTATTGAGCACTTGATTTGTTTTTTTCATAAAAGGTACAATTCAGATATTAGAACGACAAAAATACGTGGAAAAAATCCATGAAAGTGAACTTAATGAAATGAAGGATGATCTATTTCAATGTCAAAGAGACCAAGAAACCACAATTGAACATAAGGTGAGCGGCTGATTCACCATTTATTTCTGCTTGTCCTAAGGCACTGTCTTGGGGGTTAAAAATTTTTTTTATGGTATTAAAAAGCACATTAGGGGAGATATATCAGAAGTGTCTGAGAACAAAATTTAATCTAGTTGCTTAAAGAAACCAATCAGACCTCAGCTTTCATTTTCATGCAGCAGTTTAGAAATGAAAGCTGAGCTCTGATCGGTTGCCACAAGCAAGTACAACAATTTTGCTTTCAGCTTTTCTGATCTCCCTAGAGTGACAGTGTTGGGCCCATCAAGGCTCTTCTGTATTGCTGCTTGTGAGAAAAACGGCAAACCCTGCTTTTAATATCGTACATCTAGAAATGGTTCTTTGTCATACAGTGTGGACAGGACTGCTCAAGCAAACTGAATTATTAGAATCGGTCAGATGTAAATAAGGGGGAAGTTACTTTAAATAACCCTGGAGTCTTAATGATGTTACTTGTCCTCAAGGCTTGTTCATTGTACCTTCTGGTGAATGTTTGGAAAGTACACATTTCTGTAGGCAATACAAAAGTAAAGTCTCTTTAATAGGAGCATACAAGAGAGTATTGGCTGTTGAGTGGGTGATCATTAGACACGTGTACAACGAATATGCTAAGGCTGTGTTCACATCGCGTTATTTGCCATATGTTGTAAGGACATATAATGTATGGCATAGACGTATCCCACAATATGCCAATACAGTGGGATATGTTGCCCAGGGACCACCTTGAATGCGAGGCGAGAAGTGTACTGAATGGGGTGTTCCACCAGTGTTGTCACTGTCCTAATATGGACAGTTTCATCACCGGGTCCCACCTCCTGCAAGCAACTTATGTGCTGTGCTCTGTGGGGAGAGATGTACTACTCTGCATCCACTCCCCATAGCCTTTTATTGCCTTTGTTAAGTGTATACGTCGCTCAGCTGGAGGATGCAGGATGAAAAGAAGTGGGTTAATACGTCTTTCCATCCTGCATTTTTTGGGGGACAGAACGTTTAGTCTACCATTATTTGTCAATGTATACGCTAAGCGCATAAGTGCGGTGCTTTCCCGACATATATGCTTAGTGTATACAAATAACATGATGTGAACCCAGCCGAAGGCAGAATCAAGTAGACAGAAGTGTGTTTATTT
This sequence comes from Engystomops pustulosus, assembly GCF_040894005.1. Lineage (NCBI taxonomy): Eukaryota > Metazoa > Chordata > Amphibia > Anura > Leptodactylidae > Engystomops > Engystomops pustulosus. The sequence continues at coordinate 153,365,122 of NC_092414.1, forward strand.
GAACTAGTATCTGCGGATGATCAGGAGGTCAACTGCTCAAGCTCAGATATCAAGCTGTAATTCATCTATTCCTACCTGCAAGGCCACCAGACTTCTAGCTGTATGGGAAATACAGCAAGTTATTGCATACAGGTTAGTTTGTTACAGACAAATCTGATAGGAAACGGGAAAATCTTTTTCAGAAAACATTTGAGACTGATGGCTATACATCCTTTTATGCACAGGAAGTTGTGGATCAACTTGCAGAAGACCTTGAAGAAAAACAAGATATGGTACTATCTCTAGAAGGTCTGATGGACAAAATCGCCAAAGAAAACCATATACTTAAACAAAAACAGAATGACCTGAAGGTGAATACCATATTGTTTTCATAGTTTACAACTCTAGCTCAAAGTCAAATGAAATTTACCAAATTCCATCATGATAAATAAGGGGCACTTACTCATAGATCCTTGCGATCCAACGCCATGGATAAAAAAATGTGTCCCTGGTTTATTGTGCTTGATTTTGATAGTCAATTTCTTTTAACTCTCTACATACTCCATGAGAACTGGACAGGTAAAATTATCACCTGTGTCTTGAAGTCCTTTATTTAAAAAGTGTTAGACCAAATGACATTCCTCTGCTGAAATGGTTTCCCCAGTAAATAATTCATCTACAAACGCTGTACTGAAGAGGGTGTCACTAAATAATTTACACTGCAGTCCATGAACAATTTATGATGGGTCCTGGGAAACCGATGTGCACATTTAAAGTTAATGTGGTATTTTTGTCTGGGCATTGACATTTAATCTTCACACAGTTACATTTTTTAAGAAGATCCAATTGAAGAAGTGTGTGTGTGTGTGTGTACATACATACAGGCAGTCCCCGGGTTACATACAAAATAGGGTCTGTAGGTTTGTTCTTAAGTCGAGTTTGTATGTAAGTCGGAACTGTATATTTTATCATTGTAATAACAGCCAGAATTTTTTTGGTCTCTGTGACAATTGGATTTTAAAAATGTTGGGTTGTCATAAGAATCAGGATTAACCATAAATCTTCATTACAGACACCTGTGATATCTGTTACAGCTGATCATTGTAGCCTAGGACTAAAGTACAATAAATTACCAATATCCAGAGGTCCGTTTGTAACTATGGGTCGTATGTAAGTTGAGTGTTCTTAAGTAGGGGACCACCTGTATGTGTATATATATATATATATATAATATATATATATATATGATCAATTAAATGAAATGTGAATGCCCAGATGGTAATATGCCCCTTTAAATTTACACTGTTTTTATAAAGAGCTTCATCTTTAGTGTTATTTACAATAATAGTTTGAAACATTATTAAGTCTGTTTTCTTTAATATTTCAAAACATAACATTGAAAGACCCATCTTAGAAGTTATTTGGGTTCATCAGAAACAGAACCATGGCTTCAGTTCTAAAAGGGTGTAGTGCATGTATTCAGCCTTAAAGCGTAACTGTAAAGTTAAAGTGATTTTACCAAATTATTATATATAAACAGAACGATGCCTTCTTTGTGCTGCTCACCATTTTCTTTTCATGACCTCTTCCCCTGTGAGCAGGGAGCAGCAGCTCCTCCCCTTTCCAGGAAACCGACCCAGAAACAAAGTGTAAACATACTGATTCATAAGGCTTATCAGCATATGGAGAGGAGGCAGCTATTGCAGCAATGAGGTAATCTGAGGGCTATAGCAAGGAAACTACTGCGTATAGGTGATAAAGATAATGGGCAAAGTTGTTTTACATCCCAAGAGCTATTGATTTGTGAAAAATAAATAAAACCTTTACAGTTACTCTTTAATTATTTTGTGATGTATATAAAGATAATTTGAAATTGGACAACCATAAATTCAATTAATCATCCATTTTTATATTTCAGTTAGAGGCCATAGACCTAGCAACAAACCTAAAAACTACTGAGATACAAAAGAAAAACCTTGCACTGGAAAACCAACATCTAAGAGTGTCTTTGGAGAAAGAAGAACAAGCTTTATCTTCTCTAAAAGAGGAGCTCAGGAAACTGAGAGAGCAGATCAGGAATCTGGATGAAAAGGGAAGGCATGAGATCATGATGTTAGAGAATCAAAAGCTGAAAGAACATCTGAAAGAGGAAAGACAAAAGATTCGGAACTTCCGAACCCAGAAGGAGAATCTTCTAAATGAGGCCCAGTTGCTAAGAGAAGAGTTGGATAATGAGCGAAGAATTACTGAATCTCTAAGGGTAGAACTTGAGGAGATAAGTAAGAGGAGGTCAACTTCAGCCTCCCCTGAAAGTTACCAGGAGTTAGAACATTTGAAGTACCGCCTTTCTGAATTGGAAAAGAAGCTAAATTTTGAACAACAAAGGTCAGATTTGTGGGAGAGACTTTACATTGAAACCAAGGAACAAAACGAGAAACTGGAAGCTAGAAAATTGCATCAAGAAAACGATCAAGCCAAGGAGGGAAAATACGGAAAACCAAAAAATAAAAAGGATACATTCTTTACTTCTGTAAAAGATACTTTTGATGCCATGAAGAATTCGACCAAGGAGTTTGTGAGACATCACAAGGAAAAGATCAAACAGGCAAAAGAAGCTGTGAAGGAGAATTTGAGGAAGTTCTCCGATTCCGTAAAAAATACTTTCAGGCACTTTAAAGACACCACTAGAGGGATGTTTGATAAAAACCGCAATAGGAAACCTTCAGAAAGGAGGAGGGAAGAAACCAAGGGAGCTCGCACAGTACGCCGCAAGTACAAACCCAATGCTGAGAAGGTGTATCCTAACACAGCATCAGACAGTCGCCATGAATATGATGACCAAAGCCATGAACAGTATGATGGTGCCGCTGACTGGAACTTGAATGGAGAGGAAAAGGTCAATAAAAAGGGCTGCTCTGGAGTTTACGACTGTGCCCACCAGGAGTCCATCAGCCTCTTCAACAAAGTTCTGGACCCCGTAAGGGTAGAAGAATTCAACGACTTGATGCAAGTATATGTACAGGAGCAAGTAGACAATTTCCAACACTGGGAAGAGCTAGAAGAGTTCATTAATGGATTCTTTCCAAATGGTGTTTTCATTCATGATCAGATGCTTTTCACTGATTTTGTGAAAAATGTTGAGGATTATCTTGAAGACATGAAAGAGTATCAGACCAAAACTGGAGGAGTCTTTGAAGATCTGGATGATTTTGTGTACAAGCACTACTTTGGGAATGCATATTCAGCCCCTTATGGACCAAGGTGGGTGGACATTCTCTATAATCCATCTCTGTATGTGATCCTTTAAATGTCAGTTCTCTTATATGTATATGGGGTTGTGACACTGGGCACCTGTACCGATCGGCTTTACCGATCAGAGACTGCTTTATCCCTAATTGCATTCTCTTTGCCTATTCCTCTTTAAAACTCCTACAGCATATATTTAACCTACACAGAATGAAGTCATACATATACACTGGGGGGATTTATAAAACGCACCTGCGCTACAATAACTGTACCACAGTTATCAAGGCTTTTAGATAGTTTTTCGGCAATTTTCCAACTTGCCCGAATAAGCGGTGTGGCTTGCAGGGAATCGTCCATGCGCCCAAAATTATGGTGCACAGTTTAGTCCAACTAAAAGTAGGTCTAAAGTAGGAACGGACATTCATTATGATAGTGATAAATCGGGGGGATTTAACAATGTATCTTTATTATAATGTCTAAAATCTGTAAAACAATGAGATATATCAAGACCCCAATATAACAAAAGCCAACAGGCAAATGTGTCATTAGAACAGGTAGTGACATGGAGAAAAAGTGATCCCATCATTAAACTCTCAATGCTTCCAGTACATCTTAATCTCACATCATGGTATACAAAGCTCCCTTACCCATGTTTAATGACTGGACCTCCAGACACCCCAACGTGCGTTTCGCAGAATAACTTCCTCAAGGGGTGTATGGACATGTCTGCCGCTCTCGCGATAAGTTAAGTCCTGGTCACGTGCTCACCATACATGGCCGGCATACCCCACTTTCACGAGCACTCTGCCGCATCGCAACAGCCAGACGCCCCCCACGCCTATGAGGCTGTTCTCCGTGCGTATGAACCTAGGTGGTCAGAACCCTACCTCTGAAGTAAGCGCAAACCATGTGGTAAACCATCTTGGGCATAATAATTGAAAGGAGGGAAAAAGGAGGGAGAAAAACGCCTAAGGAAGAGAGTAGGGAGTGCACATGTGGGAGGGATAGGATCACCTAATATTAGCAATTTGTCTATACATAGTGTACATAATACAAAATATAAAAATTCTACACTAATATGGTCACTTACTATAAGTCCATGTATTACACCAATAATAATTCAAAACACATAAGTGTCATAAAGAAGTGCAAGATTAATATCATCCCATTGTGCAGTTGTGATATTATTAGGGTATAGGGGAACATTGCTTTAACGCCTCCCCACCGAGGCCCCTTTTTGCTTTTGCATTTTAATTTTTCACTCTCCACCTTCAAAAATCTAACTTTTTCATTTTTCCGTGTACAGAGCTTTGTGAGGGCTTATTTTGTGCGTATCAAATTTTACTTTTCCGTGATGTTATTTATTGTTCCATGTTGTATATGGGGAAGCAGGAGAAATTCTAAATGTGGAAAAATTGAAAAAAAATAAAATGCATGTGCGTCACGTTCTTGTGGGCTCAGTTTTTATTACTTTCACTCTGCGCTCCAAATAACACGCCTACTTTATTCTTTGGTTCTGTATGATCGCGGTGATACCAAATTTATACAGGTTTTATTGTGTTTTAATACATTTTCAAAAATTCAACGAATGTGTACAAAAAAGAAAAAAAAAATTTGCCATCTTCTGACGCTAATAAGTTTTTTATACTTTGGTGCACGGAGCTGTGTGATGCATATTTTTTTGAGAAATGAGCCAATGTTTTCATTGCTACCATTTTGAGGTCTGTGCAACATTTTTTTTTGATCACTTTTTATAAAAATTTTTATGTCGTGTAAAAGTCACATTTTGGACATTTAGGCGCCATTTTGCCAATAACTGTTTTTATATTTTGATAGAAAGGGCATTTTGGGAGATACCTAATGTGTTTGATTTTGACTATTTATTATGTTTTATATCAGTTCTAGGGAAAGGGGGGTGATTTGAATTTTTTTATATTTTTAGATGTTATGATTGTTCCTACCATATCCTGCAATACTACTGTGTAGCAGTATATGGTGTTTTGCATAGGATTCATTACAATGAGCCACTGGCTCATTGTATTGAATCTTCAGAAACCATGCAGCCTCGGGTCTGATGAAGACCTGAGGCTGTCATGGCAACTGATCGCCAGGGGAGCGACGATCTCAATGAAGATGGCAGCGCCCATGCGACTTTGCCGGCGATGGATATTTTGGCGCACGAGTCCATGCCCCCTTTGTTATGCTAGTCAGGAACGTCCCGCAAATTACACCCAAATTTCATTGAAATAGCTTGATAATTCTCCCCCGCTGTGTGCGTTTTTATCAATGTGCTCCTGATTTTATTATTCTCTTGTAGAAAACCAGAAAGAGAAACTCCTTTCAAGAACTCGGAAAGTAAAAATCACAGAAAGGAAGAAGAGAAGCATCAGGCCCGATACAAGAGAGAAGGTAAATGGAAGCATGGGCGCGCCAATGGAAGACAAATGGCAAATGTGGAAATAGAGTTGGGGCAGCTGCCCTTTGATCCCAAATACTGAGCAGCATGGATCACTTTAAACCTTAAAGGCATAGCTATAAGATTAGAGTCCGAGTAAGTGGGTCTTCTCCTAGCACTGTATCCGGTGCTTTCTGTTCTGCAATCTCTTTGAGCTTTTAATGTTTCATTTTGTAATGGACGATTCCTCTTCATTCGCTTGCATGATTCATCTCTGACCTGGGAATCACAAGTTCTGATGTATGTTGTGCGGTTACACGTGCGGTGTTCACCTCCTTTTTATATTGGAATACTAGTTAATCGGGTTCTTTCTTATCTCAAGCATCTTCCTTGCTTTCTCTCGTTATTTGTAAGACAATAGAGACTAAATTAAAAAAAAGAAACTTTATTTAAAAAAACATTTTGTTGTCTGTTACTTCTACATATATACATAAGCCAGTGCTAAGCCATTTGCGTCATTTTTGGATTATTATAAAGGCAATCCATGGACTTCAAGCTGTCCTGGCCTTACAGGAATGGCATTGTCACAACTTTGTAATAGCAGTCCTTTCCCCATCTCCACATAACCATAAATCCATCAGGTCTCCAGAGGGAATGAAGTCTTTATTGTAGTTGCCGTTCGTACAAGTAAATGTGGCTTCCAATCCGACCTTCTGGTAGATGAGTGTGGAATACAGATGCTGTCCTCACATAATTGTGTGTTATCAGAAATGGATTTATGTCCTGGCAAGAAAACAGGGAGCAGTGTGAAAATTCAATAGCGACCTCAATCTCAAACATGTGTCCTAGTAATCCAACCAAATCTTACGTTGTGTAATGTAGGATTAGTGCATCGACTAGAACACCCTGGAGAGAATAACTCTAAAGTATTGTCCCTCTCAGAAATCACTGGTGAGGTTATACACGTGGGACAAGAAAAACAAGTTCTTCGATAAAGTATGAAACAAACTCTAAGAGACGCTGATAATGTTACTGTGGACGAAAAAACAACAGGCAGCTACTGCCAAGGCAAATAGAATGAGTGGATTAATCAGAACAGTACAGGTGGTCCCCTACTTAAGAACACCTGATTTACAGACAACCCCTAGTTACAAACGGACCTCTGGATGTTGGCAATTTACTGTACTTTAGCCTTAGACTACAATAAACAGCTATAACAGTTATCACAGGTGTCTACAATGAAGCTTTATTGTTAATCCTGGTTCTAATGAGAATCCAACATTTTTAAAATCCAATTGTCACAGAGACCAAAAAAAATTTGGCTGGTGTTACAATGATAAAATATACAGTTCCGACTTACATACAAATTCAACTTAAGAACAAACCTACAGACCCTATCTTGTATGTTATGTAACCCGGGGACTGCCTGTACAAGAATATTGGGGGCGATTTATCAGAAGTGTCTGAGAGCAGAAATCTTCTAGATGCCCATTGAAACCAATCGGAGCTCAGCTGTCCATTTTTTGTAGCGGTTTATAAAATGAAAGCTGAGCTGTGATTGGTTGCCATGGACACTTCTGATAAATTTCCTCCATTCTATATAATCATTAGTCACACCAAACATTGAATGTTGGGCACCTGTGTATAAAGAGGACACAGCCAAATTAGAACGGGGATGATAGAATCAAAGTTTTTAGGGTAAAATATGGGGAAGTGGGGGAAAAAGTGCAGAAAATGACAAGTAAATCTGGTTTAACGTACTTACCTTTTCTAGAACACTAAACATAACTAAGTGTGTTGGTAATCGTTTGTGATCATAAAATTCTGCATTGAGCCAGGCAAGGGGGCTTGCATAAAACAGATCAGCTTCATCAACATACGTATCGTGGTCTCCTAAGTCTGGGGGGCACTCAAGGAAATTCATTGTAATGGGGCAATGAACATGGCTGAAGGGGGGAAAAAAAGATACAATTCAAAGAAGATTTGTCAAATAACTACATTATTTGCCTCTGTTATAGACCAAATTTCGAGACCCAGAGAAAAAATATTCAGAGGGTGCAATGAGCGTATATTCCTCACTGCCTCTAAGGTGAAATGGCCATATAAGGCTACATTCACACACATGTAAGGGGGACGTATATACGGCCGACATAAGTCCCCCATACATTTTTATGGGCTCACGGCACCTTACAGGAGCAGTACGGTGCAGCACCATACCGCTCCGTAGCCCGAGAAAAGATAGGATATGTTCTGTGCGTCATATGTTCCTGTGGGGAGGGGTGGGGGTGAACAGCGCTCACCTCCTCCTCTCCCCGCGTGCTGCCGTGCTGCAGTACAGCGGGCAACGGCAGTTGCCTGTAGCCTAATACACATCTGTTCAAACAGGCACCATAACATTCCTTCTGTTAGAAGTCCATCCATAGGAATCAACTGGCGGGCGGCCATTGTTGGAGGCAACCACTTCATTGCAACAAGCTAGTTGTGGTTCCCCTGAAAGGAAGACTACCACTTGTGTGGTAGTAATTTTAGCTGACTATAATTACCTGTGGGCATCTTTTCCATGATCCTGGAACACATCTTCGGAAGCCTTGACGTGCCAGCATTCCTGTGAAAAAACTGAGGGTAAAAGGACATCTACCATCAGATATACTGATTTTGGACTCCTATAACTCACCATTCTCAGTCTAATGAAATGCTTTATATACAATATATTATTGTAGAAATATAGACTTTTATTCCATATGCTAATAAGCTGGAGGTGCTCAGGCTTGTGTCACCTGAGTGCCAATATTTTAGTCCAACCCTTATATTTTAATTATAGACAGGTCCCACCCCGGTATCCTTCAGACTGCTGGTGACATTACCCGGGTCTCTAAGTCTCACACTGATACTTTCCTTGCGTGGCCGGGTTGATAGGAGTGCAGCTGCACAAGGAAAGTCTCAGCAGTTGACGTCACCGGCAGTCTGAAGGAGGGGAGGGACCAGGCTACAATTAAAATATAAGGGACGTTAAAAATGAAAGCCAGTAGTCGCTCAGGTGACATAAACCTGAGCACATCCGTCTCATTAGCATATTGAATATAAGTCTATTTCTACAATAACTATACTCTAGAAACGTTTCTAAAGCTGAGATGACGGCAGAGCGGTAAGTGATAGGACTTGATGGTAGATGTCCTCTAATAATTATGCACGCCTCCAGCACACACACTTGCCTCCTCTCCCCTGCTGGGTCCCGGTGATGATGAGTGAATGACCTTGACTGATGTCAAGGGCTCCGGCAGGGGAGAGGAGGTAAGTATGGGTGCTAGAGACTTGCATAATTATTAACCCAGAGCGCTCTATGTACGTCACAAAGCGCCCAAGTCTAATTGGCTTATTTTTAAAAGTAATATTTTTCACAAGAACAGCGGCGCAACAAGACTTCAGAAGATGTGTTCCTGGATTGCAGAGCAGCCGCAGACAGCTAATTTTAGTTAGCTTAATTCACTATCATGTAAGGGGTACTTTTCCTTTAAGTTTTTGAGAAACTAATTAATAAAGCACTACTCACCTGTAATGGGGGATAGAGTGACAGGGCATCAGAATTAAAAGGGAGGAATTCTGCTTCTGACATAATTGTTGTACATTGCTCATTATGTCCAGTGCTCCTCTCTGGTGAACCAACCCAGTGTAGAGGGCAGGAAGCAGGTTCGATAAAACCAAAAATCCAATGGCTGGCTTCTTCAATCGTTTAATGTTTGTTAAAGAAAAGCCTGGAGACAGAATCATTTGTATAATTACCACAATTTTCGGACTTTTCTGAAAAAAAAAAAAAAAAAAAAGCTTGCTAAAAAGTACCTATGTCTTATAGTCCAAAGTCAGGAGGTTACAGCACTGTCCTCAAAGTAAAGTGCTGATAATGCATTTCACTTAATCTCTGAGAGCAGAGGCTCCGCAATGCTCTGCCAGTCCCAAAAGCAACCTACAGTAACAAGCACTTTCCTCCTTCTATAACCAGTGCATGAAGAGTTCGGCCATCAGACTCCAATGGCGTTGTGATGGATGAGGAGCGCTCACCCTCTTTCCTCCAATGACCCTCAAATTACCCCTGGTCTGCGGCTCATGTAACACGCAGGGTCGTGTGCACTTAATCTAACAAAAAAGTGCACCAAACAGAAGAAGTTTAAAAAGTAAAGCCCCACTTACCACAGAAGATCATGCAGAGAGGGAGTACTGGATAGATAAATCGAAATTCCTTGTGGCTCAAAGTGCTGAAAAACATAATTGACATTAAAACCGCTGTAAAATCTAACTATGGACTGTAGCTATGTCAGCATTATTCAATCCAGATTGGTTCTATTTTCTAGTTTGCACTTTGTGATGAAATAGTAATGGGACCGCTTACCTGTATATTAGGACTGTCCACACTATAGCTACTAGAAGAACACGATATCTTCTTGGTGCCACTATACAGCCGTGTATAAAGAATGGCAAGTGTGTGCCCATGATGACTGGAAATCCCTGAGTCATGTACCAGTGCCACGGGTGAGATCCATAGAAAGAGCCGATATTCTGGAGCACATTAAACTTCAAAAAATTCCACTGTACAACTGTCCACTATAAAAGTATAAAATATCTCAATACTGAGGCACATCCATGGACCACAGAAGAATTCTGCTTCTAGTAATGTCCCATTTACTGACTGTGGGCGGTCACCATACAGACAGTGATCACAAGCCCTTGTGTCAGGACATCAACACTGGAGGGAATGGAGTAATACGGGATCAGAGATCCACTTTAAGAACATTCAAGTAGCTTACTTGTACTTACCTCACCAAAGTACATCCAGTCAATTATTACCGAGCCTCCAAGGGCTAAAAGTCTGCAAAATATATGCAACATTAATATATTACATTGCCCTCAGTCTACTGAAAAGTAACCATATGTGCATCATTACATGGTTGTATGGGATGTTAAGGGGTCCTGGTCATGTGACAAACACAATGTAAACCCTCATGCACACAAATGTATTATTCTCATGTGTGATAGATGTTGTTTTTGCAACTAGCTCACGACCTCTTGTATTTCTATGGGGTCATACACTCAGATGTGGTTTCCTCAGCCCCATGTATAAGCCAGGAGCCCCTAAAAAAAAAGGGGGGGGGGCTCTGCTCTAGGTACATTTGTGCAACTTTTCACTAAATAAATTTGCTTTATTTGCTAACCAGAGTTTAGCGGCAGTATTTTGATCAGTATTTAAAAGCAAGAGAACCGGAGTGGATCCAAACACAAAACGAGTACAAATATTCCCTTTATACTTTTCTCAGTGTAGGAGACACTCTTAGGTTTGTCTTCCAAATACTGATATCATACACTCACCACAATACAGGCAGTCCCCAGATTACGTACAAGATAGGTTCTGTAGGTTTGTTCTTAAGTTGAATTTGTATGTAAGTCGAAACTGAATATTTTATCATTGCAATTCCAAGACAAAACTTTTTTGGCACAGTGACAATTGGAGTTTCAAAATTTGTAGCTGTGATGCGACCAAGGATTATCAATAAAGCTTCATTGCTGACAGCTGATCAATGCAGTCTGGGCCTATAGCAAAGCATCCAGAGAGCTTCATCAGAGGTCACAGTGGGCAGAGGGGTCCGTCTGTAAGTCAGGTGTCTTTAAGAAGGGGACCGCCTGTACTGCTATGTGAAAATGGCCTAAGTCTACTGAAATAAAAGTGTCTTCATCTTAGTGACAAACTCACCCAACAGGTAAACAGTGAAGAAGTATTAAGTCTAGTTTCTTCTGCTCTTTGGAAAAATGATACAAGAGCAATGGAACCCAGAGAATGGGTGCAGTCGGCCGGACTAGGAATGCCAGAGCCACGAAGAACAAGTACTTGGTGCTATGAAAGAAGAGGAGTGACATTCTTACGATGTTGGCTAAGTAACACAACAGTCATGTATTTCCAGCTATGGGGATATCTTACCTGCTCTTTGTACGTGACCCTTCTAGAGGATAGTAGTACAAAGCCAGGGTGCCAAGTACTGCTTCCATGGTGTTTGTAAGGGTTCTGGAGGAGCAGTACCATGTAAACCAGGAGCACAGCTGACTGAAGTACTGGAACAACATAAAAACCCATCTCAGATGATATATATATACATACATACACACACACACACACACACACACAAACAAGACAGTTTTTAGAATATTCTTCTAAATATATATCATTAATGCACTGCTCTTTTAATCCTATAAGGTCACATATAAATATTCATTTTTTTCCAAGTGTTTGCTATTCGCACCAGACAAAAAAGACATATAGGACTTGTTTTCAAGCAGCAAATTCTGATTTATAATGTAATAAGATTTACTATAGTAACACATACCACCCATTTTGCCACATTTGAGTTTTCCATGCGCTTTACTAAACTGTATAGTTTAATATCTGCGATGCTGGAAAATACAGCCTGTATCAGTCTAGGCAGCCAAATCTGCAAAAAAAAGTACAACAATACATGTAATGTATGAGTATATATACAAGACATGGCCCAAAAACATTTGTACTTTGAGAGTATGTGTAGGAGGAGTCTAAAATTATTTGCTAAATACACAATATTTTCTAAAATTGTATATTTCTAAGAGTCTGTAGCCTATGTGTCCTTTTCAAGGGGAATGAATTGCCTCTTATATTCATCTGCTGACTATATTTGCTGTGAAAGTCCTACTAGTTGGAGCACGACAGCTGGAGACAGGGCACCCATACTCATGGGATCAGTGTGTGTGTGTTGTTTGTGTGGTGTTGGGGGTCTTGATGATCATTTCTTTGTCAATCAGACTTATATGGCATCATATAAGTGATGGGACGTCATTTTTTAGTTTACACAATATACTTCTAAAACTGTATTTTGTAATTCTTATAGAACACCATAATAACACATAGATAGCAGGAAAGAGAATCTGTAATGAGACTGACAAAGATGTGTCTTCTAAAAATCCAAAATACTGTCTTTGCATTTCATGATGATGTGTGGTGCACTTACCAGTAAGAAGACATCATCCTTACCAGTCCAATATAACATTTTATATAGGATAGCAAACAGCAGGGGGTATGTGAACCCTCTCAAGCCTTCACTCCATTCCCAAGTTAGGTAGCCATAAGTATCACTGTTAAGGTAAATACACGTGAATTCACATTTGCTCAGCACTTCACTTCTAGGAACATGGAAAGCACTGTATGTATGGCTGATGGAAATATGCAGTATTAAGAAACAGATAATGGATAGGTCATCAAAATCGGATAAGTGGGGGTCTGTTCCCACAATCAATTGTTCTTGGCTTCATCCCCTTTGTAATGGTTATTCTGTCTTACTGCCGCTCATTTCCTATTCACTTTTAGTTCTAGTCAGTAGGGAATTTACTTGTGTTATTACCTAACCAATGTTAGGTCATCCATATCAAAGTTTCAGAGACTCCGCAAGACCCCCCAGATATTGAAGATCAAATCCATCATTCTCATGTGGACTCCACTTAGGCCAGCTGTAGACAAACACGTTCAGCCTATAGAAACGGACCTGTAGGTTGGCCCGACCCCAGACTGAACACATAGGACAGGAAGGGAGTCCTTGCATCTTACACAAATATGTCTATATCTCTGTCTGCTGACTGAACAGCAACACCGACTCTGTAAGGGTGCGGTCACACGTCGCGTTTACTGCATGCGTTTAAAAACGCATTGCTACAACTGAAGGGAGATTTGTCTAATTAAACAGCTGTTAACGCTTGCGTTTACAAAACGCAAGTGTTAACGCATTGTCAACGCATGCGTTAACATCGCGGTTAACGCATGCGCTTTGTAAACGCAGATGTTAACAGCTGTTTAATTAGGCAGGAATGTGACAGGAAAACACTGAGCGTATACATTGACGTATAGTAGCAGACAGAGACATTGTAGTTGCCTCCGTCTGACGACCATAAATTATTGAAAAGGCAGGAACAAAAGAAGTAGAAAGCTAAATTTTTCCATCCTGCTGAGGGATGTATATGCCGAGCATAGGCAATAGAAGCCTATGGGGAACGGATGCAACATATTGCATCCCTCCTCCAAGCCTTGCCAACGCTAAGTCACTCAGCAGGAGGGTGGGACCCGGTGATGTCACTGCGTAGTAGGACAGTGACAGTCTATCACCGGCTGCTGCCAATACTCCCTTAACCCCCCTCCCCCACATACAGAGGGGAAGAAGGGTCCTCTGGAGATGTATTCCACTGTATAGGATCAGGAAGTAACAGTTCTCCTTACGGAGACTGCCAATTAATGCCACCATGTAGGCATCTGGAATAGATGTACGGGTTTGGTTTTAATACCGCATCATGTCATAAGGCCTCTTGTAGGTCAGGCTTGATGTCAAGGGAGCTGCCTTACAAGATAGCTAAAAGAGGCACGTTTTTTTTTATTCCATCTTGGAAAACATTTTTCCACTGTACGTGGGGAATCCCCTACATGTCCTTATAGTGTATGACAAAAGACGCAATGTGAACCCGACCTAACAAAGGCTTTCTCTGTGTCAGGATACTGCACTGCTCACCCAAAATATACTGAAACATATATGATCAGGCCAAACACCTGCCCCTTGTATTTAAATTGCATTTCAAAATGCAATTGACATGCCAAGTGTGAACGCAGCCTGACTCTTTAAAATAGGACTTATTTCTGTTGACACATCTGTCTTTTCACTGCTCTGTTAAAAATGGATACTAACACAAATGCACCAGTACAAAGTACAACTGGGGTGTAATGAAGCAGCACTGCCAAGGCAAAGTGACATTATTAGCAGCTGATAAATAATTGCCATTGTAGGAAAGGATATCTGAATGTCATATTATGTGCCACTTCCAGGGACTGCCAGTATTCATCCGGGACAAAGCTGCTCTGTACCAAAGTGCAGTTAACAATCCGGAATGTGACTGTGAACAGGACAAAGTAGACATTTTCTCCAAGGAGTCCTATGGGAACAAAATAGGAGATGACCATCACTGTCACCATACATGATATTAAGCACCATATTATTATTACTGCTTTGTTCTTCTCTCTTATGCCATACACTGTGATTCTGACAGGTCTATACAGATGCAGAACAGCCCTAAAACTGGCAACCGTCAATGGAAACCTGAACCCCAAAACCCTGCTATATAAGAGTGGGTACATGGCATGGCTATATAGGAGTGGGTACATGGCATGGGATTAGCTATATAGGAGTGGGTACATGGCATGGGATCAGCTATATAGGAGTGGGTACATGGCATGGGATCAACTATATAGGAGTGGGTACATGGCACGGGATTAGCTATATAGGAGTGGGTACATGGCACGGGATCAGCTATATAGGAGTGGGTACATGGCACGGGATCAGCTATATAGGAGTGGGTACATGGCACGGGATCAGCTATATAGGAGTGGGTACATGGCACGGGATTAGCTATATAGGAGTGGGTACATGGCATCAGCTGTATAAGAGTGGGTACATGGCACGGGATTAGCTATATAAGAGTGGGTACATGACATGGGATCAGCTATATAGGAGTGGGTACATGGCATGGCTATATAGGAGTGGGTACATGGCATGGGATCAACTATATAGGAGTGGGTACATGGCACGGGATTAGCTATATAGGAGTGGGTACATGGCACGGGATCAGCTATATAGGAGTGGGTACATGGCACGGGATCAGCTATATAGGAGTGGGTACATGGCACGGGATCAGCTATATAGGAGTGGGTACATGGCACGGGATTAGCTATATAGGAGTGGGTACATGGCATCAGCTGTATAAGAGTGGGTACATGGCACGGGATTAGCTATATAAGAGTGGGTACATGACATGGGATCAGCTATATAGGAGTGGGTACATGGCATGGCTATATAGGAGTGGGTACATGGCATGGGATCAGCTATATAGGAGTGGGTACATGGCATGGGTTTAGCTATATAGGAGTGGGTACATGGCATGGGTTTAGCTATATAGGAGTGGGTACATGGCATGGGATCAGCTATATAGGAGTGGGTACATGGCGTGGCTATATAGGAGTGGGTACATGGCATGGGATCAGCTATATAGGAGTGGGTACATGGCATGGGATCAGCTATATAGGAGTGGGTACATGGCATGGCTATATAGGAGTGGGTACATGGCATGGCTATATAGGAGTGGGTACATGGCATGGCTATATAGGAGTGGGTACAAGGCATTGGATCAGCTGTATAGGACTGGGTACATGGCATGGGATCAGCTATATAGGAGAGGGTACATGGCATGGGATCAGCTATATAGGAGAGGGTACATGGCATGGGATCAGCTATATAGGAGTGGGTACATGGCATGGGATCAGCTATATAGGAGTGGGTACATGGCATGGCTATATAGGAGTGGGTACATGGCATGGGATTAGCTATAATGGGATGCTTACATGGCATGGCACTCGCTATATGAGTAGATAAACTGTCTGTATATGAGTGGGTACAATGCATGGGCTGGCTATATAGTAGTGGTTACATGGCATAGGTTTGGCTATATAGGAGTTGGTATTAGATGAGATAGCTTTAGTAATAGTACAGTGACTACATCCCTGACTGCCATCTAACAGATGCTAAGAAAATGGATCACTATAAATCTATTTTTGTCATGGAATAAATCTGTAAATTGTGCTGATCTATCATTGAGTTAACATGAGTATGAACTGGACCTTATAGACTTGCGGTTTATGTGCTGTTATACATGATATGAAGATGCCTGGCACAAGGTTTTGCCCCAAATCCTGGCACACGGGCTTCCCATTCATTGGCCGCAGTTACCCGCTCCCGCAGCCGCCTCCTCGCCCTCTCTGCTGTACAGCTTGGACTTCCTCTTCCTGAGGGGCACGGTGCCCGCTGTGTCCGGTCTCCTGAGGGAGGGCAGTGCCCGGCTCCTCATCACCTCCATTCCTGTGCCCGCTGTTGTCAACGGGAGACCACGCCCCACTGTCACTTTCCCCGGGCAGGTAAGCTAGAGAGCCAACCACTCTCCTCCTCCATAACATTGGTGATGACACTAGAGATAAACGTGTGCTATACTGCTGGCTCCAACAAAATGGCGCCTCGCAACTCGCTGCTTTACGGCATGTAAGGTGTGATCACCAGCAATATGGCTGCTGCCACAGACATGACACATTACAGGACACAGAAGCTCTGAGGTCACCCGGATCCAGCTGCCAGAACACACCTAGAACAGCAGCGTCCTGCTGAGGAGCATGTGACTGCTAACACAGAGGTAGGACGTGTGGAGCTGTGTGTGTAGTACTACAAGTCACAGCATCAGAGCGTGTATTCTGTAACCACCACTGCCACTCATTATAAATCATGCTAGTCTTCAGTAATTACAATTATATTATTCAATTAAAGTTCCTTAGTACTGTACAGATATCGCTAGCACTCATGTTTATGTATATAGCGCCAACTTTTTCTGTAGCGTCGTACAGAGATCACCTAACACTGCAGGATTAACCCTGCTGGTAATAAGCTTTTATAATAAAATTTTATATCCAATATATTGGAGTATTTATTCCCGCAAAGCAAGAATGGAAATAGCCGCAGTACATGGAGCGCTCAAAACGTTCTCTTCTGTCTGTAGAAGAAGTGGCTCATGTGACCTGCTGGTAGCTGGACTCGAGTTCCTGTGACATCCCACTTTGAGTGGGTGAGGAGGCCGTCCTGTCATTACTGTATCCTCCATGAACTCCATTCATTGGAGGGCCATGCGGATGTACGGTACAGACCAAAAGTTTGGACACACTTTCTCATTCAAAGAGTTTTCTGTATTTTCATGACTAAAATTTGTAGATTCAAACTGAATGCATGAAAACCAGGAATTAAAGAGAACCCGTCAGGAAAACTAAGCCCCCAAACTAAATGTATTTTCATAAAATGCCATTCGAAAGAATTGCCCCTATCCCTGCATTGTCCCTATAACTGTCTGTAAACTTAAGCAATCAGATACTAAAAGCTGTATGCAAATGACCTGAGAGATTTCCAATGAATCATTATCATATTCAGCTGTCCAGCTTATTCATGAGTGGGAGGAACAGCTACAGACCCAATGCTTGACTGACAGCCTGTATAATGATGTGACACTCCTGGTGTGGCTCCTCTCTATACTTCCTGGTTCTGGTAGCGATACCCCCTGCTGCCTGTGTGTGTGTGAGAGATACTCTTATACACATGACTGACAGCCTGTATAATGATGTGACACTCCTGGTGCTGGCTCTATGAGCTTCCTGGTCCTGGTGGCTATACCCCCTGTATATAGCTAGCGGCTATACCTGTAGCCTGTGTGTATATATGAGATACTCCTTTGCACATGACTAACAACTTGTATAATGATGTGACACTACTAGTTTTGGCTCCTCTATGTGCTTCCTGGTGCTGGCGCCCCCTGCAGCCTGTGTGTGTTTATGAGAGATACAACTGCTCCAGGATGCAGCCATGTGTATAGCAGGACATGTCAGGTACTTGAGTAGTGGATGTCTGTGTCTCTCACACGTGTATAGCAGAACACAGCATGTCAGGTACTTGTGTAGCTGATGTCTGTGTCCAGGGCCGGATCATAAGGGGGCCCCCACCACTTTACCCTTATTAGGTCCCCCACTAAATGTGCTGTATATAGTTGTTAGAGGGGGAGCTGTATATAGTGAATGCTGTTCCCTGTCTGGACTACATTCACTTGGAGGATGCCCCTTGACCTCTGTAGGGACAGGAAGAAGAGAGGTTAAAGGCCTCCCGCCAGTGTTCTTCTTGTCCCTACAGGTGTCTGGTCAAGAGAGGGTCTCTCTCCTCGTAAGTGTGTGTGTGGGGGGGGGGGGGCGTCACAAGGCTTACCTGGGGCTATGGCAGCCTACCACAGGTCGTAATCCCCCTCAAGATCAGGTCCTCAGTCGGCTTGTCCTTCCCTGCTTCCCTGGTCCTCCTCCTATCCTGCGTTCTGTCTTCTCCAGTGGCAATGCGGGTTGTGGCCTACGCAACGATGCGCAGTACCATGTCAGACCATCACGGAAGCACTGCTGAGCGTCATGGCAGCCACCTGCATGGGGGATGGGCTTCCCGATAAGGTATTTAAACTTTATATAGCTGGATAGTCTTGTTGATCTGAGGTCTAGGGTTGTGTACCTCAATGGTCGAACATTATCCAGGTTGCATACAGAAAAGAATTCACAGTCCCCACCAATGCAAGCAGTGTTGGTTGGGGAGCAGTCTTCCCTTCTCACTTCGCTCAAGGATCCTGGACCCCTTCCCAGTCAAGAAAGCCGTCAAACTACCGGGAGCTAAGGGCAGTCTGGGAAGCTCTGGGGACAAATGCCCTTCTCCTAATAGGTCGCCATGTCCACATCTTATCGGACAACCCCATGGCCGTATCCTACCTGAGAAGACTGGGAGGAACAAGATCTCCAGTCCTTTCCTCCTTAGCCCGCACCATATTCTCCTGGGCAGAAGAGAACATCCTCTCCCTATCAGCTACCCATCTGAGGGGAGTCCTAAACAGGGAAGAAGACTGAGGCCTGTTCTACACTTGCGAGTGTGATGCGATGAACTCGCATCACACTCGCAACGCATGCTGCCGGGAACGCACGGCCCGAACGCTGCACCGCGGGAATTAACTCAGCATGTCAGTTCACTCCCGGTTTGCAGCGTTCGGGCCGTGCGTTCCCGGCAGCGTGCGTTGCGAGTGTGATGCGAGTTCATCGCATCACACTCGCAAGTGTAGAACAGGCCTAACTCAGCAGGAGGGAAGTCTCACCCAACGAATGGTGCATCAACCTGGAGGTCTTCCTTCAGCTGACCAGTCTCTGGGGCAGACCTCAAATCGACTTATTCGCCATTAGGGAAAACTCGAAATGCCTTCTCTACTATTCTTTGGAGGCAAACGTGTCCTGGATGCCTTCAGTCACCCATGGAACGAACCTCTCTTATGCCTTTCCCCCCTATTCTTTTTAAGGGTCCTCAAAAAGATCTTCATGCATCAGGCAACTGCATTACTGCATTTTAAGCAGTAACTTACTTCTACCTGTTCTTCCACATCTTTCAATCGTATCGGCCCCATGAGGCCACCAATACAGTTGAAAGAAGGAGGGCAATTCAGACTCTTATTATAGCTTCTCTCTAGGGTCTCTCTGTAGAGAAAGAATGGTAGGTCCAGCAGGATGAGCTTCACAGATAATGCGGTTCTGTCAACACCTTCTCACTTTTCCCGGAGTTCCAAACAGCTAATGAAGTGTCGCTTAAGTTGCCTGGGACTGCAGGAAGATTTGGTCCTATTTGGTGAACTCTGTCCTGGGGCGATGGTCTAAGTGCCCACAGAAATGGCTCTGAGAGCCACCTCCGGCACCCGTGCCATAGGTTCGCCACCTAGCACATTAGTTATTCACTGCTTCACAGGATTATGTAATCCCTGGTCTGTGCCTGAAGGCAGAATAATCAATTGCTGTACCATTCCCCAGCTGCTCTGTAGGAGTGATCCAGCTCAGGTTGATTAGTCTTGACTACGCTCCATGTGTAATGACAAGCTCCATGTGTAATGTGTTTATGTAGGCAGCTAGTCTGACCCAGCTTTTGCCAGGACCTGAATGTCATAATTTTTTTTTTTTCAGCAAAACCACTCATCTCGGGGATTAAAAAAGATATGATCCTGCATCAGTGTAGACACAGCGTTCTCAAGCTATGTTTTGTTCATAATGCATCAAATCAAATGGTAGGTTTCCTTTAACAGTTGTTGTAGAGATGTGTCTGCTGCTAGAACTCTGTGCGGCAGTGACCTAGTCTATAATCTGAGCTGCTGTTACCCTGCGATTTCTGAGGCTGGTGACTTGGATGGACTTCTCCCCAGCAGCAGAGGTGACTCTTGGTCTTCATTTCCTGGGGCGGTCCTCATGTGACTGGGGCAGTACCTTTCTCATGTGAGCCAGTTTTTTTGTAGCACCTTCTGCACAGCACAACTGATGGTCCCAACACAATTTATAAGGCAAGAAATCTCACTTATTAAACCTGACAGGGCACCTGTGATGTGAAAACCTTTTCTGGTAAAGCCCTTCAAGAGAATGCCAAGAGTGTGCAAAACAGTGATCAATTCCACATGCGTTAATTCATAGTTTTGATGCTTTCAGTGTGAATCTACAATTTTTTATAGTCATGAAAATACAGAAAACTCATGAAATGAGAAGGTGTGCCCAAACTTTTGGTCTGTACTGTACCTTCAATCAATGACATTGGCCCCACCCATGATAACCACTCCAATCTATTTAATTACATACCTTCTTGATAGGTTTGTTTTTTAAAAATATTTTTGCTGCTTTTTTTTATTCAAAAGCTATGACCCCCTCAGACTTTTATACAGTATGTGAATAAGCTTATACTAGCCAAGAGGGTGTTACCTTTTATTTTTATAAAATACACAGAACCTCTACTCAAGAGAAAGTATAAGGTTACTTCCCCCTTAGTCATTATAAGTTAATTTGCATATGAAGTTTTGGGGATTGTATCTTGCCAGGGTTTTTTTTTTTAATATTCAGCACCTAAGCTTAGGGTAGATAATTGGTATATGACTGGTGGTGGTACGCACCCCTGACAATCACTTCTATGAAAAGAGATTGCGCCAAGTTCTGGGGTCTCTTCACTTTCGCCATTTATTGTATAGACGGTCAACCACATGAACTTGAATGGGACTGAGTTGCAAACAGACCAAATGCCCGATGACAAGACATCCCTGACATGTACATCCGACATTAATGCCTTCTGTAAATGCTGAACCCTGAGCATAGATTGCTTTTAGTTTGGGTAATAAGTATCATTCTTGCGCATGGACTTGCAAGGATAATATGTGTGATACCTATCTTTGTGTAACTAGGTAGAAGAAGCCATTTACTATTAACCTCACATTGTATTTCCATATATAAAGTATTATTGTCTTCTGTTTTTTATGCAGGTTTTCTGAATTTCCCAGTTTTTCCATTGCTTCAGAATAGAATAATACTAAAGATGATGCGCAGGCTTCCTTTTGGCCAGGTCTTTCTGGCTGTGTTATTGGGATTTGCTAGCGGTGTATACATCTATAAACCCCTTATTCAGGAATACATGTTTGAGAGGAGAGCGTTGGAGTCTGACATTGCTTCCACAGAAACTGGAAAGAAAGAAAATGAATAAGTGAGGCCTAAATACTTTCACATGCATCAATTCATATTGGAGGCTGATCTACCTATGTTTAATGACTACACATTTCTTCAATGTAAAATTAAAAGTAAAGTGCATTCAATGTCATAGAAAAAAGAAAATATTTGTACAATAAAAATATTTGTAATAATGTTGTTATTGGTAAAGTTTAAAAATATAAATGAGACTCGAGAAAACACTTGTCCTAAGTTGTGTCCTAACTCCAACAGTCCCAATACACTACCCAAAAAAATACAGACAGCCCCCGGTTACATACAAGATAGTTTCTGTAGGTTTGTTCTTAAGTTGAATTTGTATGCAAGTTGGAACTATATATTTTATAATTGTGACAATTGGATTTTAAAAATGTTGGGTTGTCATAAGAACCAGGATTAACAATAAAGCTTCATTACAGACACCAGTGATAACTGTTATAGCTGTTTATTGTAGCCTAGGACTAAAGTACAGTAAATTACCAACATCCAGAGGAACATTTGTAACTAGGGGTTGTCTGTAAGTCGTCTGTTCTTAATTAGGGGACCACCTGTAAAGGGAACACTCGAGGGCCTCCACGTGCCTGTATCGCCTCCCTACATGCTCCTGATTAGGTTACGGATGGTCTCCTGAAGGATCTCCTCCCAGACCTGGACTAAAGCATCCACCAACTCCCACACACTGTGGTGCAATGTGACATTGGTGGATGGAGCGAGACATGATGTCCCAGATGTGCTGAATCAGATTCAGGTCTGGGGAACAAGCAGGCCAGTCCATAGGCAAGTCCTTCACCTTGCAGGAACTTCTGAATCACTCGAGCCACATGAGGTCTAGCATTGTCCTGCATTAGGAGGAACCCAGGGATGACCGCACCAGCATATGGTCTCACAAGGGGTCTGAGGATCTCATCTTGGGACCTATTGGCAGTCAAACTACCACTGGCAAACACAGACAGGGCTGTGCGTGTGTCCGTGTCCCCCCCAAGGAATGCCAGTGGCAAATTTAACAATCCTGGTGTTCTCTGACAAATGGCAATTGTCCTGCACAGTATTGGGCTGTAAGCACACCCCCCATATGCGGATGTCAAGCCCTCATACAATCCTCATGGAGTCGGCAGTCTAACTGTTTGTGCAGGCAGATGCACATTTGTGGCTTTTTGGAGGTCATTTTTCAGGGCTCTGGCAGTGCTCCTCCTGTTCCTCCTTGCGCAAAGGCCGAAATAGGGGCTTTGCAGCTAAGTTGTTACCTCCCAGGTTTTCTGGCAGCACCTCCAGCCTCTGGACACTTCCCTGACAGACACGACAAACCTTCTGGCCACAGCTCGCATTGATGTTCCCTCCTGGATGAACTGCACCACCTGTATGGAGGTCATACAGACATGTGGAGGCCACACACAATACTGAGCCTCATTTTGTCTTGTTTTATAGACATTACATCAAAGTCTCGATTGGTTAATGCATTTAATTTTCTTTGGTGATTTTGTTGTCAGAAAATTCAACTTTGTACAGAACAAAGTATTAAATGAGAATCATTCATTCAGATCTAGAATGTGTTATTTGAGTGTCCCCTTTATTTTTTTTGTGCAGTTTATATTTGGACCATAGTGTTAGCCACATGGATAACACATACAGATTGGTTCGCCGGATGTTGCATATATTCAGATGGATTGTATTGATTTGTGCCCCAGACAGAGGGCATGGAACTTGAAAGTAAAAATCTGAATAGCTCATTCATACTTCCATATTCAACTTATGTATTTTATAATTCCAAATGTAAACGCTGCAGCCAAAATGCTTAGAGTAAATATAATATATCACTTACTAGATGTAAAATAAAAATTACAGGAGGGGATCAACATGATAAATGAAATAATTGACAATAACCGTTTCTCAGCTGAAGTCATTGCAAGTAATATATATTTTGCATCCCTTTTGTAACATTGCCTATAATCTTTTAAATTTACTTTGAAAATTTCTAACCTGTATTATGCTACAAAGCAATTGAGCATGTGTGACCTTCAGCCCTGGACACACTAGGTGGACATTCTAAGGATAAAATAAACAGCAGTGGGACTCTATAATCAGGAAATGGCAGCAGTATCTAAATACTGGAGTTTATTTTTTATTTAAGTAACATACTCACCCTTTAAATTATATCTGGCTGTAGCATTAACAGAAAAAATACATAAAACTGCTATGTCTAAATCCAAGTTAAAAGTACCAACCCTTGATATAGGAGAGGTTGTGACGGAGGAGGCATGCACTCACTAATACCTGCACCCCTCCATCTGGACATGGTATGTCACAGGAAGTCTAGAGTCATGCTGCCCGGAGGTCGCATGACCAGTGACTCCCAATAAACCTTAACAGGGTAAGTATTATATGGGTGACACTATTAGGGTCTTATACTTGCCCTGTTAAAAATTAGTTTAGGCTGGTGACACATGAAATGTTTTTGTTACATTTTCAAACGTCTTGAAAAAGCATGCGTTTTTATGCTTGCGTTTGAGTTTTTAAAAAGCAATGCTTGATATGCGATAATTGCATGCATTGTGTCTCTTGGAATTTGTAAAGACCAGTGATCTTGTTCCTCTGGCTGTTTGTGCATATAATCACATCCATTTCAAAACGCATACCACAAACGCAATGAAAAACCTCAAAAAATGTGAGGGAGAAAACACAAAGTTGAGACACTTTATCCAAAACCCATTCAATGAGCCAGTATATAAAAATGTTGCGTTTTACAAGGATGCAAAAATGCAATGAAAAAAACGCAACAAAATTTCATGTGTGTCACCAGCCATAGTTGGTACCAGAAAACTGAAATTGCCTCTCCCATCATTGTGAATCTCTGCACAGTTAAAAAGTTCAGTCCAGAACTGGAGAGAAAAACTGCTGCTAATTGAAATTAATTGGAGGAAGATTCCTATGCAGATTTTTTTCTTTGCTTAAATTCTGTGTGAGACTGTAGCATTAACATTGCTAAATAGAGAAAATAATCTGCAATAAAACAGTAATGTGTTTGAGTAATAGAACTCCCTTTAAGGATATTGGAAAATCTAAGACTTCATGGCAAACTTCTTTATACAATAAATTCTTTGTTCATTTCCTCTGTGACCATTAGATGGCAGTAGACGCAGCATAGTAGGAGTATACAGGATATTTCAACCCTGTGATAGCAGTATACAGCCTTAGCATAGATTATTTTCAGGACCACATGTTATTTGAGGTTCAGAAATAAAAGAACCCATAAAGTTTTCTAATTGATCTTTACAATTATAATCCTAACCATGTGCCACGATCACATCCTAATAATGCATAAATAATGGACATTTGTTATACTGAACTGATATATTACATCCATTGAAGCTTTTTATATTTTCTTAGAGTCAAATCCAGCCAGAATGGAGCAGGGCTACAGTCAGTGGCACAGGAGGCCAGCATTACTATAGGACTATTGTACAGATACAGTCAGTCATTTATAAAGAATAGCGGAGACACTCTAGTTTAGTAGTGGGTGCTGCTGACACGTCTGCTGAGATCCACAGTCCACCCTTATAAACAGTATAAGGCAGTGGTGGCGAACCTATGGCACTGGTGCAGAGGCGGCACTCTGAGCCCTCTCTGTGGACACACAGGCTATCAATCCAGAATGAATTTAACCAGACAGAACTCAAAAAATCTGCCTGCAGAATTTTCCTACAATGATAGATGAATTTGCCTTCCTCTTTTCAGCTGGGTTGGTGTCTTTGGGAGGCTGAAGGATTGAAAGTTGTCAATGAACAAGGAGAAATACATTACTGCTTAAATTGCTGCACTGGCACTTTCCAATAAATAAGTGGCTTTTGGTTGAAGTTTGGGCACTGAGGCTCTAAAAGGTTTGCCATCACTGGTATAAGGTATCAAAATGGCACAAAACATGGTATAAATAAGTTGTATGCCATAAAGTAAAATTAGCAGGATATCAACAGTCACCTCCATACACTGTGAGCAAAATTAGGCATACCCCTTGAACTTTTCCTCATTTTTAACTGTTAGAAACACAAACTTAAAGTGTAAATCAGCTTTTGATAAAATGTCATACATCATGACAACGATCATGGTAAACTTTGTCAATTACTTTATTAGGCTACATTCACACGAACGTATGGGGGACGTATATACGGCGTATTTTCGTCCCACATACACTGCAAAGGGCTAATGGCGCCCTACAGGAACGGTACCGAACCGTACCTGGGAGAAAGATGGGACATGTCCTATCTTTCCCCGTACTACTGCGCCACGGCCATATATATCGCTGCGCCAATGTATACTCCGTAATATGGTACGGCGGGCATACATCGTGTGAATGTAGCCTTAATTAGGGATGATTGGAGAAGGCTCAGATTCTGAGCTCTCTCTATAGACGTTGGGTGCCTGGTAACCAGACAGAGAATCCACCGAGTCGGACTGGGCGTATACTCGCTCTTGAGTCCAGCAGCCTCCATTCAGCACGTCGTCAGTTCCACTCCCCATTCCACTCCTCTTTCCCCTACGTCACTTGGCCTCTTGCGAATTCTTGCGCATGCGTCTGAGCAGTCTGCGCCCTCCGCTACCTCACTGCGGCTTTTCCCCTACCGCATGCTCAGTGAGGTGGCAGAGGGCACGGACTGTCCAGACATGCTGGATTCTCTGCCTGGTAACCAGGCAGAGAATCAAAGTTTATTTTCTTCACTTGTGGAAAAAAAGGGTGCCCTTAGGCCATAAGGGCTCTATGGGAACCTGTCTAAGGCTATTTTTTTTCAAACAGCGGTGACAGGTTCCCTTTAACCTCTCTGTCCTCTCCTGTCTGCTTTAAGTAAAAACAGTATCAGGCTTCTAGTTAGATATTACAGCAGGGAGGAGAGGGTGAGGAGCAGTTTGAATGCAGAGATCACAGCTTTGTATGGTGTTTTGTTGATTCCTGGTTAGTGGAAGCAATGGAGCAGATTTACAATCTGTTATAAAAAATACTCTGTTGTTATTTGTACCATAAAGTTTTAAATCCCTTGCACCACTTTATAGGGTTTGCAACAGTTTTTAAAACTTTTATGACTAGTACTCCAAAGGGACATGGCTTCTTTTAAACAATCAACAGATACATCTACCCCAATGTATCGGGTGTTTTCTTACATTTTAGGGATTGTGATGATGGTCACGTTACTATCATATGAATAATCACTATTGAATCAATTCTCCAACCAGTGAGAGTGGGTGATAGGAATAGAGCAGTATTCACATCAGAAACATTTTAGATTTTGATATTAGAAACTACAAACATGATGTCACGTACATCTCTCATCATTATCTCTGATTTTCTGTCCTTTGTTTTAGGTTATTGTTGCCTTGTTCTCATTCAGGTGACCTTTTTGTGGGGTGACTCTATTGCAGGTCACGTGGTGGATATAGATGTGAAATGCTCCTTGTCTTCCACTATTCTCTTTATATGCTGCTCACACGTCTGGGTACGAGTAAGGACTAATGTTGTTAGAAACACATCATGTTATTTTTTCACGAATGTGATCATTTACATTTTTGAAAGAAAATGTGATTAAGTGGGCCTCCTCCATATTTTTGCTTGTTGTGGAACCTACTTTTATTGTTGTGGCAACCAATTACAGAACAGCTTTCATTTTAAAGGGGTTAATAAAAATTACTTATGGCCGGGCTGGGGAGGGCTATTTAAAAATAAAAGTGTGTACTCACCTCCTCCGGCGCCGCTGATGTCCCGCGCCGCGGTCCCTTCGATCCGTGCCGCTGTTTGTTTACAGGGGCACAGAAGCCACGCACAGGGACCTTCCGGTCCGCAATGTGGCTGGCTCCTCCCATCCGTCCCTATCTCTCAGTGTTGTAAGCGCTGGGAGAAGGTGTCAGATGGTAGCTTCCGGCCTGTGCACACTTGTAATCAAACTGGTGTACAGATGAGACGGACCGCAGCGCAAGGTAAGTAGATGTTTATTATATTTAAATAGCCCTCCCCAGCCCGGCCCTGAGTAAATTTTAACACCCGGATAACCGCTTTAAGAAAGAACTATGAGGAATAAATGATGTTCTGTGATTGGTTGCTATAGGTAACCAGGACAGTTACTGCATGTTTGAGGCCGTGTTACCCCAGGGATGTGCACTATGTTTTCTTCACATGGTAAGGGGCAACCTCTAGAGAAGATGTATCCATAGGGGCAGTTATTGGACTACATTCCCTGACTGTGTGATATGTGATGTGTACAGACCCTGTATGGACCCTGATTTTCAAGAAAATATAACCAAACCAAAGAAGACACAATAAAGACACAAACTCACAGAATTGGGAATTAAATGGCCAAATTTTTATTTATATCCCAACCCCATGGCAGACCCCCGACTCACGAAGAGTCATCCCTCAGCACTCAGGAGAGGAAAAACCCCCTGTGGAGGAAACCTCTAGGGAAGCCATGGCTGAAGGGTCGCCCTTCCTCTGGGCTTAGAGGGTCACTTCCAATAAATATCTCTCACCCAATTTAGAATAATTTGGCTGATCTGGTGGTGGATGTCCCCTTCCTCCCTCGCAGCTCCAGGTCTGAGGCAGACAACCCCTTGAAGAGGATGGCGGCGCTGTAGTGATGAGTCCTGGGCTGATGGGGCGTCCCTGCTAGAACCTCCAAATCGCATCAAGGTAGGTATATTGTAGGTAGTCAAGCTCAAGGTCCAATGGCACAAAATGGCAGCGGGCACAGCAGTGCGGAAGCTATTATGGAACATTCAGTAATTATGACATCAGCACAACATCTGTGACCACTGAGGGCGTGTCTACACGTGTCATCCATTATGATGTCATACACAGAGAGAGATCTGAAGGATTAACCCTTTAATAGATGGTAACATATCTAACTACAGGAAAAATTAAAGTGTTACATCTTGTATTGGTAGTGAATTCATGAATGCCCTCATAAATATACATATTTATTAGTGAGGGTCATACCATACCTCTTTAAATGTATAAAAATATAATATAGTTGAATATTAAGTAACGCTGCAGATTTATCTGGGACCATAAAGGAGTTTTTTCGTGACATTGTGGGGTTTGTGCTGAGGACTTGGTTCCCAGTTTATTTTTGGTGTGCATGGTGTGAGCTTTTCTTTGTTTCATAAGGTCTGAGGATATGTGATAGTCGTGATAGTCAAGAGATATGTTGGGCTAACCACCTCCATTGTACCCAATCCTATGTTATCTCAGTGGTCAAGCAAATGAACATGATATTTTTTTCAGCAGATAACTCGCGTCCCCATTTGTTTCTATGGATTCCATGAGCCAGAAAAGATCAGCAGTTCCTATTCCTGCCCGAGATTGTGGACCACCAGTCTTTTTATCGGCATCTGCATGTGCTGGTCACGGCATAAACAACAGTCCACAATTGTCCACAACAGTCCATCATGTGCATGTTTTACATTCATACTTTGCATTGTGTTCCTGCTGTTTCTGGCAAGTCTTGAAAATAGTGTAGCACATTTTACTTTATAAATTTCCCCAAATATCTTCAGGCTTCATAAAGAACATCTTCCCCATATACTAGGGTTACAAATCTGCAGACAGGCAGAGGACTGTGCAGTTCATTGTATCACTGAACAATAACAAGGTCATTACAGGCCTTGGTCTTTTGGGACATCCTCAATCCATGTGTCATATAAGTAGTGAAACTGATAGAGCTGGATCAGGTTTCTCTCTTCTCGCTTGTTTCTTACACAGCTGTGGTAACCTTTATTGCTGTCCCTGGCTGTAGTATGCTATAAGCAGAATTTTTAAAGATCAGCTTAATCTTTCATTCCCAGAGCCTTAGATTAGATGTGAGATGTAGATATTTGTTTTACAAACTAAACAGAATTTGTTATAGGAAACATACCACTTGAAGTGGTAGGTGTAAGATGCATATACCGAGCACCAGCTCAGGGTGAGCTGGTGCCGGTGCTTACTTTCATTTGTGTCCTAAACCGCTGTATTGAGGTTTAAACACGTTTTATTCTTTACAGCCGAAGGAGCTTCGGCGCACCAAGCGCGCGACCGTGCGCGCGTGACGTCACCGGCTCTCCTTCACTTCCTATGTAGGCGCGGTCGTGTGGCATGGTGCGCCGAAGCTCCTTCGGCTGTAAAGAATAAAAAGTGTTTAAACCACGATACGGCGGTTTAGGACACTAATGAAAGTAAGCACTAGCACCAGCTCACCCTGAGCTGGTGCTCGGTATATGCATCTTACACCGAGGTTTCCTTTAATGAACTATATTTGAAAAATGTTCACCACATCGCGCACTTGCAATATAAAAAACGTTTTCAAATAATGGTTATGATTTTAATGGAGAGTATGCAGTGAGCTTAACTAAAGACCACCGCATGTGATTCGTGGGGGTCCCAGTGGTGGGTTGGATCATGAGAACGGAAGTCTGTTGGGCCATATGAATAGGGTGGCAGGTCGTCTATGGCACATTTATGCCATCTAGAGTGCCAGCATATATGTGACCATCTGCTATGTTCATTTTGATATACAGCAGATACCCATTCTTGTGATCTACTGCTCAGCAATTTACTCCCTATCCTGTGGAATGAGGAAAGCTTGATGTGGCTGGACAATCCTTTTGAGCTCTATGGGCCAGGAATTTGTGCATTAGGCATGAATTGCGCCTATTTTCCCCTTATGCCACTTCCGAGCCAAGTGTTAAGAGGGGTGTGCCTGGAAGTGGAGTGGGCTAGTGCAGAGGATTTCTGCCCTGTGTCTGTGCACAAGCTATAGCCTGTGCTAATTCAAGCACAGGCTACAGCGCCACGTAGAACTGGTTCACTGATGCCCGCTGCCACGTGGCCAACTGACAAATCTTGCGCTGCAGGGAAGAAACATGCTGGCGCATGCTCAGTGCCTGCGTATGATATATGTACCCCTGCTTCATATCTATTTATACTATGGGGCAGATTTATCATTAGAGAGGTTTCTTAAGACCCCAGTTTATCATAGTGGCTCAGAGTACTTGAAAAATGTGGCATGAGGTATTTATATTTTTATTGGATTTAAAAATTTTTGGTTAAAACCTGCGAATGTTAGCACAAGTGGTTCCAAAGTATTTCCTATGCCAAGAGGCGCTAGAGCGAATTTTCATCTAAATATGTGCCTTTTCCGTACTTCATAGGCTAAATCTGGCCTAAGTAGGCAGCAGTGATATTTTTACACACAGCAGCAGTTGAGACAATACTCTGCTACGCTAGAGTATGGGATAACTACAATTAAAATTTCCCATATACCAGCTTTTGGGCTAGAGAAAGAGGGTCCCCTGTCCTGCCTTTGCCCCACCCCCAAACATAGTAAACTATCATCCTTAACTCCTTAACGACCAAGCCCTTCTTGGTTTTTGCAATTTCATTTTTTACTCCCCACCTTCAAAAATCCATAACTTTTTAATTTTTCCATGTGCAGAGCTGTATGAGGGCTTGTTTTCTGTGTGACAAATTGCACAAATTGTCCAGTGGTCTGTATCCTGTGGTCCATGTCCTGTGGTCCATATCCTGTGGTCCATGCCTGTGGTCTGTGTCCGGTGGTCCGTATCCTATGGTCCATAGCCTGTGGTCCGTGTCCAGTGGTCCGTATCCTGTGGTCTGTGTCTTGTGGTCCGTGCCTGTGGTCCATATACAATGGTCCGTGTCCAGTGCTCTGCATCCTGTGGTCTGTATCCTGTGGTCCATTCCTGTAAGACTGTGCTCCTGATGTGCCGTCCAGGGTTCCAGCCCAGTGGTGCCTTCACTCCATACCCGCGTTACCATTGCTCCTCTGCGCTCCTGCTGTCATCTCATTTCCTGCATCCGTTGCCTTGACTGCCACCGCGGGTCTCATACCAACCCCCGCGGTGGTCCAGAGGGTCCACAGATTCTTCCCTCAGAGACTCTCAGACGGTCCGCACCGCATTTTTTGGATTCTAACTTGTGTCGCTTTATATGGTTATAACTTTTGAACACTGTTACTTATCAATGCGATTCTCAGATAGTTTTTTTTCCCCACATGTTGTACTTCATTTTAGTGGTAAATTTTGGCTAATGAGTTTTGCATTTATTTACAAAAAAAGAAAAAATGATGAATCTTTTGAAAAATTTGCCATTTTCGAAATTCGAAATCATTGCGTTTTCAGGCCGATAGATTTATCACCAAATAAATAGCTGAATAACATTTCCCATATGTCTACTTTACATTTTCATAATTTTTGAAATGTCTGGATAATTTATTTTGATGTCTCGTGGCTTACAATTCGAATATCACTTTTCCGGATTTTAACAATTGACTATTTTGGGATAAATACAGTTTTGAATGAAATTTTACATATTTGGCATCAAAACCCCCTATATAACCAACCCATTTTAAAATCTGCACCCCTCAAGCTATCAGAAACAGATTTTAGGAAGATTGTTAACCCCTTGAGATTTTCATAGTCAGTGGCGTAACTAGGAGAGGCAGGGCCCCATAGCAGATTTCTGTATGGGGCCCCCCTCCCGCTAAAAAATATTCATGCATACACACACATTTATACAATGACACACATTTATACACTTAAATAAACCACACACATAACATTCTACACTCACTTTTATATACACATATACATACGTATACACTCATATGCACAAGTTTATGTACTCATATATATATATTTATACACTAACATATACAGTATATACAAACTCAAACTGTATATACATACAGTATATATACAAGTTTCATACATACTATTTATATAGATACATACATATAGCATACATACAACACATTCTTTTACATACAGTATACACCCACTGTGTATACACTGTATACACACACATGTAGTATAAAAACACCATATACACATACTGAATCTATATGCAGCATATACACACATACAGTATATATAGTGTATACACACAATGCATATACATACAGCATATACACACATGCAGATACACACATACACCATATACATATAAATATTTATATGCATGTGTCTACATACAGTTTATACACATATACACAGTATACACATACACACATACTGCGTATACATGCAATATATACACAAATACATACAGTATGTACAGAACATACACACATACAGTATATACTGTACACACACATACAGCATATACAAACATACATAAAGTATATACTGTACAGCACATACATACATACAGCATATACATACAGCACATACACACAGCACCCACACACATACATACAGCACATACACACAGCACATACACACACATATAGCATATACATACAGCACATACACCTAAATACAGCACGTATACATACATACAGCACATACATACAGCACATACACACAGCACACACATACAACACATACATACAGCATGCATACAACAATCTACATATATATATATATATATATATATATATATATATATATATATATATATATATATATGGACTAACTTACATTTCCTGTAGACCGGCTGCTGTGCAGTGGGAGGCTGTGTCTTTGGGAAGCTGCGGAAGTAGGTCGGCTGCGCGACTGCGGACGCGGTAAGCCGGTCAGTCAACCAGATGTAGTGGGCCGGCCGGCCGGGCCGGCGTATAGAGACGGGGCAACGGAAGGTGTGGGCCAGCCAGGCAGCCGCGAATGGACTAGGCCATCGGGGTGGTCACGCTGAAAGAAGTGGGCGGGCTGAGTGGCCACAAATGAAAAGGCCAAGTCGGTCGGCCCACAGATGAGGTGGGCGGACAGAGGGATGGCACAGGGGCCCGTATTATTGTCCAAGGGCGGTCCCATCATCCCAGTAAGCATTTATAAGTTTTGTATTGGCTGTTCTTCCCGGGCCACTGTGCCGCCCGGGCCCCGTAGTAGGCGCTACGGCTGCTACGGCTATTGTTACGCCACTGTTCATAGTAATTGAATCAATATGGAGGTGAAATTTAGAATGGTCAAATTTTGACGATTATACATTCATTTAGCCCTAAAATTTACACATTTCCAAAAGATAAGAGAAAACCGACCATACAATTTGTTCTGCAATTTCTCCCGAGTACAGAGACTCCCCACATGTGGCCGTTATTTGTTTTATGGACGCACAGCGAGGCACAGGAGGGAAGGAGCACCCTACAGCTGCCAGGATTTAAGTTTCCTCATTGGCCACTTTTGTATGCTATAAAATTTTAGCTTTTTCGTTATTGGGGTCATGTGATGGCATTTTTTTTGTGGGTTGAGATGCTTTTTCCAGTGTTACCTATTTTGGGTTTGGTTGTTGGTTGTTGAAAATTAAGGGAACTTTTTTTTGAGGGCAGGAGTAGAAAAGCATCAATTCTGTACTGGATTTTTTTTTTTTTTTTTTGGTGTTCACCGTATAACCCAATTATCATGTTATCTTTAATCTATGGGTCGATATGATTACGGGGATACCATACATGAATATTTTTTCTTACTTTTTACTAAATTTGTCAAATAAAACCCTAATGTGGGAAAAATCTATCATTTTTGCATTCCCGTTTTCCAAGTGGCATTACACGTTACTTTTTTTGTCTACGGAGCTAGTTGATGGCTTGTTTTTTGTGGGAAATGTTGTACTTTGCGGCAGTATCATTCTGGAGTACAAATGTTTTTTTTATCACTTTTTATTGCATTTTTTGTGGGATTGAATAGCAGTTTTTTTTTAACGCTGTTTACCGTGCTGGTTCAATAATTATTTACTGTTATTCTACGGGTTGTTACAGACGCGGTGATACTATATATGTGTGGTTTGATTTAGACTGTTTCTTGCGTTATATGTCTCTTTATATGTTTTGGGGCTTATGGCCATTTTTATTGATTTCTTACTTTATTTTTTATTGAATAACCTTTTTTAACTTTTTCCACCATGGGACATGAACAAGCAATCATCTGATTGCTTGTTCATGATAATATCCTGCAATACTGATGTACTGCAGGGTATTAGCAGTGTCAGCCTGTGCACAAGCCCACTCCGACCGCGGGTGTTACACTGGGGTGTCGGCTATTAGTTATAACCGGCACCCCGTGTTTCCCGATGCCGGTTCGGTTGAGATTTTAAGCTGAACCAGCATCAGCTCTGCGTCCGATATATCGGACGCAGAGCGGGAAGGGGTTAATATTCTACACCGTGTACTGGGAAGCAGAAAAAATTGCATTTACCCCATTTTCTTTTGGGCTTGGTTTTTATGTTTACTTTATTCTTTGGGTCGGTAGAATCACGACACCTAATTTATATAGGTTTTATAATGTTTTCATACATTTACAAAAATTAAAACCTCCTGTACAAAAATAAATTCTTCATGTTTCTTCATAAATTCTTACCATGCTCTGGCGCAGATAACTTTTTCATATTTTGGTGTTCAGAGCTGTGTGTGGTATCATTTTTTGTGACTATTGATGACGTTTTCAATGCTTCCATTTTTAGAACTGTACTACCTTTTGATCACTTTTTATAGATTTTTTTTTTTTCAAAATGGCAAAAAAGTGTCATTTTCGACTATTTTCCATTATGGGGTTAAACGTTTGGAATAAGTGTTATTATATTTTGATAGATTGGACATTTTGGGACGCGGCAATACCTAAAATGTTTCTGATTTTTATTCGCTGCATCCCAAAATGGCTGATCTATCAAAATATAATAACGGAAAATAGCGCCCAAAGTTGAAAATGCTGTTTTTTCCATTTTGCAAAAAATAATAAATTCAATAAAAAATAATCAATAGGTAGTACAGTCCTCAAAATGGTAGCATTGAAAAAGTAATCAAAAGTCGCAAAAAATGACACCACCCTCATCTCCGTGCAACGATTTATGAAAAAGTTATCAGCGCCAGAAAGTGGCAAAATGAAGGGGTTTTTTTGTACAGGAGGTTTAAATTTTTGTAAATGTATGAAAACATTATAAAACCTATATAAATTTGGTATCCCTGTGATTGAACCGACCCAAAGAATAAAGGAGACATGTCATTTGAGGAGTACAGTGACAGTGCCATAAAATCCAAGCCTACAAGAAAATGGCGCAATTGTATTTTTCCACCAATTTCACTGCATTTGTAATTAGTTTCCTGCTTCCCAGTACACGGCATGAAATAATAAATACCGTCACTATGAAGTGCAATTTGTTATGCAGAAAGCGAGCCGTTACACAGCTCTCTACATGGAATAATAAAAAGTTATGGAATTTTGAAGCGGATAGGGAGAAATGGAAACAAGAAAACTAAAAAACTGTTTCAGTTTTTTTAAAAATTACAGATGAAAAACACAATAGCTGCTGCTGAGGATGCCCCTATGTACATAGCACGGTGTATGAGGTGTGTTGGTGGTGGGTAAGGCTCGCTGGGCAGCAGCCCTGCACATGAGGCGGGTCACAGGGGCAGCACCACTGGGGCGTTACTACTAGTGACTCCTCCTCTGGGGGCGGGGCCTGGCAGCGGCTCGGGAAGTGATGTGCATCAAAGTACTGCCACAGCGACCCAAATAAGGCAGCGGCAGCGGCGGAGCCCGGGTGTGGAGGCTGCCGGGACCCTGGAGGAGGCAGGTGAGAGGCATCTTCCCGGGAGCGCCATACAACTTCACTACAACTCCCAGCGTGTCTTATAGAGCCAGTGCTGAGTGTCTATGGATTATCGTGTTACTATGAGGTGTATAGATCATATCTAAGGAGTCTCACTCCTTATCCCTAAAAATGGGGGTATGAGTGTTTATATACTGTTCAGGTGTAAGAAGAAGTTTTGCCTCTTTATTTGGATGACATTGCCCCTCTTGTCCGTGCATTGTGTGTGCGATTGTAGTTTAGGAATGACTTGCAGTACCAGGCACAGCCTAGAGACGAGAGTGGCGCTGATTGTGGCAGGATACCTGGTTATAACAGGGGAGAGTCAGCTGTGTACATGTATTGGTGGTGTGACTAGTCTAGTTATTTCTGTGACTGGAGAGTCTGTATTTTCAGAATTTGGCTCTTTTATTTCTCATGGGCAGCTTGTATGATAAATTGTCTGCTTTGTCTTCCTGTCTAAATGTTTGCCCCACCTATTATCACATATGCATGACCTGTCATTTCTGTCACAACCATTGATTCCATGGATGACCTGCCATGTCCGCTTCCACCACCACTGGTCACGTGCATGACCTGCCCTGTCCGCCGCCACCACTGATCACGTGCATGACCTGCCCTGTCCGCCGCCACCACTGATCACGTGCATGACCTGCCCTGTCCGCCGCCACCACTGATCACGTGCATGACCTGCCCTGTCCGCCGCCACCACTGATCACGTGCATGACCTGCCCTGTCCGCCGCCACCACTGATCACGTGCATGACCTGCCCTGTCCGCCGCCACCACTGATCACGTGCATGACCTGCCCTGTGCGCCGCCACCACTGATCACGTGCATGACCTGCCCTGTCCGCCGCCACCACTGATCACGTGCATGACCTGCCCTGTCCGCCGCCACCACTGATCACGTGCATGACCTGCCCTGTCCGCCGCCACCACTGATCACGTGCATGACCTGCCCTGTCCGCCGCCACCACTGATCACGTGCATGACCTGCCCTGTCCGCCGCCACCACTGATCACGTGCATGACCTGCCCCGTCCGCCGCCGCCACCACTGGTCACGTGCATGACCTGCCCCGTCCGCCGCCACCACCACTGGTCACGTGCATGACCTGCCCCGTCCGCCGCCACCACCACTGGTCACGTGCATGACCTGCCCCGTCCGCCGCCACCACCACTGGTCACGTGCATGACCTGCCCCGTCCGCCGCCACCACCACTGGTCACGTGCATGACCTGCCCCGTCCGCCGCCACCACCACTGGTCACGTGCATGACCTGCCCCGTCCGCCGCCACCACCACTGGTCACGTGCATGACCTGCCCCGTCCGCCGCCACCACCACTGGTCACGTGCATGACCTGCCCCGTCCGCCGCCACCACCACTGGTCACGTGCATGACCTGCCCCGTTCGCCACCACTGGTCACGTGCATGACCTGCCCCGTTCGCCACCACTGGTCACGTGCATGACCTGCCCCGTCCGCCGCCGCCGCCACCACTGGTCACGTGCATGACCTGCCCCGTCCGCCGCCACCACCACTGGTCTCGTGCATGACCTGCCCCGTCCGCCGCCACCACTGATCACGTGAATGACCTGCCCCGTCCGCCGCCACCACCACTGGTCACGTGCATGACCTGCCCCGTCCGCCGCCACCACCACTGGTCACGTGCATGACCTGCCCCGTCCGCCGCCACCACAACTGGTCACGTGCATGACCTGCCCCGTCCGCCGCCACCACCACTGGTCACGTGCATGACCTGCCCCGTCCGCCGCCACCACCACTGGTCACGTGCATGACCTGCCTCGTCCGCCGCCACCACCACTGGTCACGTGCATGACCTGCCCCGTCCGCCGCCACCACCACTGGTCTCGTACATGACCTGCCCCGTCCGCCGCCACCACTGATCACGTGCATGACCTGCCCCGTCCGCCGCCACCACCACTGGTCACGTGCATGACCTGCCCCGTCCGCCGCCACCACCACTGGTCACGTGCATGACCTGCCCCGTCCGCCGCCACCACCACTGGTCACGTGCATGACCTTCCCCGTTCGCCACCACTGGTCACGTGCATGACCTGCCCCGTCCGCCACCACCACTGGTCACGTGCATGACCTGCCCCGTCCGCCGCCGCCACCACCACTGGTCACGTGCATGACCTGCCCCGTCCGCCGCCACCACCACTGGTCACGTGCATGACCTGCCCCGTCCGCCGCCACCACCACCACTGGTCACGTGCATGACCTGCCCCGTCCGCCGCCACCACCACTGGTCACGTGCATGACCTGCCCCGTCCGCCGCCACCACCACCACTGGTCACGTGCATGACCTGCCCCGTCCGCCGCCACCACCACTGGTCACGTGCATGACCTGCCCCGTCCGCCGCCACCACCACTGGTCACGTGCATGACCTGCCCCGTCCGCCGCCACCACCACTGGTCACGTGCATGACCTGCCCCGTCCGCCGCCACCACCACTGGTCACGTGCATGACCTGCCCCGTCCGCCGCCACCACCACCACTGGTCACGTGCATGACCTGCCCCGTCCGCCGCCACCACC
Source organism: Engystomops pustulosus (assembly GCF_040894005.1). Classification (NCBI taxonomy): domain Eukaryota; kingdom Metazoa; phylum Chordata; class Amphibia; order Anura; family Leptodactylidae; genus Engystomops; species Engystomops pustulosus. Next base: position 153,404,057 of record NC_092414.1, read on the forward strand.
ACTGGTCACGTGCATGACCTGCCCCGTCCGCCGCCACCACCACTGGTCACGTGCATGACCTGCCCCGTCCGCCGCCACCACCACTGGTCACGTGCATGACCTGCCCCGTCCGCCGCCACCACCACTGGTCACGTGCATGACCTGCCTCGTCCGCCGCCACCACCACTGGTCACGTGCATGACCTGCCCCGTCCGCCGCCACCACCACTGGTCTCGTACATGACCTGCCCCGTCCGCCGCCACCACTGATCACGTGCATGACCTGCCCCGTCCGCCGCCACCACCACTGGTCACGTGCATGACCTGCCCCGTCCGCCGCCACCACCACTGGTCACGTGCATGACCTGCCCCGTCCGCCGCCACCACCACTGGTCTCGTGCATGACCTGCCCCGTCCGCCGCCACCACCACTGGTCACGTGCATGACCTGCCCCGTCCGCCGCCACCACCACTGGTCACGTGCATGACCTGCCCCGTCCGCCGCCACCACCACTGGTCACGTGCATGACCTGCCCCGTCCGCCGCCACCACCACTGGTCACGTGCATGACCTGCCCCGTCCGCCGCCACCACCACTGGTCACGTGCATGACCTGCCCCGTCCGCCGCCACCACTGATCACGTGCATGACCTGCCCCGTCCGCCGCCACCACCACTGGTCACGTGCATGACCTGCCCCGTCCGCCGCTACCACCACTGGTCTCGTGCATGACCTGCCCCGTCCGCCGCCACCACCACTGGTCTCGTGCATGACCTGCCCCGTCCGCCGCCACCACCACTGGTCACGTGCATGACCTGCCCCGTCCGCCGCCACCACCACTGGTCACGTGCATGACCTGCCCCGTCCGCCGCCACCACCACTGGTCACGTGCATGACCTGCCCCGTCCGCCGCCACCACCACTGGTCACGTGCATGACCTGCCCCGTCCGCCGCCACCACCACTGGTCACGTGCATGACCTGCCCCGTCCGCCGCCACCACCACTGGTCACGTGCATGACCTGCCCCGTCCGCCGCCACCACCACTGGTCACGTGCATGACCTGCCCCGTCCGCCGCCACCACTGATCACGTGCATGACCTGCCCCGTCCGCCGCCACCACCACTGGTCACGTGCATGACCTGCCCCGTCCGCCGCTACCACCACTGGTCACGTGCATGACCTGCCCCGTCCGCCCCACCACAACTGGTCACGTGCATGACCTGCCCCGTCCGCCGCCACCACCACTGGTCACGTGCATGACCTGCCCCGTCCGCCGCCACCACTGATCACGTGCATGACCTGCCCCGTCCGCCGCCACCACCACTGGTCACGTGCATGACCTGCCCCGTCCGCCGCCACCACCACTGGTCACGTGCATGACCTGCCCCGTCCGCCGCCACCACCACTGGTCACGTGCATGACCTGCCCCGTCCGCCGCCACCACCACTGGTCACGTGCATGACCTGCCCCGTCCGCCGCCACCACCACTGGTCACGTGCATGACCTGCCCCGTCCGCCGCCACCACCACTGGTCACGTGCATGACCTGCCCCGTCCGCCGCCACCACCACTGGTCACGTGCATGACCTGCCCCGTCCGCCGCCACCACCACTGGTCACGTGCATGACCTGCCCCGTCCGCCGCCACCACCACTGGTCACGTGCATGACCTGCCCCGTCCGCCGCCACCACCACTGGTCACGTGCATGACCTGCCCCGTCCGCCGCCACCACCACTGGTCACGTGCATGACCTGCCCCGTCCGCCGCCACCACCACTGGTCACGTGCATGACCTGCCCCGTCCGCCGCCACCACCACTGGTCACGTGCATGACCTGCCCCGTCCGCCGCCACCACCACTGGTCACGTGCATGACCTGCCCCGTCCGCCGCCACCACCACTGGTCACGTGCATGACCTGCCCCGTCCGCCGCCACCACCACTGGTCACGTGCATGACCTGCCCCGTCCGCCGCCACCACCACTGGTCACGTGCATGACCTGCCCCGTCCGCCGCCACCACCACTGGTCACGTGCATGACCTGCCCCGTCCGCCGCCACCACCACTGGTCACGTGCATGACCTGCCCCGTCCGCCGCCACCACCACTGGTCACGTGCATGACCTGCCCCGTCCGCCGCCACCACCACTGGTCACGTGCATGACCTGCCCCGTCCGCCGCCACCACCACTGGTCACGTGCATGACCTGCCCCGTCCGCCGCCACCACCACTGGTCACGTGCATGACCTGCCCCGTCCGCCGCCACCACCACTGGTCACGTGCATGACCTGCCCCGTCCGCCGCCACCACCACTGGTCACGTGCATGACCTGCCCCGTCCGCCGCCACCACCACTGGTCACGTGCATGACCTGCCCCGTCCGCCGCCACCACCACTGGTCACGTGCATGACCTGCCCCGTCCGCCGCCACCACCACTGGTCACGTGCATGACCTGCCCCGTCCGCCGCCACCACCACTGGTCACGTGCATGACCTGCCCCGTCCGCCGCCACCACCACTGGTCACGTGCATGACCTGCCCCGTCCGCCGCCACCACCACTGGTCACGTGCATGACCTGCCCCGTCCGCCGCCACCACCACTGGTCACGTGCATGACCTGCCCCGTCCGCCGCCACCACCACTGGTCACGTGCATGACCTGCCCCGTCCGCCGCCACCACCACTGGTCACGTGCATGACCTGCCCCGTCCGCCGCCACCACCACTGGTCACGTGCATGACCTGCCCCGTCCGCCGCCACCACCACTGGTCACGTGCATGACCTGCCCCGTCCGCCGCCACCACCACTGGTCACGTGCATGACCTGCCCCGTCCGCCGCCACCACCACTGGTCACGTGCATGACCTGCCCCGTCCGCCGCCACCACCACTGGTCACGTGCATGACCTGCCCCGTCCGCCGCCACCACCACTGGTCACGTGCATGACCTGCCCCGTCCGCCACCACCTGTATCTTAGTGTGTAGTGTGTATTTTTAGTCTGATCTCTATTTTTGTTATCTACTTTGCTGTTGCATTCTAATAATTGCTACCTCTCTTGTACTAGTTGCTGATCATTGTGTTGTCATTTCATGTCTCCATTTAGTTAATTGTCTTGAAGTAATTGCTTACGTGTCTCAGGGATTTTTGTGTTCAGATGGTGCTGACCTGGGAGCTGGATAAATTAAGCTAAAAGCATGTTCTCTGCTCTGTAAATTGTGGTGGTCCTTGTAATAATGGAGAATAATGAAGCTGTTGTGTTGCCATAGATCCCTGATTCATAAAGAATTTGTAGCATTCCCCTTTAATTGTAAATGTCCAAATTTCCTGTGACAGCTGCTGCATAACCCCTTATTTGGTGGCATTCAAAATAAAATTATTATTCAGTTTCCTCCGTACTACATCTGTACAGTGACTAATAAGTGAATAAGAGACTGGATAAGCCATTATTATTGTGGTTATTGTATTTCCCTTATAAACCAATGTCCGATGCTATAGGGTGATGGCACACGTGGTTGTTTGAGCGCGTTTTTGGCCCTTTTTTAAGCAGTCTGTTTTTTTGAAAATGCATCTGTTTTTGACAGGTTTGATCAATTATCTTAATTCAAACTGGTCAAAAACCCATGAGGTTTTTGACGGATTGCTTAAAAAAGGGCCAAAAACGCGTTCAAAACGCCACGTGTGTAATCACCCATACCGTTAGATTGCACCACAGTTTTATAAGCCAAAACTTGAAGTAAGTCCAGAAGAGGGAAACTAGTAAATGTATGAACTAATGCGGAAGAGACGGCTGCAGGGGAACGAGTAAGTATTGGATTTTTTTTCACAGAGTTCAGCTGGGAAAGGGGACATTGGAGGGAGAGGACGGCGCAGCTAAAGAAAAGGGGATATGGGAGGTGGGCATTCTACAGTAAAGGGGACAATATAAGTATGGGGGGGCACTTCTTCAGGAAATGGGACAATATAAGCTAGGCACACAGTGGGGCTTATTAACTAAGGGTCGCGGATCGCACTTTCGTCTGTTTGTTCGCTGTTTTTGGGATTTGCCCAGCTTTGACAGGTATTTAACAGGGGTTTGCACCCGGACTGTGTCGCACGTGATTGGATTGTGGCGCCAGCTTACATGTGACACAATTTAGTGGGCACGCTGTCGGACGATCCGATAATTTGGACTGAGCGCAGGATTTGGACTGTCGCAAGACAGTGCACCAGGAAGAAGATGGCGAACTCCAGCGGACCTGAACGGGGAAGTGACACATGCAAGAAATCGGGCGCGCAATCTTAGTGAATCACGGCATTATTGGGGTCACTTTAAAAACATTACGATGCCCTGCCACTCCACCCTGTAGTAATAACGGGACTCCATTTCTGCGGATTCCTGGGATCCCGTTCTTATGTACAGTGAGCTTTCCAGCTGATGGACCCTCATTGATCAGCTTGATGCAACACCTTAGGCCAGCGGCACACTTGCCGTTTTGAACCCGTTTTTGGGCCAATTTTAAGCAGTCCGTTAAAACCGCATATGTTTTTGAAAAACGCATGCGTTTTCAAAAACTCATCCGTTTTTGACCAGTTTTACCAATTATCTTAATTAAAACGAGTCAAAAACGGATACGTTTTCAAAAACTGATGCGTTTTTCAAAAACGCATGCATTTTTTAAAACTTATGTGGGTTTTAACGGACTGCTTAAAAAACGGCCCAAGAACCGGTTCAAAATGCCACGTGTGCCGTCGGCCTTAGGTTCGGTCTAGGTCAATAGGTCTAAGGCCAATTGCTGAAACGCATCGATTAGTAGACTGAGTTATACACTGTCTGGATATGTGAGTGGTTTAACGAATAAACAGTGGAAGAATGATACTAAGTACCGAGTGCTGGATCTATCCTTTTTTTGGCATATTATCTATAACCCTTGGAGTCTGGGGCGAGTTCCGTGCACCAGGCCACACTCTTATGAGAGACAGGTGAACTGTTATGTTAACACCTTAGGGTGGTGACACACATGGCGTTTTTAGGCAGTTTTTGGGCTTTTTCAGATAGTAAAAAACGCATGCTTTTTTAAAAACCGCATGCGTTTTTTAATGTATGCGTTTTTTACGATCTAAAAATGGCATGTGTGACATCACCCTTAGGCTGGTTACACATGAAAATGTGCAGCAGACGGGAGTCCCTGCATCATATAGGAATATAATTCAGGGACGTTCCCTCTGCTGGCTGGACAGCCGCGCACGTTCATAAGTAACCGGCCTTACCGGGATGTGAGATAAGTGGTGCAGCCTTCCACTTCCATGACTTTCATTAACCTAGAGCAAATACTCAACCACTATACCTGGCCTAGAGGCCATTGCATAGATAATTCATTTATAATTAACGTCATTCTGACTATCGGAAAACTCCACTGATCAAGAGAATGTGGGTCCTTCTACTTTACGAATGGAGCAACTGGTTGCACCTCTGCAGGTTTCATTCACTTCTGTGCGACTGGTGGCGGTGGTCCCAGTACAGTGCTCTACTACATTTCTACGGGGGTAGAAGGCTCATCTATTGTGGACTTCAATATTCCAATACATGTACTCTCACTGATCAGAGAGAATTCTCAGATTCAATAGATTTTAGTACATTACTTAAAAAGGGGTTGTGCAGTTAGGAAACCTTGAAATGTATCACCTTTATAAATACAGGTTTTTTTTTTCAATTAGAAAACCATCCGTTCGTTTTTTTTACATCCGCAAAAAAAAAGGTAACATACAGATGTGAAGAAAGCTTCAGCTTCTGCTAAAGTCCAAATATGCAGACAGCGTGTTTGGATTACTGAGAATGACCCGTGCTCTGTCACTCTGTCATCCCATGATGCAGCCATGATCAGTCATCATCTCTGTACCATCCCGCTCGGCTGTTACTCCTCCATCGTATCTTGCTCTCAGATGTAGTAGTAAAAATCACCTGACAAGTTCTCTTTAATGATGAGTCGAAGAACAAGTCCAACAAGGTATTAAATGTGGGTACAGCTAGCCAACTTTACAACACCGAAACCAGATGCGTTATGCCACCTATAGTATGACAACTCTCATCTTCTCTATTCTGTTATAACAGAAACACCAGGGGCTTCGGACAGTGACTTTTGCTTTTGGAATCAAGAGCCCAATCTAGTCCGCACTGTATGCGCACATTAGCAATAAGATAAAGCGAGGCTAAACAAGCATTTACTGTGGTGCAGATTACTCTGTAATAACGCCAGCTCAGGGCTAATAAGCTTATTCTATTTCTTTATTTGCAACAACAAAGCATAGCCCTGTCAGTTGCTTTAAAAGTGAACAAATCAGATGTTCTCTGCAGCTTTGGAGCGGACAGCCTCCTATTTTATCACTACAAACCGCCTGTGGGGTTACAGGAAGCAGTGACACAGGAGGGACCAGCGTGAGCGGTGACAAGGGGGTCTCTAAAGCTTGTCACTAGCTACAGACTTCCTTGTTCCTACAAGAGGGAGAGTCATGGTCAGCTCTGCGAAGCAATTCCTCAGCAGTAAGTAAACTTTAGCTTTTCCTAAGAATTGTGTATTTTAGAAAGGAGCTACTGTCACCTTACTAGCAGCTGGTATACAAATACAAAATTCTGCAATTCTACAGTAGTCTACAATAGACTATTCCAGGGGTGGTAAACTTATTGCACGGGTGCCAGAAGTAGCATTCAGAGCCCCCTCTCTTGGCACACAGGCCATAGGCACGGCACAGAGTTTGCCATACAGGACTCGGCAGTATCCTTCAGCAGCCTCAGACGTGCACGGCGTTATTTAAAGAAACATTCTGTGCTGTCTGGGTCGGCAGGAAGATGGAGAAGGTGCAGGGAGGGTTGGGTTATCAGAGCTCCTGCTCTAGGCCCCAGGATGCTATCTTATTGGGGGCCCCAAAAAAGATCCAATCATAATCTGAATTCACGCTTCTCCAGTCAATGGTGTTGATGTTATCTGATACTGATTTCGGTGCAATCTATGGCAAAGCAGAGAGCAATAAGTTACTGCTTAAATTGCCATTCTGGCACGTTGCAATAAATAAGTGGGGTTTAGGTTGCAGTTATGGCATATGTTCTCTAAAGGGTTTGTCTGACTATAGGTTCCTAAGGGTGATGCCACACAATGCGGGACATTTACTTAAAGTGTCGGTGTCTGCACTGGCTTTGTTACCGACCTGCTCTGGGAAAGAAGATACACATTTAATATTGTAGAGCTGTGCAGAGACATTTCTGGCGCCGAGACCATTTTCTGTCCCTGGGACCAAAATCTGTCCCGAGCACCAGAAATGTGTCCAACAGTCCCTGCTAGACCAGTTTTCTTTTGGTCTACTTTCTGCCAGTTTACAGCGCCCAAAAAGGGCTGCGACACATATTAATTGTGTCTGAGTTTCCACTCCGCCAAAGCCACGCCCCTTTTCAGAGAAGAGTCGGAGCAGACGGAAAAAGTCATTTTTTCTGGCGCCGCCAGCTAATAAATAGGTCTGAGAGCAGAACATGTGGTGAGAGTGCCACAAAACTGGCGGAAACGCCATAGTAAATGTCCCCCATTGCGCTTTGAACCCGTTTTTGGTCCATTTTTAAGCAGTACGTTAACAAACACATGCGTTTTTGACAGGTTTTAACAATTATCTTAATTAAAAATGGGTTCAAAACGCCATGTGTGGCATCACCCTTGGCCCTTTGTTACACTCCTCCTTCCTTTTACTGGTTCTCACAGGTATGTTGCCTGCCGCTGGAAATTGAATGTCAGAATTGACTTCCTGTGAACAAGTTTAGGACCATCAGAACTTAATCCCTTAAAGAGGATGTCCACTCAAGGAAAAGTTATACAATTTTCCGATATACGTTCCTCACTGTTTTCTAGATCTCTGCTTGCTTTGCTTCTATAGAAAGCTTCTCTATTTACTTCCAGTGAATAGAATCTGTCCATGGTGATGTGATGACATGCAGGTGCACGAGCCGTTATTATCACACAGCTCCTATTCTCAGTGATAACAGCTTGTGCACCTACATGTCCATCACATTAGCATGGACAGATTTCTATCGACTGGAAGTAAATAGAGAAGTACAGCAAGCAGAGATCTTGAATTGATAGAATTTTTCAATATACTTTCTGTATAACTTTTTATTACACAAATAATATCAAGTATTTACTACCAAGGACCAGGGCATTTTCATTTTTTGCGTTGCCATTTTTCACTCCAACTTTTTAAAATTTTTCCGTTTACAGAGCAGGGTGTCTAATCTAACTGTGCATCTAACCTTAGGATACTGCAGATTTTCTGAGCCAGTTTTGTATTATAGCAGCTATGACTTTTGAGATTTTACATGTACACAGCAGAATTTTCCATACAGAATCCATGATAGATTCTACAATTTACAATACAATTTTCAGTTTTCTGTTACGGATCCACAGCAGGATTCTCTGATTTCTTGGCCAAATCGGCGCATCCAGATACATTGGCGCATCCAAATTTTCACAGCTGTGCCTTTTAGATTCAGTGCATTGGGATTTTTATTCCTGACATGATGCCAACTAAACTATGACAATTTTGTTAAGTTACAATGTAGTGTAAGGGTGCATTCACACGTGGCGTTTTGAAACCGTTTTTGAGCAGTCTGTTAAACGCATGCGTTAAAAAACGCATCCATTTTTGACCGGTTTTCCCAATTATCTTAATTAAAACCGGTCAAAAACGGATATGTTTTCAAAAAAACGAATGCGTTTTTTTTTTACGGGTCAAAAACGGGTTCAAAACACCACTTGTGACCGCACCCTAAGATGTTTATAGACTGCCGACAGAACCACCCACAAGTAATGAGCTGCCGAAAGTTGTGAGATTAGAGGCCTGTGCACACTCGGTGTAAGAATAGCTGCAATTTTAAGTACTGTTTGTAGAGCTAAGATATGACTTTGTGGAAGGTGACAGAAATATTTAGAGGGGTTCATCATTTCAAAAGTGTAGTGCCACCCTAAGCAAATGCTACTTCTGATTTATGGTTTGGCATTGGCCATCTTTTCCCACGCCTTGTCTGCTTTGTTCTGTCATATTTCTTAATCCCTTCCTCATTGAGTGGGGAGAACAGGGAACAGAACAATAACCACATAAAATAAAGAAAATAAGGATTCCTATACACTGAACACCGTGTCCTGTAAAGAATGTACTGCATGAGTTCACCCTGACCTGGAACACTAGGAACGCACCTTGTAGCTCCATCCCATTACCACTACATCAGCGGGGTGCACATTGGTGAGACTATCTTAATAAATGGTTATAAGGGCACGTTCATAATACAAATGTTAGAAAATATTTTACATTGCTTTTAAAATAATACTGATAAACGAAGCTTGACTGAGCCAAGGTTTTGCTGCTCACATTCTGTACTATAGTCCATTTTTCTACTGGATGTTTATTTTGGGTACAATTTATAATGTAATGGCTGTTTTGATATCATAGATTATATTAGTGGGTGGTTTTCTCTTCCGATATAGTTAAGAACAAATATAGCATTTTTTGGCGATTACAGATAATGTAGAGGAAATGAAATCTTAGTGGTGAGGATGGGTAGTAGCTTGCCAAACATAACAATCCTAATAAAGTACAACGTAATAAACAATTAGGGTGGTGACACACATGGCATTTTTAGGCCGTTTTTAGGGTGGTGACACACATGGCGTTTTTAGGACGTTTTCAGATTGTGAAAAAAGCATGCGTTTTTGACCAGTTTGAATTAAGATAATTAGTCCTAAAAACGGCCCAACAACGCCATGTGTGTCACCACCCTTACAAACGCAGCGCTAGGGCACGGGGTGAGCCTTGGCCTGATCGAGTATCCATTACTATGGTTACCGATCGCGTGTCCATTGTTTTAATGCAAGACACCGGGTTCTGGTTACCGATCGCATGCGTTTCCCTAGAAACGCATATACGATCAGGCTGAGGCCCTACCCCGTACCCTAGTGTTGTATTTGTAAACGCAGCGCTAGTGGTAAGTGTGACTGCAGCTTAAAAAAAAAAGAATAAACTCTTAGAAACCTGTGGTCAGCAATGTATTGCAGTGGTTTCAGTTTCTAAGTGCATTTTTCTTTGTTTACAGAAAGTAGAGTAGAAAGAGCGGAGCAGACTGATTATATGGGGGACATTTATCAGTGCCTGTATGCCAGTTTTTGGTGTAGAAACAGCTAAATAATCGTAATTTATTGTATACTGCAAAATTTGCAACTACGCCACTCAATGTAAGTGTGGAGGGGCGTAGCCGCGGGCAGAGAGCCTGCATACTTTCAAAAACTTTTTTCTTCAAACTCGCGGCAGCCTGACAGATGCATGAAGAGGCCTGTTATGCCTCCTTCTGTTGTCCCTAGTAGGATTGCAGTCCTAATGAAGGTGCAGTCTTCAGTTGGCTGACAATGAGATGAGTGGACCCAAACTCTGGACACCCCTGGCCAATCACAGCCATGGCTAGTAGCTAAGGGCGCCAATTTGCCGAATTGATTGAATGGGTGCCAATTCGGCAATGTATCTGGGTTGTCTGGACCCCCGGATTTTAACTTTAAGTTCAGGTCTGCACATTTCTAGTTAATGTTATTGGGGCAAAATTGACATAGTTTAGCCCTAGCCCTGAAGGCAGGGTGAACTTGGCCTTAGGGCGTGTAACGCATGCATTTTCCAACGCAATGCATCAGCTGAGAAGAGGAGATTTGCCTAATTACATTGCTGTCAACAATACGTTTACAAAATGCTTGCGTTAATGCACCATTAACAAACCCATTGTTGCTGCGTCAAAGCCACATGTGAATACGTCCTTACACAGCATGATGGAAAGTCTCCGGATAGTATTATCTGCAGAACTGCAAAGCTTGGGGGGTCTTTGCTTTTTACTCTTTTGTAACATTTTCTAATTCTTTGATATAAAGCAGAAAACATATCTAATATAATGACGAAGGCCAATCCAGACTCTACTTTCCATTGAAAGGCCTTCCAGATACCATGAAGATAATTAGCTTCTTTTTTTTTAACCCCGTATCGTGTGAATCCAATTTGTTATTGGACCAGCGGCATTGTTAGTGTAGCCATTTCATAGCTCCACCATGGAGGAATAAAGAGCTGCGTTGCTAAGCTTGTCAAAAGAAAATCATTTGATCAGTCAGCAAGACCACATGACAAGCAGCTGAGAGGAATTAGATGGTCTTTGCAGTGAGAATGCCATTGTGAGCGGCGCTGTACTTCCTGCAGACTCCCGCATCAGATGTTCTCTATATGATGTGTTTTTTTTATACCAGCAGAACAGAGTTCACATTTTTGGTTACTGATATGTGACATGAATAAGGACTTGTGAGCAACTTGTGTGCACTGGATCATTCCGGCAGAAAATACAAGCAATTTCCCCCCAGCAAGGTAAGGCACCATTCTACTTCTATCAGTCGTCTCTTGTATCATGCCATGAATTTTAGTGGACACCCGAAACATCCTGTGTCTGGTTTATCTTTAACCGTCACGGATTAAGTCAGATGGGCTTGTCCTAGCCCTACTATAAAGATTACACTCAGATGATGGCTTCACTTCTTTTGTTGGTCATGTATGTTGGTCCTCATTGGAGTTCTGCATTGGAAATGGTTCCCTGTGCTGCATATTGTTCATAATGTACTGCACAAAGACCTGTTTCATAATAGACCATGTAGAAATGCCCCACTGTGGTTGTGCCCACACGTTCAAGTTTTCAGATGCAGTTTTTCATGTCCAAACCAGTAGCAGAGGGAAAAATGGTGGAGTAGCACCTCTCTATTATTTGTTTCCACCCGTTATGATCCAGAACTGATTCTGGCTTCAAAAACTGCATCTGAAAACCTGAATGTGTGGATGCACCCTGAAGACTTTAGTTCTATGGGGCACATTTACTTACCCAGTCCTTGGAGCTTACAGACGATCATTCACTAAGATCGTGCACCCGATATCCTGCATGTGTCGCTTCCCAGCTCAGGTCTGACGGAGTTCTCCTTCTTCCTGTTGCATGTAAGTGCATTGGATTGCCACACAATTTTAACCAGTTCGCGACCGCCCGCCGTGTATTCACGGCGGCGGTCGCGCTGCATGGAGAGGGCTCACGGGCTGAGCCCTCTCCATAGCCGGTAAGTCTTTGCTGCATATTGCTAGCACCGATCGCGGGTGTTTTCACAGCATGGGCTGCCGGCAAAGCTGCCGGCAGCCTCAAACAGATAGCGGCGCATGGGCGCCGCCATCTTACCTGGGATCGCCGCTCCCCGTGACGTCATCGGGGGGCGGCGATCCGTCTCCATGGTAGCCTCGGGTCTTCCGAAGACCCGAGGCTATTTCGTTTTAACCCCTTCATTACAATGTGCTAATAGCACATTGTAATGAATAAGGAAGAAAATCCCCATATACTGCCATACTGTAGTATGGCAGTATATGATAGGATCGATCAGACAACCTAGGGTTAAAGTACCCTAGGGAGTCTGAAAAATAGTATAAATAAAAAAAAGTTAAAAAAAAAAAATTATAATAAAAAAACCTAAAATTTCAAATCACCCCCTAGAACTAACATAAATATAAATAAACAGTAAAAATCATAAACACATCAGGTATCGACGCGTTTGAAAATGCCCGATCTATCAAAATATGATAACGTTTTTTCAATGCGTTTAACCCCGTAACGGAAAACAGCGCCCAAAGTCGAAAATGGCACTTTTTTGCCATTTTGAAAAATCTAAAAAAATCTATAAAAAGTGATCAAAAGGTCGTACAGTCCTAAAAATGATATCATTGAACATATTATCAAATTTCGCAAAAAATGACACCACCCACAGCTCCGTACACCATAGTATAAAAAAGTTATTAGCGCCAGAAGTTGGCAAAATCAAAAAAACATTTTTTGTACAGGAGGTTTTAATTTTTGTAAATGTATGAAAACATTATAAAACCTATACATATTTGGTATCCCCTTAATCGTACCGACCCAAAGAATAAAGTAGACATGTCATTTGGGGCGCTCAGTGAAAGACGTAATATCCAAGCCCACAAGAAAATGGCGCAAATGCGTTTTTTCACCATTTTCATTGCATTTGGAATTTTTTCCCCGCTTCCGAGTACATGGCATGGAATATTTAATACCATCATTATGAAGTGCAATTTGTTACGCAGAAAACAAGCCGTCACACAGCTCTTTACGTGTAAAAATAAAAAAGTTATAGATTTTTGAAGGTGGGGAGTGAAAAATGGACATGATAAAACAGGAAAGGGCCCGGTCCTTAACCGGTTAAACCCTGCACTCAGTCCGAATCAGTGGGATCGTCCAACGGCATGGCCCCTGATTTCTGTCACATGAAAGCCGGCGTAGTTGCGCCACAATCTGATCACGTGCAACCCTTAGTAAATAAACCCCTATATCTTTCACTGTACCAAATATTTCATAGATAAGGAAAATGTGATGCAACACATTTGACTTCATTAAATAAAATACTAAGTTTAAGGTTGGGACTTTTTTTGTAAGGAATTATATTTTGAATGTGTTCTTTATACAGTAGTTCGCCAAAGGTAAATGTAATAGCCATATCTAATGAGCCAGCCACCCCTCCTCCCCCTTGTAATGGGGTTAAAAAATAGCCTTATGATGTTCTGGGAAGGCCCTGAAGGGGAAGCATTTGCTGTATAAAAACAAAAAAAAGTTAACTTTTTTCAAAGGCCCCTCATTTTTTAGTTTATGGTGCTTCTGATCCTGTCAGACTAAAAATGATGACATCACGTGCCTAATTAATTTGCTGGCCTGAGCAGTTATATGCCCATTCATTCAGATTTCATTGCTGATGTTACCAATTTGCTTAGTTTACAGGACTAGAAGCACTGGCATCATGTTTTTTACTTTTTTTTTTCTTTTGTATCTAATATAAGGGTAATTTTAGCCAAGATTACATGGACATCTGCCATAGGTTACCCAAAATTTACCATAATGGCCACGAAGATGGCTCTCTTGTATTTAATATCTACTAATAGATATGCGTTTCACTTTTTTTTTTTTTTTTTTTTGCTCTCCTCCTTTCAAAGTCCATAACTTTTTATTTTAACATTTACACAGCTGTATGACGGCTTGTTTGCTGCGTAACATTACTAGTGGCAGTATTTAATATTCCACATTATGCTACATTGTTTGCTCCGCCATATTTGTACACCAATAGTTCAAAGGGGTTGGCCAGGAAGAACTATTACTTAGATCAGCAGTAGTCGATTATAGTGGGACCTGACAACCAGACTTGGCACTGATAAGATGCTGGGTAAACCATCTAATCACAGGGCACAGAGTTGGAAGCAAGTTATTCTGTGTCCACGTAACGCCTGGAGCCGCAGCTGTTGTTGCTGCTTTTGCCCTCAACATAGACACAGAATTAACTGCTCAAGGCAATTGTGCCCCCACCCCAACAATCTCCTTCCCCAGCTTGGGCTACGTTCCAGTAGGTTGCTGTATAGTTACAAGTTTTACAGCAAATTTCTTCAATTCTGGTATGTCAATATGTTTCTTTATACGGTAATAACTTTGTGGTCATTATCTACATTGAAAACGGGGTCACTTTGCAGTAAAAATCTGCACACTTTTTTAACATGAGGGTTTGTATTGAGGTAATCAGTAAAATTTTGTTAAGGTTTGTACAGTGAGTAAGAATATGAAATTTATTTGGTTGCTAACAGTGATCATTTATGGTCAAATGAATATAGATGAACTATTCTTGTATCTGTCCATTTTAAATGTAATTTTTGTGTCCTTTTACAGAATTCATAACCCTGCTCTTGTCACATGCATCCATCTCCTCAGGATCACATGAACATACAGGTCACTGACTTCCATGGGATAAACCCGCTCATCTCCTACTTCATAAATTCCAAACTATGTGACCTGACCTCAAGACCCATGTTCAGTGACTTCACATATCATTTCACTATTCCCAATTGTATGGAGTGGAGTAGCTGGAGCTGAGGTTACACAGCGCGGCTACTCCACGCCTCAGTAGCCGATTTGATCCTCCTACCAGATATCTGCGCGCCGAAGAGGAGCTGCGCACTCTTGTCTGTGAAGCCGGAGCAGTGACCGTGCATACGCAGCACGTCGGCTTCGCAGACAAGGGTGTGCAGCTCCTCATATCTGCGCACCGAAGATATCTGGTAGGAGGATCAAGGAGGCTACTGGGGCGTGGAGTACCTGCCCCGTGTAGCTGCCTCTCCAGCTACTCCATGCCCCAGTAGCCTCTTTAAAAAATTAGCATATTAGGGAAATAAAAGTTATAAAAAGATTGCAGAGACGTGAGGATTAGCCCTTAAAAGGGCTATCCTTGGGTACAATAGAGGCACCTACCACCCGATCTACCATAATAGGTAGAGCCGTGGTGGTAGGCTTCCTTTAAGCTGTAACTTCTTCCCAAAGCACAAAATGGTTGCTCTAGGCATTAAAGAAATGGTAGATGACTCACAATGTGAACAAGCCTTTCCCAGTTAGTTTTATTTCATTATCCTATCTGTCCGTTTTAGGCGTTTCTGATGAAAGACACCATTTAGAATCAGTCTGATAGTATTTACTGTTATCTGATGAATCCCTGCCAAGCTGCTCAACCGAGGACAATCTAGAACAATAATGGAAACGTTACTCGGTGTGCTATAAATTTGCCTTTAATCTTGTACCACTTATGTTCATTAGATGGCAAATCATTGTCATACTTTTAGTACTTGTGTGTAGGGAAGATGGATAGCAAGAAAAAATTAAGTTTTCAGCTGAAATGAAAAAGTGGCCAAATAGTGACATGGTAGTCATAATTGGGGAAGGCAGGTTGTAAAACTCAGATTTTTCTGCAGCAGGGGAACCAAACTCAACCTTTTCTGCAGCTTGCATCTACAGCAATAACTAATATGCTGCTGCAAATCCGTTTCTGCTTTGCCAAAACTCTAAGTGAACTGTATTTGTATCGATGGGTAATACTGATGGACTGAGCTCTTCCAATATCTAACTAAAATAGACTCTGTCTTCTCCTTTAAAAGCTTTTGTTTATAATTTAACTTTTGTTCATTATTTCGACCATTGTTTTTGTAAGAATCTAATATTACGCAGTTTATCTTATGGCCTAAGTAACTTGATAAATATATTTATGTGCTAAATATTATTACAGTGATTACAGTAACACTTATATATGTGTGTCTGTATGTATATATATTAATTATATAGGGCCAGTGTAAGGGGACAGCAAATTGGGCATTTGCCCAGGGCCCCAAGTCCCAAGAGGGTCTGTATGTTGTGGGCAGAGAATGTATTGCTTTTTTAATACGCCTTGGTCTAATTTATGTAATCTATCTAGTTATCTACATGTAATCTACGGTACTTTATATTTATGCAACTATAAATGTATCTTCTATCACCCATCTACCTCTCATCTGTCTATCTACTATATATAATTCTCATACAGTCCCATATTACGAATTGTCTTGCCTTACTAACTTACTACTGTGTAATCTGCAAAATGTTATTAATGTCCAGGACTATAGGAGCCTCTTACTGAATGTGACTGTTCATAAAATAGTTTTATTTTGGGAGCCTCATTTAGGGTCCTGGTATAGTTATAAATATACTATCCAGGGGGAAGCTACTGGAGATGTATTTGTATCATCTGTATCATAAGTTACATATAATTATCTCATAAAACGGAAATTTCACAATCTGCTGCTTTATAATCTGAGGTAACAGGGAGATCATTATACATGTTCACATACATGTGACTCCTTTAGTATATGTCATATCCCTGTGCTTTACTCGGTATCCTGCTGGTGGTGCAATCGCTATGTACATACATGACATTACTTATCCTCTACCGATCCTGAGTTACATCCTGTATTATACTCCAGAGCTGCACCCACTATTCTGCAGCTGGTGGTGGAGTCACTGTGTACATGAGAATAATTATACTTTTTATCTGGTGAAGAAAAAGGCTGCAATGCTCCCTCTTGTAGCTCTGTAAAAGATCTGCATAGCACAGTCCATGCTACCTGCTGCCTACATAATCACCACTAGGCTGAGGGGGGACAATCTGTGCCCACCTTAATAGCCTAGCGCAGTGGTGGCGAACCTATGGCACAGGTGCCAGAGGGGGCACTCAGTGCCATTTCTGTTGGCACTCGCCCAGGACAGAGCTAACCAGACAGGAACAAATCCACAAATCTTCCTGCAGTCCCAGGCAACTTAAGAAATTTTGGCTCTTTGGAACTACAGGAAAAGTGATAAGGTGTGGACAGGACTGTATTATTTATGGAGATTCTCATTCTTTCAACTGTATTGGTGGCCTTAAGGGGCCGATTCCATTGAAAGATGTGGAAGAACAGGTAGGAATACGTTACTGCTTATAAATGCCATGTTGTGGAATTTTGGTTGTAGCTTGGGCACTCAGTCTCTAAAAGGTTCGCCATCACTGGCCTAGCGGGTGGGTGTGGTCAGCTCTATCTCACTTCTGATTGGCTGGCTCCATACTTGTTCTAGCTATAATGTCATCATTCATAATGGAGTCACATTCATCAGTCAAATTCATCAGTCATATTTATGCATCTATAAATCTATATCATCTTCCATATTTATCTTCTATCATCCATCTACTTACCATCTGTCAATCTCCTATATAATTCTCCTACAGCCCCATATTACAGATTGCCTTACCATATTACTGCGTGTAATCTACAAAGTGTTATTCTTGTGCAGGACTATAGGAGACACTTACTGAATGTGACTGTTCATAAAATAGTTTTATTTTGGGGCCCCACTTTGTCTAAAACTGGACCTGTGTATAAATACATATTAGTAATCTATGAGATGGGAGGGTGTTAAATTTTTTCATAATTATTATTTTGCTGGAAGACTTGATATTTCTCAGTATGGTGCTATGTTAATGGAATATAAGACCCTTTTGTTTGCTTATTTGTAACTGTGATTTTAGGAGGCAACTGGACATAAACAGCAATTCAGAAAAAAAATGGTAGCTTCTGTCATGATTTTCATAATGGAAAGATATAATAGAAGGTTGTAAGAGAGATGGGAATATAGCCTTCAAGCATAACTAAGCTCTTGATCAATTTAAAATGATTTAAGCAGAGTAGAATAATATGCTTTATTAAAGAAATAAGTTCCTGTGCCCTTCTTTTTTCCCTTGCCTTTCTGCCTTATTTATACAGTTTGGGCCTTATTTCTGCTTTTCCTCCTGCTTTTACTCAAGGACGCTGCTTTACTTCATGAAGAATATTACTAGTTATAGTTTACTATTATCACATGCACTATTTATTTCTATAGATTTAAAAAAATAACTTCAATGGGTTTGACAAAATTTGTGAGTGCTTGGTTAATTTTGTCAGTCACATAGAGAATGCATGAGTCTGCAGGCCTCATTCTTAACATGGCACTCCTGGGTATGGGTACCTGGGATCAGAATTATATACTTAGATGTTCCCTTAGTTTTGAGCAATGCGGTACTTGATATTTCATATGTCTCTTAGCATATCTATACCCTCACATATATAAATAATTACTGCTATGAGAGGAGAGGTAGCTATTCTTGTGTAACGTGTTCATTCACTTCTAGGGACTTTGCTGCATTTCTGGTGTCTGGTTTTATAGGCCATGTTAGTTAACAAATATTTCAACAATTTTGCACCCAATGCAGCCTTGCAATTTTCCATGTATATTTGTGTTTCAACATGATATTCTTTTTCAACATTTTCCTTTTACAGCAATACATGTCAGAATATGAGGATCACAGGGCTTTGGCCTGGGAACGGATTTACATAGATTGGTGCATTGCCAAGTTTTTTTTGTAATGTGGGAACAGTGGCTCTGTCTGGAGTAATACTAAAACGATTGTATTTTATACTCCTCTGTATTTAGTATTTTGTAATCGCCAAGGAAAATGTAAACAGAACAGAAACAAAGTACATTTCCCTTAAGTATTGATGCATTTAAATACAACAGTTATTATTGAGTTTTGTTTTGTATGTCTATTTTCTTTGTTTCTGTTCTTTCTACTCTACCGAAAAAATTCTAAGATTTAAAGTGTAATATCCAGTTGTTTTTTCATGCGCAGTGAACGTCTGATTATTGTGCTATTAGAGCCAATGCTGTGTGCATTTGTCAGATTTGAGCTAGGTTCACTACACATTACTTGGATATGTTGTCCTGTTTCTCCCCTTTTTAAAGCAGGAGGAGATGCGAACATCGTCATCAGCTATTGATTGGTTGCTTCCCTTTTTTTGATGGTGTTCTCCCTAATGATGTAACTGCCCTAACATGGAGTGACATCACTAGGGATCTCCCTGAGTGTACACTCGGCAGAGGCCGGGGGCTGGATGCATTCTCCGCAGGCTCAGCAGAGGCCATTGGAGCCTATGTGCCCTTCAGCAGGATAGAAAGCTGTAACTTACAGCGTCTATCCCACTGAATACACTATATATTGGTTAGGACTCTGCCAGTAAATGTCTATTTACTTGTGTATATGCTGAACATATATAAATAACATGATGCAAATTTACCTTAACTAAGAAACGACGCAACATAAAGCGGGGATGTACCATATCTTGGAGCATTATGCCCCCTGACACCTTCCGGCTCTGGTCTCCCGATAGATATCTTATAATGTGGATGCAATTGCCGGGTGCATAATGTACCGGCTCCATTCTACATTAGGTCTAGCCTGGTATTGAACTGAGCTTTAGCCCGTGACCCAATCGGGCATAGGGCGTCCCTGTGTATGCCCACTGCATGCCGTGGCACCACACCCTCCCTGCTCAACCAGCATAGAGGGCAGTGTAGTCGCATCCAGCATCTCGCACTATATATCAAATTTTTCAGATTTGTTTTTACTGCCTAATTCATAGACAAGAGAGGTGTATTTCCCCAGCCATGTTATGCCCTATGCTGGTCTGGTCCATTTAGTTATGAGTACATTCAATGGAGTCTTTGTAAGCTAAGAGAAGAAAAAGGAACTGCCCTAACACATGACTGAAGGATCAGACTACACATAGGATTTGTTTGTACTTATCATCCATGAAGACCCCACAGTAGTATTAGACCGAAAACAATGGGAAATACAGTGGCACATGTGTATTTCGCCCCTTGCTTTTCTGGTGTCAGACATTTAACATTTTGTTCACGAAACCTGCCAAAATATCACTCAAGTAAAAAGTTTTCTGGACACCTATGAGGTAAGAAGGGTTTTGTATCTATCAATTCTATAATAACTTGTCATGTGATCTGTGCTAACAAGTGCCACTTGCCTCATAAGGGTTACTGTAGATGAGGACTGTGGGGATTCCAGTGGAAATGGCCCAAAATTTATAATACAGTATGTAAAAATATTGTTTATAGTCTATAGCAGTGATGGTGAACCTTTTAGAGGCCTAATGCCTAAACTACAGCCAAAAACCCACTTTTTTTTATCACAAAGTGCCAACAGGGTAATTTAATCAGCAACTTATTGCTCCCTACTCTTCCACAGCATTCAATCGTATTGGCATATTGAGGACTCCAATGCCATTAAATGAAGGAGGGGATATTCAGATAATCAATGTAGCTTTCTTCCAGGGTCCTTTAGCATAAGAAGAATCGTGGGCAAAAGCTCCAATGATAATCCAGCCCTCTACCCTTACTTCCTCTTCCTGTAGGAAGTTTCTGGAAAACTCTGTGCTGGGGTGATGCTCTGAGTGCCACCTCTTGCACCTGTGCCATAGGTTCGCCACCACTGGTCTATAGGGAATAAGATGTCATTGCAGAATCGGGAAACACACAGCCACATTTACTATTTCTAATTCTTACACTAATCTCAAATACAGATTTATTACTGTGGCTGATAACAATCTGTACATTTTTAGACCATCTTGTTCACAACCCCAAATAGTTAGTTCATTCTGCTCCAAAATTTTGCCTCCTTTTTGAATAGTAAGACCCTTTCCTATGAGGTCCCATTAAGCCAGCACCCATGTGTTGCCAAAAAGTATCTTTAACACATAATAAAAGTGCAGCATTTTGAGCCAGAAGGTTTTGTGAACTTCCCTAGAAGAGTTTTATTATTTTAGTTAGGTTACATATTGCATTGGTGGTTTTAAGACCACGTCTTCTGATGTCTCTTTGTCCAGATCTTTAGTAATTTAACTTTCCAAAATTAGATTAAAGCAGACAAAGTTATCGCAAAATATAATCCCCACACTTTTCATTGTGTAATGATACAGAATCTCTGTACTGACCTCGCGGCTAAAACATGAGCTTTATGCTGCAACAACTTAAATAGCAATAGAGTAACAATTTGTAGGTTTACTTATTTCCTAAGACAAATGTTTAGCAGTTGGGTATCCAAGGATAATGTCAGATGCAGGTTTTCCCTTGCAAAGTGGAAGATGATACAAGTGTTGTATGACACATTGTCTACATCCAGGGGAGAGGGAGCACTCCAAAATATGAAGCAAAGGGTGATCTTTTTATTCCATGATGCAATGTTTCTTGAAAAAAGATTAAAATATACTGAAATGTTGCATTGAGGAATAAGAAGGTCACCCTTTCCTCCGCTATATTCTGGATTGCTACCTCTTCCTGCGATGTACCGTATTTTTCGGACTATAAGGCGCACAAAAAATCCTTTGAATTTCTCAGAAATCAAAGCTGCGCCTTATAGTCCAGTGCGCCTTATATATGAACCGTACTTACAGACAACAGCTGCCTTGAACTGTGCACAGGTCTGCCACCTGCTGGTCACTCATCCTTATAATCAGGTGCGCCTTATAGTCCGGTGCGCCTTATATAGGAACCTATATGTTTTAGCAGGCATTTATTGATGGTGCGCCTTATAGTCAGAAAAATACAGTATACCAGGGGCTATACTACTTTGCAGCCAATCCTGCTGTGCCGCTCTGGACTTTCCTTTTGTATATTATCTAAATTACATATCTACATTTCTTTTGTGTGGTGGATATATGCAACTAATTGTAAAAGTTCTACTCATAGCTGTCTTCCAGAAGATTTGTATACAGAGCTGCATGGTCCGACACAAGCCGTATATATGGAGGTATGCTTCAAAATGGAAGTGCAGCCCTGAGCCACAGCTATAGATTCTAGTGCACATGGGTCTCTATGGATCTTGATATCATGTAGAGGCAGAAGAGTATAATATGTATATATTACATGTTATATTTCAAGTTTTAAATAATATTCTGGAATAGGAAATGCTGGTAGATGCAATTCCAGAGACGGTTTGTTTTATTCCAATGTTTTCTAACTCTGATGTAGTCTTTTATATTTAGTTTTGTGATCTGAATATAAGAGGAAGGAAATGTCTCACTGAAATAATATTTTTCATCTTTTAGGAGTAACGACAGAATTAAATCCCCAAATCAAATTCTTTTACAGGCCGTAAAGTATATAGATGTACGAGCTGAATAAATAACAAGCAACCCAAACCACCCTGCCCTGCGGCTCAAAATGTACATAAATGTTATGGAAAAAAGCCATGGTTTTATTAAATTATGTGTTTGCCTTTCTGGAGTTTTCTTTACACTTTATTTAACCAGAGAATTCCAATACAAATTGTGCAGATCATGTGAGTTGTGCTGGCATTAGGGAGGGGCAGGATGAATACTTACATTGTGGAGAATTTTATGGAATGTTTGGTGATTGTGCGACTGGTTCCGTTAGACTACAGTAGGAAGTGGTTTACAACATAGCAGAATCTCACATTTATATGTATATGTGGCCTGTGGCTAATGCAGCGTTAATGGCATCTGCAATGTACGAATCGCCTGGGGAAACAACACGGCACAATACAGGGCCACAAGGGCCACAAAATGGCAGTACTGTGTCCCAGATGGGCAATAAATACTGGGCCACAAAACGGGTCATAAATACAAGGACCCCAAGGCAGAATCCAGAGCAGGTGGTTGGAGCAGAAGAGGACCCTGAAGTGGTGGGTATATGTTAAGTACACACCACTCCCAGGTCCTCTCCTGCTATGGGCATTGGTTTACTCTGTTACATGGTACTAGCACATATTACCAGCATTAGGAGAGGACCTGGGACTGGTGAATGCTTGTCAGATGTTCTGCACCAACAAGCAATTCTATTAGTGATGAAGCACTCATTGGTTTCTTATACTTTTCTCTTCAACACTTAGCACTCTTTATGTTAGGCTGCATTTCCCCCTGCATAGTATGGTGGTGCCATCAGGCGCCTATTGCCGTCCATTGGGATGTATATCTGTCCGCAAACTTGGATCCGGAAATACTTGCCCAACAGAATTCACCAACTTTATTGTGGTGCACCCCCTCTCATAGGGCATGCGACAGACTTTGCATGTTATATCAGGCACACGGTCCGACTGAACATCGAAACGCCCCTAATTTGTGTTGGTTCTGGGGGGGACACAGGAATTTGCACAGTCCATGTTTCGTGGACCGAAAATGGCAGTGTGATACTGCTCCTAGTTTTATTAAAGTTTCTATTGCTAAATGATAAATCTGGCATAGTTTAAGACTATAGTTATATTTAAGAGTATAGTTGTATTTTGCATCTCCTATTAGTTATTTAAGCAAAATCCTAGTTTTTGTTGCATTTTTTTTTTTTTGTTGCAACTTAGGCCGGCGCCACACGTGGCGCTTTGTCTGCGCTTGCAAACGCAGACAAAGTCGCGCCCACCGGGGCGGGCCTCGGGCCGATCGCATCGGCGTTTGTATGGAAACGCCTGCGATCGGGAATGAGCTGCCAGTGTTTTGCGTTAATTTTTGTCTGCAAGCGCAGACAAAGCGCCACGTGTGGCGCCGGCCTTAGGCCTTGTCCCTTTCATAAGGACACACCTCCTTTTGTCACACCGGTCACAAAAGTGTCTGAGACTTTTTGATAAATGTGGAGTAAGTTGTTTAGCTTTATTGCGCACATTTATGTGACATAAAGATCAAAATTTATCAATGTCCTAGATCGTCGCCCCCCCTCCTCTTTTCAATATGGGGTACATGGGACAGCCACCATTTTTTAATCACGTTTCTTGCATTTATTCAGTTTTTTTTTTCAACCTTCTTTGTCCTTAAAGATTCAACTTATTCACATTAATTCTGGGTATGTGTAATATTTGTGTTGGAGAATAGAGTAGCGAGTTTATCTAAACAAATGAGCTGCTTCCCTGCTTTGTGAGATCTTTCTCAGTTTCTTGTGCAAACAAAGAAAGACAAATATATGGGGCACATGCCAAGCTGGTAGTGTCTGCTTTGGAACGGAATAAATATGCTTATCTCTGTGTTGCTTGGGATCATTTCCTCTGAAGAAGCCCATCACAAATGGAGCATCCTCATCTACTGTAACTCACAAATGTCTAGAAGGCTCTAATTCAGCTATTCCAGTTCCCTACTCTGTACTGAAGAGATGCAAACAAATGGAAGCAGCGCTGTCTACAGTTCATTATGGAGTAGATATACAGGTTTGGTTATTATCTTGCATCATGTCATTAGGCTTTCAGAAACCTGGATGTTAAGGGGGCTGCCTTACAAGGTAGCCAAGAGGCAAACATTTCCTTATCTGCTTATTGCATATTTCCTAGAAGGGTCCAGTCATTTCTTCCATTGTATAAGTGGTGAATCAGTCAGTGTACGGCTAGGCTTTCCTGTAAGTGCAGGCATTGGGCACACCTTCTGCTCACACTGACTTTAGTGCAAGCAGGTGACACGTAGGCTACATGATTGTGTGCTAAACAGGTGGAGCGAGAAAGCACATCTACTACTCATCCACCTTCACCATTACACTCCAGCTGGGATTATCCTTCCCTGACACATAGTGGAGGTGAGTTTCGCTGCTTGCTTTCTTTTAAATCTGATGCCATTCTGGTATCTTCATGTTCTCATACCTGCTATAGCCAGACATTGATTATTTCATTCATGTGCTGTGTTTCTTTCCTCTCTTGTTCCAGTTGTCGTGCTTGGTGCAAATACAGTATGTAGACATTGATGTGCATGAGTGCACTCAGCAAACAGCTCTATCTCCTAGATGTACTCTATGTAGCAAAACATTGACCACCTACCAGCAAAAATAGACGTCTTCTTGCCTTTACCACTTCCCTCTGACCTGCGAGTTAAAGCTTTTGTCTTTTTAGATTGCTATATTCCTCCTCACTTACTGGAGGCAGATTGTAATGACAGTCTAGACATTAAAGCCCTGTACACATGTTCTCACACCCACAGACATGCAGTAAGTAGCGCAGGACTAGTTCACCATGACCTCATTTATTCCTCTTCTTTCTGGTGTCCTGGTGAGTGTTTCAGAATGACTCGGAGGAATAGAAATATTCACATTCAAGTCATAAGTAATAATTCACGAGCAACTGGTTCTTGGTGAGGAAACTCTGCAGATGTGGGGAGCTTGAGAAAAGTAAAGGTCATGGCCATCAAATGAGTGTAAAGCTGAAAAGCTGCTTCATGAGAATAATTTAACAAAGTGGAAAGGTGGCAGGTGGTGTCCATCCAGTGTGTAGAGCCTCTAGTATAGTGCAGTGAGGTGTGGCTCATTTAGGATGCACGTTTATTCACTGGCGCTCCAAAAAAAGAGGCACAAATAATTTATATTGGTCTTCACTAGTAGATATACACTGGCAATAATCACCATTTTCGTCTGTGTATATAATAGAGTATCAGTCAGTGGGATATTTGTAAAAAAAAAAATTCTTTAGGTTGCAGCCACACGTTCAGTTTTTCAGATGCAGTTTGTGATGTCCAAACCAGGAGTGGAGTGAAAATAGAGGAGGAGCAGCACTTCTTAATGATAAGTCCTCACCCATTATGATGCTCGCCTGCTTTTGGCTTCAAAAACTGCATCCGAAAAACTAAGCGTGTGACCGCACTATTAGAAAGAACTCAGACTCAGCATTTTGGTAAGCACTGCTATGGAGCAAAAAATTTAATGCACTTGTTGTTTTTGTGTGTACCTTGATCAGGATTGAGAGATATACACATGACAATGACTAGAGATTAGAAAGGGGAGGGGGGATTTCCAAACACCATTGAAAAAAGTGCTGACTGACTTGCTCTGAGGATGGTCTGTGCTTAAGGGTGATGCCACATGTGGCGTTTTTGGTATGTTTTTAAGCATGTGTTTTCAAAATGCATCCGTTTTTTACCATTTACCATGCGTTTGGCTGCTCTGAACCTGTTTATCTATTGTTATCTCCGTGTCTCCCTGACATTTAGGGCTATGGTGTCATTACTATGGTAGAAACATTTTGTACATAAAGTTCTCGTATGCTCCAAAAGCTGAAAATATGAACCATTTTTACTGCATATATACTCCCCTTCCCTAGGATATTATTTAGTCTACAAAATTATTGCATTATAATTTACCGTAGGTATTTTAAGAAATAGATATATACAAGTAATTTTCAATGTTCCCGTTGTTAGTGGGATTAATGCATGTAGTAATGTAGCTCCATCCATGTCACAGGGCTGTATATGAGCAGCATACCTGTAATTTTCCGGCTGAACAGCTCCTGTCTTGAAGCCAATAACTTCAAAGCTATTTGGAAGAGTTTTAAGCTCCGCTTTCAGGAGTCTTGACACTACTTTATTACTTGGTGTTTAACTTGTTTTGTGACTTCAAGTTAAACATTAATAGTTTGCCACGGCCTACCTTCTCTCATGCATAAATTATCCCATTTATCAGTGTGCCATTAACTGGATCTTAAAGGAAATCTACCATTAAAATCAGTCATGGATAAACCGGTGAAACTTGCTCATAGATCCAGGCACTGTGACTGCAGTAATCTTATATTTGTTATCCATGGCCTAATGAGCCTGAAAGGCTCCTGGGGCGGTGCCCAGAGCCCCTGCGTGCTGCAGATTCACCATTATGTAGTCTCCCCCTCAGTGCTTCTGCCTCTTTGCCTGATGAAATTCTCACTGCAGTGAAGGAAATTTCAACAGTGGGAGGGGGAAGTGCTTCACAGTGTAATGGCCTGTGAATCTACAGCACTTAGAGGCTCTGGTAATGTCCCCAGAGCCATTCAGGGCTGACATAATGAATAATCAACATAATTTTAAAAGTTTATTTTAAAAAGGAGGCCATGGATAACAAATATAAGAAGCTTACCAGTCTTTGTGCCTGGATATATGAGTAAGTGTCCCCGGTTTATCATGGTGGAATTTAAAAGTTACTTTTAAAAGTAACAATGCTTGTATCTTATTTGATGGGGCTTTGTTCATATAACATTTCTTGCCTCAATTAAATGTATAGACTAGGGCATTTACTTTAAAATTATTAAAAACTTGGCAGTTATGTCCCTTTTATATTATTACTAGTGTGGTCAGTTCTGCCATAAGGGTGAAAAAGGGCTTCCCACTTTTGATGGGCTTTTGTTAAGCAGTGGTTTGCACGTGCAACAGCCTGAAATATGAAGAAGGTGCCTAAGAATCTGCTTCCTCAATGAATAGTTAGATCTTGAAATGGCCAAATTGCATAGCGGCCCCTTCTATGGACTGTGCCTGTTAGGTAACTGCTTTTACACCCCTATATAAAAATCCTAAGTTTAGTCTCGAAGGGGATCTGTGCCGCTTCTTATGTTTGTATCCTTTCTCCAGGTGGTTACTATATGAGCCTTTCCATTTGTATATTGATTTTTATTCCCATTGTCAGATAGCTAGCTCCTGAATAGTAATGTTATCTGTCCAAGATACAAATTTGTCATTTTCTTTCAATATTTTCCTCTGAAAGGTAAAAAATAGCCTATAAATGACCAACTGTTTAGTAATGGAAATGTTAAGACGTTAATGTGAAGGATCTGTGAGGTCAAGAGGTCTGAGATCCTTGTGATGAGATGGAATATGTAATGTTTCGTTTGTCGACTTAACTACTATACATGTAGTCTACTTTACATGATTGACTTAATGACCTCTAATGGGGCTGAAGATTACATCATGAGCTGTCTAATGTTTCTCTCCTTGCTGTGTATTTATGTAATGTGCTATACATTTCATTCACTCTTCATAATCTATGGCATGGAAATAAGCTTTATCTTGGTACTTTCTTGTGTGATGGGCAGAGGTATCAGGTCACTGATGTTACTGAGAAGGAAGGATCATAACTAGCCAAGGAAATTGATCGTTAGTAAAGAAGGTCTACTGCTCATGCGTGCTAGAAACCATAGACAATTAAGTTCACACAAACGTGAGCAGGGCGTATGTACAGCCGCAAGCTTGTGGCCATACATACGTCCCCCATAGATGTGCTTACTATACCGTTCCATAGCCGCAAAAAGATGGAGCATTCTCTATCTTCGGCCATATTCATGGCAGTGCAGCCTTATTTTCAATGGAGAGAGGAGGGGGTCACCCCTCCTCCTCCTCGCAAGCGCGGCTCACGTATACCTGCCCGGCTCACGTCCCCAGGCGGGCATACATTTGTGTAAGTGCAAACTTATTGAATAAATAAGAAAGACTTAAAACTTTAAGGTGTGGGCCACTTAACTTCTTGTTTTTTGTAATGTGTGTGTAAGTGTAGGGGGTAGGATATTCGGTAATTTACCAATGTACATCTATTAAAAATTCTGCACTGCTTTATTGATATGTAATTGAAGCCTCCTGTCTTTTACCTCATCAGCCAAACATACCTGTCCATAAAATGGAGGTTCATGTGATCTGTATGTGTCCATGAACAATGCCAGAACCTTTATCTTATATTTATGAGTACCATCACAAGGTCCTGTAAGAAATGTCTGAATGATGAGGTAGAAGACAGGAGGCTTCACTTTACATATCACTAAAGCAAATCCTATATCAAAAGCAAACTTTTAATAGATGTATATTGATAAATTACCTAATATCCTGCCCCAACACACATTACAAAAACATAAGGTAAAGTGGCCAACCCCTTTTAACTTTTAGGCTGCTTTCATGTAAACTTATGCTACTTTGGGACCTGGACCCAGGTGTAGCATAATTTTGCCTGGGGAGGTGGAGGAGTGAGTGCTTCTCACCCTTCCCCTCTCCATGCTCCTATATTGTTTTCGGCGACACTGCAGTACGTTGACACGTGTGCTCGCTGTACCGTACCGTGTATGCACAACGCGCTTCTATGTAGACCGGATGCTAGCTGCCGTGCATAAAGCTAGCATATGGCCGGCATATACATTTGGGCCTTGCCTTGATAAAAAAATACAATGGCAAATAAAAAGCCTTGCTGGCTTAACAATATAATATGATAAATGTACATGTATTGTACAGTACAAAGGTATGTACAGGACACCAGGCCGCAGGTGTACAGCCCCCAAGGAAAAAAGAACAAAAAAGAAAAGCATTTTTGTCAGCAAGCAGATCAACCATAGATATAATAGTCTTTATATAACACCAGCATATCCTGCAACGTTTTACAGATCCCATCCCTTGCAATGTAGGAAATATAATTACTTGATAATGAGATGAGGTTGTCTATTATTATAATATTTTATTTTTATGATTTGCAGGTCACTAACTAAGCTTCACAATGTCGGATGGGGACTATGACTACCTCATCAAGTTTTTAGCGTTGGGAGACTCCGGTGTTGGAAAAACCAGCTTCCTCTACCAATACACAGATGGGAAATTTAATTCTAAGTTCATCACAACAGTAGGAATAGATTTCCGGGAAAAGAGAGTGGTAAGAACTTATTCTTTTTTGATTGGCTATTATTTTAAGAATGGCCCCAAGATTAAAGGGGTTGTCGGGATTAGTAATACATGGCACATGATTCTTGCAGAGGTAGTGCAATGTTTGTCCGCAGGTTGTACTGTATCTGGTATCTCTGCCTGGCTCCATTCATTTTGATACCATTCACGTAAGCCTGAATCCCAGCTGGCTGCATATACTGTGCATGTGTGTGTTAAAAAAGTAAAAGAAAAAAAAATAAATGATGTGCAGCAGAATTAGGGCTGTGGAGTCTGTATGCCAAACCTCACCCCTCCCCTCTTCATAGGACGCCTGGTGCACGGCTTTACATACGGGAAAAGATAGCGCATGCTCTCTCTTCTGCTCGTGCACCGTACCGCTGCCGGTTGCCGTAGAAGTCTATGGGGACGTATATCCACCAGCAAATTTGCCAAAAATTCTGAAGAAAACAATAGTTTCGGAATTTGATCTTGTATTGATAACTGGACTGTCAAAGTGATTTGGGACACTAAAGCACCCACAGGTCTTTATAGACCAGTGTTCTAGTGTCTCAAATCGCCCTGTATCATCTTTGTCCAAATTAAAAAACCAAACTTATACTTACCTTAGCCGTTAGCTCCTGGCGTCTGTGCAGCCAATGATGTACAATCTGGTTTCACTGCACACGTGCTGTAGGTATGGCACAAGAGCATTGAATCCAAAGGTATGTACAAGAGTTTTTTTGTTATCTTTAATAGCGACCACAGACAGAGATTATACAGGGTGACTGGGACACTACACCATTGGTTCATAAGAACCTATAGTTAGTGTAGTGTCCCAAATTACCCTGACATAGTCCCTTTGAATGCCTTAAGATCACCCAACTTACACCCTCTCTGGTCACTGACCTTTGGGGAAGGTCTCTGGGTGCTGAACTTTAGACTGCAGTGACTAAAAGTCAAAAATGTCTGCAATACACCTGTTTTGACATACAATTCAACTTAAGAACAAAGAAATCTGTCTTGTACATAATTGTCTTCCATTAAACATTTTACAAAATGAATATAACATTCATGGGGAATAGCTGTAGAACAAATGAATGTTCCTAGGGTTACTGATACAAAAGGTTAAAGCTGCCTGGGAATATTGGCAGGTCCGACAGGTGCTGAGATATCCATGTAAATACAGCGCACTCTTACAGTCTCTATGAACCATGTTGAAAAACCTTTCCTCAGTTCCTTCCTGTACAATGAAATTCTTAGGAAATTGCTCAAAAATTCTTTATTTAAGTGAAACCACCAGATGTACTGTTACTTCTTGCATATTGCGCTTGGTGGAGACACTTTCATGTTTTCTCTCCAGGTTGGACCAGTTTTGCAGGTTTCTGCATTTATAGGTCTTGTATGCTTATTATTATAAAATAGCTGAGAGCTGTTGTCACAATGAAATGATCTGAAATGTTGCCATCGCTGTGCAGGTTTCCTGATGTGTTACATTCCGCTGTGTAACCTTAGCCTTTACCAATGCCCCTTCCTCTTTTAACTCATTATTTCCTTTTGGCCTGTTAAGATCTCTGTAGTTGAATGAAGAAAATAAAATAGGTGTTATGTCATTCAAGGCCTTTCTTAGAAGATGAATAGAAGATGGGTTTGTAGGGCTGTTCTTTGTGATATAAGTGTTGAGAGCTCAGCTTGCAGCCTTCTCAGTGTTACTTTATACTGCAACATAGGAAATAATATCTGCTTTACATCTTGCTCTCAGGGTGGTAGAGAGAGCTGATGATAGTGAGATATGTAAATTACGACTGCCTAGCAGCATTACATACAGGCCGATGTAGGTGTCATTCCCTTTACTATCATGCAATAGTTCAGAACCCCATCTTAAAGGATAATCGCTCTATGCAGTTACACCTCTGAGAAGTCTCATGAACAGATGGATATCCTTTAACCTTACTTTACTAAATGCATGTGCAAGTTGAAAGGAAGGACTGTTGTCCACTATTTATGGAATTGCTATGCCGTTATATAGTCAAGTAGGTGAAATATCCAGTTATTGGCATAGCTTTATCTTGGATTTTTGGCAGCACATACCAGCCTGCAAATATAGAATCATTTACATCCTGCTAACCAGGATAGAAGGAAACTACATTTGAGGTTGCATACCCTGCTGCCTTCCTCATAGTTGCCGTGGAACCTGTAGTTTTCACTCCCTAATAAAATATATTATATTCCTGATCTATCTGAAGCTACACAGTACAGTAAGTGCATATATTTGCTGTACAACTTTATTATTTCAGATGGATTTGTTATTACATTTATTTTTTTCTTATTTTTGCACCTTCTCTTTTATCAGGTATATCGTTCTAATGGTCCTGATGGAATTGCTGGTAGAGGTCAGAGGGTTCACCTGCAGCTTTGGGATACGGCGGGTCAGGAAAGGTGAGTTTATAAAACTATTCTTTGACTTTTAAATCCCTGTTGCAATTATTGACATTCTGCAGTTACTTTGCACTTAAAGGGAACTTGTCATCAAGTTTTGTGTTATCGACTTGATGATTGGTTCCTATAGTATACAACAGGTAGAAAGCATACATTGTTTCTTCACACTAGACACTAGTCTGGGATCTTAGAAGCCTTATATACCAGACCTGTCATGATGTCTTCATTTCCAGATCTTTCATGGTCTGGCATGGTGGCATCATCCAGGAAATTGTCTTTAAATAGGTTGTATGAAGGCGGAGGCAGGGAATTTAGTCGAGCGCTGCCTGCCTCAGGACGTGCCCTTCTCTGAGAGGGAATCACTCACTAGACTTCAGGGCAGCCCATAGTTATGATGCCCATAGATACATACTAAAACAATATAAATCCCTGGAAATGGCATATGAATAGTCTGTTATTCACAATATAAATGAATCTAAATCCCTTCATATGATTTAAAAGATAAAAAAATACTGAAGGCTAAAATACAAGTTGCTTACCTGTGTATCCGCTATTCCTGAAGTATTCTGGGTAATGGCAGGTGCATCCATGAAAATGCTGGACACAGGCTGCTTTCTCTGTCCTAATTTTATAGGGTGCATCTTAGTAACCAGAATCTTTTTATATTGCCTTGTTTCCTTTTTTATTTCCAGATTTCGAAGTCTCACTACAGCTTTCTTTAGAGATGCAATGGGCTTCCTTTTACTTTTTGACTTAACAAATGAGCAGAGCTTCTTAAATGTCAGGAATTGGATAAGTAAGTTCATCTTACACTGCTTAATTTTTTTTTTCATTTATATAGTAGAATATTTGTATAATGTGTTTGTGAATACTTTAGCTAACGGAACATAATATGTTTGTCAGACCAATTTTGATGCAACTTATGGGCTCTCCTGAGTATAATGATGCCAGTAATGTGCACTTTGCCTATCTGCCTTTAGTTTGTGTGGAAAGCTGTGCAAAGCTTATGTGTACTACAATCTTAATTGGTGGTGCAAGAACAATATAAAAACCACCTGAACATTGTGTTAGGTATGAGGTTTGGGGATGGGGTTAGAATGATATTTCTTTTTACAGGTTGTACATTTTTAATATTTCACTTCATTTTTTTTATTAGTTTATTTGTATTTTTATGCTGATCATTTCTGCTTGCTGTTACTTTAGAAGATGGGGCCGTCGCAATCTCTTTATTTTACAAAGCTGCAGCAACATAAATACGTAGATGGGGGGTGAAGAAGTAGGCGCTGTGCAGTAACTTTTTTTACTTTCTGAAAGAGTCTTGTTAATATCCTGCGCAGAACACAGGGGTTCATTCCCTGTTCATCTTTATCATTTTCTGCTGGTTGGACTTGCAGAATGAGGGACATGGCTGAGGACTTGGGACACACAGAAAACATTTCTTTATATATCTTCCAGTATTATTTGTAATATTTACAAAATACATTAACATAAAGAGACTTCTCTGCCCAGTGGTCCTTTAAATGTTGGTTTACCAAAGGTGAACCCTCTAAAGTCTAAACCATTTACCTGTCAGTGTGAAACTTTGTGCTGTTTGGTTTGCTCTCTATCTACATTCTTATATTTGTTAAGGGACGTTTAACAAGACCTGTGGCATTTCTTCTTGCAAATACCTAGGAACACCCTCCTCTTGTGCAAACACAATGCTGTCTAGAAGGAGTTTTGATTCCCACCCAAGATCAAGAGCTGCAGATTAGCTATGGAAACAGCAGCACAAACAGAGAGCACAACTTTCACCTTATTTGTGTGGGTTTTAATTCACAGCACTAACAAATGGGCTGTGCTGCTTCCGTGCCTGTAGTAAAGCATATAAACCATCCCGTTTCAACCACACTAGATTATCACCATGTCACTGTACTGACATTTCACTTCTGAAGGGTTACACCTTTTTTTTTTTTTAGTATAGAAAGGAACAATAAAATTGATAAGTGTTGGATCAGACCTTTTAGGCGTATCTCATTATATATGATATTATATATGTGTAGTAAGAAAGCCCCTTTAAAAATTGCTGATAAAATGTGATCCAAAAAACAAACTTGATCACTAACTAGTAAATGTATACAACGTAATACTTATCACCCTGAGAGCGGCTTCTTCTACCTATCTGTAAGACAAAGCAATGACTGTGATGAACATCATGTTGAATTTTGGATCCTGTCTCCCTAGATTCAAGCTGCGCAATTCCTTGTGACAGTAGAGGAATGATGACTCCCATATACATATGCTCTCTCGGCGTGTATATAATCTTAAAAGGGGCGAAGGCATCTACCAGAACCCCATGACCTTGGCTTGCAAATAAAAGGATTTAGTATGTTGTGGTTGAGCCACCAAATTCTTCAGGGCCTCAGGCCCAGCATGAGAACCTCCACAATATGTCATGCACAAAATAATTAACATATAGCATTTCAACCACCAAGGACTAGAAAGCAAGCTATGGATCGGCTATGTTTTCGGAATTTGCGTATGGATATCGGGTATTATTTGCAGGCAGCTGTACAGTAATAGAGACTCCATGAAGAGATTTTACTGGTATGTTTATCTAGTATGCCCCTGTTCGCTGTTGCCCATTACCTCAGTAGTCTTATTGTGCGACCCTTGGTTTGCGTATATTCCTTTCAGTTTCTGATCTGTAAGGTAACATAAGACACATGGCCGGCACCAGTACCTGGCTTACTTGGGCAAGTGCTGGGCTCCCAGAAGGGCCAATCGCATACACTGGCAAGATAAGAAGACGCAACTGCCTAACTGCCTGCGTCCCTGCTGCTGCACAGTAGACCCTGCACTGAAGATGTAGCAGGAGAGCGGTGAGAGCCCCAGAAGAGGTGAAGAAGACACCGGGAATGCAGTCCTTGAGGTAAGTTAAGTTTTTTTTTTTTTCTGGACACTATAAGGTGCTTAATGTGTGGAGCCTGGGGGAGGGGGGGGGGGATTTATTAAAGTATTGAGCCTGGGGGGTGTATATTAATTAATTAATGGAGCCTGGGTTGGGTGGTGTATATCAATTACTGGAGTCTGGGATGGGGGCGGTGTATATAATTAATTGAGTCTGCGGTGGGGGGGGTGTATATTAATTGAGTCTGCGGTGGGGGGGTGTATATTAATTGAGTCTGCGATGGGGGTGGTGTATATTAATTGAGTCTGCGATGGGGGGGGTGTATATTAATTGAGTCTGCGATAGGGGGGGGGGTGTATATCAATTAATGGAGCCTGGGATGGAGGGTGTATATTAATTAATAATGGAGCCTGGGATGGGGGGGTGTATATTAACTAATGGAGTCTGGGATGGGGGGGTGTATATTAACTAATGGAGTCTGGGATGGGGGGGTGTATATTAATTAATGGAGTCTGGGATGGGGGGGTGTATATTAATTAATGGAGTCTGGGATGGGGGGTGTATATTAATTAATGGAGTCTGGGATGGGTGGTGTAAATTAATTAATGGAGTCTGGGATGGGGGGTGTAAATTAATTAATGGAGTCTGGGATGGGGGGTGTAAATTAATTAATGGAGTCTGGGATGGGGGGTGTAAATTAATTAATGGAGTCTGGGATGGGGGGTGTAAATTAATTAATGGAGTCTGGGATGGGGGGTGTATATACTTAAATAATGGAGCCTGGGATGGGGGGTTGTATATCAATTAATGGAGCCTGGGATGGGGGGTGTAAATTAATTAATGGAGTCTGGGATGGGGGGTGTAAATTAATTAATGGAGTCTGGGATGGGGGGGTGTATATTAATTAATGGAGTCTGGGATGGGGGGTGTATATTAATTAATGGAGTCTGGGATGGGGGGTGTAAATTAATTAATGGAGTCTGGGATGGGGGGTGTAAATTAATTAATGGAGTCTGGGATGGGGGGTGTAAATTAATTAATGGAGTCTGGGATGGGGGGTGTAAATTAATTAATGGAGTCTGGGATGGGGGGTGTAAATTAATTAATGGAGTCTGGGATGGGGGGTGTAAATTAATTAATGGAGTCTGGGATGGGGGGTGTATATACTTAAATAATGGAGCCTGGGATGGGGGGTTGTATATCAATTAATGGAGTCTGGGATGGGGGGTGTAAATTAATTAATGGAGTCTGGGATGGGGGGTGTAAATTAATTAATGGAGTCTGGGATGGGGGGTGTAAATTAATTAATGGAGTCTGGGATGGGGGGTGTATATTAATTAATGGAGCCTGGGATGGGGGGTGTATATACTTAAATAATGGAGCCTGGGATGGGGGGTTGTATATCAATTAATGGAGCCTGGGATGGGGGGTGTATATTAATTAATAATGGAGCCTGGGATGTGGGGTGTATATCAATTAAAGGAGTCTGGGATGGGGGGGGTGTATATTAATTAATGGAGTCTGCGATGGGGGGTGTATATTTATTAATGGAGTCTGGGATGGGGGGGTGTATATTAATTAATGGAGCCTGGGATGGGGGGTGTATATATTTAAATAATGGAGCCTGGGATGGGGGGGGGGGGTATATTTATTAATGGAGCCTCGGATGGGGGGTGTATATACTTAATTAATGGAGCCTTTGGGGCTGTATATTAATGGAGCCTGGGATGGGGGGGGGTGTATATTTATTAATGGAGCCTGGGATGGGGGGGTTTATATTTATTAATGGAGCCTGGGATGGGGGGTGTATATGCTTAATTAATGGAGCCTTGGGGGCTGTATATTAATGCAGCCTGGGATGGGGGTGTATATTAATATTGGTTTGTTAAGATTTTGTGTTTTTAATGCCACCATATGAGTTCACTGCTTAGGGGCCCGCTCAGGCTCTGTCGCCCAGGGGCCTAAGGAAACCTGGAGCGACCCTAGACATAGACTAGTGGCTGAAAAGTTTTAAGCTTCTCTAGTCTAACAGTGAATATGTTTTAGGCAGTAAATCACCCATTGCCTTATTGTAAGTGGCAATACTATTCCTTTTTTATTTACATGCAGGTGAGCTGGTTAAAGGCTGATTATATTCACGTCTTTTACTACAATTTTACTTTTGGACCAATCCACCCTACAATAAGACATGGTTGTTGTATTGTAATCTTATTCTTGTCGTTCTTCAGGCTTCCTGATAGAGACCTCTTGCTGTCATGTGCTTCTTTTACAGTGTGAACTGGTATTGTTATGTATCTCCTGTAGTCACTCATGGTTTATTGATTACAAATAATCTAGTTTTATGTTTTTATTTTCAAATCATCTGATATAATTTTAGCAAACACTATCCCGTTTCCCATCTGGGCTTTGTTAAAGTTATTGATCACAGCTTAGAAGGGATAAAATATTTATGTTTACTTAGGTGTAAGTTATATATTTAACAAAGCAAACAAAAGTTCTATTTCCTGCAACAAAGACATTGAAGAGATTTATTGCCTTTACAGCTGCTCTGGTCAGCCAAAGTGCACTTGGCCATTTTAGTTGAACAAATATTATATTTGTGGAATTTACCAAGGTGTCACTTTTTATGAATATGACTTACCGTAGCTGGTATTGCTGTGATGTAATGGAATTCAGAAAATGAGTAAATAATTTGCAGTGTAATACATATGAAGACTAAACTCAGGTGTACGCTTGGAAAATTTACCATCAAAATCAAGCATGACCAACCAGAGACACTTACTCACAGATCCAGGCACTGTGACATATGATGCTGTTGGACAACTCTGGCAGCATCCTATTTCATGGGAAAAACACTGGATCAGGTGATTAAATTAATGACCAATCCTTCTTTCCTTTAACATTACCTATAGGTAGTAAAGTTTGTGCTAGCACACTAGCTATTAAAGCTGCCAAACCAAATTTGGTGGCTTCAGATTACCGTATATACTCGTGTATAAGCCGAGTTTTTCCGCACAAAAAATGTGCTGAAAAACGTCCCCTCGGGTTATACACGAGTCAATACCCAGCTATTAAGAGTAAAAAATACTTAAAAAATAATAATAAACTTATATACTCGCCCTCCGGTGGCCCCAATGTGCAGCGCTGCTCCCCCGATGTCCGCGCCGCTTGTCTTCAGGCGAGTATATAAGTTTAATTTTTTTTAATGCTGGGGGCAGGCTGTGGACTGCTGGGGGCAGGCTGTGGACTGCTGGGGGCAGGCTGGGCTGGCTGTATACTATAGGAGGCTGGTTGGCTATATACTGGGGGGGGGGGTCTGTGACCAATGCATTTCCCACCCTCGGCTTATACTCGAGTCAATAGTTTTTCCCAGTTTTTGGTGGTAAAATTAGGGGTCTCGGCTTTTACTTGGGTCGGCTTATACTCGAGTATATACGGTAGTGATGGGCCGTTAGCAAACAAGCTGGCACAAATAGCCTGCTCTTGTTCGTGAATGACCTTAGCCGGCTCCTGTCACTGAGCCGATGGCTCACTAAACTCTGCCCTAAACATCTCACCTTGCCCCCTTTAACCAGATAAAATCGGGTTAAACGTGGTGTGATGTGGGGTGACTCCCTATTATATATTTAATAGGGAGCCGTTCAGGAGCCAGAAGAGCCGGCTCTTCTTACTGAGCTGAGCCTAATGAGCCACCTCGCTAAGAAGAGACAGAATTCCCATTACTACTTCTCTCTAATGAGTATGGAAGTCATAGGAGTGGGATGTTGGAGAACTAATGAGCCTATACTTATATACAGTATTATGGAATTTAATTTTTGCCTATTCCTGCTTTTAAGAGGGAGCAACTCCAATACCAAATGCCTCATAGGAAATCTCACATCAAAATCCATCATGATAAACCAGACACTTACTCATAGGTCCAGGAAGTGTGACTGTGCTAATCTTATATTTTTTATCCATGGCCTATTTCCTTCTAGTATCACCTTGTAAAAGTATGCTAGAGAGCCTGAAGGGCTCCGGGAGGCTATTAATCTAACAAACCATCTTTAGTTCTTGCTGAGCTCTGCTGTATTGTTTTAGGATATGCTGTCTAGGTATAAAGGTGAGATTTGCTGTATGAGTACATACATTGTAAATAACATAGATTATATGTGAGCAAAGCTTTTTTACCTTACAACAATCCGGGTATTAGAACTAAAATGTCACCCATTACCTGTTTCATGGATTGCATTTGTGTCAACACGAAAACAAGAAAACCCCTCTCCGAAAGCTGTATTCTTTCTACGATTGTATTTTAATGGGTTTGAATTTTATCCAAGCAACAATCTGTGTAAGGCCCTGTTCACACCTGCACCTGGGCTTTCTGTTACACTCTCAGTTAGGAAAATATAACAGAAACTGAGAACTGGGGAACCTCTATTCACCTTCCATGCCCTATAGACTTTAATAGATCTTACGTTACGCTTCCAGAATTATTAGCAGAAAGATATTAATATGGGAATGTCTAACAGAATCTGCTACATGCAGGTGTGAACGGAGCAGTAAAGTGATGACAAACTTACAAACTATGTATTCTGTCTCTCAGGTCAGTTGCAAATCCACGCGTATTGTGAAAACCCAGACATTGTGTTGTGTGGAAATAAAAGCGATCTTGAGGATCAGAGAGCGGTCAAGGAAGAAGAGGCAAAGGAATTTGCAGAGAAATATGGGTGAGCAGTTTCCTTCCTTCCATTGTTGCGGATGACATTCAGTTTTGCCACTTGGTCTGGTTCCTATAACTCGAGCACACCATCCTGTATAGAACTTTCATATTTAATTCTTGACATTTGAGGATGAACAGAAAATAATTGTTGATGTATCTGGATCTGGGCTCCTTTAGATCTCACATGGTTATTGTCCTAGTAATAACTTGCAATGATCACATTTTAGCACCCCCTTGTGGAGCTGAATTGTAATTACTTTACCTGGAATAAAAATAATAGCTGAATTACATACAGAAGCTCTATATTTTTCCATCTAATATTGCAGTACATAACACATGATATATAGGTCAGTGGTAGAAACCTTCTTAATCTTTTTTTTTTTTTTCCTGAACAGCAAATATTTGTAGTGAACAAAGTAAGATTACAGATGTAGGGAAACGCCTGTCTACAACGCCTGTGCTGTGTTTATATAGCAGTCATATTGAAATATGACATTTATCATGTAGACAAGTTGATCAGCTAATTATCATTAGGCATATTTGAGGCGGTATAGCCTTGCATCTGTATCCCAGCACTCGGCACACTGAGGTGTCTGGTATCGGATTGTCCCTATTGTGGAGCATAATTGATTTGCAGACAATCTGATCCTGTGACCATGTGAAATCCATGCCCATGTGTGTGTTTTACAATTACAATTGTCACCCAGTCCTATAGGCCCTGGGCAATGAAACATGATGTACTCAGTCTGTGTGCTCTGCACTTTTACTCTGTGCTATTTCTCTTGAATGGTCAAGATATATTTGGTATTCAGATTCTGACCGGGTCTCATAAATTTTTCTGACTTGTCCCGTGTGATATACCGTAATATGAATCTGATTTTTTTTTCAGAATACCCTACTTTGAGACAAGTGCTGCAGATGGAACTAACGTGAATAAAGCAGTGGAGACGTTACTGGACCTAATCATGAGGAGGATGGAACGGTGTGTGGACAAGTCTTGGATACCTCAAGGGGTGGTCCGCTCCAATGGCCATAGCTCTACTGAGCAGTTAAATGAGGACAAAGACAAAGGCAAATGTGGATGCTGAGACCACCCCTTTAAAAAAAACCCGTAATGCCACCCCTTAGTGCTGTTGGAGCTGTGTGATCTTTGAATATACATTGCATTGAGAGCTTAGCTCGGCATTCCCAAACATCTAGAAGCAGTACTGCTCGACTTTCCAGCTAAAGAATGATTTTCCATACACTTACAACTCTGAGTTCCCAGTACAGTGCTGCCTTCCAGCACTTTCTATTGTTGCTGACTTGTTCCTATATTTTTAAGGCTTTCCAGCAATACCTCTACCGTCACTATTATGTATGTGTCCGCAGCTAAAAATGCATAAAATTATATATACAATTTTTTATGTTTCAACAGGAATTTAGGGCAGAATAAAAACCAGCAACATTTCTTCAGGGCTGTTGCTAAGCGATGACATTGTATGTGCCATATTTGCATTTTGGGACCCTTTAGGACAGAGACAGTTCCACACTGGTCCTGGTGAGACATGCTGCCTCTGTGGTCTGAGAGGCCACATTCATGCAGAGGCTGGGTTACACACGGATAACATTACAGCTCTTTTCCTTCACTACTCCTGTGGTGGTCACTTGGCTGGGGGCTATTCTCTCTCTTCTCTTTTTTTTATACGGATTGGTGACAAGATAATATACATATACATTTGAATTTCCGTTTTTGTAAAGGTAAATAGATGCAAAGACCAACTTTTTCTTTCCTGATGACAAATAGACGTGTCATTTTGACCTGATATTTTGTATACTGGTTTTGATAAGTGACATCAATTTGTTTTTGTACTACTAATGAAGTGACCTTAGAGCTACTGATTTATTTTCTAATGGGGATCATGGCCAATAACAGCTCAGTAGTACTGTGCACGGATATTGCAGAAGTGCATTTTACATATTTTTTTAATGTCTTTCTACATCTAGAATTCATTAGACATTATATGCATTTTAAATGCCCACCCCGTTATAATACGGTATGAAGCTTTCTACTCATCACATTGAAAGGATTGATTAAATAAAATGCTGCCATAGAATACATAACATCACATTCCAATACAGCGTAGCTGTGATCTAACATATATGGGCTAGTAACCACCAGTTAGAGCCATTTGCCTCACGCGGGAATAATTCTTTCTCCAATAGTTTTATGTAACGCTGGACAGTGGTATCCTTAAGCATAGCCGCTGCTCAGATATCTTGTTGCCTTAAATATTTTGCAACCAGACAACTTTTTTTTTCCTTTGGGTTATCTCCCAGCACTGAAATTTTTAATATCTAAATTTATTAACAAATTATTTATCTCGTTCCACTGTCTAGAAGCAGATGTGAATGACAAAACATTGGACAATTACTAGTGCAGGAAAGTTTTACGTATATTTTGTTATTGGGTTAAAGGCTTCTCAGTTTCACAGTCATATGAGGATTTGCACTGTACATATAAAGACGATAATACACCAAAACCAGGATTCTCTGCATGGCAGAGTATACTCAATACATGACACTAGTTTTTGTCAATTATTTATTAATCTGTAGATTGTAAACCTTAGAGTTTAATTGGATGATTGGGCCACATCTTCTCCAGTTGTACTTACAATAGTAATTGAGGCATCAGTGGCTGAACCCCATATATTTCCTTTCATGTTTTATTTTAGCAATCCCTTACCAGTAAATGGAAATATATCCCATCTGTGCCTCTGAGACTTCCGCTTAATTTAGACAGTCTACTATAGACCTAGGGGATAACATTCAGTGCCTTTTTGTAGAAGTCATCCAAAGCGATATGAGAGTTCCCGGCTACTGCTGTGCCAAATACAGTTTGTCTTCAGCTGCTTTTTCAAGTGTTGTCTTTGTAATACTATTATGCAGCAGAAATGTCACGTTAGACTGGGCCTCTTTTAAGCCTAGGTTACAAGAGAGAATTTTTTTTTTAATATATATATATATATTGGTCTGAAATAATAAAGTGAGATTTCATATGTACTTTAATGGCTTAGTATTGACAATGTGATAATGTATATCTGTATCCAGATGTTTTACAAAAAAAATTAAGTATATTAAAATCTATTATCAAATAAAGATGTCTCATATATTCGTCAATATTGTTTTGTTTTCCTTCTCTTTGCGCAATTATTTGTCTGGTAGAAAATCCATAGTGTGTAGATTATTGGATGAATTCTATGCCAAGTGAGCAACAATCTGCACCTGTAATTTGCTACACAATACTGTGTTAAGAGCCTTTCTGTAGTATAGACTTTAATGACATGGGTGGGTATGTGACACGTGCAGTAGCCCTGAACCGCCACTACACAATAGGTGCCACTGTTTACTTCTGTCTCTGTTCTCTGTGCAGTAAAGCTGCTGGATGCTGCTCTCCTTGTGTTGGCAGTGATGCCAGGTGACATCCATTATCACTCATCTCATATTAATAATCAATCTTACTAAAAGGATCCCAGCATTTTGTGGCTTTAAACTTTTACTTCATATATTTTAAAGGGTACCTGTCAGCAGGTTGTGACATATCAGAATAATGTCAGTCTTGGTCTTGATGCTGGTTCTTTCTTTAGAAGTCACATTTAGAAAGGTGCCGATCTCTTATCAACTTCTGGAGCCATGTGCTGTGTTTTCAATGGTGACTTCATGACTTGAGAGGCTCCAGAAGCTGAATAGAGATCGGTACCTTTTTCAATGTGATCTCAACAACAAAATACCAGAAATCGACAATAGACAAATACATGTTTTTGTGTTGTGTGTGTTCACAATGGGACCTGCAACAGGCACCATTAACATATGTGAAATCCTGCTATAGGGGGCTAGAAGACTAGCAACTTGGGTTAGAAGTGCTTCTCAATAAATTATAATTTTAGTAAAAAGTTACTTTTTTTTAAAGTGTTTATGTATGTTAATGTTGAGGCTTACAGCCAAGGGAAACCCAAGAGACAAAAAATTACATAACACAAACTGTATAAAATACAACTGTTTATAAAACACAGAAATGTTGGTCAAATGAAAAGTATGTACAGTAAATGCACTCAATACTTTGTTGGGTGGCAATACCAATGCAGTGTGGCATGGTGGGAGAAGCTGATGGCATTGCAGAGGTGTTATGGAAGCCCAGGCTGTGTGATGGCCTTCAGCTAATCTGCATTTTTGGATCTGGTGCCTCTTTAATAGATTCTCTACGGTTTAAGGTCAGGCGACTTTGCTGGCCAATCAAGCACAGTGATACTGTGGTTATTAAACCAGGAATTGGTCCTTCTGGCAGTGTGGACAGGTGCCAAGTCCTGTTGGAAATGATAATTCCATCTCCAAAAAGCTTATCGGCAGAGGGAAATATGAAGTGCTCTAAAATTTCCCAGCAGGATATGTTTAATTGCTGGGGTTCTGCAAGACCACCCTTCATACTAAGAGAATTATGTATATACGTGCTGTTTTCGTTAATAAACGTGGATTAAACATAACATTTCCCATCAGATGGCTGCTCTGACTTTGGTCTTGATAAAAATAACAGTGGACCTACACCAGCAGATGACATGGCTCCAGAAACCATCAGGGCAATACTTGTAATACTTGTAAAAGAAAAAACTGTGAAAATGTGACCTCATGGGGGACCTATAAAGTAAAAACTCACATACACACAAAAATATGAATAAATATTCATAAAAAATACTACCGTATATACTCGAGTATAAGCCGACCCGATTATAAGCCGAGACCCCTAATTTCAACACAAAAAACTGGGAAAACCTATTGACTCGAGTATAAGCCGAGGGTGGGAAATGCATTGGTTACAGCCTCCCAGTATATAGTCTGCCAGCCTCTGAAGCATACAGCCTATTGAAAGGGTTGCCGAAAACTGCATATTAATGTCCAGATTGTGGTGCTGCCCAAGCAAGTTAAGGGGACTGATTCTGTGTCCTTGCTGGAGAACTGGCTGTGAAACCTTTTACCACCTGCTACCTTCTCCCCCTACTT
This sequence comes from Engystomops pustulosus, assembly GCF_040894005.1. Classification (NCBI taxonomy): domain Eukaryota; kingdom Metazoa; phylum Chordata; class Amphibia; order Anura; family Leptodactylidae; genus Engystomops; species Engystomops pustulosus. The sequence continues at coordinate 153,448,752 of NC_092414.1, forward strand.
CACAGTGGAAAAGGCCCATTGGGTCCCATCTTGCCCGGGTGCCCCTGGGAACTCACCTTGTCCTTTCCTCATCTACTGCACATCAGGGACAGAGACTTTTTTGCGATGCGAACAGTTCGTGGTAAAGGGGAAATCTTGTACAAAAACAGCAGGGTCTCCTTCTACCCCAACTTCTCTGCCTCTGTAGGGAAACAGCACACCGATTTTACTGAGTTCCGCAGTCTCAGAAAAAAGGGCTATAAATATTTGATGATTTAGTCCGTGGTGGATGGTCTTGCCCCATTTCACTATGCTACCCAGCGTGTGTGTGCGTGTGTGTGTATAGAACCATCCCCCTTTGGGGAGAAGGTGGGGGTGGAAACAGAGACACATGTGACACGTGTTACCTTAATGCTCTACCTCATCCTCTAAAAGAGCATTCAAATTACTTGTTTATTTATAGTGAAAATCCTCAAATTGCCCCTCACAGTCTGAAACAAAACAGATGACATATCAGTACCATACCTCCCACCTTTTCCATATGAGAAAGAGGAACAAAATGGCAGCGAGAGTAGTGCGTCGATTTTCCATGTAAGGCACACACTAGTCATGTCCCTAACCACACCCTAGCCCAAGGGTTACTAGTTACAGCCCTGCACAGTATTTCTATATCAAGGTGAATGTGATGGCAGGACAACCCACAAGTTCTTAAAGTAACCTTTGGGCAGTCTTACAGCATGACACTTTCCTTTAAAGAACAACTATAATATATAAAAACTTTTGCCTAACTGTAGTTCTGTAGTTATTAAACTGCTAGCAGAGGTTTTACCTTGTCCTCAAAGGCTAATCTCTATTGCTTCCTGGTAACCATGGGGGTCTGTACAGGACAGCTGGAGATGAGAGGAGGCTTGTTGGGGGGGGGGGGGGGGGGGTGGGGGGTGGGAGTAGAGGAGTGCAGGAAAAGAGGACCTTGGGTGATGTCACAAGCATGTGACTTAATACATACTTCAGGTTCGCCAATTACAAAGATGCTGTCCTGGTTCATATGAAGTCCCTCCCACTTCAGGATAAGCTGAATATGATATAAAAGAAGGAATGATGGATATACCAGGCTGTATATCAGGCTAGGAAGATGCCAGAAGCATGATACAGCTTTAATTTCAGGAAGGGACAGCATAGCATCTGCATGGCCGGTAAAGCACTGCAGAACGATGTCTACTTGGCCATTAAAAGATTGATAGGGATTTTTATGCAGGGCCCCAACAGCCCTCTTGACTTTTGTAAGGTGAGTCCTAATTAACCCTTTGAGGGAGGATGAGATTGCTGCCGGCAGCGAGATGACAGAGTAAAATAAAGACACAGTCCGGTCTTTAGATGCACTCAAATCACACTGTTTATTTCAAAAGAATACAGCTGTATTTAGCACATAGAAATCAGCATTTGGGGTGTTGTATGAAGGAGATAAGGCACTTAGATTCTATTAGCCAATTATGTTTTTTACCAGCACATTCTGGGAAAAAATGAATAGGCCTTGTTTACAGCCATGCTTATCTACACAATGGCTCCTAGAAGCTTCTTCATAAAACCAAAATAAATAACAAGAGAGGCCTGAAGGACGGTAAGATATGCCAAGGATATTGTGAAAGGCAAACAACAGTTTAAATAAGAAAAAATAGCTAAATTAAAACATTTAACTCTATAGCTTCTGAGTGGGCAACATACCCACTCTGCCATACTAACTCTGCCATACTAACTGCAAGCTCCACAGACACATCACAGCCCCCACAAGGGGGAACCTTACACTTCTTTCACAAATTTTTTCACCTAATATCTGTTTTGGTTGCACATTTTACAAAGTCTTCTATATCCATGAATGTTTTTTCTATAATCGGTTCTTACACAGCGGGAACATTGAGTTGTGTTATATCTCTATCGGCCTCAGTAGACACACATATTGCTATATCAATTTACACCGCCGGGTGTCGCTGTGCTATGTCGCTTCTTGTTAGTTCCCTGAGAGACGCTCTGGTCGCTGAGTAAAGCGGCCTCGCCGTGACGTCACTTCCTCTCACGTTTCGTGCTGGTCCGGGGAGCAGGGCCTCGGCGCTGAGCTACCAGCATGAGGATCGAGAAGTGTTACTTCTGCTCGGCGCCCGTGTACCCGGGGCACGGCATGATGTTTGTCAGGAATGACTGTAAGGTGAGCGGCGCCGCAGCACGTGTGTATGGCTGAGTGCGGAGCTGCAGTAGTCACATGGCCGAGGGCTGCTCACACTTCATGTATTAATACTGTTATAAATAGTGTGAATTGAACGGATTGTTATGTGTACATACATGTGTGTATGCAGGTATAGCTGGGTATGCATACATGTGTCATATGGATATTGTGGGTATGTATGTATATATGTGTATCATATGTATATTGTGGGTATGTATACATGGCTATATCATATGGCTATTGTGGGTATGTATGTATATATGTGTATCATATGGATGTTGTGGGCATGTATACATGGATATTTACAATCTGTAATGATGCGTAATGGCTACTGTCCGCTTTGGCGAAAAGCGGAAGTGTATCCCTTTACTTGGGACTAGCTTTTAGAGGTAGAAGCAGGTTTGGTGATAAATGTACATCCAGCAGCGATTGTGATCATAGCAACAGAACACAAGGCATAAACCATCCACTTCCAGGACTGCTGCTCAGAACTGGTGTAAAGATTGAGCAGTGTGACTTTATAGCATGGAGAACAGGAGCCAACACTTCATCCCGGGCTGTGGGGTGCTGACACTGTTAGGGAATGAGTTTGGCTCAAGAAGGCTGTCCCTTACACTGGCCACAGGGGCAGGATCAGTCACTATGATTGAAGTGAATGAAGTGTTGTTCACAAATGCACACCCCTGATCATGTCACATGAGGCACTTGAAGACCCCTGTTTTGATTCCAGAGAATCCCAGTGGTTGGAACAGACGTTCGTCACCTATTTATAGCGTAGACCATAGGTGTCCAGTTAGAACAGCTTCACATCCTGTGTATTTGGTATGTGATGTGGATTGAGTGTTTGAAAACTGAGATTATTGGATACAAAATTATAGGGTTTGCATATGTAGTCATTAAAATGTAGTATTCAATTTGTGTTGTTTAATTCTGTATTTAGGACAGAGGAGATATATTTGGTTCATTCTATCTTTTTATTTAAGGTTTTCAGGTTCTGTCGATCAAAATGTCACAAGAACTTCAAGAAGAAGCGCAATCCCAGGAAGATCAGGTGGACCAAAGCCTTCAGAAAGGCGGCGGGTAAAGAGCTTACGGTGGTAAGTTCTAAGTTCGAACGCTGTCGCATCCACAATATAGTACAGTGGTAGCGAACCTTTGGCACGGGTGCCAGAGGTGGCACTCAGAGCCCTTTCTGTGGGCACCCAGGCCATCACCAGAGAGGACTCCAGGTATCTTCCTGCAGTCCCAGACAGCCCAGGACTTGCTGTGCACAGAGCTATTTTAAAGTGACAGGGCTATCTGGGACTACTGGAGGAGTGGGAAGGTGTGGACAGATCTGGATTATCATTGTAGCTGTGACAGAGCAGGGAGTGTAAATCCCTTATTACATTTCTGTGTTGGCACTTTGCAATAGACAAATGGGTCTTGGTTGTAGTTTGGGCACTCTGTCTCTAAAAGGTTCGCCATCACTGATATAGTATTTCTACTGTTTATATAAAAAAACAACTAGTACATGTGTCTAACTTATCACCTTGGTACCACCCAGCAAAAAGTACCCAGTTCTTTACTTTAATAATGTCCACTTGCTGCTTATTTAATTTTTTTATGTTCCACCCTTCTTCCAAAAATGTATGTTATGCTCCCTCTTGCAAGTCAGAGACGTGCAGCGCCAGCACCGAGATCATAGGAACACACCGTGCATGCGCGAGAATATAAAAAAGTGACATAAGCATTGAGGGACGTCACCACGAAGCTGAGTGGTCATGAAGAGGTGGAGGGAGCTTTACTGTTGGGTTTAGTTCACCTGCCTCCTATGAAAATAAGCAGCGACTGGACGTTATTTAAGAACATGGCCCTACTTGTACCGCATTATATAAATAGATATATTCTTAGTAGTTGCTGTACGTGATCTGATATAAAAATCCCAGCATTCTAAAGCCCTATATACAGATTATAATGTGTTACTGATCATGTGACTTTATTTTGTACAGGATAATTCATTTGAATTTGAAAAAAGAAGAAATGAGCCCATTAAATACCAGAGGGAGTTGTGGAGCAAGACTGGTAATGTCTTATTCTTCAAAATATTTCTGATTTGTATTTTATTTTATTTGTGCCTTGCAATCAAGAGGATAATATTCCATCATTTTAATCACAGAGCCTGAGTATTATAGAATATATATGTATGTATGTATGTATGTATGTATGTATGTATATATGTATATGTTATTCTTGGCACCAAAGTATATAAGTAAACCTTAATGCAGTCCTTTAGCTTTTTCGCAGTGAGATAAGACCCTGGGTATTATGGTTTTGGCACCATAGTATATATGTAAACATCCATGCAGTTCTTCAGTTTGTGAATTGTAAGATACATATTACCTTTCTCCCTCTTAGTTGAGGCAATGCGAAGAGTAGAAGAGATCAAGCAGAAGCGCCAGGCGAAATTTATCATGAACAGGTAAGGATGCGTCTGCTTCATAGTTGACTCTTCAGTCTATAAGGATCACAACATGGCAAAAGTTTAATGTACATTCTCTCTCTAGACTAAAGAAAGGCAAAGAGCTGGAGAAAGCTCAGGATATCAAAGAAGTCAAACAGAACATACATCTTATCCGGGCACCACATGCAGGTAAGGTGTTTGGTAATGTTACGTTTTTATCTCAAGGGAAATAATATGTATTAGCCCGTAGTAAGTCGCAAGACCAGTGGATCACTGGTGCGCCATATTTGCCAAGATTGCCTCTCCCCAATGATGTAATACTGGGCATCGATCTTGTAAGACCCAAGGCTGTGTAGCTTAATACCATCAATTACAATGAGACAGTGGCACATTGTAATAGATGATAGGTAAAATCCCCATATACTGTCTATAAAAAGCCAAAAACTAAAAATTCTACTTGCCCGTCCCGGCATTGAACTCCATTACGGAAAATCGCCATGTTTTCGCAATGTATAAAAAATGGTAGCAGATAAAATGATACTACATTCCACAAAAAATGTCATGTAACACAGCAAATTGAGGCATTTTTTTTACAAAATGTTTTAATTTTTTCTAATGTATTAAAACACTATGAAACCTATATACATTTGTTATCCCAGTGATCGTACCGACCCAAAGAATAAAGGACACATGTTATTTGGGGTGCACTGTGAAAGCCGTAATATCCAAGCCCTCAACAAAATGGCGCTAATGCCTTTTTTCACCAATTTCCTCTATTTGGATTTTTTTTTTTGATAATATCGTTGACAATTTTCATATAACCAAAGTATGTACAACAGTAAAACATAGACAAGTTCCATACATCATGCTGGTTACAGTTCTTTTTCATCACATATCAAAGGTGTTCCTAATTGCATTTGGTTTTTTTAAAAATAAAAAGTTACATATTTTTCAATGTGAAAAATGAAAACGAAAAAATAAAGGGCCTTGGCAATAAGGGGTTAAATATAATGCATCGGGGAGATACAATAAATTTGTAACTTGCCTGCCACTGTTCCAATACCATCTAATAGCAGCTGTTCTGTTTACTGTGTGATATTCCAAGGCACATAAAATAAGAAAGGGATATCACATGTTTATGTGTTCCGCTTGGGCAACCTATTTTTTTGTATTTATAATTTTTTTTGGTATTCTTCAGGAAAAGCGAAAAAGTTGGAAGACAAAATGGTTCAGAAGTTACAAGAGGATGTGGATATGGAAGATGCGTCTTAGCCATGGAAGGAATGGAGTCCCACATCATACTGAGCTGCGATTTACTTCAATACAGGAACATTTTTACAGCACTTTGGACTGTAACACAAGTTTCACATCTGAAGCCAGAGATCTGGGATCAAGACTTTTTCAGTACAGTCAGTCTGAGAAATAAATTTTTAGTCCCTCATGGCGCTTGTTTATTTATGTACAGATCTGTTAAATACTTTTCCTTACTCGCAGTTCCAGCATCTATTACAATACAAAAACCTAGTTCTTCCCTTGGCCACCTCTACTGATGTTGGGGCTGGGTGACCAGCCTCACTCATGAGCATTGTATTTCCTCTTCCCCCTGTATGGTCCCCCTTAATGTACCATATTGGCCTATCGCTATTCCACTCGCACACGGAGTGTATCCTATAAAACAATTGTGGTACGTTGTGATGTAGACGATCAACATGTATTTCTTCTTTGTGTTTATTAACCCCCCCCAGTAGCTGAATCCAGGGTACGACACTCAGGTTTATCACTGCTAGTCACATAACATGTTTTTGTGTTCAGAGTTGCACACCTCCCTGTAAAGGTACCCTGATAGGGCTTCTCCACCTTTTCCTTCATTCCTTGCTTTACCAAACCTTATCCCCCCTCTTCCCCAAGCGATTACTTAAGCACATTAGTGCACAGGCACGCTTATTTACCACGGATGGTCCAATGACCTCAACAACCCATAACCCAGACTTTCCACCAGGATGTCACTGTGGTTTTCTGGCCCTCCACCATGCGAAAAATGCACACTGCCCTTTAGGCTTCTGCTTTGAGACTCTAGCCTCATCCCCATGGTAACTGCAGTACTTGAAAGGAATGATCCCGGCACTTCGAGGTAGGTCAAAAATAAAATGTTTTTTAATTCACAAAATCTCACATGTAATACAGAACATATCGCAAACGCGTTTTTTCGGCTCCTCCCGAGCCTTCGTCAGCCGAAAAACGCGTTTGCGATATGTTCTGTATTACATGTGAGATTTTGTGAATTAAAAAACATTTTATTTTTGACCTACCTCGAAGTGCCAGGATCATTCCTTTCAATTGAAACTAGACACTTATCCACGAGCACGAGGGAAGAGTCACCGAGTGCCGACCAGCCTTATAGAAACTGCAGTACTTGACACATATAAAATAAGCTAAATCTTCCCCATTTGAACAGTTATGTGCCTCCAATGTGGCGATTCCTCTAGAGCTCCACTATATATGGTCTCCTATTGGGTAACTGCATTAGGTCAGAACTCCCATACACTAAAATGTGGGAATTGGAACAGGAAAAATCCTTCTGTGAGGAGGAGTGGTCTGTTCTTTTCTGGTAGGGCGCAGGAGAACAACTTCAAGGGACATTAGGAGCTAATTAGAATGATGACCACATGACTGGCCTGCTACCTTTGACAGGACCAGACTAAATACTTTTTATAGGCCTTGTGTGACCCTTGACGCTTATTTTTCCCACTTCTTCAGTTAGGGAAAGTATTGGATATTTGTCAGATCATAAAAAATATTCTCTGTATGATACCTTGAATCCTTTGGGGCTCTTTTTTTCCATAAAAACATTGGTATTGTCTCATTAAAATTTGAGCCCAGTCATGTACAGTAAGCACAAATGAAAAAGTTTTGGTTGTTAGTGTCACGTTGAATAGAAGGTTCATAATGTACCTCATATCACCTGTGCTAAGGAGATTCTTTCTAGCTCCTTGCTGCCCCATAATCCTCATTTCTTTAAAGCTAAAAATCACTTTAAAGCATTTCTTTTTATTCAGAATGAATACAGCGGGTGATAATTAAGTTAATGCTATAGTTTACGAAGTAAAGCAGCTTATCTTATGCCATCTTTCTGCCCCTTATTTCTTCTGCATCGGCTTTCTGTCTTCAATCCTGAAGGCTCTGTGTATTTTTTTTTTCTACTGGATTCAGGTCAGCTTGTTCCTTCATCTTGGTAGATGGCAGCAGATTTTTAGCAAGAAAGCCTTTTTACATCTGTCCATCCATCCATTTGGTAGGGTCTTTTGGGTGATAAGCAGTTCGGCCTCCAAACATGATGTGTATTATGGCATCCAAAGAGTACAATTTTGGTCTCATTTGACCAGACAAGTGGAAACCACAGTGGATAGATCAAATCTTAAAGGAGACCTACCGCTGCGGATCTACCTATTAAGGTAGATCCTGTGGTAGGTGCATCTAATGTATATAAGGATAGCCCTTTTTAGGGCTAATCCTTTACCCCCCACTCTATCTTTGCTAATCTTTAATCGGGGTAATATGCACATTTTCTAAAGAGGCTACGGGAGCATGGAGTATTTGGAGCTGAGGCTACACTGTGCGGCTACTCCAGGCCCCAGTAGCCTCTTTGATCCTTCTACCAGGTATCTTCAGTGCGCAGCTACAAAATTATTATGTACACAACATTGGAGGATCTGCAGGAGAATGTGCCCGGGATTTTATAGTCCTGTTGTGTGTTGAGGATTTGGACTGTGCTTGATGATAGAACATGAGCACAAGTCTTGCATCTTTTGTTGTTGCAGGGGAAAGTGCCCATCTGTGTAGTTGGTGAGATGAGATTCCTCATATTTTAGTGGCTGTAGGCAAGGAAATCTGGGAATACAGCAGATCTCCAAGCCATTCTTCATAAGGGCAACAGGATTATAGGTCAATGGTGCAATTCATTCAAGTGGTTAGTCAGAGTGATATGTGCTTATTCAAATACAAGGCAGTCACCGGGTTACGTACAATATAGGTTCTTTAGGTTTGTTCTTAAGTTGTTCCATGGGAACAAGGATTATCAATAAAACTTCATTACAGACACCTTACAGCCGATTATTGCAGCCTGGGGCTAAAGTAAAGCATCCAGAAAGTTTCTCCAGAGGTCACAGGGGGCAGAGAGATCCGTCTGTAATTAGGGGTCATCTGTAAGTTGGGTGTCCTTAAGTTGTGGACTGCCTGCATCTTTCTTGAATTTTATACAAAATTGAGATAAATCTGATGTGTTCTACAGACTGAAAAAATATTTATTTCTGGATGCATACAGCAGGGGGCAGTATTATGCTAGCATCCATTTTACTGGGTAAATGGATCTCATTAATCTGTTAATTGTGAAATCATTTTAGACCCTGGTGAATTGTCATATACGTAGAATCACTTATAGAGAGAAAGCAGATAAGCCTTTTGTGGGCAGGAATGCTGGGATAAAAATTACATTGGCAAACTATAGATAAAAAGATGATTCCCATGGAGGTTTGTTTGTATGAACGTTGCACACTCTGGAATGAATGCAGATATTTGTATTTAGTTGCTTTATGGGAATTTACATTTTTGCAGTTATTTAGTTTTTATGAAGACAGAGGAAATCTAAAGAGGATGTGTCATCTGGACCACTCAATGAAGCTGTTATAAGATAATAAGCCCTCATAAAGGTTCTATAAATGGAAAAGTTATGTTTTTTTGAATGTGAAAAAATGGAAACACAAAAACTTAGGACTTGGTCCCGGAAGGAAGGGTCAACAGAGCAAGTTAGCTGCTCCATAGGGGATAAATACCTCTACTGCTAAATATCTCATTGCTACCATTTTGAGGACTGTACAACCCTTTGATCACTTTTTACAAAATTTTTTCGTGCAAAATGTCCAAAAAGTAGGGTTTGGACATTTTGCCGCCACTTTCCGTAACAAATTATCAAAAACTATACACACTTGGATCTTACAAAGACCCAAGGCTGTCATAGCAACAGATCCCACTCTCCGATGATGTCACGGGGAGCGTCAATTGAAGCCAAGGTGGGGGCACCCATGAGCATTGCCATTGGCGATTGAAGGGTTAACATCCGCGATTGATTATAGCAATATGCAGCAAATGCTCACCTTGTATGGAGAGGGCTCAGCTAATACTAATACGTCAGTAAGGGGTTATAGGAAATCTACCATCAAAATCAAGTATGAAAAACCAGGGACTCATAGATCCAGACACTGTGACTGGGGTCATCTTATATTTGTAATCCATGGTCTCCTTCCTTCTAAAATCAACTTTTAAAATCATTCTACTGTGCCAGAAGAACGGTACTGAGCCATCTAATCCTCCCCATGCCTTATGCCTCCTTACTGGTCACAGTTCATGTCATGTGACCAGAGTGACATCATCTCAGGTATTTTAGTCTCTTAATAATAGCAAATTTTACCTTATTTATGTATCTGACCACATGAGGCTGACACCCACCTCTAACACCCGCGATCGGACATTCCTCCGATTGCGGGTATTAAGCCCTTACACGCTGCGGTCTCCTATCTTGTACGTAACCCGGGGACTACCTTTATCTTTTTTCATTTTTTCCATATTAAGTCCAATGTCTTGACCCTACCCAAATCATTTCCACCTAGAGTTAGGATAAAAACATGTGGACTAGGCCATAGTTGCAATAATTTTTTTACTTCAGTCTTTTCCACCTCAAACTTCTAATAACAAACCATAACACATTAAATGATTTAGGATCAAAAGACAAATTTTCTGATTAGCACCTTCTTCCAGCTCTTTTCTGTGCCCAAAAAATATGTGTCCCACTATCTAAATAACTATCCTGGAACCTAAAAAACGAAATATTATTTGTAAAACAGTACGTTAGGTCTCACATAGGAGAATGGACTCCCATCTACCAATTTGTCTTATCATAGAGTCATTAAGACCTAACCGGGCTCCCTCATTTGCTGCACCAATGCGAAAAGAATGGGATGAAAATTTTAAATCACCTAAACCCATGCCCATCATACACTTTTTCAATACCGCATTAAATTGATAAACCGTGACATGAGACAAATCCTTATGTAATAATAAGGGACCCGATTCAGCTGGTCTAACAGCAAGCCAATTGCTTTTATGAAAAACCGGACATAGCTTATGATTATCTAACCTAAACAATGTAATCCATTTACCCTTACTTTGCTAATTTGTCTTAGATTTTCCCAAAGCTGCAAAGAAAGTCAACACAAATTCCAATCGAAACAAGGTAACTTCAAAATCATCCCTACAAACCCTAGGCAAGAATTTAATTATTTGTAACAAAAGGTCCACAGAGATGGGCCTACTATTATCTTGTACTGTTGATAAGCGGCGATGCCCTTTTAACATCTGTTTGACTGTAAAATGCTAATTCGGAGGACATTTATCCACTAATTTGAAGAAAAAAAGATGTACCAGCTAACATTTTCACGATAGAAGAGTATGCTAACTGTCGCAAACAAATAATAAACTCAAACACGTATCCTCCTGAAAATAATCAACCTTCAAGGAAGTACAAAACTCCACCCATTCCCCCCATGCAGCTGAATACTCAGCCCATGTATTAGGATCTGATGAAGCTCTGCAGATGCATAGGACAAGGAATACCTTCCAACTTCGCCTCTGGCACCAATTGATGAAACTTTGTGAACTGAAATCGAGAGTCAGCTATCACATTTGATACACCCGGCACATATTTGGCTTTCAACCATATATTAAAGTTAAGACAACACAAAACAAGGCACCTAAGCAGCTTAACAGTCATGTCACATTTAGAAGATAAAGTGTTAACAGCATAAACCACACCTTGGTTGTCGGAGTGTAACAATATCCTTTTGTTCTTAAAATATCTGCCCATATTACCATTGATACAATAACTGGAAATAATTCAAGTAACAAAATATTCCAAACAACCTTATTCTGAACCCATGAATCAGGCCACTTTTCTGCTGACCATTGACCATTCCAAAAAGCCCCATAGCCAATGCTACCTGACGCATCCGTAAACAAAGACAATGCAGAAGAATCCTCAAATTCATATTGCCAGCAGCTATGTCCATTGAACTTATATTAAAATTCGAGCCACACACTCAAATCTTCCTTCAAAGTACGAGACAATCTGATATGGGTGTGTGGGGACTTTAAGCCCCGTGTAGAAAAAAAAGGTCTACTATTAAAAACCCTGGCCATTGGAATAATTCTAGTGGCAAAATTCAATAAACCCAGCAGTGACTGTATCTCCTGCAAAGACACTTTCTTCTTTGCTAAAAACAGAATCAATATTGATTTCATTTTTTCCAATTTACAATTTGGCAATCAACAGTTTTAATGACAATGCCTAAGAATTCTAAAGCATGGCAGGAAAAAACTGTTTTTTCATTTGCAATATGAACACCGACCAACTTTATTAACTCATGAAATTTTAACAGTAACTTAAAAAATAGAGGATTCAGAAGACCCAATAAACAAAAAATCGTCCAAGTAGTGTAAAGTAATACCCAGAGAGACTTCCCGTTCGACAGACCACGGAAGGAAGGAAGAAAAAGTTTCAAAATAGCTGCAGAACATGGAGAAACCCATTGGCAAACACTTATCAAAATAATATTCATTATTAAACTTAAAGCCCAAAGAATTAAAACCATTAGGGTGTACTGGAAGTTACCTAAAAGCTGATTTTTATATCCGCCCTGGCAAGTAATGCCATCCTGCCATGCTTTCTTAGTAAGGAAACTGCATTATCAAATGTATGACCCCCACCTCTGTATGAAGAGGACTCAGCCCGTGAGCCCTCTTCATACATCCCTTAGGCCTCTTGCACACTAGCGTTGCGTTTCACGTCAGGGTGCAATGCGTGAAAAACTGACGTTTTTGCTGCGTTTTTGTTTCATTTTTGTTCGCGTTTTTTTGCGTTTTCGGTGCGTTTTTCACACGCGTTTTTTTAAGTCAATGGGACTTTTTCAAAGGGACCAAGGTTCGGGAATAAAATGTTTTATTTAATTGAAAAATAATGTCTTCTGATAAGTTGCAAACATCTGCGATCTATTCTTCACTGTTCCGCGCGCGTATATTATCTCCCGACAAGTTAGCAGATGTGAAGAACATTGAAGAATAGAATAAAACCAGTGAACACAGTGAAAACAGTGACCACAGGATCATTTAAGAGAAAAACACAGTGCAGAACACAGTGCAGAATAGATTACAGATGTTCGGCACATCTGCTTACTTGTCGGGAGATACGCGCGGAGCGGTGCGAACAAAATAGCATGTGAAGAACAATATATATGTGTGAAGAAGACATTGCAGATGTATGGAAACATCTGCAATGTGTTCTTTACACACATATATATTGTTCTTCACATGCTATTTTGTTCGCACCGCTCCGCGCGTATCTCCCGACAAGTAAGCAGATGTGCCGAACATCTGTAATCTATTCTGCACTGTGTTCTGCACTGTGTTTTTCTCTTAAATGATCCTGTGGTCACTGTGTTCACTGTGTTCACTGGTTTTATTCTATTCTTCACTGTTCTTCATTGTGTTTTTTTAATTAAATGATCGTTCGCGAGCAGGGGAAATACTGTTATACTGGTCACCTAGCAACCCTTACGTTTAAAACGCATTGCACTCGCATTGCACTTGCAATGATTGCGAGTGCAATGCGTTCTTGATGCATCTCCATAGACTTGAATGGGGCGTGAAAATTGCGCGTGACTCGCAAAAATAGAGCATGCTGCGATTTTGACGCGCGTGCAAACGAACGCAAGCACGCGCGTTGAAAACCACGCAAATGGAGAAAGACCCATTGAATACAATGGGACAGAGTGCAATGCGAGTTCTGAGCGTCAAATGCACGCGCAGAACTCGCGCGTGAAAAACGCCAGTGGAGAAGGGGCCTTATACCTCTGCGCCGTAGAGCTATGGTGCAGAGCGTTAAGGGGTTAAGACCCAAATACCTTTATCCTTTATCCCCCATTGCACTAGGGGATACACTGCTAACTTTTGTCTAAAAGATTGGTCATAGCTATAACAAGCCATACCGCCAAATTGCGATATGCATGAAGTATAATATCAGCATGTTGAAAAAGACCCATTGCTTTACTTGGGAACTTCTCAGTGAGAATCGCGAATAAATGAAAAAACCTTGCATACAATTAAAAATATTTCTAGGAAACCTGCGTCTCCTTTCATTATCATTTTTGTCATCCTTTTTATTATCTTGTTTTAAATGTTCCTTTGAGGATGGAAAGAGAGACAATAAATCAATAAATTTGTTTCTCCAAATTTGCTCCTTAATAGAAGCTGCTAGATGAAAACCTACTGGAGAAACTTCACATGTTGCTTTCAAAGATGTCACTACTACACCAAAACCATTTTCAACATTAGGCATAACTACCGCTCTATTCATAGGAGAAGCATTTTGCGACCTATGGATGCTGCAGCTGGCTGATTTCTCATAAATTTCAAAAAGGAATGAAATAGTTCAACATTATCATTATCTGAGTTCTCACCCACACCTGCAGCCTCCTGACTGGGGCCAGAGGAATCTGACGGGTGACTGGTTGCCATCTGCTGGCCAGACATTGCGTTACTGCTGGTGCCATCCAGATCCACTACCTCAGGGCACACCTCCAGCCTGGAGACGCCCTCCCTGCGGCCTGCTGATAGAGCTTGACGCTGGGTCTCCTCCCCTGCTGCCGAGGCCCGCCTCCTGTGAGCTGGCTCAGCCCCCTCAAGACACTCAGTAGGCAGCCGGCTAGAGGTCCTTCCCTGGGTCCACACCTGCTCTTTTGCTGAGGCAGACCTCTGCCGGCTGCTATCGGGGGTCAGAGTGTATGCACTCCAACTCCTCCGCGATCTCTTCACCGGAAGTTCCGGCTCTGCACCACTTCTGCCTGCCGTGCTCGGCTGCCTCTGCGATAGCCCCATTTCTTCCTCTTCTGGTGCCGGCTCCCAGGGCATTATATCCCCAATGGCTATACCTGCTGGGGCTAAGGAAGCTCTGTGCAATGCGCCAGCAGGATCTTCCATCTCCGGCGGTGAGCTTCTTTAGCAGGTCTGGAGCCATTCTTCTCCTCCTTCTTCCAGGGCTTTCCTCTTCATCAGCTCCAGCAGAAAGTCGTCCCTCTTGTCACCGTCCGCTGCTCTCTGAAGGTGAAGAACTTGTCATGAAGAACTTGTCCAGAACCCCAGCTGATGGCTGCTTATATTTGTAAGTGAGAGCGGCCAGCTGCCAATCAGCTGACCGCCAGCAATATTTCACCTGGAAACATGAATGCCATTGACCCAGCTGATTACCAATCACAACTGATCTTGCCTAACCACCAATCTGATGGCATTATTTTCATGAGGAGAATTGCAAGAAACATTACACAGAAAAAGGGTGGCAAAATTCAACCAAATTTCCAAAATTCAGCCAAACAAACCAAAATTCAGCCAAACATAGTGATGACCACATGACCTGCCCAGGCAGTTGAAAAACATGTGATGTGGACATGTAACCAGCGGCCATCTTCTGTCCTGTCTCTGCTCCTTGTGGAGAAAAGCAACGGACTGATTAAAGGGCCAGTAGCATTTTATTTCTCCATTACAGTGAATGTCACCAGCATTTTTCTGCTAAGGGGAGAAACATTTTAAATAACAACTAATCACATATTAGCTTATATTTTAAGGACCAATTGTTTATGAATTATTCTGATTCCTGGAATAACCCTTTAAAGGAAATCAACCACTGAAAAAAAATCTAAAAAACCTAGAAATACTCACCTCAGCTCTTCTTCATCTTTGCTGTCCTCCGCTAGTCTTGACACGCTGGGAAGACATAATAGGCAAAAAGCATGGGAGAGGGAGGTGCAGCAGCCTGGAGTGCCGGAAATCTTGTCCCTGCACTTTCTAGGTGATTGGGGCTAAAATGTGACTATATAATGACCATGTACAACCAATCTAAAGTATTGTCCCCAGATGTAATTCTTAACATTCTGTTACTATTTTTAGTGGTGCCATGTAAAACATGGACATTTCTGTTCTCAGCGAGGCTTGGATGTGCAGTATTGCAGAATAGAATAGCATAAATACACAGTTCTGCAAGAGTGCATCAAAATACGCTACATCTAAAATATAAAAATCCTGTTTTACAGAAATCTTCAGTTTATGGCCTCAGTGTTATCTTACTCTGCTTTATCTGATGGCTGATGATTAAAGCTAATTGCTGTAAAGAGAAAAATGCTAAAAGACTAAAGCTGACTTTCACTGTAGACATAAAGCTTAAAGTCGGGCAATAAACCTAGCTCTTCATTCTATCTTTAGATTATTCCCTTATGTTGGCCATAAAGCAGTCTCCTCGTTCTTTGTTGCTGTAGCATATAATTTGGATCAGCTCAATGAGCCATTACTTGTGACCTTATTACAATGATTCTACATAATTATCATTAAAATATTTAGTACTGTTTAAGTCTGAGGTGTAAGTGCCTTATTCATGGGTATAGTCTCTAGATGAAGTGTTGAATCTATAATAACTTTTCTAGTATGGTTTTAGGCAGAGGCTTAAAGGACATCTACCACCAGGATGAAGTACTGTAAACCAAGCACCCATTATCTAAAAGCAGCACCCCTCATATCCAATAGTATCATCCTCAATTCATGGGGGCACCCCTAATATTTAATAGTAGTACCCCTCATTAGTGGCCAGTACAAAAAAAACGAAAAAAATAAAATAAAATCAGTACTTACTTCCCATCTGTCAGTGATCCTGGGGCTCCCTCTTCTGCTTGCACTTCTGCTGATTGATGCAGGCGTGCGTTATGCCATCATTGCTCACACTGTACCTGGGTCAAAGAGAGGCCACAAGCAGAGGCATTTACTCTTGACTTTTACTTATAACGACGAGGCCGATGCGATGCTGACACTGTTTCTGACGCCATCCTAAGTGGTGGAGGACCTACCTCCGGCAGATCCGTAGAACAATAGTGACCGCACACTTTGTTGAGGGGTGGTGCTCCATGTAGGATCATCAATCCACTTTAATTCATATAGAGAACATGGCACACACCAAAATGAAGTTTTATGATTTTATTCCAGTGAATGTATCACATAGCAGAGCTTTCACCGCAGTGTATGAATACAAGAAATATATTTTACAGGTCACAAATATTTTATGATGTTTCGGTCATTTCGACCTTTGTCAAGTGAGATCTGGCTATAGCTGCTTTAGCCAGCTCTCACTTGACAAAGGTCGAGATGAACGAAACATCATAAAATATTTGTGATCTGTAAAATCTACCTTGGGCAGATGTGAGCTGCCTCCACCTGCGGGCCCTGAGACCCTGTGACCTTGATCGTTATGCCCCTGGTTATACGGTAGTTCTGTAGTAACAAATACAAGTGATACAAGTGCACATGAAAGTTGGCCTTACAGGGGCAATTACTAAAATTACATAACATGGAGTTTTCCCATGAATGAAGTTAGGCCCTATCCACAGGATAAGGCCCAACTTGTTGATCGGTAGAGGTCTTAGTGATGAGACCCCCACAGATCTTGAAAACTAGGGGTCCGATGGGGTATCAGTTTCCTCTGTCGGACCCCTCGTCGCTCTGGGAGAGTAATGGAGCAGACGGCCTCACATGGCCATTCTGCTCCATTCATCTCTATGGAGCTGACGGAGGTTGCCGAACGCGGTGCTCACAAATTTCCGTTGGCTCCATTGAGATGTATGGAGTAGAATGGTTATGCGGCCGCCCATTACTCTCCTGGAGTGATGAGGGGTTCTACTGAGGTAACTGGGACCCCTTATTTTGTGATCAGTGGGGGTTTCATCACTGAGATCCTCACTGATCAGCAAGTTAGGCCCTATCCACAGGGCCTTTGATTTGCGGGAAAACCCCTTTTAGGACCAATTATACTAAGGACAGAGTGAATGTATGATGCACATAGGGATCATTACAGAAGCTGGTTAAGCTAGATTTGCATATTTCTGGAGTGTCCCCTTAAACAAAAGATCTTCAGCACATTTAGTTATCAGTTTCCGAACTCCACCTCCCATCAAACATGGGGATTCAGGTTAATGAAATAAAACATTCATCATGAAATAAAAGGATTTTCTCTGCAGCAGACAGAGGCGTCTTGGCAGTCATTTTTCTCTGGTGTACCAATCCCAGAATGCATCATGTTACACGGGCCAAGCATGCTGAACTGTCACCGCTGTAATTTGATGTGATACAACTACAGAAAACAGATCAAAGTGTCGCACTGAAGCCCTGAAATAAAACCCACTGCTGGTAAACAACAAATAAATTAGCTTGAGCAGGAAATGTGGATTTCATTTGTTTTACTTATGAGACTGCTGGCAGTTTCTTTTTAATTAGAGAATGAAATAATGAAGATTAGATATTCATTAACACCGCGTAATTTATGTGCATCAGATAATGTCATTTAGTCACTAGATTTAACTTCAGTTTTCCCTTTGCTTTGTATTTGCATCTGATTTGTGACTTTTTGTAATAAAATTATTACTCCTCCCTTGGAATTGGAAGGTTGAAGGGAAGAAGATGTTGTACTAGACAATCATTACAGCAATGATACAACCGCAGTCATTTGTTTTATTGTATGTAGCACAAGGGACAGGAGATTGCAGATCTATTTGTGATGTGCTATAGGCCTTTATGAGAAAGATAACTGTTACTGCTGACTCTGATGTTTGTTCTTTATATTATGTAACATATTGGGGCTTATTTACTAAAGACCCTGCGGACCGCACTTTCGTCGGACATCCCGACGATTTTTGTGCCGCTGGAACAGGGATTTAAAAGGGGTTTTTGGCGCACGTGATCGGATTTTGGCGCCGGCTTTCATGCGTCACAAATCGGGGGGAGGGGGGCGTACCATTGGACGACCCACGCGACAAACCACAGGATTTAACTTTAAAATTTGTGTCGCAAGCCAAGCACTTACAGGCACCAGAAAGAAGATGAAGGTGAACTCCGGCGGACCTTATCGGGGAAGCGACACATGCAGGATATCGGGAGCACAATCTTCATGAATCGCGGCAGAGTACATCCTCGTTGGACAGTCCGGATCGGGGATTGCGCAGGGATCGGGTAAGTAAATGTGCCACATTATATTTTATATATTCAAATTTATGCTTTCGGATAGTAGATTTGTTGATAAGGGATAATTGTTTGCATGTGACTGGATGCACATTTAATAGGAGACTGCAATGGACTGAATGAGGAGAGTCATAAGAGTGAAGTATTCATGGGCTGGAACTCTACTAATCATGTGTCATGTGAATACTATATTTAGTCTCTGTTATGTGGAGACTTATTGTATTGTTTGTGATCAGTTCCACAGCAATTTTGAGCCACCACTAGAGTACACATGCATTACTAGGATAGACAAGGAAGCCTCTATTATGGGTGGTCTTTCCTTTGTGCACCAAGGAGATCCACCACCAGAGGGCATCGGATGCATGTGATACCCTCTGGTGGTGGTTCTCCTTAGTGCATAAAGGAAATACCACTCCTTTAGTATAATCGATAGTGGAGGGGGAACTATGCTTACTATAATTCATTATGGTGGGCTTTATTTATAAAACTAGAGGGGCACTGCATAAAATATAATTCCTTACCAGAACACAATATAGAATTATTGGGACACAGGCACTTCAAGTGGTCAAAATTATTTCAAATGAAATAATTGTATATGACTCAGAATATGGATTAAATGGATTAAATGTATTGGATTCTTATAGTTAAAGGGGAACGTGTAGCTATATAGTCAATCATTTTGTGGCCGTGGAATATATTTTATTTCATAGGATATTTTTTATAATTTATTTATACAATGGGTACAGCTTGGTAAGTTGTGTTATTCTGTATGTGACTGTGCTATTTTCTAGTTGCATATTGTGGAGATGCAAGAAGGTGAAGTCTGGTGGTAAATAGAGCACCAATAAGTCACGACTGGGAGGAGTCAACCTACAAGTTCTGAAACGGAAGTAGAACAATTGTCACCTATAAGTGTCTAGACGCCACCTATGCCTGTGGCTGATCAGTACTGTAGTCACTGGTCACCTTCTAATGTTTAGGACGGTGATATGTTCAGTATGTACTATGGAGCCTGATGTTAATGTGCATTGGGACGAAAGGGGAGGGGGCCCGAGAATTCCTGATCGAAGACCTTTTATGGTGAGATTTTTAGAAACTGTAAGCAAGTAGTAAAGTATATTTGATTACCGTATATACTCGAGTATAAGCCAACCCGAGTATAAGCCGAGACCCTTAATTTTACCACCAAAAACTGGGAAAACCTAATGACTCGAGTATAAGCCTAGGGTGGGAAATGCATTGGTCACAGCCCCCCCCCCCAGTATATAACTAGCCAGCCCTTGTAGTATATAGCCAGCCAGCCCCTGTAGTATACAGCCAGCTAGCCCCCAGTAGTATACAGCCAGCCAGCCCCCAGTAGTATACAGCCCGCCAGCCCCATGTAGAATACAGCCAGCCAGCCCCCAGAGGTATACAGCCAGCCCCCATGTATTATACAGCCAGCCAGCCCCCAGTAGTATACAGCCAGCCAGCCCCATGGAGTATACAGCCAGCCAGCCCCCAGTAGTATACAGCCAGCCAGTCCCATGGAGTATACAGCCAGCCAGCCCCCAGTAGTATACAGCCAGCCAGTCCCATGGAGTATACAGCCCGCCTATGTACTATACAGCTAGCCAGCTCCATATACTATACAGCCAGCTAGCCCCATGTACTATACAGCTAGCCCACTATGATGTCATCAGCGGCCGGCAGATTGCACGGACGCGACTCTGCCGGATAATTACAGCACAGAGAAGAAAGAAGAGGAGCTGCCAGGAGCTGCGAAGAGCATGGGGAGCCGTGACGAGGATCCGGAGCCGCAACGAGCATTGGGGACGCCGGAGAGTGAGCATGTAAGTTTATTTTTTTTTATTGACCCGTGTATAAGAATAGGTGAGGTTTTTCAGCACATTTTTTGTGCTGAAAAACTCGGATTATACACGAGTATATACGGTATTTGTGTCAGGGTGAAGGGGGTGAGAATACTTGTTGCTTATGGCCTAATTTTGGACTTTGTTGTACAACAGGAGATACATTGCCAGGTTAGCAGTGGAAATATGAAGGATATATGAAGCATACAGACATAGCAATAATACCACTCCCTGTCCTTTTGGAGAAACATTTTAGAAAAAAATGTAGAAATAAGAACTAAATAAAATTGTAATTACAACATATAATTAAAACTGTGGCAGATGTGCTGGACTCTAGACTAGTCCTTATCACACATTACCAGCCTTATTAGTATTCTTCACCACGACACCATGCCAATCCAGCATGATAAACCAGGGACACTTACTCATAGATCCAGGTACTGTGACACTGGTTATCTTCTTATATTTGTTATATTTGTTTACAATTATGCTAATTAGCCTGAAGGTTTCCTGGGGTTGTTAGATTCACAGGCAGGTACACTGTGCATGAGCACTGCCTCCTCTTACTGTGTTTTGAAGGCAGGAACGAGACATCCAAGTCCAGCACGGTTGCTGAAAAAAGCATTGTATAGGTATAGGAAAACATGGTAGTTTTCTTCCAGAAGGCTGCACCACCATTGTCCATGGGTTGCTTTATGGTATTGTGAGGTAAATAGGACAACACCACATACAACCTACAACATTTTATATTAATCAGTTGAGCCTCCTGCTCTGTAGCATGTGCCTACAGTTTGCACTGCTTATGGTAAGAGGTTCCCTTTAATAAGGTTCTACTCTAACCAAATAATTGATATTACATTATTTTTCCAATATACTCTCTGTATCAATTCTGCACAGTTCTCTAGATCTCTGTTTGCTGTTATTCTATAGGAAACTTTATTGATTCAAGTGGATAAAAATTGATCCCTGGTCATGTGATGTCACACAGGTGCACGGCTCGTTATAACACACAGCTCTGATTACTCTCTGTGATATAATGAGCCCTGCACCTGTGTTAACAAGCCGGAAGAAGACCTACATGTGCGAAATGTCTGTCGCTTGTTTCACAGAGCAACGCTGCTTCACTCCCTTATACTGAAAATGTCTGTAACATTTTAATAAAACCAATAACATGAAGCTGCAATTTGGTAAGTGCCATTCTTTCATCTATTCATTTACTTTGAAGTTTGAACTACCTGTACTTGGAATAGAGCACCTCCTAGCAGATCACCCAATTGGCTGGTTCCCTGTTCACCCCGTGTGCCATATCCCCCATATGGCAGTATAGTAAATGGCAGGTAGCAGTAGTGGCCATCTTGCCATCCTTTGTCCGTGTACATATGCTGGATGTATTCCTGTTTTATTTTTCTTATCCTTTGAATTTATTCCATGTACTTGAGGCCCAGGTCGTACCTGCTTGGAAGCTTTGTTATATTGGCTGACGCCATCCAGATGAGCTCACATTTCCTTATGTCTGTGTATTTGTCTTTATGGTTACACCTAGAACCAAATGTTTATTGCTTGGTCCTGCTTGTACCAGATGCCACCAGTACCAGGACTACTCAGAGAAGAGGTGGCCTATTGACAGTGAGCTCCAGATTCCTGTTTCGGGTTAAATGGTGAAAACCGACAAGCTTACTTGGATACTGCCCTTGGGACTAGCCCCATGTTCAACTGGTCGGGTGGCTCACTTAATTGTAGCCCACCCATCCCCATACACTGCTTTGAATCTCTATAGTGTAAGAGTTGGGATTTGTGCGTAAAAGCAATAATTGAATTCTTGCAGGTTATATTTTTGTGTCGTATACAGCATATGGATGTGATTTGCTTAACTCCATTCTGCTTTGTAGCAATTGTAAATTTCAGCAGGATGGCCACTAACAAATTCATGGTTGCTAACCTGCAGTGACCCACCGCCTCCTTATAGTGATTCTAGAATATCAGAGAACACACTATTTATGTGAGTCTGACAGCTCATTGTGTTTTCATGCAATGTACATTTATTAAGAAGACAAAGCTTTGTGTGTTGCTTGGAGGTTGGCATTTGTAGAAGAAATATATGTGGCTTGCATGGTTGGAACTTTTCGGTGATATGCTAGCCATTATGTTATAAATATGCTGATAGAAAATGTTATTAGTCATTTCCACATTATTTCTCTGTTGTTTTTCCTGCATAATTTCCCCATTCCGTCAAAACATTGCCAGCCAAGATAGTATTAAAAAAATACGATCATCTGCAAAACCAATACATTTCTACTTGAGAGAATTCCATTTTTGCAAAGTGTTAACTTTCATCTTATGTCAGGGTAAATGGCAGGGAATAGCATATATATGGCAGGAGGAGGAATACAACGACACCATAAAATATAAAGTGCACACAAGATGTTTGGTGATCAACTATCTATGGGGTAATTTACTATGAAGGAATGATCACACAGCAACCTGTAGACGCCTGTGCTCAATACTGTCTCGTGTTTCCTGCAGGTCAATGCACATTTGCATTTGGTTAGTAAATGAGTCTCTGTGTGGTGCATTTATTTATTTATCTTCAGCAAAACAATTAGACTAGACTATTTGGCTAGATGTTAAGAAATCTGCCTAAAACAACAGATATAAATAAATGCTATTAAGTAGAGTTATACAGTTTTATATAGATACCAAATAATCCAGTTTAAAGCTGAGACACCTAATTTCACCATGAAAAAACTGTGCATATTGACACGAGTATAAGCCTAGAAAGGGAAATGCATTGGTCACAGCCTCTCCTCACTAATGAATTGAACAGCAGCCTCCTCCCACTCATCCAATGCCCTTCAGCAGCCTCCCCACAATAACAGCTAGCCAGAAGCCTCTCCCCAATAACAGCTAGTCAGAAGCCTCTCCCCAATAACAGCTAGTCAGAAGCCTCTCCCCAATAATAGCTATCCAGGAGCCTCTCTGCAATAATAGATCGCCAGAAACCTCTTCCCAATAATACTTAGCCAGGAGCCTCATCCCAATTGTCAGGGTTCAGCGTCAGTGAACCCCCTGGACCACCGCGGGAGATGGTACTAGCCGACACCTGGGAACGGAATCTAAGTGGCACCTGGTGTTCACCAGAGCCTGCCACAAAGCAGGATGGTCTTGCTGCGCCAGGGTGCCACCAGGTAATTCCACTGGTGCCACTAACCTGCGGTGGCAGACAAGGTCACAGTACAGATTCAGAGTCCAGGCTGGTGGTCAGGCACAGGCAGACAGTCAGGGCTGGTGGCAGAGATGCAGAGGTCAAAGGTCAGGTCCAAGGTCACAACAAGAGATCAACACAGAGGCAGGGAACAGGAACAAGGAAAGTCACAGGAACACACTGGGAAGCTTTCTCTAGGGCTAATGAGTGCATAGATCCGGCGAGGAATGATGGGTCTTTAAGGAAATCCAGAAGTGGCCAGTGCCAATCAGCGTTGCGCTGGCCCTTTAAATCTTCGAGTACCGGCGCCCGCCCGCCCTAGGGAGCCAGGACGCTCCCACGGCCTAGCCTGAATGGGAGCAGGATCATGAAGAGGTAAGTGCGGGCCAGAGGGATTGGCGCCACGCAGAGGGGCACGGGTGTGCCCGCGATCCGTGACATGGATAGCGGGGGAACCCATGACACCAATAATAGCTAGCCAGAAGTCTCTCCCCAATAATAGCTAGCCAGAAGCCTCTCCCCAATAATAGCTAGCCAGGAACCTCTCCCCAATAATAGCTAGCCAGGAACCTCTTCCCAATAATAGCTAGCCAGGAACCTCTCCCCAATAATAGCTAGCCAGGAGCCTCTCCCCAATAATAGCTAGCCAGGAGCCTCTCCCCAATAATAGCTAGCCAGAAGCCTCTCCCCAATAACAGCTAGCCAGAAGCCTCTCCCCAATAACAGCTAGCCAGAGGTCTCTCCCCAATAATAGCTAGCCAGAAGCCTCTCCCCAATAATAGCTAGCCAGAAGCCTCTCCCCAATAACAGCTAGCCAAAAGCCTTTCCCCAATAACAGCTAGCCAGGAGCCTCTCTCCAATAATAGCTAGCCAGAAGCCTCTCCCCAATCATAGCTAGCCAGAAGCCTCTCCCCAATAAGAGCTAGCCAGGAGCCTCTCCCCAATACTAGCTAACCAAGAGCCTCTCCCCAATAATAGCTAGCCAGAAGTCTCTCCCCAATAATAGCTAGCCAAAAGCCTCTCCCCAATAATAGCTAGCCAAAAGCCTCTCTCTAATAACAGATAGCCAGAAGCCTCTACCCAATAATAGTTAGCCAGAAGCCTCTCCCTAATAATAGCTAGCCAGAAGCCTCTCCCCAATAACAGCTAGCCTGAAGCCACTTTAGCCACTTTGATGTCATCAGGGGCGACACGCTGTGTAATAGTTTGTGTGTGGGCAGAGTGCATGGACCCGTCTGTAGCTGCGCTGTTACGCAAGAACCCTGAGAGAGATGAGGAGCAGTGGGGAGCAATGGAGGTAAGTTTCTTTTTTAAATTTACTCAAGGATAAGCTGAGTAGAGCTTTTTCAAAACAAAAATTGCACTGAAAAAGTTGGCGGCTTTGGTGACTTTGTCTACGGTGGTGGCCAAAGTGAACTACAGAATTGTGAGGCAAACTCGTGGTCGGGAACAGGCAGGAGGTGGAGACAGGCAGCACAGGATCAGAGTCGGGAATGTACTGGTAGGTCAGGACAGGCAGCAAAGAATCAGAGTCGGGAACGTAGCGGTAGGTCAGGATAGGCAGCACGGGATCATTAGTCAATAACGGAACCTGTGTTACAACAGGAATTCGGAAACACAGAAAAATGTAAGAAATAGCTTTCTTAGAGGCACTAGCCACAAAGATCCTGGGAATGGCCAGCACCAATCAGTATCATAGTAAAAGAGGTTAGAAAAAGACATAAGTCCATCAAGTCCAACCTATACATTATATTGTGTTGATGCAGATGAAGGCAAAAACCCTGAAAGCTTGATGCCAATTGGCCCAAAGCAGGGAAAAATTCCTTCCCCACCCTCTAATAGGGCAGTAGGCAGTAAGTCCTTGGATCAACAGCAACTACTAACAAAAAGTTTTATAAAATTTTAGTTGAGTAAAATCTGGTGACAGATTCCCTACATTGTCATTCTGGGGGTCATGAAAAAGAACTTCAACCATTCTGGAACACATTGGTTAAGACCACTACCAAAGAACAAATTTACATACAAAAGATAGAAAGTGACAATGTTATCAGTGTTGTTTTCTTAGTTGTCAAGGCCTGTCATTTCCTTCTTGCAAATCAATGTTATCTTGTCTTTGAATTGATGCGGATTCTGCTGTCAGTTAATGGACAAGGAATAATTGTATTCTGTATGTCAGACATTGATCCTTGATGTAAAAATCAAATCTGTTACATGCCATAACACATAAGTTGACATACTACATATTGGGGAGAATAGTTCTGGTATACATCTTTCAGTCACAGACACTTTACTGGATTTTCACAGTGGAGGCAGAGCGGCCATTTGCTCTTGTAATCTTCACATATGTCCTGTAGATGGCAGTGGTCAGTTTCCAATGAATACTCAAAGAAGCAGATAGGAAGGTGCTCATTTTCTCCCTGCCCTTCACATTCTAATGTGAAGTCTACATTTAAAATTGATGACATTATTTGAATGCTATTGATAAGAATATATGAAAGAGATGATGTATATTAAAATTTTTAGATGTATTCTTATTAATTATATTAAAGAAACCTGTGAGTAACTGCAAATTGCTGTGTCTCTTGTCCACATAATTGCAGTACTAATCTGGAAGAAACTATAGATTTATCTGGAAGGGAATAAAGATGAAGGCATACAGGCTTGAATTTCAATTCTAACTGTATCAACTGCTATTTCTCTCTAGCTTTCTACTACTACAATGTAAATAATTATCGTTGCATATTGTATTGGAGTAATAGAAAGCCAAGGGGCACAGGTGATGTAAGCCTGAGCGCCTCCGGCTCATTTACATGTGTTTTAAAAGTTATTTTCTCTGAAAACTGTTCCAATCAGTGCATAAAGAAACAGGCACGTAATGCTTGACACTTGTGTGCATTCTGTATATAATTTATAAAAGAGAATATTGTATAAAAGAAATAATAAATTCTGCCATTTTTGTTAATTGTGCAACCTTGAGGACGTGGTTGGTCTCCCCTGAGGGTGCGTCTACACGGTCAGTTTTTCAGATGCAGTTTTTGATGTCCAAACCAGGAGTGGAATGAAAAAAAGGTGAAAGCGCAGCATCTCCCAATTATATGTTCTCACCCATTATGATCCACACCTGCTTTTTGCTTCAAAAACTGCATCTGAAAAACTGAACTTGTGGACGCACCCTTAGACATTGGGGGTAATTTACTAAGGGCCCGAATCGCATTTTTCCGTCGAGTTACCCGAAGTTTACCATTTTGCGCCGATTTTCCCTGAATTGGACCGGATTTTTGTTGCACTCGATCGGATTGTGGCGCATTGGCGCCAGCATACATGCGACGGAAATAGGGGGGGGGGGGTGCTGCGTGGCCGTAAGTATACCCCACTCAGGTCAACATCTGCAAAGAGCTTGTATGTTCTCTCAGTGTTTGTGTGGGTTTCCTCTGATAAGAGTGTGAGCCCCATTGGGGACAGGGACTGATCTGGCAAGCTCTGTGCAGCGCTGCGTAATCTGTGTGCGCTATATAAATAAAGGAATTATTATTATTTATTACCCCTCCACCAATTGTTTATCTATTTGCATCCTACTTTTAATAAAAATCAAATGACTGAGCAGCTGACATGGGTTCAATCTATCATTATGGGTTCCTACCATACATAAGGTGCAGCTTGGATGTCAGGAATACCAATAATAAATCAGCATTTTTGAAAATGGAAATCCCCTTGATGCTCTTTCCAATCTGAGATGGCCTTGAAATACAGTGAAAAGTGCATTATCATTTGTGCTAGAGCGGTCCCTGTCTGTCAGAATTACAATTTGTAGTAATTAACAGAACCATAATCATTTCCATATGTATATGGCTGGTGATCTTTAGACTTGCACAGTGATATTGAGTTTCCATTAATTGTAATGGCTTCTGCGCTGAGGATTTTATGTCTGTGAAATGACAGGGTCAGCGTGTGCTTCTCTAGGTGATGTTTTTCACATTGTTTCCACTGAAGGAAAGAGCCAATAACTGAAAATGACTATAATTTTAAAATTTGTGAATTGTGAACTGCAGAGGCTAAAACAAGATAAACATTGCAGGAATTGTTCTGATAATAATGATTTCTATGGGAGTCTACAAAGGCAGTAGTTATGTTTTCAATATGCATTACCAATATGTACAAGCTATTATCTCTCCAAGTTCACCAGTGAGAAAGATGGAGTAGTGTACAATATTTTAGACACATCTCCTTGATTATACATTATTACAAGGTTACCAAAAACGCATGAGTATATAGGTGTCAATCAGTGTGCTTCTGGCTAAATGAGAGGGGTTAAATGTATATTTGAAACATTTACCACTATTAATACACATGCAACATCCCCCACCGGGGCCTAGCCTTTTCTTAGGGCCTGGAGGCAGCTGGGGCCCAGAATACCGGAGTGGCTAGCGATTGCGGACTAGGGAGTGCTGATGACACTGTGCTTGGTAAGGGGACCGGAGGGCTGTCCTGGCAGGTCTCCAGCAGGTGGTGTGTGCAAGAAATATGGAGGGAGAGGCTGAAGTACTAGTTCTCCCTGGGGAAACCCCTGAATGTCTGTAAAATAGGTCCCTGGGTAATGGATGGGGAAGCCCGTGGTGGTAGACAACCGCATCCAGACCGAGGCAACATTGTGCAAATCTACTTATGGTTCTTTATTGAACAATGAGTAGCAGGCAATGGGTCAAAATGGTCAAACAGCAGAATTCGATTCTGGAACTGCAGTGGTCGTGGAGAGGGGTCCGCAAGACTAAGGCACCAGCCTGGTAGTAGATGCAGGCTGGGATTATAAAGATGTACCTGTGTCCAAACTGTGGAAGCTGCAGCTCTGGTTCACGTCTCCTCGCTCAGTTCCTGGGATTGGTTTCTGTGTCAGCACTAAAGGTGTGCTCCACACTCTGTCTCTCTGTTCACTCAGACCATGAGGTCAGACTGGACTAGTCTCTGGAGGACTGGACTAAGACCATGTGCTGCCACTGCACAGGGGTTTTATGCTCCCCCCTGGTCAGGTGGTAGCACCTCTCAAATCACACTCCAGTTTACAATAAAGCCAACTAATTGGATAACACTTTTCGCCATTTAACTCCTGCCTTGCCAGGTAGAGTCTACAGCTGCAATTACATAATCTCTCAGTGCAAGAAACTTACTAGAGGGTGCATGACCTGGAGATGGCATTATTTGCAACTATGCATTGGCAGGGGTGTTGCATACAGTATCTCTTTATGTCTCCAGAAAGTGTCCCTGGATAAGGATGTCATGGGATGAATTCTGTGTGTGTTGCATAAGACACAGAAAAACAGTACTCTGATAACACAGAAAATAAACACAGTGTTATCACAGTACTGAGATAATACACACAGTGATGTCACAGTACTGGGAAAATTCAACTCAGTGATGTCACAGTACAGGGATAATACACACATTTATGTCACAGTACAGGGGTAATACACCCAATGATGTCACCAAAAAGACATTGATGTCACAGTACAGCGATTATATACACATTTATGTCACAGTAAAGTTATTATACACACAATGATGTCACAGTACAGTGATAATATACACATTGATGTCACAGTAAAGTTATTATACACACAATGATGTCACAGTACAGTGATAAAATACACATTGATGTCACAGTAAAGTTATTATACACACAATGATGTCACAGTACAGCGATGATATACACATTGATGTTAAAGTAAAGTTGTTATACACACAATGATGTCACAGTACAGCGATTATATACACATTGATGTCACAGTAAAGTTATTATACACACAATGATGTCACAGTACAGCAATGATATACACATTGATGTTAAAGTAAAGTTATTATACACACAATGATGTCACAGTACAGCGATAATATACACATTGGTGTCACAGTAAAGTTATAATACACACAATGATGTCACAGTACAGTGATAATATACACATTGATGTCACAGTAAAATTATTATACACACAATGATGTCACAGTACAGTGATAAAATACACATTTATGTCACAGTAAAGTTATTATACACACAATGATGTCACAGTACAGTGATAAAATACACATTTATGTCACAGTAAAGTTATTATACACACAATGATGTCACAGTACAGCGATAATATACACATTGATGTCACAGTAAAGTTAGAATACACACAATGATGTCACAGTACAGCGATAATATACACATTGATGTCACAGTAAAGTTAGAATACACACAATGATGTCACAGTACAGTGTTGATATACACATTGATGTTAAAGTAAAGTTATTATAGACACAATGATGTCACAGTACAGGGATAATGCTGTGGCAAAAAGTGTAGTGTTGTTGCAGCCTATAAATTATAACAACTATTATAGTTTAGCATCTGGCAATCTTTAGGCTTGATCCCTCTAGTGTACCATATATTTTGGTATTGCGTTTTCCTTTATTGTTATTGTAGACTGAACAATAATAGCCAAAGTGTTTGCAGTAAGTGGTGCTTATTTCAGATACTATAAAATAGTCTTCCAATTGATCCTGCCTGCCACACTTACCTTCCCTCTCGATTGTGAGTCAGAATTTGGAGTCCGTGATAAACACTTATCTTCCTTGTAGTCACATCTTCATACATTTTCTAGTTTGTGCCTAGTATTTTCACTACATTTGAACCTCTCTTCCAGCTCATAGTGCTAAATAAAGACATTTATGTTGTACAAATCCTAGAAGCACTCCTTCTGGAATACCAGCTATGTGAAATATATCACAGCAGACAATCCAAAATTGGCATAGTGCTTGAGATGTACTTGTGAAAAGAGACATTCTGAAAGCAATAGACACTTCACTGCTATAGTAACTTTAATGGGGGAGGGGTAATTGTGGGTTAAGCTTATATATTTTTTATCACATTTAAAAAAAAAAAAGAAACTGTAGGAGTTGATCATCTATGCACAAATAGAAGAGTCATTCTAATTAACATAATCTGAAATTATTAAGCCTTGTAATTTTCATATACATTGTATATATCATGTATTTTTCCAGTTTAATTGTTTTCTTCTGCTGCTTAGATAGAATATGTATCGTACAATTTTATTCATAATTATTTTCATAATGAGGACATTTTGCCCAAAGCAAGAAGGATATATAATTTATGTCTTTATTTCTTAATAAAAAATAATAATAATAAATCTTTACTTCTATAGCGCCATCATATTCTGCATCGCTTTACAAATCTTATGGGACATATGGAAAAAGAGACATTACAGATTAATAAAATAAATCAATAGAATTGAGGACCCTGCAAGAGCTTACAATCTATGATTTGGAAACAGGGGGCATATGTGCTTGTACAATGGTCCAGCCATTCTTATAGGGGACCAACATTTCTTCACATATTTGTTATATTTTTTCCTTTACCTAACCTCGTGACGGACAAGAGCCATCTTGCACCAGTATTCCAAACATACAGTGAGTACAGAAAGTTTTCAGTACCCTTTATACGGTTTACTTATTGTTTCATTGCAACCAATTTGTAAGATCAAAAAAGTTATTTTACTTTGCTCATTAATAAACACACTGCACCCTATCTTGATAGAAAAACTTAAAGTGATTGGACTTTATTAGGAAGGGCATACACCTGTCTATAAAAGACCTTACAGCTCACAGTGCATGTCAGAGCACATGAAAATCATGAGGTCTAAGGAAAGGCCCAGAGAACTCAGAGACAGAATTGTGTAAGGCTTAGATTTGGACAAGGTTACAAAAGAATATCATCTGCACTTAAGGTTCCTAAAAGCACAGGCCTAGATAATCTTTAAACGGAAGAAGTTTGTGACAACCACTACTCTTTCTCAATCTGGCCATTCAGCCAAAGTAAGCGATCGTGGGAGAAGAGCCTTGGTGAGAGAGGTAACCCCAAAATCACTGTGACTGAGCACCAGAGATGCAGTACGGAAATCGGAGAAAGTTCCACAAAGTCACCTATCACTGCAGCCTCCACCAGTCTGGGTTTTATGGCAGAGTCTGCCGACGGAAGCCTCTACTCAGTGCAAGACATAAGAAAGTCTGGATACAGCTTGCAAAAAACCATACTCCCAGACTATGAGAAAAAGATGAAGCTTGGACGTTTTAGTGTTAATTCTAAGCAGTGTGTGTGTGGAGAAAAGGACTGCTCATCACCTGCCAAATACAATCCCAACAGTGAGACATGGTGGTGGCAGCATCATGCTATGTCAGATATCCTGGATGAAGACAGGTGCTCTCGACCTCAGCAGGGGCTCAGGGTTCACCTTCCAGTAAGGCAATGACCCTAAGCACACAGCTCAAATAACAAAGCAGTGGCTTCAGAGTTTTGTAACTCCATACTAATAGGTGTTCCACTTTCTAAACTCTCTCTACATTCTCTTCTTGATACCTTAGCCAGGCTTTTTTTTCAATTTAGATGCTAAACGGTTGCCTCCAATCTGTGGTGGTCACTGTATTGGCTGCCTGTCGCATTCTGAATAGAGTTAGAATAATGGTCCCCAGAGGACCAGCAGAACACAACCCAATGTAAAGGCTACCAACATTTATGTTCTATTTATGTTTATCTGGTCCTAAGGAGCCCATGTCTGCACCTGCCCTTAATGTGCCTAATTTATCTTAGTTTTCTTATAAAGTAATGACTCCATATTGATCACCAACGGTATGCATTCATTATAACATATAATGATACTGTTTGGGTTTTGCATGCAGATTTTGGGAAAAACGTTGGTTTAATTGATAAAGGAGCAATACAATCTGGCACTTATATTTTCACTCTTAGGCCTCTTTCACATGAATGTATGAAAACATACATATGCTACGTGGACCGTTTTCATAAGGGTAGATTATGGCCCTGTTCATTTCATTGGGCAATACTGCCATCCATTTATATGGCCATATTGTTCACAGTACTGTCTTATTTTCTCTAGTATTTCCGTTCTATACACAGCATAGAAGTCTATGGGAATGTTTAAAATGTATGCTGTGCTTCGTATGGTTGTGCACCATATGCTTCTGTATATACATGTGCAGTATCCAGGGAGACCACAACCAGTGGTGCATTCTGTAAGACAGCCAATAGTGAGCCATCCATCAGCCAGCCACCTGTATTTTATATGGATATGTTACGGATACAGTGACATACATGCACATAAGCATTAAAACACATACAGTAAATTAAATATGGATTCATAAGGCACAGAAGTACAGGACTGGAGAAATCATTTGTACCTGTGAACGAGGCCTTATTATGATGCACAACTGGTTTTAACAAACACTGCATGCAAAACCTGGATGTCCAAATCTTAGATCATCCTTATATATTGTATCACAGAATAAGCATAGCGTCTCCCTTACACCATTGACTTTTGATCCATCTAAGAAAATAAAAAAGTGTTGTACCATACAGCTGCTGAGATTGCCAGTGTATTTATTTGTACAATATTGCGGGTTTATCCAGTATATATTATCTGATGAAAGCTGAGAGCTTCGGCTACTAGATGTATAGGCCATTAAGAAGTTATATTTGCTGCAGTAGAGATATAAAATCATTAGTAACCTGCGAATGTGCATGAGCTTCAGTTTGTTTATTTATTTGGGATAAAATGCCACAAATCTCATCAAAGCCATATTGATTTTTATTCCCTGTGCTAAGATTTTAAATAAATAAGGTGACTGATTTGAATATATGGAGCTAATAGGTTTATGTTTTTGCTGCCTGAGTTTATAGTCTGCCTGACACAAGTTCAGGAAAAGCACCATTAATAATGATGCCATGAGAGGGACCCCAGACTGTTCATTAGGTTTCTTGGGTTGTGAGTGATTGATTTTAATTTATCACATAATGAAGTCTGGTATTTGGTTCTTGATTTCATTTGAGGACCATTCTCGTCATTAAAATTTGTAGACATGAGACCAATGTCTGTAAATAGACTGATAGGTTACTTAGAAGTGAGACATTCATCTGTCTGAGATTTTCCAGTGGCAGAAATCCATATGGGCCATTTGGGCAGAGGCCCATGGCCACCACCAGGGACGTTGCAAGGGTAGTAAAAGATCCGGGGCACGGGCCCCTTTCTGATGTGTCCTCCCCTGAACATAACCCCTCACATGTTTTTGCATCAAAAACAACTGTACCTATACAGCAACATTGGCAAAATCAGTACCTATTCCATCCACTAAATACAGGTGATGTGTCCTCAGATTGTACCTGTTCTCTATCTTCTCCATTAGGTCCAGCATCACCATGTCTTCTCTTTCAGCAACATTAAGATGGGGAAGTAGAAAGTTAGAAGGTATAGATAAGATTCCTAATAAAAATTGGATAGAAAGAGGCAGATTTTTGATTAGTTATTTAGTTGTAAATGGTAAATGTAAAGCCTTTAAAGGTGTTGTCTGACTCATCATCTTGCTAGTCTGTGCCCCTGCTTGTTTACAGGGCCATGGAAGTTTTGCTGAGTTTGGCTTGCGCGCAGGATACAGCCAGCTGGAAAAAAGCCAGAAGATGAACTCAGCGGAGCTTTTGTGCCCTTGTAAACAAATAGGGGCAAAATCCACCAATAATGGACCTTATAAAGCAAGGATTACAAAGCTTTCTATATTTCTCTGTTAGATAAGAAACTACCATATATACTCAAGTATAATCTGACCCGAATATAAGTCAAGGTCTCTAATTTTACCACAAAAAACTGGGGAAAACCTATTGACTCGAGTATAAGCCTAGGATGGAAAATGTATTGGTCACAGCTGCCCCCCAGTATATAACCAGACAACCCATGCCCCCCACTATATAGTCATTCCATGCCCCCCAGTATATATCTGCCCTGTATATAGCCAGCCCCTGCCACCAGTATATAGCCAGCCCATTTGCCCCAGTATATAGCCAGCACCCTGCCCTAGTATATAGCCAGTGCACAGTAAAGCTCCCATTTCATAATAAAGCTCCCAATACCATTATGCCCTCTCTATATAGTAATGTCCCCAGTCCACAGTAATGCCCTCTCTATATAGTAATGCTCCTAGTCCACAATAATGTCCATTCTATATAGTAATGCCCCTAGTGCAGAGTAATTTCGCCTCTATAT
Organism: Engystomops pustulosus; assembly: GCF_040894005.1. Taxonomy (NCBI): domain Eukaryota; kingdom Metazoa; phylum Chordata; class Amphibia; order Anura; family Leptodactylidae; genus Engystomops; species Engystomops pustulosus. The sequence goes on from NC_092414.1 coordinate 153,483,697, forward strand.
AGTAATGCCCCCAGTCCACAGTAATGCCCCCTCTATGTAGTAATGCCTCCGGTCTACAGTAATGCCCCCTCTGTATAGTAATTCTCCTTCTCTATATAGTAATGCCCACACTGTTTAATAATACGCAGCAAACACTACACTAATACTCACCTGTCTTCCCTCCTCTCAGTCATCTGTGTAGGATGATAGGTGGTGACTTCATCACATCACGTCTCCTGCTCCCGGTTGCTGCATTACTGCTTCTCCTGCTCTGTGTAGTATAGCACGGAGCAGATGGCTTTGTGTACCACTACACTACTTATCTGTGTCCAGACGACAAAGATAGTGAAGAAGGTGGTGAAAGCTCCCAGGACTGTGAGACCAGGAACTTGCTGATCTGGGGTCATGCCAGCCTCCAGCCAAAAGTTCCACTGTGTGGGCCCCAGATCTTTTGATCTAGCAATGTTCTTTATGGACCTTTGAAGGTCTTCCAAAGCTCTTTAAACTGAAAAACTAGAAGCCAGTGAAAAATTATGACTCCTAAGTCACATTTATTTTTACATTTTTTAACATTTTCTGTCTACATACATTACCAGAACCAATCTTTTTGGAAAAGGAGAAACTCCATTGCCAAGAAATGTAAATCAAAAGAAACAAGAAGGATAGAGGAATAAAATGAAGATTGAGATTATGTTTTGTGAAGGTGAAAATATATGCTTTATTAGTTACAATGTGAATTTATAAAAACATGATGAATAAAAAGGATGGCTACAGGAGAGACAGAAGTTCACAAAGACCAGGACATATGATGTACCGGAAGTAAGTGGTGAGTAGTGAGGGGCATGCTGATAACAAGCTCAATAGTGAGTTACAGCATTGTGTATGCCCAAATCCATTGCCAAGAAGATTGGTTCTGGTATTGTATGTAGACAGAAAATGTTAAAACATTAAAAAGATTTTGACTTGTAGTAGACACAATTTTGATGCAGGCTTGGGCCCAAGTCAGTCTAAATCAGCATCTAAAAGTGACTTATAGTAAAAATATGACCCCCCAAACCTCCATATATGCAGAGAACAGGGATCTTTTGATGTGTTTTAGTACAAACAATATTTATAGTTTGGTTGGGTTCCTAAGATTAAATGCTCCAAAAGATAAAATACAATGGCCCAGATATATGGGCGTGCCAGTTTTCTGTCTGATTTTACACTAAAAAGGACATCTTTGCAGCTTGCACGTGTATTTATAAAGTGTCTGTGCCAGTTTTGTTTTGCGGTTGCATTGCGCCGATAAGACAGAAAAAATGTGCTCCTCAAGGAAGGGGAGTGTTAGCGCTTAGTTGGAGTTTGCAACACAATTATTACAGCGACTTCAGAGAATTGTGTTGCATGCTGTATGCTAAAGATGCACCTAAAAAATGATGGTGCACACTTCCCGAGCAGTGCAGTGCGTGCCAAATAAATGAAGACCGTGCACCAGTATTCAATAATGTGGCGCACCCTGCACATTTGATAAATCTGGGTCAATATGGCAGGGTGGGGTGAATTTAGACTTTCAGTTGTAGTTCACCTAATTTAGAATTAACAATCTTAAAAATGCAATCATTTTTAGGCTACATTTTTATCTATAAAGGTCTTGTATAACCTTTAATGTTTGTCCTTTTCTGGAAAATCCTCTTCAAAATCAATAAACTGTGATTAAACATAATTTACAAGATTGAGAAATGAAATTTCAACCGCCTGCTACGTACACCAATGTTATTTTTACCTTGTACTGATACATGAAACCTAATGCAGTTCTACATTTACAGTTTTACTTATGTGAGCTATGGATTTTGACATAAAATACAACACTACTGTATGTTTTATTTATGTGCCTCTGCTCAGTACAAGTACAGAGGAAGTGGTATAGGATAAGATAAAAAGCCGAGTGAGATTGGATGCGCTATCCACACATAGGGCAGCGAAGTACATTGTGAAAATAGTTTTATTTATACAAATAAGTAATACGCATTTTAGGGGTGGACCACCCCCTTCATCAGGTCCGTAAAATACACTCTAAAAAAGTTACAGAAATATACATCAAGGTCAAGTAGGATTATAAAAATTATAAAAATCACAATTACAAGTGTAAAAAAAATATAAAAAGGCCAGGTAAAAAATATAAATATATGTATAATACATGCCAAGGGAATAATGATTCAATATACTAGTTCATGGGTATGATGGATAAAAGTATCTAGACACATACAGGCGGTCCCCTACTTAAGGACACCCGACTTACAGACAACCCATAGTTACAGACGGACCCCTCTGCCCACTGTGACCTCTGGTGAAGCTCTCTGGATGCTTTACTATAGTCCCAGACTGCAATGATCAGCTGTAAGATGTCTGTAATGAAGCTTTATTGATAATTCTTGGTCCAATTACACCAAAAATTTTGAAACTCCAATTGTCACTGGGGCAAAAGAAAAAAAATTGTCTAGAACTTCCATTATAAAATATACAGTTTCGACTTACATACAAATTCAACTTAAGAACAAACCTCCAGACCCTATCTTGTATGTAACCCGGGGACTGCCTGTATAGGAATACATATATGCACAATAAGCATGAGTATAAATATACATAAATGAAAAAACAGAAAGTTCAGAGCAGCACTGCAAAAAGCTGGGTGCAAATCAGTAAGTCCCCTGGCTAGAGGACTTCAATACATACGTCCAGGAACAGGCAGCACCCCAATATAATGCAAAAATCAGGTTGTCTTTATTCCATAAGGCAACGTTTCGGTGATGCAGCACCTTCCTCAAGCATAGTGTAGACAGCCAGCAAGCAAACATATAAAGGCCAATCTCTTTCAGCATTGGTCAGAGAGCGGACCGTTTAATTATCAAAAATTCAAATCAATTTAATATAATACAGTGCTAGCAGTGTGAAGCATAACAAGTGAAATAAATTATTAGTACAGTGAAAAAAGTTAATGCATAAGACATATAGGGGGACATGTTTCATTATTTCTGCTAGTCAAATTGTCTCATTTTTGCAACTTTTTTCGTATTTGCGACCTTTTTGGGACAAAAAGTTCAAGTTCAAGTGCGCCTTGGTCTGCACCCTGTGCAGTGGGCCTTATGTATATTACTTTCCAGGTGTTTGGTGCGACTTTTTTTGCTTAATTTGCAACTTTTTAGGCTCAAATCTGCACCTGGTCCTGGAAAGGAAGGATTTTTTTCATGGACCCTATTTTAACATGTAAATTGGAATTATTTCACATACTTTAAATGTTTGAAATTTTGCACAGTAGCCTGTTTTTTTGAAAATTCTGAAAATTTTGCATTTACAGTTTTTTTTAAATTTATTGGTTACTTCTTAGGGTGAGGTCACATGGGTTTAATTGTGCTTTAATTGCAATTTGAAACCTATTACAACAGCTGAGGAGAGGTGATTTGCCTAATTACATTACTGTTAACATTAGCATTTACAAAATGCAATATAAACGTGATTTTAACGCATGTGTTAACATTGCATTAGTTCTGTATCAGAGGGATTAGGTGAGGCAGAACAGCTTTTCATTGTGTTTTATAGCTATCTCATGACCAGTCTTGTCTCTTTTTTTCTATGTGTCAGATACCAGTAGATTGATCAGAAGCTAAATGAAAAAGTGTAGATAAACCCTATTTATCAGCACACAGCTTCCAAAAGCACAAATAAATCATGAAGTGTCTGCTTAGTGAGTCCCCACCCACACACAAGAACCATCAAAGTGTTTTAGGAGCTAAAACAGCAATAAAACTGGGAAAAATCAAGGGGTTAACAATGATCTTTATTGTGTAAATATAACTAGGGGTTTAAAATTTGATAACTTTTTTTCATGGGCAAACCCCATTAACACATGTAATTGTTGCCAGCAGGGCGTAATCCCTCTCCATGTACCCCTTGCTATAGGATATAGTAATGGTATGTCCATTTGGAGAAAGGGGTTACACATTATGTGGGGTATTTTTGAAGGTGTATATCTCCTAAAAATTTAGAAAAAATTGATGTTTATTGGAGTAAGACTGTCTATTTCCAATTTGATTGCACTGTGCATGACTGATAATTTGCATTGTAAAGTGGATTATGTGTTGCCAGGGCCGATTCTAGCATATTTGCTGCCTGAGGCGAATATTAAAATGCTGCCCCCTCGCTCCCTGTTAAGTAAATCATTGAACTTTACTAACAGTTAACAACCCTACAGACAGCTCCCTGACACTGTGTGACTGACTACAGGATCTGAGAGGCATTAGTGGCATCTAGTACCTTATAGATGACAATCTCTTCCATCAGTAGAACTTTATCCCGGGTTCTCCAATCCATGACGTATCACAGCTGAATTCACAGCCAGATATCTTCAGCTCCGTGCAGCATCTCCACCTGGTGTCCCTAAAAATACCAGTCACTTACAGTATGAAGTCTCATGGATAACAACACTGCGCTCCTAAATAATATAAACCCCTCACTACACAACTGACCGCACACTACCCCACATATAACACATCCCTTCATTATATATATATATATATATATATATATATATATATATATATATAGTCTACTGGAATTATAGCATGCTAAGCACCAATCAATATACAACACCCCCAATTTATTAATATGTATCCCTTATGGACCCATATAATATATACAGCACCCCCCTAGTATAAAGTAATTATAGCCCCAAATAATATCTATAGCATCCCCCCCAGTATAAAAAAATGATAGCCCCAAATAATATATATAGCTTCCCCCCTGGTATAAAATAATTATAGCCCCAAATAATATATATAGCATCCCCCCCCGTATAAAATAATTATAGCCCCAAATCCCCAAATAAAATATACAGAACCCCCCCTAGTATAAAATAATTATGGCCCCATATAATATATACAGCACCCCCCCCTTATATAAAATAATTATAGCCCCAAATAATATCTATAGCATCCCCCCAGTATTAAAACAATCATAGCCCCAAATAATATATATATAGCATTCCCCCCAGTATAAAATAATTACGGTATAGCCCCAAATAACATATATAGCACCCCCCCCAGTATAAAATAATTATAGCCCCAAATAATATATATATATATATATATATATATATATATACAGGCAGTCCCCGGGTTACATACAAGATAGGGACTGTAGGTTTGTTCTTAAGTTGAATTTGTATGTAAGTCGAAACTGTATATTTTATCATTGTAGTTCCCGACAATTTTTTTTTTTTGCCCCTGTGACAATTGGAGTTTCAAATTTTTTTGCTGTAATAGGACCAAGAATTATCAATAAAGCTTCATTGCAGACAATTTTAAGCTGATTATTGCAATCTGGGACTATTTTAAAGCATCCAGAGAGCTTCACCAGAGGTCACAGTGGGCAGAGGGGTCCGTCTGTAACTATGGGTTGTCTGTAAGTCGGGTGTCCTTAAGTAGGGGACCGCCTGTATATATATAGCATCCCCCCAGTATAAAATAATTATAGCCCCAAATAATATATATATAGCTTCCCCCCTAGTATAAAATAATTATAGCCCCAAAAAATATATATAGCATCCCCCCAGTATAAAATAATTATAGCCCCAAATAAAATACATAGCATTCCATCACCCCCCCCCAGTATAAAATAATTATGGCCCCATATGATATATATAGCGTCCCCCCACCAGTATTAAACATTTTCTAGCCCCATATAATACATACAGTCCCCCCACCTCCCAGTATAACATGACACCTGCCCACCCACTTATTAGCCACATTTAATTAATTAAAGTACATGAAAAATAATAAAATATATACTCACCTGCAGGCGGCTGCTCCCTCGGCGCGAGGGTCCGGTTTCCACGCGGCTCTTCTGTGAGCCGCGGCTCCGCACAGTGACACAGGCGTGTGACGTCATGACGCCTGTGTCTTTTCTTAGAACGGAGCAACGCAGCTGCCTGAAAGGCGCTGCGTCACTCCGCATTTAAATCGCACCTGTTTCTTAAAGAGACAGGCACGATTTATTTAGCTGGTGGGCGCCTTTAGAGCGGCAAATTTCGCCGCCCTTTACAGGGACCTGCATTCTGCCGCCTGAAGCGAGATTTTCATCTCGCCTCATGGCAGATGCGGCCCTGTGTGTTGCACAAAGCTGAATTGGATTTATTATTTCACGTTTTTGCAATGTAGGTTACCACTAGCTTCAAAAGCATACAAATAGCCATCTGAATTTTAATTCAATTAATCTGCCATATAGCAAGTGCCTCCGTGGGCCCCTTTACTATGCCTCCCAAAATTTGAGTCAGAGAGAGTGACCCACGGCCCACTTTTGCCCCTCCTGTTAGCCCACCATACGTTTTTCATGTTACCATGTGTTTTGCTGCTTTTAAAGCAATTTTCTTCATTGATGGAAGCGTAATCTGCTGTGTTTACATTTTCACACCTGCTTACACTTCTAGTAATGAAAGAAAACTCTTTCTAAGTAGCCAAACACATGAAAACACATGTGGTGTTATGCATACGTACAAACGTGTGCAGAAAACACTGTGGACACATTTATCAAAAGTAGTGCACTAACAGCATTTTGCCTGTGGAGTGTGCAGGATGCGGCACATTATAGAATACTGCCGCACAGTCTTCATTAATCTGGTGCCCCCTGCACTTTTCGGGAAGTGTCAACAACCTTTTTTGGTGCACTGTTAACTGTGCAACGCAATTCGGTCGTGTTGCAGTAACAAATGTTGTGGAGGGTCCGACTATGCACTTGAACGCCCCTTTATGTGCAGAATTTTGTGGTGTGGCGGCTACAGAGCAGCTGCCACACAAAACTGGTGCAGACACTTTATAAATACACGTGCAAGCAATTTCGACATTCAGATAGAAAACTGGCGCAACCGCTTTAATATATGTGGCCCATGTGTGAACGCAGCTTCAGGGTTATTGTTTTTAAGGAATAGGAGGGGGTCAACAGGAAGGGAGACATTGTAAAAGAGGTAGAACAGGTGACACAGGGGTAAAATGGCAGGGGGCAGAAAGTGGGCAATAATTTACACTGTAGGAGGGAGAAAATGAATGTCAGACATCAGCAGGTTTTAGACTACTCTGCAAGGATGGACTACAAAAGTAAGAGGTAGGCAGTGGCATAAGAACCTGACTGTCAGGGGCAAGATAGCAAAGGGTTAACTGAACAGACAGCAGCCTGATTCCTACCATGCTGTACTCCGGAGCCTCCTCACACAGGGTCACGGGGGTCACCATACATCGGCCAAACGCTGCACAGGAACTGATGATGCAGAGAGTGACTGCTCTCTGCATCATTATTATATCCGTAGGACACAGCTCCCCCACCTCCGTGGGCCCTGCCAGCACTTGTGGCCCAGGTATGCTGGGTGCTGAAGCCGGCCTGATATGACCACCCCTGTACACTGGCAGTTGTGGCCGCACATGTGCTTCTGAGGAGCCTGCCACCTAATTCAGAGTTCAGTACCACAGGATGGCTGAGGGACCTGCAGTAACTCCTCAACATTTCATATGCAAAAACTATTTATTAAGGACAAAATGGCTACATGTAAGGGAACATTGTTTTTATAACATCCAATTAAAGAATTAAATGCAAATGCCCATATGAGAAAACACCTTTAAGTTGACTGGTTGGAGGGCGGCTTGTATGCTTATGAAGGTAGAAAGAGTACTACACATAAGATTCACAGTTCTTATAGTAAAATAGCCCTATTGCCTCTGGAGATTTAATCTTCTTTTTCTCAATGTTGGGATAGTGTCCTCTTGTTTTTAAGGTGATTTAACATTGAACAACTTTCAACCATGTTTTTTTGTATGGACCATTAATATATCTATATAGAATAATTGTTTCCTCCCTTAGTTGTCTTTTTGCAAGACTAAATAAAACAATTTTTTAAAATATTTTCTTATATATTAGATCATCCATATCCATTATCCTTTTTATTGCCCTTTTTTCTACCTTTTCAACCCATCTTCAATAGGGCACCCTTTTAGAACTGGTTCCCAGAAATGCACCAAATGAATGGTGGTGGCTATAGCAATGTCCTGTACAATTACATCCCTATTTTGAGAGTCCATACCTCTTAGTATAAAGACAAGATCCTGCTGGCTTTAGAGACAGCTGATTGACATTATATGCTGTTGTTTAAACTATGATCTAGTATGACTTTCCCAGATTTACTACCCCTAGGACATATGTTACATGCAGATTAAAGGTCCCCAGATTCACAACCTTACATTTATCCACATTGAACCTCATTTGCCAAGTGGATGCCCAAACATTCGCAGTCCATCCATTAGATCATTACATAGACTAATTCTGGCTGTTAGTTTGAAGGGTTTGTCTGACTTAAATAAAATGCATCCATGCATTAAAAATACTGCGTGTTCCAGTGTCAACTGATTTGTGAAGTGCCAGCTTTTGCGAGCTGATGCTTGGGTATTGTTATGATTTAATTAGTTGTGAACATCTCAACACTTGTACATTTTTTTAAATAAATCATGAATGTTAATCTTTAGAAAAGAAAATATGATTTACCGTATATCTAAAATATCTATATGTAAACTAAGTGGTTCCAGGTCCCGGAAATTTTAGCCACTAATGGAGATATTCGTCTTTTCTTTGTATATCCTTGGAGTACAACTGAGAAATTTCTAAGGGAAACATATGTTGATTTTGCCAACAGTGAACAATCATGCAAGTATACATACATGTATACCACCGCAGGAGTGTCTTGAGATACACTAGAGACCACATTACTGTGCATCTCATTACGCGTCACTGAAACATTTACTCATTAAAAAAACTTTCCCAACCTCTGCCATTCTAACCCTTAACCATACCAATCAGAAAACTCAACATCAGCCGTATGCTCTAGAAAACACTTGGCTGCTTTCCAAAAAACATCATTGTTACATCCAGTTGTGATGTTAACTGCTTTGCATAATGGGCAGATTGTAGGTATTAGCAGCTTTTTGGTGGATTTAGAAATTCTTATTCACTAGTCAATGCTTGTAAAGTAATTTTATATTTTAATATATAATTCAGGAGACATAACCAGGGCCAGTAACGTCTATGTCTTTTAGGCAATGTGACAATTCCGTTTACACTTCAATGCTTCTATGCGGTGATTTGCAGGATGCCAATTAGTCATTTTGCTTGTAAACACAATCAGGCTACACGTCTCTTAAGCCAAACACTAATTTTAGTATCTATGAAATCATATCCATAAAATCATCTGCTTCATTGTAGGTAAACAACTTGTTTTTTAAATATTTCAGTTAATAATAACTTACTTTTAAATATCTTCTTAAATATACTGTAACGGCTAAGAAGATAGATCGTCTTCTCATAAATTATGTGAAGACTTGACATCTAGCTCTAAAATGTATAATGCAAACAAGAAAACAAATACTATAAAGACAAAACAGCATGGGAAAAATGGATAAATAGCCCAAATTACCAAGGTTAAAAATAGACATACCATAGTCTGTCTCAGGTTGTTGTTTGAACTGTTAAATTGTTTAAAACTGTTCTTTTTTCATGTACATTGTACTGATTCTAGTCATGTTAAACATACTAATCGACAGCATATACCCAGATCTCTCCAAAGCGGAATCCAGTAAATAGCAACAAGAGACAATGGACTTAAAGGGCACCTACCACCCCGATTCTACCTATAAAGGTAGAAGGGGTGGTAGGTGGATGGATGGGACATGAGGATAGCCCTTTTTTGGGCTAATCCTCACGTCCCGGGTGTCTTTTACAAAACTTTATTACATGTAAATGCTAATTTTTTTATGCGGCTACTTGGGAGTGGAGTAGCCGGACATGAGGCTACTAGTCGCGGCTACTCCACACCCCAGTAGCCGCGTTACTCCTCCTACCAGGTAATCTTCGGCACGCAGCTCCTGGTAGCTGCGCGCCCTCATCCAGGTCCCCTGCATTCTGCGTTACTCCGCCTACCAGGTAATCTCTGAAGATTACCTGGTAGGCGGAGTAACGCGGCTACTGGGGCGTGGAGCAGCCGCGACTAGTAGCCTCATGTCCGGCTACTCCACGCCCCAGTAGCCGCATAAAAAATTAGCATATACATGTAATAAAGTTTTGTAAAAGACACCCGGGATGTGAGGATTAGCCCAAAAAAGGGCTATCCTCACGTCCCAACCATCCACCTACCACATCTTCTACCTTTATAGGTACAATCGGGGTGGTAGGTTCCCTTTAATCCAAAATTAATCCACGATTTAGAGATGATATGATATGTATGTAAACATATAATATCCTTCTGTGTATATGTACAACTATAAAAATCAATAAAAATGTAAAAAAAAAGTATAATGCAGTCAGATTTGATAGCATATATAAAGGGAATCATACCATAACATATATACATGTCCTTTATTTTCCTGTATTACGGCGTGAGCAGCACTCACCTTCTAATCCTCTCCCCGCGCACTGCCGTGTGCCCGCCGTGTTACGGTACGACGGGCAGTGGCAGTGTGAATCTATCTTAAGAGAAATATCTTTGCTGTGTCCTTAACCACCAGCAGAGACAATTGGATGAGAAATAGAGCCTGTAGAGGAAATGCTGCTAAAATCAAGGTATACGAAATATAATTTATTCACAAACGTACTACTGATTTAAGTGTGTTAAAAGTTATGTATTCTACTTTTTAAGATGTGACATAATCAATTTGTAATGTATCTCTTGTCCCGTTTTTTTCCTGTAAATAATGGATTTGAAACTAAGAATATGTCCACCTTGCAGTTCTTCCTTTATAATTGCTTTTTCTGTCCACCTAACATAAAGTTCACATTCTCCCAGTAGAGCTGCATATCTACTCAACTACTTGTTTACCAGCACACCGTCTCCCCTGTGTTTTTAATGACACCTTTAGCTTCTTAATCCTGACACTATGTCTGGGTAATTGGTACTTGCCTTACTTAAACTACAGCTACTACAGTTGCACAGAAAAAAAATCCTTTAGAAAATAACTTGAAGACATAGAACTCCTCCGCCACAGTTATTCATACACTATTCAGAAGCTGGTAAGGAAAAAAAGCCATCAATTAATTAGGAGAATTTGCAGGCATAGATTGTGTTGAGAGGTTGTATACACTTTGCTCTATTACACTTAACAATAACAATGTTGAACTATGCAGAATCAGCCTGTGAATACACTGCTTAGTGTCTAACATTAGTTATTGGATCATAGTGTGACCAGTTGTAAATTGCATAGAAAATGCCTCATTAAAATAAATAATTCTGGAAAATTCTATGGAGCATTAGCATTTTACACAGAATACACAAAACTCAAACGAATTATACTTACGATCGAGTCTAAACAGTTCTGATGGTTGGAGTCAGTAGATGCTGTGATAAGTAAAAGAGCAATCATGTAGAAGTGTCATTTTTATTCAGAAATCCTGCAGTGGCTAATTTCCTTTTTTTTCCATTAATTTGTTATTATTCTGCATTTGGTATTTCTAGTTCTGGAATTAAAGTAGCTATGAAATCACTTGCTCTTTTTCAGACATTTTCCGTGTTCATATGAATATATTATATATAATAAATCACACTTGATGGGAGACAAAATGAAATTATACAGAGGTCATTTACATATGACTCTTGTGTTAAGACGGAGAATGTTGAATTGTCCTGGTGCTTTATAATTTATTAAAAAACCCACTGTTATGGTAGTCATCATATTTGAACTAACAGTCATTTTTAATCTCAGGCTACAAGCACGTAGAACGTGGTAGAAAAAACAAAGTTATTGTTAATTTGTTATGGCCAGTTTGCATCTGTCTGGCATCTGTTTTTCATGTGTCTTTATAAACTACAGTCCACAGGTGATCCATTAAAATAGTTCTGACTATGATTACTTTTTTGCAGATCATTTGCATGGTCCTTTAAATAATCTGCTCTGAGCCATAATCTGCTCTGAGACAGTTGTATCAAACCCAGTCAGCCACTGTAAACCTGGAACACTCTCTCCAACTAAGTTAATGTGAGACTTTATGATGCACATACCAGGTGGGGCATTTAAACCGGTCCGCACACCAAAAATTGTCACAATGTACCAAGAGAAGAGAAAGAAGTGTGCTACAATGGACTGAAAAATAGCACAATACAATCTTTATAAATAATGAATGAAAATACACCAATACACATCATTAAAATCAAATAAAAGCACACAAGTGCAAACAAAACACAGGATGGAGTAGGTACAATGGCTTTACTCCATCCACCACCTGTGAGCGGTAGTGTTGAGACTGAATAAATCAAGGCTAGTTTGTCAGGATAAATGCCTGGTAAGATATGTTGTCAGTGGCCAAAGTCACAAAGTGATTATGATATTCATAAAAGTACAATATATTTATGAATGAATAATCCACCCCTTGCCAAAGGCCAAGTGTTTCCGATAAAGTGAATTTGGTATGTAAATATTCCGTGGAAAAGTGCAAATGCAATGTGCAACATATAGACATGCAACAGTGGCAGCATGACACGTAAATATCTAGTAGTAAAATGCAAATGCAATATGAAACAAATAAACATACAAAAATGGCAGCAAATGTCCCAACCTGAGCACGGCCCAACACCTAGGTAGTACAGCAAGAGATCATGGCGCCAATACACACCAAACACTAAACACCGGTCAGGGTGGGAGGCTCCCCATGTGAATCCTGTGTTTTTTTTTGTACTTGTGTACTTTTAATTGATTTTAATGATGTGTATTGGTGAATTTTCATGAATTGTTAATAAAGATTGCATTGTGCTATTTTTCGGTCCATTGTAGCACACTTCTTTCTCTTCACTTGGTAAATTTAGACTTTGTGATGCGGCATAAAACCTCCTCCAAAAGAGGGAGTTTATCCCTCGAAAGTTATAAAAGTTCGATGCAATTTGTGGTAAACAAAAATGGTGTACATGTAATAAATCCCTCCCTATGTTGTAATATGTAACAATAAGGCCTCTTTCACACTTGTGTTGCAATTTACATCAGGTGAAAAACGACGTTTTTGTCTACATTTTTGGTCAGTTTTTGCTAGGAGTCATAAGTGTTTTTGCATTTTTTACATGAAAAAGACTCATGATTGTAGTCTATCTTTTCTACCGCAATTGATCAGTGAAAAATGCTTTGAACTTCCATTCCACTTGCATGTTTCTCAGAGAGCAATGCGTTTTTGATGCATAGATGCATCGATGCTTAGACTTGTATTGTGTGTTTTTCCCGCGTGTGACTTGCAAGAGTATAGCATGCTGGGACTTTTAAGGTCCATTAACAAAATAACACATTTTCTAATTCACTGTTATTAACAAAAATACAGCATTTCACAGATATAATTCTAACCTGTCTCTATCAGTCCTTGTGTACACAATTTTGTTTGCCCCTGCATACGACCATTAATCTTCTGATTATGGTTGTATTCTTCTCATTAATATCTTCTCTTGTCTGCACACTGCAGTGCTCTCTGCCTCCTGCCCATCTCTCCCTGCATTGCAAAACCAGCTCAGACACAGGCACCTCCTGCCAGCAAGCAGCTGTGTGCAGAGACTTACTCTACCATCTACAGACAGATAAGGTCTTTATAGCAGAGTTGACTGTGTGTTATATTGATTAGATAAAGGAGCAGGGCTTAGAGTGTTTTTTATATCCATCTCATGGATCTCATCATCTCTCTTTTTCTGTGTCAGATACTAGTAGATTGTTCAGATGCTAAATAAAAGTGTATATAAACTATATACCATGAGAAACTAATCACATTGTTAGTACACAGCATCTCATAGCACAGTGGAAACATTAAGTGTCTGCTTAGAGAGTTCCCATCCTTCATGGGAAACCCCCTGTAAGAACACAATATAACCAAGATCAACACCTTTGTGATGTGACAAGGCATCGGGCACAGAAATTTAAAGAGGGTGCATGGCAGTTAGAACTTAGAAATTGCTCCAGTGCCTGGGGGTCCATCAGCAGTGTCAATACATACAGAGCCTAAGGCTTCTCTGCAACTTATAATTATGGATAAGTAGATTATGGAAAAGAGGGGGTTGGGCAAACATAGTAATTAAATAATAAGGATGGTTCATATTATGCCCCACTTAAAATACAAGTGAGCTTCATGTAATGTCTCTGACATCTGACATCTCTGAGATGAAAACATGAAAGGACAGATAACAAGTTTGTAACAATATATTTTTATTATTTACTTATAGAAATAACAAATCTGCATTTCAGGAATAATTATTAAATATATTAACTCTGATTTGCTGGTTGATGATGAACATATATAGAATGACTGAACACTATCCACTGTAGATTCATTTCAAAGATCCTTTAGAGAGAAGCCACATGAGCTTGAGAACATAGATGCAGATCCTCAGATACTGCACCCTCATCTTTACGGGGCTAACACTGTTGTGCTCCTGTATAGACCTTACTCTTGTCCTACTTAACACCACAGCAGGAAATCTGATCTGAATAATTCAAAATTCAATATTTTCTGACTCGCTCAACATAGAGCATATAAAATTTGGCTGAATGTTTTCTAATCATGATCTTTCACGAGAAGGAGATTTTATAAACAAAATTTATTGGCAAAGCCAAATATAGGCGTAATCAGGCGTGTTTGTTATATTTGCCTACAATTAATGATCTCCAAGATCTTTTGCTTCTATTTCCAATGTCAGGCTAATAGCAGAACAATCCGGATATTGTAGCATTATTTTGTGACTAGTTTTTTTTTAAAGTAGATGATTTTAAATCATCTGTGATTTATGCATGAGGGTATTATTGGTATAATAATCCTTTTATTGTTACATAAATTGGATTTTTTTCTTATATGGTACTAGCTGTAGAACAAAATGCAGTGTGTGAACACAGCCTAAGCTTTATTATATTCATTGCCTATAGTAACCTATCAAAGCTCAGAGCTCATATTAATGACCTGTGGCAGAACAGCAACCAATCACTGCTCAGCTTCCAACTGCCACAGCAGAAGCAGCAGACAATGGCTCCTGTATATGGTGGTTAATAAGTGGATTTTGGAAAACGTGGGGTGAAAATTTCGTCTAAAAACCGAGTCCATGGCATTCCCTCAGTCACAGAGAGCGGCTTTGCAAAATTTGGTGGCTGTAAACGTGATGATGCAGATTTCTTTAGCAGACATACTTACACACACACATACATCCAGCTTTATATATTAGATAAGGTTTGTTTCCTTATTTTTCCTCTTGGCTATACTTCCTCTAATATGTATAGTACAAGGTTACCTGCTCTTCAAAATAACATCATTTTGCATCAGCCCCTATTGTACAGGGGCTGTTGCTCTTGAAAGCCACCCTTGGGTAGGTGAGTGCATAACTGTTGGTGTTTTCTATTGTAACTAAACTATTACAGTTGAGATGAAACAACATGTTATCATCTTTCTTTTAATCAATAGATACTCTTTATATCTGTGCTCTGGAGCCGTCAGGGAAATGGGAGAGCAATCAATAGTAACAGCTATTTTTACAGAGCATACAGCATTTATACTACAATATACTTCTATTCAAAGAGCACATACACCCATGTAAGGTACATTATCACATGAAAGGAAAATACTTAACACTTTACTTGTTATTTTTGGCTATATATTGTAAACTAAAGTGATATAAAACAACTCCCTTTTGGCTCCAGCTATGTTCCTAGTAAATCAGTCCTACATTGATAGTCTATGTGGTGCAAGTGTTTACCCTCCTTTAACCAGGTCAAAATACACCGGTCTCTGCCATTTGACCTCTTAGTGTTGTTCTAAGTGCAAAACAACCCCAAGATAGAGTAGCCAATTGCCAAAGACCAATAGATTCCTGGTTCAAATACTCATCGTAACTATCCAGTACAGATTTTCTGTATTATTACAAATTTTGGGACACCAATACCCTGGTAAATAAATCAACTATCATAGCATTGTTTAGCAGAAACTTGGCCAGAATCCCTACTGTTTCATTAAAGAATCTATGGCAAGGATGAAAGCTTTTATCAGGACACATCATATGCCCACTATTAAGGGTTAGCAACGTAGCTACATTAATAGACTAATCTCTATACTGGCCTTTGATATATAAGTGAATAGCAATTAATCCACCCAGAAAGATTATTACTCCTCAAAGTAAAACTTCTATTTCTAATCTTTCTCCATTTTATTATTTTGTTCTGTTATTCTAGTTCTGGATGGATGTCCATAATGTATATAGTCTTCCATATGTGTACTTGAAGGGTAAAGCTCATTATATACACATAAGCTCCTTTTCATGTTTCCCGTATTCCCATAACTTGCGTTGGCAACAGCTGCCTGCCACTGATTAGTAAAATTCATTTTTGACATTTCTCAAGTGCATTTCAATGTTTGTATTTGCATGTTGTATGTGTAGAACGACTTATGCTTTATTATTCTTTTTTATTTGGTTATCATACTTACTGTACATGGAGCAGTGGATGGTGATTTAATGAGACACTGTCACCAATTCAATTTTGAAACTCTATACTATTGTTTTAGTTGACAGTATATATTGTTCCAAACACAGCATGATACACGAGTATGCTGGAACTAATGGTGTGACGTCCAGAGATGCTAGTTCCTTTATGGTTTACACGATGGTTCACTTCACAGAAAAAAACTTCACAGTACTAAAAGCAAAGGACAAAACACACAAGGGTTGAATGCCTTTCGGCTACCTATTGGTTCTATATTTTAGACAGACACTTATTCCATATCTTTTTTATTCTGAGTATACCAACATCACATAATATGCAAAAATACTCCCCGCTCAATTGCAATGGTCATTGCCAAAATCCAAACTGCTCTGGAAGCAAATGCAATGCAAAATCTGTTCACCAGAAGATTTAAGGTGTTATGGATAATCAACTCTACACATGCTTCACATTACCAAAGGCAAGTGTCAGCGGGGGAGGCAAGCAGAGCAGTACCATAAGACCATGAAGTTGTGTTATCCTGTTCTCTTGAGTGGTAAATCATCCTACACCATCTGGCAGTCAATGGATGTATCTGGGCTCAACAGATGCCTATAGCTCAGAATTCATGTCAGTGTGTAGATGCTGATGTACAGTTTAGGTGTTGGAAGGTCTTTCATTCAAGTAGGCAAAATCCTAAAAAATTAAACACAATTCTTAGAGAGGTTTATTGAACTATTCTAAAAGTATACAAGTTTTAAATATAATTTCTATTAGTGTACGAGTATTATTATACATTAGAACAAGAACTGATAACAAATTCCATGATTCGATCTTTAAGGGACCCATGAGAAATAAATTTGATATAGTATAACATAACAATGAGCCACATAAAACTCACAGCAAACCACAGTAAACAAGCAGTCACAGTATTTTATTTTCCCAAATGGCATCTCTCTACCTTTCCACCAATTAGGCTTATGTTAGAAATGCAGAAATGAGATAGACACAGTTCAACTTAAAAATTAATTATGTAAAAGCTATGACAGTCTCTTATATGCCCACACTGGTTCTCTCTGCCACATTACATTTGTATGGACACAAAATCCTGCAAGGAAGTCAGGCTGAACAATTTAGTGGAAAGCCTTTCCATTGAACTACAGATGTCATAGCCATAAAGAGCCCAATGTCTATTTTTATGCCTATGGTCTAAAAATACAATGATTAGCAGGCCACATGGCTGATCTGACCTGGTCATCTAGACACCTGCTTCAGTGTTAGGCTTCCTGCACACCAACAATTGCATTTTGTGGGCCACAAACAGGTGAACATGATCCCAGTTTTGCAGCATGTTTTACATTGGCTTATGAGCAAATGACTATGGGCGTTATGCCTGAACCTCTCTGGTACTCACCTTTTAACCTCTATAGAGGGTTTAGGACTTGCGGTATCATAGTATCATAGTATCATAGTATATAAGGCTTGAAAAAGACGCAAGTCCATCAAGTCCAACCTTTAAGAATTAAATAAATGTTTTATACCCATAACCTGTGATATTTTTGCTCTCTAGAAAGGCATCCAGGCCTCTCTTGAACATGTACATAGAGTCGGCCATAACAACCTCCTGCGGCAGAGAGTTCCATAGTCTCACTGCTCTTACAGTAAAGAACCTTTGTCTATGGTGATGGTAGAATCGCCTCTCCTCTAGGCGTAGCGGATGACCCCTTGTTCTTGTCACAGGCCTAGGTATAAAAAAATCTTTGGAGAGATCCTTGTACTGTCCGTTCAGGTATTTGTACATTGTAATGAGGTCTCCCCTCAGTCGTTTTTTTTCTAAACTGAATAATCCCAAATTTTGTAATCTGTCATTGTATTCTAATCCCCCCATTCCCCTAATAATCCTGGTTGCTCTCCTCTGCACCCGTTCCAGCTCTACTATGTCCTTTTTATACACTGGTGCCCAAAACTGTACACAATATTCCATGTGTGGTACTCAGTGATCAGGCAAGCGAGTTGCCAAGGTCAGTCCGAAGTGGAGGCAGGCAGCGTAGTAGCAGAGTTGGGAACCGGCAGAGACAATCGTGGCAGGCAGCACAGGTTCAAGATAAAAGATGCGGTCGGATACCTAGGAGCACAGAACAGGAACGGAGTCAGTAAATGAGCTGGAGTCACACACTGGAAGACTATAGAAACAAAGACCATGCAGCATGACTAGATGAGCTAGGAACCTCAGGCACGGGGAGCAGGGCATTATGGAATTTGCCCTGTTACTTTATGAGGGAGAAAGATGCACTGTCTGCACTCTAAAGGAGCTGGGATGCCTGACAGAGAAGAGGAAAAGCCTAAGAGGTTTATTGGAAAGTGAGTGAAACAGGTGGCTGAAAGTAGGTTTTCGACAGGGAACATGACCAGGGGTGGAACCCAGCACCAGTGTTACAATAGGGCCTTGTGTTAGATAGATAGAATAGGAGGGTTGTTGTTTTTGTCTACATTTGTATTAAGCCACAAAAAAAAAAAAATCCTTAAAATTGCATGTGATTCCGGCAACATGACAGTAGCCGGGAAAGAGAAATCTCTCAGTGGACTTTAGGTTCCCTTTATACAAGTACATAAAGCACAATTTGTGTTTTAAGGTCATGTCCCTAAACAAACTGCAGATAGCAGGAATCTGTTCTGAGACTCAGTCTTGTAGATGAAGTAAACAGAATACCTGAGACTTTGCACGTTCCTCTATCCACCACAAACCACATAGAAATGTCTAGTAGCACATACATTATGTATGATTTTACCAGCTGAACTCTTAACATTTTATTTTCTAGAATTTGGTTCTCCTTCAAACTGGGGAATTAACCTTTACTCCTTGGGTGCATGTAATTATTGGATGCTTTTCTTGTTTTGTGTATATTGATTCATTTGCAGATAGTTTCAGCTTCTCACATAACTTGAGACACCAAAGTGGTAATTCACTAACTTTTGCATGTATTCGAAGTACAGTAAATCCAATAAAACATTGATAACTAAAAGTATATATAGTTCTTGACATCTTGTCATTACAGAGTATGGCAGCTATTGTACTATACTTGATGTGCCGTACAAGTAACATAACTTTTTTTATAATAACTATATTTATTATAATTGCACAATTGCTTTCTAATGTTAGAAAGAAATCTAAACACAGTTTAGGCCTGCAGCTTTTAATTAAAATGTACATTATTGCAGCCTCTCAAGGTCATGTAAATCATTTTTAAAACAAATCTAGTCTACACCTGAATACCTGTGTACAAGCCATTATGTAGTTACTGCAGGGATGGGAATTGCGCCTATTCCACCCTCCAGGGGCGTAACGAGGAGAAGCAGGCCCCATAGGAGACTTCTGAATGGGCCCCTCTACCTATTTGTATACTCACACATTTATTCACTGATATATACATTTATACACTTACAAAGGTCTGTCCAAGTAGCTGTATAGTGTGGAAGATGTGCACTGTTATACACACATTATACTGTACAATGTGCAGAATAATATGTATATAATGGTACACATCCTCCATTCTTTAGAGTGTTGGGTCAAATTCTGGAGCCCCCTGTCACTACAGGTCCTACTGTAGTTACGCCCTTACCACTCCCTGCGCCACTTGCAGGGAGTACTCAGTCAAGTTTGGACGAAGGCTAAAGTAAAGTTCAGAACTAAGCGCACTATGCATCTGCCAATTGTGCCTGTGCGGATGATACACCCCCCAATGTATATTATTTGCTTGGACAGGTTGAGACTTGCAGACAGTGGGGCAGATAAATCTACTAATTTGCTGTCTGCCCCCAGCCCATATTTGTATTGTACATGGCACTACACAAGATGAGCAGTGTACAGCACCTTAACCGGCATAAAAATCCTTAAAATTAATTGGTCCAGATTGGTAACAAGCTAAACAGTTTCTGATTATATGCACACATTGGAACAGTGACATGACATCTTGGCACAGAGAAGGCGGACCAGTGTCCACTCTAACCGGGTCCTGTCTGTTTCACATAGACATTGCCAAGTCATAAATCTGTCAATACTCAAGCAGTGGCTCTATTTTAAGCCACTATTTTTGAGAGGGGTGAGAAAGCCCTTGTGATTTGTTTTGCCACTTTTTTTATGTTATGTTAAGGCAAGAAAACCCTTTGCCATACACATAGACATCATGGGGAACATTTAGCAGAGCGGCTCCAGAGTTTTTTCTATACCATGTAAATTGATGACAATTTTTTTTTATCATCCGATATTCAGCTTCATTCAATTATATAGTTAATATTACCCTTTAGTGTAGTGTCTCAGAAATCTATGCACACTATTATGTGGAGACACAGCTGCTAATGATGGAACGGTCTTGTAATAGGTGGACACATATTCAGCATTCGGCTTGTTCTCAGTAGTAGTGGCAGAACAAAGACGAAAATGATAATAAGACTAAGTATAACATTTTTGCTCATACAGGTTAATACTGTGTCAGCTCATGTGATAAAGGGCAGAGGAGAGAAGTAGTGTTGGTGGCACAGTTTCTGTGCCTGGTTGTGACAATACACTCTGCTGAGCTGACAGCTCCTATGCAGCAGGGGCTTAGAGGGTTTCCATGGTTTCTTGCTGCTGTTTCAATGATTGCGGCATGTCCATCTGTTACTGTAGCAGTGAAATAGAATTACCTTCTTGTCCTTAGTGCCAGGCAGACAGATTACACACTCTTTCAATACCAGAGAGGTCAAATACATTTTGGAAATGCCAGTAATTTTCTCAATACCTTTAATATGTGATGTTTTAATACATAATGCAGAGTAAGCTTTAAAAACAGTACACCAAATAAGAAAAAGTTAATGTAAAATACAAGATTAACGAAGGCTTATGGTTTGGATTGCAGTGAAATGGTACAAGTTATTTGACTAATTTGTATGGTCTGGTCATGTATTGATCGCATTCACAGCTTTATAGTTTTCTATTAAAACCCAAGTAGAAGAAGAAAACCTGTCTTTTTAACACTATTGGAAGTGAGGCCTTTTGTTACCCTTTTGTGTAATCTAAAGGATAATGTAATCTAAACGCTACATGTAAAACAAATCCTAAAACTCCTAAATCCTTGCCTGACATTCTAGAACATTGTTAGTAGAGCAGATAGTTAATTGTGCATTCATGTTGTCTATATGAATTTGGGCTACACTGGGATGGAGAGTCTAAGAATTCCCCTGATCTTTACCCACACACTGCAAGAAGGTGTTGACTGATGTAGGATGTAATAAGAACAGTCTTGGATTTCCTGCAGTGTTGATGTTGGAGTAAGGCATTGTCGGGATTGGAGTCAAAGACAGGATAGAGCAGGATCAGAGTCAAACTTTGTGTCAGTACTATTACCACCACAGGCAAAAGACATTGGGGCTCATTTACTAAGGGTTGCACAGTGCACTTTAGTCAGACTGTGCACATTCTTTTTGGCTAAAGCGGATGGCACAGTTATTTAATAAAAGTGTGTGTGCGCTGGGACTGTGGCACAACCAACCCTTTTTTTGGCGCAGCTGCGCTGGCTTCCATGCGACACAAATTAGGGGGTGTGCTGTCAGACTGTCTGACTGATACGGACTGAGCGTAATTTATCTAATTGTGTTGCACACCCTATGTTGAAGATGCACCACAAAAAATGGTGAACTGTGTTGGACCTTAGCGGGGAAGTGACACATTCATGATTTCCGGTGCACACAGCAAAATAGACAGACAATGCACTTTCAGTGAACTCCGGTGGCCCTGTAAGTCAATGTGTCCCATTATTTTTCAAAGGCAGACTTAAATCACTACAACATGTGTCTGGTAGACATTTTGCAGCAATTTTGTTCTTTTCAGCTATGAGTTCCTAGTGGCCGGGGGCAGAGTTTAACCTTTGCATTATCACAATCAATAGTGGATTATAATATAGGCCGTTTGGGTGGTAGCCTGAGGGCCCATGGCCATCCAAACCACCCACCAAGTTTTATACTGAAATTGACCTTCACCCATGAAATCCTCATACTTTTGGTCGTGCTTTAAATATTCATGTACCCAAGAGCCATTTCAGAACCTTTGAAGGTCCTCCAAAGGTTCTGAAACTGCATATTGATAGCAGGCAGAAAGGATACATCCTTCATTCCCCAAGAAGTGTCATACTAGGATCATATGTACATGTGTATTCCAGACTTGTAGGGGCTATAATATTCATACAGTCCAGGAGCCATGGCACTCTTAATTCGCCCCTGGTGGAATTAATTGATACACTGTGGTATTAAAGAAAGTGCTTACTGGCACAGTAACATTAGATTAAGGTGTCAGTGTCCACCACTGTGGGGCTTTTGTAAAATATGCAAGCAGACAGCCTTCAGGAACCCATTATAAGTGAAAAAGTTACTCCTACCCTAATTCCCTCTGAGTTGTCTGTTTTTACATACGAAACACGTCAGGGAAGTGACATGGGAGGAGGGTCTACTAATTTAGTGTCAGTCTTGGGACTGCCCTTGATCATTGGGGCCAAAGATTTTCTAGGTGAGAATTTAACTTCGCCTGAACCATGGTAGGACTCTTCTGATTACATTTACTTAATATTTTGTATTGATTACATTGTTTCATGACACCATCTTGGTTTTAAAGTTTGCACTTTGTGTATAGGAGATTTAGTCTCCTTTTTTTAGGATAATGCACTAAAAGATAGATTTTAGTAATTAACCATCTTAAATCCCATTAGATTAAGGTTGGCCAAATCCACCAATTTCAGCAGAATCAGTTTCTTTTATCTTTCATTACCTTGTTAGACTCATTGTAAAGGAAAAGATAAGAGGAAGGACACTTCTTAAATGTTTCTGAAGAACATAACACCAGCATCATGATATGGAGACTTCTATGCTGTATATAAATACGATAACTCATTTATACATCAAATCACAATGAGACTTGGTGACTAAGCATACCTCCAGAGAGGTTAGAGGTCCTCTATTTCCAAAAGCTGAACCTCTGTGTAACCAGGGAAATTTACAGCATTGTGGAATAATGGATATTGGGGCTTATTTACTAAGGGCCCCGCGTACCACACTTTCGTTGGATATCACAGCGATTTCCGTTTTGCGCCGCTGGAACAGATTTAAAAGGGGTTTTTGGTGCACGTGATCGGATTTTGGCGCAATCGCATCGGCTGTCATGCGTCACAAATCGGGGGACGATCCGACGGATTCAAACAAACCGCGGGATTTAACTTCAAAATTGTGTTGCAAGCCAAGCACTTACATGCACAGGGAAGAAGATGGTGAACTCCAGCGGAGCCGTTGGGGGAAGCGACACATGCAGGATATCGGGCGCGCGATCTTCATGAATTGTGGCAGAGTTCAATCTCGTTAGACAGTCCGGATCGGGGATCATGCAGGGACCGGGTAAGTAAATGTGCCCCATTTCTAACATCTGCTCTAATGTTTAGTTCTGAAACACTAAACATTAATGGAATATCTTTTAATGGAAAGACAAACATCCCTGATATTCTATGACCGGATATTGCTTGTTTCACTGTGTGCTTATCGATTTCAACTTATATTCATGGCAGATCAATGAATATAGAGAATGTCATTATTTTCTTTTTGGCACTGGAAGCCTTACAGTCTCAAATATGTCAAAATGTTAATCATTATAGGAATTCCACAAATTCTCTAATGTCTTTTGGATATTCTTTCAAATAATAAAGGAAAAAGTACAAATGTTTCAAAACCAACAATAAAGTCAGAGCCAGAACTCATTACTTGTGTAATAGATAATGTAACCAAAAAGGGGACCTCTCTTATGTTCATTCATTGAGGGGTTTAGGTTGCATTTGTATTGAATCATTTCCACTGTAATCTGGCAGATCATTTTAGAATAAAACATCAGATTTCTATTATATGATGTTGATCAGTTTCAATACCTTTGATTATTTTCTAGACTTCTGGGCATGTCTGACTCAGGTTAGGATATCAGGAGACTTGAAATAATAAATCCAGGGGCACTAAATAGCCCAACGGGATAATGTGGGAAGAAATTCATCTTTCCTCTGTCTAGTTTAAAATGGTGTTTAAAATGTGTCTGAAATCTGGATCAGTAACATAGATATGTCTATTTCAGCTCAACCTAGTGCACAGCCAGTTTAGACAGAAATACAGTCTCAAAAAACTGTGCAAATTTACAACTGCTCAAAAATCTGAGTTTTTTTACTAGTATAAGTGGCTGAAGATGAGCCTCAGTATTGAAAGATCTCCTATTTTTGGACCACACAGTTTCAATAACCAGCTGAAGTTCGGTATCAGAATTCACTGCTTGTTTGACTTCCTCAATAGTAATGACTTTTGGCACAGAATGTGGAACAACAAAGTTTATAAGCTCCTCAGCTACGATGGTTGCTGGTGTGTCATATTTGGCAAATTTTGGTGATGGATATCTTGAAAAATAATCTGTAATTTTTGGGGGAAGGCTTTGAGTAATGCTTGGAATAAGTGGTTTATGAACACTTACCACTGTGAATTGATGACCAAACACTTAAAGATGAAAATGTAAGCATCCCTACACGACTACCAGAGCTTCTCTCAATTTGTGAATTTGTTCTGTCTCTGACAGGGCCTTGCTTGCATACAAGATAGATTCTATCAGTGACAGGCACTTGAATTATGATTAGATTATCCATATATAATCTGATTTTACCAGGCTGTTTTGGTTGAAGTCCAACAATTGTTGACACCCAAAGTTTTGAGCCTTCCTCTCTTTAAATAACACGAATTGCTTCCTTCACCAGCATGCAGACATGACATGGGATGCGCCTATGACGTTGAACTGTTGGTTGTACTGAGTGATCAATAAGTAATTTTACTTGAAAGTATTTTAACTTACCATGTCCCTTAAAAAGGGATATTTTGTCACAACTTTTGAAACAAATGAATTGCTCTGAAACCCAGGGCTATTGCACTACTGCAGCAAAGAAGTGTTTCGGTGGTGCAGGACACTACATAGAGTGTGTCTCTTATGGATTCACGAGTTCTGACTGCCACGCAGGGGTAAGCAGTGGATGAACCATAAGACAATGGGGCTTATTTACTAAGGGTCCGTGGATCACATTACAGTCGGACTTCCATTCGGTATTTGGGCTGCTGTGACAGGGATTTAGCAGGGAATTGTGTTGCACGTGATAGAATTGTGGCACAGTGGCTCCGGTTTCCATGTGACAGAAATCTGGGGTGGCCCATCGGACGATCCGACTGATTGTGACTGAGTGCAGGATTTAACGAAAGATGCAGGATATCGGACACACGATCTTCATGAATTGCGGCAGATGTGCATTCCAGTCAGATAATGCACTTTCGGGGATCGCGCAGGACGGGTAAGTAAATGTGCCCCAATATCTTCAGTTTGGCACTTCAAAAACAGAGCCCACAAGAATATGCTGCAAATGTGTTTTTTTTGTCAATTTCATATTCCAGTACATGCTATGGAAAAATAAGTGTCGCCACTAAAAAGTAAAATTTGTCCTGCAGATAACTTGCTCTGACACATCTTTGTAAAAATAAAAATAAAAAAGTTATTGCTTTTGAAATGAGAGGTGTAAAAAAATGCATAAACAAAAAAGCACTGAAAACACAATGACCATACAAATATGGGTATAGACTTCATGCAGGGCCAGGGTCGGACTGGGGTACCTGGGGCCCACCAGTGAAATTGATTTTGGGGGCCCACCTACTACTACATAAAAATATTCTAGGATAAGGGAATTTCTAAGCACTATCGGGGGCAGTGAAATAAAGGATAAGCTAATCCCTCTCTGCTAGCGCTCGGCTCTTGGTTTGTGCACAATGGCTGCAGTGGTGACATTACCTCAGGGCATTAATGTTAGGAATAGTATAAGAGTTACCCCTGGTGTCCCGGGCAGTGGTTAGGGATGTAAGTGTTCGCACTGCACCAACCTTCCAATAAGGAAATGCTACCCTACTCTGGCGTCCCTGCACCACATAGACAAGTCACACCTGGCTCTCTGACCCTATAGATATAACCGTACATACTCTGAGACCTGTCTCACACTAGAAGGTCATTTAGTGACTACAATACAGATGTGACACAGGGAGAAGTAGCATCTAGTACCTCACAGGTGACTTGCCTTCTCCTTCACATCCAGTATCATCGTAAAATCTGGTTGCAGAATTTTCTGGCAGAGGTGTTCAGCTCTGGGAAGCAGATCCCCCGCACTGCGCCCCTAAAAATACCACAGTTACTTACAGTGTAATGTCACCTGGATAAAACAATGTCCCACACTGTACTTCTAAAGAATCTACATAAGAAACCCCTCTGTGCCCCCAGCATATCAAATATTACATTGTTACCCCCAAATATATTACTATACTACAGTCTGTGAATAAATACTGTGCCATTAAAAATATGGTTCCCCCCATTAATTAGATAATGGGGGTCATTTACTAAGGGTCCAAATCTCGCATTTTCGACGGTTTCCCCGAATTTTACAGTTTTGCGCCGTATTCCCCTGGGATTTTGGCGCACGCGATTGGATTGTGTTGCATCGGTGCCGGGTTGCATGCGGCCGTCGGAAAAATCGTGCTATTTTAAAATAAAAAGTGTCGCTTGACACTAACTTACATGCACCAAGGATAGACTGGTGAACTTCGGCGGACCTCGCTCAGCAGCGAAACCTGGTGGACATCGGGCGCACGACCTTAGTGAATCGCCGCAAGACCCGAATCCTCGCTGGTAAACGCGCCGCTGGATCGCGACAGGACCGGGTAAGTAAATGACCCCCAATATTTGGTTCCTCTGTGAATTATTTTAATGAATTAATTTATCTATTTAATGTCCCTTCTAATTATTTTTATACATTTCCCCTACTAAAAAAATATAACACAATATAACAATCTACTTATTATTATATACAAAATGTACTAATATGTTTTTATACCATGTCCTAATTATTATTATACATATAATCCCCTCCAAATTATTAATGAGCATATAGTATCCCTTCAATTATACATTTTTACAACTTGCCTCCTATTTATTTATTTACACCTAGTATCTGCACATTATTTAATTGTATTATATAATATAAAGTGAATGATTTACTGCACAGGGCGCTGGTTACTGGGAAACTCCCTGCTGACACATTCCCGCTACATATAAATAGTTTCATTTCTGTATATTGTATATGCACACCCCCCCCCTAAGCGTTTAAAATTTACCCCCTCCAGATTTTTTAAATAGGCCACCTCCATACACACTGTCCCTTCCAGATTCTAGTGAGACCCCCCCATACATGTCCCCCCCCTTCATATTATAGTTACCCCCCATGCACATTAAACCCCCCTTCATATTATAGTTAGACCCCCCCATACACATTAAACCCACCTTCATATCATAGTTAGGCCCCCATACACATTAACCCCCCCTTCATATAACAGGCTTCCCATACACATTAACCCCCCTTCATATAACAGGCCTCCCATACACATTAACCCCCCTTCATATAACAGGCCCCCCATACACATTAAACCCCCCTTCATATCATAGTTAGGGCCCCCCATACACATTAACCCCCCTTCATATCATAGTTAGGGCCCCCCATACACATTAACCCCCCTTCATATCATAGTTAGGGCCCCCCATACACATTAACCCCCCTTCATATAATAGTTAGGCCCCCCATAAACATTAACCCCCCTTCATATTATAGTTAGGCCCCCATATACATTAACCCCCCGCAGGGACCCTTAGTAAATAAGCCCCAATGCGTTTGCATTGTCTTTTCAAATGCATTAGGCAAAATGCTTCATCACATGTAAATACATTTTATTAGTAGCAGCATGTGTGTGACATTGTTAATCATCACTATTAAAGGGGTTGTCCCATCTAGCAAGTACGGCGCTTGGCTATCTCCGTCAGCACCATAGAGATGTGTGCGCCTGTGCATGTGCAATTGGCTGCTCCGGTCATCTCGGGGAGTGACGGGGGTACATTGGACCCTTGTTTTCATGATCTGTGGGGGTCGGATAGGGCATAACTTGCTAATTGGTGGGGGTCTCAGTGATGGGACCCCCACCAATTAGCAAGTTATGCCCTATCCGACAACCCCTTTAATGTTAAAAGACAAAACACATGTTGCTACTTACAAAGCACATATGAGTCTGATGAGTTTGATGTGCTTTACTCCATGCAATTGAATTGCAAACGCATCATCAGAATGTGTTCTCCGGCTGAGTTCACACTCTATATTAATAATATTTACATAGCGCACACAAATTACGCAGCGCTGCAGAGAGCTTGCCAAATCAGTCCCTGTCCCCATGAGGCTCACAATCTAATCAACGTACCACTATGTTTTGGAGTGTGGGAGGAAATTGGAGGAAACCCATGCAATCACTCTACAGTTGAATTATATTTACAAAGACAATTCCAGCACAGTGCGGGGGAGTTTCTCTAGATCACATCTGCATTACAGTGAAAAACTTACAATCAGGAATGTGCTTTGTGCGCATGCACCGGGAGACACTCGTCCCCACTGTGCATGTCAACTTAAATGTAAGTCCAGCACATTACATCCAAGTTACGCTGCGCCCCACATTACATCCATGTCACCCTGCATCCCACATATAATCCATGTCACATTGCACCGCCACATTACCTCCATATCATGCTGCACCCCACATTACATCCATGTCATGCTGTACCCCACATTACATCCATGTCATGCTGTACCCTACATTACATCCATGTCACACTGCTCCCCCACATGCTCCTCTCTGCACCCCCACATAACATCCTTGTCACATTCCACTGCCACATTACATCTGTCTCACACTGAATCTCCACATTCTCCCCCCTCATCCCACATAACATCCATGTCACCCTACACACCCACATAACATCTGTGTCACACTGCTCCTCCATGTTACACCCCGTGTCACACTACAACCTTTACATTACATCCATGTCACACTGCACCCCACATTACATCCTGTCACACTGTACCCCATATTTTCTCTCCCTGCACCACATATTCTTTCCCCCTACACGCCATACCCCCCCTGCAACTACACTTTCCCCCTCCTCTAGCTCAGACTTCTTTTGCATCACTTTTCATACCCTGTACCATCAGCACATGCATCATATTGTACCCAGAATCTTCCTGTGCTGCTCCTTCCACACAAAAGTCACATGGTCATGACCTCATTGAGGTCCTTTAGACTACAACTACTGCAGGTAATATAAAGTTAGTGCTGCTGCTCCACCACCAGGTTAGTGCTGCTCCACCAGCACCGATGCCAACTGTTAACCGCCCTCCCCGTGCGGTCGCCCTAGGCACCATGTCCCTGATGCCTAGCCATAAATACAGCCCTGATAGCCCTGTCCTATGGTATCTGTTTACTTTTTTTGTTATGCCCATGAATGAAAGTGAAGCTTGGGTTATAGCGCATGTGATGTTGGAATATTATAGCTTGCTTGGAGTGTTAGCGATCAATGTAGCAGTGTTGGGTTGTAGATAGTCTATGGATATTCTTAAGGATATAAAATGGTTCACAGCAAATGGGTGGTAAAAACTAAAACCATTCTGATGCTATTCACATAAAACCTGAAGCAGATTCTCACATCTTCCCATATTTACGGCTTGTGACAAGAGACTTGAAAATCGACCTCTAATTGTAGAATATATATATACACTCACCGGCCACTTTATTAGGTACACCTGTCCAACTGCTCGTTAACACTTAATTTCTAATCAGCCAATCACATGGCGGCAACTCAGTGCATTTAGGCATGTAGACATGGTCAAGACAATCTCCTGCAGTTCAAACCGAGCATCAGTATGGGGAAGAAAGGTGATTTGAGTGCCTTTGAACGTGGCATGGTTGTTGGTGCCAGAAGGGCTGGTCTGAGTATTTCAGAAACTGCTGATCTACTGTGAGTTTCATGCACAACCATCTCTAGGGTTTACAGAGAATGGTCCGAAAAAGAAAAAACATCCAGTGAGCGGCAGTTCTGTGGGCGGAAATGCCTTGTTGATGGCAGAGGTCAGAGGAGAATGGGCAGACTGGTTCGAGATGATAGAAAGGCAACAGTGACTCAAATCACCACCCGTTACAACCAAGGTAGGCAGAAGAGCATCTCTGAATGCACAGTAAGTCGAACTTTGAGGCAGATGGGCTACAGCAGCAGAAGACCACACCGGGTGCCACTCCTTTCAGCTAAGAACAGGAAACGGAGGCTACAATTTGCACAAGCTCATCGAAATTGGACAGTAGAAGATTGGAAAAACGTTGCCTGGTCTGATGAGTCTCGATTTCTGCTGCGACATTCGGATGGTAGGGTCAGAATTTGGCGTCAACAACATGAAAGCATGGATCCATCCTGCCTTGTATCAACGGTTCAGGCTGGTGGTGGTGGTGGTGTCATGGTGTGGGGAATATTTTCTTGGCACTCTTTGGGCCCCTTGGTACCAATTGAGCATCATTGCAACGTCACAGCCTACCTGAGTATTGTTGCTGACCAGGTCCATCCCTTTATGACCACAATGTACCCAACATCTGATGGCTACTTTCAGCAGGATAATGCGCCATGTCATAAAGCTGGAATCATCTCAGACTGGTTTCTTGAACATGACAATGAGTTCACTGTACTCAAATGGCCTCCACAGTCACCAGATCTCAATCCAATAGAGCATCTTTGGGATGTGGTGGAACGGGAGATTTGCATCATGGATGTGCAGCCGACAAATCTGCGGCAACTGTGTGATGCCATCATGTCAATATGGACCAAAATCTCTGAGGAATGCTTCCAGCACCTTGTTGAATCTATGCCACGAAGAATTGAGGCAGTTCTGAAGGCAAAAGGGTGTCCAACCCAATATATATATATATATATATATATACAGCATATGAAGATGCAAATGAGTTATAATTAAATAAATAATAAGTGATTCTTCCCTGGTCGCTATGAGCTTGACCTGATTCTCTGCTACATCCTTTGTGTGTAGTCTCCACCAAGAGTCATATTCGGATCATTCTGTGCTTGATTTCTTACCAGCGATGCCTCCCTGTCTGATTTACATTTGAATTTCTTTGTCTGTATCTGCTTTCTCACAGTAAGTGGTAAGATGTCTTATCCTGACATGAGGTTACTGACTTGAAAACCTCAAAAGCTAGTTTTGTATGTGGAGAGAAGTGCTTGCTTATTGCTGCTTTCCATTGCTCATAGTCAGTGTTATCTCCTGTATGAGGCAGAGTTGTGGAAATATCATAGACCTGCCCCACGGCATAACGCAGCAACGTGGTGCAAGCATGACCACGTAAATACCTAAAAATGCTCTAAAAAGTAATAAAAAAATGTTCCGCACTCTAAAATAAGCCGACTAAAAAGAACAATCCTTCTTGCAAAAAATAAGCCCCTAACCAGATTTGCCAGCCAAAAAATAAAAAAAATTATGCATATGAAAAGATGGTGATGCTAAAATGAACAAGATTTTCTCCAAATTAGTTTTTATTCAGTACAATTGAATAAAATACACAAAACACCCACATATTTGGTATCACTGCGTCCGTATCAATCTGCAGAATAAAACAGAATTATTATTAGATCCGCAAAGTGAACCCCGTAAAAAAAAACAAAACAAGAAAGCTCCAAAAAAAGATAATTTTTAATTAATACCCTATAAAAAATGCTCTAAAAATAAGAACATTAAAAAGAACAAGCCTTCTCGCAAAAAATGAGCCCTTAACCACATTTGTGAGGCGAAAAATAAAAAAGTTATGCATGTGAAAGATGGTGATGCTAAAATTAACAACATTTTTGGCAAATTACATTTTATTCATTAAAAATGGGAAAAAATAAAAAAATCTCTATAAATAAGGTCTTTTCGTAATTGTGGCGACCCATAGAATAAAAATAATATACTATTTTATGGTATAGTTAACGGCCAAAAAAAATCTTCCTAGAAATTGACGATTTTCATTTCCTCCACCAACAAAGAGTTAATAAA
This sequence comes from Engystomops pustulosus, assembly GCF_040894005.1. Lineage (NCBI taxonomy): Eukaryota > Metazoa > Chordata > Amphibia > Anura > Leptodactylidae > Engystomops > Engystomops pustulosus. The sequence continues at coordinate 153,516,191 of NC_092414.1, forward strand.
ATCTCACCAATTAGCTATAGATGCCCCAAAATTACGTACCAGAAAAGTCTATCTCATGTGGCAAAAGAAATTAGCCCCTATAGGTCCACATTAAAAAAAAGAAAAAAATTATTGCCTGTAAAATTTGACAATGCAAATCTGCTCTGGATGGCGCCTCCTTTCATTCTATGCCCGGCCGTGCGCCCATACAGCAGGTTACCACCACATATAGAGTATCCGTGTACTCGGGAGAAATTGGGTATCAAACTTTGTGGAGCCTTTTTTCATTTAATCCATTGCAAATGTTTAATTTTCCACCCAAAATGAGTGTATTGTGAAAAAATATTACGATTTGTAGACCGCACCTCCATTTTGTTTTAGCCCCTATAAAAAAACTTCTTAAAAGTGATATTTCATACGTTGAGGGGTGTAGTTTCCATAATGGGGTAATTTACGAGTCTAGCTATTATTTAGGCCTCTCACAGTCAATTAGAAGTCGAGCAGGTCCATCTAAATACAGGTTTTAGTGATTTTACAAAAAAATTTAAAAATGGTACCTAAATTCTGAGCCTCAAAACATTCTAGTAAAATATGTGGAATCTTAAAAAAACCATGCCAACATAAAGCAGACATTTGGGAAATGGGTGCTATTTGGGTGCTATGACTATCTGCATTAAAAGTAGAGAATTTAGAACATTGAAAATAAAGAATGTTTCCAAATTTTGCCAAATTTAGTTTTTGTTTATAGCTAAATACAAAAGATTTCATCCAAATTTTTAAACTAATTTGAAGTACAATGTGTCACGAGAAAACAATCTCAAAATCCCCTGGATATCTCTCAGCTTTCCAAAGCTATAACCACTTATAGTGACACAGGGCAGATCTGAAAAATGGGGCCGCATCCTAAAGGCCAAAATAGTCCATTCTAAAAAAGTCCAGACTATTTCCTGTATCTCATATTGTTTTATATCTTCTCTGTTTGTTTCAGGTTTCAGAACCTCCCATTCATTAATTAGTCCACAGGGTCATTCAGGATTGGACAAAGTGTTGATGAGGGGGAGAGTCCAGGAATATTTAAACAGTTCCTTGTTTCCAAGTCCTGTGTCTTTTGGGGTCTGCACAGACCAGTCTTAAGGTCAGAGTTCATCAGGCTGTAAAAACTCCAGGATGTCGTAAAAAGCTGCCTGGACACTTCAAAAGATGCCAATTGTCAGATAGTTCAAGAATTCACAATTAAGTCTTTCCATGACAAAGATGTCATCCATATGTACGTGATTTTACATTGATCTCATTGCATTACCTACTTCTTAATCAAGAATATCTTCAATTCAATGCTACTCCTTTACAAACACTGAATGTTTGGACTGTGATCACAAACAGAAGCAAAAGCTATATACAGAAACACAGCTCCGTATAAGAATGCGCAGTAAGCGGAGGACAAAGATGGAGGGTGGACGTGTGTGATGATCAGCGGCTCGTGAGTAATCTCATATGTAGAAGAAAACTCAATTTTTAACACAACATAACTGTTATGTGTTTAATACAGCGCTAACTACACACTTTGAAGCCGGAGCACAGGAATTGAACTTGGAGTAAAGAAACGTATTGAGACATAACAGACTTGTCTACAGCAAGTTTATGACATGTCATCAAATGCCCAATTATTTTTGCCAACATTTGGCATTGTTTAGATTACTGTATGACTCGTTTCTTTATGACATGTACTATATATGTTTTTTATGATTTTATTTTTATAATAAATGTCAAATTTTATATGTTCCTGAGGTAGAGGGTATACTAAGATTTGTGCTCTAGACACATTTTTTTCCTTTTTTACAAATTTTGCGGTCTCATATACCCAAGAAAGTCTTACCTACTGGGGCACATTTACTTACCCGGTCCTGTCGCAATCCCCGATCTGGACGGTCTGACAAAGATGAAGTCCGGCGCAATTCACGTGCGCCTGAGATCCTGCATGTGTCTCTTCCCCACTGAGGTCTGCCAGAGTTCGTCTTCTTCTTCCTGGTGCTTGTAAGTGCGTGTCTTGCAACATAATTTACAATGTTAAATCCTGCGCATTGTCCGAATCCGTCGGATAGTCCGACGGCCAACCCCCCGATCTGTGACGCGTGAAAGCCAGGGCCGATAAGATAAGATAAGATAAGATAATCCTTTATTAGTCCCACAGTGGGGAAATTCACAGCGTTACAGCAGCAGAGAGGGTACAGAGAGTGAAGTACAACAATAATATTAGGGATAAATGAACAAAAAGAAAAGGGGGATAAAAAGACAAAAAAGAGACAGTTTGATGTTTAGTCTGTGGATGGGACCTGCAGGGACTGGTTAGGTGGGGGGCGCAGGTTACTTCTGTTTGGGCCTTGTTTGTTGAACAGCCTGATGGCAGCGGGGAGGAGTGACTTACGATAACGCTCCCTCTCACACTTGGGGTGAAGCAGTCGGTCACTGAATGTGCTCCCCAATGCCACCACAGTCTCATGCAAGGAATGGGAGCTATTCTCCAGAATAGACTTCAACTTACACAGTGTCCTCCTCTCAGCTACCACCTGCACTGTGTCAAGAGGACCCCCCAGGACAGAACTGGCTTTCCTAATCAGTTTGTCCAGTCTGCTCCTCTCCCTCGCTGAGATGCTGCTTCCCCAACAGACTATGCCAAAGAAGATGGCTGGTGCCACTACAGAGTTGAAGAAGCTCTTAAGAAGAGCCCCCCGCACTCCGAATGCCCTCAGCCTCCTCAGCAGGTGTAGCCGGCTCTGACCCCTCCTGTGAAGTGCATTTATGTTCTCTGCCCACTCCAGTTTATTGTTGAGGAGGACACCCAAGTACTTATAGGATTTCACTGCCTCAATGTCTGTCCCATTGATAACCACCGGTTGAGAAGGAGGACTGTGCTTACGAAAGTCCATCACCATCTCCTTGGTCTTCCCAGCATTAATCCTAAGGTGGTTTCGCTGGCACCAGTCCACAAATTTCCGGATCAGTTCTTTGTACTCCCTGTCGTTCTCACCTGTAATGAGGCCGACTATTGCAGAGTCATCAGAGAACTTCTGGAGGTGGCAGCTACTTGAATTGTACCTGAAGTCTGCTGTGTACAATGTGAAGAGGAAGGGAGCCAGAACTGTACCTTGAGGTGCACCTGTACTACTCATGACAGTATCCGACACACAGTCCTGGGCTCTCACATATTGAGGTCGGTTTGTGAGGTAATCTAGGATCCAACTAGAGAGATGGTGGTCCACTCCAGCCAGATCCAGTTTGTCCCTTAGTAGCCCTGGCTGTATAGTATTGAAAGCACTGGAGAAATCAAAGAACATTATTCTCACAGTGTTCCCAGGTTTCTCCAGGTGAGAAAGAGTTCGATGTAGTAGGTGGATGATGGCATCATCTACACCAATGCCTGGCCGATAAGCAAACTGTAGGGCGTCCATAGATGAGCTCACTAGAGGGCGGAGATGTGTGAGAACCAACCTCTCGAAGACCTTCATCAAATGGGATGTTAATGCCACTGGTCTGTAGCTGTTGAGGTCCGATGGGTGAAGTGTTTTTGGAACTGGTACCACAAAAGATGTTTTCCACAGTTGTGGTACCCTTCCCAACTCCAGGCTCATGTTGAACATATGTGCAATGATACCACAAAGCTGATCACCACAGGTCTTGATTAATCTTGCACTGATACCATCTGGTCCTGTAGCCTTGCCCACTTTGAGTCTTTTCAGCTCTTTTCTCACCTGGGCACTTGTAAGGATCAAATTGTAGCCTGATGACTGACAGCTGGTTTGACTGATCTGTGGATGAGGGCTAACATCAGGGGATCTAGTGGGGGAGACATTGAGTGTGGAGGAGACAATAGAATGGTTTCCTGATGACATGGACTCATGTTGTCTCAGGAGGGAAGCCTGTGAGGTGGGAGGGGCAGGTGTGTGATCAAACCTATTGAAGAATAGATTAAGTTCATTAACCCACTCCTTATCTGCTGTAACATGAGAGACAGGCTGTCTGTGATCAGATATTGATTTGAGGCTTTTCCAGACCCCACTGATGTTTTTCTGTTGCATCTGCTCCTCTATCTTCCTCTTGTATCTGGATTTCCCCTCCCTTATTTGTCGCCTCAGCTCCTTTTGAACAATCCTCAGGTTTTCCCTGTCACCTAATCTAAAAAATCTCTTTTTCTCTTTAAGAAGAGCTTTTATTTCAGGGTTAATCCAGGGTTTGTTGTTAGAGAAGCACCTCACCATTTTTGTGGGTACCGTGTTCTCTGTACAGAAGTTAATATAGTCCGTTATGCAGTGTGTTAGGCCATCAATGTCATCCCCATAAGAATCCTGCAGGACTTCCCATGCAGTTGTATTGAAACAATCCCTCAAAGCCTCTTCAGCTTCCGCAGACAATATCCTCGCTGTGCGGATAGCAACTGGTTCTCTCTGTACAAGGGGTAGGTACACAGGGCATAGGTGCACAATGTTGTGATCTGCTCTTCCCTGATCGTGTGCGCCAAAAACACCTGTTAAATGCGGTGCTAATTGGAAATTGTTGGGAAACCCGGCGAAAATGCGCACCGCGGACCGTTAGTAAATGAGCTCCATCACTGTTTTATACTCAAAATCACAAAAAAGGCCATTAGAACCGATTGTTTAACTAGACAGCCTTTTATATTCCACCTTACCTTAGGCAATATTTTATTAATAGATAAGACTTGTCTTACATGGTAGTTTATACATAAAGACATAATCTAGAGTATCATTAATTTACAATAAGAATAATTGACTATAATGTCCTAAAAGTGCACTGCTATAATAAGCATAAAACCTCTACCAATCAAACAATTACCATGATTTTTTAACAGTATCCTGTTATCATCTGTCAGTAGAAAACTATATTTAAGATTTGACCTACGGTATATGAGAATAAATTTCTTTATACAGTCTTTGAATCTCCTAGTAAGTAAGGGCTGATATTAGATAATCTTATATAAATATATGTTTTTTGGAAAAGATATGTATCCATTTTAAAATGTTTTTACCAGCCCATAGCTGTTACATTGTAATAGAAAATTCAGCCGATGAAATTGAAAAAACCCTCTGCAGATATCATCAAAATGTCAAGTGCAATCAGTGTTTTGGTAGAATGCGAGGATGTACAGGAGAAAGTATGAAACAGAATTAATGTCGCCAAGAAATCATTTGGGGAAATAAGTGGAAAAAACAGAAAGTACAATATGTCAAAGATCAGGTAAAAGGCAGAAAACACAAGAACATTCAGAACATGTTACTTATTGTACCTTATGTTTTCATATGAAACCTCTGGCTATAGAATTGTACAGATGAACTTTAATGAAATGTTCCCCGTCTGAGGATAAATCAGTTTCAATTAAATATTAAAGGATTTATCCAGGAAAACTTTGATGTAAAGTCTTTCTAATGTCTGATAATAAGTCACATCACCACCAGAGGCTAGGTACATTGTAATTGTGCGATCATGTCACCTGTGATGTCACACCCAGGTGGGAGAACAGAATATTCATGGCAGCTATGCTTCACTTGATGTCTGATTGCCTTTCTGTGCCATCCTTAACTCATTCTGTTGCAATCGTGTGCCTGTACATGGATAGGTGGTGTCTGAAGGTGGGAAGAGAGACAGCTATGTGGTGAGCAGTCCCTTGTGCTACCCAGAAGTTTGTCAGGGGCAACAACAGCAGAACTAAGCTAAATGAAAGTTAGAAATCAGGATGCATAAATGGAGCTTACAATTTTTTACCATCAAAATAAAGCATAATTTTTGGTTCCTTCCTTCTATGCTAATGGACAGAGGGGCTGTGTGGATATTTCCCCTCGATGATGCCTTTTCCCTAGTTACAACGAGCAGAGCAGGTCTCCCCTTCCTCTGCACTTCCTTCTGCTGCAGGATTACACAGGCAGAGAGATGTGGGAGAGAGCACTGTTCATTGTACCCACATACTTGGTATCGCTGCATCTGTAACAATCTGTATAATAAAACAGAATCATTACTGGACCGTCACAGTGAAAGCTGTTTTAAAAAAAAAATCTCCTCTGTTTGGCACTCCTTTAATTCCATGCCCGACAGGTTACCACCGCATATGGGATATCTGTACACTCAAACTTTGTGAAGCCTTGTTTCATTAAATCCATTGGGAATGTTTAATTTTCCGCCCAAAATTAATGTATTGTCCAAAAATATTACAATTTGTAGACCGCACCTCCATTTTGTTTTAACCCCTAGATAGAACCTAAAGGGTTTACAAACTTCTTAAAAGTGTATTTTCATATGTGGGGGTGTAGTTTCCATAAAGGGCTAATTTACTACTCTTTCTATTAATTAGGCCTCTCACAGTCAATTGAAAGCCGAACAGGTCCCTTTAAATACATGTTTTGTCAATTTTCCAAGAAATGGCACCCAAATTCTAAGCCTCATAATATTCTAGTAAAATAGTGGAGTCTGTGTTGGCTTAATTTGTATGGAATTATTAAAATAACACAATGTTTGATACCCGCCAGCTTCTCCATTTTCTACCATATCCCCTTATTGGAATGCGATAGAAATTTTTTTTGTTAAAGGGAATGGAGGATAGGGGATGAATGTATTTATAATCAAAATCACTTTAAATGTCCTGTTAGAAAGATAGGAGGTGATCAGGAGAAACCCAGACCACAGATGCCCATTGAGGAGGGAATCTTGGATACCATGTAGTGGACAACATCAAGGTGGAGAACAGGTAAAAAAGGACTAGTAGGGAGTTTAGATTTAGAATCCAGTCTGCTGCGAGGACCATTTTAATGGATTAGTTTAGTTTCTTATGGGAGATTCAACAATTGACTATAGGAAAAATACGAATGTATGGCTTTAGATGAACAGTCTGGTTGGGAATGGGAGTCAAGATCTGAAGCAATAGAGTGGGTTAAGGGGTCAAGAAATATTTGATATAAGTGGTAATACAGCTTGATTGATTGAGGGCAGGAAGATCTCAGCAGATAGGGATTGGTTAAAAATAAGTGACAAAGATTGGATGGGGACAGAGATGTTAGGAACAAGATGAAAGAGAATATACACTCACCGGCCACTTTATTAGGTACACCATGCTAGTAACGGGTTGGACCCCCTTTTGCCTTCAGAACTGCATAGATTCAACAAGGTGCTGGAAGCATTCCTCAGAGATTTTGGTCCATATTAACATGATGGCATCACACAGTTGCTGCAGATTTGTCGGCTGCACATCCATGATGCGAATCTCCCGTTCCACCACATCCCAAAGATGCTCTATTGGATTGAGATCTGGTGACTGTGGAGGCCATTTGACTACAGTGAACTCATTGTCATGTTCAAGAAACCAGTCTGAGATGATTCCAGCTTTATGACATGGCGCATTATCCTGCTGAAAGTAGCCATCAGATGTTGGGTACATTGTGGTCATAAAGGGATGGACCTGGTCAGCAACAATACTCAGGTAGGCTGTTGCGTTGCAATGATGCTCAATTGCTACCAAGGGGCCCAAACAGTGCCAAGAAAATATTCCCCACATCATGACACCACCACCACCAGCCTGAACCGTTGATACAAGGCAGGATGGATCCATGCTTTCATGTTGTTGACGCCAAATTCTGACCCTACCATCCGAATGTCGCAGCAGAAATCGAGACTCATCAGACCAGGCAACGTTTTTCCAATCTTCTACTGTCCAATTTCGATGAGCTTGTGCAAATTGTAGCCTCAGTTTCCTGTTCTTAGCTGAAAGGAGTGGCACCCGGTGTGGTCTTCTGCTGCTGTAGTCCATCTGCCTCAAAGTTTGACATACTGTGCGTTCAGAGATGCTCTTCTGCCTACCTTGGTTGTAACGGGTGGCGATTTGAGTCACTGTTGCCTTTCTATCAGCTCGAACCAGTCTGCCCATTCTCCTCTGACCTCTGGCATCAACAAGGCATTTCCACCCACAGAACTGCCGCTCACTGGATGTTTTTTCTTTTTCGGACCATTCTCTGTAAACCCTAGAGATGGTTGTGCGTGAAAATCCCAGTAGATCAGCAGTTTCTGAAATACTCAGACCAGCTCTTCTGGCACCAACAACCATGCCACTTTCAAAGGCACTCAAATCACCTTTCTTCCTCATACTGATGCTCGGTTTGAACTGCAGAAGATTGTCTTGACCATGTCTACATGCCTAAATGCACTGAGTCTTCGCCATGTGATTGGCTGATTAGAAATTCAGTGTTAACGAGCAGTTGGACAGGTGTACCTAATAAGGTGGCTGGTGAGTGTAATTACACGTCCAGATAATGAGGTTTATATAGAAGGGTAAATTACAAAGTGACACCTGGTAAAGGAGATGTAAGAGGGGTATCCTAGAGGTCTGGCTGTGTTAGACTATATACAACATGTAATCAAACTGAGAAATGTAATAACTAGAGATGAGCGAACATACTCGTCAATACCCATGTCAATGGCCTTTCACTTAGCAAAATGGTGTGCTGAAACAGTCTACTGAAACAGTCTACTGAAATGAGTCTACTCCTGTTTGGCTATTATAAGGGATGAGCGAACATACTCGTCCGAGCTTGATGCTCGTTCGAGCATTAGCGTACTCCCTCCGTTTTGCTTTTTGGCGGCCAGAAACAGAGCCAATCACAAGCCAGGAGACTCTGCACTCCACCCAGCATGACGTGGTACCCTTACACGTCGATAGCAGTGGTTGGCTGGCCAGATCAGGTGACCCTGGGATAGACTAGCCGCTGCCCGCGCTGCTCGGATCATTCTGTGTCTGGATGCCGCTAGGGAGAGAGCTGCTGCTGGTCAGGGAAAGCGTTAGGGTGTTCTATTAGAATAGTGTTAGGCAGGAGTGATTCAACAAGAACCCAACAGCCCTTCTTAGGGCTACAATAACGTTATACTTTTTTTTTTTTGTTTGCTTGTGGCTGGGCTTGCTGGCACTAGTAGTGCAGCTAGTACCATATTGTGAGGAATTTGCAGGGGGACTTGCTACCGTTGTGTTTAGCTCTTAGTGACACACACATCCACCTCAAACACCAAAGTGGGAAAATTTATTAGGGGTTTGATTTCAATTAGGCACAGTCTGCCATTTACTTTTTATTTTACGTTTATTTTTTCATAACTCAGCGTCATCTCATCAGTGTGCTTTCATACTTGGCTAGAAAATAGCCATAGGAGAATCCAAACGGCTTACTTAAGCCTACAGTAGCGTTATATATATTTGATTTCTGGTTGATCCGCTGGTGGCTGTCCTTGCTGCAGTGCATCTACTAGCAAATTGTGAGCAATTTGTAGTGAGCGTTGCGACCGCTGTTTTTTGCGCTTAGTGACGCACATATCCATCGCAAAGACCGAAGTGGGAAAATTTATTAGGGGTTGGATTTCAATTAGGCACAGTCTGCCATTTCCTTTTTTATTTTACGTTTATTTTTTTAATAACTCAGCGTCATCTCATCTGGCATAGCAGTGTGCTTTCATACTTGGCTAGAAAATAGCCATAGGAGAATCCAAACGGCTTACTTACGCCTACAGTAGCGTTATATATATTTAATTTCTGGTTGATCTGCTGGTGGCTGTCCTTGCTGCAGTGCATCTACTAGCAAATTGTGAGCAATTTGTAGTGAGAGTTGCGACCGCTGTGTTTTGTGCTTAGTGACGCACATATCCATCGCAAAGACCGAAGTGGGAAAATTTATTAGGGGTTGGATTTCAATTAGGCACAGTCTGCCATTTCCTTTTTTATTTTACGTTTATTTTTTTAATAACTCAGCGTCATCTCATCTGGCATAGTAGTGTGCTTTCATACTTGGCTAGAAAATAGCCATAGGAGAATCCAAACGGCTTACTTACGCCTACAGTAGCGTTATATATATTTGATTTCTGGTTGATCTGCTGGTGGCTGTCCTTGCTGCAGTGCATCTACTAGCAAATTGTGAGCAATTTGTAGTGAGACTTGCGACCGCTGTGTTTTGCGCTTAGTGACGCACATATCCATCGCAAAGACCGAAGTGGGAAAATTTATTAGGGGTTGGATTTCAATTAGGCACAGTCTGCCATTTCCTTTTTCATTTTACGTTTATTTTTTTAATAACTCAGCGTCATCTCATCTGGCATAGCAGTGTGCTTTCATACTTGGCTAGAAAATAGCCATAGGAGAATCCAAACGGCTTACTTACGCCTACAGTAGCGTTATATATATTTGATTTCTGGTTGATCTGCTGGTGGCTGTACTTGCTGCAGTGCATCTACTAGCAAATTGTGAGCAATTTGTAGTGAGACTTGCGACCGCTGTGTTTTGCGCTTAGTGACGCACATATCCATCGCAAAGACCGAAGTGGGAAAATTTATTAGGGGTTGGATTTCAATTAGGCACAGTCTGCCATTTCCTTTTTTATTTTACGTTTATTTTTTTAATAACTCAGCGTCATCTCATCTGGCATAGCAGTGTGCTTTCATACTTGGCTAGAAAATAGCCATAGCAATAGGATAGCATCGTTTGGTTTTAAAAACTAAAAAACACAAAAAAAAACAAAAAACACAAAAAAAAGTTAAAAAAAAATTAAAGTTATAACTCTCATTTTCAAAATGTTTAACCCGAGGGCTAGGGGTAGAGGACGAGGGCGGGGACGTGTGCGTCCAACTACTGCAGGGGTCAGAGGCCGTGGTCCTGGGCGGGGTGAGACACCACCTGCTTATGAGGGAGCAGGGGAACGCCGCAGAGCTACACTCCCTAGGTTCATGTCTGAAGTTACTGGGACTCGTGGTAGAGCACTGTTGAGGCCAGAACAGTGCGAACAGGTGATGTCGTGGATTGCCGACAATGCTTCGAGCAATTTGTCCACCAGTCAGTCTTCCACGCAGTCCACCCATGTCACCGAAATCGGCACTCCTCCAGCTCCTGCACCTCAGCCTCCTCCCCCCCAGTCTGCCCCCTCCCAGGAAAATTTGGCATTTGAACCGGCATACTCTGAGGAACTGTTTTCTGGACCCTTCCCACAGTCACAAACCACTTGTCCGGTTGCTGCTGAGCAATTTTCCGATGCCCAGGTTTTCCACCAGTCGCAGTCTGTGGGTGATGATGACCTTCTTGACGTAGTGGAAGAAGTGTGTAAAGAGGTGTCCGACGATGAGGAGACACGGTTGTCAGACAGTGGGGAAGTTGTTGTCAGGGCAGGAAGTCCGAGGGGGGAGCAGACTGAGGGATCGGAGGATGATGAGGTGACAGACCCAAGCTGGGTTGATAGGCCGGGTGAACACAGTGCTTCTGAGACGGAGGAGAGTCCTCGACCAGAACAGGTTGGAAGAGGCAGTGGTGGGGCCAGACGGAGAGGCAGGGCCAGACCTGGTGCATCAGCGCCAAATGTGTCAACTAGTGAAGCTCCCGTGGCGAGGGCTCCTGCGGCGAGGGCTAGATTTTCAGAAGTCTGGAGGTTCTTTAAGGAAACACCGGATGACCGACGGACTGTGGTGTGCAACATTTGCCAAACCAGGATCAGCAGGGGTTCCACCACTAATAGCTTAACTACCACCAGTATGCGCAGGCATATGAATGCTAAACACCCCACTCAGTGGCAACAAGCCCGCTCACCTCCGGCCGTGCACACCACTGCTCCTTCCCCTGTGTCAGCTGATAGTCAGCCCCCTGCCCAGGACTCTGCCACAAAAACCCCATCGTCGCCTCCACGATCCTCCACAGCATCCACCAGCGTTCAGCTCTCCATACCCCAGACGCTGGAGCGGAAACGCAAATATAGTGCAACCCACCCGCACGCCCAAGCCCTTAATGTCCACATCTCCAGATTGCTCAGCCTGGAGATGCTGCCCTATAGGCTAGTAGAGACCGAGGCCTTTCGCAACCTCATGGCGGCGGCCGCCCCTCGGTATTCGGTCCCCAGCCGCCACTACTTTTCCCGATGTGCCGTCCCAGCCCTGCACCAGCACGTGTCAAACAACATCATCCGTGCCCTGACCAACGCCGTTTCTGACAAGGTCCACCTGACCACGGACACGTGGACGAGTGCTGCCGGGCAGGGCCACTATATATCGCTGACGGCACATTGGGTTAACTTGGTGGAGGCTGGGACCGAGTCTGACCCTGCGGCTGGTCATATACTGCCGACGCCAAGGATTGCGGGGCCTACCTCGGTCCAGGTGTTTCAGGCCTACTATGCCTCCTCCTCCTCCCACCCCTCCTCCACCTCCTCCTCCGAACTACCATCCGTGGGCATGGCGCCATCAGTGGGTAGCTCTAGGCACAGCAGCAGTGCCGTCGCTAAGCGACAGCAGGCGGTGCTCAAACTGCTGAGCCTAGGCGATAAAAGGCACACCGCCCAAGAACTATTACAGGGCATCACGGCGCAGACTGATCTGTGGCTGGCACCGCTGAACCTGAAGCCAGGCATGGTTGTGTGTGACAACGGCCGTAACCTGGTGGCGGCTCTGCAACTCGGCAGACTGACACATGTGCCATGCCTGGCCCATGTGTTAAATCTGATAGTTCAGCGTTTCCTCAAGACATACCCCAATCTGTCTGATTTGCTCACGAAGGTGCGCCGCATCTGTGCGCATTTCAGGAAGTCCAGCACAGATGCTGCCACTCTCAGGGCAGCGCAGCGCCGCCTCCAACTGCCCGCTCACCGACTGTTGTGCGACGTGCCCACGAGGTGGAATTCAACACTGACCATGTTATCCAGAGTTTACCAGCAGCGCCGAGCGATTGTAGACTGCCAGATGTCAACTTCCTCCAGAACTGGTACTCAGGTCAGTCAGCTACAATGAGGAGTGGACGTGGATGTCTGATATCTGTCAGGTGTAACTTTGAGGAGTCAACACAGATGGTCAGTGGCGATGCCGCCATCATCAGCCTCACCATCCCGCTGCTTGGCCTGTTGAAAAAATCTCTGATCAGCATGAAGTCGGAAGCTTTGCGCTCGTCACAAGAGACGGGGGAAGAAGATTCCCTTGTTGATAGCCAAAGCACCCTTAGGTCTGTTTCTCAGCGCATATCGGAGGAGGTGGAGGTGGAGGAGGATGAGGAGGAAGAGGAGGAGAATGTTGGCGAGACACAAGAGGGGACCATTGTTGAGTCCTTCACTGTTCAGCGTGTATGGGCAGAAGAAGAGGAGTTGGAGGAGTTGGAGGAGGAGGAAATGGACAGTCAGGCCAGTGAGGGGAGTGAATTCTTACGCGTTGGTACTCTGGCGCATATGGCAGATTTCATGCTAGGCTGCCTATCCCGTGACCCTCGCGTTCAAAGAATTTATTCCAGCACCGATTACTGGGTGTTCACTCTCCTGGACCCACGGTAGAAGCAAAATCTTTCCACTCTCATCCCTGGAGAGGAAAGGAGTGTGAGAATGCATGAATACCAGCAGGCCCTGGTGCACAAGCTGAAACAGTATTTCCCTTCTGACAGCGCTAGCGGCAGAGTGCGTAGTTCTGCGGGACAAGTAGCGAGGGAGAGTAGGCGAGCAGGCAGCTTGTCCAGCACTGGCAAGGGTACGCTTTACAAGGCTTTTGCCAGCTTTATGTCACCCCAGCAAGACACTGTCACCTGTCCCCAGTCTCGGCAGAGTAGGGCTGATCTTTACAGAAAGATGGTGAGGGAGTACGTAGCTGACCATACCATCGTCCTAAATGATCACACAGCTCCCTACAACTACTGGGTTTCAAAGCTGGACATGTGGCACGAACTGGCGCTGTACGCCTTGGAGGTTCTTGCCTGCCCTGCCGCTAGCGTCTTGTCCGAGCGGGTTTTCAGTGCAGCTGGTGGCATCATCACCGATAAGCGTACACGCCTGTCGACTGACAGCGCTGACAGGCTGACGCTTATTAAGATGAATAAAGCCTGGATTTCTCATAATTTCCAATCTCCACCAGGTGAAGGAAGCTCAACCTGAATAATTTATCCACTCCTCCTCCTCCTCCTCATTTTCCTCCTTCTCCTCCTCTTTGTACAGTAAAGCAGAGGAAACTGGCTATTTTTTGACAGGGCCCACTGGCTCTAGCTATAGTACTTTATGCATTTAATTTTTCTGGAGGGCCACCGACCCGGTCCTCTGTTTTAAACAATTTTTGGGAGTGCCACATACAGGCACTCAATCTATTCCATTTTTCTGGAGGGCCACCTACCTGCTCCTCTGGTTTGAAAACTTTTTTGGACTACCACATACAGGCACTCAATCTATTTCATTTTTCTGGAGGGCCACCTACCTGCTCCTCTGGTTTGAAAACTTTTTTGGACTGCCACATACAGGCACTCAATCTATTCCATTTTTCTGGAGGGCCACCTACCTGCTCCTCTGGTTTGAAAACTTTTTTGGACTGCCACATACAGGCACTCAATCTATTCCATTTTTCTGGAGGGCCACCTACCTGCTCCTCTGGTTTGAAAACTTTTTTGGACTGCCACATACAGGCACTCAATCTATTCCATTTTTCTGGAGGGCCACCTACCTGCTCCTCTGGTTTGAAAACTTTTTTGGACTGCCACATACAGGCACTCAATCTATTCCATTTTTCTGGAGGGCCACCTACCTGCTCCTCTGGTTTGAAAACTTTTTTGGACTGCCACATACAGGCACTATCCAAATTAAATTGTCTCCATAGCAGCCTCCACACGTTGTCTCCATTGCTACCTCCAAAAGTCGTCCATATAGCTGCCTCCATACATCGTCCCTTTATCAAACGAGGTGTGTCAGGCAGAAATTTGGGTTGTTTTCATGGATTCCACATCAAAGTTGTTAACTTTGTCGCCACCCAGCTGTGTTATCCACAAAATATACTGGCAAACTTTTATCATTTACCGATATTATTTCAGCGCTTCTTGCGCATCTGTTTACATTCCCCTCACCCGCCATATCCTAAACTTATAAGAACGCTACTACACTTAACTTGGTGCACGCTGGGACCGAGTCTGACCCTGGGGCTGGTGATATACTGCCGACGCAGAGGATTGCGGGGCCTACCTCGGTCCAGGTCTCAAAGGCCTACTATACCTCCTCCCACCCCTCCTCCACCTCCTCCTCCTCCGAATTACCATCCGTGGCCATGGCGCCATCAATCGGTAGCTCTAGGCACAGCAGCAGTGCCGTCGCTAAGCGACAGCAGGCGGTGCTCAAACTGCTGAGCCTAGCCGATAAAAGGCACACCGCCCAAGAGCTATTACAGGGCATTCCACATCAAACTTGTTAACTTTCTCGCCACCCTGCTGTGTAATCCACAAAAGATACTGGCAAACTTTTATCATTTACCGATATTATTTCAGCGCTTCTTGCGCATCTGTTTACATTCCCCTCTCTTGCCATATCCCAAACTTATAAGAACGCTACTACACTTGATCTTATACAAAAGGTTCTTAGAAGTGCTGTTTGGGGAGTAGCCTAGAGACAGGGGCTTGGATTGGCGAAAGCTCGCCTGGAAGCGGAGCGCCAGCTCCATCCCAAGATACAACTAACATAGTTTTAAGTGCAGCACCTTTAATCTACTACTAGTTCACTGCCTCCATAATAATAATAATAATAATAATAATAATCTTTATTTATATAGCGCCATCATATTCCGTAGCGCTTTACAAATCATAGGAAACAAATACAAATGTAATGTAACAGAGCACAACATTTGTATGGAACAACAGGAGTGAGGTCCCTGCTCGCCAGAGCTTACGGTTTATGAAGATGATGGGGTAACACGAGGTAAAAGAATTTTTAATGGTCAAGCCATTCTTCTTAGGGAATAGAACAAAATATAATAAATGGAATTGCTGTCGCTTGAACCACTCAGCCGTCACCAGGTCCAGGGTGAATGGGACTGCATAGAAGTCTGGTGCCTGTTGGTTGCTGGATAACAGATGGGAGGACGACACAGGACGGGTTAGTAGAAGAGTTAAAACTTCATGCAGTTAATGAGTGTTATAGGCTTGCCTAAAGAAATGGGTTTTAAGAGCACGTTTGAAACTTTGGAGGTTAGGTATTAGTCTGATAGTCCGGGGCAGAGCATTCCATAGAATTGGTGCAGCTCTAGAGAAGTCTTGGAGACGCGAGTGGGAGGTCCGCACTAGGGTAGAGGTTGATCTAAGATCACTGGCGGATCTAAGAGCACGGGTTGGGCGATAGACTGAGATAAGAGAGGAGAGGTAGGGGGGTGCAGCATTATACAGAGCTTTATGGATGAGGGTTATTATTTTAAACTGTATTCGAAAGGAGACTGGCAGCCAGAGCAGCGACTGGCATGAACTGTAGGCATACATGGTCCCCTTATCAAACGAGCTGTGTCAGGCAGAATTTTGGGTTGTTTTCATGGCTTCCATGTTAACTTTGTCGCCACCCTGCTGTGTAATCCACAAAATATACTGGCAAACTTTTATCATGTACCGATATTATTTGAGCGCTTCTTACTCACCTCCTTTGGTTCCTCTCTGCCACCCATTGGTTTGAAGCCTGAGTCCATTTAGGGTATGTCGCCATGCCACTCTCTAGCCTGCCGCTGCTGCCGCTGCCTCTGCATGAAGTCCCCTATAGTGTCAGGGTCAATTATTGGATGTTTTAGATGCTATCTAGCTTCATTCTGTGACTCTGTTATGGCCATGCTGTTGCCCATAATTTTGGCATAATGGTGCGATTAGGCAGCCTCAGAGGCATCCATGCATGCTGCCCCTGCTGTTTCCTGTCCATTTCCGTGGTGTTTCCATCCTTTTCTTAGGTTCCCAGGTGTTTGGCCAAGCTTCCCTGTGCAGAGCCTTGGTCCCCTTGAAAAATGCTCGAGTCTCCCATTGACTTCAATGGGGCTCGTTATTCGAGACGAGCACTCGAGCATCGGGAAAAGTTCGTCTCGAATAACGAGTACCCGAGCATTTTAGTGCTCGCTCATCTCTAGTAATAACCAATGCATGTAGATACAAAAGCAATTATGTGTAGGGAACAAAAACAGAATATTAAATCTGAAGGATTGATACACTATGCACATGTTTACTTAGATTATTTTCCTTATAAATGAACAATGTAACATTTGCACTGGCAGTGGCTCAGAAGGCATCAGGCAGCTGAGTAGAACACGTGTCATTGACCCTCTGAGATGCAAAGTGACTTTAATTATACCCAAGTCAATAGAAGTGAATTCACAGGCTGACAGCCTAAATTAGATTTGATGTTAATTTAACAAAGCTTTCTGAGTCGACTGTTGACTAACACAAGAACAGGTGTGGTGAATTAGGTTGAATATTTACATGGCAGTATTGCTTCAAATTGAGCTGCGTCCCACTGTCAAAGCTAGAGCCATAGATCATTTATTAATATTTTTGGTAATATAAACAGCTATTTCAAAAGTGTCCTCCTGCGAAGCATGTGTGAGGTTTATCTGATGCCATTATTCACTGGGGTTCTTAATCGCAAACTCTGAACCAGATTCATTTTTGGATTATACAGCCATACAGTGTTACTGTTATGTTGTGTATTAATATGTACAAAACAGAAACTATTACCTTATATACTCGAGTATAAGCCTAGTTTTTCAACACAAAATTTAAGCTCAAAAACCCTAACTCGGCTTATACTCGAGTCAACTAAAAATATAAAATCAAAACTCACCCTTCTGATATCATCTGACATCATAGGTCCTCTTCTGTCTGAGACAGTCTGAGTCAGAAGAGGATCTATGGGGGACGTCGGAAAGATGAGTACAGTGTTATTTTTTTTCCTACTACAGGGGCTGGGCAGGCTGTATGCTACAGGGGCTGGGCAGGTTGTATGCTACAGGGGCTGGGCAGGTTGTATGCTACAGGGGCTGGGCAGGTTGTATGCTACAGTGGCTGGGCAGGTTGTATGCTACAGGGGCTGGGCAGGCTGTATGCTACAGGGGCTGGCAGACTATATACTGGGAGGCTGTAACCAATGCATTTCCCACCCTCGGCTTATACTCAAGTCAATAGGTTTTCCCAGTTTTTTGTGTTGAAATTAGGGGTTTCGGCTTATACTCGGGTCGGCTTATACTCGAGTATATACGGTACATATATTGTGAATAAGAAATGTGACAGTTTTGGTCTCCTGGGAATTTATGATTCTATAAATGCAAACATCAGACATAATGGGGCACATTTACTAAGCCGGCCGTTGGAGTTCACTGAAAGTGGATTGTCCGATTATAATGCACTGTGCGGCAATTCACTAAGATTGTTCGCTTGAAATCATGAATGTGTCGGTTACTGCTCAGGTCCGACAGAGTTCACCATTTTTAGTGGTGCATCTTAAGTGCTTGGGCTTGCACCACAACTTGAAAGTTAAATATCGCTGTCACGGGTGCTTCCGCAACCCAAAACTCGGGTCGCAGGTGCGCCCGTGCATCTCTGTGTGCCCCTGGGCCCCAGTCATGGCTCTCACCTCTCCACGATCCAGCGCTGGTTCCGACAGGCCGGTGCGCATGTACCCGCCTCCAAGGGCATGTGCGCCGGCTTCCAGATATTTAAAGAGCCAATGCGCCGGTAATTGGCGATAGCCGGCTGCCAATTCTGACAGTTTCTCAGCCACTTGCCTGCCGGAGCTTTGTGTCTTACAGCCTTAAAAAAAGCTTATTCCCATGACCTCTGCGATTAGTGTGATTTCTCGTTGTGACCCCAGATCTGTTCCCATTTACGCTCCTCCACTGCCAGCCCTGACCTTTTGCTCTGCCTCTAAACCTTTGCCGCCTGTCTTGAACTCTTGCCTGTCCCCGACCATGAGTTTGTTTGACGTTTCTGTATTACGCCTTGGCTGCCACCGCGGAAAATGTCGCACGTGTGGAATGACCTGGTGGTACCACGCCGCAGCAAGTCCAAACCACTTTACGGCGGGCTCTGGTGAAAAACGGGTACTACTTAGACTACCTTCCCAGGTGTCGGCTCACTTCATCGTCCGCGGCGGTCCAGTGGTTCACTACCCCTGGAGCCTGACACCTGCGCTCAGTCTGAATCAGTCGGATTGTCCAATGGCACGCCTCCTAATTTGTGTCGCATGGAAGTCAGCACTGTAGTGCCAAAAAAGGATCGCGTGTGACAAAATCTCAGTGCACACACTTGTTAAATACCTGTCCAAGAAAAAGGCGAACAATCTGACAAAAGTGAGCAGCGCAGCCCTTAGTAAATGAACCGCAATATCTACCATAATAGAATATGTTGCTTAAACATTTAATATGAAATGTAACTTCAGACAGGTAATGTAAGCAAATGAACAAAGGCAAAAGGTAGGACAGCCCCCCCCCCCAATCTGCCCCTACCTAATTGCCCAACCTTACCTAAGAGGGTCAACATTCTCTTCCTGCACAAAGGCACGACAAAACAATCACAGAACAATAGTCATATAGATACAAAGATATAAGATAACCAAGAGGACAATGCAGTATAGAATCAAGAGGTAAATGGAAACTCAGAAAACAGGCAATAGTCCCAAGAATCCAAAATACAGAAGTCTAGAAAATGCTAGCAGGCTCCAACAATGACTTATAGCAAGCACTGGGAAGTGGGCAGACAAAGATCTTATGAGATATTAGAGTCCTGGTAAAGACAGTGATTGGAGGAGACATGTGGCCATCACAGCTAGCTTAACTTTCTACAGCCCAGAACATAATCAACAGAGGGAGACTGACATTTGCAATGGAAATCAATTAACACCGCCAGCAGTAGAATCAGGCACTGGTTCAGACTAGAGCAGGACAGACTGTAAACTAAGAACAAAATGACAGTTATTAGCACATCTCCTGCCATACTTTATGTGCAGAAAATGATTCTTAATTCCAGGAATCAGCATAATTCATATACAAAGGGGCCCTTAAAATATAAGCTTATATGTAATTAGTTGTTATTTAAAATTTTGCTCCCCTTAGCAGAAAAATGCTGGTGACATAGACTGTAATGAAGAATTAAAATGCTACTGGCCCTTTAATCAGTCCGTTAATTTCCTCCGCGCGGTCCGTTGCAGAGCATACACAGGACAGAAGATGGCCGCTGGTCACATGTCCACATCACATGTCCTGCACCTGCCTGGGCAGGTCATGTGATTACCCCTAAGTTTGGCTGTAGTCGGTTGGTTGCACTGCATCCAGTATGGCCGGTGTTGAGCTGATGGCAGTTACACATCATTACTATGGTAACAGAACAAGAAAAACTGTTACATCATCATTGGGAGCAGAGCATAAGAGGGAGGAGGAGTTACGGAGAACTAAAGGATCTTGGGACTTGTAGTTTCCAGTGGCAGCCATCTTGGTGATAACTTTAGAGAGGCAATAAAATTTTGTGAATCATAAAATAAAACTATTAAAGCTCCATTTTGTGACTAATGACATTAAGTTTTGTTACATTCATTTATTTATAGCATTATGGGTTTTTGTATCATATTCCCGGAATACCCCTTTAAAGAGGTTGTCCACTGTTAGCAAATAATTGATATTCTTTTTTAATGAAAAGTTATACACCTTTCCAATGTATTTTCTGTATCAATTCCTCACTGTTTTCTACATCTCTGCTTACTATCCTGCTATGGAAAGCTTCTATGTTTACTTCCAGTAGATGGAAATCTGTCCATGGTCATGTGATGTTGTTAGTATTACACCTCTCTGATTACTCTCTGTTATACTAATGGCTCATGCACCTTTGTGACATCACATGACCATGTACAGATTTCTATCTACTAAAATTAAAGCTAAAACTTTCCATAGAAGGAGAGCAAATAGAGATCTGGAGAAATGAAAAAAAGGAAATGAATTGCACAAACCAGATAAATTATTTACTGAAATTGGACAACCCCTTTAAGCCCAAGCAGACACAGAGGTTAGAGGATAAAGCTTACTGAGCTGACTGGGCAACCCATGAAGAAGCAATTGAGAGTTTCTTTAAAAGTTATCTTTTGTCATATGTTACTACAGATTGGAACAAACAAAATTCTGGATCATATGGATTTAGTAGCATCAAAGAGGTTTTTGTTTTAGCATGCTAAATAAATGTAAAAGCAATTCACAAAGCCATGGGGGCATATTTATCAGAGCCTCTGTGCCACTTGCGATTATTTTGCCCTCTCCGCCACCTTCATGTCTGTGGGGCATGAGGGGGCGTGAGGGGGAAGGGGCGCGGCCGGCCGAGTGGATGGCGTCGCCAGCCAGGAGTGGGCTGGTGCGGGGCGTTACTGTCCCCACACCGGAGCACTCGCTGCACCGGCGACTTTTCATATGCATGGCCTGGCATAGAATAAACGCTGCGCAGTCGCCTGCATATGATAAATATGCCCCATTGAATGAGCCATAAGTAGGCAAATAAAACATCTCTGAATCTTCTATTTTGACTTACAAAATGAAATGTATATTACATTGTGAATATATAAGGCAGTGGGAAAATAAAATAGTGACCAAAATGATTGTATATAAAGACTCAACTGTACTGTACTCTTCAAAGAACTTTTAAATTTTACATCAAATATATGAAACACGCTGGTACGTTGTGAATGAAGAAAAAACAAAAGGAAAAAAAAAACTAAGAAAACTGAATAATTTTCTATTTACAAACAGACTTTGAAATGTCACTGCATATGTGATTCTGTTTGTATAATAAACTTCAACTGGAAGGTTAAAACTTCAGATGTAGATTTTGTGCCAGCATATGATAAAAACCAATTTCTTGCAGTGCACTGATAAATGTCCCCCTTTAAAAGGTCACTAAGTATTTTGTGCTCGGCTGACTAATGTGTTCCAGTGTAGACACTGTTACCTACAGTCTTCTATCACAATTGTAAAATTGTTCATTACACCTGCTCGTTCTTTCTGCTAAGAATGCATACTTTGGCCGTGAGCTACCTGTACAAACGGCAGCTAACTGGCAGCTCCATTACTTTTGGGCTCAGGGTATGCCCCGTGCATCCCGTACAATGAATGTGATTACTGCCAGTGCCTCAAAAGAATGGGCACCTCCTATTCCTGTGCGTCATTGCGACCTGGGCAGCCATCAGCGGTTTCATAGTGTGGGGACATGAGTGGCTGGCAGAGCGCGGCCTGGTGGTTGTCTGCAGTCACGGTGCTTGGTACCAGGGAACACAGGCTTTGCCCACAGCCTGGCAGGTCTCTGGCAGGTGGAAGTACAACTTACAATTCAACGTACAGTTCATTTATTTGGAACTTGGCAGCGGGCATAACAGCAGTAACAACTGGGTTGAGATGGCTGGTTGGATATGGTTTCACAGGAGGTGCTCACAGCCTGGTAAAGGTAGCTTCAGGCTGGAGAGGATTGTTGGATAGGATAAGACAGACTCCTGGAGGTGGTTGTCTGCTTGGGCCCTGTTCTCTACACAAGCCAAGTGTGTCAGGACAGTGTACCACAGACACATGTGCTTCTTGTTACATGCTGGGCAGTTAGATATCAGAGAGAGAACCTTCCACACCGATGGTTTATATAACCTTTGGGAGTGTCCAGCTCAGGTGGATCATCCAACCATCACCTCTGTAAAATGTATGGATGTATCAGAGCTATGTGTGCAACCAACAGGGTTATTTTAATTGGTGTAAAATATATTTTCATTTTTTAGACTAAATCTGGGGTGCGTCTTATAGTCTGAAAAATATGTTACATGTGCAAGCTCCAAGGACGGTCTTTTTAGTGCAAAGATAGACAAAACACTGGTACAGACACAATGATATATCTGGGCCATAATTTTGGGACTACGGACATCTAAAGTGAAATACATGGATAATGGATATCTTAGGCACCAAAGGAACAGTCACTTCTGTTGTTAGAAAGAATTAGTAAGTGTTGCGTTTACGATTATAACTTTTCACAATTTCTGTCATTTTTGTATCCTTTCTTTTCCAGTATCTTCACTACCTCTACCTTCACAACCTTCACAAACTCAGAACCATACTTCTGCTGATCCAAATTCAATGCCCGTCGCTGATCCGCTGCCCATATTACTGCACTGGCTGTGATACATGGTACTCCTTAACCCTTTAACAACCTGGCCTTTTTTTTGTTTTTTCATTTCTATTTTTCACTCCCGACCTTCAAAAATATATAACTTTTTTATTTTTACACGTAAAGAGCTCTGTGATGGATTTTTTTCTGTGTAACAAATTGGACTTCATAGTGACCACATTTACTATTCCATGCCGTGTACTGGGAAGCAGGAAAAAAATTACAAATGCTGTGAAAATGGTGAAAAAACACATTTGCGCCGTTTTCTTGTGGGCTTGGATTTTACAGCTTTCCCTGTGCACCCCAAATTACTTGTCAACTTTATTCTTTGGGTCAGTACGATTATGGGGATATCAAATTTGTATAGGTTTTATAATGTTTTCATACATTTACAAAAATTAAAATCTCCTGTACAAAATTCAAATTTTTTTTTTTGATTTTGCCATCTTCTGGTGCCAACAACTTTTTCATACTTCGTTGTACAGAGTTGTGGGTGGTGTAATTTTTTAATTAAGGGTCAAAACGAGAAAGCTTCGGATCTGTCATGGCGATGGATCGCCGCTGGATCACGTTGCCCATGCAGCGCCATATTTTTGAAGCTGCCGCCACTATGATCCTACCGTGATTGGCAGGAAAACACCCGTGATCGGTGCTTGCACCAATCACTAGTGTTACCAGTAAGTCATTGCTGCAGCCCTCTCCATGCACCGGGACCCGACGCGGCCCATACTAGTACGGCGTGCGTCGGTAAGAGGAGCCTTACTTTCAGTTTACTTTTGTCATAATTATTAGCTTCAAATCCATTGTGCCAAACAAATTTTCACCCCTTTCAATAATGGTGTAACACACAAAAAAGTGCAACCTTTTACACTGGAATAGTGTAAAAATGAATGTTTAATTAAAGGTTTTCCAGGAGGAAAAAAATAATTGCCAGCAGTTGGTTATTCACTTCACTGATGCCCTGCTGTTCAATACATCCAGATATGATATTTATATAGGAAATTCTGAGTCTTATTTGAAGATGGGAACATAAAGTGGAGACAGTAGGGGTCCATTGTTGGAGAAGGATTGGTGAGATGGGTGTTGGCGCTTTTCTTTTGCCACTAATCATTTTCCTACCTCTAAACCCCTTTATAATAACATATATAATATATAATTGTATTAATAAATATTATAAATCTTTATATAGTGCAGCTCTACAAGACATTACAGAGTATTAGCATAATCAGATGAAGCAATAACAATGAGGACCCTGTTTGCAAGAGTTTATGAGAAAGACATTCTAAGTTTTACTTTTCTTTCTATAATTTGGCAATGTTCAAAAAGTTACATTATCTACCTGCATTGATAATTTTCTCAGAATTCGATTCCAGCTTGCTGCTCAGCACTCCCAGACATCTATAAATAGAAAAGGTTTCTACCATTTGTATTGAAGATTTCATTCAGTTTTGCGCTAATGGTTCAATTTTGCTTCACCACATTTTAATGAAAGCCAATACTTTAGCTTTTCCAAATAGATATTCATTTTATATGAAAACACTCACATAACCTGAATTTAATTTATGTAAGTTAATTGTTGTCTCATTAAGCTTCGTAAAATTGTCTCATTAAGATGAATAAATGAAGGCTAATTAAGATGAAAAAAAAGTTTTTTTTTCACAATAGTCAAAATATTTTTTAGCAGAGAAATATACACATTTATCATATGCTTGCAGCATGTAGTGACTGGAACAAATAAGAAAAAACTAGGAAGGAAAATGGAATTGTTTTCACGGTATGGCAATGCATGGATAGGCTTGTAACATTGCCCTGTGTACTATATGCCTAAAAGTAAGAAAATATTTATGTATATTGATGTATATAATTCTTGTATGGATGTTCATCAATCATGGCTCAATGTCCTCTGCCTTCTTCTAGATCTCGATGGAAATCTTAATGGAAATGTGTAAACATTTAACCTTTTTGTCTGGGTTAATAATGGGATCCCAGGAGGCAATTGTAACAAATAAAAGTGAAAATAAAACAGTGAAGTTATTATAGTGTGACAGCAAAGTTTCAGGACCATGGCTAGTTCCTTGGTGAACACACCACTGTTTCTGGAGAAAATACCCCCTTCTACAATGAAAATCATTTTGTATTAAAAAGTAATGTAGAGTTTCAGACTGGGGTCATGAAATAAAGGTGGCACAAGTAGAAAAATCTGATAATCTGAGTCACATGTGGAGTCTGTATTTTTCAATAATAATCATATAACATATGCTAACAGAACGTGAAATGGAAGCTTAATGAATAAGATGAATGTACGCAATCTTGGCCAACTCTAAAAGCCAGAACCTTATGTACACAACATAAACATGCTATGAAATTACAATTATGTGAAGTCATTATAGGTTATTTTGTTAGTCTATTGCAGCCAATAACTGCTAAGGTACATATGATAACATGCCTTGCTGTATTTCATATGCTTGTGCCATCACTATTTGGCTAGCTGTTACTAATTACCTTTGTGTATGGGGAAGAGGATATACAGTACCATCTGTTGTAAAAAGTCTATTCCCATAGTGGATCATTGCCATGAACAAACGCTCAGATGAGATAATGCTTTATAACAGAACATGCTATTTTTAGAAACTTAGGCTTGACAAATCATTTTCACATATTTAAGATTCTGGTACTTTTGACTGCTATAAAAATCAAATTTCTTCCACTCCTTTACATTTTTATTTATCAAATGTTTCATCCTACTGCTTCTGTAATGAAATTCCCCGCTTTGAGGGGTTAAATATAAAAAAGTACTGTCTAGTATACTGTAATTCAATACTTTATACTTTTCTACAGGATTCCTCACAGAGTGGGGCAAACACATCTTAGTGGGCTTCAACCAAGGTGAAGCAATGTCCTCCGCATGGTTTTACCTTGAACACTACACTACATAGATTACATACAATATAGACTTTCAGACAACCCCTAGTTACAGACCTCTCTGCCCACTGTGACCTCTGGTGAAGCTCTCTGGATGTTACTTTAGTTCCAGGCTGCAATGATAAGCTGTTAGGTGTCTGTAATGAAGTTTTGTTGATAATCTTGGCTTCCATTACAGCACAAAATTTTGAAAACCCAGGGACAAAAAGAGGTTTGTCTGGAGTTACAAATATAAAATATACAGTTCCGTCTTACATACAAATTCAACTTAAGTACAAACCTAAAGAATTTTTCTTGTACCTAACTAGGGGACTCCATGTATAGGTACATTATCCTGTGGCTTACAGGTGATGACATTTCTTGGATGTACAATTACCTGTTCACATGTGGAAAATGTTACATATTTCCCATTGATAACCACCCTTTTCAGTGATATTTAATCTGTATTGTGCCATTTGGTTATTTTTGCCATAAGACACAACAATGACTTTGTGTACATAACAGTGATCAAGTACATGGGATATAATATAACACAAGCGATTCAGAAGCAAAAAGTCTAAATAAGGTGATTGATCTTTGTGTTAGCTGTTCCTCTCTCTTCAAACAAATAGCCTATAAGCCGTGGCTATACATGTTTATGCACTGTTTGCTCTATGGTTTATCTACAGTTAAGGGAAATATAAAATGCATTGGATCAATGGCTGTCATAAAAACCATGATGTTTGAAATTGCGTTTCGTTTTAAAAGTTATGAAAATGAAACATTCTCTTATCTTCACATTTGTATAGTTATAAAGGAACATTCACATTTCTTTGCAGCACAATGGAGACAATAAAAAAATGTACCTACACACCTGTTAATAACTGCTTGGACTGTCTTACAGAAAATAGTTTTACTGTGATTTGGATTGCTAAGCTACCAACACGGCCTAGAGTGGTAATATGGTTCTGGGATCTAAACTTTCCTGGGCCAGAAATCAGAGATGTCAGTAGTGAGTTACTTGATTTATGGAGCAGTTGTCAACTCCTCTGACCTGCGTTTAATAGTAAATAATTGTATTGGCAATGATATACCAATTAACCCCATTAAGAAGCATCTTGACATAGAACTTTGTGTGTGGACACTCTTCTGTTCCTTGTATTTTTCATGGAAATATATGAATATGGCCTGGCCTACACAAAGAATTATTGAGACACAATAAAATAAATTTTAGAACTATAGATGCAGTACATGGCCTGTACCAGAATTTATACTGTAGCATAATGAGAGCAATGAAGGGTAACGTAACCTGTGGGCTTGTTGGTTTTGGCCCCATATACATGTAACCATATGGGAGCCCATGATTTGGCCACTATCACAAGGCAGTTTTTTCATATCAATGATAACATTATAGTCTTTTTTTACATTTAAAATGTGTAATAAAAAAACAAAGTCCCTTCATTTCTCAGAATCTGCAAACACACGAGCCTTGTTACCAGAGTAAGAACAACTGCCTCCCTCATAGCTTCAGGGAATCATATTCACTCAATCATTGGTATGTGAGGGCGTAAATATTTGATTTAGTATATTATTATCAAAAGATCAGGATAGTAAATTTTGCAGATTATATAGCAGCCTTAAATAAATCAATACTTTATATTAGGACAAGACTGCCATGAAATGTGAACTAGATAGAATGCCATTACCTGTATTCTCTGCTCTTTCCAAATTTAGAGGTTTTAAAATCAAAGCACTAAAATAAATCTACTTATTAAAGATAATTATTGAATAAAACCTTAAAAATATATTAGTTCCCAACCAGAAGAGAGGATCATATGAAGCAGCAGACAGTGTTGGAGACATGGAGAACCATTTAATCATACAGTATATACTCGAGTGTAAGCCGACCCGAGTATAAGCCGAGACCCCTAATTTTACCACCAAAAACTGGGAAAAACTATTGACTCGAGAATAAGCCGAGGGTGGGAAATGCATTGGTCACAGACCCCCCCCCCCAGTATATAGCCAGAAAGCCCCCAGTAGTATACAGCCAGACCAGCCTGCCCCCAGTAGTATATAGTCTGCCAGCCTTTAGTAGTATACATCCTGCCAGCCCCTAGTAGTATACAGCCTGCCAACCCCCATGTAGTATACAGCCAGCCCCCAGTAGTATACAGCCTGCCAGCCCCTAGTTGTATACAGCCTGCCAGCCCCCAGTAATATACAGCCTGCCAGCCCCCATGTAGTATACAGCCTGCCAGCCCCCAAGTAGTATACAGCCTGCCCCTAGTAGTATACAGCCTGTCCCTAGTAGTATACAGCCTGCCCTAGTAGTATACAGCACTTAAAAAAAATAAACTTATATACTCACCCTCTGATGTCAACGCGGCTCACCGATGTCCCCTATGTCAGTGCGTCCGGTCTTCTTTCTTCTCCGTGGCTGCTCTTTTTTCTTCTTGCTTCTCTCATGGACGCGGCCATGTTTTCTTCTAGCAGGCGCATCTATGACACAGCCGCTGCTGACGTCATAGTATCCGCGGCCAGGAAGAAAACATGGCCGCGTCCATGACAGAAGCAAGAAGAAAGAAGAGCAGCCACGGAGAAGAAAGAAGACCGGACGAGCCGACATCGGGGACCCGCACTGAGGGTGAGTATATAAGTTTATTTGGATTGGAGTCGGACCTGAACACAATTTAAAGGAAATCTAGCATTTAAAAATCTACAATCTGACCCACAAATATCTTTACACCGGTCTTGTTGAGCTGATGGAGGAAGATGTCTTAAATAGTCCCAAAAATCGCTTGTTTCATCAGAAATTGATTTTTATATTATGCTGATGAGTAGAGATGGGCGAATCGATTTTAATGATTCTAACTTCGGTTAGAATTTCAGGAAAAATTTGATACGCCACGAAGCCGAAGTTTATGCTGATTCGCGGGAACGAAGTTGGTTTTTTCCCCCTCATGTTTCTGCTAAATGGGCGCAAGTACAACGTGTTACATGGGGCAGAGAACTCTCGGAAGGAGAAAGGAACAACCCCGATGACATCTGCAGACCTGTAAGCCAATCATCGACCGGCAGGCTTTGTGATGTCACTCAGCCCTATAAAACCAGCCATTTTCTATCTCAGCACTTCACACTTCATGTGTGCTGCTGCTATTGTACTGTGCGATTCTTGCTGTAATCCCTCGCTGTTCTCTAAGGGGGATCTGTATACCCCAAATAGCAGTTCTATTTAGTGACAAAATCGAATAGGAAGAAATCTGTTTGACTTTCATGCATCTGCAGTAGCGATTGGTGGACCAATCCCTGGTTGTTCTTTAAGGGGGATCTGTATACCCCAAATAGCAGTTCTATTTAGTGACTTCTGCTGCTTCCAGCAGTAGGCAGGCTGTGCATACTGACATCGGTGAGGAAAGTAGCAGTGACCGGGAAACGCAAATTGACGATGATGTAGCCGATTGCACTTGGGAGTATCAGCTTGGGGAGCAGGCAGTAGGTCGCTACTGTGGCTGTGAGTCAGCAGGGTGGCAGCAGTGCGAGTACAGGAGCCAAACGTCCGCAGGGTACAAATTTCTGATTCTCAGGCCCAAATAAGCAGTGGCACAGGGCCTCAGCGAGGCAGCGCCGGTAGTAGTCGCTCAGTGCAGAGTGTAGGTGGTAAAATTACCACCTCAGCAGTGTGGGAGTTTTTTGTAAAGACACCAGAGGAGCCGAGCGTGGGTATATGTGGTATCTGCGGACAGAAAGTGAAGCGTGGCCAGGGAGCTAACCTTGGAACCACGGCCCTGTGCCAACACATGCAGCATCACCATCCAATGGCATGGGAGAAACGGGTGTCAGATGCGGTCCATCTTGCAGGCGCAGCAACAGCACCTAGTGGCACACATGCTGTTTCAGCAAGTCAAGGCTCCAGCACCTCTGCCGATGGGAGCTGTTTGTCTTTGACATCATCTCCCGGTCCAGATGCTCCTGCTCCTCGCTACGCATGGCGCCAGCAGTCGTTGAGCGAGGCGATTACAAAAAGACAACTCTATGCGTCCAGCCATCCTAAGGTGCAGAAGCTGACCGTGCTCTTGTTGAAGTTGTTGGTACAGCAGTCTCTCTCTTTCCAAGTCGTGGACTCTGCACCCTTCAGAGAACTAATGGCTTATGCCGAACCGAGGTGGAGAGTTCCAAGCCGCAATTTTTTTTCCAAAAAGGCTGTGCCAGCCCTTCACCAATATGTACAACAGAAGGTGGGCCAGTCCTTGAGCTCATCAGTTTCTTCCAAGATGTACGGCAGCGCGGACGTGTGGGTGAATGTGCTTCCCGCCCAGCCACACCAACAACTTTAACAAGAGACGGCGCTTTCTCCTCCATGTTGTCAAACTGCTGCTCCTGCACCAGTGTCCGCCTCCACCACCACCTCAGCCTCCCTACGTGCTGCTCCATCATTCCACATGTACAAGGCACAGCGGTGTCACGTAGTTCTACATCTGGTTTGCCTGGGCCAAGCACACCCTCCTCGAGTTGCAGCGCCAGAACGGCCTACCCCAGGACTGTGGGATGAATAACGTCATTCCACTGCTTCATGTCCTGGAACTCATGCTGCAAAATCTGTCTGGTCAGGGCACTGGAGAAGTGGAGACTACATCTCATGGCCACATGAGTCCGGTGGGGGCTTAACTGGAGGAGGAGGACATTGGAGCACAAGCAGAGTCTGGTGCAATTTGTGGTTTTTCTACTCAGGTGACAGGAGAGGAGGAGCAGGAGCCACCTTCACACTATATCATTGTGCCACTTGCCGGGCCCCTGCTGCTACTGATGCCTTCTTCACACTATATCATTGTGCCACTTTGCGGGCTTCTGCTGCTGCTTTTGATGCCACCAACATACTATATCATTGTGCCACTCTGCCGCTCTTGCTGCTTCTGATGCCACCTTCACACTATATCATTGTGCCAATCTGCGGGCTCCTGCTGCTGCTGATGCCACCTTCACACTATATCATTGTGCCACTCTGCGGGCTCCTCCTGCTGCTGCTTTTGATGCCACCAACACACTATATCATTGTGCCACTCTGCCGCTCTTGCTGCTTCTGATGCCACCTTCACACTATATCATTGTGCCAATCTGCGGGCCCTGCTGCTGCTGCTACTGATGCCACCAACGCACTATATCATTGTGCCACTCTGCATGCTCCTGCTGCTTCTGATACCACCTTCACACTATATTATTGTGCCACTCGGCGGGCTCCTGCTGCTTCTGATGCCACCTTCACACTATATCATTGTGCCACTCTGTGGGCTCCTGCTGCTTCTGATGCAACCAACACACTATATCATTGTGCCACTCTGTGGGCTCCTCCCGCTGCTGCTGCTACTGATGCCACCTTCACACTATATCATTGTGCCACTCTGCGGGCTCCTGCTGCTGCTGCTGCTACTGATGCCACCAACGCACTATATCATTGTGCCACTCTGCGGGCTCCTGCTGCTTCTGATGCCACCTTTACACTATATCATTGTGCCACTCTGTGGGCTCCTCCTGCTGCTACTGATGCCACCTTCACACTATATCATTGTGCCACTCTGCCGCTCCTGCTGCTGCTGCTACTGATGCCACCAACGCACTATATCATTGTGCTGATCTGCAGGCTCCTGCTGCTTCCGATGCCCCCTTCACACTATATCATTGTGCCACTCTGCGGGCTCCTGCTGCTACTGATGCCACCTTCACACTATATCATTGTGCCACTCTGTGGGCTGCTGCTGCTGCTTTTGATGCCACCAACACACTATATCATTGTGCCACTCAGTGTAAAAAGAGTGCACTCTTTGATGATATAGTGGGATCTTGGCCCTCAGCTCAGTCCTTTCGAGCTGG
This sequence comes from Engystomops pustulosus, assembly GCF_040894005.1. NCBI lineage: Eukaryota > Metazoa > Chordata > Amphibia > Anura > Leptodactylidae > Engystomops > Engystomops pustulosus. The sequence continues at coordinate 153,547,869 of NC_092414.1, forward strand.
CACAGACGTTACCTTATGAGGCTGCGTTCCCGCTTCGCATATTTGGGGAAGTTGGCCTATGTAAGTGCACATGGAAATGAAGAGTGAAGCGATTCTAAGAGCCGCGGCTGTCATGTGCGTGTCATACTAAAACACAGGATTGTTTGAAGACCAAACCACACTCCCTATGCATATTTAAGCATAGCACAACGTTCTACAACACCCTACAGGCTCTCTGCAGCCAGGAAATGCCTGTTTTTTAACGTGATTCATTTTGATTCGATTCGGGTTGAATCGAATTTTTCAAAAAATTTGGCGAATCGAGTCGAAAAGAATTTGAACAAATACGGCCATCTCTACTGATGAGCCTCCAGCGCTACTATGTTCGTCACAAAGGGCACACTGGCATCTGGCATTAGCATAATTATGCACACCCTTAGTGTGTCCTCATTACCACTACACTTTCCTCCCTTTCTTGCTCCTGGTCTCCTGGGAAGTAGTTGCTTGCAGGGTCGCTGTGCGATATGAGATACAAATACGCATGCACTAGTGCTCCTGAGAGCTTGGTGACATCACCAGATCTCACCAGCGAGAAAGAGAGGGTAGCGGTGATCAGGGCCGGCTCCAGGTTTTAGTGGGCCCCTGGGCGACAGAGCCCTAGTGGGCCCCTTTATGGGCCACCCTCCAGTAGTCACACTGCCCCCCCATCCCCGTGTACACATTCCTCCCCTCCCCCTGTATACACACTGCACCCCCTCCTGTATACACACTGCCCCCTCCTGTATACACAGTGCCCCACCTCCTGTATACACAGTGCCCCCCTCCTGTATACACACTGCCCCCTGTATACACACTGCCCCCCTCCTGTATACACACTGCCCCCCTCCTGTATACACACAGCCCCCCCTCCTGTATACACACTGCCCCCTGTATACACACTGCCCCCCTCCTGTATACACACTGCCCCCTCCTCCTGTATACACACTGCCCCCCCTCCTGTATACACACTGCCCCCTGTATACACACTGCCCCCTGCATACACACTGCCACCAACGCACTATATCATTGTGCTGATCTGCAGGCTCCTGCTGCTTCCGATGCCCCCTTCACACTATATCATTGTGCCACTCTGCGGGCTCCTGCTGCTACCGATGCCACCTTCACACTATATCATTGTGCCACTCTGCGGGCTGCTGCTGCTGCTGCTTTTGATGCCACCAACACACTATATCATTGTGCCACTCAGTGTAAAAAGAGTGCACTCTTTGATGTTATAGTGGGATCTTGGCCCTCAGCTCAGTCCTTTCGAGCTTTCACAGACGTTACCTTGTCAGGCTGCGTTCCCGCTTCGCTTATTTGGAAAAGTTGGCCTATGTAAGTGCACATAGAAGTGAAGAGTGAAGCGATTCTAAGAGGCGCGGCTGTCATGTGCGTGTCATACTAAAACACAGGATTGTTTGAAGACCAAACCACGCTCCCTATGCATATTTAAGCATAGCACAACGTTCTACAACACCCTACAGGCTCTCTGCAGCCAGGAAATGCCTGTTTTTTAACGTGATTCATTTTGATTCGATTCGGGTCGAATCGAATTTTTCGAAAAATTCGGCGAATTGAGTCGAAAAGAATTTGAACAAATACGGCCATCTCTACTGATGAGCCTCCAGCGCTACTATGTTCGTCACAAAGGGCACACTGGCATCTGGCATTAGCATAATTATGCACACCCTTAGTGTGCCCTCATCACCACTACACTTCCCTCCCTTTCTTGCTCCTGGTCTCCTGGGAAGTAGTTGCTTGCAGGGTCGCTGCGCGATATGAGATACAAATACGCATGCACTAGTGCTCCTGAGAGCTTGGTGACATCACCAGATCTCACCAGCGAGAAAGAGAGGGTAGCGGTGATCAGGGTTTTAGTGGGCCCCTGGGCGACAGAGCCCTAGTGGGCCCCTTTATGGGCCGCCCTCTAGTAGTCACACTGCCCACCCATCCCCGTGTACACATTCCTCCCCTCCCCCTGTATACACACTGCCCCCCCTCCTGTATACACACTGCCCCCTCCTGTATACACACTGACCCCCTCCTGTATACACACTGCCCCCCTCCTGTATACGCACTGCCCCCTGTATACACACTGCCCCCTGTATACACACTGCCCCCCTCCTGTATACACACTGCCCCCCTCCTCCTGTATACACACTGCCCCCCTCCTGTATACACACTGCCCCCCTCCTCCTGTATACACACTGCCCCCCTCCTCCTGTATACACACTGACCCCCTCCTCCTGTATACACACTGACGCCCTCCTGTATACACACTGTCCCCCCTCCTGTATACACACTGACCCCCCTCCTGTATACACACTGACCCCTGTATACACACTGCCCCCCTCCTTCTGTATACACACTGCCCCCCCTCCTGTATACACACTGCCCCCTCTCCTCCTGTATACACACTGCCCCCCTCCTTCTGTATACACACTGCCCCCCTCCTCCTGTATACACACTGCCCCCTCTCCCCCTGTATACACACTGCCCCCCTCCTTCTGTATACACACTGCCCCCCCTCCTGTATACACACTGCCTCTTGTATACACACTGCCCCTCCTCCTGTATACACACGGTGATCAGGGTTTTAGTGGGCCCCTGGGCGACAGAGCCCTAGTGGGCCCCTTTATGGGCCGCCCTCTAGTAGTCACACTGCCCACCCATCCCCGTGTACACATTTCTCCCCTCCCCCTGTATACACACTGCCCCCCCTCCTGTATACACACTGCCCCCTCCTGTATACACACTGGCCCCCTCCTGTATACACACTGCCCCCCTCCTGTATACGCACTGCCCCCTGTATACACACTGCCCCCCTCCTGTATACACACTGCCTCCCTCCTCCTGTATACACACTGCCCCCCTCCTGTATACACACTGCCCCCCCTCCTGTATACACACTGCCCCCTCCTGTATACACACTGCCCCCTCCTCCTGTATACACACTGCCCCCCTCCTGTATACACCCTGCCCCCTGTATACACACTGCCCCCTGTATACACACTGCCCCCCTCCTGTATACACACTGCCCCCCTCCTCCTGTATACACACACTGCCCCCCTCCTGTATACACACTGCCCCCCTCCTCCTGTATACACACTGCCCCCCTCCTCCTGTATACACACTGACCCCCTCCTCCTGTATACACACTGACCCCCTCCTGTATACACACTGCCCCCCCTCCTGTATACACACTGACCCCCCTCCTGTATACACACTGACCCCTGTATACACACTGCCCCCCTCCTTCTGTATACACACTGCCCCCCCTCCTGTATACACACTGCCCCCTCTCCTCCTGTATACACACTGCCCACCTCCTTCTGTATACACACTGGCCCCCTCCTCCTGTATACACACTGCCCCCTCTCCCCCTGTATACACACTGCCCCCCTCCTTCTGTATACACACTGCCCCCCCTCCTGTATACACACTGCCTCTTGTATACACACTGCCCCTCCTCCTGTATACACACGGCCCCCCCTCCTGTATACACACTGCCCCCCCCTCCTGCATACACACTCCCCCCCCTCCTGTATACACACTGCCCCCCTCCTGTATACACACTGACCCCCTCCCTGGCCCCTGTCATGTCTCCCCCTCACCTGATGCAACTCTCTCCGTGTTGTTACTGCTTTCCCCGGCAGGTCATGTGACCATGACATCATCAAAGGGCCTTCAGCCTTCAGCCTCTGGGGAAAGCAGTGAGTGCAAATGCCCTCCAGTACCCCGGGGGCCCCGGCACTTGCCCGGGTTAGCCGGGTGCTGGCGCCGGGCCTGGCGGTGATGATGGCACGCTAAGTGCGCACATAATTATGCTAATGCAAGATTGCCGTGTGCCCTATGTGACAAACATTGTAGCGCCAAAGGGTAATTAGCATAATATAAAAATAAATTTACTGACAAAACAAGTAATTTCTTGGACTATTCAAGACATCTTCCTGCATCAGCTTAACCAGACTTGTGTAAAGGTATTTGTGGGTATTTGTGGATTTTAAATGGTAGATTACCTTTAACCCCTTACTGACGTGTGCTGTAATAGTACGGCACGTGTCGGGTGCGGGTACATGGAGAGGGCTCACGGGCTACATATTGCATATTATCCCGCTGATCACTGCCAGCAAAGCTGGCGCCATCTTGCCGAAGATCGTTGCTCCCCGTGACCTCATCGGGGAGCGGCGATCCGTTGCTATGACAGCCTTGGGTCTTCCGAAGACCCAAGGCTGTCTCATTTTAACCCATTCATCACAATGTGATAATTGCACATTGTAATGAATGAGAAAGAAAATCCCCATATACTGCCATACTGTAATATGGTAGTATATGATAGGATCGATCAGATAACCTAGGGTTAAAGTACCCTAGGGAGTCTCAAAAATAGTAAAAATAAAAAAAGGAAAAAAAAATTATAATAAAAAGACATAAAAATTCAAATCACCCCCCTTTCCCTGGAAGTCATATAAATAAACAGTAAAAATCATAAACAAATTTGGTATTGCCGCGTCCAAAAATGCCTGATCTATCAAAGTATAATAACATTTATTCACTGCATTTTTTTCTATAACCCAGTAATGGAAAATAGTGCCCAAAGTAAAAAATGGCACTTTTCTGCCATTTTGAAAAATATAAAAAATTCAGTAGAAAGTGATCATAGTTTTAGAACTGTACAATCGTTTGAAGTATGAAAAAGTTATTAGTGGCAGAAGATGGTAAATAAAAAAAGAAAATGTTTGTACAGGAGGTTTTAATTTTTGTAAATGTGTGAAAACAATATAAAACCTATACAAATGTGGTATCCAAGCCCACAAGAAAACAGCGCTTTTTCACCATTTTCACTGCATTTGGAATTTTTTTTTCCTGCTTCCAAGTACATGGAATATTCAATACCAACACTATGAAGTGCAATTTGTTACGCAGAAAACAAGCCATGACAGAGCTCTTTATGTGTAAAAATAAGAAAGTTATCAATTTTTGAAGGTGGAGAGTGAAAAATGGAAATGAAAAAACAAAAAAGGGTTAAGGGGTTAAGCTCTTTAGGGAGTAGTAATTTCTTAACAGTTACTTCATGTTAATCAGGAAAGCACATGTATCTAGTTTGCAGGTATTTAGGTATAAATCCACCTGCGTTCAGAAGTTACTCTTCCCTTTTAAAATGCAATAAAAACGCTATTTAAGTCCAATGTGTAAACATGCCCTAAGGCCGAGCCAAAATAAATGTGTACATCATCTTGATACAGATCTTGTGTATAATATCTTGATACAGACTTCCTCGTAAGAAAAGCAGAGACTTTCTGAACTTGGAAGCTGAATCACATTGGTAAAACACTTGACTATTCAGAAGTTTAGATACTTTACAACCACAAAAAGAAATGCCCCACTTCTTAGCGCACAAAATTATTGTCAAATAATTCTTCTGTAGCAAGATAAAATAAAACTCCCCGGTTAGTAAAGAAAGTGTACAGTACAGTTACTTATATTACTGTTTCTCAAGTGATAATAATAAAGGCACATCATTATTATGACAGCTATAACCATTATATAATGCTCAATAATATGAGCATACTGGTATTCAGTAAATATATGTGTGAGACTGTCAGCAGGAAATAGCTGCAAAGCCGAATACTGATCTACACTCGCTGCTGATCTGTCTCCACTCATATAACATCGCCGTCTAGGGGCCTCTTTGGAGGAGGCGTCCCTGTGAAAATGTCCAGTCTGCAACACCAAATGGCTTACTTCGCCTCATGCATGGTGTGGCGCTGGTCCTCCCATTTCTGTGAAATATCTGCATAAATCTGTCCCACAGCTTCTTCCTTCCACTGTTGAGTGGCTGCAGTAGTATTCAAGGAACAAGGAAAGGAGATATTGAGCAGTGCAATGCTGAGAGCCAAGGACACAGCAGTTTAAGGACATACCCCATTGCACTTCAAAAAACGTCAATTCTGAAATATTATGTTCCCTTTAAAGGTCATCTTTCAACAGTTTTACAGATGGTAGACATGTCCTACTAAGAAGATTCTGAGGTACAATGTTCCTCCGGACTTCTTTTATTATAACTGCCTCTATACTTATTATACTAATTTGTCTGGGGCGCTCTGGCTCCATCACCAGAGGACCTCAGAGTGCCTTGTCTTTTAATTTATTCACTCCTCCCATTCCGATACAAATCCTGCCAGGTCCCGCCCATCACCTGCTCTATGCACTGTGGAAGGGAGGGCCAGGCAGGACTTGTATCGGAATGTGGGGAGTGAATTATTAAAAGACAAGGCCCTCTAAGGCTCTGGTGATGTAGCTGGAGTGCCCAAGATTGTTCTAAATCTATATTACTGCAATCGCGTTGTATAGCGTTATAATAAGAGAAGTCTGGAGGAACATTGGTAGTAGGACACGTCTACCAACAGTCAGGAGACAAATGAGTAGATTAGTTTCCCAGCAGTGAAAAGGTTGAACAGTCAGGACCCCACTAATCAAATGGGGGGATGACATATACAAAATATATGCCTTCAATGTCTTTAGTGCAATAACCCCTGTAGATAGCATCTCTTTTTTTGACATGTTAAGCTTCTAAGTTTGATTCTTATAAAAAGTGATATCCCATATACTTTTCAGTAATATTCTAATGGACAGTACATGGCTTAGCTACGTGACCCAGATAATTGCTGGATGCTGGGAATACACTGTCTTTTACCAAGATACTAATTATTTTTGTGTGACGAACCTTACATTGAGATCTAATGATACACTTTCCAGGGCTAGTGCTATAAATAATGTAAATGGTTGATGGCTGCTCCATCTTCTCTGACCTTGTCGCTGTAATTCTAGTTTAGGATTTTTACAATGTCATCAGCTGTATAAACACCACAGTGAAATGATCTTCTTTGAAACCATCTCCTATGTTTTCTCTGTTAAATCATATGTCTCTCCCTGGTTATCCCTGGTTATTCTCTATGCATCAGCCATGGGTTGTATGTAATTGATTCACCCAGGCAGTTCTCAGCTCGAGTGGAATATGAATGAAGCTCCTACATTTAAGACTAATGAGTTTCATGCATAATTCTGATCCTGCTTTAGATAAATGTCAGCAAACAAACAAATTGTGTACAGGTTCATTTGATTATACTATAAATCTTTTATCATTAAAATGTTTCTGCCTAATGGTTTTAAGCACAGCCAGTATCAACATTGTTTTGCTTTTATATATCTTTATTACATTATACATCCATCTGTATACTCCTACCTCTTTTAGACAAATTACATTGGGTGTTCTATTTGATTTTAACACTGCAGATGTCTTTTCCCAAATAAATTTATTTACAGCATGAACTTTTTTTTTTACATGTGCAACAATTGTGATTAGAAAAATGTATCATCTATATTAAATCTGGCCCACATCATGACCATCTACATTGACAACTAGAGATGTGCAGACAAGATCATGACACCAGAACAAAAGATATATTTTCATTTCATTTAGGTTGTCAGATTAGGATTTTGTCAGAAAAAAAATCAATCCTATCTGCAGGCAGTGTGTTAGATATCAGGGTGGGCTGAGCGGACTAATATACAGATTTGTGTAAAACCATTCAGTATAAAATGTTATGTGTTAACCTTAAAGTGGTTTTCCCACAAACACAAGTTAGGCCATATCCACAGGATAGGGCGTAACTTATTCATCGATGTGGGTGATGAGACCGCAACAGATCACGAAGACCTATGGTGTCCCACTTACATCCGTTGGAACCCTCGTCACTCATTCATCTTTATGGAGCTGATAGAAATTGCCAAGCCCCCATCAGACCCCATCATCACTGAGACCCCCACTGATCAGCAAGTTAGGCCCCTAACCTGTGAATAGGGCCTAACTTATGTTTTTAAGAAAACCCACTTAAGTTTTATGTAGAAATACCTTTCATTATATGCACACACATACAGGCTAAGACTGATTAGAGATTTAAAAGATCCAAGAAAAGAAAAATGGGAGAGAAAATATATGGTTCCAATTAATTTGCCACCTTTTTAAATATATTTTAAAATCACATAAAATTTCATCCAAAAAGATTCAGGACGAGTAGCAAAAAAGGACAAGGCAGCGTGTCCAGAAAATACAGTAGAGAGTCACAATAAAGATGTGTGGGCACCTTTAAATATATTTAGGTAAGTATACCGTGTGAATATGACATTATCAGTTGTAAGGCAACAACTTGTAAGGGAACCAAAATGTGTAAGTGCGTAAATGCGTAGCATAAATGCATTATAGTCTTAAAACCATGCATACACCTGAAAGCTGGAAAAGTTCAGACCGTCAACACGCTGCCTGGTGTCCACCTCGACACATGTTTCAACATATAGGTCTTTGTCAAGGGGTCATATTCACATGGTGAATTTTAATTCTATAGTATTATTATGTCCATCTTATTTAGTAGCGGCAGATAAATAGGCAACTAACTTTGCCAATCATTGAATAATCATGGACAACCAGAATGCACATCCATCTTTGCCAACTCTGTTCTCACTAGTATAGTAGATTATTACGTAAGCCATGAGGTAATAGTCGACCGTTTAAATTAAAAAAAAGGTTACATACAAGAAGATAAATACATGTGGAAATGAATTCTAATGATAAAATCCTGTCCTCCATAGTATCACTCTCTCACTTATGGCAGATGCTCTGATTAACAATGTCTTATACTACGGCAGCAGGTTATGTTCTAATAAAAGCGAAGACTCTGGAGATTTGTGGTCGGCTGCGAAAGAGATTCAATTGTTTTATACATCTTAATATTCAAAGTGCACTACATTAAATGATAAGGAAGAAGAAAGAAGGAATTATGTGCCTGTGGCTTCATCCTGGGGATCTCTGGGTTATTCTAATACTTGAATCAGAGTAATTCATTAGAAGAAATTGAGCTTTGTAAGTCAAATCCAGCCTGATTATAATAAAAAACAATTAACTGAACCCATGACTCTGGAATAAATGATATCTGCTGTTGTAATATAGAAAAACGCAGCCACAAGTAATACAATGAAGCTGAATGTACAGTAGTGGCTGTACTTTATACATCATGATTAAGATGAGAGTCTGACATGATAGAAATGGCGGCGGATTTCCGAGTTCATCAATTAAACAGCAGGTAAGATTTAATAATTTACAGGAAGGTTGCCTGCTTTGGCTGGGCACAATATTCTTCCCTTGTGGCAAGGAAATGTAATAAAGTCTTCCCTAATTATTGTATATCTTTATAGCCACATACTGTAATGTAAAAATCTCAGTATCAAGAGAACTATATAATCCAAGAGATTCTTAGCATGTGAAGTAATAAAGAATCTAATAACATAACATATAGTATTCATAGAGGACCCTTCACATTCCTGCTAGATATTTTCATACTAATCATACTATCTACTAGTCTGTGTGGTTGTAATGTAATCTTGTACTGATATACATAAGAGATGTAGCTATTGCAAGTCCCTAATCCCCTGCAACTATATCAATAATGTGCACCCAGAGGTGGTTTGGGCATTTCTGGGTTTCAGGGGCAGAGTTATAGTTATGTTCATAGCTATGGAAGAGATGTGAGTCTATCGCTCCAGGCTCTGCCACAGCTTAAAAGTGTATTGGCACCCTGTGGATGACAGTACAGATACTTATAAATGTTGAAAAATGTTTAATGAAACTGATTTATTGAAAAGTGGCAAACCCCTTTAATACTTGCAGTGTATTTTTGGGGACACAGAAGTTGCAGATTTAGGATCATGGTAAGTAGGAACAGGGTTAGTATGTTTTTTTTACTTCCAGTGTGACTACTGGCTACTCACAAAAAATAAAGGAAAAAGACAACAGAGGAGGACAGCGCCTCGTGTGACAACGCTTGGATAAAGGGTCAGGTGAGTAGCAGAAAATTGCTCACCTGGTAGTTACTTGGCTGAAAGCAGTGTACAGTGGGATAATATCCCCTTAATAGAGTAACGTGGGTGGACACGGCAGCTCCCAAGCACTCGAACCGGTATCCGATGGAACCGTAGAGACATGTAGAACAAAGGCAATATGAGGCTTATCGGGTGCGCTCGTGATCCACTAGTTAAACCAAGGAATGATGCAGTAGGGTTAAATCAACTGATATTTATGTCTCAGATAAAACATCTAAAGGTAACGCGTTTCGGGTATGGTACCCTTCATCAGACCTGTCAGGATGAGTAGCAGGGCGCGAGCACAGCTTATGCGATGCACCCTGCTGTCATGTCATCAGCTGTGCTCGCACCCTGATACTCATCCTGATTGGTCTGACGAAGGGTACTATACCCGAAACGCGTTACCTTTGGATATTTTATCTGAGAAATAAATATCAGTTGATTTAACCCTACTGCATCATTCCTTGGTTTAACCAGTGGATCACGAGCGCACCCGATAAGCCTTATATTGCCTTCGTTCTACACTACTGGCTACTGGGAGCTTTATTGTGAATACTGGCTATTGTGAGCATCATTGTGACTTCTGGCTACTGGGGGCAAGCACTGTTAGTACTAGCTGCTGGAGGCAGGCACAGTGACTACTGGCTACTAGGGGCAGGCGTTGTGGCTATTGGGTGCAAGCACTGTTACTCCTGGCTACTGGGGGCATCACTGTGACTATTGAGTACTGCTGTATTTATGTATAGAACGTGGTTGCAGGGCTGTGTTTATGGTATTATCTTGTCTTTGTTATTAGTGCCAGAAGATGGCAAAATGAAGAATTTCTTTTTGGTACAGTAGGTTCAAATTTTTGTAAATGTATGAAAACATTATAAAACCTATATAAATTTGGTATGCCCGTTATTGTTTATGATACTCAGAAAGCCTTATCATCATACATCATATATACGATAACCCCAAAATTAACTGGCATGTGCAAAAAGTATCATTTGTGTCAACAAGTCATGTCCTGAACAAGACATAGTTAATACCAACCACTGGCCATTGTGCTGAATAAAATGCAGTCACACTGTCCAGCACTTTATTGGTAAAGATTATGGGCCAGTATCCGTGTATATGGGTTGTTATTTTTCTTCCACAGTCAGGATATTGTTGTTTTGGGCATTGCATTTTCCATCATGGTGCATAAAGCCAATATACGTATTTTTGTGCAGATTGCATTTAACACTGTCCATGATTTTTGTATGTTTTTATATGATGTTTTTACTTGGGGTATCTTGTAGTTCATTTGGTGTCTATAAATAATACATATTGATATTTTCATATAGTGGTGTTTTGTATGCATTTTTTAGTGTATACTACATATAGGATTTGTGATTTATAGTCTATCAATCCTTGTGGGGTTTATAGTGGAAGAAAAATCCAAATTCAAAATTCTTTCATATGCCAAATAACAGCTTAAAGGGAACCTGTCATCAGAAATCGACCTAATCAATCGCTACCCAGTGTGCATGTTGCCAAGCAGCTGAACACCTTCCATGACTCAGTGTGTCATCATACAGAAAATCAAATTTGAAGTAAGATGTAAATTTGGTTTTATAAAGTCAAGGAGGTGGAGATTTTATCACTGAAGTCACGCTCTCTGTTCCTTATAAAACCCCCTTAACTGTAATCAATTGTCCTGCATCCAAAGAAGCCACTTACTAGATCTCCTGACATCTCCTGTCAATCACAAAGGAGAGGGCATTCAGAGTTTCCCATCTTGACTTCAGTGTTAAACTCTCCGCCTCCTTGACTTTATACAACCACCCAATCCACTGGAACAAAAACTAGGTGTTATATTGCTTGACAATATACTAGTAGTGGTTTATTAGGTCAGTTGCAGATGACAGCTTCCAGTTAAACAGAGTTCCTGTTTATTTCCTTTTGGTTATTTTGTTTTCTTGCAATGTACAGCATAAAATGGTTTATTTTATATATGTGTGTTTAAGAAGAGGTCCCACTGGTGTCAGGGACAGATATGAGCGACATTACTTTATGTGAAGACTAGAATGCAGTTATAGCTGAACACAATTTGATTCATCTAAGCAGAATAATTGAGGTTAGGAATACAAATTATTATACCTTGTTGTGATTTGATGTTTGTCCTACACAAATAAAATATAATAGCCCTCGGATCAGCAAAAGGTAGTGAGTTATTTCTTGCATATCCACAATGTCCCAGTGGCATGTGAGTAAATGTAGCATAAAAACTAACTGTCCAAACTCACAATTCATTTATATACATTTCCCACTGGCACTGTATATAAGACAAGACTTTATCTAAACTGTGGAAGATAACATGGCAGGGAATATAGGGAGATATATGGCTTGATGTAAATTGGCATAGCAGATGTTTGAGCATGAACGGTGCAACAGTTTTCAACAAAGCGAAAAATCGTATGTGTAAGAAAAGTATAGGCAACTGAGATGTCCTGCTTCTGTCCCTTGGGCTGCATTCCCAGGTCATAAATGAGTATTGGGACAATGAGGGATATTAATCATTTGACAGTTCCAGACGCAGCTTTGGGTCAGCCAGCTATTTTTTTGCTCTTGGTCTTTGCTGATACTGCTTGGGCAATAATTTGAAAGTATTATTATTATAAGATATCGTTTTCTCTATGAATTTATAGAAACACCTAGGGGAGTACTTACTAAAGTAAACAATGTGTTTTAGGATCCATGTATCAAGAAAACCAGAGTATCCATATGTCATCTTTCAGAATAGCTCATAGGATCTAGGATTCCAAAGGCTTTATTTTATTATGTTACTTTAATGCCTAATTCATTACGAGCAATGCAACCCTATATTGCAACTCTATGCCATGTAGAACATAGAACTGAGGTATAAATATGTGTATAATGTGCATGTTAAGCAAAGTCAGGGAACTGATTAGAGACAGAGACCTTCCTACCTGCCCAGCCTACCCTAGGCAGTAGGTAGACGACTAGTCAGCATTCTCTACCTGCACCATAGTGAAGACAAGACAATACAATAGTCCCCAAATACTGGTGAAAACCAAGAGGACAAATTGAAACTGCATACTATATTCTGCATAAATTCAATTAATTCTTTACATTTCAGTTTGTAAGGCTGAAATTGCAGGCTTCAGTCATTTTAGGATGATCTGTGTTTATACCAAAACCAAGGGGACAAAGCTTTACCAAATCACTGGGCAAACAGGAAGTCAAGACCTGGGGACAAAGGGGCCTGGGCCTGGCATAGAATAAATGCTGTGCAGCAGCCTGCCCCATACATCAAGAGGCTCTAGCAGCGGTGGGTCCATCATACGCCGGCACTCATATGATAAATATCCCCCAAAGGGTCAACCATACAGCAGTGAGAGAATAATATCTAGCCATGTAAGAGACTATAGCAGGTTGAGTACTGATCAACAAGACCTTATACAAGAATCCATAGCCCCAGGTCCAGAAGGTGAATGGATCATAACACTATTTCTGATGTTAATAATGTTTGGTGTGGTATTTGTGGAATAAAACATAACTTTTACTCAAATAATATCAAATAATAAACAGATGAATCATCACAGGGCCACTAACAATCAGAGTACCATAAAAAAGGGATGAATAAGAAATGGGCAGATCTTACCAGCTGTGAGGATCTACGGGTATACAGCCGAGGGGGTGCTAAGTCCAGGTGATAGTTTAAGGAATGCAAGGGATATATTCACCCTGTTTCACCCTAACTGACAAAACTACACCCTAGTACCCCAAATAATTCCTGCCCTGACAAGGGTAGTTCCAAAACTCTCTCCCACTCAATGCTAACAGCGTATCTGGACATTTTAAATTGTGTAAATTGTGTTAGTTACAGGGGGGATGTGTTGTGTGGTGTTGTGTGCAAGAAAATTGCGGGAGAGACTGACAAAGTAGGTTTTTCCCTTGGTAAACCCTGGTGTGCAGATAGGAATCCCTGGGAAGTGAAGGATGGGTTGCCTGTGATGGTGTACAGCCGGATCCAGGAATCACTCAGAGGGATGTTGTTGAAGAATAACTTACAGTTCTTTATTGGAACAGACAACGGCCTTAACAGCAGCAAAACTTTAACTGGATGGAGCCAGCTGGTCGGAGTTCAGGTTCTCAGGAAGGCATGCTCACAGCTTGGTAAATAGCTTCAGGCTGGGCTGGTAGATATGAAACGGAGTCCTGACGTGGACCACTGTTCTGAGCCTAGTCTCCAGACTGGCCAAGGTGTCAGGCAGCTTGCCGAAGACACCTCTGCTTCCTGGATGGTAAGACTTTCTGCTCACTTCTCTCCTCTCACAGCAGACTGACTATGTGCTCCCACCCTCAAGGGGTTTATAACTTCCCATTGTGAGGAAGCAAGCACTTTGTCAAACCAGCTTATTCCTTCCTTACAGCAAGTACAAAGTATATCACTGGATAAAAATGACAAAAATTGCTGTGTGCACCACTCACTCTTATCCCAATCAAGACTGTTTCCTCAATTTTATAACTATGTAATAGAGTAAAACACACAGTTATACCGAAGCACTACAATATAGCATGTAAACATTTAATTAGTAGCAGATACACGTATAGTACAACTAATTAACATAGTGCTGGGTCCAAGCATTTAAAATAGCGATTTCTATAAACAAGAATGTATAAAACGATAAAATAAGTTTTCCTAAGGTCCACCAAGAATTTCACCTCATGTGAACAGTGTCCTGTTAATTTGCCACTTGGTCTGCATATTTCATAAGGTTAGCACTTTATATATAACTTTTTGGGTATAGGTTTTAAAATACAACATAATGGGGCAGATTTACTTACCCGGTGCTTTCGCGATCCAGTGGCGCGTTCTCTGCGGTGGATTCGGGTCTGGCCGGGATTCACTAAGGTAGTTCCTCCGACGTCCACCAGGTGGCGCTGCTGCACTGAAGTCCGCTGAAATGCACTCAAGTACACTGGCCTATTCCTGGTGAAGGTAAGTGCAAGCTCCGCAACACTTTTTGTTTTTTAAATGCGGAGGTTTTTCCGAATCTGTCTGGTTTTCATTTGGCCACACCCCCGATTTCCGTTGCGTGCATGCCAGCGCAGATGCACCAAAATCCGATCGTGTGCGTCAAAATCCCAGGGCAATACAAGGAAAATCAGTGCAAATCGGAAATATTCGGGTAACACGTCGGGAAAACGTGAATCGGGCCCTTAGTTTATGACCCCCAATGTGCCTCCTTCAGATATGTATCATATTTCAACGTCCAACATTTGAATGTTCATTAGATATTGTCCTTTGTAGTGTGATGTATCATCGGTTGACGTTTAAATATAACGTTATATATTTCAGCGTTTCTATGTAAGTAGTGTGTAACTTATACAAGGATTGTGCAGTTATTCACGTATTACTCACCCCTGGTGTCCCGGGAGGTAAGCTGATGATGTGGCTTAAGCTCTACTTACAGTATTGATGAAAATTTGTTTCATGCGTTTCATGTATGTGTGGTTTAACACACCATAAATGGAGGAAAGGCAGTAGTTTTATCACGATCTCCGTGTAGTAAACAGTCCAGGGAGAATTTATCTTGCTTGCGCTGTTGTCCATTGAGGCACACTACAGATCCCAGGGTGGCACCCGATTGAGTAGAGGCAATGCAGTGTCTTCAGTATGTCGTTTTAGGTAGTCACTTGTCAGAAGTTCTTAGATATGGCAATTAGCGAGTTTCTCTGTCCTGAATGTGGTATGATCATTCAAACACTGGCCGATCATTCACACACTGGGGCACATTTACTTACCCGGTCCTGTTGCGATCCCCGCTGTACATTGTCCGACAAGGATTCTGGTCTGCCACGATTCACTAAGGTCGTGCGTCCAATTTCCTGCATGTGTTGCTTCCCCACTGAGATCCTCTGGAGTTCACCTTCTTCTTCCTGGTGCATGTAAGTGCTTGATTTTGTAACACAATTTCGTTTTTAAATTCCGCTGTTTGTCCGAATCCGTCGGGTTGCCCGATGGCACGCCCCCCGATTTCAGTCGCATGCAAGCCGGCGCCAACGCGGTACAATCCGATCGCATGCGTGAAAAACCCGGGGCAATTCGGCGCAAAAAGGAAATGTTCGGTCCGCGGTCCATTAGTAAATTAGCCCCACTGTGCTGGCAGTTACTGTCTGTATCTCTGGCTCAGTGGCACACACAACAACAAACCTGATGCATTTTAGAAAAATGACACAAAGTAAGAGGTGTAAACTTTTTTGTACATTCTCTGTAAAAAAAGAAAGATATATCCATTTTTTAGATTACCTCCTACTTTGGTGAAAAGAAGGAAATGACATCAACAATTTCTATAAAAGCTGCATTTGTGATTTTAGCACTGTAGTTCCTTCTTCTTGCTCTAGTTGCAAGTTTGTTATCTGCACACTCGGCTTCTTGTTATTTCACATTGGTATTTTTGAGAGATAAATCACATAGTTTCATAGTAAAAAAAAATTGCTATATCAGTGAGCAATAAAACATACAACTCATAATGTAGTCATATTAATCTTAGTTCCCGGGATACTATTTAAAGAACTTTATCTATTATAGTCTCAGAGGGAATACCAAATACATACAGAGCTGAGTCACATCATTAAAGATTTATATCTCTTTATCGACAGGCATTAAAAATGACTCTAATTTTCACGATCAGTCCGTAAATAACAGCAATTCATCAAATCTTTTTTAGCTATGAGCCGGGAAGTCTGTTAGTGAATAAATCGGAGCAAATCATCTTTCCTGAAATATATGTTAATAAAAAGAATTTATCTGATTCTGCAGCAATTGCATTCTCAGTGTTATTCCTTACAGGGCTAGCTTCAATACATAGAGCTAGGACCCAGGTGGTGAAGTGGGAGCCTGAAAGGGTTTCTCTATTATATGACAAGTGATTGAAGGGAGATCAATTATCAATCTGTCTTCAATAACATTCACTCTGTATATTTTGTTAAAAGATGAGTGGTTGTCTTTTAACCCTTGTTTTTCCAGAAATCTGTAAAGTAGTCTGGACTATAGTGCACAGTAATGCAGAATTCTGAGTAATGCCTAAAGGACTGCAGGGCAGTAGGGCTAGCTCCAAGACACCTCAAGTTAAGGAAATTTTAGGTGCTTGTTGCACTTGATATAACACTATAAACATAGCACTCTGAACACCATATTTTGCAGTGTAGATACATCAGAAAACATTTTCAGTCCTTCCTTAGAACTGTAAATCCCCTGCTAATCTTTACATAGTAAATGATAGACCTGGCAGCTACCAGCAGGGGTGGCTCAGCACATTTTTTTGCAGCTACCTTTGATCTCAATGTAAAACTGTAAAAATACCTCTGTACTGAGCTCACTATGGCACAGGCTCTGTTCTAGGAAGTTGGGGAAGAGAATCTAATACTTTGACCCCGTCTTTCATTATAGCTTCCCAATATGTACAAGTCATAGCGTATCACCTTATTTGGTATATTCTTTCTACTTGTAAATTCCTTGTCACTTAGGTCATGTGATCTCAATGTGACCTAATAAAAATTACATTATGGATTTTGCCACATAGACTCCCCATGGGGGGAACATAAACCATAACTCATTCACTGATGACTTAAGAGACTTCTTTCACACATTAATAATGAGTAATATTGAGATGACAATGCAGTCTCCTGATTATATACTACTGATCTCTTAGATGTTGTATATGAATATAGTGAGATGGGTTATTACATTTTGCCCCAGCAGCTAGAGATCAGTCTCTGATGCTCTCCTGATGCATCAAGGGTACTATAGAACTAAGCATAGTGAATATAAATCTACCAGTCATGACTGTGTAACTTTCACATGTGTATCTCTCACAATTTCTACTAAATGTTAATAATGTGATGTGTTAATGGTGTCCAATGACAAGATTGTTAGCTGTTTTATTAACATCCAGCATAATTGTGAATGCAGGCCACGAGTAGAATATAGGGTGCAGCTCAGTTTGTAGAAGTTAAACAAAAGCAAAACTTAAGTTTATCATCAATGTGTATAGATAGCTATCATATGGGGGCAGATTTACTTACCCAGTCCATTCGCGATCCAGCGGCGCATTCTCTGTGCTGGATTCGGGTCCGGCCAGGATTTATTAAGGTAGTTCCTCCGCCGTCCACCAGGTGGCGCTGCTGCGCTGAAAAGCATCGGAACGCACTGGAGTTCACCGGCTCGGGCTGAGTGAAGGTAAGGTAAGGTTTTAAATACGGCGTTTTTTCCAAATCCGTCGGATTTTCGTCCGGCCACGCCCCCTGATTTCCGTCGCGTGCATGCCAGCGCTGATGTGCCACAATCCGATCGCGTGCGCCAAAATCCCGGGGCAATTCAGGGGAAATCGGCGCAAATCGGAAATATTCGGGTAACGCGTGGGGAAAAAGTGAATCGGGCCCTTAGTAAATGACCCCCTTGGCCTTTAACATGAAATACATTTAAACATAGTACATACCTGTTGGCATTCCCTCCAAAAACAGAAAATGGGTGCCCCTTATACCCCTCTTTAGAAAATGAGTGGCTTGTTGCACAAGCAAGTAAAGTGTGGACACATGTGAAATAGTGGGAGGCGGGCGTGACACTGCCTGGAATGAGGGGACATAGTAACAGGGGCAAACCTAAATTAGTGGGAGCAACTAAAGGGCAAGATTTGAAAATACTGAAATAGGGGAAGGGGAAGCGCCATTTTGTAACAGTAACAGAATTGAGTGTCCTGCCTGCCCACCCTAATGGGTGATGCAGTTCATTTGTATTTCTCATGGGAGTGTTGTGGAATGTCCTTCGAGTTGGTTAAATTGGTGAGGGTTGAAGAAATCATAGCGCTTTTTTCTCTCTCCATAAATCATATACTATTGTAATTGTTATCTAGCAGTTTAAGGCTCTTGCCCTGTGGTGTCCTTCGCCATTATTACATTCACCATTATACATTCACCATTATACACAAGCAGACAGACTTTTAGTGCAGTTTGCACTACTCTTAGTAAATGTGCCCCAATATTACTAAAAATATCATTTAAAAAATGTCTGCTAGTGGTAGACTTATTCTAGCAATGCTAAAAAGCTGAGTCAGATAATGTGCTCACTAAAGTATGTCATCTGTATTTGTGATCTAAGGCCTTTGTTTTGTATGACATTTGTCTTGTATCTCCCATAGGATGTGATGTTTTCATTGTGTATCATGCCATTGAAATCCATGGTTCATGCATTATCACTTGTGCGTTGAGCTCACCCCCATCATTTGTCATTCTTTATTGATTGCGGTTTCTTAGGATGCTTTAGTATCATAGAATGCTGTGATACAGAGACATACAAAATTTATCAATGTGCAATATGGGCATGCAAATAGATCTCAGCTTGTCAATGCCTGACAATCCCTCCGTGACACGAGCCCACAGAAAGAATTTCACTTGATGAATCCTGACCAATCGGACAGGTTTCATTTCTTCTGCCTTATGTGTGATGTTCATCAATCAAAATCTCTTAGGCAATGTGCGGATTGTCTGCAGGTTCTATGCAGTGAACGTGTGCATTATTAACATCAGGTCCGTGATGATTCCAGTGTCTGGATGCCAATGCAAAACACTATATGGATTCATCCATAAAGTCAACAATCAATTCATAAAAAGCAATATGCTATAAGCACATGGAAGACTGAATATTTAATCACCTTAAATATGTTATTAGAGACTGTCAGTTTGCGGTAAGTGATGTATAAAAATCTGTAAATCAAAGAATTACACTGCATTTTCATTTAACCATAATGTAGAACAGCTCAGCACTATACATTATGTAAATCTACAAAGCTTGACAAGAAGAAGATTTGAAATAACCAGGGGAATTTAATGCCTTAGTTGATGCAATAGACTAAGAAACATAAAGGGATTGTGAATAAAATATTTTGGTTTATAGAATCTTTATTTGGCTGAGAAGGTTCTGGCAGGGATGGATGGAGATACTTGACCTTGTATTAATGATTTTAATCATTATATAGAATCCCAGGTCAAGGTGTGATTTTGTGTTCGAAAAATCTAGTCTTTTCATCCCAGAATGCATTCCTGCAATACTGCTTAGTAAACTATTTCAATGGCATTATAAAACACAGACTGGAGTTTATGCAAGGCGAAGGGGTGGAGATGTCTTTATTTTAGGAGTGTACTATGTTTTTCCCAGATAACCAAAGCTGATAGGCTGGACCCCCAAACTATCACAATAAACAGAATCCTGTCCCCCCATCTTTGTGACACTCAATTTAGTGTCTGAGGGATTGCAAGGGAAAGATAAGTACTCCTAGCAGTCCAATAAAGAATGAAAAGATCACAGCAATATTGTGCTATTACTGTCATTTTTCAAAAAACATTCTGGATGGGCTAGATTAAACCACACACTCAATCCTATTCATTTTATGGTGTTTTGTCCAAGGTTGATATATTTCATTCCAATGAAATAGCTGTACTATGTATGGCTCTGGATCTATGAAATATCTGTAATGACCATCAACAGTTCATAATTTGGACCTGACAATATGCCCCAGCATGGCTACTCTCTAAAACTAAAAGGATTAAATTAAAAAGAAATTTAATATATAAAAACACACTTAAAATTGTGACTTAAACATGCCATTAGTTTTCCAGTGTATGGTATGTTTTGACTCCAGACTTTTATTATATTTGGGGATGTCTTACTGCTTACACGAGGATTTGAGTTGAGCAGTCTAATATTTGGGAAATCTAAAAATATTTAACATAATAATAATTCCTTACCAGTATGTTTTAGAGTGCGGGAGGAAACCCATGCAAAAACGGAGAGAACATAAAAACTTTTTGCAGATGTTGACCCTGGGATCCCAGTGCTGAAAGGCTGTAATGTTTACCACTAAAAGTTATTAAAATCCCCTGGAACCAGTTTCTTCAGAGCTTCAACTGACCAAAGCAATGAAGTCAAGGCAGTCAATGCATTTAGATACTGTATAAGGAAAAACCTAGTGTACCCCTAGTGTGAGTCCATTTATACAACAGCAAAATAAGAATTATTGCTTCCAAATTATGGAATAAAACTTATGACAAAATTATTGTAAAGTTTCTTCATGGTTGTCAGCTTTTCTTTTATCTCATGTCAGTACTGATTGCTGTTCATGTTGTCAGGGGACAGCTGTGGGAAGTAATGGCTATGCAGGAATGTACAGGAGAACATAATGTACACATGATTTTTTTTACAATTTTGTGATCAGTGACCCATGAATGAGCCATTGAAGCCAAGATCTGTGCAGTGACTTTGCAGTGAGTTCACATTCATGGATTGTTACTTGCCATTAAACTCCTGAAACGATTGGCAAAGTGCTTTGTTATTAATAGATGTAGATAACTTCCCGGCTGGCAGAAGAACTATAGCCATTCATCTTTTAATGGCGACTAAGCTTATCATTACTAGACATTGGAAAGAAGTGCAGTGCCCAAAAGCAGAAGAAATTACAGTTTTGGTCAATACCAGTTGAAGATATGAAAAAGTAATTTCTAATCAAACATTTTTAAGGGAATGGGGGCCATGGTTATCTTACCCGTACTAAGTTGAATAACAGCTGTCAATTATGTGCATCTCCATTCATAATTGTTTGGATATGTTTATGACTTGGACGTCCCTAGTCATTTTTTTTCTGTTTCATCTCCTTCACTTCTACATTTGGAAAGACTATATCATACATGGACTATTCATGTTTATTCCTTTGAAAACTGATAAAAATTATTAAAAAATAAGTTGTGTGGTAGTGGGCATAAGGAATTTCTTTACAGGAGTATTTGGGTAAAGGCCTTTCAAAATTAAGAAACACATTTAATATGTAGAGATCATTTCTTTGTGGTAGAATTCATTACTGCAACTACATCTTGGGTGAAATTAGAAAGCGTTGGATTGGTCCTATCTGTAATGACCTTGTTGAGGAACTATAGCACATTAGAACGAAGCTGTCTGCTTCTAGAAGAGGCCATAAAACATCATCAGTATGGGTTTCATGTGCTGGTCCACCATATCAAGTATGAAAAGTGTAGAAATCCTTTACAAACAATCTGCTGTGAAGAGCTATGATATGACTATTCGATAGCGTAAAAACAGCCGCACTCACCACGGCTACGGGACCAGATGGCGCTTTCTTAAGTGACATGGCTATAAACTTAATTTCCCTATATACTGTTAAATGATAGCCTATATCATGAATGACTGACCATAAGGTACTACAAGAACAGATACTGTGAGGTCAGCCAGAAGGAGCTACTGCTCTATGTAACATCTTCCTACAGATGTTCTTGAAATGGATAAATAATGTAGGACCCGCCTTCCATCCCAGCCCTTTTTTTTAATAAAACAGCACTTTCAGTGTCCTGAATAGTTATTTTTGATGATATATATGTTCATTATAGATGTTACACCACTGTAAGCATGGAGTCCGGTGATTCATAAGACAAACCTGATCATGGCAGGCTGAGTAATGTTAGCATAAAATATTAAGTTGTTAGCTTGACTTTAACCTGATAATACACTTAACTTAAGAAGAAAAAGCTTAACTGCTGGAGGTGCACACAGATTAACTAACACCTGGGGTTTCCCAATGCAGTATATTTAATCTAATGAGAGGAAAATACAAGAGAAGCAAAGGAAGGCAAGTCAGATAAATTCTTCCAGCAACATTAGAAAGTGTGTTTGTCCTCACAAGATGCAGCCTTCATTATCTCCGGCACACAACCCTCAAGGTCAAAGTAATCCTTTATCCTGAGTTAGATGAAGCGACTTCAGATATTTTACTTGAGAGCCAGAAGCTGCAATGAAGTCTTAATTGTGGCCTTTCAGCCTTCGGAGACTTAAAAGTAAAACTTGTTTAATACAAGTGAAAAGACATACAACCGTGATCATTTTGTGGCTGCTTCATACACTCACAATGAAGCAGCATTACGTCTGCATACACAAGGCTCCCGGACCTCAGCTTTAATTGGTAAGAAGAAGATTAGACATTTATGGAGCAAGAAAAAGCTAAATCAACAAATGCTATTAGTGAAGCTGGCGGAAATGTCGGGTAATGTGGCTAAGGAAATGATGGGATATGACAAGCCTTAAGTGTATTTGAAGAAGCAACATCAAATTGAGGGAAAATTTTTGACATTCTGCAAATATTACTAACACAGGAACAAAAAGTAGAGCAGATAAAATCTCAGAAGAATATAAGCATGTGAATACAATATACCTAAAGCTTCCATTTCCATTTTAATACATAGAATAGAAATAATATTAAAATCAGATTCTTTCTGCAAGTATTGGCAAACAATCGTACAAATCGTACACGGATTTGTTGTGAATTGTGATGTAGAAACTGCACATCCTCTGCAATTTCTCATATGTTTTCCCTTGAAATAACAATTCTGGAGCATATATTTTTTTACATTAAATGTTGTGTGGTTATTCCTTTAACCTGCACCTTTAACATGGGGCATGTGGCCCAATTCTGTCAGGTTTTACATGTTAAATCTGGTTCATGGTCCCACTGAGCACCGGAACGCCCCCTAATTTGTGTTGTATGAAGAATAGTGCAGCTGTGCCACAAAAGGGTCACGTGCAACACAAATATGTCTTGGACACTTACTAAACACTTGCGCAAGCATTTTGAATGAACGTGTAAAGTTAGACAGAAAACTGGCGCACCGCCCTTAGTAAATGTTCCCCAATGTATCACAATCAGTTGCTAAAACAGTCATGCCTGGAAAGGTATTGTGCAACACGAAACGACAAAATTCCTTGTAATATCATTGCAGGTATAAATTGAAGCTTCTCTGCCCTATATAAAAACCATACAGGACCTTCTATTGTGACCCTGTGGTCCATGGGTTTCTGCAGCTGTCATGATCTATGGAGTGATAACTGGCAATCAGGAGGCATGCAGCTATATTTTAATATTGGTCAATAATTGAAAAGTCACTCGTGGTCTGCTTCCCATCACTTGCCTAGTCTGACACGTAGTGCCAAGTCTTTTGCAGGGCTACTTTGTGACAGTCTCATTATGCATGCAATTTTACCAGTGACCTTATTTCCAGAATAAAATATGCAATAACCTGAACTTTTTAAATGCCACATGATTATATTCAAAGGAAATGTACCATCAAAATAAAGCATAATAAACTTGGGACACTTACACATAGATCCAGGCACTGTGGCTGTAGGAATGGAATTGTCTTACATTTATTATCTATGGCCTCCTTCCTTCTAAAATCTACTTTTGAAAATGAAGCATAAGAAAGGGGCGGTCCCCGAAACATTGCAATGCCTGATAGCTTGTTCATGCAGTTTCTCTGGATGCTGAGCCTTCTTTGGTTACTCGGGACTATATATAGAGACTATTGCTTGAAATTTTTTGCAGATTTTGTACCTTACTGATTATGTTCTTCGATTGGAAGAATGCCACCTGTTAAAAGGAGACAAAGAGCTGATTTAGTGGTGGTGTTGAAGGGTCCTCTTTAGGTAGAATAACGGTTCATTTACAGGGCCGCTATGGGGGCTGTGATCTGTTCGCACTGAGCTATGCCAATTGCAAGCATGTTAAATAATGAAGGATTACACAGGGAGACTGTGATACTACTGTGAGTTCATAGTCCCATTTAGGCAAGCGGGCCCATATAAATGTCTTTCTGTAACAATCATACCAGTTGCATTTTTGTGAGCCAAGCCTGGTTCTGGTTCATATACTATCTTCACCTGTATGTTTGCATTACCTGCGATTGGGGTCCCAGATAGACCACTCACAGGGCCAAAGTAAAAAGTTAATGTTTGATCCCACATGCAATTATTTGAATACATTGATAAATGGTTGCAGTAAATTATTAACCAGAGCTTGAAAATAGGTTTTCATTGAACTGATGTCATAGCTACAGTAATTAATGGTTAGATTTTGTTGAAAGATACTGTACTAAATCTAAATATACTTCGTTTTATGTGACAAATATAGAGATGAGCGAACATACTCGTCCGAGCTTGATGCTCGTTCGAGCATTAGCGTACTCGAAACTGCTCGTTGCTCGGACGAATACTTCGCCCGCTCGAGAAAATGGCAGCTCCCGCCGTTTTGCTTTTTGGCGGCCAGAAACAGAGCCAATCACAAGCCAGGAGACTCTGCACTCCACCCAGCATGACATGGTACCCTTACACGTCGATAGCAGTGGTTGGCTGGCCAGATCAGGTGACCCTGGGATAGACTAGCCGCTGCCCGCGCTGCTCGGATCATTCTGTGTCTGGATGCCGCTAGGGAGAGAGCTGCTGCTGGTCAGGGAAAGCGTTAGGGTGTTCTATTAGAATAGTGTTAGGCAGGAGTGATTCAACAAGAACCCAACAGCCCTTCTTAGGGCTACAATAACGTTATACTTTTTTTTTTTTTTTTGTTTGCTTGTGGCTGGGCTTGCTGGCACTAGTAGTGCAGCTAGTACCATATTGTGAGGAATTTGCAGGGGGACTTGCTACCGTTGTGTTTAGCTCTTAGTGACACACATATCCACCTCAAACACCAAAGTGGGAAAATTTATTAGGGGTTTGATTTCAATTAGGCACAGTCTGCCATTTACTTTTTATTTTACGTTTATTTTTTCATAACTCAGCGTCATCTCATCAGTGTGCTTTCATACTTGGCTAGAAAATAGCCATAGGAGAATCCAAACGGCTTACTTACGCCTACAGTAGCGTTATATATATTTGATTTCTGGTTGATCTGCTGGTGGCTGTCCTTGCTGCAGTGCATCTACTAGCAAATTGTGAGCAATTTGTAGTGAGAGTTGCGACCGCTGTGTTTTGCGCTTAGTGACGCACATATCCATCGCAAAGACCGAAGTGGGAAAATTTATTAGGGGTTTGATTTCAATTAGGCACAGTCTGGCAGTTTCTTTTTATTTTACGTTTATTTTTTCATAACTCAGCGTCATCTCATCAGTGTGCTTTCATACTTGGCTAGAAAATAGCCATAGGAGAATCCAAACGGCTTACTTACGCCTACAGTAGCGTTATATATATTTGATTTCTGGTTGATCTGCTGGTGGCTGTCCTTGCTGCAGTGCATCTACTAGCAAATTGTGAGCAATTTGTAGTGAGACTTGCGACCGCTGTGTTTTGCGCTTAGTGACGCACATATCCATCGCAAAGACCGAAGTGGGAAAATTTATTAGGGGTTGGATTTCAATTAGGCACAGTCTGGCAGTTTCTTTTTATTTTACGTTTATTTTTTTAATAACTCAGCGTCATCTCATCTGGCATAGCAGTGTGCTTTCATACTTGGCTAGAAAATAGCCATAGGAGAATCCAAACGGCTTACTTACGCCTACAGTAGCGTTATATATATTTGATTTCTGGTTGATCTGCTGGTGGCTGTCCTTGCTGCAGTGCATCTACTAGCAAATTGTGAGCAGTTTGTAGTGAGAGTTGCGACCGCTGTGTTTTGCGCTTAGTGACGCACATATCCATCGCAAAGACCGAAGTGGGAAAATTTATTAGGGGTTGGATTTCAATTAGGCACAGTCTGGCAGTTTCTTTTTATTTTACGTTTATTTTTTCATAACTCAGCGTCATCTCATCAGTGTGCTTTCATACTTGGCTAGAAAATAGCCATAGGAGAATCCAAACGGCTTACTTACGCCTACAGTAGCGTTATATATATTTGATTTCTGGTTGATCTGCTGGTGGCTGTCCTTGCTGCAGTGCATCTACTAGCAAATTGTGAGCAATTTGTAGTGAGAGTTGCGACCGCTGTGTTTTGCGCTTAGTGACGCACATATCCATCGCAAAGACCGAAGTGGGAAAATTTATTAGGGGTTGGATTTCAATTAGGCACAGTCTGGCAGTTTCTTTTTATTTTACGTTTATTTTTTTAATAACTCAGCGTCATCTCATCTGGCATAGCAGTGTGCTTTCATATTTGGCTAGAAAATAGCCATAGGAGAATCCAAACGGCTTACTTACGCCTACAGTAGCGTTATATATATTTGATTTCTGGTTGATCTGCTGGTGGCTGTCCTTGCTGCAGTGCATCTACTAGCAAATTGTGAGCAATTTGTAGTGAGACTTGCGACCGCTGTGTTTTGCGCTTAGTGACGCACATATCCATCGCAAAGACCGAAGTGGGAAAATTTATTAGGGGTTGGATTTCAATTAGGCACAGTCTGGCAGTTTCTTTTTATTTTACGTTTATTTTTTCATAACTCAGCGTCATCTCATCAGTGTGCTTTCATACTTGGCTAGAAAATAGCCATAGGAGAATCCAAACGGCTTACTTACGCCTACAGTAGCGTTATATATATTTGATTTCTGGTTGATCTGCTGGTGGCTGTCCTTGCTGCAGTGCATCTACTAGCAAATTGTGAGCAATTTGTAGTGAGAGTTGCGACCGCTGTGTTTTACGCTTAGTGACGCACATATCCATCGCAAAGACCGAAGTGGGAAAATTTATTAGGGGTTGGATTTCAATTAGGCACAGTCTGGCAGTTTCTTTTTATTTTACGTTTATTTTTTTAATAACTCAGCGTCATCTCATCTGGCATAGCAGTGTGCTTTCATACTTGGCTAGAAAATAGCCATAGGAGAATCCAAACGGCTTACTTACGCCTACAGTAGCGTTATATATATTTGATTTCTGGTTGATCTGCTGGTGGCTGTCCTTGCTGCAGTGCATCTACTAGCAAATTGTGAGCAATTTGTAGTGAGAGTTGCGACCGCTGTGTTTTGCGCTTAGTGACGCACATATCCATCGCAAAGACCGAAGTGGGAAAATTTATTAGGGGTTGGATTTCAATTAGGCACAGTCTGGCAGTTTCTTTTTATTTTACGTTTATTTTTTCATAACTCAGCGTCATCTCATCTGGCATAGCAGTGTGCTTTCATACTTGGCTAGAAAATAGCCATAGCAATAGGATAGCATTGTTTGGTTTTAAAAACTAAAAAACACAAAAAAAAACTAAAAAACACAAAAAAACACAAAAAAAAGTAAAAAAAAAATTAAAGTTATAACTTTCATTTTCAAAATGTTTAACCCGAGGGCTAGGGGTAGAGGACGAGGGCGGGGACGTGGGCGTCCAACTACTGCAGGAATCAGAGGCCGTGGTCCTGGGCGGGGTGAGACACCACCTGCTGATGAGGGAGCAGGGGAACGCCGCAGAGCTACACTCCCTAGGTTCATGTCTGAAGTTACTGGGACTCGTGGTAGAGCACTGTTGAGGCCAGAACAGTGCGAACAGGTGATGTCGTGGATTGCCGACAATGCTTCGAGCAATTTTTCCACCAGTCAGTCCTCCACGCAGTCCACCCATGTCACCGAAATCGGCACTCCTCCAGCTCCTGCACCTCAGCCTGCTCCCCCCCAGTCTGCCCCCTCCCAGGAAAATTTGGCATTTGAACCGGCATACTCTGAGGAACTGTTTTCTGGACCCTTCCCACAGTCACAAACCACTTGTCCGGTTGCTGCTGAGCAATTTTCCGATGCCCAGGTTTTCCACCAGTCGCAGTCTGTGGGTGATGATGACCTTCTTGACGTAGTGGAAGAAGTGTGTAAAGAGGTGTCCGACGATGAGGAGACACGGTTGTCAGACAGTGGGGAAGTTGTTGTCAGGGCAGGAAGTCCGAGGGGGGAGCAGACTGAGGGATCGGAGGATGATGAGGTGACAGACCCAAGCTGGGTTGATAGGCCGGGTGAACACAGTGCTTCTGAGACGGAGGAGAGTCCTCGACCAGAACAGGTTGGAAGAGGCAGTGGTGGGGCCAGACGGAGAGGCAGGGCCAGACCTGGTGCATCAGCGCCAAATGTGTCAACTAGTGAAGCTCCCGTGGCGAGGGCTCCTGCGGCGAGGGCTAGATTTTCAGAAGTCTGGAGGTTCTTTAAGGAAACACCGGATGACCGACGGACTGTGGTGTGCAACATTTGCCAAACCAGGATCAGCAGGGGTTCCACCACTAATAGCTTAACTACCACCAGTATGCGCATGCATATGAATGCTAAACACCCCACTCAGTGGCAACAAGCCCGTTCACCTCCGGCCGTGCACACCACTGCTCCTTCCCCTGTGTCAGCTGATAGTCAGCCCCCTGCCCAGGACCCTGCCACAAAAACCCCATCGTCGCCTCCACGATCCTCCACAGCATCCACCAGCGTTCAGCTCTCCATACCCCAGACGCTGGAGCGGACACGCAAATATAGTGCAACCCACCCGCACGCCCAAGCCCTTAATGTCCACATCTCCAGATTGCTCAGCCTGGAGATGCTGCCCTATAGGCTAGTAGAGACCGAGGCCTTTCGCAACCTCATGGCGGCGGCCGCCCCTCGGTATTCGGTCCCCAGCCGCCACTACTTTTCCCGATGTGCCGTCCCAGCCCTGCACCAGCACGTGTCAGACAACATCATCCGTGCCCTGACCAACGCCGTTTCTGACAAGGTCCACCTGACCACGGACACGTGGACGAGTGCTGCCGGGCAGGGCCACTATATATCGCTGACGGCACATTGGGTTAACTTGGTGGAGGCTGGGACCGAGTCTGACCCTGCGGCTGGTCATATACTGCCGACGCCAAGGATTGCGGGGCCTACCTCGGTCCAGGTGTTTCAGGCCTACTATGCCTCCTCCTCCTCCCACCCCTCCTCCACCTCCTCCTCCGAACTACCATCCGTGGGCATGGCGCCATCAGTCGGTAGCTCTAGGCACAGCAGCAGTGCCGTCGCTAAGCGACAGCAGGCGGTGCTCAAACTGCTGAGCCTAGGCGATAAAAGGCACACCGCCCAAGAACTATTACAGGGCATCACGGCGCAGACTGATCTGTGGCTGGCACCGCTGAACCTGAAGCCAGGCATGGTTGTGTGTGACAACGGCCGTAACCTGGTGGCGGCTCTGCAACTCGGCAGACTGACACATGTGCCATGCCTGGCCCATGTGTTAAATCTGATAGTTCAGCGTTTCCTCAAGACATACCCCAATCTGTCTGATTTGCTCACGAAGGTGCGCCGCATCTGTGCGCATTTCAGGAAGTCCAGCACAGCGCAGCGCCGCCTCCAACTGCCCGCTCACCGACTGTTGTGCGACGTGCCCACGAGGTGGAATTCAACACTGACCATGTTATCCAGAGTTTACCAGCAGCGCAGAGCGATTGTAGACTGCCAGATGTCAACTTCCACCAGAACTGGTAGTCAGGTCAGTCAGCTTCCTCAAGTCTACAATGAGGAGTGGACGTGGATGTCTGATATCTGTCAGGTGCTGAGTAACTTTGAGGAGTCAACACAGATGGTCAGTGGCGATGCCGCCATCATCAGCCTCACCATCCCGCTGCTTGGCCTGTTGAAAAAATCTCTGATCAGCATGAAGTCGGAAGCTTTGCGCTCGTCACAAGAGACGGGGGAAGAAGATTCCCTTGTTGATAGCCAAAGCACCCTTAGGTCTGTTTCTCAGCGCATATCGGAGGAGGTGGAGGTGGAGGAGGATGAGGAGGAAGAGGAGGAGAATGTTGGCGAGACACAAGAGGGGACCATTGTTGAGTCCTTCACTGTTCAGTGTGTATGGCCAGAAGAAGAGGAGTTGGAGGAGTAGGAAATGGACAGTCAGGCCAGTGAGGGGAGTGAATTCTTACGCGTTGGTACTCTGGCGCATATGGCAGATTTCATGCTAGGCTGCCTATCCCGTGACCCTCGCGTTCAAAGAATTTATTCCAGCACCGATTACTGGGTGTTCACTCTCCTGGACCCACGGTACAAGCAAAATCTTTCCACTCTCATCCCTGGAGAGGAAAGTAGTGTGAGAATGCATGAATACCAGCAGGCCCTGGTGCACAAGCTGAAACAGTATTTCCCTTCTGACAGCGCTAGCGGCAGAGTGCGTAGTTCTGCGGGACAAGTAGCGAGGGAGAGTAGGCGAGCAGGCAGCTTGTCCAGCACTGGCAAGGGTACGCTTTACAAGGCTTTTGCCAGCTTTATGTCACCCCAGCAAGACACTGTCACCTGTCCCCAGTCTCGGCAGAGTAGGGCTGATCTTTACAGAAAGATGGTGAGGGAGTACGTAGCTGACCATACCATCGTCCTAAATGATCACACAGCTCCCTACAACTACTGGGTTTCAAAGCTGGACATGTGGCACGAACTGGCGCTGTACGCCTTGGAGGTTCTTGCCTGTCCTGCCGCTAGCGTCTTGTCCGAGCGGGTTTTCAGTGCAGCTGGTGGCATCATCACCGATAAGCGTACACACCTGTCGACTGACAGCGCTGACAGGCTGACGCTTATTAAGATGAATAAAGCCTGGATTTCTCATAATTTCCAATCTCCACCAGGTGAAGGAAGCTCAACCTGAATAATTTATCCACTCCTCCTCCTCCTCATTTTCCTCCTTCTCCTCCTCTTTGTACAGTAAAGCAGAGGAAACTGGCTATTTTTTGACAGGGCCCACTGGCTCTAGCTATAGTACTTTATGCATTTAATTTTTCTGGAGGGCCACCGACCCGGTCCTCTGTTTTAAACAATTTTTGTGAGTGCCACATACAGGCACTCAATCTATTCAATTTTTCTGGAGGGCCACCTACCTGCTCCTCTGGTTTGAAAACTTTTTTGGACTGCCACATACAGGCACTCAATCTATTCCATTTTTCTGGAGGGCCACCTACCTGCTCCTCTGGTTTGAAAACTTTTTGGGACTGCCACATAGAGGCACTCAATCTATTCCATTTTTCTGGAGGGCCACCTACCTGCTCCTCTGGTTTGAAAACTTTTTTGGACTGCCACATACAGGCACTCAATCTATTCCATTTTTCTGGAGGGCCACCTACCTGCTCCTCTGGTTTGAAAACTTTTTTGGACTGCCACATACAGGCACTCAATCTATTCCATTTTTCTGGAGGGCCACCTACCTGCTCCTCTGGTTTGAAAACTTTTTTGGACTGCCACATACAGGCACTCAATCTATTCCATTTTTCTGGAGGGCCACCTACCTGCTCCTCTGGTTTGAAAACTTTTTTGGACTGCCACATACAGGCACTCAATCTATTCCATTTTTCTGGAGGGCCACCTACCTGCTCCTCTGGTTTGAAAACTTTTTTGGACTGCCACATACAGGCACTATCCAAATTAAATTGTCTCCATAGCAGCCTCCACACGTTGTCTCCATTGCTACCTCCAAAAGTCGTCCATATAGCTGCCTCCATACATCGTCCCTTTATCAAACGAGGTGTGTCAGGCAGAAATTTGGGTTGTTTTCATGGATTCCACATCAAAGTTGTTAACTTTGTCGCCACCCAGCTGTGTTATCTACAAAATATACTGGCAAACTTTTATCATTTACCAATATTATTTCAGCGCTTCTTGCGCTTCTGTTTACATTCCCCTCACCCGCCATATCCTAAACTTATAAGAACGCTACTACACTTGATCTTATACAAAAGGTTCTTAGAAGTGCTGTTTGGGGAGTAGCCTAGAGACACGGGCTTGGATTGGCGAAAGCTCGCCTGGCAGCGGAGCGCCAGCTCCATGCCAAGATCCAACTAACATAGTTTTAACTGCAGCACCTTTAATCTACTACTAGTTCACTGCCTCCATACATGGTCCCCTTATCAAACGAGCTTTGTCAGGCAGAATTTTGGGTTGTTTTCATGGCTTCCACAACAAACTTGTTAACTTTGTCGCCACCCTGCTGTGTAATCCACAAAATATACTGGCAAACTTTTATCATTTACCAATATTATTTCAGCGCTTCTTGCGCATCTGTTTCCATTCCCCTCACCCGCCATATCCTAAACTTATAAGAACGCTATTACACTTGATCTTATACAAAAGGTTCTTAGAAGTGCTGTTTGGGGAGTAGCCTAGAGACAGGGGCTTGGATTGTCGAAAGCTCGCCTGGCAGCGGAGCGCCAGCTCCATGCCAAGATCCAACTAACATAGTTTTAACTGCAGCACCTTTAATCTACTACTAGTTCACTGCCTCCATACATGGTCCCCTTATCAAACGAGCTGTGTCAGGCAGAATTTTGGGTTGTTTTCATGGCTTCCATGTTAACTTTGTCGCCACCCTGCTGTGTAATCCACAAAATATACTGGCAAACTTTTATCATGTACCGATATTATTTGAGCGCTTCTTGCTCACCTCCTTTGGTTCCTCTCTGCCACCCATTGGTTTGAAGCCTGAGTCCATTTAGGGTATGTCGCCATGCCACTCTCTAGCCTGCCGCTGCTGCCGCTGCCTCTGCATGCCGTCCCCTATAGTGTCAGGGTCAATTATTGGATGTTTTAGATGCTATCTAGCTTCATTCTGTCACTCTGTCATGGCCATGCTGTTGCCCATAATTTTGGCATAATGGTGCGATTAAGCAGCCTCAGAGGCATCCATGCATGCTGCCCCTGCTGTTTCCTGTCCATTTCCGTGGTGTTTCCATCCTTTTCTGAGGTTCCCAGGTGTTTGGCCAAGCTTCCCTGTGCAGAGCCTTGGTCCCCTTGAAAAATGCTCGAGTCTCCCATTGACTTCAATGGGGCTCGTTATTCGAGACGAGCACTCGAGCATCGGGAAAAGTTCGTCTCGAATAACGAGTACCCGAGCATTTTAGTGCTCGCTCATCTCTAGACAAATACATAAAAACAATAAATGAATCTTATCTACAAGTATCCCCCCATTCAATGTAATCCTCTCTCTAAAGTATGTGCAATATCCCACAGCTTACTGATGCTCCAGCCAGTCAGACCCCCACCAATCATTGGAAAAGAGGGCCCCATTCCCCTAAATAAACATCAACCTGCTTGCTCAAACTGCCTCCCCACCAATTAGCATACATTAGGAATAACTTGGGCCAACATCAACTCATTAAAGTAGATCCCCATATATTAATGTCATTATGTCTCTATAATTTAATTTATATCTATGAATGTAAACTAAACTTCTCCATAAATAATATAATATCTGCTCCGTGTAGGAATAGATCCAAGAAAATGACACATAGCCTGAGCCCTAGCCAACCATACCTGTCATTTATCTGTATTAACTTTATATGACATTCATTTCTGAAACATATTTCCCTTACAGTAAAACACAGTCTGCCCATGTCAGGTTCAAAGTGACAGTGAAGTGTAGAAAGTGTCTCCAAGCATGCATGACAGCGCTCTGCAGGAATTGAGAATATGGCAATTGAAAGTCAGTTAAAAGCTCTACTTGTTAGGGATGCAGTTTATACCAGCCCTAATGAAACTGCTAAACTGGGAAATGTGCCTGGGGTCTCCTCCAAAAACAAGACACTCATTACTAAACACTCTCTGCAAATAAAGCACTGTGTGTACACACTGATCAGTGACTTGGAGATTTTAGTTTCTGATCGGTCTGTACTGTAAAGTGTCACTAAAGAAATATGAAAAACAATAAATATCCAAACATATATATATCATATGCAAAAAGTTGTATACACAAAATCAAGTAGGAAGAGTTTGCATAAATTATATAAATTTAACTTATACAAAAAATCACCCAAATAGAGGTATGAAATGAGTAAATATATTTAATGAGGGAAAGTTAATTATAAGTATATATTTAAAAGGGTTGGCCACTCTTTAACGTAAATTGCCCATGTGCCTTTGCTGCCTTAACAATATTTCCTGGATATGCATGTCACGGACGCACCCGCGATCCTCGGTATGGCGATTTAAAGGGCCAGCGTCCTCCCGATTGGCGCTGGCTAATCCGGCTCACCCTTCCTGCACAGATCTTCAGCTTGCTTCAGCTTACTTCCAAGGTTTCCAGACCTCGCATTCCACGCGGTTCCTGTTAAAGAAGAAAACCAGCATTTCCAGACGCTCCTGTCCTCCAGCGTTTCCAGACACCTCTGTGTTTCCTGAATGTCTTCCAGCATTTCCAGATGCCTTAGTGTTCCCTGTGTTCCCCCAGCATTTCCAGACACCTCCATGTTGCCTTCCTCGTTCCCATCTCAAGCGTTCCCATACGCTCCTGGTGGCTCCTGTTTTCAGCATTCCCAAATGTCTCCTAGCCACCAGTTCACCTCCAAGGACCTCTTCGTTCCTTCCCGTCTGGGTCCTGTGCCAGCTCATCCTTCCAAGCCGCATTCCTGCTGTCATCCCAGGCTCGGACTGTTTCCTGCTACTGCCTGTTTCCCTGGCTGCCACTGCGGGCTTAGTCGCACCCGTGGACTCTGGTGGCACCCCGCTGCAGCAAGATCATCACGCTTTGCGGAGGGTGAAGACCAGGTGCCAATCTCCGGTCCCAGGTTGCGGCTAGCACCATCATCATCTCCTGTAGTGGTCCAGTGGGTCCACTGGTCCACAGACTACTCCCTCTGGACTCTTCCCATAAAGACTTTCCTCCCTGGTCCTCCCTGGCCCCTTCCAGGGTCTATGTCACCGTAACAATTCCCCAATTCATTCATAATCCCTGATGCTTCCTTTAGCTTTGTGTAGACTTTGAGTACTCTGCATTGACATGTAAACAAAGATCCTACACTGGTAAATAGGAGATACCTGCAGCAGTAGATGACTCATCCTACACTCCCCCTTCTACCTCCTTGTGTGTGTCAGTGAGACTGAGGGAGAGAAAATAGAGACACTGGAGGCTGCCTTTACAGATGGACTGCAGGAATGAGAAACAGGAAGTGAAATGCAAAGTGCAGCATGTGGATAACAGGGAAAGGCTGAAGCTCTCACAGGTTCATATACATATTAATACTACATATTATTTATTTACCCTAATTTTGGAGAATTGACTATTGCTTAATCTTTTCATGTGTCATTCCATTTTTCTTTCTGTCTTTTACTTAAACTGTTACCCTGTATGGAAAGGACCAGCCCATGAGCAACATGTATGATGCGTGTACTCAAATTGTCATCTGCATGTTTAATGACTATGGGTGCAAGCGGTGGCTTCCACAGCAAGCCAATCCCTTGAATGGGGGTCATGTCTCCTACTAAATTATTAATAGGGATAAACATGGGCAGCACCCCCTGTGTAATATCTTCAGAGGTTGGAAACAATAAAAAATTATATAAACTGCTCAGCTGGTGTCCCCTTGTGTTTAGCGTATCAAGAGGTACATCAGGATCCATTGTCAACTTCCACCTGGATATGAGGATTAGGATAAAATAAACACAGTCTTAGGGAAACAAAGTAAAAGGTAGAATTTGTTACATTTTATCAATTACAATCATGAACTGGTATGCTGAATTTTGACACCATGAAATGTACTATATATTATGTTATTTTACACATTTTACTTGGTTTTGATATACATAATTTATATCATTTTTACTAATAATTTTATGATTTATACAATTTTACCTGATCTTGATGGATTTATATCTCTAAAATGAGCTCAAGGAGAAAGTGAGTGTGTAACCATTAAAATATAACTTTTAATAATAATTATATAAAAAACACGTTGTAGAGTGTCACCTACCCAGTCATCTAA